>NC_090022.1:104517890-105767890 GCF_037176765.1 Anolis sagrei
ACAACCCCCCCCCCTCCCCAATCTATCAGCCCAACATAAAAAAAAAACAGGTGGTTCTTGCGCCTAGAAGTTTATTTTTCTTTTCCTGGCAAAGGGGTTTAAAAATGGTGAAACAAATCTATTGAACATCCTATTCTTGAGCCATATTACTTATTCAGTAATTTTAGGGAAACACGTTTTCCTTTTTTTAATATGAGAATGAAAAGCACATGCATACTCTGAATGGAAGGCCATGTGCCATTATTCCACTTAAAATGAAATTAATAAGTAAGGAAATGGGCAGGGAAAAATAAAAGCCTTTGGAGAATGGTGCTCGACATTATCTTACCTGCCAGGCAATCAGGTCTTTGAGCCTGTTCAGTTTCTCTTGATCTTCTGGGTGGTCCCTGATATACTCATCTGTAAAGAAAGCCTGCACACAGAAAACAGATCATTCGGTTTACTCATCCTAACATAAGAAGACACAATTATGACTTCAGGGATGTGTTCATGAGAATAATAAATCAAAACATGATTTTGCTTTCAAAACACGTATTTCAATTCTTACCTTTTCATATTTAGCAAAGCCTCCCATTACTGCTGGATCAACAATTCCATTCAGAAGCATGGAGAGAGGGTTAATAGGAAGGTTCTCATCACCCTGGTACTGATTAATCATGGCGAGAATCTTCTCATTGGTCATAGACATTGTTTCAATGGCATTCTCAAGAGGACTAATTGTAGTCTATGAGGGGGGAAAGATCAAGAGTATCATTTGTTCCATCTGAGAACTTCATTACTTATCTGTTAAAGTGTAATTGAAAACATGAGAGAGGTCTCAATTCATAATTGTTATGAGCTACACCCAATAAATCTAACCTGAAGCAAGATTTTCAGGAGAGAGGGGACCTTCTGCTATTGTGTGAAGAACAAAAGGCAGCAGAGGGAATGAGCCACTGGATCCCTGGTCATCTTAGAAGAAGGCAAGCCTAATTTTAAAGTATTGCAATGTTACTTCCAATCCCCCTCCCTTCTGATGACAAGGAAATTGTCTGATTGTTGCATTCGAGAGAGTAATCAGTGCTTAACAATCTTTTTTACTTTTAATGAATGGGAGATCTTGCCAAACTGATTCAGCATGATACACCTTATACTTGATTGACTTTGTCCCATGTGTTGCAACTGGGAGCCATTACCAGAAGTTGACAATCAAGGGCATGTTCACATTTGCCCTTTGCACACAGACATTAAGTTCATGCTTTGCCCCACCCAGGAGTGTTTCCTTCACTCCAGGGAACAACCACCAACTTAGGAACTGGTTAGATACAAGCAGAAGGGCAAAGCAAAACAGACTCTCCACCATACAGCCAGATTTCAGAGATTCTTCATCACACAAAAGCCAAGGCAGGTCTCTACAAAAAAACAAATGTCCCCAGAAAAAGAGAGGCTTCTTCATATGGTTCCTTTCATCCAGAATCTGTTTTCCTGACTTATTTGGACTTTTCTTCGCATCAGAGGGTAAGAAAATCTCTGTGTGGGTTAGTCTGAAGCCCCCTTAAGCTTAGCTCTACTATTCATAGCATCCTTAGGTCTCTTCACACCTGTCTTTTTCCTTTGAAAAACAGCTTGCATTGACCACTGTTCTGTAGGATTTCAACTGCTATGTCTGTCTGTCTTCTTAATAAAGAAATAATTGTTTTTGTTTTAAAATCACCTCATTTTTATCTAACCTTTTTCCCTTTTGCAAGTCAAATAGGTTAATTCTTCTTTTCAAAAACTATTAGCCAACAAAGATCTTGCACAGAGTTAGTGCCTAGGAGAGCTTTCCCTCCAAACCAGTAAAGTCAGGCACTGTTCTTATCATAATGCAGAAGCAATTCAAAAAGTATTTGATATTTCATCAGAATTTCCAAAGTCTAGAGGAAAAATGAATATATGCTGTGTCACCTTGTTAAGTACAGATAATGATTTCATTGGTAACACAATGCTTTAGAAAATTTTCAATTGAAATACAACCAAACTGGAACTTTACTTTGTATTTCTCTGTCTTATCTTGAGTATTGGGAATAATAAAAAATGTATCACACACCTGTGACATAGAGACAACCTCAAACCAACGCAGGATTCCAGGGAGTTTGTAAGCTGTAACAAAGGATGTTCGCTCAATCCACATAGACTATTAAAAAACACAAAGAGAGAAAAGTGCAAATGTGAGCATATATACTTAGGATATTAACCGCTTACTGTAAGTAGAAGTTAAAGAAAAACAGGGAGGGCTTTTCCCCCAATGCTATCATAAAAATAGGCCAAATGTAGAAAATATGTCATTACAAATCCATTTCTAAACTAGGACATCCTAATGCAATCTCCCAACAGACAGGAGCATCAAAAGACTGAAGGTGAAGCAGTTCAATTGACATATATTAGACTTGAACCAACATGATTTGAAATACAAGGGTTGTTGCTTGATCTGACCAACAAAACATTTATTACTCTGCTTACTTTGAATCTTATACTCAAAATGTTTCCCATAACACTGATAAAAACATGCATAATTCACATCATGTAAGATATTTTATTAAAAGTTTCCTTTAAGCATTCTGTATGAAAATCAGATATCAATGAAAATTTTCTTTAAAGTTTCCTACTTTTGACCATAGTTTTCAATGTAAAGGCACCATTTGATGTTACATTTTCTTCTTTCCAGTTTGAATGCTATCAACTATTTCTGGGCACACACATACAAATCAGTTAATGAACCGGATTTGTATATTATTCTGACTATAATCCTGAGTACACTTCCTTGGAAATATCTTGCTGAATTCAGTGGATCCTAATTTCGAATAGCTATGCTCAGTATAGTTTTATATATAATGTAAGATTTTATATAATAGATGAGGGAATCAGTTACATCTGAGAAATTGGGAAGCAGCATATTTGCACTGGTCCACATATATATTAGGCTGGAGGGTACAAAGAGGTGTCTTTAAAGCTCAATTCACATTTCCAGTAAATCAGTGTTACAACATAGAACTGAGACCTTCAGGGAACTCCCTCAAGGTGAGTGCTTAAATTGTCAACTATTAGTGCAGTAATAATTACCTAGAAGGCATATACACTGCGAATGATGAATACACTTATATCTCAGGGTTAACTCTATTATTTTCCCTTAAAGTGATATTGGCTATCTGTGCAAAGATAGCCACATATACTCTTACAAGTAGCAAATGAGACTACTTGGCTCTACAATATCAGTCAATTTAAGTAGCTCCAACCATGCTAACCCAAAGAGTACTACACTGATATCACCTCCCAGGTCCGTAGCCAGGATTTCGATTCGGGGGGGGGGGGGGGGCTGAATTTTTTTCAAGGGGGATTCGGGGGGGGGGTGAGTGAAAGAGGGTCTAGCCTAGCAAACCTTTTGTATCATTACCCCAATACCCCCATGCATATGGGATATATTGAGTATGGTGATCAGATCATGATATGAATAAACATAACAGTTTAAATAATGCACTGAAGCCCCTCAAGCCCCCCCCCCCCCCGGCTACATGCCTGTCACATCCATTCCTTCTGATGGTACAACCATCTCGCTTATTTATCTTCATAATAGGCACATCAGCTGGGAATAGGGATGGGACTTCTGGTTGGTTGTTCTGAAATACCTTCTTTGGAAAATAAGAAAGACCTCCTCTTTGCTATTCTTTCACCAATAGTCAAAAAGATCTTAATTCAAACAGCTTTTCATGAACTATTTTATAAGAAGCATATTAATAGCATGCTATATAATGTTTACCTCTTTTAAATACATGTTTTAATTAGCAAGGATAGTTTAATTACTTTATACTTTAATGATACCATGTATATGTCTCTATGTATATTGTTTTTATTTTAACACTGTATGCCATCTTGACCCCCAATTTTGGGGAGAAAGGATATAAATAAGGTATTATGTATATGTGACCTCAAGATGCATGTCAATCTATGTGGATCCAATGCATTCCATAAGATTTTCTTAACCAATGAATCCTCAGAAGGAGTTATTTTCTCTGAAATATAGCCTGCTATTACTTGGTGGTCTCCCATCCAAGTACTAATTATGACTGGGCTTGTTTAGCTTTCAAGATTAGACAAGATCTGGTGCCTTTACACTATTTAGGCCAAATATTGCTGGTGGTGGCATTATGATGATGAGTCATTCCCTGCTCTTTGACAATGAAGGAAAGAGCAGGTGCAAGCACCAGTTGATGGGTCTGAGTGTTGCAGCTCCCAGCAGCCACTAAACCTGGATCTGAAAGTGCCCTCATCTGATACGAGGTATCTGTTGGGAGCTGCAGTTCTCAGACTCGTCGGTTGGCACTTTGCCTGCTCTTCCTCTTCACTGTTTGAGTCCTGAGACCACGGTATGACACTCTTCACCAAAAATCGCATATGAATTCATGCAGCCCTGCTTATTCTCAAAGTAGGAGTATAATGATACTTACAGCAAATTCATTCTCAGGGTCAACAGATCCTTTTCTGACTGGTCTTGAATAATGGAATCTCTGCACATAGTTAGACTTGTAAAAGCTAAAAGAAACATGACAAAATATTAATCAAATAATAGTAAATTGTAAAATAAAATACACCAAAAAGAAAACAAAAAGAAAATAGGCACAATCATAATGTAGCCCATCCAACCATGCTGAATGACAATTTGTGCAATCTCTCTGCAGTTGCTCTTTCTTACTGTTACCAAGTTCTCAAACCTCCCTCCGTTATTTTATTTATGTTTTTACAGACACACATAAAACACTGTTCTACAATGAGCTGTAAATGACCCAGTGAAGCTGATGATATTTTCCTTGCTGTTTCGCGTGATATTTCAACCATTTTGCAGATATAACAAGATCAGCTCTTGTAACTATTCCACCTGTACATCAATCTAGACACTCAAAAATATGGTGCCATAAAACAATGAGCTTGTGAACATAGGCTAGTCGGGGATGTCTAATTGAAAGTGATGCCATCGTGCCACCAAGATAAAATAATACAACTAGTCAGAGGAACAATGACTCCTCAGATACTCTGATGTGCAGCAAAAACACTGGCAGATAACCTCAAAAGAACATAACTGATCATTTGTGATTTTAAAAATTCTCCTGTCATGGACAAATCTCAAATATATGTTATGTGAGAAAAAGCTGCGAAAACAGTTTAGTTTAAAACTATCTAGCACACTTCATCCATTCTTTTAAAACATTCTGTTAAACACACCAGAAAGATAGCAAGGAGGTGACTATTCTGGCATTTTTTTTAGAAAGAAGTTCAGATCTAAGGGCAACCACTCAGAAGGCTCTCTCTCAGTTCTCCCCTAACTGTGATTGCAATAGTGGTGGGACTAAGAGAAGAGCCTCTCCTGATGAGTAGGCATAGATTACAGATGTAGGAAAAATTCAAACATGCAATAGCTAAAGTGCCTTCCATTAGGAACCCAGTAGAACCTTCTACCACTGATAGAGTTTAACCAACTGGATCATAGTAGTTAAAACTAAAACAAAAAAACACCACCTTAAGAGTAATTTCATTAATAGAATCTGAAACTAAAACAGTACACCAAAAATGTATGAGATCTACCAGGAAAAGGTACTATAATTAGAGTGATATGTAAAAGGCAAATGCCCTTGCATTACAGCCAGTAGAGAAGCACTTATTCAGCTGTTTCAACCATCCCATAAAATAACATATTGGTTAATATCTCTAAATATGAATGGATTATACTATGCTTGTTTTGATGATTACATGCAGGATTTGTGCATGCATGCAAAAAGTCTACTAAATATTTTTGTCAGGAGCAAAGCTGCTTGCACAAACTCCTGGGAGTGTACACTTAGATCAATCAGATATTGCAGGGATTCCCTTCCCTGGGTAAAAGGACGACAGGGCTTCACCCTTCCCATAGATAAACCCAGACTTTTCACTCTTCTGCCATAGGCCAGAATGAAATCTTATGTATAGGCAATTTCAATTTCCCTAGCTTAACCAATGCTCCAGTCTCTGGGAGAGAGGTCTTTCTTGTTGCGACCACAACATTCTCCATTGCCATCTGTGCTCAAACAACAATATTGATGAAGAAGGGGCATTCCACGGGCAGATCAGGGGGATGGTGCATGTCAAACTCATATTCTCTGTAGGCTCCCTTCAGATTGTTCTGGAAAAGACTGCTGAGAAGCTGTCAAATTCTTTGAAACAATGGATACCTATCTACAAAAACAATTTATAGTAAATGCTTTTTAAACAGGAGATTCCCCTGGTAATGGAGCAGATTAGCTCAGAAGCATGTGAAATCAATTTTGGAAGAGCAGATATAATTAAAAACAAAACAAAACAAAGGAAAACACCATTCTCTTCTCCCTGCAGATGAGTTCCTTGTTCTGTCATTATTCTTGATGCACTTGCTAAACTAAACATGGCCAACAAAGGACCCAATTTCTCCGGGTGCCTCACTCATTACATAAAACCAGAAAACCGGGTGAGAGGCCACTATGGGTGAAGACAAACAGCAGAGAAATAAATGTGAGAATGAATAAAAGGAAGTGGGAGCAAATTTGGCAATAGTCTTAAATAAAGTGCCTTGGACCACAAGAAGATCAAAGCAGTCCATACTGAGAAGACAGGAAAGCTTGGAGAAGACAATGATGCTGGGGAAAATAGAAGGAAAAAGTAAGAGGGGCCAACCAAGGGCAAGATTGATGGATGGTATCCTTGAATTGACTGGCTTGATTTTGAAGGAGCTGGGGGTGGCCACAGCCAACAGGGAGCTTTGGCGTGGGCTGGTCCGTGAGGTCACAAAGAGTCAGAAGCGACTGAACAAAAAACAACAACAACTTAAATGAAGAAGAAGACAAAAATGAAGGCAGGCAAACATTATTAAAATTGCAAAGTATGCAGAAAAAGACATGGAAACATAAAGGGATAGGTGTGGATTGATGATAACTTGTCCTACTTTTCCTAAGAAATATTCCCAAAAAGCCAATAAAGTGTATTTATTGAGATGAACTTTATTGTTAGTTCACTTCCAAAAGCAGCACCATAGTGTGCTTGCCATCTTCCCATCACAGCACAAATGACTAAAGGAAACAAAAGCTCAAAAGGTTCTGTCTAATAGATGACAGCTATTATGTTACTATTGAATTATCACTCTTTCCAATCTTCTGTGTTTGGCAGCATTAGTCAGTATGGTGGTTAAACAGCAGGTTTCTGCCTTAATGATGGGGAGGGGAGAATATCCATGGGCAGCGACAACATGACAGATGGAAAGACAGGTACAAAGACTCGCCTAGTGCAAGTTTTGGAGGTGTCCCTTATTAGGATGGTAATATGTGTGTCTCACGGTAGAAGAGTTTTATCCATTAGTAATTGAATTCAGTTGGGAAAAATGCTATATGCCAACCATTTTAAATGCTATTTTTTGTAAGTGCTGACTCTTTACTATCATTTAAAGAATATATTTAGGGAACTAAAGGTGTTAGCTGTAATTTGTCCAGAATTTTAGCCTAAAATGATTAAAATTATGGCCAAACTGCAATCAAAACATAATGCTGTAGAGGGCTTTCACAATGAAAGATTTGACACCAGTAAAATCTGATCAAAGAGGGAAAGCCTGGTGCAGGGGTCCCTTTGGATACCAGAGAGATTCAGCTCACAAAATATCAGTGTTCTTGCTTATAGGGAAAACAATACATCTCATTTGTTAACTGTGTGAAGTAGGGCTGGGCGGTTTCGTTCGTTAATTTCGTAATTCGTTATTAATTCGTTATTTTTTGATAACGAAGCGATATTGAACCATTCAGGAGCAACTAAAAAATGAAACGAATTTTTTCAATTCGTTTCGTAATTGTTTCGTAATTGTTTCGAAATCGATTCGTAATTTATTCGAAATCGTTTCGTTATTATTTCCGCATGTCTGGTGCAAGTTTTATAGTCGTTGTTTGTTTTCTCAGTGAAAAAATAAATAAATTATCACACCAACAGTCAACAACAGAGGGAGAGGGAAGCTTCCTGTCCCATTTGGAGGTTTTTTTAGCGTATTGCGCGATCGCGCCCGCCATTAACGAATCAATTTGTAATTGTTTTGAAATCGATTCGTAATTGATTCGTAATTTACGAAATTTCGTAAATATCGAAAAAATTTTAAGGAAAATTTCGGAATTAATTTAAAAATCGAAACGCAAAAACCCCCTAAAAACTAATCGAGTTTAGAAACAAATTTTTCCGTGATTGCCCAGCCCTAGTGTGAAGACGTTATAAGCATTTCTTTAATGTAGACACTAACATAAAGAGAATTTCAATCTTACTTGATTATTTGATCAGGCACTGGCTTGTTTTTGAACTGTGGATGTTCTTCTAAAACTGGTTGCACTGTAAAGCACTGTATGTCTAAATTGCATGAGTTAAGGACATAAACATTAGAAAATTATCTGCTATGTCATGTTAGCCAGATAGGATAACTCGCCTGAAAAGAAAAGAAAAGAAAAAAACCAAACCCACAAAAAATTTAGAAATTAAAAATGGAGCCATCATGAAATTCATGAAATAAGCTGTATAAATAACTCATAAGTATATTTCCTAATGTGTTTATCCAAATAAAATACCATAAAATTGATACTTTTCTTCCAAAAGGAGATGTAGTATTTTACTAACGGTTTAATAACACACACAAATCTTCAACTGATGAGGCAGAATTGTAACTAAAACTATGAATATTACTTTAAGCACAGAATAGAGAAGGAGAAAGTGGATAATAATGAAGACAGTGGCACTATGAGCTTGATTATTATTATTTTTAACTATCTGGAGAGACTGTAGTCACCTTCAAGATGTGCAGTGTGCACCAGTGTTGAGAGGACATAATGTGGATAACTAACAGACAAAATTGGGCTACTAGTGAGATTTAAACTTACAGGTCATGTTTTTAATAGGTATGGCTGTGATTCTCTCTCACTATGTGGCCATGAACCTGATCAATATTTGGGGAGGCTCATGGAAACTACTCTGAGCTTTGCAGGTAAAGAACAAGATACTTATATAGCAGATGAATACTTCATTTATTTATTTAGAAAATTGAATCTTTGGGATGTTGGAACTTCAGTCAATCTTCTACATTCACTGGGGATAGGGGCATAGCACCTATGCATGGTAAAAAAAAACCCCTGCAAAATAATTCCTATTTTTCTTTACCTGAAAGGACACCTTTCTAGTAATTCCCAGATCATTCAGCTTGACTTTATGGCCAACTTCCACCGGCGGTTGACCATAGCATCTTGCCATAGGAACTAGAGATTCCCAGAGAAAAACATTTTAATCAAACCTGTGAATAATAAAAATCCATAAATATCAAACCCATTAATATAGAGGATCAACTATGATACGGAGTGATTATTTCCATATAGGAGCCATTCAGCAGTGAAGCCTGCAGGTAAGAAAAGCCCATCTGGTTTTGAAAAACCCATCATATACTAGTATAACAGGTTTCTATATATACCAAAATCCGAAGCCCAGAAGAAAGGAGAGGTGAGAGGTGAAGTAAGAACAAAAACGGCTTGGTTCTTAAGTGCTTTTAGCTTGAGTATTGAGTCTAGATAAATGTAAGCAGCGATGATAGTTTGACAAGCTGTTATAAAACATACTTGTAAAAGAAAAGTTTATGTTTTTAAGAGTTTCTTTGACCACCTTACAATTTAATTTTGGCCTTTAAAAAAAATCATGGTTGAAAAATATCCCACTGAGTAAACAGCAGAATGCTTAGAAATGACATCTTGCTCCAGATTCTTTCACTAAATTACAATAGGTAGAAAGCAAAAAATAATGCACAAACTGGTTTACAGTCTAATGGGAAAGAAGCCAAAGCAAGTCTTGACATTATTAAAATTAAGAATACCCCAAACATCCCAGATCTCACATATTTCAGGAAAACTTTTACCCAGAATTTTGAAAAGTTATTTTTTCAGATGACAAACTCCCTGCATCCTAGGTGAGGCATTGTCAAAGTTGAAGTCTAAAGAAGTGCATTTTCCAAACTCTGCTTTCCTCACATATATTACACCTTCCATTGAAAGGGAAGACTTGCTCTTTTGCTTGAGGAAATGTTTTGCGTTAGATTGCAGAAAAAGATCTTTGTGGTTTTTGTATCCATAGTTTTCAGTGCTCTCCTGGTGGAAATTTACTTGATTGTGTTACTGAAGCAATTTTGTATCAAGCATCATTCAGAAAGACATTTCCCTGCTACTCCTGCACTTGAGATTATAATGGTGTTTTTTATTTTTTTAAGCTGATGTGTTATTGTTTTATTAAATTGTATGTATTATACTTTATTGTATTTTGATGATTATTTCACAGACCTAATTGTCAACATAGAGTGTATGTTGCTTATGCTGACATTGTAAAAGAAGCTTTAAAATAAATAATCAAAACCTGTTACAAGAAAAGCACGGGGGAGGATCTTTTGGAGAAACAACATGCTTTTTCATTCTGCAGATATATTCCAAATATTCCATGGACTTCATTTTCTGATGGTAGCCACAAGATATATTATTTCTGTGAGAAATACATGGATTGAGACATGCTGTGAGCAAGAATTGTGGACATACTGCATCCAGATATCACAGAGAGGTGAAACTTTCAGTTGCTTTATTCATTCATTTCTCTGTGAAGAAAATAATATCAAGATGACGAACATCATTCTCTGTGCAAAGGCTATTTGCGGGAGGCAAAGCCATGATTTGACAGCTGTTCTATGTACCCCTTTAAGCCAGATCTGTTCATCATTCTGTCAAAGTCCATCCTGTCTTTGACTGCAGGTGGACAGTAGTTAAAAGTTGAAAAGTTAAAAGTTCACAAGTGACAAATTTCTTGCATTCTATGTGGATGCTCAAACCACAAACACAAATATGTTCAGGTGAAGAGCTAGAGTCGGCTGTAGGTATGCTTCTCAGATGTCCATTATGATAAAATATGTCCTTTATTTGAGGCCAGAAATGTTGTCTATTATAGCGCTGCTTCTCTAACTGTGGGTCCTGACCCCAAATGGAGTCTCCTTAGTTTAATGTTGGCAATAGTAAAGGCTTTCTGAATATCCCCCTTTTACACAAATCTGTTAGTAACAACATGCAGTGTTTACAGTGGACTCTACCAAAAAAAAGCTTCAGCAAAAAGGAAATCGGCCTATTTACCAAGCCTTGGAAATGTTGATTTATCAGTAAATGTTTGATTTTATACCTATTTTATGTACCTATATACTAGGAGTCACGTAAGCCTTTCTTAGGCAGAAAAGGATCATGAACAGAAAGGCAGGAGTTGCAGGTCTTTCTTATTATGAAGCATATTCCCTTGTTGAGGGTCACAAACCTTTCTTTTTATATAAACTGAATAAAATGCCAGATGCCCCCTCTCCTTCACACACAACCCTCTGCCCTATATTTGGGAGTGGGCACTTCATAAAGGCAGAAATGTGCACATCATGATAGGAACTATATATTAATTTTACTGAGAAATGCATGGCAAGGTAATAGCTAATTCCTGACTGTCAACAATGCATGCCATGAGTTTCAACATCCCTCACTGCTATTTTGAAAACTTAGTTGTTTGGAATGCATAAAACTACAAAGTCCGTTCCCAAAATCTCTATAGAACAGGGATGGAGAACCTGTTGTCCTTCTAGACTGGAATGGATTGTAGCTCAGCAAAAGATCATATGTTTATCATGCAGGAAGTCCCACATTCAATCCATGGCATCTACAGAATTTGCATGTTAGTGTTGGTGGTATCAAGCCAAATGAGTCAATAGTTTGACTCTACGAGAAAGGTATGATGCTCAGTGATTGCGGGAACTTTGTCCACGACCATCTGGCAGGCCATTGTGTCATGGCAAAATCTTAAATGCTAGCTTTTCCTAGGATGGTGTCTATAGTATACATTGTTTAGTTCAGGAGTGTCAACCATTTTATCAAGGACCACATCAGCATTATGGTTGCCTTCAAAAGACTGTTGAATCTGGGGATGGAGAATCCAAGGATACAGAGGGTCAACTGAATTTTTTACATGGTGGTGTGTGTTATTTGTTTTTGCGCAAGTTGGGACCCCAGATGTCACTGAATGACAACTTCCTTGACTTTTGATTATACATCATGTGTACTGGGGATAATTGGAATTGTAACCCAATAGCACTTGTGGCTCTGAGGTTCGGGAAAGGTTAAAGGGAATGTTGAAGTGAGACATCATATCCACAAGCCTTGTATTTAAATTCAAACTATACTATCCAGACTAAATTTGATGCACTTATTTATTTGATGCACTTATTAACCGCCATTCTCAGCCCATACGGGCGACTCATGGCGGTGTACAGTACACATAAAAAGACAATTACAAAAGGCCAGTTTCGACAACATATAACTATACAACAATTACAGACTACACAAAAATCCGCTTCATCTCTTAATGGAATCATAGCCAGTCTCATATTCCTTGTACCATTCCAGTTCTCAATTACCGTACTTGTTTGTTGCTTAGCACTTAATTAAATGCCCTCTCGAACAGCCAGGTCTTAAGGCTTTTTCGAAAGGACATGAGGGAGGGCGCCTGTCTAATGTGTGCAGGGAGAGTGTTCCACAGCCGGGGGGCCACCACCGAGAAGGCCCTCTCCCTCGTCCCCGCCAGCCGTGCCTGTGATGCAGGCGGGATCGAGAGAAGGGCCTCCCCAGACGATCTCAAGGTCCTCGTGGGCTCGTAGGCCAAGATGCGGTCAGAAAGGTATTTTGGGCCGGAACCGTTCAGGGCTTTGTAGGCCAAAACCAGCACCTTGAATTGGGTCCGGTAGCAAATCGGCAGCCAGTGGAGCTGGGACAACAAGGGCGTTGTGTGCTCCCTGCCACCCGCTCCAGTTAGTAACATGGCTGCCACGCGCTGAACCAGCTGAAGCTTCCGGGCCGTCTTCAAGGGCAGTCCCACGTAGAGAGCGTTGCAGTAATCCAGGCGGGATGTGACAAGAGTGTGTACCACCGTGGCCAAGTCAGACTTCCCGAGATACGGGCGCAGCTGGCGCACGAGCCTAAGCTGTGCAAATGCTCCCCTGGTCACCGCTGAGACCTGGGGGTCCAGGCTCAACGATGAGTCCAGGGTCACACCCAGACTGCGAACCTGCGCCTTCAAGGGGAGTGCGACCCCGTCCAGCACAGGCTGTAACCCTATATCCCGTTCGGCCTTGCGACTGACCAGGAGTACCTCTGTCTTGTCTGGATTTAGTTTCAGTTTGTTCGCCCTCATCCAGACCGTTACAGCGGCCATGCACCGGTTCAGGACCTCGACAGCCTCCTTAGTAGCAGGTGGGAAGGAGTGACAGAGTTGGACATCATCTGCGTACAGATGACATCGCACCCCGAAACTCCGGATGATCTCACCCAGCGGCTTCATGTAGATATTAAACAGCATGGGGGACAGTATGGAACCCTGTGGCACCCCACAAGTCAAAGGTTGTGGTGCGGAACAGGAGTCCCCCAATAACACCTTCTGGGTGCGGCCCTCCAGAAATGACTGGAGCCACTGCAGAGCAATGCCCCCAAGACCCATTTCCGCAAGGCGCCCCAGAAGGATACCGTGGTCGACGGTATCGAAGGCCGCTGAGAGGTCCAGGAGCACCAACAGGGACACACTCCCCCTGTCTAGCTCCCAGCACAGATCATCCACTAAGGCGACCAAGACCGTCTCGGTACCATGCCCCGGTCTGAAACCAGACTGTGCCGGATCCAGATAATCCGTGTCTCTCAAGAATACCTGGAGTTGTGAGGCCACCACGCTTTCCATGACTTTGCCCAAGAAGGGGAGATTGGAAACAGGCCGAAAGTTGTCCAATTTAGTGGGGTCCAGTGATGGCTTCTTCAACAGCGGCTTTATAATAGCCTGTTTTAGGCTCGCTGGAATCTTGCCTTCCCGAAGGGAGGCATTCACCACCACTGTTACCCACTCAGCCAATCCCCCTCTGGCCTCTCTCAGAAGCCAGGATGGGCAGGGGTCTAGGATGGACGTGGTGGGCCTCATTCCTCCAAGTATCTTGTCCACATCCTCGGGTTTCACAAACTGAAAAGAATCCAACAAAATAGGACAAGTAGGTGCTCTCGTTACATTCTCGGAGTCTGCATCTAACGCGGCGTCCAGCCCAGAACGGATCAAGGCGACTTTGTCTGCGAAGAACCGAGCAAATGCTTCACAGCGCGCGACCGAATTGTCAGGGCTCCCACCTGCAGCGGTGGGAGTTAAAAGACCTCTGACAATCCGAAACAACTCCGCCGGACGGTTCTTTGCAGACGCAATAGTGGCCGCAAAGAAGGTTTTCTTTGCGGCCTTTATTGCCGCGGCATATGCCCTAAGAAAGGACACAAACCGTGCTCGGTTTGACTCGCTCGGTTCCGAACGCCACACACTCTCTAGTTCCCTCTTCCTTCGCTTCATAGCTGCCAGCTCCTCAGTAAACCAAGGGGCTGGTTTAGCTCGGCTACTTGAGAGGGGACGTTCCGGAGCAATCATGTCAATAGCCCTGGTCATCTCCCCATTCCAGAGAGCCACCAAGGCCTCGACATGGTCACCTACCGAGGTGGCGGGAAAATCCCCAAGAGCCGTTAGGAATCCATTCGGATCCATCAGCCTCCTGGGGCGGACCATCTTAATGGGTCCTCCACCTTTGCAGAGGTTAGGGGGCGCAGTGAGCCTAAATCTGATCAGGAAGTGGTCGGTCCATGGCAACGGAGAGATGGACAACTCCTCTACACCGCCACCCTGTTCCCATCCCTGGCAGAAAACCAAATCCAATGTGTGTCCAGCACAGTGGGTGGGGCCAGATATTTGTTGGGACAGCCCCATGGTTGCCATGGCAGACATGAAGTCCTGAGCCGCACCTGTGAGGGTCGTCTCGGCATGGACGTTGAAGTCTCCCAGCACAAGGAGCTGTTGAGACTTCAACGCCAGGCTCGAGACCACCCCCGCTAGCTCAGGTAGGGAGACTGTAGTGCAGCGAGGTGGACGGTACACTAACAGAATCCCTATACTGTCCCGGTCACCCACCCTCAGGTAGACGCTTTCAAAATTTGCGGTCTGCGGGATGGGGCACCTGGTCAGATGGATGGAATCCCTATAGACCACTGCGACCCCGCCTCCCCGCCCTCCGGATCTCGGTTGGTGCTGCACGGAGAAGCCCGGGGGACAAAGCTGGGTCAGATTTACTCCTCCAGCTTCCTCCAACCAGGTCTCCGTGATGCACGCCAGATCTGCCCGCTCATCCAAGATTAGGTCCTGGATCCAGGCCGTTTTTCCGTTGACAGATCTGGCGTTCAACAGCACCACCTTCAGTCCAGAGGGTCCGCTCACCTGGTTACACCAATTTACCTTAGGAGACCGAGTTGGAATGGTTAATGTTTTGGATAAATGGTCCGAATTTGGCCGAAATTGAGGTCTCCTTTTCCCGCATCTCCTCCTTCCCACCACGACCTCTATGGGGGCCCCTCGGCTAGTGGAGCACCTCCCCTCCTCCATGCCGCCGTTCCTGACTAAGGTCTTAATCTCTATTTCATCAGATGTTTTAACTGTTGGTGTTTTTCCTTGCCAGTTACTTTGGTCTTCTTTCTCCCCCGTCCCCTCCTCATTGTTCTTCACAGGCTCCAGCTCACTTCCTCCCCTGCTTCTTCCACCAACCAATAGTATCAGAGACAGTATACACAGGAGGGTATTATTTAAACAAAATAAACTACAGCCTTCTAGATGTCGCTGTATCAAACTCCCATCAACTCTTAACAGGATGTCTAATGATGAGGAATGCAGAAGTTGAAGTACAGCATATGATCACATAAAATGACATGGTGGGTTGAATTCAGCCCATGGGCCTTGAGTTTGACACATGTGATTTAATTTATTTATGTCTTACCTTTCTCCCAGGATTAGTAGTAGAGGATGACATAGTCTCTGCTTATCTAACAATCTCAGCTCTTTCATCTTGCAAACCCTGGCTCCACTACACCATTTTCCCTGGGTAAAAGGTCAGGTGATAGTGGGTTCTCCATGCACTATCTCTGCGATGTCTACTCATTATCTCTGCCAGTCTTTGCTACTTTTTCACCCTGGATGTAATTACTAAACTGACTTTTTAAAAAGAATTCATATTTCTTCATATTAAAGGATACATTGACCAGAAGAGTATTTGAGATTCTCTCCAGGAGGTGCTGTAGTATTCATTTTCTCAGCGTTTGGAAAATGGCTCATCAATTGTGCTTGAAAATCTTCCCTCCGCTCATATTCTTTGCCACGATAGATGAACATTTTGTTCTGAAAGAAACATTTAAACCATGTCTCGGACTGCAAACCTGGAAGCGTGTCACAGTTATTCTTCACAGGTTTATATGTGCTCCCCCTCTCTGCGGGAGTGAATGTGGACTGCACAAAACACTGCATTTATACCACTAGGGATAGTTAAAGGCAATCGTCATTTGTGTGAAAAAGCTTTGAAAGGCAAAGCTGAATGAATCAGACTAGGCTAGTAACAAGATCAGAAAGCTCATGGATCATGGTCAGCATTTCTTCCCCAGATCTCTCATGCTTTCTGGGTTGTTATATAGGGAGAAGGCATCTAATATTTCCCAATGGGTTAGATTTGGGTCTGAGGTTGCCAACTACTAGTTGTAGCTGGGCTTTAATGAAAATTGAAGGATCAGCGCGCATCAGACAATTTTGTAGTTTAAGCTGCTAGTTACCACAACAATTACATGAAGAATAGTGAAAGTATTAATTAGATATATTTTCATACAAAATTACAATCAGGAGTGAAAGGTAAGATATTCATAGACTTCCCATTTTATTCACTTTGACATTTGTAATGTCATTTTCATCGTTCATTATGATCATACTAGCTATGATATAAACCATCTCTTAATTATGACTGCCTTGTACAAAAATCCCGAATGCTACGTTATCTCTCTATTACTTCCACTATAGGGGAAAAGGAACACAATGAATCAAATTTCTCTCTGAAAATGTGACACTCACTATTGTTATAAATGACACTTCAAATAGCTGCAAGGGAGAAATCCTTACATTGCAGAATCAAATGAAGACAAATCTCTCCTTATCAAATAACTCTTTTTTGCTGGCAGAATACTGGCATTTTGGGGGGGGGGGTAGTACAAACAGTTATGAAAGCACACAAAGTAGATATATTTACCCTTAAAAATGTGGGGAACCCTTGCCCATAATAACCAACAGCGAAATAATCTGGTTTAGGCCTCAGAATTTTCATGATGTTCTCATAGAATTTTGCTTGTTGAATCTGAAAGCAAAGACATGGGTCAGATCTCTCTAGCATCACACACACACAAATATAAAGGTCATTTGGGTTTTTTTTAATGAAGTGATAGCTAACTGCAAAAAAAAAAAACAACCAATAAATGAGCTTCTTGATTGTATCCAAAAGTAAAGATGGAAAAGAAAATGAACATATATTTGTAAGTGAAAGTTTCTGAACCAAGATGAATGGAATAATTTGCATGTGCCCCACACTGTTTGATAGCAATTTGGTTTATTCTGGAATTGATAAAGCATTCCGAAACAATCCAGATTGTGAGCAAATAGGTTACTAAAGCATACTGTTTGATGCAAAGCTAAACATTGCAAGGATCCTTCCAAAGTGGTTGTGCTGGATCTCCTCTCCAGATTGCTCACTCGGAGACCAAACCTTGGATTCCTATAATGCACCTTTATCTCCAACTTTAAACCTACATCTAAAGTAAATAACTGGACCCATGCTGACTATAATCTTGAACAGGCAGCTGTGATTTATACTAATAATTATGTGAGCAATTTCGCCTGAACTGTTTTCAGTGGTTCCCAACCTTTGGGCCTCAAGGTGTTTTGGACTTCAACTCCCACAAATTCTAACAGCTGGTAAGATGACTGGAATTTCTGGGTGTTAAAGTCCAGAACACATGGAGGCCCAAAGGTTGGGAACCACTGAAATCTGTTTTCAAACTGACAAAAACCACAAAGGTTTATTGACCAACAAAATGGTTAAACATCTAGAATTCAATGTAATAATCATAATAAAAGAAACAACTTTTCCCTGAACTCTGCTCCATATACCTTTTCTCAATATATCTCTATAGTTTCAGATCTCAGCTAACTGATTTTATCCCTCCTTTCTATAATCCTACTCTATTTCTAGCAGGCCTTATCTGACAGCATAACAATCAAACCTCTGTTTGAGGTGGCCAGTTTCACTCTATGGGGGGGGGGGGGGGGGCTAACGATTTAACACTTATTCTCAGTGGCCCACATGAGTACCATTACATATCTCTAAGCTACTGTTACGAATGTAAACACATCTAAGTTGCTTTTAAAATAGAGTTACTCATCCAGTTGCTTTTGTAAAATAGGTTTTTTAATTGAACTTGGTTAAAAATTTTGTAAGCTACTTTGAATCCCTTTATAGGAGAAGATGGGATGATGTGTTTGTGTGTGTTTGTATGTCTTTGTCTATGTTAGAAATTTGTTTCATTCATACACACAAATACATACACACACCCATATTAAATGAATTTCTAACTTTAAAAAATAACAGAGGAAATGCACCAGATCCTTGGCCTCACTTCTATTTAACCTCAGGACCTCCTCTCATTCCTCTGTCATTTTTAAAAAAATCACTTTTGGAAGAAGAAAAAAAGAAAAACCTTGCAGAAAATTCTCCTCCTGCACACATTAAAGCTTCATTCCTCTTGGAGGCTTTTTCAAATCTAAGCAAAGAGTTTCTGGTAGCTCTGAAATCAGTCATCAGTAAATTCAAGGATATCCCACAACAGGAATTTCCTGTTTCTTTTTTTTTTTTTTTTTTTGAAAATATACTGCTGTAACTAAACATAAAGTTAAATTAATAAAATATATTTGAGAATATTTCCCCTACAATCTAATACCATCAATTTGGCTTGCAATTTTTGTAAAAGCTTTTTTCTTGCATTTTCCTGGTTATAAAATAGCCACCCTTGCACAACATACAGAACAGCATAATTTCTCTCTAATCAATATAAAAGTTACTTCCGATTTGCATATATTTTCCCAAAGCTAATTAATAGTGTTTTCAAAATATGTTCAAACTAACTAAAGCTCACTGTTTACACATAAATATTCTCCAGCAACTGCAACATTAAATGATTTTGCATGTGTGGGAATGTCATAAAATACTACAGCCCTCAAATCAGCTGCTCTCGGAAGACTTCACAGCTAATTCTCTGCAGAAGCCCTCCCACATTTTTCATACTTCGGGGTGTGGGAGCTTTTCAGTGGTCAGTGGTGGATTAGGAAGGGGTAACCCCCACCATCACCACCACCATTTTTAAAAACATTTATGGCTCATAGGCAGCATTTTCCTCATGCTTTACTGTGGCAAGATGGGACATAGAGTATTAGCATGTTGAGTTGCAAAGCCTTGAAAACCAAGCAATCCAGCTACATATATACATTCATTAAGTTACCTATTTTGAATTACCAGTAAATGCCTTCATGCTCACTACATATTTTATTTTACACTAGGATCTGAACTACAAAAATATTTCAAAAAAAGTATATGGAATCACAAAAAACTTATATACCAGTATCTATTTTATTCTTAGAGAAGCATTTTCTTACCAGGTTCTGGCTCAGAAGTTCATAATCAAAGATTTCCATTTCATATTGCTCTGCCAGTTCTTTGCACAGTGATATTGCCTCCTCCCACATCTGCCAACAAACACAACATGGTATTCAAAAGTGAACCAAATCTACACAAAATTGATGATGCTCACTATGAGAAAAATGTGTCCTTACATTATAAAGGCAAAGATCTAAAGAATACCCACACATTTTCTCATCCTTGGGAAGAAAAGCTATATTAGCAGTAAAGAGACATACAATTGACATTGGTATTTTTGACATTTCAAGATCTTTTCTCTCTGTGTTGAAAAATGTCAGTTTTTGCATAAAATAAGCTTTATACATAAAACAATTGTTTTGAACAAACAAAATATTCACAAAAGTTTCTTTTCACTGCCACTCATGTTTATATACACATACCCTGATTTTTTTTCCCTTTTCTTTCACAGTTCATGTTCCCTCAACATAAACTAAATGTTCTGATGTGCCAGTTTCAACAGTGTTATCACCAACTCACAAGATCTTTGAAATTCTGCCACAGTTAAAGGGAAGATGTGAGTAGTACAAGGAAGAATTGCTGCTGCCAATCCAGGAGGCAAATACATCTTCTGAAAGCAGCCCTTAAGGTCTCCACAGATTTGGATCTTATTCTTTACAGACAACAACTGTTTTATCATTGAAATCAAGATATGATGGAGCAAAATGTGTTGGCTATATCTCAAAATAAAATATCTAATTTGCCCCAATCATAAGAACAACTTTCTAAAGGAAATACCATATTCTGAAAACAACTGTAGTGATGAAATTTATGCATAAAACCTCATTTTTGTACCACTATTGACTAAAAGCAAGGCAATTCATGATGAGTAAAAAATAATATTTCTTCCCAAGCTATTACCTAAAGTAAATTTTGAGACAGATTTTATTTTTAACTTATGTGCTACATTTCACACTTGACTTCTTAAAAGGTTTAGGCTATGGCATAAGATAATAGCAACTTGACAAAAGCTTAAAAAAGAATCAAAGGCTACCTTTCCCTTGTCAAAGTATTCTATGATCATTTCATACAAGTGCTCTTTCAGGTGGCGATGTGTCTGTGAACTCTGAAATTCTGTTTGCATGACCTGAGGAGTGCACTGTTCATCAGACCACTGGAAAAAAGAGAAATACAGTGACAACTTTTTTTACCATTTCTACCATTTCTACCTCGGTCTTCTCACCTCAAAGGGGACTCAGAGCAGTTTACAAAATCGGCAAAAATTCAATGCCACATTACAACATACCATTGAGTAAAGAGTTGAATTTGTTCTGTAACCAAACTCTTAACTCAAATCACACATACCTCAAAGCAAAAATTCCAATAAAAATACTATTAATCTGTTCGAGACCCCCAACTCCCCTCCAATTTTTGTTGTTGTTGTTGTTCATTCGTTCAGTCGCCTCCGACTCTTCGTGACCTCATGGACCAGCCCACGCCAGAGCTCCCTGTCGGCCGTCACCACCCCCAGCTCCTTCAAGGTCAGTCCAGTCACTTCAAGGATGCCATCCATCCATCTTGGTCGGCCCCTCTTCCTTTTGCCTTCCACTTTCCCCAGCATAATTGTCTTCTCTAGGCTTTCCTGTCTCCTCATGATGTGGCCAAAGTACTTCAACTTTGTCTCTAGTAAACTTCCCTCCAGTGAGCAGTCGAGCTTTATTTCCTGGAGGATGGATTGGTTGGATCTTCTCGCAGTCCAAGTCACTCTCAGAACTTTCCTCCAACACCACAGCTCAAAAGCATCGATCTTCCTTCGCTCAGCCTTCCCTAAGGTCCAGTTCTCACATCCGTAGGTTACTACAGGGAATACCATGGCTTTGACTATGCGGATCTTTGTTGCTAGTGTGATGTCTCTACTCTTCACTATTTTATCGAGATTGGACATTGCTCTCCTCCCAAGAAGGAAGCGTCTCCCGATTTCCTGGCTGGAGTCTGCATCTGCAGTAATCTTTGAACCTAGAAATACAAAGTCTGTCACTGCCTCCACATTTTCTCTGTCTATTCCCCAGTTGTCAATCATTCTTGTTGCCATAATCTTGGTTTTTGATGTTTAACTGCAACACAGCTTTTGCACTTTTTTCTTTCACCTTGATTAGAAGACTCCTCAGCTCCTCCTTGCTTTCGACCAGTATAACCAATTTTTGTTACGTGTTTTTAAATAAGAAAATGTGCTTTATAAATAAAATATACAGAACAATTAAAAAGGAAAGATCAATTTTAAAATGGTACAAACACAAAGTTTTGTTTATATGTCAAAGCAAAATCTGGGCTGGGCAATGTCTCTTAACTCAAACCCTCATAATTTGGGGTGCTCTTAAGTCAAGGCTCCACTGTACATATTTTGTAACCTCTGCAAACTAGTAGCCAGCTCCCTGCATCTACGGGATCTGCAGACAAAGATTCAACTGACCTGAGCTTGAAAACATTAAAAATTTGACTTGACATTGCATTACTTATAGACCTTAATGTTCAATCAAGAAGAAGATGCCTTACTTTCAGAAGAGAAGCATGCAGCAGAAGCGTATATGCAGCCTCAGTGTAGTTCTCACAGTCTAAATGAAGATCACGAAGTTTATATAGGTATCTGTTCATAGATGAAGAAAGTAAGAAAGAGTTAAAAAAACAAAGTTGCCTCCATTCCTTTGAGTTAATAAAAACGACCTTTTGTCTTTCCAATCATGAACTGGACTCCCAACATTCAAGTGTGAGTCCCACATAAAGATTTCAGTGTCATTCAAGATAATAGGCCCTATAATTCTTACATATTATTGGATCAAACCTTATGTTTTTAGATGTCATCACAAGAAAGCAAATCTTGAAACTTTGGAGGAGGAAGCCAAAATACACTTGAGCATAAAGAAAGTGGCTCATTTTTATCAAATGTTGCTGCTTCAGAGAAGGGAAATATGGAATTTCACATCTTGCATTTTTTCCCATTTATGTTGCAGTCTACATTGTAAGAAAATGCTTAAAATTTTGTGTTAATCTTTTTCTGTATCCCACAAAATGCAATACATAAGTTATCTGGTACAAACATTCAGAGACGGAAAAGGTTTCCCATAAATTCAAGAATGAAGCATGCATTAATGTAAAGGTATGTATATTTCACTATGGGCAGTTCCAGACAGGGGTAAAATCCACACTGATGCAGATTTTAAAAACCCGGGTTGGAGCAGACTGTAGTTCTTTGTGCCAAATACACATGCTTTTCAGGTAGGACACCCTACCTGAAGAAGCAGGAGGGTGTGTGTTTTAGGGCCTGTCTGGATGGGCCCTTGAGATTTGGGAGGATGCTGATTTTATAGTTTCAAATGGAAGATGGGTATGTGTGTGTAGTTCTTTGGATATGTGTGTGTATTTCTTCTGATAGAAATAGGGCAGAGGAGAAGGAAAGGAAGAATGAGTGAATATCAAAACTGAAAGTGCAGCTAAACTGCAAGAATTACACATCTCCAAGTTCACACTACAGGTGCAATCCATTCTGACCACCCTTCCTGTTCTAAAGTACTTGCTTGAAAGATGTTGGCTGACTTTCTATATAGCTGCAGCTAAACTGAAAATAGAAGAATTAAATCTGCTCATGTCAAATAGGTCAAAGATGTTACCCTTTACTCGCAGATTTATACAAAAAAATTAGTGGCTTCTCAGTTTTAACATCCATAGTTACATTTATAATGCAGATTTTATGCATTAGATAAAATGCTGTGTCTGCAAAGGGATTTCTTTTTTTACTTCTCATCTACTTTCAAATATACTGCTGCATATGTAAGATATGGCATCATGCCCTTTAAAGAAGTTCTTTATTTACAAATGCTGTCAAATGCAAAGAAGTCAAGATGGACTGGGTCTGTCAACTGGAAATGTGTCTTATTCTTTGCTTCAAATTATATAACCCTTTTTTTGAAGGAGGAGGCCAAGCATCCAATAGGTTCGTATTAACAGAATACTATGGGGGAAATTGCAGATCATCAATATGTATGATGTAGAAGACTCAAACAATATTTTTTGGAATCACATTGAACCTTGGGAGAACATGAGCTTGACATGAATGGTGTGCTGTCAGATATTTACTACAACTCCATATAAAATCTTAAAAACTGTGTGACAGAAAACAATTTGCAGAACATTTTCATACCTTATATACATCTCCTCACGATTAATCTCCTTGTAGAAATTCTAGAAAGAGACGATGAACAAAATCTGATTATCTTTGTACTTAAAACACTTAACTGTGGATAGACTCATTGCACAAGAATCTTTACATATATATTTTAAAATTATTCCTAAAATGTTACTACGGAAATTTCAAAGCTTTCATTAGGACTAATATTATTATGCATTACTTCTATATTGTCTCCTACTGAAACCAATATTTGTAAAATTAATTATTTGCATATACAGTAATATATTAGGGCCACGATTTCCTTTGCCAAAGCAATTCATGGAGATTTCAAAAGGAACTCTCTCTTGAATACATAGGAACAAGATGAAAGTTGTCACTTCCATGATACCAATCATTAATAAACTTGGGCTCATCTTTTATTTTTATTCAAAAAGGGCGATGATTACTCAGGTACTATAATTACTCAGAAGACAGAAAAATGGCATGGAAGAAATTGCATTTTCATGCTTCATCATTGGGACTATTTCCAGCTAAATACACAATTGTCACCTTGGCAACTGCAAGGTGGATGGGTTGGCCAGATCAGAATAGAGAATGCCCTTGCAGCAAGGCAAATGCTGTCCTTCCCTGTAGGGTGAAGTATGGTTTATGTGATCTAGAACTACAGCCACGCATGCACCAAGGAGCTACGGTTTGTTACAAAGCTATGACTGTAACAGTGAATCTTGATTGATTTTAGTCCTTCCATTTACAGCATAAAGAAAACCATACACATATCAACTTTACAAGGCTGTTGTAAAGTGACCCATAAAGTAATTTATGAGAAAGAATTCGAACATTCAAAAATCCTATATGAATATTACATGTCTATTAATTCTACCTCTACTGACTCTTTGTTGTCTTATTTACAGTACTGTTTATTAAGAATTTATGTATTGATATTCTGATGTTCTGTTTTGTTTTTTTGTTTTGTTTTTACCATACATTATGGAATTTGGAATAGATGGCTTATTTTTTTTTCTCTTTCATTCTCTATGAAAATATGATACATGTAGCTTCCAATTCCGCACTGTGCAATCTTCTTTGACTTTCTTAATGTATGTTTGTGTATACATCAGGTATGGGCAAACATTGGCCCTCCAGGTATTTTGGACTCCAACTCCCATAACTCCTAACATCCTGTAGGCTGTTAGGAATTGTGGGAGTTGAAGTCCAAAACTCATTGAAGGCCAAAGTTTGCCCATGCCTGGTATACATGCATTAAAGTTGCTTGAATTTCATAAGGTTTTCTTAGCAAAGAATACTCAGAGCTGGTTTTCCCAGTTTTTTCTTCTGAAATATAGCCAAGAACACCTTGTATTCCTCAGTCTCCCATCCACGTACTAACCAGGTACTAACCAAGGCTGACTCAGGCCAGCTTCCTGGATCAGATGGGATCTGATGCCTTTAAGTTATGTTTGCAATATAGGCTTTCTGAATTGCTCAAAACTTCAAAACATTTTCCTATCATGTCAGTACATTTCTCTGATTCCCTACCAAAAGAGTTCATCCTAACACATACCAATAAATTCACAGTACAGCTCATGCGATTGTCCTTGCTTTCATCATTCATTACAGCACGGTAATCCAGTAGCTTTTCCAAAAGCCCTTTGACTAGGCATACAAATGTTTCAACAGGCTTGGCAATTTTAGTGTTACTTGCAGAACACTCAATAAGTCTGAAAATAATGAAAATTACATGAGAATAAGCATGATATAGATGAAACACTGAGAGAAATTTCTCTTAGATGCCAAATGAAAATTAAGAAGAAGGGGCGGAGGAAGGGTATCTGGGAACAAGATTGTTTGAACATTTGGGATTACATCTATACTTGAATAAGGAGAATATCTACATAAAAGGACTATACTTACTCTGTAGTGCCTAGAATTCCATAGTACTACGCAAACACACATGCATACACACTACCTACCAGCAATGGCATAGCTAAGACTTATAGTCTAGGGCTCAATGGTCTGAATACCCACCTGACCACCAAGCATCACAGACTAGCAGCCAACAGTGGCACCAGTAAGCAGCATGCCCATGTTAAGAGCCATCCAAAGTTGAGACTGGCCAACACAGCAAGCTTTCTTCTGCAATTTCTATGTGCATATGTACTTGCCCAATGACATCCATGACCACTGCTCTGCAATAAGCTCAGGGGACACTGTCAATGAAGTCCAATATGATAATTTGTCTGTTAGCCATATCTTATTGTTACACCAGCCTAGCCTACCCTACCATAAAGAAAATTGCCGGACTCTACTATATATGAAACTTTTCAATCTTGACATTCTCAGTGGATAACACTATGTTATCAAGCTGTATTTCCGTTCTACTGCAATGTACGACAGGAGATCCCCGTACTCTGACAAAGTGAGGGACTAATTAACTTTCTTTTGACACCATTATAGCCTCATTCTATAAAAGCCCTATATTGTCTTACACTCTGATTTAGCCTTGGAGTGATTACGGCGCTAACTAACCAATTCCATTAAAGGTTTTAAGTTTGATAAATTATGGAAATTATGAAGGATATTGCCCAAGATGACAAGAACTTAGTAAGTGCTCAGTTACATCTCACAATCTCAAAATGCAATTATTCTGTATGTCTTGAATTGTTGCATTATGTACAATTTTTAATTTCTTTGGGCTTCATTAGCAGTCTTCATTTGAAAGCAGAGCTCTCTTATACTACATTAGTAACTTTTACATGTGTAAAGCAATTTTGAACTTTATAGGCATTCTTCAGAGAAAATGCAGTATTTTATATTATAGCTAGCTGTTACTTTACTAGCTATTACTTTTAATAGGAGCTAACACTTTTATCTTATTGGTGTTCAACGAGGAACATGGTAAGTGACTTCGGTGGAACGTAGCCTTAATTATCATTCTTTCAAAATTCCCCTGTACCCAGATCTTCCTTCAAGGAGTTCTATACAATCCATAAATGGTTCCCATATGATTTCTCATTGAGGTCATATTCAGAAGAAGAATACTTGTCTTCCATAATAAAACAAAGCTACAAAGTTACATTTATTCAGAGCATACTCTGGCCTTGGGCTGGCTTGGATCAAAAACTACTGATGCTTAAAATAGAATAGAACAGAATCAATGGGCAAGATTCTGATGTCAATGTGCTTACTCTAAGTATAAGTAAGCCTGGGTCTGATCCACTTATTGTCTGTATGAACATGGTTATTTATTGTGAATAACCTTCCAGTTTTTCCTTTGCAAAATCTTGCCATCTTCCTTAGTGATAATGGGACTACTGTCATTGTTTTGATAGTTAAATAACATGTGAAGGAAAGATTAACTCAGTATAGCAGACCTCCAAATAATTTCTCTTTATTCTGCTCCTCAATCTCATAAGAAATGTGTGTATTCTGTTTCAGATTTGAAATAGATCTCTGAAACTGATGGAGGTTGCATATTATATACTGATTAACAAAAACATCAATTTGGCATTTTTTATGTCAGCCCATCTATGAAACCTCCACAGCACCTGGGATTGCTCAGTCTAATTAAAAATGCCACCTTTCTCACACCTCATTTCAAAACTCTGACCAGAGCAGAATTTATGGATTTAGCATCAAACCCATATTTTTTTTCTCCTTTCCTCTGCTTTGTTTAATTTGAAGTCTGGTGGAATTCCAAAGCTTGCTCATTATTTTGTAGCATTTTGATTGTCTCAAATAAAGATATTGTCCAACAGTGGGCCAAAAACAGAGAGCGCCAGGCATAAAAATCAAGGGGATAATTCTGAATGCTGCCTATATGTGTTACTTTGTGTGTGTGTGTTTCATGCACATATACCACAATATAAACTCAAGACCCAATCTCAAAATTGATGTTATCAAGAATCAAGAGAGACCTGTGACTGAAATATCTATATACTCCTACTCAATCCATGATAAAACCATTGACTGTTTCCTTCTATACAAATGGAGACTTTTATTTTTTGAAAAAAGTTATTGGAAAACTTTTAACAACTTCCTTCTGAAAGCAAACACATTCAGAAGCCTAGTTCTGAGCTAGAAAAGGTCTAGATTATGCCATATCCTTTTGTCTACAATTTCATTTCCTATGCGCAGAGAGTTTGCACCTTGGGGAATCTTTGAGAAAAAAAAGGCTGTAGTTCTGTGGTAGGACACATGCCTTGCATACAGAAGATTCCAAGTTCAATCCCTAGCATCTCCAAGTAAAGCCTTCTGGAAATCAGAGCCTCTGCCATTCTGTACAGACAATATTGAACACATTACCTGCTCACTGTGCACAAGCTATAACCACAGACTAGCAGGATGTAAGATTAAACAAATGGACTGAAAACACGATTCACCTCATTTACTTTACAAACAAACAAACACATTATTCACATCATGTGAAATTGTCACTTGTATAGGCACAGGATACTTCAGATGAAAAAAAATGGGGTCATGTCCCCAATTATTCACTCCAACTATTCCCAATCTGGCAGATAACAATAGGATATCATGGAGAATTTCATTAAGATTCTGCCTTCTCATGTTCAGTTGAGTAGCACTAAGGTGTGTCAATGTGAATTACTAATTCAGAGAACCTCTGAAGATGCCAGCCACAGACGCAGGCAAGTTATCAGGAGAGAATGCTACTGGAACATGGCCTAACAGCCCAAAAACCTACAGCAACCAAGTGATTCTGGCCACGAAAACCTTCGATAAAAGATATATTTTATTATGGGAAGACATTGAAAGCATGTAATATTTAGCAGGCTCTTGATATGGCATTGCTGGGGATCTGTCCCTCCCCATCTCCACATATATTATGCGAGTTTATTGATACACCCTCATTTAAAGGAGGAGTTTTTTGTTTTTGTTTTTTTTTGGTTGTTTTTTTTTACAAATTCAGCATTTTTCATTCCTTGCCCTCTTTTTCCTGTCCTTGGTACTTGGCCCAAAATATCAATGAACAATGAATCAGTGCTCAAAGACAAAATATTACTATTATTTATTACTTGGTTATGGCTAAAAGGGACAAATGCAAAATCTACAGCACAGTGCAACAGAGATATGAACTACAATCCTCTGTTTCTCAAGGCAGCTCAAAAATAGTCCATGTACAGCTCAGACAATTTTCTGAGGATGACAGGCAGTGTAGAATTACTAAAGGTTTAGTTGTGAATACTTGGAAGACCACTGAGAATCTCATATAAGAGCAACTCTAAAGTATAACGCATAATTTTAAAAAATGTTTCACACTTTAAAAATAAATTGACAACTTTAAAACATAGCAATCTGACAAATTATAGTAAAGGATATGTTCCGATGTTATACTTACATTGATTCAAATAAATGTAGGTACTGCTCATCTCCACGACCTCCCTCTACTTCATGGTCCAATTTTAAAATGATTTCATTTTCAAACTGTTTGGTGAAAGGATGTAAGATTGTTGAGTTAGTATGTCTGTAATTCTTTCTTTGGGACTCCTTCACCATTCTAAAGTTTTATCCAAACCTTAAAAGTGATTCCTCCCAGGTTCACATCCCAATATGCAGTTTATAAAATACAGGTGAATGTGATAATCAATTTTAAAAGTAGTGGTTTTATTAAATTTTGTACCAAAAATTACCTATAATTGCATAGTAAAAACCTTATTGTTTCACACACACACCACTACCACAGAACCTTTTCTCTTCTATCCTCCACCACCCCAACTTTTCAGGGCTCATCCAAATAAGGCTTTCAACATGGCAGTTCCTGTTTCAAAAAGTAGGGTGGGTAGACAATGAGCAATGATTCGGACCAACTGAGGGAAACTGTGGGATAAAAAGTCCCCTTTTATCCAGATTCTGACTGAAAGATGCACATCTTCCTATGTCTATGTTACCCTGCATGCCAAAAATACATGTGTTTTCCTTCCTTCCCCCCTGTGGAGACTGCTCCAGCTGATTTCTGTCCCTTTTAAAAAGCCCAAAACAGCTGATCAGCTGATTGGACTGTCAAACAGACGCACAGCTGATTGAAAGGAAGCACAATTGGAGAGCCAGTAGAACTTTCTGAGACCTTTTATTTAATACTATAAACACTGTAACACTGTAAACAGACCTTTAATAAATGATTGGAGGAAGAGAGAAATATGGCAGAAGCTTTTAAAATTCTCTCCATTATGTGCTGATTTCTATATGCACACATGTAAATATGCTTGTATTTATTATATTCATATGTGCACATATACAGATCAGCACATAACCGCATTAAAAATAAACTTCGGCAGACGTTCCCCATCCACCCTCCAAGACACAGATGGGCTGTGAGGATGTCTTTGGAAGAAAGCCCAGGACCGGCAAGTAGTGTGGGGACCTGCTCTGAGGTCCTGGGATTTTTTGCCCCTCTTTTTAATCCCATGGCACTGTCTGGAAGTGCTCTCAGTTTATTGCTAGTTGTTCTTTCCCTCCAAACCAGTAATAACGGGCTATAAATTCAATTTATCCTTCCAAAGTATCCCTGTGCTTCTTTTCTCTTGCTTGATTTTTTCCCCTTCCTCTATGCTGGTGCTCCTTCACCTTTCCACCCTTATCAATCACAAGAAGTTTATCTTCTCTCTCTTAGGGATGCCATACTCTAGTTCCCCAAAGCCAAACAACCATATTTAGATATTATAGATTATTTTTGCTTCTTACACAAATCATGTGGCAGGTCATGAAAGGCTGGACACACACACACACACACACACACACACACACATGTATATTTCCCACTCAAAACAATCATTTTCAGCATGGTTTCATAGTTAGGAAACAATACTGAGCTTTGTCATATGTGTTTACATGTGCTGCATGCATGCATAACTTGCAACTAAAATATTTTCTGCATCTCTGGTCCATTTTCTTTATCACATTTTAACTTCCCTTTCTCTTCACAGAGTTCCAGTAATAGCTGAAGGATATATATTCTGTAGTACAGGGATGCCACACAATTTGGATTATGTTGGAAGTATGAAACATGACATTTCTGAGCTCATATCCCAGAAAACCAGAAATCTTTGCTAGCTAATTTTTGTACATGTGTACCAGATGCCATGACTTGAATCAATTGAGTAAAACCAAGCCAATTGGATAATATACTGACTTTACCTTTCTTTTCTACTAGCTTTGGATAGATTGCTATATAGATTTATCACTAGACGTTTATGGTGTACTTGAATTATAGATATAATGTTCATAGAATTTTAGTTCTGATTACAGAAATTATGCTTAATTGGCTTTATTATAATCAAGGAGAAAACAGATGTTAACGAGCAGGTTAACAAAAGTGGATTAAATTAAAATGATTGGTACTAGTTTCCACGTCCCTAAAGCTTATCTATCACCAGACACAAAAACATATGGTGTCAAGAACAGTGGATAATTCAGGTGACAAGGCAGAAAAATAAAATTTAAGATCAATATTTATTTAATATTGAATGCATAATAGCTGTTGATATATTGTAAGGCTAATAACCAATAAAAAGAAAAGAAAAGCTCCTTTCTCTAAAGAGTTATTTCTTTAAAGAACATTTGTAACAATAATAGCTCAATTAACATGAAAATTAAAGCAAGGCAATAGAGTACAAATATCATACATTTCCTCTGCAGTTGAATCTTCATCATAGTGTACAACTGAGAAGTCAGCATTTCATTTTATAAAACCCATGTTTTATTGGAGTGTAAAATAGAGGCATTTACTGTGAAGAAAAGAACATAACTAATTCTAAATTACTTGGAAAATAAAGAATGAGACAAATTTTGGAGGCAGTAAGACTGAATGATGTGTGAAAAAAGGTTTTCTTTTAAATTGCTAGAGCGCTAAATAGTCATAGCCAAGTAAGTCTTATGGAGCCTTCTTTGAGCAAATCTTACTTGGGTGATGAGCCATTTCCTTCACGTTTTAAGACCCAGTACCTTTATATCTTGAGGTCACTGATCCCATGCCTGGCAGCATTTATTCTAACATATCCAGTGAGAGAGCATATCTAAAACTGAAAGGATCGTTTTCTTCAGGAGATTTGCCCTTTCTGTCAGTGTCCTTTCATGTGCCAGTGAAGCCACATAAGCTGGTTGTGAAGATACTTTGCTTCAAGCCTTTTTTTTTTTTTTGGTCCAAATAAAATTTCAGCGAAGCTTGAAAGTTCAGAGTTTGAGCATCAGAGATTGACAAGTTATTGTTTTATTATTTGTCTGTCATAATATTTTGGTGATAAATACAGGTTACATGTGGAAACTATATGTTTGAACCCTGAACTTTGATGCATTGTGGAATTTAAGTAACACTAAAAAGCTAAAAAGCCAGAGCTGTCTCCACTTGAGACGCATAATGGGACTTGCTCAATAGTTTAGGAAAAAACATATAGGGATTGGGTACATTGACTTGTGGATGTTCTGTGTTGTCTCCAATGGAACAGATGTCATTGATGGATTTCACCTTCCCACCCAAGTATCTCCTTTCATATTTGCTTTGTAGGGATGAGTGTGAAGCTTCTGGGGAAGGACTTTTAGGTGCAGAAATGGAAAGATGTTCATACAGTGCAATCTAGAGTGAGACTCATAGGGCTGTACTGATTTGATTGGACTGAAATACCCAGTAGCTCCAGTCATCATGAGCTAGAGATACTAGATATTTCAGTCCAATCAAATCAGTACAGCCCTATGAGTGAAGTCTTTGCCTCTAATACTGAAATACCCAGTAGCTCCAGCCATCATCTCCAGCAAAGGATCGCTGCCTTGTCATGGAGCTGGAGCTTGAGCACCTCAATGATGTCATGAGCAAAACCATGAAGGGACACCCAAGACGGGATGGTCGTGGCAGAGGGATCAGACCAAGCGCGATCCCTGGGGAAGGCAATGGCAAACAACCCCAGTATTCTTGCCAAGAAAACGAAACTGAACTGGTGCAACCAGAGATATGTCAGTAGGCCATCAGAAAATGGGATTCCCAGGACAGAAGATGGTCAAAATGCTACTGAGGAGGAGCAGAGGATAAGTTCAACTAGCCCCAAATGTGATGACGTAGCTAGCTCAAAGATGAAAGGAAGGCTAGCGGACAACGGTGCTGGAGGTGAATGATGAATCCGATGCTCTAAAGATCAACATGCCATAGGAACCTGGAATGTAAGATCTATGAGCCAGGGCAAACTGGATGTTGTCATTAGTGAGATGTCAAGACTAAAGATAGACATTCTAGGGTCAGCTAACTGAAATGGACTGGAATGGGCCACTTCACATCAGATGACCACCAGATCTACTACTGAGGACAAGAGGAAGAAATGGAGTAGCCCTCATATTTAATAAGAAAGTTACTAAAGCAGTGCTTGGATACAATCCAAAAAATGACAGAATGATCTCAATTCGAGTGCAAGGAGATCTTTTTAACATTACAGTGATCCAAATATACACCCCAACCACAGCTGCTGAAGAAGCAGAAGTAGATCAGTTCTATGAGGATCTGCAGCACCTACTGGATAATACACCAAAAAGAGACATTATTTTCATTACAGGAGACTGGAATGCTAAGGTGGGAAGAGTAGAGACATCACACTGGCAACAAAGATCCACATAGTTAAAGCAATTATATTCCCCGTAGTCACCTATGGATGTGAGAGCTGGACCATAAGGAAGGCTGAATGAAGGAAGATAGATGCTTTTGAATTGTGGTGTTGGAGGAAAGTTCTGAGAGTGCCTTGGACCACGAGAAGATCCAACCAGTCCAGACTGCTCATTGGAGGGAAGGATATTAGAGGCAAAGATGAAATACTTTGGCCACATAATGAGAAGACAAGAAAGCTTAGAGAAGACAATTATGCTGGGGAAAATTGAAGGAAAAAGGAAGAGGGGCCGAACTAGGGCCAGATTGATGGATGGGATCCTTGAAGTGACTGGATTGACCTTGAAGGAGCTGAGGGTGGTGACGACCAACAGGGAGCTCTGGCGTGGGCTGGTTCATGAGGTCACGAAGAGTCGGAAGCGACTGAACAAATGAACAAAAACAACCAGCCATCATAATCTATAAATCTAAGAATGCTGGGATTTTCTGTCTTACCAGGTTTGTAGGACTGCCAGATGTAGTGCATCAAAATGATATATTTTTAAAACACTGAAATATATAGTTAAATTTAGGAATTGTTTTTGGAGCTTGGGTAAGTGAAACCATGGATATTGTGTTTGTGTGGATAAAGGGGTTGTATTAGAATTACACAGAATGTATTAGTATTACATCACATTTAAAACTATAAAAATGCCAAATCAAAAAAACTCCACCCTAAATGGACAAACTTAGGAAAGAAGACACCATTACTCCATGAGCAGTAATATTTTAAAACACAAAATATTAGTAATGTTGCTGGTTATAGACCAGTGGTGGCGAACCTATGGCATGCATGCCAGAAGGAGCATGCAGCACCCTCTCTCCTGGCATGAGTGCTGTTGCCTGCCCTCCACTTGTATGCCTGTTCACCTGCCCACTCTCCCCCTTACTTGCCTTTCCCCTGAATGTCCAACCACCACCCCCACTTCCACCCTGGTTTGGGCACTTTATCTCTAAAAGACTGATATTTGGACAAATAAACTGGGGTAATATCTGATGAAGAGGGAATGGCTAATCCATATGACAAAGGCTTGATAAAAGATCAGTCATTTGTTAACCAACCATGGTACCAAAAGCACACAAAAAGTAAAAATAATTCCATTCAGAGCATATATTTTGCAACATACTACTTGATATCACCAATATAAGAGGGTCAAAGGACAGCTATAAAAGATAGCACAATAGAGATGGAAAGGAAAGCTTAACATAGGAAAAAGACAGGAGGGATTATCTACACATAAAACTGTTACAGACAGAGAAAGCCAAAAATGGATCCTTTTATTTAGATTTTCTTTTAGGGCAGAATAAAAATAAGAATAAAAAGTGTTAAGATCTAAGTGCTGTTGAATTGGAAGAACAGAAAACCAGTGAGATGAAATTTTCCTAAGCAGGTCCATAGCAGGACATACTTTGGTAATGATTGGGAATTCAGAATTTAATGAAAGGCCATCCATTGTTTTGTAACCCAGGTGGCGATATTGAAGAGGAAGGAAGATTAATTTCACCTTAAACAGAATCAGATAATTCATAGCGTTACCCAAAGGGAAACCCAAAATAATTTTCTAGTTGGTGAAATAATCATAAATATATTTCACAGAGCACAACCAATGAGAGATACGTAATTTTGTGCTACCCAGGTTACTACCACTGTCTTAAACAACATACTGCGTGCTACTCACATATCATTACCCAGACCTACACCAAAATAACTTTTTTAAATATTGTAGTTGTTTTTAAATGTATTTTGGGTGCTGAGCTTGAGAAACACAATACCGGTTTTCCCCGCCTCATAAATGGTATTGCTAGTTTCTACACAAATGTCATTCCGTCACATATTATGAGAACATCAAAGCAAGTTGTGAAACAACTGTATGTGGTAGAGCAAATCTGAGGCCATTTTTGGATTTAGAATGCAAATTACTATAAGTTTTTATGATCCTCAGTTTTGCAGGACTGTGAATCATTATGCTCATGTAGGTTGTGATTGTTCTCTGAACATATAAGCATGCTCTATTTGCTTTATTTGCTTTCTTCTGAATTGTTTCAGCCTGAAGTGCTTGTCTTTAGAATTAAACTAATTTAGTTTCAGATGAACTGTGAACAGTAGCCTGTAAGTAAACAAAAGCATAATATAGCACATTTTTCTAACTAACTGTGATGTGTATAAGCCCAGATCTGGTTGTTGCAGGAATGGACTGCCATCAGCACAGTCTATTAGCATGCCATGGCCCTCCACATCTTCTGTGGTAATAGTAGCAATGGAAATTATGATTGCAACCATGCACACAAGGCTCTACCATCTCAATTTTGCTTGGTTCTCATTAAAAAGCATTTCCATTTCTTGCTACTCATGCTGATTCTACACTAATTCCAATGTAATATATATATTTATTGTTATACTAATTAATATGTATCAATGACTGCTCCACCCCATAGTTCTGTCACAGTTAAATAATGCCATTCTCTGCTGTAGAGACTTTACTCCTTTTCTCCAAACTTCTGCATTTGTCCAAGAACATAGAGATTTACTTTAAATGTGGATAACACTCATGACATGCTGGGGCTATTGATTAGGCCTGTGCGGTTTCGTTCGTTAATTCGTTATTTCGTAATTAAATCGTTATTTTTACCATATCCGAAGCGATTTCAAAACACATTTTCAAACCCGGAAGGGTTTAAAAATATCGAAACAGCAGCCCCATATATTTTACGAGCTTCAGCTCGTGTCGTTAATGGGATGGAGGCTGCTGAGTGCTGCTGGTGCCTGGGAGCCAATCAGGCGCTCCCAAGCACCCCAGCAGTGAGTGCACCGTGGCAGGAGCCGATTGGATGGCGCGCGCTCACCCTTACAACCGGCCTCCGCGCGCCATCCGGCTCCGGCTCCTGCGCCCTCCTCCTCCTCCTCCTCCTCCCAGCTGTGTTGCAGGAAGTGTCAGGAGGAGGAGGAGGAGGAGGAGGGCGCAGGAGCCCGAGCCGGATGGCGCGCGGAGGCCGGTTGTAAGGGTGAGCAGAGCGCGCGCGCGCCATCCAATCGGCTCGGGCTCCTGCGCCCTCCTCCTCCTCCTCCTCCCAGCTGTGTTGCAGGAAGTGCTAGGAGGAGGAGGAGGAGGAGGGCGCAGGAGCCGGAGCCGATTGGATGGCGCGCGGAGGCCGGTTGTGTGAGTTTTCAGGGCTGTATGTATGACCATGTTCCAGAAGCATTCTCTCCTGACATTTTGCCCACATCTATGGCAGGCATCCTCAGAGGTCTGTTGGAAACTAGGCAAATGGAGTTATCTAATATCTATGGAATGTCCAGGGTGGGAGAAATGAAAGCCATTCAATGCTAATCAAGGTGACCATTACTGCAACATTCACACTTACAAAATGTTTTGTATTTGTAAATAGTATTGATACCTGTGTGTGCATCAACACTTAACTGTCTGGAAATTGTGGTTCGATAATGCACCAGCACCATTTAGCATAGCAGGATAAAGACCTAGTAAAATTACAACTCCCATGATTCCACAGCATTGAGCCAGTGCAGTGAAAGTGATGTCAAAATGTAATAATTGTACAGTGGAGATGCACCCTGAGCAGTAGTAGAATAATGCTTTCCCAAGATATCATCCTACCATGGATCGCTTATGGAGAACTTGAGCACCACATTATATTCATACTTTGTTCCAAATTTGTTCTTCAACACTTTCAACAGCATCATACCTTCAGATAGTAAACGTATGACGAGCACTATAAGCATACATTGACCTGTCTATATTTTTTTGCATCTGCTTGTCTATCTGTCCGTTAGCCCATCTTTCCTTCCCCCCGCTCTCTCTCTCTCTCTCTCTCTCTCTCTCTCTCTCTCTCTCTCGTTTTGATATACAAATGCCTTCTTATGTTGTGTCTTGCAGTCTCACCATCTCTAAAAGTTTAGGGATCATTCACCACTCCTCTGTATCTGCCCTTCAGCAATATACTTCTGAAAAACAGATACTACTACAAAATAAATCACACATCTAACATGCCCACCAATCTCTGTTACTCCTTTCTCCATTCATCCTCTTCTTTGTCCTTTGTTACCAAGATTATATTGTTACCAGATAGAAAACATGTCACTTCTCTGTTCTCCTCACCTCTTCAGATATGCTTGATCTGATTAATTATACCACAGAATTTCCTGACAACAATTGTCTACTCTAGAAAATACACCTTTTTTGACCGCCTTTTCCCAGTGAGGATAGGTGGATTTGATTACTGATGTCTGGGGCTTTAAAATTATGCTGCCTGCAGATATTCTAAAGTTAAAATTCACTTCAGACACATCTTGCTCAATAAATGTTACAATGAACTATCCTCACCGGGAACAGCATAATCTGTCAGTCCCCCCCAATTCAGTTTTTGTTGAAATCTCAAGGTTTTACATGCAAAAATATGGAGACACTTGTAAATGTTGGTGGTTGTTTAAAAAAAGGAGATTAAATTAAATTCTACCCCACTGGCACCAATAAATAAGCACAGCTATTTCTGGCATGATATGGAGCATGTTATATATACCTGCCCATGGGAGTGACATTACTTTAGCAGCAGAATCATAATGTAGAAATGGAAACCCAGAAATTAAATGATCCAAGCACTGGACCTTAATGGACAAATCCATTAGTTTCAGTTTGCCACACATTACATTTGTTAAGTCTTTTCTCTTGACTAAATCACAATTCTTACCCTTATCAAGTCTCGGTTAATTGTACAATGAGTGCTACTTTTGTTCCCCTTTTTCATCTTTTACTTTCTGAACATTGAAGACATATAAAATGCTTTTCCAAATCTGTTGGTGTCATCTCTTCCAACTATATATGTAGTATTCTACAATTATCTGTCTCTATCCCACCTTACCCATTTTCTTACTGCTTAAAGATGTAATGTTCGAAGATTGGTGAAAACACTTTGAACACATAGTCACCACATTTGTTATCAAGGCACAGTGCATGTGCCTTCTGACTGGAATATCCAATGTGTGTTCCCCCATATCCATCTTTATCTTTTAGGCCTAAGGTCATGGCCCTTTCCACAGAACCACTGTCCACAACATTCAGGATTACTTTTCTGGCTTCTCTTTGACTACACTATGCTCAGAATCTTATCACACTCAACATGAAATACATCTTTCCAGTAGACAACCCATGGCTTTTGAAAACACAATATATACCGGATGCATTCAAACCCCATCGCACTCTCATTTCCCTTCGTCACGTATTTATTGAAATAATGCACCTTTGACTTAACATACTGCAGATGGATGGCTCCTTCCAATCTTTTGGATATTCCCTCATGTCACTGTCTCCCTCCTCCCTTTTTAATTTATTTTTTTTGGCAGATCTTGTGCAACCATGCAAGTCTGTGACCTTTGTCCAGTGGTGAAACATAAAAACATCTTATTGGTCCTGCGGACCTGTTTAGTAAAAACAATATGTTAACCCACTTCTTTCAATGGGACCCTCCCAATCTAGTCAAGATTTTCTAGCCATGCAAACCTCACTATCTGCTAATCCACTTCTTGGAAAACCTAAGATCTGTTAACAGAGTGTGAGCTGCCAATGATCTGCAAACAGATGTATCATCACACCTCAAAGCTTTTAAACTTTGTTAGATTTTAGCTATTCTTGTAAGCCGCTCCGAGCCCCAGGGGAGTGGCGGCATATAAGCTTAAATAATAATAATAATAAAAAACTGCTGAGGAGAAAAAAGGCCAAATGAAAATGATTGGAATCTCATCTTACAAAAGGTACTGTCTGCAGGTCCTTTGCATTCAGCTTCCAATGGTTATCCACAAAATGGACCTTACGTCATGTGATGGGACCATTAAGAACTAGTATGTAAAGGGTGTCAGGGATGGGGTACTTTACTGTGTATAAATGTCCTTATTTTCATGCTCAGCTGTCTGCCTGAAATTGTATATAAGAAGGAAATGTTTATGTATTCTCTCTACTCTGGAATGAGAGACCAGAACAGACCAGGAAACACTATTATGTAGGACCAATTGAAGAAAGGGAACAAAAATGGGCACACCCCCACTCACTGAACACTCTTTAAAAAAAAAAACAAACATCAGATTTTAACAGAGACAGTAGATCCATCTTCTCTAGCACCGGGATTGTGGCACAGCTGGCTGAGTGTCAGCTGCATTAAGATCACTCTGACCAAAAAGGTCATGAGTTCAAAGCCAGCCCTCGGTTGGAGTGGGTTTCCAACCAATTGTGTGTAGCCTGTTGTCGACCTTTGCAACCCAAAAGACAGTTGCATCTGTCAAGTAAGAAAATAAGGTACCACCTTAAAGTGTGGGGAGGCTAAATTAACTGATTTATGAGGCCATAAAGAAGACACCAGCAAAGCATTCCAGCGGGGAAGCATGCGGGAATGTGGAAGTGCTTCATCAGCGACACAGATGGACGATTAAAGCGACAGCTTCCCTGGCGGCCAGAAAAAGTTAAATAGCCTCTTTGTATGTCATAGAATCATAGAATCAAAGAGTTGGAAGAGACCTCATGGGCCATCCAGTCCAACCCCCTGCCAAGAAGCAGGAATATTGCATTCAAATCACCCCTGACAAATGGTCATCCAGCCTCTGCTTAAAAGCTTCCAAAGAAGGAGCCTCCACCACACTCCGGGGCAGAGAGTTCCACTGCTGAACGGCTCTCACAGTCAGGAAGTTCTTCCTAATGTTCAGATGGAATCTCCTCTCTTGTAGTTTGAAGCCATTGTTCCGCGTCCTAGTCTCCAGGGAAGCAGAAAACAAGCTTGCTCCCTCCTCCCTGTGGCTTCCTCTCACATATTTATACATGGCTATCATATCTCCTCTCAGCCTTCTCTTCTTCAGGCTAAACATGCCCAGTTCCCTAAGCCGTTCCTCATAGGGCTTGTTCTCCAGACCCTTGATCATTTTAGTCGCCCTCCTCTGGACACATTCCAGCTTGTCAATGTCTGTATATGTTGTATGTTAAAATTGGCATTGAATATTTTCCATATATGTGTACACTGTAATCCACCCTGAGTCCCCTGCGGGGTGAGAAGGGCGGAATATAAAAGCTGTAAATAAATAAATAGTATACACATGCATATTAGTTTGAAGCTACAGCTATTAACAGCTGTATACTGCTTTGGAAATATACATTTGACTGACACAGTTTCCTACAAAGGTCATCAAGGTTATGTCTTTTTTTTCTGCTAGTACCTTTCCATTCAAGTTCAGTTTCACACTTTTTATTCTTTTACCATGTGTCTGAAGCACAGGATGTCAGTTGTTCCCATGACAGCTGCAGATACCGAGACATCAACATTTAATTTTGATCCCCTTGGCCCATAATTCTCTGCTGGATTGGCAGTCAGAGAGGCAGCCAAAGTAAAACACTCATCTATGTCCTTGCTTAATGCCAGAGGGTATCAGCAGGCTGCCAGAGATTCAACCACAGCAGTAGTTAAAGGCCAAGAAACATGTGTTCTTGCCATCTCAATCCAGCCTATGGTACCAACTTTTGGCAATAATCTATGTACCATTTGTGATACATTCTGCTTATTTCCTGAGGCCATGTACTATTTGCTATCTGTAGCTGAATATGGAAACAGAAGAGCCAGTCAATGATGGCTGCTGATAGTGTTGTGCTCCTGATCTCTTTCTCATTTGGGGTCACAGGAGACAGAAGGTTGCCAAACAGTCTAAGAGCAGCTACACTCTTCCTGCCAGTTCTCCTTTTCTCTGGCTTGTTCTGTACTTTACAAGCTTTCCCTTCTCTGTCCTGCTCCTCCCCCTTCCTGCCTCCTTTTCCACCAAAGTATTTCCCCCTCAGCCCTATCACCAAAAGCCTCCCCCCCACTTGCCACCAAAAACCTTTTTTCCTTGACTTACTTGCCACCCAGATCCTTTTCTCCTCACATTCCTTGCTTCCAAAATCCCTTTCCCCTCCCACCACTCAGAAGTGCTTTGGTTGTGCTTTTCCTGCATGGCGGAAGGAGGTTAATAATAATAATAATAGTATAATAACATTATTGTTATACCCCACATACATCTTTCCGAAGGGATTTGGGGTGGCTTAAAATGGCACAAAGTGCCTAAAACAGAGCATAAAATAAACATAAAATGCAATACAAAAAAGTAAAGCATATAGCATATGAAAATGACAATTTAAAACTAAGAACAATGCCCAATAGCCTATGGTGATAACTACCATAAGATATAGCCAAACTGTAAACAAGACAAGGGAATGAGATAGTACAAATTGTAGCTAAGGAACAAGGACATGGGATGAAGTGCAGGGCTGTGTCATTGATTGCGGACCATTGGTGTTAGATGTTCTCAAAGACTTGTTTAAACATCCAAGTCTTCAGATCCCTACAGGAGGACAGTGTGAGGGCCTGCCTAATCTCCTTGTGGGGGCCACCACCAAAAAGCCCTCTTCCTCATCCCCACCAACTGTGCTTGTGACAGTGGTGGGTCTGAGAGGAGGGCCTCCCCAGCAGATCTTAATGTTCACGCAGGTACGGGGGGGGGGGGGGAGTGGGATGCGGTCACAAAGGTAGGCAGGGCCTGAACTGTTTAGGGTTTTATAAGTAATAACCTGTGCTTTTGAATTGAGATATATTGGTAGCTCATGGAGCAGCTTTAATAGGGGCATTGTGTGCTTCCTATAGCCAGCTCCAGTTAGTAGCCTGGCTGCCGATCCTTACACCAATTGCAGTTTCTGAGCTGTCTTCAAAAGTAGCCCCATGTAGAGTCCATTGCAAATATTGATGTAACTAAGGTATTGATCACCATGGCCAAATCCTGCTTTTTAAGGTATGATCACAATTGGTGCACAAGCTTTAACTGTGAAAAAGCCCTCCTAGCCACCACCAACATCTGAGCGTCAAGCGTCAGTGCTCAATCTAAGAGGACCCCCAGAGTGCAGACCTGTGTCCTCAGGAGGAGTGTAACCCCATTGGGTACAGGTAGCCACTCTATACCCTGGTCGGCCTCACAACTGATCAGGAGGACCTCTGTCTTGTCTGGATTAAGTTTCAGCTTGTTAGCCCTCCCCTCACCCAGACCATCACAGCTTCCACGCACTGGTCCAAGACCTGGGGGCTTCCTAGGAATTTGGTGGAAAGGAGTAGTAGAGTTGTGTTATCTGTGTACAGATGGCACCAAACTCCAAAACTCTGGATGACATCTCCCAGTGATTTCATGTAGATATTAAAAAGCATGGGAGATTGAATGGAACCTTGCAGAACCTCACAAGTCAAAGATCAGGTATCCAAGCAGGTGCCCCCCAGCTTCACCAGCTTTACCAACTAGATGACCCCTGGGATTGCTTCTATTATTATTATTACTACAACTACTACTACTACTACTACTACAAAGGCTAGGTGGTCATCTGCTGGGTAGTCATCTGTTGGGTGTGCTTTGATTGTGCTTTATAATATTATATTAACATTTATTGGGACTACATGTGCTTTGATTGTGCTTTATAATATTATATTAACATTTATTGGGACTACATGTGAAACTTTTGCTTCAAAAAGGACTCCGTGACTGAAAAAAGTTTGAGAACCCCTGGCTTTGAAAGCACTGCCAAAGTATACAGATGTTTGCATCTAAAAATTAGAAAAGAAATGTAAAATAGTGGGCATTTACACTTTTGTTATCAATTAGAGTGAACAATGTATGAAATGATGCACAATAAGTAATGGTAGGAATATTGGCTTCATCTTAATAGCTGTAGCATTATTCACCAGAATACACAGTGGAAGGAATATAATATAAGCTTGTACAATCTGGGTAAACCTTGATCCATTTCAGTGCACCAGATTTTGGTGGGAACTCAATCCATTTTTCAGGAGCTTTCCAAATTTAGGAGGACTGAATTGCATTTTTGATCAGGAGAACCGAAATATTTGTTTTCAATTTGGCCCATTGGCGGCAATGTGGGGGGGGGGGTGTATCCGAGGTTTAAGGCAAGGGCTTAAGAGACCCCCTTCTTGCTATCCTTTCCCTTTTCTCTTTAGAGGAGACTCAGCTTTAAGAAAAGGGCTTAAGACCCCCACCCCCACCCCCCACTATCCTTTCACTTCTGTACTTAGAGAAAACCCAGGTTTAAAGCAAGGGCTTTTAAAAAGCATTCCTGCTATCCTTTCCCTTCTCCCTTTAGAGGAGGCCCAGATTTAAGATAAGGGCTTAAGAAACCCCTCTTCCTGCTATGCTTTCCCTTCTCTCTTTAGAGGAGACCCAGGTTTAAGAAAAGGGCTAAGGAACCCTCCTTCCTTCTATCCTTGTTCTTTCCCCTTTAGAAGAGACCCAGGTTTAAGGTAAGGACTTAAGAACTTCCCCCACTTTCCTGCAATCCTTTCTGGAATCCTTTCCCTTCCAGAGGCTTTCTCCCTCTCCACACTCTAAAGAAACTGAAAGCATTAGTGTTTTGACAGCTGCTGTTCTGTTGCAGCTGGAAAAAAATGACAGCGGGGCTGATGCCGTTACGAGCGTCCAAACCAACCAAACCAGCCAGAGACTTGTTTTGAAAATGGATCCCTGCACAAGCCTGGAATATAATTCCTGGTGCTGCCTTGTCTGTGTGGTGCTTCATGTTAACTGAGATCAAGTTGACTTTGGCATATAAATGAAATACCTCCAAGGCACTCTATTATCAATTGCCCTGCTCAGCTCTTGCAGCCTTAGGGATGTGTCTTCCTTGATTGAATCTATCTGTAATGTAGTCTTCCTCTTTTCCTACTGCCTTCTACCTTAAAAGCACTATTTCCTTTTGCCAGTGAGTCATGACTTCTCATGATATGGCCAAAGTATAACAATCTCAGTTTAGTTATCTCGGGTTTTAGGGTGACCTTCTTGGTGGCTGACATTCGTCTCTGAAACTCCCTGCCCACGGAAACTATAATGGTCCCCTCCTTGCTGTCCTTTTGGCAGCAGGCTAAGACAGTGTTGGAAGCAGAGCATATAGTTGTGCCAGATAACCTAGAGATTCATACAGAAGTGTTCTCTCACCTTTAAGCAAATGTGTGTGTTTTTCACTGGTGGTTTCCTCCCTTTTGTGGTGGTCCTGCATTCCTGATCCTAGTGAATGTGCAGGGCTAACTATATACTAGTGTAAGGTTCATTGTGCTCATTTTCAGAGGGAGCTCATGGGTAATGCCCAACAGCTTTGATGAACAAGCAGTTGCACAAATAAGTAGTTGGTTACAACACAATTGAATCAAAAGCAATTTCATTGGTAGGATTTTCACTCTGCTATTTTCATGATGGGTGAAGGCCTCTATAAATTAATTAAAGGTTCATGGAGCACAAATACTCTTTATTTATTAAAATAGTTTGTTTATGGCCTCTCAACCTAGCAAACATCTGAGACAGTACATAACTGATAAAACAGGTATAAACTGTTATTTGGATCACAACAAAACAGGAAAGGATTTCTCTTCCTTTCCAAGCTATAATCAGCATGATACTTTAGAAAACAATGTTAGAAACAATGAAAATCCAGTGTAGTTATTAGCGTTTTCTTTGGGAAATAGGAGTTCATACTGATAATAGTAGGGGGGAAGATCCTGGCCCGATTATTGTTAAAGGGATGTGGATTATATATGAATTGTGTGTGTGTGTGCGTGTAAGGGGGGAAGTGTATATTTTTTATTAGATTTATACCCTGCCTTTCTCCTAAAATTGGATGTATACCTTGCCTTTTTCCCTGAATGCGAAAATTGACCCTCTTCAGGGCACCAATAACTATCAGCTATATTGATGTTTGCAATTTCTTGTAGAAAAACAAAACACATACTATCCATAGGAGTATGAACAGAATGAGGGGATTTCCTGTCTAGTTGGTCAACAAGGCAGCTGTGTCACATCTGTTCTACCCAACCCTTGGTGTTATGCCTGGGGATTTGATCTAGGAAAGTAATTCCAATGCAGGGCTTGCCACACAGAATTGAAGTTTTCCTTTAACGTGCAAGATGTTCATTACAAAAAGGAGCAGTTTCTATGCTTGTATTGCCTCCAGGCTGACAGAAGTGATGGGAGCCAGGGGATTAAAATGAAAGAGCAAAGGCTACTGTGGGAACTGTGAACATCTTCTTCCCTTGGGCCAAATATAGCTATAAAAGGGGTTGTGAAAAATGTATTGCCAGGTAATACACACCTTTTTCTGGCACTCTCTCTCTTACACACATACAATCTTCCTGTTGTTTAGCATCTACTTTTTTCTCAGATAGATACTGTGTTATGCCTTCCAAAATTACATTACCATCATAAGGCCTGGACCACCTATGTCTTCTGAAAAGAATATGGGAAGCAGATCTTGCAAATGAACCCAGATCCTATCAGTGAACATTCAAAGGCAGTATTTTGCAGCTGCTGCCTTTTTAATAACGGCCAGAAAGGAAAAGCTCATCAAATGATGTGATGGAAATGTTGAGTGGAGGATTTAAATGGAGATCTGCAACATGAATGCATGTTGCTCACTATGATCAAAACAGCATTATTCCAGCAAGTTAATCTTTTCTAAAGCCAGAGACAAATCTTTTTTTTTCCAAATAATCTTAACCTCATGTTAATTTGAATGATGTTTTAATACATTCTCCAGATAATATATTATTTTCCTTGTCCCTCATAAACAGCTCGAAATAGAAGCCATTTGGTTTCCACCCCTTCCTCTTGGGCAAGGTTTATATAAAATCAGACCTACAAATGAAATCAGAAACCATTCAATTGGAATATTATGGTGAAATGCTGTATTTCTAGGTGTGTGAGATGATCAAAGAAATCAAAATTGCCTATAAATATGCCTACCTAAATGCTACTAGCATTTTTTCATTTTTAATGTAAAATAGACAAAACCCATATAAGCCACCATATTTCAGGTAGATTTGAATGCCATAGGAATTTTACTGAAAAATATAATAACAGCAAAAGTATTTTGTATATAAAAAATCATTAAGAATCTCATTGCTGTCTTCTAGTGAGTTGTTCCAAGAATAACTTAGCACCATATTTCTTAAATACTAAAATACATTTTTGGGTATCAAAATGGGTTTGGGATTTTTCATCAAACTCAACTTTGTTTGAACCTATTAGAGAACTACAGTTGCTTAGAGCAGTCTCCTCAAGGAGATCTAAAATTATCCAGTCTGCTATGTGCCTGGCATACTTGAAAGCACTGATCTACTCAGAAAGTATTTATCATAGTGTCATCACTATCATCACTGAGTTATGGTGAGTCTAGGGTTGAAATTATTTCTCAGCAACAGTGAGGAGGACCACAAAACCTTCCGCACAGCATGAGTTGGAAGAAAATGACCATAGCTCAGTTGCTGGAACTTTCTGCCCAGGGAAGCCAGAATGGGCCCGTCCCTGCTGTCCTTCCAGCAGCAGACTAAAATCTTTCATCTGCAATGGCTCCAAAATGTATATGTTGTTGATTATATGCTAATTCATGCCATCAATAGGATTTTAGCCTGAACTCTTAAAAAGTGATATTTACCATTCTAGCAATCTGAACCCTTTAACCAGATTGGGTCCCAGCCCTTACATGCACAAAGCATATGTTTCACTACTGAGCTGGATGACCCATCCTGGGGTTTAGTTTCAGGCAACACATGTGTTAGATTCTTTGAGTATTGTGTAACAATGAAATTAACTAATACTTCAATCTTACAAGTCTATTTAGCAAATGAATTGTGTGTCAATATTACACAGGACACACAATCCTCAGATATTATCATTTTCAAATGGTTAGCTTGGAAAAAAATAGTCCTACCTGTTTGTTTTCACTGATCCCCTAGAGAAACAGTTATGAGCCAAGAATAAGAAGCAGTAATTAAAAGTGGAAATAGAGGACTATTAAGACACAGGAAGAACAGATGCACAGAAGCAAAATAGTTTTCAGTACTGGACTAAGGCCAACAGCCTTGTGCTGTGCAACCAATAATTGTAATCCCACCTGTCAGATTGTTCCAGGCTCATGATGCCTTAAATAAAACGTACGGCACATAAGTGCTACAGCCACAAACCATACTGAATTCTTCTCTCATCAGATAGAATAAATACAGAGCAGATAATAACAGTCTTTCTACATGAAATCTATCAACAGAATGAACCAACATTACAAATTCATCATGATCTGCATCACAGCTGCTCTTTGAACCCACATTGTGATTTAATATCCATTGTACAATGCGTTAGCTACAGCTGTTTTAAAATTCAATAGATAAGCAACAAATACAGCAGAAAGAACCAAAACAACCACAATGCTTAGATCAAGACACTGAAGTAATGAGACACCAACATTTAATATGAGTAGATTTGATGGTAGAAATCTAAACTCTTATATTTTTAACCCTATACAAAATAAGCAGACATGATATATGGAGGTCAAGAGGATAAATCAAAATGAAGAAGGAGAAATGAACCTTCCATCAGCCCCTAACCACAACCAGTCCTAAAACCATTGTGGTTTGCTGCTAAGGAGAGGCTCAGAAAATGGAACAAGGAATCACTCAGAATAGTGAGAATATTAATACAAGTTGAGCATTCCTTATCCAGAATTCCAAAATCTGAAATTATCCACAAAAGTGGTTGAGATCATGACACTTTTGCTTTCTGATGGTTCAATGTACACATACTTTGTTTCATGAACAAAATTATTAAAAAAATATTGTGCATACATATTATGTATGTTTTATACACACTTTGAACATGTGTATAAAATGTATATAAATTATACATGGGTGGGGTTTGATTTTTTTTTTTTGCTTAGACTTGAATTCCATCACCAAGATATCTCATTATGTATGTGTATGCAAATACAGGCATTCCAAAATCTGGGGGGGGGGGGGGGGTACAAAAGGATATTCAAACTTCATTTAATTGTTAGTTTATTTGGGCACCATTCAGTATATATTTTGCCAGACACTCTTTATAAAACCAATGTTCACATTTTGCTTCTCAATCAAATTTAAATGTTTCACATTAATTGGTGATGCAGGCTGCTTTGCACAAATTTCCAAATTCAAACGGAGTTGTGTCATTTTGAACAAGTTTAAATTAGGTCAGATTAACCTGATTGACTCGTGTAGTCTCAAGTGATCTGGTTCAATCTGTAGAAGAATGTGCGTTCAATAGCACCAAATAAAGAAAATGAGACAGTGGTTATGGCAGTAAGGAAAAGAAGGAGTGGAGCTATTTTTTGCTCACACAACACTCTACTTTCCAGTCTGATGCAAGATTCTCACCAGCACTCTCCAGTTACAATGATTGCTGGGATGGATGGTGTGAGGTCATTTATGTATACATTCAGTTCTTTTATGCTTATTTGTGCTCTTTTATTAGATTTGGCTTATTATTAGGTCTCTTATCTGGAAACCCAAAGTGCTCCAAAATCTGAAATTGTCCAAATGGGTGGCTGAGATAGTGACTCCTTTGCTTTCTCATAGTTTACCTGCATTCTTCACTGCAAGCTATATCTGAATCTTGAATACCTTCTTAGGCACTTGAGAATATAAGCAGGACTATGCTAATCTAGAAATGATATTTTACTTTCTCTCCCATCCCCCCCCCCTCTCTATTTCATATATCCAACAGTACTGTAATGCTGTGTCAGTTGCACATACAAAGGTAGTCTCTGATAAACAAGCAGAATGGACACATCACAGACACCAGAATGCAGAAAGCAGCACAAACAGGTAGGATGACTCTCATAATGTAAACACTTTAAATGTTATATTTTTAAGGGGGGAAAGAGAACTTCAAAGGTAGCTGGTGCGTACACACACACACAAAACAGAACTTTGATTTGAATTTGTGGCCATCTCTGAAACTTAATCAAGGCCGAATCAAATCACAGAATCAGGCTGTGAACCAAACCAGGACCTGACACAGATCTAACATCTTTATTATTCATTTCATTACTTGCAAAATATTCTTGCAGCAGAATCTTCAGTATATTCTATTTATACTTGGCTTATTTATAATTCTATGGTACCTTAAGGATGCCATCACAGATCACACATTTCAGTAGAAAGACATATCATTTTGATAGGAAAAGGCCAGATCAAGTCACTTCCAATAAACGTAATCTTCCACATTTTAATCAAATGTATTAGAACTCTCCCTTTGCCTTCCTCTACCCTCATATTTCCACAGAAAATGTCAAACGTCCCAAGTATCTCTTTATTCTACACAGTAAGCTGTGACAATTCTTTTTAAAGAAAAAATAAAGTGCAAACTTGATGTCACCTTTTTGAACTCTCCAGTATTTCTATATTCACACAACATCATGTCAAAAAAGATTGGGATGGTGGCTTTCCGTAGCTCAGCTTCTGGAATAAGGGTCATTTCTAAGATTGGTCCAACCATTCCTGGGATGAAGCGGATCTTATTCTGCCCTGAAATTATGCAAAAAAAGAAAATCAAAAAGGGATTAATCGATAATACCTATTTATTTTATTTCAGTGATGGGTTTATAATTACTCATCTTTCAAATTTCACTACAAAAACATTGGCCACGGTAGTCCATGCTCTAGTCACATCCCATTTAGACTACTGCAATGCTCTCTACGTGGGGTTGCCTCTGAAGACTGCTCGGAAGCTTCAAATGGTCCAATGATCGGCAGCCAGGATGCTAACAGGAGCGGCACTCAGGGAGCATACCACTCCTCTGCTGCGCCAGCTCCACTGGCTGCCTATTTGCTACCGGGCACAATTCAAAGTGCTGGCTTTAGCTTTTAAAGCCCTAAACGGTTCTGGCCCGACCTACCTGTCCGAACGCATCTCCTCCTATGAACCAGTTAGGACATTAAGATCATCTGGGGAGGCCCTGCTCTCGATCCTGCCGGCTTCACAAGCATGCCTGGCGGGGACGAGAGACAGGGCCTTCTCAGTGGTGGCCCCTCGGCTGTGGAACGCCCTTCCTGCAGATATTAGATCGACCCCCTCCTTGCTGACATTCCGGAGGAAAGTAAAGACCTGGCTGTTTGAACAGGCATTTGACTAAGCAGTGTAATTGATTGACTGATTATCGGAACACGGAATAATGGATAACGAGTTTGGATTCTGATTTCATTGATGAGACCTGATGGATTTGTTATATTGATATACTGATGTATTGATGCTGATGTTTAATGATTTGCGATGCTATTGCTTTTAAATGCCTAATGATTTTGTACTGTGTATACCTAAACTGTTGTAAACCGCTCTGAGTCGCCTAAAGGCTGAGAAGAGCAGTATACAAATAAAGTAAATAAATAAATACATTTAAGATAGAAACCTTCATTTCCCTTCCTTGTAGTGTCTAATTTTGGAATAGACATGTTTCAGTACTTACAGTGTCCACACTGTTAGATACTATGCTTCAAAACTGTCATTTGGGAAGCAAACTACTCCCAAAAAGGTGTCTTCCTACCAATTATTTGCAGCTTTCACTATTGACACTAATACAGGAGAATACATGTGATTAATTAAATAAGACACACAGCAAAAAACACAAACTAGTATGCATTTGGTCATAGTATGCATCTGGTCATAGTATGCATCCTCAGTAAACTTCCAAATCGGTATCTAAATACCTTTCCAAACAAGTTAAATAAGTTCTGAACATTGTCTGTCATAAGCTTTATCCAGGATTCATGACTATTCCTCTGATTTTTAAGAGCTGGTATAATGTACTGAATTAGAACATTACTTATAGCTGGAGACAAGTGAGAATTTCATTTTTTTAAAATGAACTCATCAAAATTTTAATGTCTTCACAAGTAAGAGAAAAAAGAATCAGATATTTTAAATCCGAGACCACAGGGGAGGGAGAAGAGTAGTTGACAGATTTATCCAACCAGCCAAAGGGATTTCAATACTAAGTATCTAAAACTCTAGGTGTGAATTCCTGTACAATTAACCAAATTCATGATATTGAATTAAGGGCATTGCTTCTTTCTGTTTTGATGTGACATACAACAAAATGTTATAGGGTCCTTTCTAGGTTTGGACCACCTGATCCAAGTAAGTGAATGTGGATGAGGCTTTAAGGATAAGGGGCACATTGCTGGGAAGGTTGTGGGTGGAACTTTTGGGGGTACTGGGTGTTTTAATTGTATTTATTGTATTTCAAACCTAACACACACAATAATGTTTTTTTTTTCTGAAAAAAAATTATTTGCTTTGTTTTAAATTGAGGAAGGTGGGCTATACAGAAAGTAAAGAAGAAGAAGAAGAAGGAGAAGGAGAAGAAGAAGGAGAAGAAGAAGGAGAAGAAGAAGAAGAAGAAGAAGAAGATTCATTTTGTCCCATAAGAACCTAATTCACATATACCTTTATAAAGACGCTGAGAAATAACTTAAGATTTAAAAGAGATGTAAGAGAAAGTAAAACGGGTAGATGTGTCATCCCCAAGTACAAATTGATTAATTTTTCACTTCAGTCATGAATTGACTTGCAAATAGGATTCAACAAAAGTCACATTGTTGCAAAAAGTCACTTGTTGCAAAAAAAAATCACATCTCATCTTGCACACAGGCACATTGTTAATACATGAAAAACAAACTGTAAGTTTTTGAAACATGCATAATTGTAATGAGAATATACTGTGCAAACTTTAAAAAATATCGATGTAAAGAAAATATGTAAAAACTAAATACTCGTTCTAATGGGTCAAAGTCTTGTGATTCAAAACAGAACAAGGATGAGAAGAAAATACAAAAGGGATTCAAAATTATTCCGCAATGTCAAGACTGGGAGATTCCTACATTCAAGCCAACATCTCCCAATCTTGGCCACAGGCAGTCCCCTGGGCATAATAACACTGCCCTTCTTGCATAGTTGAGCATATGTGAAATCTGTTGAGCACTTTGCATAAGCCATAACATACTGACAATTATGATTTATAATATCATATATAGCGTTATACAAATAGTGTAACCATCACCATTATGGCTCAATTTCGCAAGACTTTAGAGTCTATTGCTGCTACAACACATTCAGGATTCATGATATGAGGTCTAATGCCACCTTAAGCGATCAGGTGAAACAGCCTAATGATTTCAGATTTTCACAGGCAGTCAGCATTCCAGTTTCAAATACCGCACTGCTGAGTATGCTTGGGAAATAAAATAATTGGAAACAATATATTTCCTCACCCCTTCCCATCAAAACCAATCTATCAGAGAACATTTTACAGTAGCCATTTGACATGTTCTCTTGTCTTTGCCACAATGGACAAAACTTATCTGCCTTCATCCCTCGATGAATAATGCCAACCATTAGAAAGCTCAGAATAGAAATAGTGTCCTGGTAACTCTATTATAGAGGCTGCACAATGACTTAAAAGCCACATGAAATAGTGAGCCATCAAAGTCTGCCTAAGGAGACATTTGCAATTATGACAGACAATAAAAAAACCCAAGAATTTAAGTTGCAAATGTCATCTCTAACAGTAAACTAGTTTTTTTTTCTCAAACACAGTATTTTGCGGGGGGAAAACCAAAATCCAGTAGGGGGGAAAAACACATTTGTGTCACTTTTAATATTCTCCCTCTGGCAGTGCTAAATAATGTCTAATGCTTCAAAGAAGGCAGATGAAAAGAAAAGAGTATGGGCTACTTTAAGTTTGATTTGTTGCGTTACATATAGCCTAGCAGGAGGCACCTTGCAATATAACAGAATAGCAGCACTTTCATGAGTATGGTAAGCCACATTTTCCAAGTAGCCATTTCATAGCACTTTGATCTCTCGTTAACTGCCATGGTTTTGTAATTTGGTTAGAAGAACCAGAGGAGTTCCCTGGCTGAGGTTTCCTCCCTAAAGGTCTCCTTCCTAAACTACAAATCCTAGGACTCCAAAGGATGTTGCCATGACAGTTACAGTGGGATCGTAGCACTATAATTGTGAAGTGTGAGAAAACTCTACCATTCCAAAGTTGTATACAGTAGGCTTTTGGTATCTACTGGGGTTTGGTTCCAGGAGTCCACATGAATACCAAAATTAAGTTCCTTATATACTGTACATGGCAAGATCAAGCTTTGCATTTGGCATTTTTTAAAAATCAAGCAGTATTTGGTGGAATCTGTGGATACAGAACACTGGCTATATGGGTATAATAAGAAAGAATAACAGTGACTTGCTTACATACCCAGATATGCCATTGCCTCCTCTGTAGTATGCCTTCCTACTATGAATGCCAAAAGGATGATGTCCAATAGGATCATAAAATGAGAAGAATTTACAAACACCCTAAAAAACCTCATGGTCCTCATTCTAGTCCCACTTCCCTCCCTCTTTGTACTTTAAACACCTTGTTAAGTGTGGCAAATTTTATTTCCTTCAACACCATGAAACATATAAAAATAAAGGTTTCCCCTTGACATTAAGTCTAGTTGAGTCCGACTCTGGGGGGTGGTGCTCATCTCCATTGTTAAGACGAAGAGCCAGCATTGTCTGTAGATGCCTCCTAGGTCATGTGGCCAGCATGACTGCATAGGGCACCGTTACCTTCCCACCAAAGTGGTATCTATTGATCTACTCACAATTGCATTTTTTTCCTAACTGCTAGGTTGGCAGAAGCTGGAGCTAACAACAGAAGCTCAACCTGTCCTGTGGATTTGAACCTGCCAACCTTCTGTCAGCAAGTTCTGTAGCTTAGCGGTTTAACTTGCTGCACCACCACAGCTCCTTATAAAACATATAAATATGGCCAAATTGATTGTAGAAAACCAAGATTAATAAAAGTAGTTATAATGACTGAAGCTGGCAATGTCAAAGAAACATGTCTTAAATCAGTGATTCTCAAACTTTAGTCCTCTGGGTGTTTTGGACTTGAACTTGTTGGTCAATGGTCAGGGATCCTGGGAGCCGAAGTCCAAAATACCTGGAAGGCCAGAGTTCAGAAAACAATGTCTTAAATAAACAGCTATTCCCTCAAAGGCAAATGCATATAATGTAAACTGAACTCAGTGTTTCTGCTGTATCGTCATAAAGTTATTCTCATCCCAATACTTAACTTTAGAGATTTTAATATGTGTGTGGGACAGGAATCTTGTTCTTTCTCATTTCAACTGGAGATTGAACAGCTGCTTTTGCGATTTTTCTCATTGTTGCTTGTCAGCAGAGCACGATAATTTCTAATCAAAACATCCTTTATTATAGTATCTTACTAAAAATCAACTGAAATAAAACTACGTTTCCATCTGGATGTAAAAAAGCAGTAGCAACAAGGAAAAAATAACTATGAAAATAAAAATAATGTTTATTCACTCAGTTATTGCTTAGATATCTAGTCCTAAAAAAGAGGAGATTAGGAAACAAAAGGCTATTATCTTGTTGTTGTTCATTCGTTCAGTCGTCTCCGACTCTTCGTGACCTCATGGACCAGCCTACGCCAGAGCTCCCTGTCGGCCGTTACCACGCCCAGCTCCCTCAAGGTCAGTCCAGTCACTTCAAGGATGCCATCCATCCATCTTGCCCTTGGTCGGCCCCTCTTCCTTTTGCCTTCCACTTTCCCCAGCATAATTGTCTTCTCTAGGCTTTCCTGTCTCCTCATGATGTGGCCAAAGTACTTCAACTTTGTCTCTAGTATCTTTCCCTCCAGTGAGCAGTCGGGCTTTATTTCCTGGAGGATGGACTGGTTGGATCTTCTCGCAGTCCAAGGGACTCTTAGCACTTTCCTCCAACACCACAGCTCAAAAGCATCGATCTTCCTTCGCTCAGCCTTCCCTAAGGTCCAGCTCTCACATCCGTAGGTTACTACAGGGAATACCATGGCTTTGACTAGGCGGATCTTTGTTGCCAGTCTGATGTCTCTACTCTTCACTATTTTATCGAGACTGAACATTGCTCTCCTCCCAAGAAGTAAGCGTCTTCTGATTTCCTGGCTACAGTCTACATCTGAAGTAATCTTTGCACCTAGAAATACAAAGTCTGTCACGGCCTCCACGGTTTCTCCCTCTATTTTCCAGTTGTCAATCATTCTTGTTGCCATAATCTTGGTTTTTTTGACGTTTAGCTGCAACCCGGCTTTTGCGCTTTCTTCTTTCACCTTGATTAGAAGGCTCCTCAGCTCCTCCTCGCTTTCGGCCATCAGAGTGGTGTCATCTGCATATCTGAGGTTGTTAATGTTTCTTCCAGCAATTATCTGGAAGAATAATGTTTCTTCCAGCTATTATCTAGTAAGCAAAATTAGAAGCGACAAGATTTTCTCTGCTGTCCCACAGGAATGCACACTGATTAAACTGTACGAATGTACCTGAGAGTACATGTTTTTCAGTCCACCAATACTTATTCTGGATAAACATGCATAGGATAGCACTGGTAATATAAACTGGCATTTTCAGAACAGTTCATGTTTGCTCTCTTTTTTAAATCTTCATTCTCGTCCTTTTCTTAACTTTTAAGTAAGGGGAGCCCAGGGATGAAATTGAGAACATGTTACTGGCTTTATTTTGTGATGGCTTATTTTGTGAGAAAAGAATGGAATAGCAAGGAAACACCTACCACAAATTACTATTATAGTGTGAGCCAGCTCAGAGTTGAATTCCCTGCTGAATTCCAGGTAATTGAATTGAACCATGCTTAGATTTTTTTTCCTTCAGCCCATCCCTTGTGGCCGTTTCATTCCTGCACAAACTTTAACATCTAACAATGGTTTAATTCCAAGGGACAACTGGAAATCTTTATGCCTCATCTGTTTCTGAATAGAACTCATTCTTCCTTCTGAATGCCACAGGTATGATTAATAAAGCAAAAATGGTATCTTAATGTGATAAATAGACTTAAAAGTACAGAAATTAGCGGAACAGTTTCAATCCAATAAATTCTGTGCCTCGCTAACTGGTAGAGAAGGACTGTCCCATGGTTCAAGTGTTGGATCATGTTATACCTTTTGTGAGTCAAAGCAGAAATGAGGTAGATGGCAGGAGAGAGTGTTCCATAGTGGCTAGCATTTTTAAAATAGTAATGAAATAATAATAATAATAATAATAATAATAATAATAATAATTCTTACTTGTCTCTCCTCATGGCTCAAGGTGGGTCACAGCACAGTCAAAACACACAAACAATGCAAACATTCTATACACACACATATTAAAATGTAGTTCTATAAAAGATACATATTAAAATGTATTTCTATAAAATGCATATTTGGTACACAGGACAGATTATAAATAGGCAATTTGTACAATAGAAAAGTAAAGGGTTTTTTTTTTGAAATTCAAAATGATATCTGAGTCAATCTGTTTTAGCATTAAAAGAAAAGCAGAGAGAGTAGAATCTTTTGGAACCATTGACTAATTCTATCATGGACTTCTATTCATTTCTTCACTGTGTGTGAATATACCTTGGAATGATAATTGCAGCTAGCCAATTTATTAAAATAAGTTTCTAAACTTTGGGCTAGATATCAATAAGTGAGGATAAATACTACCAGCTTCAGGTAGTATTTTAAAAAGGAAGTATCTTCAAGAGAAGCCATGTTGGCCATGGAGCGGAATACAGCAATACTCACAAAAGTACTTTCAGTGCACAAATCACATCAAGCAAGTTTCCATAACTTCACTGGCTTTTTCATCCAGCAAATATGTTAAAAATCATACAGGACAGTAAAAGTCTCTGAGAGAAGTTAAGAGTCACAGACCTTCATTTTATCTCAACTGTTACTTCTGTTCTGAGCTCTGCTTCTTAAACTGTTCTTTGCTCAGTGTTGGGATCATGAAAAATTTGGTAACAGTAAAAGGTTTCTAAATGCCACTCATTTACTCAAATCTGTTTGCAGCAAAGTGCACTGTTTACAGTGGACTCTGCAGAAAATGCTACATCTGTACTTAATAAAAAGGGTAGATCAGCCTGTTTAGGAACCCGTGCAAATGTGGATTTATTATCAGTAAATGTTTGATTTTATACCTATTTTATATACCTATATCCCCCAGAGTCACATAAAAATTTCTTGAGGAGAAAGGATTCACGAGTACAGAAGTTTTAAGAAGCCCTGGTCTAGAGGAATATCAATCCAAGCTGGGGCCACTTATTTGCTACCAAAAATAAAAAAAATTTCACTGTATAAGAGCTCTGTTTTTAATGCTACCCACAGTAAAAGAGCAAAAACAAGTGAGCAGGGGCCTACCTGAAAAGGTATTATTCTGTTCTGTTTTGTAGGTGTTTTAATATAGGAGAAGGCTTAAATCACAGGTTAAACCCAAATACAGCTAAAACAATCTGTAGTAATACTCTGGTTTTTCACAAAAACCCAAGCAGCTCTTGGGCTCAGAATATGGGAAACACAGCCTTTATCACAGCTTTGTTGTAAAAACAGCAGAAGGAACTTTAATACAGCTAATATATTTCTATTGTTTTTATTGTGCTTTAAATGTCCTTTGAACAGTTTTAACTTTGTGGCTTTTAATATAATTATTTGTCTAATTGCTGTTTATTGTTTGTACTAATTTTTGTTTTTAGATCAACATTGTTTGAACAGGCTGTAAATCTCTTTGGTTGCTGAGTAAGGAAAACTGTGAGATATAAATAAACTAAAATAATAAAATATTACAAAAAAATCAAACACAAATAAGCAATCCCAATAAAGAAAAAAACAATTTAAAACAATTTAAGGCCATATAAAACAAATGATGAGCAGAAAAATACAGAATAATCCACAGTAAAGTCACGTTTACCAATCTGCCACTCATCAAGTATGCTAGCATTTTTTTGTTGTCTATACATTTTTCTTGCAGGTGGCTCCTTGTTTGCCATTGTGTGTTAAATCCAGGATCATCCTGTTCAGGCCAAAGGCTGCCTCTGTTTTCACTACAAATGGATTTTTCCTGTTACTAGTGTTTCCTCTGCCAAAAAAGTATTTTCTTATTTTTCCTCCTTTCATGTTCCATCCCCACGAAACAATGAGAAGACTGGTAGATGTGAAACTGTTATGCCAAACATATTGCTTCCCAAATGGCATCAAACTTCAAACAAGGATGCAGGAATGTAACAACCAAAAAAACTTGAAACAAATTATACTAGGTTTATATTAGAAATGCTCTACAAATGTTCACCCAGTATCTTAGTTTACTTACCAAGTTTGTACCACATGTCACGGATGGCAAAGCCAATTAAGCGTCGCATGTCTCTGTATCTGTACAATAATATAGAAAACAAAGGTTATTACTGTCTGTGTAAATGATAAAATTGATTTACAATGATTTTTCAGGAAGACTTACTTGCTTAGGATCTTCAGGCATTTAGCATGAGAGAAGTGTTCAAGCTGCAAGGAATCCTGAGTGATAAAGGCCACAGCAAGATGAAAATAGTTGTTCCACAGCTGTAAATTGAACACAGGACAGGACACTGAAAAGTTGTAATGGGGCTCACCTAGCACAGAAGGTGAAATTAAGAGATGTAGTACCGAAATAATTTATAATGGCAACCAGCAAGAGCAATATCAGCTTTTGATCTCCTGCAAAGTTTTATACTGTCATCATCTTCCAATTAGAATCAGACATGTATGTGATTTTATACATGCTGATCTGTATTCCCCTAGTAGCATCAGGTAATTCAAATAGGATTAATTAGCAAATAAAAATAAATCACAACTTGCAGTGCAATCTGAAATTCTGCATAGTCAAGTCATACCTCCTGAGATTCAAACAACCAGTGTAATTATATTCTTATTATAAATTAAATACAGTTTTTTGGGGGAGAAGAAAAAAGTTCTTGATCTTGATCATTCAAAACATGTAACTAGAACACATGTCAAGTTATTCCCATGTATTTCCTTTAACATTTCAGAGCTCTGAATTCTCATGGCCATATTTTCAAATTGAATATAAATTAATTGAATGATATTTCTGCCTCCTTCCCTTAGTGAGGAGAACTGGAAAAAAGCCCAACCACACAAACAACTTTAAAGGAGATGTGGGCATAATTCACTACATCAGGATAAGAGCAGTTCTTCCTTAGAGACAGATAGCAACTGTAAAGTTTATTATTACACGTAGTAACGGGTTTTTTAATCTGTTCTTGTTCCCAGCATTGATCCCAGCAAGTGCTAAGAAACAAATATAACAATGATGTTTGTGATGAATATTCTTCCATTTTTTGTTTATGCACTTTGGTTAAATAACACTCATGCTACATCAGAAGTTTATTTGATGTCTCTTCTTTATTCACTTGAATGAGATGCACCATTCCTTATTTGAAGAATGAATGTGAGCAAGAAGGGAGTTCTGATGCCATATCCGCTTCTGTTGCACCACCCTTTCTTTCTACATAGTACTGACATCTATGTTTATAGATGTTATGTGTATAAAACTCCCGGGATCCAGGGAAATCTATGTGCATAGTTTTTCATGCTATCCCTGCTTAGTTACAAATTGATTCAACTTATCTTAATAGTCATTCTTCTTACAAGTGATTTTCCAAGTTCCTTAGAAAGAGAACAGGGCAACACTTTTTGGTAATTTCCCAGCCACTAAAATTAGCATACTTGCAACAAATCTTATTTATATTCATCTTATAGCTCAGCTAAATCCTAAAACAGTATAATCATTGAAAGTGTCACCTGCCCATCAATATTTATAAAACAAATTTGCAGAAGAATCAAAACATATCAAAAAGTACAGTAGGTAAATGAATGTTATAGTTTGGTGTGAACTGATGAAAAATTAATCAAGTTTGAATAAAATGTATATTAATGGAGTAATGAAGTAAATCTCCTCCCTCCAACACACACACACACACACACTGAAAAATAGCATACACTCAATGCTAGTACAGTCTTTTAAGAAAATGGCATTGCATTGGTTACCTGATGGCCAAAGTCACTTTTGAACTTTGGGGATATTTCAGCAATATAATAACACCTGAGTGTTAGTTGGACAATCAGAACTGACACAGAGAAAGTATTTGTGCCTCACTGCTCAAAAAAAGTTATCCCTCTGAGTCAGCAGGAGTCCACCTAAGAAACTAAGTCAGTAAATGTTTCCCTTTTGAGATGCCAATTCTGTCCCGACTGTGCCACAAAGCAGCAAGACACCAGCTCTGACAGCATCCATTTAGTCTGGCATGTTTCCATAAGCCTTAAATCCACTTGAAAATAGGGGAAAGTTTTGTTTATGGATGTGTATATGCCAGCAAAATACAAGTTAGGGAATTGCTGCAGTGTCATTGAACACAGTAAAACCTGCTGTTTTCCTTTAAAAAGGAGAAAGGAATAGGATTGAACCAGCTTTTCTTTAAGCAAAATCGGCTGAAACAAACACCCAAACAGAATCTGTTATACCATACTTGGAGACTCAACTTATATTTTAAGCATTGCAGTTTGAAACTATACTTTTCCAAAAACTAGTATCTGAGAGAAAGCTGAAATATCCAGAGAAAATAAACAGAAAAAGAAGAACTAGTATTCATTTCTCCTCTTTTCTATGGTGAATTTTTGGAAGTTAATATTTATTTATTTATTTGTTATTTTGCACTTTTTCACCATAGCAAAATGTCATAACAAATGTCATTGCAAACCTGAGCAGGGATATTGTTTGCACACATCACAAGTATGAGTGGATGATTAGAAAGGCAGGGCCAAGAAGAATAAAATTGTATTTGGGGATATTTTAAATAAGTGTAGCAGCATGAAATAATATTTAATATTGTAGGAATGAAACTCACTTGATACAACATTGTTTTCTTGGCAGTTCTTACAGATAAATATGAGTAAAAAAATCAAGGAGCACAATGGACATTCTGTTACAGTAAGCTTACATACATCTATATGTGCACACATACAGAAACAAAGACAAAGAAAACAAAAAGGGAGACTTGATTTTCATTCACACTCATAGCACACTATTACAGCATCACATTCTCCAACAATTTATAATTGAAAAATGAGACATGGGTGATCAAACAACATTCAAGTGTTGTCAAGATGGAAAAATGAGGAAGAACATACAAACCAGAAAAAGCTGGAACAATTTGCTTTGTCTGAAAGCCTCATCAGACAGAGGTCCTCAAGCCATGGGCAGTGGGACAAATCAAGCAGGCAGTGGAGGAAACGTCCCACATCACCCCCTCCCCATGCCACTGGGGGGGGGGATGTCACCACCTGGCTTCTATCTGCCCTTTTCCTGTCTTGGTGTCCAGTATGCCCCCATTCATTTCAATGCAGGAAAAGCTAATATTTATTTTAGCTCGTCTTGCTTCATGATTTGTCCAAAATTAAAGTTATAGACACACCAACCTGTTTCCACCTTGACATCCCTATCACATATTTCTTTGCCCAAAATATCCCATGTTTCAAAAGAAAGAAGGAGCTCAAGATATGTGTGTATAGTGTTTCAGTTCAAAGAAACTTAGGGTGCATCTAAACCAGGCACAGGCAAACTTTGGTCCTCCAAATGTTTTGGACTTCAACTCCCACAGTTCCAAACAGATGGTACAGTGCCTGATCTACACTGTAGCATTAATGCAATTTGATAAAGCTTACTGCTGTGGAATCATTGGAGTGCAGTTTTGAATGAAGTTCAACAGGGACAAATGCAAGATACTCCACTTTGGCAGGAAAAACAAAATGCAAAGATACAGAATGGGGGACGCCTGGCTCGAGAGCAGTACGTGTGAAAAAGATCTTGGAGTCCTCGTGGACAACAAGTTAAACATGAGCCAACAATGTGATCTGGCAGCAAAAAAAGCCAATGGGATTTTGGCCTGCATCAATAGGAGCATAGTGTCTAGATCTAGGGAAGTAATGCTACCCCTCTATTCCGCCTTGGTTATACCACACCTGGAATATTGTGTCCAGTTCTGGGCACCACAATTGAAGAGAGATGTTGACAAGCTGGAATGTGTCCAGAGGAGGGCAACTAAAATGATCAAGGGTCTGGAGAACAAGCCCTATGAGGAGCGGCTTAAGGAGCTGGGCATGTTTAGCCTGAAGAAGAGAAGGCTGAGAGGGGATATGATAGCCATGTATAAATATGTGAGAGGAAGCCACAGGGAGGAGGGAGCAAGCTTTTTTACTGCTTTTCTGGAGACTAGGACACAGAACAATGGCTTCAAACTACAAGAAAGGAAATTCCATCTGAACATGAGGAAGAACTTCCTGACTGTGAGAGCCATTCAGCAGTGGAACTCTCTGCCCCGGAGTGTGGTGGAGGTTCCTTCTTTGGAGGTTTTTAAACAGAGGGTAGATGGCCATCTGGAAGGGGTGCTTTGAATGCAATATTCCTGCTTCTTGGCAGGTGGTTGGACTGGATGGCCCATGAGGTCTCTTCCAACTCTATGATTCTATGATCCTATGATTCTAGTGGTAAGATATTCTGAAAAGGCTAAATACCTTTTGAAGCTACAAATCACCAAAAGCCAATGAAGCTGTCCTGACCCTAAACCAGTGTCTGTCATCAGTAATGGACTGGATGAGGGCAAACAATTTGAAACTTAATCTAGACAAGACAGAGGTACTCCTGGTCAGTCAGAAGGTAGATCAGGGAATGGGGAGTCAGCCTGTGCTGGATGGGGTTACACTCCCCCTAAGGACACAGGTCTAAAGTTTGAGAGTCACCCTGGGCTCAAAACCTGGAGGCCTGCTTGTTGTTTAGTCATCCTGGACTCAAAACCTGGAGGCCTGTTGTTGTTGTTAACCATAACATAAACAAAATCAAACAGTCACTCACTTGTTCTTCAAAGTTCATGTTTTCCAGAAACTTCTGGTTCATTGTCTCAGAGAATTTGTTGATGGCTCTCAGGAACACCCTAAAGATAAAAAAAAAATTAGTCAATATGAAGAATTAACGGGCATCATCTCAGTTGGTGAGATTCAAAGATAAACTATGGATGATAAAAAGTCAGAATACATATTGCTTACCACAGCACATACCTAATAGTGTGTTCTGTGCAATATGTTCTCATTAGTACTCAACAAAGAAAACAGGACCAAGTCTTTTCAGCCTGCTTCACTATTACAGTTTGTTCTTGGGGATACAGCATAATAAATCTTTCACATTCTAGTTGTTTCTGAAGACACAGCTATACACTTGTTTTTAAAATACTAGGGGTTTTGTTTAATTGATCAGCCAGGCAGAAATATTAACTTCTTCAATTATTTAGATTGATTCTAGTTCATTAGCAATCACCGCCTACTTAAGGCCTAGCAATATGAAATACATACAGCTATGAAATTATGCTATTAACGAATTCTTTACAACTCCCTATGTGCAATGTAATTCAAGTTAGCATAACCACTGTTTGTACAAGGCACACGGCATGTAAACAACATGGCTCTCTGTAATTACACAAGAGATAGATGTGGCAATCCAAACTGGAACAAGGACTGCTGTTCTGCTTTCCTGGAAAAAGACATGGCAGCTTATTAAACGAATAAATTAAAGAAGCCATCATATAAATAGGCTCTCTGCGATTCTGACTCTCTCCTCTTCTGAAAACAGCCTCTCGGCCTATCACTACTTTATGAATTGTGTCTGAACTTTATAGAAAACTGGGGAGCAGCTTAAAATACAAGGCTTGCATTGCAATGAGAAAGGATTTAGGATGTTTTGTGCGTTCATAAATATGCCCTTTGGATTTCGGGTATCATCTTTCAATAAAGAAAACATAATATAATTTATTCATGTTTGTAGATATATGCTGTTTCACCCCTCCTTCTGTTAACACTTGTAAAATGTCCACACAAATAGAGTTAGCACACAATTAGTACCTAAGGACGTGTTTTCTTTTCAAAACATGGACTTCACTATAATAGAACTGATCAAAGGACAGCATGATAATGTTTTGTGTTACAATCACTGAGCGGAGTGGTCCGCTGTGCCAAGCCAAGTTATACCAAATCATTCCATGTGCTGGACTTCACACAGATTAATACTACCATCTGAAGTGCCATTTGCCAGTGATACACAGTAGTTGGACCTGCCTTCATTCACAGTGTATAAACCAAGGGTTCTTCTAAGTGAGTTCCTATCACCAATCTCTTTCACACAAAAATTCAAAACTCCCAAACATTTGATTCCACATGTAATCCTCCCATGTTTATCCACTCATTCCTCCATCTTTTCCTCTTCTTCCCTCTAAACGTCTTTTAAAGTATAAAAACAAAATAGCTGTACAATCGTTTTACCATCTTATCACATTGAGAAATTTCCCAGTCATAGGACACTTCACCCTCTTTTCAAGTATGGAGAGCCACGGAGCTCATCACATGTCCCAGGGTTGAAAAGAGGCAGAAATGTTCTGAAAGGGCCAGCAATTGTGTTCAGAGCTCCTACCTCTTATTGCACTTTACTCCCATGTTTACAACTGAAAAACAGGTAGGATGGGAACCACCAAAAGTTTCCCATCCTGTTTCATTGCCCATCAGCAGTCTCACATATCCTATGGAGTTTGATGCAGAATCATAAGATCCCATGGAAAGAAATGGTCTCTTGTATCCTATGATCAAGGGTCTGGAGAACAAGCCCTATGAGGAGCGGCTTAGGGAACTGGGCATGTTTAGCTTGAAGAAGAGAAAGCTGAGAGGAGATATGATAGCCATGTATAAATATGTGAGAGGAAGCCACAGGGAGGAGGGAGCAAGCTTGTTTTCTGCTTCCTTGGAGACTAGGACGCAGAACAATGGCTTCAAACTACAAGAGAGGAGATTCCATCTGAACATTAGGAAGAACTTCCTGACTGTGAGAGCCGTTCAGCAGTGGAACTCCCTGCCCCGGAGTGTGGTGGAGGCTCCTTCTTTGGAAGCTTTTAAGCAGAGGCTGGATGGCCATTTGTCAGGGGTGATTTGAATGCAATATTCCTGCTTCTTGGCAGGGGGTTGGACTGGATGGCCCATGAGGTCTCTTCCAACTCTTTGATTCTATGATTCTATGATTCTATGGGGTTTGATGCAGAACCATAAGATCCCATGGAAATAAATGGTTTTAACCTGGATTACTGTCTCTTGTATCCTATGAGGTCTGGGGCAGAACCATAGGATCCCATGGAATGAAGTGGTTTTAATCTGGATCACTGTCTCTTGTATCCTATGGGGTTTGGGGTAGAACAGTAGGATCCCATGGAATGAAGTTGTTTTAATCTGGATCACTGTCTCTTGTGTCCTATGGAGTTTGGGGCAGAACAATAGGATCCCATGGAAAAAAGTATTTTTAAACTAGTTTCAGTTTCCTTTAATGTAAGGAGCTTTGGGCAGGGCAGGGGATCTCTTGGTTTTCAGATATTGTAGTTTCTCCTGATTGAAAAAAGTAATACTGACCGTGTGATGAATGTAAGATAAATGCATTTCCTGCTCTTTAGTTTCGACATGTAAGTGTGATGGGGAGGCACAACTCGAAATGGGGCTGCTGATGATATAAGAGGGGCGATTCTCTCCTCTTAAAGGGATGGTCATGCATGATTTCCTCCTTTCAATTTGATGAGGTGGTTAGACTTGGATTTTAAAAACTGTCTAAAACAAGTGTCAAATTCAAAGCCCATGGGCCGGATCCAGCCCACCATGCCATTTTATGTGGTCCTCTAGATGCATGACCACAGCTCCTGTATTCCTTATCATTTGGAGTTATGACTAGAGTTGTAATACAGTAACATCTAGAGGCTGCAGTTTGTTCTGGTTTTTTTTAAGGATACTGGGGTATGGATTTAGAAACAAGGCTTGTGGGTATGATGTCTGACTTTCAAATGTCCTTTAATCTTTCCCCAACCTCAGAGCCACGAGTGTTATTGGGTTGCAATCCCAATCATTTCCAGTTAACAAAGCAGATAATAATAAAAATTAATGGGAGCAGTCATTCAATAAAATCTGGGGACCCAAACTAGGTAAAAACCAAAGAGCACCCACCACTATGTGTCCACAGATTCTCTGTCAATGGATTAAATGGCCCTTTGAAGGCAACCATAAGACGGATGTGGCCCTCAACAAAAATAAGTGTGACATCCCTGGTCTAGAAGCACTCCAGGAAAAAAAATCAGTAGGAGAAATGATATTACAAAAATTGTGGAAGGAAATTTAAGCAGATGCCATGGGAAAGATGTATTGATACCACAGCTGGGGTTATGGGAACTGCAAACTTAAATGTAATGAGAGAGTTTCCAGATTTGAAAGTCTCCGAACTGAATCTTTTCTGAACTAGTAACTGCAGGTTCAAATGGGTGAAATAATGTTACAGTTACTAGTTCAGATCCAGTACCTTTAGGGTATTTGATTCCAGGACACTCAAAAAGTCCCTAGACAACATCTGCAATTTAATATTTTTACAGTTAATTTCCCATCAAATAGCCCCAAACTATGTAAAAACTGCTCCAAAGAGGGATTTGTTTAACTCATCCCCAACTTTCCTCAAAATGGATGAAAACAGGCCAAAACCCAAACTGGAAGTGAAATCACTTTTGGTTCTAGAAAAACATACCAGGAGAATGTGTAGATGAAAATTGGCTTGCCTTCGCAGTTGCTCAAACTTGGTTTAAAATATAATGGATCACCAGGGTCTTTTCTGAATAGCTTCTTATATATCATGTTGCTTCCACTCTTGAAATTTGGAAGGCAGCTCACTGATTAATTTTGGGTAACCATGTAATGCTGTTCTGGTTCAGTATAGCACCGAACCTCAGAAAATGGCAATATCACATTTGGGTGCAGCAGTATCCAGTTCCTGTCATAACGTTTCCCACCCAATTGCACGAAGACATATATAGACATCTCTATAAGACATTCACAGTAATAATGGGATCAATTTTCAATTGCTAGCACAATATATGTTAACAGTTGGAAAGACTTTGAAATGTACACGCCTGCTAAAGTAAAGTTGCTCAGTTAATTTAATGAACTCATTCTTGAAGCTTTCTGACCTAAAATTGGATGGAACCATGTCTCATGACTTCATTATAAAGGCCAAGTGAAATGTCCCACCTGGCATTGGCACAAAAGGAGAGGAGAGGACAGGCAGCGGGGTGAATCTGGCGATACTTTCCTCGTCACATGGGGGAAGTGTTGTCCAAGCACCAATGCCCTGTGCTGGCTCCATAACAGCCAGCATAACACGAGAAGCCTCTCGTGTTGTGAGCAAAGCCTTTGGTGATGATTTCTCCCTAGTTGGAGGTGGGTCCTCAGCCAGAAGTCACATGATGTCATGTGATGGCCAGTGTGGTGCTCTGTCCTGAAGCCAGTGTAAAAGCATCCTAGCACACTTTGTTAGGTAAGTGTGATGAGGAAGATAGTATCACAGACTTGAAAGAGGTTACAAGCCCCATTATTTAGCAACACATTACTTAAGCACATATGAAGAATGGCCACCCAACCTATGTTTAAAGACTTCTGAAAAAGAATAATCTGCCATGATTCCACACAATCCATTCTACGGTCAAACAGCTCTTATTATGAGGAAGATCTTCCTAAATTTGTGCAATCTCTTTGCATATAATTTCAGTCTCCTTTCTATTCCAGTCTTTGGAGAAGCAAAAATCAAGTTTGCTTCACCTTCTATATGACATCCCTCTATTTTTTTAAAGATGCCTATTGTATCACCTTCCTGACTTCTATTCTCCAAGGTAAACATACCCACTCCTTAAGTAATTTCTCAAAAGGCTTTGTTTCTAGACCTTTGATCGGCTTAGCCACCCTTTCTTAGACACGTTCCAGCTTGTTTATATCTTTCTTGAACTATGGTGTGTCTAAAATTGGGCATAGCATTCCAGATGAGATCTTACCATACCAGAACACTATTATTTCCCTCACTCTGGATACTAAAATTCTGTTGTTGCAGCTTAGAATTGTATTAAGTTTTTAGCCACTGAATCATATTGTTGACTTATGTTTGACTTTTGGTTTCCCAGAACCCCTGGATCCTTCTCACGTGCTTTAACAATCAGACAGTCACTCTAGTTAAACAGCTCTCAGCACTAGAAGAATGGGAAAATATCCAATCACATTTATAGTTTATGACACATCTCCCTGTCATTATATTATTTACAAGAGACTAAGTGGCACTGCCCTAAGGTAACTTTTATGACATTAAATCTAGCCAAGCTAAAATCCAGTTTCATAATTACTGCACAATCTGCAACAATAGCTGGTAATTATAAGCATACAGGATTTGGAATATATACGCAACAGAGGTGAGAAACCTATATGAGACAGGAAAGATTACAATGCACATTTTCTTCCTATGTGTCCATAATACTGTGGAGCACCTTATCAAAGAGAGAGACAATTGCAAGAATGCTAAATTGTCATATTCATAGAAGAGTGATAAGCTTAGTTTGACAGTCATCAAACAATCCAACAATTCACAAAGAGAATGCACTACAAGATGGAATTAGACACTTAAATGACAGACTATTACGAATGTGAAGTTTTTCAGAGGCACAGATGTCTGATGTATGAACTTTGGCAAGACTTGTCATGTAGCCATCAGAGTGATGAAGTGATTTAATTTGAATGGACTGTTTCTTGGTAGGGCAAAACACTTCTTTATGAAAGTCTTAATGCCATATCATCTGTTGCAAAGTGAATAGGCAATTCCACTTCAATAATTCCCTTTGAAAATAATATACATGGAATTCATTCTCTCCTGCCTGGTCAATTACTTGCTTTATCCAATCCCATTTTAAACCGAATGTTGGTCTAATTTTATAGCATTCCAAATATGAGCCAGTGAGATTTTATATCTGCATGAAAAGAAAGGAAGCATCAGGAGTTCCCCCATAGCATTCATCTACAAGAAAAAAATAGGCTGTAACCCAAAGAAAAATTGGCTCTTTGTTGAATATTTGTTCAAAAAGAACTGTCAAAAGTTTTGAAAATAGTGCCACAATACTCCTTAGCATTTGAGTTCTTTACACTAGATTCAAAACAAATGATCACTTACACCCCTAGATGGTACTAAAGTAGCCAGGGGCAAATAATGACAAGTCTCCTGCATCTTTAATAGTTCTGTAGAAGTGGGAATTTCACAAGCTACCCCTGATATTGAAGGTGCAAGAGCCCTGCTTTGTTTTACCCCTACCCATCCTATCTGAAGCAGTCTTTTGAGATGACTGCAACAAATTATCTGCTGTATGCATGGTTTTCCATTCAGACTAGAAGATTCCACCTGTTCCTTGAATGCCAATTAAGCAGAGCAACCAATAAAACTTGGTAGACATCCTTGGTATTGCCCATCTTTTCATTTCCTCCTCTTTCAGCAACAAATTCAGAGTTCCTGCTACTGGATAAAACAGCGAGCAATAATGCAGCCAAACATTTGAGAAAAGGGAACAAAAATGATGGCTCAACTAGGGTATAGCTAAGGCATCTGGAATTATGTGAAGCCTTCCTTAAGGCCCTTCCAGAGAGCCGCTTAATCCAGAGTAAGAAAGGGCTTAAAAATCCTAGTATTTTAATGAAAGTCCACACATAGAGCTACTAGTCCCAGGAAATGGTCTCACAGCATCCAGAAAGATTTGGTTAATGCAGATTGAATGGAACTGCAAAAGGTATGGGACATTCACTGGACATTTTGTTTCAATTTCTTTCTCAGAGGTACACTGGACCCCATAGGCATTTTGCCAATGTTTATGAGCACTAATGCGCTGATGCAGATATAACAAAGTACACACAAGGAGATTTCCTCTCATCTCTTCTCACCCTCCTGATACCTTAAGGTTTGCCTTCTTGAATCCCATTTCCCTTTGGAGTCACTTTCCTGCCCTGCTGGTGCCTACTATTTAAATTCAAGCTTTGTTTTCTTTCAGAAAAATGAGAACAAAGGAATGGTTGGAGAGAGTTCTTTTGGGAATTACTTTTCTCTCATCCTTCCATTTAGCTACCTTTGTGTCTGTGGCTCCATTTGTTTACATCCCTCACCAGCTGTTTCAGGATTTTAAAATGAAGATAAACTCTTAGCAGTCTACACCAGTGTACCACTAGGCAGTCTCATTTTTTGGGAGTGTTGGAATATACAGTGCTTTGTAGCAGCACATTTTTCACTTGATACCTGATTTTATGTGAACCATTTGATCACATGTTTTTATGCAGTCCCATGATCAACCTTACATTTTTGGTCTGCGTTTTCTAGCCATTTCCCTTTTATCCCATTTTCTTCTGGGTTTGGGGGCCTTGGACAACTGTATATGGGGAACATAAAATAAGGAACTCTATGGGGACAAAACATAGGTTTCGATTTTTGTGAGTGTGGGGAAGTCCTCATAGTCTCACATGGGCAGATGCAGCCCTGTAGCCTTTAACAGTTGTCTACCCCTGACTTATAAGATATTGGCTCCAATTTGCAGTTGCTTTTTGGTTCGGAGTGTTAACTAGGATAAAATACCCAGGATTCAGGAGATACAAGTTCCAAAAGCTAGATGTCTTTAAGAATCATGCACCTAAATTATTTAATGCTGGCCCCTTTACTATGACACTTTTAAATGGGCATTTAGTTTCCAAAGCAGTATTTGTGTAAAGAAATAGATTGGTGGACCTCCTAAGCCACAGCACTGAACTTTTACTGTCTGCTCATTGCTAAGCATTTATGTTTAATCAAACCAAACTATAGTTTTAGCCAATGTAATGCTTTGTATGTGCATACATAGCATTATTTACTATGCAATGCGCTATAATTACAAGATGGAAGTTCATTCCAAATGTTTGCCCTGATAACCTGAAAATACTAAACCAATTCCATAGAAAACTGAGGGCAGTTCACCCATCACAAGTATTGCTATAGTAAAACTGAAATATTATAACTCCACTAAAGTTCTTTTTTATAGGGTTTTAGCTACTGCAAAACTTTCTGAGGTCATTGCGGGCACACAGTATGCATGTTCATATTTGCATTCACCTTGAATTTGTTTTGAATACTTTATTAGCGGTTATCTGATTGCTTCAACCTTATTCTGGGGCTCATCAACCCATGGTGAACAAAGGTGAGAAGGGTTATACTCTCAGCATGGGGCACCTGGAAATTTGGGTATCTGTTAAATTATTCAGATGAACTAAAAAACCAACATCAGCCCAACCTGTGTAAAATGAAAACACCTACTCAAGGTTGTTGGAGTTTTCAAAAGATTTTCCCTCTAGTTACTGAAGAGAAAAATAGCATATGAACGCCAACTGCTCCAGAGGTGCCCTTTTTGATTTCTAGAAAACCATTTATTTTGTTCTCCCTAGTACTCTTGCTTTGACATTTGAATTCAAAGGTCCTACTTACTAACAATTGTTCGTAAGTCTACGAGACTTCCAAATTACTCACTTTCAAAAACTCAACACATTTATTTTATTCTTTTGTCCCATGAAGTCCAGAAATCTTTCCTCTAGGTTTGGAGGGAATGTGGTGGATATAGCATACCTTGATCTGAGTACAGCGTTTGACAAGGTTTCCCATGATATTCTTGCAAACAAGCTACTAAAATATTGACTAGACAATGCTACTGTTAGCTGCATTTTTAATTGTGTGATCAGTCGAACCTAAAGAAGGTTCATCAATAGTTCTTCATCCTGAATGGAAGTAACTAGTGTGGTGCCACAGAGTTCTGCCCTGGGCCCAGTGCTATTCAACATTTTTATCAGTGTTGTGAATGATGGAATAGAGGGCATAGTACTCTGTTCTGTTTGGTCAGACCTTACCTGGGATATTGTGTCTAGTTCTGAGTACTACAGTTCATAAAGAATATTGACTATCTGGAACTTGTCCAGAGGAAGGCAACTAAAATGGTAAAATATCAGGAAACCATATCTATGAGATACAGCTCAGGGAGCTGGGTATGTTTAGCCTGGAGAAGAGCAGGTTAAGTGGTGACATGATAGTCATGTTTAAATATATTAAAGAATGTCATATTGTTTTCTGCTATTTCAGATACTAGGTCACAGAGCAGTGAATTCAAACTCCTGGAAAAAAGGTTCCACTTAAACATTAGGAAGAACTTTCTGATAATAAGAGCTGCTTGATACTGAAATACACTGCCTTGGAGTGTGACAGAATCTCCTTTTCTCAAGGCTTTTAACCAGAGCCTGAATTACCATCTGCTGTGAGTATTTTGATTGTGCATTCCTACATGGCCTGGTTGGACTGGATGGCCCTTGTGGTCTCTTTCAGCCTTATGATTCTATGCTTCTGTTGGAATTATGCTGCAGTTTACCGGCAATGAAAATATTTATATCTCGTACTCTAAACATTCCACCTATAAGAGTCACCCTATCACAAGATAACATAACTTTTTAGAGAAGATGATAATGTTTGGTAAATGGAAAGAAGGTGGACTGATTGATCAAGAAATCCACAGCCCTAAGTTTGCAATATCAGAGTAGGAGCAGCTGGTGGCAGCTGATCTTGGACGTCTCCTATTCATAGCATAAATCAAAGTCAGTTTGACAAGAAATAACAGTAATTTTACTGTAGTGTTACAAGTCTCTCGTGAGACACAGCTGCTAAATATTATCACTATTGGAGTAGCAACCATTTCCCTTCATAACACTGATGCAATTTTGCGATTCTTCAAGCAGTTGCTTGGAATACCATTCCAACTTCAAACTTGGATCTGATCTTGGGGTAGATGACAAATGCTACCAAGAATCACCTACTATCTCCCGCCACAAAAAAACCCCCCACCTTTCTATTAATCTTTGTACTTTATTCCTGAAAGTTTCACATTTCCCTTCTCCATACCTGGGAACTATAACTAACACAATTCCATCCCTTTTTGGACAGCTTTATCTGGATAGGTTTGCCAATTTTCAGATACAATAGAGCAAAACCACACATTCCTGATCATCTGGAATAATCCCATGCAAGTATTATATAGAATTGTAGCCTTCAATTCATGCAAGGGATTTGCACTATTCTGTGGGAAATTGTAACCTGCTAGTCTCCCTTCCTCTATGAACAGTTCACCCCAATGGAATGTGATAAACTGCTTTAGAAACTAACCTCAAGTTCAAAAGCAGTTCACAATGTGACATACAGGAGTATGCTGTTTAAGAAGAACAAGCCTAAAGCTTGCATGGACTGACAAAACTACTTTCATGATTCTTTGGATCTTCGCCCTCATTTCTAACATATAATGAATCAAACAGCACCTCGTAGTACTCCAGGGCATTGCGAAGGGAGAACAGAGCTCCCTTTATCATACATAATACAAAGACCAGATGACAAATGCTTTCTCTGTGAATTGTACTATTTGTCCTCCATTCCACCAACACCCTGTACCAAAAATATGTAAGTGTATTACATATTTGTTTTCCTTCAGGCAAAGCATCCACTGTGATAAGAGCATAAAGGATTACAAAGCAATACAAATATGTTTCACTTTCATCTCCTTGAGCTTTGTTCAGATACAGTAAATGCAAGAGGATGTTGCCTTTATGCTTGACTTGGGTATTGAAAAAATATTGAGAGATAACAAAACTGCTGAGCTTGCATTGGGAACTTTAATTTTTCACCTTGAGGGAGGAGGGGAGAGAGGGATGGGGAGAGAGAGAGAGAGAGAGGGAGAGAGAGAGGGAGGGAGGGAGGGAGGGAGGGAGGCTGCCTGAGTGCATTATGCCTTGGGAAGCAATAAGCTCACTACCTCAAAGCATCTACTGGAATCCCACGAAAGAGGTTTCTAGTGAATCAGCACATTCTCCCTCAAAGTCAGATGCATAATTGGTTTAACTATTGTTTTCCTGATGTTGCATTCTTTGAAAATGAAGGCCTTATTCAGGGATAAAGTCAGAATGCAATTTGTTTGTTTGTTTTTAAAAAGAAGCCTTCTAAGGATTGTGTCTGTTGGTATAGGAGAATTATACTATATTATCCAAACAGAGTTATGCACATTATGTAAATTTTGATTTTCAAGGACTACTTCATGATCAGACATCTTTTGTACACTTGAAATAGCTTGCAAACTGTCACGTGTAAAACACTCTGACAGGTTTCTACTTTGGAAGAAATCTTCAGTGCAGTTTGAGCTTGGGATAAAGAAGGAATCTGTGAACAGTATCTGGAATACAGGTGAAGAAACAAGACCAGAGTGCCATCAAGATGGCAGAAATTATTAATAAGAAAAAAGTTATGTGAGGCTGACCCTGTTTGCCAGAGCCTATGAGGAAGGTCAAGATCCTGCTCCATCTTATCGTCTCTCCTGCTGACCTAGGGCCTTTCCAGACAGGCTCAAAATGCAAGACCTGTCTCACTTTTTACCTGAGGCATCCGAATGATACCTCAGGTGAAAGCGAATTAATGCAGAATAACCTGGGTTTTCCCAGTTTACTCCGCATTAATCAAACATTGCTAAAGTTCTGGATGTTAAGATAAGGTCCAGGTCTTTACAGGTGTAGGCTCTGTGGGGACCAATTTCTGGCGATGCTTCCACAGTCCCGTGGATCAGTCCCTACAGCCACCCCACTTCTTCAGGCTCCCAAAAGCCTGGATGAGCAGGAGCACCCAACTCCTCCCCTCCCTTCCTTCCCCCATTACTCCCTCAAAACTTACCATAGGTGACTGCAGGCAACAAAGAGTCCTCTGCAGAGTCCTCTTGATACTTGGAAATGACCAGTCAAGAGGTGGAGGGGAGAGGAGGGATTTCCCTTGACTGAGATTTCCCTCCTCTCCCTCCTGATGCATAATTTCCTAGAATCAGGAGGAGTTTCTGGAGGGGCCTGTGCTACCAGCAGGCCCCCTCAGGTAAGTTTTGTGGGAGGAATGGGGGCAGGAAGGGAGGGGAGGAGGTGGGCACCCTCCTGCTCATCCAGGCTTTTGGGAGCCTGAAGAAGTGGGGTGGTTGAAGGGGCTGACACATGGGACTGCAGAAGCATCCCCAGAAATCGGTCCCCACAGGGCCTACAGCTATAAAGACCTCGACCTTATCTTAACATTTGGACCTTTAGTAGTGTTTGATCTACCTTTGGTGGATCTGGGATGACATCTAGCCACCCACCGAGGAAAAGCCTGAGGTTCTGGGAAGAGGTGGAAAGCCTCCTCTTTGGTTTTAGGTTCATGTAGAATGGACGTTAATTGAGTGCAAACTTTTTTTAGCACTTTAATCTCAGTTTTCAGCAATTGAAACAACCAGAAGACAAGAGAGAAATGCAAGAGGAAGAGAAAAATTCCAGGACATTTTAATGCAGCAGAAAAATTGGGATGATAGCGGATTAATTAGGAGAGTCCCTGCCAAACTGAGACAGCTGGGGGATATGAGATACCTAAGCTTTTGAGAACATCAAGAGAGCAAAGTTTTGAGTTTATGGGCAGAAGGAGGAAACTCCTTATTCCCCTAGCTTTTAGTTCTTACATTACTGCTTAATGCTCCCTGCTCAGTTTTTACTTGTAGCATTTCTTAATTTTAAAGGACCACAAACAGCCCTGCTTATTAGTCAAACACAATCAATGACATACAAGACACAAGTAGCAGCAGGCTTGGGGAAAAGCCAGGTTTTTCAGTAGAAGAAATCATTGGGGTGGAAAATCCCTGAAGGGAAGAAACCGCCTAAGGAGGACCTGAATCTACTCAGGAGCCAGCAGACTACATGTTGAAGGGATGAGAATGAGAGATCACAAAGGAAAGAGTAGAAAACTATTGATCAGGGACAAATTAAACATCAATGCTTTAAAATTGAATTGTTTTCCCTTTTTTATTATTTATGTTGTCTTAGAAGTATTTAGTGATAAAAGGCTAGTTGCAGATATTTAAAATAACATTCCAAAATGGGAAATTCCAAGCTGATATTTATAAACCACAATTAGTATTTACTTTTCAATAAGCCCCACATGTCTCCAAGTCACTTTTTCTCCCTTACACTTAGTGGGGGTTTCCAGGCATCGCTGACAGTTCTGTATCACATGCTGAACAATCAGTGCTTAAATTCAAACTGTTCTTCATTCCCAATTCAATATCAGACATTTTGCTGCTAGGCTTCTGTGCACTGCAGGAAATGGGTAACACAAACTGCTTACTACTGAGTAATAAGTTGCCAACCAGCATTTAGAAAGCAAATACAATAAATAAATATGAAGTGGACCTACACTGATGCTATTATGTTTTTGCAAACAGCCACTGTACACACTGCATTAAAGTTTTGGTGAGTAGCTTATAAAGAGAATCTGTCAATTAAAGAACCAAGAAAAACTCTACATTAGAAACATTTCTGTTCTAATTTTAAATCCTATAAAACATCTGCTGCCTTTTGGGGTCCACATGTGCTGGATTATTAGATTTGCAGGAAATACTTTAGTACTGAGCACCATATGCACAGAAATCATAAGTTGGCTTATTGAGCCATTAGTAAAACTCTAGAAGCCGCTGTAAAGCAATATGATTATTAAGACCAATTTTAAAAATGACAAAATACAGAGCAAGTGAATTTCTACTTTGGCCTGGTAGGTGTGGAAAGTCTAAAATTGGGAGCTGTTCTTATTAGTTGGATTCAAAAAGAGAGGGAGAGCTGAGAAAGGAGAAAAGCTGCCGTTGCCACAGATAAAGATTGCATTCTTCTCCCCTTGAATGAAGATTTGTCTCCAAAGGTGCTTGCTGAGCAGCACACACAAAATATTTCTATAGTCAGCTTCTGCATTGGCACCTCATTAGATGAATATAACATTTAGGACACCGAATATGTGATCAATTTAATATATAGTGTGTTTCAAAACTTGAAATTGCTACATCTCTGCAACCACAACTACCCATGAATGAAATTCTTACCACTTGAAATGTTGGGGCATAGAGTACATCAGTGGCCATATTGTATTCACACAAGCAAACACACATAGTTTGAGTTGCAATTGTGATTTCATTTTTTTTTTGTTATTGGTCTTATATAACCCAGAAGAGGTGTACATACCTTTGAGATCTCCACAGTTTTTCATTCTGGGTGTGAGTCAAAATATGGTAGTGCCCAGATAGAGCGGAAAATCCATAGCGAGACTGAGTTGAAATCCCAAACCATGGACTTCTCATTAGTATTCAGAAGGAATTTAGGAGACAGTTGAAAGATTAAGGTATAGTACCATTTCTACAGGGTGAGGCAGAATAACTTCCTTTTTTAAAATGTGCACCATTCAGTCGGTTGAAGATGTAGTGGAGCGCTAGTGGTCTCATTCGAGAGGCGGGAGTATAAAGTTTTGTCCTAACCCAGTTCAGTTGCCATCATGCGTTGGAACAGTGAGGAGCATGCTTTTGCCGTTGAGGCCTACTTTCCGAGCGGATTTGGAGTGACCAGCCCGCTCTCCAGATTTGGCCCCTTGTGATTTTTTTCTATGGGGTTTTTTGAAATCCCGTGTTTATGTGAACCATCCCAGGACCCTACAAGATTTGAAGGCCAACATCCAGGAAGAAATTGCCAACATAACGCCTGCTATGCTTGCAAGAGTCATGACAAACGTCAGAAATCGGTTTACTCAGTGTATGGAGAATGGGGGATGTCACCTACCTAATTTGATCTTCAAAACTACTTACAACAAAGCTTTCACCTTGTCGTGGTGAGGGGGCTTGCGTGTTCCAATGAACCTGCGGGCACAACAACTGGAGTCGTGCACTCCCAGGTGTGGCCTCAGGGGAAGTTCCAAACCAAGCACAGTTCGAAGACCCGAAGACCTCAATGGCGGAGCAGGCGGAGGATAACATGGCACATGTTACAACGGCTGTGAAGGTGGAAGAAGGCTGCAACAGATTGAGAAGCCACGGTCATCTTGGTAAACTATGCCATCCGAGGAACCTTGCTCTGTGAAGACTGTGTGTTAATCAGTGTGCACTGACCTCTACACATTAAAAAAATTCACGCACAGGCATCTTCCAAGGGGGAAAAAAACCAACAAAAGTCCCATGGCAATCGACGAGTGGTGACGGGGGCAGGACTGTGAAATCTGGAAGCCTCTAGTCACAGACTGGCACATGGGCGGTGGATACGGACTCAGTCGTTCTACCTCAAGGTCCGAGGCAGTTGAGTAGTTCAGCAGCTGTATCCACGACTGAGCAGCCCTTCTGAGGATCCACTCTGCTCACCCCATACAGGGAAGCGGCTAGAAAAGGTGCCCTAAACATAATCTGCCTCTCTTATCCCTGACTGGACTGTCCAGTGGGGTCACCACCCTGCAGCCAAAAAAGAAAAATGAACTTCGGAACATGGAACGTACAGACACTGATGGACAACACTGACAGTGAACACCCCGAACTCAGAACTGCTATCATTGCAAGGGAGCTGGGATGCTTTAACATCGACATAGCAGCCCTTCAGGAGACCCAGAGAGCAGGAGAGGGACAGCTGAAAGAAGAAAAAGAAGGCTACAACTTCTTCTGGAAGGGACTGCCTGAAGACCACCAAAGAATGCACGGAGTTGGCTTTGCTATCAGAAATGATCTGGTGAAACATCTGACCAAAGCACCCATTGGCATCAACGAACAACTCTCAACCATCTGAATTGATCTTGCCAAAAACCAACAGGCAACCATCATAAGTGCCTATGGACCAACACTAGATGCTGATGAAGACAGCAAGGAAAAATTTTACTGTCAGCTGAACACCGTCCTATCGGAGATACCTAAGGAGGACAAAACCATCCTCCTGGGGGACTTTAATGCAAGAGTCAGGCGAGACTTCGACCTGTGGCCAGGGACCATAGGAAAAGATGAGGTTGGAAACAGCAACTCGAATGGCATTCTGCTTCTCACAAATGTGTGGAACACAACCTTGTCATCGCCAACACGCTCTTCTGCCAGAAAAACAAGTTCAAGACATCATGGAAGCACCCCTGGACAAAGCATTGGCATCTCTTAGACTACGTAATCACACGAGCCAGAGACCAACATGAAGTGCTCCTCACAAGAGCAATGACAGGTGCTGATGACTGCTGGACAGATCACAGGCTAATCCAATCCACGATGGCTATTAAGATTGCCCCCAAGGGCAGACTCCAAGGAAGAAATACAAGGCACAAAATGAACACCCAAGCCCTTCAGGAGACCTCCAAATGAGCCCATCTCCAAACAGCACTCAAGGACCATCTACCCATAGAACACCCTGAAAATGTTGAGGAACATTGGAACAAACTGAAGACCTCCATCATCACAGCCTGCGAAGAAACTATTGGATATCAAACCAAAAAACATCAAGATTGGTTTGATGAAAATGACAACGAGATCCAATAGCTAATTGACAAGAAAATGAAATCCTTCCAAACATGGCAGAGAGACATCAACTGTGCTGCTAAGAAAAATATCTATGCCAGTGCAAAAGCTGAGGTCCAAAGAAGGACAAGAGAACTCAAGAACACCTGGTGGACAAAGAAGGCTGAAAAAATTCAACACCTGGCAGATACCCTTGCTGCTCAGGGATTTTTCAAAGCCACAAAGGTCATCTATGGACCAAGAAACCATGGCATACAGCCTCTACGCTCATCACATGGAACCAAACTCCTGAAGGACCAAAAATCAATTGCATTACGTTAGAAAGAACACTACCAAAGCCTCCTGAACCGCAGCTCCAATGTGGCCAAAGAGGTCCTCTCACAAATCCCGCAACAACAAACCAGGGATGAGCTTGCAGCACTGCCTAATTTGGGAAAAGTCAGCAATGCCATCAGCCAACACAAAAAAATAACAAAGCCAGCGGACCTGATGGGATCCCTGCTTTAATCTTTAAAGAGGGTAGACCTGAGCCTACACACCAACTCCACCATCTCATAGAAAAAGTATGGGTCACCAAGAAAATCCCAGCAGATTTCAAGGATGCCACCATCATCACCCTCTTCAAAAAAGGGGAAAGAACAGACTGCGGAAACTATCGAGGTATCTCCCTCCTAACCTCCTCTCAGAAGACACCCTCCCAGAATCCCAGAATGGCTTCTGCCCCTCCAGAGGAACTGTGGACATGATCTTCACTGCACAACAGCTCCAAGAATAATGCAGGGAACAAAATCAACCTCTGTACATGGCATTCATCAACCTCACAAAGGCATTCAACACAGTGAATCACAGGGCTCTCTGGACTATCCTCCAAAAAATTGGGTGCCCAAACAAATTTGTGAATATCCTGCGGCTCCTCCATGATGACATGATGGCAACAGTCTTGGACAGCAATGGCTCCCAAAGTGACCCATTTAAGGTGGAATCAGGTGTCAAACAGGGATCTGTTATTGCCCCAACCTTATTTTCCATCTTCATCGCTATGGTACTTCATCTTATTGACAGGAAGCTTCCCACCGGAGTGGAAGTCATCTATCAGACAGATGTCAAGCTATTCAACCTCAGCAGACTGAAAGCCAAAACCAAGGTTACAAAAACATCTTTTATAGAACTCCAGTATGCTGATGACAACATCATCTGTGTGCATTCAGAAGAAGACCTACAAGCCACTCTAAACACCTTTGCAGAAGCATACGAGCAGCTTGGCCTGTCATTGAACATTGATAAAACCAAAGTGCTCTTCCAGCAGTCACCAGCCAACCCCTCTCCAATGCCAGAGATACAGCTTAATGGTGTAACTTTAGAAAATGTTGACCATTTCCGCTACCTTGGCAGCCATGTCTCCACAAAAGTCAACATTGACACTGAAATTCAACACCACCTGAGCTCTGTGAGTGTGGCATTTTTCTGAATGAAGCAGAGAGTGTTTGAGCACCGGGACATCCGTAGGGATACTAAGGTGCTTGTTTATAAAGCTGTTGTCCTCCCAACCCTGCTATATGCCTGCGAGACATGGAAAGTTTACAGACATCACATGTAACTCCTGGAACGATTCCATCAGCACTGCCTCCGGAAAATCCTGCAAATCTCTTGGGAAGACAAGCGGACAAATGTCAGCATGCTGGAAGAAGCAAAGACCACCAGCATTGAAGTGATGGTCCTCCACCATCAACTCCGCTGGACTGACCATGTTGTCCGGATGCCCGACCACAGTCTCCCAAAGCAGTTGCTCTATTCCAAACTCAAGAATGAAAAATGGAATGTTGGTAGACAGGAAAAGAGATTTAAAGAGGGCTCAAAGCCAACATTAAAAACTCTGGCATAGACACTGAGAACTGGAAAGGCCTAGCCCTTGAACGCTCCAGTTGGTGGTCAGCTGTGACCAGCAATGCTGCAGAATTTTAAGAGGCACAAATGGAGGGCAAAAGAGAGAAACGTGCTAAGAGGAAGGCGCATTAAGCCAACCGGGACCGCCTTCCACCTGTAAACTGATGCCCTCACTGCAGGAGAAGATGGAGATCAAGAATAGGGCTCCACAACCACCTACGGATCCACCCCCACGATACCACTCTTGGAGGACCATCATCCTCGGACTACGAGGGATTGCCTAAGTAAGTAACATTATAAAAATAAAGATTTCTGATTCATACAATGGGTTTTATTAAGTTTTGAAAAAGGAAGTTATGCTGCCTCACCCTGAATTTACTCGGAACAAAGGCCCACTGAATTCAATGGAAGTTGTTATTGTGTGCCTTCAAGTAATTTCAGATTTATGGCAACCCTGTGTCAAACCTATCTCAGGGTTTCCTGAAGCTGAATGTGTGTGAGTCACCAAAGGTCACCCATGGCCAAGTGGGAATCAAACCCTGGTCTCAAGAATTGTAATGTAATGCTTAAACCACTATACCTTACCAGCATTCTTCAGCGGGATGTAATTCACAATATTCAAATAGCAAGCAACCAAATAAAAGAATAAGTTTATTTTCTAAAATACACCAAGGGGAAAAAAAAGACAATAGACTTCTGCCCCTCTGAACCTCAGCTGCTGGTCAAATCTTGGTTTTGGCTGCAGCAATTACATTAGAGTCAGTAGAACTCACTCCATTGTAATTGCTACAGTTTAAAACTGTGGTTCTCAACCTTTTGTTCTCCAGATCTTTCTTTAAAAAAATTCAGTTCTAATAATTCCTGAATTTTGGCCATACTGGTTGGGACTTCTGGGAGTTGAAGTGCAGAACTTCTGAGAACCAAAGGTTGCAAACCAACAATTGAGCAGGTCTTATTATTCAGGCATGCTTTTGGCTACTGATCAGCGGCTGAGGATGGATCTTTCACAAAATCATTGGGGTGTATTTTTCCTTGATATATTTAGATAATTAAACATTAATTTTGTGTCCATTTTTAAATACTTTTTATATGTTGTTTTAATAGTATAATGTAATTGCTTTAATGGTATCTATTTTAATTTACATCATGAGCAATTTTGGGCCCCAGCACTAGAAAAAAGACAGGAAATAAAGAAATCAATTTTCTCAAGAGCAAGCCCCATTGAACCCAATAGGACTTACTTCTAAGTAAAATCATGTTGCTAATAAGATTGGACTTTCCTGAGTACAAAACATAATGAAGATTATACAAATAACTGTCAGGACAAAGAAGCCTTAATAGTTGTTCATTATGTTTTTAAATTTAAAAGTAGCGGTTACTTAGGGTCCTTTAAGCATTGTAGCACTATAATTCTACTTTAACTGACAAAGCAATACCCTGTGAAATTCTGGGACTTGCAGAATTGTCAGTCATAGAGATTTTCTGCTGGTTCCAACCAAACTAAACATCCCAGGATTCAATGGGATGTAGCCATGGTAGCTAAAGTGGATCACAGTGCTGTAGTATGAAAGACCCTTGTTACCTTACGAGATGCAATATTCCCTGCATCTTCTCCCTGTTTCTCCATGTTGCCAAAATGGAGTCCCACATGATGCAGGACAACTTCTGACAGGACTCTGTGAGGTTCCGTTTTGGCAATGTGGAGAAGCGGAGCCCAGAGTATCATTGGAGGAGTCGGATAACAAAATTATTATTTTTAATTATTTAAATACATCAAGGAACAATTAGACTCCAAATATTTTCTGAAAGTCCCATCTTCCACAGCTGGTCAGTAATCCAAAGCCTGCTTGAAACGTGAGGAGAGAATGCTTCTGGAACATTCAGCCTGGAAAAATCACCGCAACCCTGCTTGAATAATAAGACCTAACTGAAGAACACGGGGAAAGGACAGGAAACTACGTGGAATAGGAGGCCATCCCAGAAGACAGAGAAATATGGTAGGGAATGAAGGAGAATAGTTCTCTCAGTTTTCCCCCTGCCTGTCTTTTCCCCCATCTCCCCCCCCCCCCCAATCTTCCTCTTTCTTTAATAAAACATACTGTTGTTTGATATGGGAGCTTTACAGTTGCCAATCTATTGCCATGGATCCTGTGTCCACAAATTCAACAATCTATGGCTTGATTTAAAAAAAAAAAAAAACCAAAAAGCAAACCTTAATTCTGCCATTTTTATAAGGGACATCGTTTTGCTACACCAGGATATATAATGGTGTTGTGATTCAGCCTATGATAGTTTCACTGCCTGAGGTTTCAGAGGACATTGAGCAAGCCTCTGTAGACTCACGGGAGTCTGGTTCTGTACCTGATGAGGCGGGAGATTCTGGGAATGTTAGGCCAGCAGTGGATTTCCAGTTGGAGACAGATTCAGAGACTGACAGGCCTGACTTCGCTTTCTCAAGAGAACCAAGGTCAGACTCTGATCGGAATGTGTTAATTGCAGATGTAGATTCTTCTGACTCCCCTGAATTTGATAGGAGAAGAGCAATTTGTCGACAAAGACAGGCAGCTGAAGGGAGGCGCCGGTCACAGTGCCTCTTAATGAGAAAAGGCCCTCTTGAGAGTTCTCAAGGGAAGAGACATAGTTTGTTTGTTTTTTTGGTATAAAGCAGATTTGATTTGGGTTACCTTTTAGAGGAATCAATGTCTGGATAGAAGTAACATGCTCTAAGTTCCTTCTCTCGTTTCTCTCATGGTATGTATGGGATTAATGGACTCATGTTTTAAGTATCAAGTGCTTTCCTGGTTTCCTGTATTGCTTCAAGAATAAATTGGTTTCATAGAATCATGTACTTTTGGATCTTTGTTATAGCTGCCATGTACTTTTGATCTTCTGGGCTGCCAGATTGCTGTGGTCTGTCAATATTCCAGTTTAAAGACCTTGCTTGCATTCTGGTCTCATGGATGATTGTTTTCAAGTCTTTCCAAGTGCCTTGTTTTACATAAATTATATTTTGTATGGACTTTTTATCTTTTTACCAATTTTTGCTGAAGCTATATTTATACTTTAATAAACTGCTTTGCTTATAACTGGGCTCTGGAGTGTGAGATTGGTTTAAAGGTGCCTTTCCATCCTTGGTGTGTGACAAATGGGACTTGATTATAAACAGATTTTGATATCCATTTGTGCAGGGGGTGGTGGTTTTGAAACAAGCCCCAACTATATTTGGTGCAGGTCAAATTTAACTTTCTTCCAAGATTTCTAAATGCACTAGAATAGCAATACTGAAAACTCAAACACTAAATTAAAAAGAGGAGCATATATCTTCGTCGTAGTTTTAGCACCAACATTTCAGTACTAAATAAATGATGGGTGTTTTTCATTGGATAAGCACCAGACACCTCAAAATAATGTTAAAACCCTAGAGAATTGCTAAGATAGATCAAGACCTCTTTTTGGTATGGTTTGTACTCTATATCATATCCTGGAAGGTTTGTGTGTGTGGAATTTTTAATGAATTTTCTCAAAGTAGTAACAAGTTTTATAAGTGCCTGCCTTGAATTGCAACCATGAGTATTGAGTCAGTAGAGTGGCAATGCAGACGGAACAGCTAATCTTACATGTGATGCCAGGAATTGGTGCAATGTTAGCTATAAAGTAATCCCAAAGGAGAATGGCGCTAGGATCAATGTGTTTTCACTGCTCTGTAGAATTAAAAATACTGTATCAATGAATTATTCAAAAGCTGACATGTTCTAGCTGTGCAGAGCAATTTAGATGTGAGGTGCCTAAGATTGAAAGGACAGTTAAGTCGTGAAAGTACTTTCAAAGACATGATTTAGATTTGCAACCTCTACAGACATGTATTCCAGAGGTGAAAATCATCAGAGTACAGGAGAAATATCTGCATGCAGATCTGCTTCTTATAACCAAAACCAATTCTTGAAATCTTTTTTCTCTCGAGGAGTGAGACAAGTTGCTAATACTTGCTGTCTATGGAACTTGTCGTGCAAAAGGAACTTGGAACTGATTTACGAACATAAAGAACAAGTTATGACATCACTGTTTTCATTCCCAAGCATCACATGATATGGGTACACTGTAGAGATGCTTCTGTTCCAAGTACTGAAGATGATTCACAACATTAAAACAAGACTGCTATATTGGTAGTAGGATCTTGTGTCCCCTTACTTGTTTCTATTCCCATATGAGCCCTGCACCCCAAAAACTATGTGGAAATGTCAAGCATTGGAATTCAAAGTGTACCAGGATAGAAAACAGTTCTACATGCAGCTAAAAAAATTGAAAAGGTGGGATAAGTGAGCAAAATTATAAAAAAATACACAGGTGTAAAAAAAATGTCATTCTAGTATTGAAAATAAAAAAAAATAGTGTCCTACATTCCTGACACATTTGATCAGTGTGGATAAAGTGAATAAAGCCACTGTCAGTTTAGTAACACCATCCATCACTCCCTGCCATTCCATTAGACTTCTGAGACATAATTGTTGTACAGAATATAACAAGCTTGTTAAAGCTCTGAACAAAGACCTGCTTGAAAGCCTTCTTCCATTGAACTCCATTTGTTTCTCCTATTAGCCTACCTCAAGCAAGACAAAGCTCAAAACTAGCCCCATTTTTACTTTACCATTGCTTTAACCACAGCCAGTTTTGGTGTCTGTGAGGGTGGGAGCAGGAAAGATCAATCACACATTTCTATTAAAAACTGAAAAGCAGTGGTCTTGATGTCCATACAACATTTTTAACAGCTCTTGCCAAAGGAATAGCCATCATACAAATATCTAATATTGCACCTCAGCTAGTTTTCACCTTGCTCAAGCACTCACCAGGAAGCCAGGCATAGTAATAAAAAGCTTATTTATAAAGCACACATAGTAAAAGAGTAAAAAATCTAAATATGTAAATCTATAAACATTGTTAAGTCATTTTGGTCAGGTCTTGCCTTCAGGCAAAACCACAATAATTAGCTTGACTCTGTTACAAACCTTAAAACAACATTTTAGATACTCTCTCTCTCTCTCTCTCTCTCTCTCTATATATATATATATATATATATATAATAGCTACATGATTTCCTTATGTTCAATTATACATTCAAATGAACCTCAAAATGTACATTTGCAAAATGAGACGCTAAAGCAGAATTGATGCATATATCCCATAGAAAATGAACTCATTATGCGTGTCAGTTGTATTCCAATGGAAAGAGATTCAGAGAAAAGTGATTTTGGACAATATTCTTATCCAACAGGTATCAGGATCAAGCCCTTATCTTAACTATTATTTTAGTAACATATTACATTCCTCAGAAGTTTTGATGAACCCACAAAGTAGTAGCAGTTGCTATAAGTAAGCCAGAATAGATTAATCAGCACAAAATAGGGGAAAAAAGGACAATATAATACAAAAGTTGGGAATGATTCATATTGTGAAGTGCAGCTCTTCCTATGTAGTATTTACAGAGAGTTCAGTCTGGAATATATGGCTCTTCTGCTCTTTACTTTAACCAGACTTTGAAATTGTGAGTAGAGGTTTTATTATAAGAAGTTGAATTGAGAAAGTTTATGTTCTTGATGTCAGCTCTCCATAACATGTGGGCAACTGAACAAAATGCCACCTACTGGCAATGTAAAAAGGCCTCAATATCATTCCCATATGTTAATCCTACATTGATTGCCAACTGGTAGCAATTGTACAAAGATGCTTTTCAGGTGTGTTTTGATTACCTGTTTTGCACCATGCTCATGGCCATCCAGTCCAATGGGTAGACATTCTTTCCAATAAGGTCTTTAAACATTATAAAGGTCTCCATCAAAAAGTCCTTGGAGAAAATATATATCAGAATGAATTTGCATGCTTCATATTAAACCAAACATGGATGTCATATGAAAGTGAAGGGAGATAATAATAATAATAATAATAATAATAATAATAATAAGAAGAAGAAGAAGAAGAAGATACCATTTTAAAGAGATGAAAATAGTACTTAAATACAACACAATATACAATTTGAAACTTAAATAAACCTTAATGATAGGGTCACCCATGGGTACCCAAAGGTGGAAATGACTCGAAAACACGGAACAACGTTATTAAAGTGAAACAGCATCATATGTCTCAAAAACAAAACAAAAAAAGTTGCTCCAACAGAAGGGAATTACAAATTTCTAATGTTTAAATCTCATAACAATTAATCAATAAATAGCCCATCTGATATTGTGCAAATTGTGGATTAACACTTAACTAAGGCAGGGAAAATATATACTTCATGTATTTTGAAATACTTTGAATATTAAAAAAACATTCCATCTAAACATGAGGAAGACCTTACTGATGACAAGTCCTGTACATCAGTAAAACAGCTTCCTTTGGGGATTGATGAACTTTCCTTCATTGGTGGTCTTTAATTAAAGGATGGGTTAACATCTTTTGGCAGTGCTTCATTTGTCTGGTGTGCAATTGGTCTAGATTGGCTGTTGTGATACACGATCCCCCAAAAGGAAGAAATTTCAGTTTTTCCCCACAAAAGGGACACATGGCGCAGATTAGTTCTAATCCACTGTATCACAGCTCACCAAAAACTATCATGGGACACTCCAATATGTTAACATTTGTCAGGACATAAGCACAATAGCAAAAAAAAAAAAATCCATAGATTTGTTTAAAAAACTTTTTTGTGTTCTTGCTGGATGTTTTGTTTTGTTCTGTTTTTATTTCTAGCTGCATGGCAAGTGGTTGAACACTGGATAAATTGTTTATAGTTGTTCAGGTGACAAAGCTGTAGAATGGCAACATCAGGGACTTATGGATTCTGCAATAAAATGTGATTCTGAAGAACTAAAATGTCCCACTGTGGAAGAGGGACATTTTAGTTCTTCGTACTCTTGTCTTAAAGATACAGTAAAATTATATAGCTGCCCAGCACTGAAATACAACAATTAACAGATCACTGCTAGTGCTAAGATTCAGCAAAGCTATTTTAAAAAAACTGTTATTTTGATGAATATATGAGTTGAATCCAATGTTAGCTCCAACTTCAGTAGTCCCATTAAAATGAATATGATTTGGTCATCACTATTTACATAAATCCCGTAGATTTTAATGGATACTCTTTGGTTGGGATTAGCAATGGGGTTAGCTCAATGGATATGAACTAATTAAAAAAGATGGTTTAATAACCGAAAATGTTTCTCTCAGTTAACCTAGAGTTGTCAAGACTTAGCAATCAACTTCAACTCAAATAATCCTGAATTACTCAGTTCTTGTGGGTTTTTTCGGGCTATATGGCCATGTTCTAGAGGAATTTCTCCTGACGTTTCACCTGCATCTATGGCAAGCATCCTCAGAGGTGAGGTCTGCTGGAGCTGGGAAAAAAGGGGTTTATATATCTGTGGAATAACCAGGGTGAGACAAAGGGCTTTTGTAAGTTGGGCTAGGTGTGAATCTTTCAACTGACCACCTGATTAGCATACAATGGGCTGAATGTGCCTGGAGCAAACTCTTCTTGAAAGGTGATTAGATGTCCCTGCCTGTTTTTCTCTCTGCTGCTTTTGCTGTTGCAATTTTAGAATTTTTTAATACTGGTAGCCAGATTTTGTTCATTTTCATGGTTTCTTCCTTTCTGTTGAAATTGTCCACATGTTTGTGGATTTCAATGGCTTCTCTGTGTAGTCTGACATGGTGGTTGTGAGAGTGGTCCAGCATTTTTCTGTTCTCAAATAAAATGCTGTGTCCAGGTTGGTTCATCAGGTGCTCTGCTATGGCTGATTTCTCTGGTTGGAGTAGTCTGCAGTGCCTTTCATGTTCCTTGATTCGTGTCTGGGCACTGCGTTTGGTGGTCCCTATGTAGACTTGTCCACAGCTGCATGGTATACGGTAGACTCCTGCAGAGGTGAGAGGATCCCTCTTGTCCTTTGCTGAACATAGCATTTGTTGGATTTTCTTGGTGGGTTTGTAGATTGTTTGTATGTTGTGTTTCCTCATCAGCTTCCCTATGCGGTCAGTGGTTCCCTTGATGTATGGCAGGAACACTTTTCCTCTGGGTGGATCTTTGTCTTTACTCTTGTGGCTTGTTCTTGGTCTTGCACCTCTTCTGATGTCTGAGGTGGAATATCCATTGGCCTGGAGAGCCCAGTTGAGGTGGTTCAGTTCATCTTGGAGGAGGTGGGGTTCGCAGCAAGGGAACCAGCAAGGGAAGTGGCATAAGCTCCTGTTTCCATTATAACTTACCACCAATTCTGATGTTGTCTGAAATGTTTCAATGTAGGAAGAGTAATGTTGGTCATCCATTTGGTTCAAGATTGCTGTCATGCAAGCAACAAAATGACTCTATAAGAGAAAGAAATAACAATATTGATAACCATATCCCAGATGAGTAACATGAGGAGGCAAAAGAGCATTCTTAAATTATGTGATGCCAAGAAATACAGGCAGTCCCCAAGTTACGAACAAGGTAAGTTTTGTAGGTTTGTTCTTAAGTTAAATTTCTTTGTAAGTTGGAACAGGTACATTTTAAGTGGAACTCCATATATATGGGCTTTGGATAGCAAATGGAAGGGTTAACAACACCCCTGTAGTGTATTTCACCACACTTTCTATCCCTGTGATCATTGGATTTTGAAAAATATGGCTTGTTATGGAAACAAGGATTGATGATAAAGATTCAGTGGAGACACAATTTCCCCATGATAACTCTTCCAGGAGTGAATTTCCCTTTCGAGAAGTAGATTTCTTTCACTTCCTGTTGTCTTACCCCTATTCTTAACTGTGACTTTTTGTAAGTCACATGTTCGTAACTTGGGAACTGCCTGTATCTACAATATCTGAAAAGACCAATGTAAAAAGAAAATGAATGTCCAGAATATGATGGCAAACAAAGAAAGAAGTGCACTGCTCACAATTGTACTTCATCAACTGTAATTTACAAAGACCTCTATAGTTCAAATGAGGGTATTTCTTGAAAAATTGATAATATTTTGCTACAGAGATATATTTGTAAATCAAATTGAAGGACGCCCCATAATTTTACCCAACTCAATGTCCAAACATGTCACAAAGAGCCCAGTGACTTTCTGCCAAATCTCACCAAAGCTGTAAAAAGTCTGTGAGTCTTTTCCAGATACCTTGAAGCCAAAATTCCTGTCCCCAATCATACAGGTGAACACCATCTCATGTACTGACATTTTTTCAACAGTCATAGGCCATGGTTTATATTTCAACACATGTCCTATGTGAAATGTTAATGACATCAAGTTAAGCCCTGTTTGTTTCTTCTAAAGTCTTTCTAAACTACAGTCCTCAGCATGTTTAACTTGCAAATTGACCAAAATTGAATCAATGGTGCTTCCTTTTCTAATTAATGGATTTAAAACTGTCTGAGGGCATTACAAGAAATGTCATGTTTCTTTCGACTACTCATGAACACAGTAGTACTAACGAGAGATTTCCTTTTTGATAGAATTTCAATTTTGTTTTAATAATTAGCTTTATCATTAGTGCAATAAATAATTCATTTGTGCCTATTTATTTATTTATTTATTTATTTACTTATATACCGCAATTCTCAGCCCAAGGGCGACTCATTGTGGTGTACACACATGCACACCCGAGAGGAGCATCTGCCAATCATATGGGATTCATATCATAATTATTGACTCAGATTTTGATCCTTCCAATATATTCTCAGTCCTTCAAGCCAGAGCATTCTTCACATATAGAACAAGGTAGGAGAAGGTGGATGATTTGTTGATGATGGCAAAGAGAACAAGGTCACACATCACTGTAAACTATCTGCAGTTTGACGTACCCAACCATTTTGCTACCACTTAAAGCAAGAACAGAAGCCTTTTTAACTGCAGGTTACAGCCACTAGAGGTCTTTCTTACTTTCATATAGTAGCTTCTATTCAGATGGTGCTGCTTTTTTATGTATTCCTACGTGAGCAGACCCAGTACACTTCTGGCGTATTAACACTGACATTTACAACATGAATAATAACTTCTTCCTGTTATTGGAGTAACCTTTGTGCTACTCTGAGCTCTGGCTATCTGTGGGAGTTTAAAAGGAGATATTTCCAGCAGGTAAACCCAGCTCTTCCAGGTAAGGATTTGTGTGGCTTTTGTCACTGATGCTCTTCTCAGTTAAAAATGCTCATGTTTAGTTTTGCTTTTCCCGTTGTGGCAGTTTATTTTAAAGGACAAAGGTTTACCAGGTCTTGTGTGGGAGACAAAGTCAGCTGCCTGGCTAAAACAATCTGAAATTGTAATTGTTTTGCTGCCAGCTTTGTTATTCCGATGTCCTGATTTTATTGTTAATATAAACTGAGATGAGGAAGGTGAATAATTGCTTGTGGAAACTGAAATATACGCAAGGATGCTTTTATAACATTTTGAGTTCTTTAATGATTTTGAAAGCTTTTCAAAACGTGTCTGTCTCTCCCTGTCATTTTCTGAGTAAACCCTTGTGGCATCAGCTGCATCTTTAATAGTCTGGGGAGGGTACCCTTCGAAAGAATTAAAACTATTTTAGAAATGTTAATCTCTGTGTGAAAGCTAACTCTTAAAATCCAGCTAGTTGTGGATTACAGTTTTTCTACATGCATTTAGCCTTGTAAGTGTGCAGTTGTGCACAGCTTTACCTACTGTAAATGGGAACACTGAACTAACAAGTGATGTGCTTTGTTCCATGAAAACAGTTATTCTCTTGGTAGACTAAAATTACGGCTTTTCTACTTAATTTTGAGTCACTGATTATTGGTGTTTGAGGTGAGACAATTTAGTTGTAGGTTTGCTGCTGAAAAGTCTTACTTCATCATCCCAGGGTTGTATTGTAACTTTTATAGTCTTTTGTTTGTCATTTTGCGAACATTATAAATAGCCAGCTCCAATTTGGCTCTGATATTCACCCTTAATATTTTACCTTCATCCAATCAAACAACTTAATCCAGGTGATATCAGTTTTACACAGGTAACCTGGAAAATTTCTGAAATATGCTCTGCAATCCCCCTCCCACCCCCACCCCCATCAAAACTCAAACTTTAGCATTGCACAATTCAAGTAAGTGAATGAAAGTAGAAGAATATGTGACTCAAAACAAAATTACTGAACAAATTTCAGCAAATCTCTCAGCTACAGACAACTTTTCAGTCTTCTTTAAATATTTGTATGTGGGGGATAGAGGGACTTTCAGCAAACACAGACATCAACCAATAATCCCGTCCATGGAGTTGTCTTTCATTTCTAAATCACCTCAGATTCAGGAGCGTGAATGTCGATGCCCATAAATTAAACAAATAAATAAAGAGCAGCCCGACAGATGAAGTTATTCAAGTGGAATCTTGACATGTCGCTTTAACATTGCTCAGCCTTGTTAAAAATGTGTCTAATGAATCACCAGGCTGATATGCATGATTGAAACTAGGTCAAACATGTGTAAAAATAAGTGTAATCACAGCAAACACTTGACTGACGAGGGAGTATTTAGCAGCATGTAAGGCGGAAGAAGTCTTTTTGGAGGACACAATGCTATTCCCAATGTATACAATTGGCAATGGGCATAAATTTGATGATTACATTCAGGAGGATGCCTCCATCCTCTCAACTGAAGCTATAAACTGCAAGGAATACAATGCCCATTAACTAAATTGGCTGACAATGCTTGAAAGGTGAAATACTGCCAGACTGCAGGGAAATTACAAGGTAGACGTTACTCAGTTTATATCTATTTGTGCAATATAAAAGATGAAACATGGCATCAAAAGAAAATGAGATATACTTTCCATTTGAAATCCTCTGACAGCAAAGAAATTATGATAATATGATTCATTACACTCTGAAACATGGTTGAAAAAACCTCTGGCTGGCCTTAATGTATGCAAAGTATCAGCAATACCAACAGTTTGAATTTATAATAAAATAAATAGGCATGACAAATTATTGGAATGATGAAAGTGAACACAGCTTGATAAACCATTGGAACAGATGACTAAATGTGTATGCAGTTCTAATAGACTGGGGGAGAATATCATAGGGCTGTATAAAAAAGAGATGGCAAACTTCAGCACCTAGCAACCAAAATCTCATCATACTTTACAACACCAGATGGTGACAGGTTGCCGTAGTAACTTCAAATAACATACAAGAGCCACATAAATAAAAGAAAAGCTCTAAAAGAAAGTGGGGGCGTAAAGGGAGTCAGGAAAGTATGTGTATAGTATAGCTGTTAATACTAATTCATACTGGGTGATCACTACCATGATTTAACTTGGTGCCCTTTCTCAGATTGTAGTTGTGGTGTGGATGCCCATTTGTCCCCATCGACACACAAAATCAGAGGGATAATAGAAGAAAAGGATGTCCTGTTTTCTCTATAGATAGGTAGAGGGCAAGAGAGAGTCCAAGCATGAGCAAGGAAGTTCATTGATTTGCGAGCCTGGGTGCCTCTTACAAGCATACAGTGTAGTGGTAGTGGCAATCTGCCTATGCAAAATAGCCCAGCAGTACAAGCTAATAAACATTCCATATTTAATGCTTTGTATGTAAGCTCTCACAGTTCATGAAACTTCTTCCAGCAGGCTTCCCAATTTTGTACATCACATTTAAGGTAGGAAGGGAAATGTGAGAATCCATTCCACTAATGAACTTGTTCTTTTAGCAGATGGGCACTGCTTAGAGGAATCTATATTATATACAACAATCAATGCAAAAACTTAACTAAACCAGAGGTTTCCTTCTCCGATACATGAAATTTTAAAGTAAATTTCCAGAACATGGCTTTGAGACTATCCTCAATGAAAATAGTATTGATGATGATGATGATAATGGCAATAAGAATGGTGATAAATAACCTTGTTTGTGCTCATACAATACATTATCCTGTTCTGAGAAACATATAATTATTTTAGAAAGGCCTCTGTAAATAAACAGCAATGATTTAAGATTTAATAAATTCCTACTAAAGCTAAGTATGTCAGGATTGGGGCTAGCATCTATCAAACAGAAGGTAGGTGTACTATTTTCCAACTTATTATAACCTCATCCATAAATACATAGGTATAAATCTGTGCGATTTATGTGGGAAAAGCTGTGGAAAGATAATCATTTCCTTAATTAGCAGTATTAAAACTAAATGAAAACCAAACCACTGGATCTAGAACTGAAGTGCAGTCTAATACTTGTTAACATGGATTTCCATTGAAATAAATAAAATTTACTCTCAGGTAAATATAGATTAGCAGCCAAAGTACACTTTTCTTCCACTAAAATCAGTTAAGTGATATACTTTTTACTTTTTTCTAGGAGCAAGCAGTGTACCAAAGAAAATGAAGTTACCTTCAGAGTAAACTAGCACATAACTGTGGTATTGGGTTATGTCTTAGTTTTCACTAAAACCAACAGGACTTAGCTAAGTGAGACTGACTGAATGTAAGTTGACCCCACTTTTACTACCATGGCTCGTTACTATGGAATCATGGAGTTGTAGTTAACTGCCAAAGAATGCTGGCATCCCAGAAAACTACAACTTCATCAAACCATGGCAGTTAAAGTGGTGCCAAACTGCATTATATAGGCAATGCGTAGATGCACTCTAATACTCAATCTAAATCACCAAAGAACTTGCATTTATTTGCCTATGCCATGACCTGGCACCAGAAGTTAACAATACCCAAGCAGTGAAAAAGTGTCAATAGGCTATTGTACAATACCCTAGTCTGTGTTCATGAAATTGCCTTGAAAGACATGATCTGAGCTATCTCACTCACATGTGTCACTGCTTGCGAGCACACAATCCATAATAATCAACTCTATCACCTTTGAGTGATTTTGAGATTTACTTATTTTTTATCTGTGTATGCTTCATGTGTTATAGTTCACTAGAGCTGTCTTCTTGTCTTTCATAGGTGACTGAAGAGTACCCCAGGTTGCCCCATTTGCACATTTTACTGTCAACTTCTGGTTTAAGATTGAATCACAGTCTGTTTTGCTCTTCTTGGCCAACTATTTTTTTATGCATTCTAGTGACATCTGGGGCTTAGCAGAATTTAAGAGGATAAAATCTACCTTCTGGATTCATTTAATGGGAAATGTAAGATACATAAATTGGAATAAATATAAAAAAGAAGTAATGGCAGATTGAGTTCGGGCATTTAAAAGCCTATGATGAGTTATACAACTATGGTACTTTTCACCAATGCTATATCTCCCTAGTAACCAAAGCATTAAGGCAACGAATTGTACTCATTGGGGCCCAAATTGTTGCTGGGACAGGTTTTCCACTCTTAATAATCAAGCCCAGAGCCTTTGAGAACTTTTTTTTAATCTGGTGTAAATTAGTTCTCTCCTAAGTGTTTTCAAAGATGAAATTTTAAAGTAAAATTAGCTCATTAACTCATTATTGCCATTCACTGAGCCATGTACTTTGTTGAAACATTCTGCATGATACAGATACTTGGCCCATGTTGAATTTTTCCATAGTTGGTGTCATAATTGAATAAATTGGCATACCTTATTTTATATTATGTGTATCCTTATTTAAGATAAAAGCATTTTGTATGTAATTGGGGTCATGGATTCTGTTGGGATATCAATTCCTATTCAACCCATGCATAAGAGACACTGTTAGAGAAGGGCTTCTACACGAAGGAAGAACAGCCATGGGCATGGTGATGTATTGCCACAAAGTGACCATGATGTAATGTAGAAGAGAAAGCCCTTCACCCCAGAGCAGCAGGATAAAGCAAGGAGCCACAGAGCACATTGGACCAAAGGCCATCTGTGTGGGTTCTGCTTAGATAGACGGAGTGCTTCCTATGTCATAAATAATTGCAATGGAGTACCAGAAATCACTTCATATAGCACATTGTATTGAGGTGCTTTTAGAGTGAGCTGCTTTGAGACTCCTTGTGGAGAATAATAGTAACAACAACAACAACAACAACAACAACAAGAAATCCAATATATACTTGCTGTGTCATACTGTGTTTTTGTGTCAGTAAAATAACAACAACAACAACAACAACAACAGCCAAGACTGCTTCAAACATCCAGTCTTTACTAATCCTCATGCCAAAGTCATATGATAGCTCCCAGATGTTACATTTTGTGTACCAAATCTTAAGTTGATGCCCCTTTACTTTGAAGCTATGAAGCTTAAAATTTGCCCAGTTAGGCGTAAAACCACCTGGGTGCAGTGAATGAACATGGCCCTAATTACAATCAATTCACATTTGATAAATGGGGTTGATTTAAGGATCACATAAATGTTCAGTATAGAAACAATGAAAAGGTATTCTGTTACTACTATGAATTTAATTCATTTTGATGATGAGTTCCTCGGTTGTCAAAACTCTCAGGAGAACATCACTAATCACTAAATATAAAATAAAACACAATAAAATCTATCTATATCTATCCACCACATCTTTCAAATTATCAGCTGAGAACAGCCAAGAAAAAATGTTAAACTAGGGACCATGAAAAAAGCTAAGTGAAAATATTGACGAACATAAAAAGAGTTAAAATAGCATGGAAATACAATTTTAAGATACATTCAATTAACAAAGGAACTTTCCGTATAGTGTGCCATATGACATGTTTTTCACAATCACTCAATATCCAATATGCAACTAATTCCACTGGTAAAGATCCATATCCTTAGCAGGCCCATTAGTTTGACCAAACTTCAGTTAGGTCTAGCTTTACCATTGCCTTAGGGAAGGATGAATGTGTATCACAGAATAGTCTCACTGTTCTTGATTTATCTGTTTGCTGGAATATACACATGGAATCTATGCAGCTAAAGTTACTGTTCTACATTTACTCATCTGACAACAATATTATTCCTGCAGAATGATAGAATTGGAAATGACTTTACAAGTCATCCAAACCAGACCCCCTGCTGGATCCAAAATATATTTTATTCTTAAAAAAAAACTCTACAAACTACTACAGCAAATTATGTACTAAACTATCCCCATACATGACATTTCTCAAAAGTCAAGTCACAAGTGAAAAAATAATTTGATCCAATTTAACTCCCATAAAGTCTAAAGAAAGCAAAAAAGGCAGTACCTGACAAAGTGCTGAAAGTGAGTTACACTACATAACAAAATTTGAAAAAAAATGTTACTGATTTGAAAGTGTTGAATAATTGTGCAGTACTTACTTTGAAAGGAGCTGTTATATTTCACAAACTTCATTTTTGTGGCTGCCACAAACTATGTTGAATTGGTTGAGATTTGGTGAGATATTCATTGAAAAACTACAACAAAATGTGCTGCAGGATCTCCAGCAAAAAATGTTTTTTGCAGTTGAATCAACTTTGTTCATATTTTTATGACAGAACCAATTAGGAAATGGCATAACCCAGGAACAAAAAGTGTGTTACATAGTGTTATCAAACTCTGAATTCCAAATAAGCGATTTCTTTCTGCCCTGAGACTCACCTCTCATACTCAGCCAAGTTTCAGATCTATCTTTTAAACCATTTCCTCAGAATAACTTATAGAACCTCTTGACCTGTCTCACCCAGCTATCACCTGATTTCTGGGCACAATGGTGGAAGGCGATGCATGTCACCCAATATTAACACTGGGATGCTTCCATAGCCCTATAGTACAGTATGTAGTAAATTTGCAAGTTAAAAACCTGTGACTTTTGCTGAACACACAAAAGCCATTGATGTAAGCACTCTGTGGGAAAAGCAGTTCACAACAGGGAGGAACAACTGAGAAAGCTTGCAAACCAACAAATTAACAAACCAGTAAATCTGTGTATCTGGTGGTGCTTGGACCAGGCTTCTTTTTTTCTTCAAGTCATGTTGATAACTGTAGTCTTGAAATGAGCTGAGATTCATAGTTAAAAATTAGTACAATCAAAAAGCATAATCCTTCAAAGGAAGCATAGTAAATTGTGTTACATAATTATTGGGGTTTTTCCCCCTCTGGTGAAATGTAACAACCATTTTGATGTATCTTTGTGGCTAGAGAGTATTCATTTACTTGAATATAATGGCGCAAAGGTTTGCTATGTTTGTTTAAAAAAGTAGCTCTAGATAGACAATATTTTAGAAAGGGCACAATCTGTTCAGTTTTTTTTAAAAAAAAACATCCTATAAATAGCCCAATTCATTGAATTTTGAATTTAAGGTTCAACAATTCAAGCTGAGTTTTCCACTATATCATTTAAAATATTCATCTTTGCAATATATTTATAACACTAGGTTTAGGATGTTAACTTACAATGCTGACTTCAGCTTATGCTTATACTAGGAACACAAAGAAAGCTAAAGACTAAAGACATGGTTGGCCCAATTCAAAATAGATTTATTCAAAGTACCTGATTTCAATGGAAGTTTAGAAAGCAATTTGATCCATGAATATTCAGAAGTAAGTCCCACTGAATTTAAGGAATCTTATTCCCTGGTAGAAAAACACAGAATTACTGCATTGTTTCTTAAATAAATGGGAATAGGATTATAGGTGAACAGTGAGATCTTACACATCTCTGCTTTGTATTACACTGTATTAAATTCAGTGAGACAGGCTTCCAGAGAAGTGTTGCATTGCAGCCTGCAGGAGCACTGCAATACTATTGCAGCCCAAGTAGGTTATTTCTTTGCCAGATATGCATTTATGGCACAAGATGAAATTTGACTTTCCCCATTCATTTATTTTGGAAGGACTGTTTTGTGAATATATGTTTTCCTCTGCTTACTGAAAGTTTTCCATGATTACTATAAACTTGCACTAAACTAAAAACCGCCAGAGAAATAATTGTAAGTCCATTTGTTGTCCGTCCTGTGGTAAAAGTTAGTTTCCCTTCTGTTTCCTATACTGATATCTATCTATCTATCCCATACTAGGCTACCTTTACTAAAACATAATATCAAAATGGAATATATGTAACCATCTTGTCATTTCTTTTAGAGTCAAGGGTTAATGCATACTATATTGTATTCGTCAAACAAGATGTTACAGTTGGGGAAAAATTCAAAACCTATACATGTTATTGGATTTCTGAACATTTCCTGTACAAGAGTGCTGCTCACCCAATACATTTTTGCCATGGAGTCTCTGCAGGATTAATAGCAGTGACAGGGGAAAACAATTGCCATGGAGATGATGATGACAGATACAGGCAGAGAAAAGTTTCTCATCTCTTATCTCAGAGACTTTTCTCCCTAGGAACATTCCTTTGTATTCACAAAGCTTACCAACCATCTTGGGAAAGTTTTTTTCTAGAAAAGTGATGAATTCCTTGTGCAGATTCCTCTTCTATCTTGAGTATAGCAAACAGGGTCTTCTAGGTTGTGACACCCAACCATTAGAAGACGTTCCCCAGAGATACTAATTTGGCACCAACTCTTTACAGAACCAGGGACAAGTGCGTTCATGAGTGCTGCAGATATTCAATGACTCATGCCCACTAGAACAATAAGCTAAGACTTATGTAAACCCTATTTATTTAATAGCTCTCCTCTATTTGGAATTGTATTTTACTGGTCCATATAGTTTTCATTATCTCTTTGCTTCTGGTCATTACTGCACGTATTTCGTAAATTAATTGTTTGATTTAGCATTTCCATGATGACAAAGGGGTGCTGAAGTAATTAGAAATCTGTTTAAATAAGTAATATTTTTCTTTTTCATGCATTCCAGCCAGTTACAGCTTAAGCATTTGAAGTTTTCTAAAGATCAAGAGTGACAAGCCAGTAAAGCTATGCTGATGAGGAAATGGTAGAGTGGAGCATAAACCTAAACAAACAAATATGCAATGCAGTGTAAAATGCTCTTAATTGGATAAATACTTTCATTTACTTTCAAGTGGAACTGTCTGGTGGCAAATACAGTATATGTCATAGCACATCTTTTCCCTCACACTATTCACAGCCAAAATCAAAAGAACAGCATGACTATGACTATTTCTGTGAACTTAAAGAGAACTTTCAGCCAGTTTGGTTTTTTTTTCTCAGACAACCATCCTTAAAGATGCCCTAAAAATAATTTGAATTAATCATAAACAGCCCACTCATTGCATCCCTTCTGAAAAGTGAGCCTAGGAAGATATGTAATCCTGAGTTTTTTCTTTGTTATTGCTTCCTTTGTTTTTGCCTTCTCTACAGTATGAGGTTGGGCTTATTCGAATGAGCTCAAAGCTATGTGCCCTGCAAAGGCATCCTTATGAAAGACACATACAATTTTGGAATATTTTGGACTGGATTGTGTGGAAATCTGTATAGTATTAACTAGTGGTAAGGGATGGGGCTCAATGGCCTTTTGTTTCCACAAACTCTTGAGTTTCTCTCCCTTTAAATCTAAAAGGACAGAAATATCCTGGAAGGAAGCCAGACTTCAGTGTGACACAAGTGATGAAGAGAGACACCCCCTACAAAGGAGAAAAAATACCTACAGAAAATTAATTTAGCATGCAACATTCCTGCTATTTGCATATTTCAAGATGCTTCTGACAGGAAAGCATCAACACTTACACAATCAAATGAGGACAACTATGACCGAGTTTAACCTTCAAGCCTTAAAATAGTTTGGTTTTTTTTTTTTTTTTTTTTTTTGTAGACAGAGAACGAGACGGAGCCAGAAGCTGAAAAGCATTGGATTCAATCAGGCAAACAACAGCCGGAGGTTCAAGGGGGTGTACCTGTCCCGAAAGAGAGAGTCTAATTGCATCATTAATGCTTATTTTTGTCTCTGTCCTCATACATGCCATCTGTCCCTACAGATTTTTCCAGTAGCTTCAAGACAGAAATGAGCAAGTGAAGGTATAGATTGTTTAGGTAATTCTTTGCAAAGAAAATTCAGCTTTGGAGAGAGAAAAATGCACCCTACTCTTAATTGATTCCCTAGGTGACTATGACAAGCACCTGCAATATATAGTTGCCATTTCACTGATGCTGAGGTTTCAAAGCCCACAGATTTCATTAGGGAACCCAGTGATATATAGCGAGTGTTCTTCAGGAGACTTCTGTTCAAGAACAATCAAAATGTCATGTTACAATCAAAGTGAACTTCTTGCAAAGTATAAAACCAGGATAATTCTATTAGGCAGTTACTATGAGGAAATGTTTAACTTCAGAGAGTTTAAAACTGCATCATTTATAATCCCAAGCAGCAATATTGTGAACTCGTGTTCTGTGGAGCAACATTATTGGATTGTTCCCTTTAGATAGGGATGCCAAGTGATCTGTTGTTGGAAACGGATTTTTAAAATGTTTTAATGAGTAAAAGAGCACTCAATGCTATGGCTTCTAAAATCACCAGTGTGTTATGATGGCTTGCCACTAGTGACCGTATGAATATCTAATTAAGAGCCTCCAGTATCTTCTTACATACATTATACCTAAATGTGCTAACTTGCAGATTTGCCATTATAAATCTCAATAACAGTGATATCAATTGTACTCAAAATGATCAGTGCTAGGCTATTTCATCTGACATCTATAGTAGTGAAATAGAATTGCTATCATAATTTGCAGGGAAATAGAAATAACAACATTAAAAAAACAAGACTCCAGAGCACCAGATGAATTACACAAACAAACAGGCAGGGTAACTCTCTGCATTTAATCTTCGGAAAAGAGGATGGATTTTGCAATAGAATTGTTGCAGGGAAGCAAATTAAATTTATTGAGCTGTTTCCTTATAATTCTCCTTTTGTGATTTCCGTCTGTGATTTGGGAGGATGCCCTTCCCAAAAAGATTAGTTTGTCAAATGGTTGACAGAAGGCAAAATCAGCTTTCATCACTGAAGGAAAAGTTTTAATTTCCTGCAACGTATAGTACACTGGACACTCATTTTAGCAAGTGTTCAATGTGGAATGTTAATTAAATCCATCATTTCTGCCACTCTCAAAGCCAGCTCTTGACATTTTGACATGTTGCTCTCCAGAATCTCTTACAATGCTCTGGAAGAAATTCAGCACACCCAACACTGATGAACCCTATTAATCATCTATAACATTGAAAACAGATGCAATGACAGGTCCCCGGCGACTCGGCAGCCCACTGTGAAGCATTTGCTCAGTTCTTTGCAGACAAAGTCACTTCGATCTGCTCAGGCTTTGACACCATGTTAACGGCAGTCTCTGAAGATGTAACAAGAACACCTGCTTGTCCAGTTTTGATGGATTCATTTCAATTGGTTCAGCTCGAGGATGTGGACAAGATTCTTGGAGGAGCAAGAGCAACCACATGCATCCTAGACCCCTGCCCATCCTGGCTTCTGAAGAAGGCCAGAGGGAGATTGGCCGAGTAGGTGAAGGTGGTGGTTAATGCCTCCCTTCAGGAAGGCAAGATTCCAGTGAGCTTAAAACAAGCTATAATAAAACCACTGTTGAAAAAACCATCACTGGACCCCACTCAATTTGACAACTTTCAGCCTGTTTCCAATCTTCCCTTTTTGGGCAAAGTCCTGGAAAGTTTGGTGGCCTCGCAACTCCAGGGATTTTTGGAAGACACAGACTATCTAGATCCGGTGCAGTCTGGCTTTAGGCCGGGACATGGTACTGAGACAGCCTTGGTCGCCTTAGTGGATGATCTACGCCGGGAACTAGACAGGGGGAGTATGTCCCTGTTGGTTCTGCTGGACCTCTCACGGTATCCTTCTGGGATGCCTTGCAGGAATGGGCCTTGGAGGTACTGTTTTACAGTGGCTCCGGTCTTTCCTCGAGGGTTGTTCTCAGAAGGTGTTGTTAGGGGATACCTGCTCGACCCCATGGCCATTGTACTGTGGAGTCCCGCAGGATTCAGTACTGTCCGCTATGTTGTTTAATTTCTACATGAAGCCACTGAGGGAGATCATCCAGAGTTTTGGGGTGCAGTGTCATCTGTTCACGGATGATGTCCAACTCTGTCACTCCTTTCCACCTGCTACTAAAGAGGATGTCCAAGTCCTGAACCGGTGTTTAGCAGCTGTAACGGACTGGATGAGAGCGAATAAATTGAAACTTAATCCAGACAAGACAGAGGTCCTCCTGGTCAGTCACAGGGCCAAACAGGGCATAGGGTTACACCCTGTGCTTGATGGGGTTACACTTCCCCTGAAGGCGCAGGTTCGCAGCTTGGGAGTGATCCTGGACTCATTGATGAGCCTGGAACCCCAGGTTTCGGCAGTGGCCAGGGAAGCTTTTGCACAATTAAAACTTGTGCGCCAGCTGCGCCCATACCTTGAGAAGTCTGACTTGGCCACGGTAGTCCACGCTCTTGTTACATCCTGAATAGACTACTGCAACGCACTTTACGTGGGGTTGCTTCTGAAGACTGCCTGGAAGCTTCAACTAGTCCAACGCTCGGCAGTCAGGTTGTTCACCAGGGCTGGGTACAGGGAGCGCACAATGCCCTTGTTGCGCCAGCTCCACTGGCTGCCTATCAGCTTCCGAGCACAATTCAAAGTTCTCGCTTTGGCCTATAAAGCCCTGAATAGTTCTGGCCCAGTTTACTTGTCTGAACGTATCTCCCACTATGATCCACCTAGGGCCCTAAGATCATCTGGGGAGACCTTGCTCATTGTTCCCCCACTGTCGCACTTGCATCTGGTGGAGGACAAGAGACAGGGCCTTTTCTGTGATGGTCCCTCAGCTATGGAACTCCCTCCAGAGTGAAATTAGATCTGCTGCATTCCTCTTGACCCTCCAGAAACAAATAAAATCCTGGCTATGGGATCAGGCTTTTGTAGATTAGGCTGACTGGCTGACATGATGACTTATATAGAACTGACTTACTGCCTCTTGGATGTTGATTCAAACCCGTAACCGCTGACTGCTTGATTGTTCTTGTACAGTTTTATATTGTTTTGTACTGTTTTATACTGTTTTATACTGTTTTATACTGTTATTATTATACTACTGTTAAATTGTATATTTATGCTTTTCTGATGCGGGTGCCATGGGGTGCCGATTTGTTAGCCATCCTGAGTCCCTCTTCGGAGGTTGTGATAAAATGGGATATAAAAGCCCAAAATAAATAAATAAATAAATAATGCCTTCATCTAATTTCTTAGATAATTATAAACCATACACCCTATTAAAGCAGCTCTACTGGCTGGCAGCAAGTTTCCAGGCCCAATTCAAAGTGCAGGTTATTATTACTTATAAAGCCCTATGCATTTCAGATTCATCTTTCTTTGAGACCACATCTCTTTGTATGAACTGACGTGGGCCCTAAGACCTGCCAAGGAGGCCCTTCTCTTGGTCCCACCTCCATCTCAAGTGTGGTTAGTGGAGATGAGAGAGAGGGCCTTCTCAGTGATGCCCCCACCCCCCACCCCGGCTTTGGAATGTCCTCCCCAAACAGATTAGGGTAGTCCCATCCTCCATGTTTTTCAGAAACACTTGAAAACATGGGTTTTTGCACAGGTTTTTGACCATGTTTAGGGATTATGATCACTATATTCGAGGACTTAGTGAATGGCCACTGTTGCACTTTATGAGGGCAGATATTGTACATAGTCATCATTTTATAGTCTGTCATGTTTTTTATTATCTTTAATTTATAGGGGTTTTATTGCTGTTTTATGTGTAATGGGGTTAATTTTATTGTTATTAATTTTACCTTTTTGTATTTTGTTGCATTTGTATGGTGTTGCACTATTGAGTGCATCATGCGAGCTGCCCCAAGTCCCCCCAGGGAGATGGTGGTGGGATGCAAATAAAGTTTATTATTGTGATGATGATGATGATGATTATTATTATTATTATTATTAAATCATAGCTCCCCATAAGCCTGGACTGCCAAACTATAGTTTGCACTTGCTTTCAGATCGGAATGTGTCTACACACTAGTAAGAAATCACAGCAGCCATGTATATAACACAATTGAAAGCAGCCATGTATATAACACAATTTTTTCATGTCACATAACACAATGATTCACATAGAAAAATGGGTCCAGTACAGCAATAATTGAAAAATTGGCCTATTGAAAACCGACAATTGAAAACCACTTTGGGAAGATTTTCATCCTGAATGAACAACTCTAATTGTTTTCAATATTTTCAGTTTCAATTTTCAGTACTGTATCAAGGATAGAGTTTATTTCCCATTTATTTGGCCTTACTAAGTATTTTTTATCTGAACCTATCTTGTAGTATGAAACTAAATACGTATACTTTGAAATTAGCCTTGCTGATGCCTTCTCAGTACATAGGGCTTCAGCTTTACAAAACATATGAACAGTCTATTTTTTGGCCATGGTAAGTCATCAATCCTGTCTTAAGGAACAATAGTGTTGACAAGAGGGTGTTGATGCCCGATTGCTTCTGGTGTCTTTAGACAAGCATCTGTCTTTATACAAACCAAGGTGCCAGAATCATAGCTTCTCTTTATACTGAAATGGCAGCTCTAGTTAATTGCTTCCAAACAAATCAGGCTTGTAAGTCAACTTGAAGCTTAGATTTTAAACTCCAAGGCTTTCAATCCTGGATGATTCAACATCACTACTTCATAAGACATACCCTGTGTCAGTGATAAAGGCAGAACAGTCTCACTGTTCCATTATCATTGTGTACACACACGACAAACAGGTTACCTTTTTTGAGCAGTAAAGAGCCTCCTTCATACAAGCCTTTCATCTTAAGCTGCTATGCCTTCAGTTGCAAAGACTGGCCCTTTTATTTTGCATTGCAGACAGAATAACATGTATTTACACAGAATAACATAGCACCGTTATCACAAAAACAGTGTTAGAGCACTTGTTTAATATTGTATCATTAATATTTCTTCATTTTAAAGATGCGGACAATTTAGCTGTAGGTTTGCTACCTAATAGTTCCTTTTTAATCCTTAATAATAATTATTTTATTAACCCGACCTGATGATGTTTTGATCATGGATTAGCAATCTCGGACAACGAATTTGGATTGTGACTTTAATTATGAGATGTTCTGGTCTGTATTGGTGGCCCAATACTTCTATGTATGTATATGTATGTATTTTATATTTTTAACTTTATATTTGAAATTGGAATATTGTAGTTTTAAATATGCTGTAAACCGCAATGAGTCGCCGCATAGGCTGAGATATTAGCGGTATATAAGCGTACCAAATAAATAAATAAATAAATAAATTTTTATAGTCTGCAAAAAGGGATTAGAAACAGGGATCATAAAAGTGGTGATGGGTTGTTGTAGGTGTTTTGGGTTGTATGGCCATGTTCTAGAAGCATTCTCTCCTGACGTTTCACCTGCAGCTATGGCAGGCAACCTCTGAAGATGCCTGCCATAGATGCAGGCGAAATGTCAGGAGAGAATGCTTCTATAACATGGCCATACAGCCCGAAAAACCTACAACCACCCAGGGATTCCAACCATGAAAGCCTTTGACAATACAAAAGTGGTGTGTAGGAGGGAAAGAAACCTTAAGGGTACTGCTTCTTAAACTGTGGGCCCTGACCTCAAATGAAATTTCCTCAGCTAAGTGTTTCTAATATTTTTGTGACCCCAACATTGAGCTAATGTAGTGTTTCTCAAACTCTGCTCCTCCAGTTGTTATGGACGTCAGCTCCCACAATTTCTAACAGCTGGTAAGCTTGCTGGGATTTCTTGGAGCTGAAGTTTGAAACACCTAGGCCCCTTCTACACAACTGAATAGAATCTCACATTATCTGACTTGAACTGGAATATGTGGCGGTGGGGACTCAGATAACCCAGTTCAAAGCAGATATTGTGGGATTTTTTTTTGTCTTGATACTCTGGGCTATATGGCAGTGTGGAAGGGCTGCACTTCAGCTGTACTTCATAAAAGGAAAAATCAGCCTATTTAGCAACCCTTTCCAGTGCTGATTTGTTATCAGTAAATGTTTGGTTTTTATATCTATTTATTTACCTATATACCCAGGGTCACCTAAAAATTGATCTGGTGGAAAGGGGCCTGAGGCAGAAAAGCTGAAAAAGCCTCACTTGAGATAGTTGTGTGATATACTGTGACAAAATTTAGCCTAGAACTCATGGATATGAAGCATATTCTAACCTACTTTTTAAAAACCAAATTCTGGACAGGGTAGTAGTTATTCCGTTCCTAGAAGATTTACAAGGAAATTGTTATTTTGACGCATTTCAGTATAGATTTCAATCAGATTTGGGGGATATAAACAAGAGACTGGATTTAAAGAACACAATTCTCTTTATCTTCCTGGCCACCTCTTGTGGCTGTTCTCAACACCAATCATAGCATCTTGATTATCTGTCTGATTATCTGAGTTGAATTAGAAGATTCAGGCTGGAATCTTATTGGTGAAATATATGGGCATAACCTCTCATTAATTCTATGTGTTTTTATTTTTGAAAGCTGCAGGTGTTAGAACCCTCTTGTGCAATGACCCCTACATACATACACATACACAACTCCAGTTCATCAGTGCAAGGATAATCAATCAGTAGTGTGAGAACAGTGAATAATACCTAAAAATCATTTGGTTGTTGTTTTGCAACTGGAGAAAAAGGACAAATTGTGTCCCAGCTCTTTATGGATTTCATTGCAGATCCAAAAAGACAACTATCCTTTTTCTCATTTATACAACAGAAGCCAGAATGGTCTAAAGAACCCCTCAATCGCGGGGCCACTGCTTGGTCAAAGGTATTACTGCAGCACCACAGGGGGTTAGATGTTGCGGCTAGCAGAAATATTGGACCCAGCAGCAAGTGGAAACATATTGGCAGAGAGTTTCACACTACCAGTATCCCCACAGAATTTTGGCCATGGTGTTTCTGTGGCTCTAGTCCTATCTTGATAACTAAATGCTTTGTTCTTCAAAATGTCTCAGTGGCTTTTGATGACATTGATATATGTTATCTGGCTATGTTTATTTACAGATTTACAACAGAGCAAGTCTTACTTTACATTATCCATATTGCAGTTGTGCCTTTTCCATTTCAACCCCAAGCAGGCAGGCTAATACCACCAGTGTGATATGTTTCAGTGGATTCAAAATTCACAATTAATTCTCAGCAGGGTTTAAATCTTTAATATTATAACTAAATTTAATTTAATTTTAAATGAGTGCATAACGACACTTGACTGGTGTTGCTATGCATGAGGTTATAATATTGCCTTTCCAAAAAAGCAAATGAAATGCTTATTGCTGCTTTTTCTGATCCCTTTACTAGATTATTTCAGTTCCCTGTTCTGGAAGATATCCAGAGAAGGCCAGGCACAAACCTGTATTGATTCCTAAGTGCATTATCCTCAAACTTTTCATATTAAATAATATATGGAGTCATATCTCACCTACTTTGCTTTGGCTTCCATTTAGCTATATTATTGATTTTGTAATCTTGTTATGTATGCTTAAGAGACCATCTTGGATTTGTGATACCTTATTTTATTAAACACCATCTTTTGACGACACATAAATCTTGTGAGTAGAGACATCTTTTATACCAAGGTTACAATAGTCACTAATCCTGGTATTCAAGTGCATCGTTTAACTTTTCATTTTTTAAAATAGTCTGTGCAAATATGCATATATAGATGTTTAGAAAGAAAATGAAATTAAAAAAAACTGAACAATAAACTATGGAAAATTATCTATTTCTTTACAGAATATTCTGAGAGAAAGATAGTAACCAATTCTAGTTCTTATCCTGGCAACTATAAAGACATCATTTGAAAGGCACATAGTTGTCCTAGTCTCTGTTCATTTGTTCAAACTGTATTTAACTCACTTGGGTGAATGGAGTTCATTTTATTCTTTCAGTGCAAAAAAGGGAGAAGGAAGCACAGCTTACATTGCTACCAAATGGCCCTTAACATTTGACAGTGCAATATACAGTAATGTTTCATAACCACGATTAGCTGGAAGCAAGATCAGAACTACTGAAGCTATGCAGCAGACATAAAAAAAAAAACCCTTTAAAAATGAGAAGGGACTTCAGTTAGACACAATGACGTAAATCTTCACTTATATTAATATCGCTGCAGAATGAAATTTTTCCAAACATTTCTGTCTGATATATTTTTGCACCCTTTCCAATAGTTTTTCACTTTTCCAAGACCATCTCCTGAAAGACTAAGTAAATACTTTTGGCAGTATTATACTTAATACCTAACTTAAAAGGTCTCCATAAATTAGTACTGGGATGGGAGAAAACCAACAAATAACAGGTGTTGCATGATATATTTCAGAGGGAGGAACTGGCAAAACCACCCAAGTATTCCTTGCATAAGAAAACTCTTAAGAAATTCATGGTGTTGCCGTAAGTCATAAAGTGGTGAGTGTATGTGTGTGTGAATGCACACACATTAGTTTCACAACCATCCTGTGAAACAGAGCAAACTATAGAGATAGGAAGTGACCCCAGATCATGAAGTGAGTTTCATGGGTCTTTGTAGCCTGGAATCTGGATTTCCCATGTCCCTTTTTAACAGTCTAACGAAATTGTGATCAGATACCAAATAAAAACATTTCAATCGAATTGGTAACATTTTTATGGTTTATTGCATCAGGATCATGATTACTTATGCTTTATATGTATTATTATTATTATTATTATTATTATTATTATTAAAACTTTATTTCTATATTGCCCTCTCGCCCCGAGGGGACTCAGGGCACTCAGAAAGCTAACTAAAATTGCAAAGATTTTAGTAGAGTCATACAAGTACAACTCACTAAATTTGTTTCTGCTTCAATAAAAAAAACTAAAACATCCTTTAATTTGTGGAACTGAATTTTACTGAATTGGGATATTTCAAAATACGTGTATTTGAGACTCTGGTCTAAATCCATGTACATGGTTCAGCCAGAGCAGACCAATTCATTCAATGGATTTTCAGAAAGGGTTGTCTGAAATTACGTTTTCTAAGGTGCTTCTTGTCACTATGTTTGTGTCTCATAGATTTCAAGTGTTTCTGCAATCTTCTGAAGCACACAAGATTTGTAGATATTAAGATATGTTTGCTTTCAGTTATACAGATCCTTAACTATTTTTAGAAATGGAAGAGAATCAGCTACTACCAACCTGTAAACTCCTTAATATCATTAATCCTTCTGGAACTATGCTTAAGTAATTGGTTTTTTAATCTTGTGACTTAAAACATTGTAACTACCGAATCCCCGTGAACAAAAGGCAAGAAATCATTTTGCAAAATCTAAGAGAACAAGGCTCATCAGATAAAGAACCATCTGGGAGATGTAAAATTTGCTGGTGCTTAAGAACTGTATATAATCTGCAGGTGATGAGGACCTCCTACGATATCTCAGTTAAACACTGTAGCTGACAGTCTGGAACTATTAATTCTGAAGTGGTAGTTTAGGTGTAGTTAACCTGTTTTTTTCCATATTTTTATTTTATTTTATTTTATTTATTGTATTTCTATCCCGTCCTTTCTTGACCCCCAAAAGGGGGACTCAGAACGGCTTACAATGGGCCCCGTTATAAGGCCATTACATAGCAATTACAATAATTAAAACCACAATTAAACATAAAACATAATTAAACAATACATAAGCCATCATTAAAACAGTAAAAACAGTCTCGTCAGCCGTATCGTCGTTCCAGTCACATCCCTTTAAGGTATTGTTTGATTCATTTTCATCAAGCATATGAAGAAATTTCAATTGCTGGGAAGTTATCAGCCATCCCTAGTAGTGGTTGATAATTTCTCTTAACAGAACCCCAAGCAGTTCTATTAAGAGAAGCAGGGAATAGAGATGTGTTGTGTGGGGCAAAATGAAGACACTGCCTCCTCAGGTCAGCATCCTGTTCATGCAACACTTCTATTTGCTGTATTCCCACTTCCCTGCTCACTTTGTCTCCTTTTTATTTATATGCCCACAATGTATCTCTAAATTCTCAACTGATGTTTTAGTTACTGCAGTGCTAGAAATTTGGAGAGTAAAGGAAAATTTCATTGGTAGCCAGGGCCCGGGGGGGGGGGGGGAGGGAGTTCCTGTTTGGATGGCAATTACCTAATATTGCTTCCCCTTGCCCTCCACAGACATAGCTTAATTCCTCTTTGGATCTGTTCTGACTGGCATGAAAGGTGGTGCTCTTGCTCTGCTCTCATTCATTTCAAACAGGTTTGGGCAGTTAAAAATGTCTATTAGCTTTAGGATGAGGAGATGTCATTTGTATTTCTACCTCAGCAATGAAACAGCAAATCTCATCCCAATTTATTTATTTTATTTGTGCCCTGTGCTTGATCATTAGAACTTAAGGTGATTTAAATTTTTTACATGACCTCAAATACCTAAAAGCAGAAATATTTAAAAATTACAAATGCCTAAAATAATGGACTGCAAATATTTGCTAAAATACTTCCTAGTATTTCCATTTAAAAATACAAGCAGAAATAGTAAAATACAAATCAGCTACATTATTCTTCGTAAGCCTATACTTTTAACTGATGTCTGAAAGGTAAAAGAAAGGGAACGGCTGGCTTTTTAACACAAGGGAGTTTTATAACGAGGGGCACTACCACAGGAAAAGTCCTCGTATTAGCCCTACAAACCATTTATCTATCCTGCGTATGCAATCCCCATCTTTCAGAGTAATAGCAGACATACATATATGAATACTTAAAGCAAGAGATGCAAGCCACTGGGTCCTTAATAACAATACACAAATTTAATAAGTCCATGTGTTCTCTAATGATAACTGACAGTCTAAACAGGCTCTAGAACTCCTTGATAGCATGCAGTCTTTCAGGTTGCAAATGTATAGTCTTGTACAGTATAAAATGCACCAAACTTCTGGGACTTACTTTTAAGCATATATATAGTATATATAGTACTAGTGGTGTTCCGTCTTTTCCAAGTCTTGTCAGACTGTATGCAAATAGAATCCCCTTCTGGAGAACTAAATACCTTACCCAGCTAAATTGAAAGCATCTTGACGTAAGTCAAAAAGTGGTCCTGTCTACTGCTGGCACAGCAATCGAGATTCTTTGTAAACCACAAGAGATCATTAACACTCAAAGTGGGCAAGAGAACTACAAAACTAACAGAACAAAATAATCTGAATTAATGTTAAATCAGAGTGCCAGCATCAACTTCCTTCAAAATATATACCTATACATATACATACATACATACATACACATGCACAAATATACATTACAGCCCATAGTAATTGCTTCAACCCAACGTCTTCCACTAAGGCAGTGGTCCTCAACTTGTGGGTCCCTAGATGTTTTGCCCTTCAACTCCCAGAAATCCTAACAGCTGGTAAACTGGCTGGGATTTCTGGGAGTTGTAGGCCAAAACACCTAGAGACACAGAGGTTTAGAACCACTGCACTAAGGGATAGCATGATTGCTTCTCATGTTGTACACATTGCAGACGACCACAAACATCTTCCACCAAAACAATGCTGAAAGGCTAGCATAATGTATTTCCCCCTTATTTCTATGTGCACAGAGATGTATGCACATAATGTATATTTCTACATATATGCTTGTTTGTGCATATATTTTATATACACACAAGTGTACATAACATACATCCTGCACATACATTTCTTTGTGTACAAGAGTGTATTTTATATGTATACAAGTGTATTTTATATGCATACCACATGCTGTACGTTTCAACAGTTGCAAATTTTGTTTATTTTAAATGCTCCTCCAGATGCTTGTGTTCAGAAGTGAGTTGGACAGTGACTCATTTTAGTCCCTCTTCAGATGTAGTGTCATGATTTCAGAATATTATCTCTGGGGAGGCTTTCTATTTCATGACAATTTTACTATTGAAAAACAGTTGAAGGGCCTGTGTATGCCTAGGCTGAATAAAACAAAATAACAGTCATCTTTAAATATCAATGAGACTATCACCTGAAAGATGGAGTCAGTTTGTGTTCCACTGCTCCACAAGATAGCACTGAAACCAGTAGATTCAAGTTCTAGCTAAGCATTAAGGAGAATGTCTTAACAATAAGAACTGTTTGACAATGAAATGAACTACCTTGGAAGGAGACCCTCTTTAATTGCAGGTTATTAAACTTTAGGGATGCTTTTATAGTTGATTTTTGCACTGGCAGAATGTTATTCTCCCTCCATCCAGCATGATTCTGTGAGCTTATATTTCCTTTGGATTTGTAGTTTTAGAATCACACATGTCATTTTACAGCCACAAATTTTAAATTAGTTTGTGTAAAATGTCTAGTTAGTCTTCAGAGGTTCTGAAGATGCCAGCCACAGATGCAGGCCAGACTTCAGGAGAGAATGCTACTGGAACATGGCCATGCAGCCCGAAAAACTCATAGCAGCCCAGCATACACATTAGTCTCACTGAAGTGGGAATTCAGATCTCACAAATCTTCTATTATTTATCTGCAGAAATGCACTCATTTTCAAGCTACCTTGCTTAGTAGTCAGAGGCAAGAGCTCATATTTCTTTCATTATCTGCTTATACAAAATTATTTTACACATCTACTATAGGAAGCAATTAGCTTATTATTGAATTCCTTCAGAACTTAATTTCAGGCATTTTATTATAATGCAGTGCTCAAATTACCAGAATTCAGTTCCTGGGTCAAAGGAAATGCTTTGCAGAGTTAGGATAGATATGAGAACTGGGTAGAATCACCATAGCAGTGAACTGCAGTGATCAAGGAAAACCAATTCCTTATGGAAGAATAAATCATCAGACTTTAGGCTGAAAGGATGCATAAGGCACAATCCTGGATCCAGAATTTTGAAACTCTTACCTTCAAAGACAGAATAGCTGGCTATTTTCTTTTAGGTTTTTCAGGAAAATAATGCCTTCTTCCATTAGATGGAAGAGAAGGGTTCCTGGTAGTAGAAATAGGGGAAGTCCTGGATCAACATGGTTACCTGAATCTCCGGACTCTGGTCAAGATCATCATCCCCCCTCCCCCCTAAATAGGTAAATTCTGGGGTTTTGTCATTGATACTGGTGGCATGTTTCTGACAACCTAGAAAATTCTGTCCTATTCCGAGGTGTTATTTGGTACAAAACTAAGAGGAAAAGTAAAATTTTAGCTCTTCAAGGGTCATTCAAACCACCAGTTCCATGTGTCACCAGGCAATCTTCCTAAGTGGCATTTTGGTATGCTCCCAATATTTAGTAAACCCCTATATATGTGAAATTTTCCCTATAAACTTCCCAGTATTAACCTGGTTACCAATTTGTTGAACTCTGCATTTGTTCTATTTCTTAGCTTTCTATGAATTTCAAATATCTAGCCAGTTTGTTTAAGAAATAGAACCCAGCAAAACAGGAAATCAGCAGAAGGAAAGAGATGTTGAACTCCCAGTCTTAATGATATTCCTAAAGCTGTTGTTTTATTCCTTTAAAAAAGGAAATTGTAGAAGCAATGATGCTTAATGCATCTCATATCAAGAGAGTAATAAACTTGCTTACAGTTTTGGACTCAACTTTACAGGAGTGATCCAAGGTGCTGAAATGTAGCTTCAGAAGAGACCTGCAACCTTGGATGACACATTTTAAAATTTGGGGGGGGGGGGGGGGGACTTGTCACTAGATTACAACTAGATGAATGAGATTCTACAACTATTCAAAGTAAAAGTATGACTCTAAGGACCAAGTATATTTTGTCAAAATAGAGAGTAAAAACTCAAAACTGTACAAATATAACACTTTCTTTTAAAAATCAAATTACCTCATTCATTTTCAATTAAAATATAGCATGGAGATATTAACTTGTAGATTTTCACACTTTATAAGGGATGATGAAGTGTTGTTGGATTACAGTAGCATACTTTTCTCATTGTAAAAATTGAGGCAATGTATTATTATGTATATTATATTATGCATGACTTAAGAACAGAGAAGTGAAGTATTCATGCAGAGCAACTGCAAAGATGTCAATAAAGTTATCTCTGCAAACTCTAATGTGCCTTTTCATGCTGCTTTTTTCTGAGCTTCAAATTTTGAAGGCTTCATGTGATTCATATTTTTCATATTTATATTATAGCTCAAAGGGAGTCTGTGGCATCCACATCAACGTAATGCCCTCCAGATAATTTTGCATTACAACTTCCATCATGCCTTACCAATTGCCGTATTGGCAGTTGTTAAGGAGAGCTGTAATACAAAAAATGTGGAAATTAAGAGGTTTGAGAAGATTACTTTACTTTGATACACACACACACACACACACATATATATATATATATATAGAGAGAGAGAGAGAGAGTAAACACCAGGAGAGTCTTTCAGTGGATGAATCGAATATCTTTTTCAGTATTTTGGTGTTTGGAATAAAATGAGTATGTTGAAAAGCATACTGAAAAACTAACCGATAGACACCAGAACTCTCTTGAGAGAAATGCCAGCTCTTCATTTTAATTATACTTAGTTCCATTATGTCATGGTTTTGTGTCTCAACTAGGGGAATAAACCAATACTCATTTAATTCTCAAAGCCAAAAAAGAAAAACAACATTTTTTTTCCAGCATCTGCTGAAAACTATTAGGAGAACTCTTGCATCTTTTTTCATTTATAAAAGTGTTTGGATTTTGGTGAAAATTTCAAGAAGTATGTTCTAAGCACCAAAAAAGTATTCATACAAAATCCAGAGGTTTTGCACAAACCTGTGGTGTTTGAAGGGGGCTGGAGCAAAACTTCTTAAAATTACAATAAAAGTGTCACAATCTGAAAAACCTTATAGAGATGAACATTGTTTTTTCAATATACCAGTGTTCATTGTCTTGTTAAGTAAGAGAAAAATCTACCAAGATCCTTTAGTAGCCTCTTATCTACTTCTCGTTCATTTATGAATCAGATCTGGTCTGTGCATGGCACTGTATTTTTAAAATTAGTGGATAATTAATGTTCCCAAGTCTGTATATTTTGATATTCTGAAAAGTATACATTTTCCAGTTTAGAAGAAATTCTGTACTTTGTGGTTGAAATAAATGGTGGCATTACCTGTATGAGACAACTTTTTTCATGTATAGCTGTATTTTTGTGGAGCAGAACAGATTTCTTCATTTAGCACCTCTCATGTTGAGGATAAATTTAGACCTGAGTTGGTGTGATAAATAATCTTTAACGAAATGCCAACTAATTTTTCAAAAGCCTTTATATCATGCTCTTTCCTAAGACTGGAGGTTTTCATTTCCAGCATTTAAAGATAATTAAGAAGTGCTGGACATACACATGGTCCAGCCATACATTCCTACAAAGGGTATATATTGATCAGTTTTGCACTTTAGAAAATAACCCAATGCAACTCAGTCTGAATTGTTACATTTTCCATTGACGACAATACAAATCCACAAATGCCTATAACTCTTCCCTGATCATTTCTTAAAATTAAATGAAATTGGTAGCCTCTTGTGAGAGAAATTTCAAAATTGGGATGTGTGTGTGTATTAAATGGTGTATGCCGTGTGTTCCTAAGAATAAACTTGAAGAATTTGGAAGGATGTGTGCAATTGCTACTTTTTCACATTCCACAAAGTCCACAAGTAACTTTTTCTATTTTTGGGTAACAAAACTACCACACTCCTGTGATGCAGTTATTTGACCTCCCCGCCCCAGCATTGAGACTTGGGGGGGAGCCTTGGTAAAAAGATTCACTGTGATTATAAAATAGACCTGTTGATCACAAAACTACTCTCTCCATGTAGAAAGAGTTTGGATAATGTATTAATTTTTGAAGACACGTGGTTTGTGCTTTTGTGTTCTCCAGAAGCCAAATTGCTAGTAAATAGTCAGAATGATAAAGGTTTGGATTTGCTCAGTTTTAGAGAAGCCTTTGTTTCAATTAGCCATCACTCAAATCTGAGTAAATTAGCTAGATTTGGTTCTTGATTTGTGATTGTTCTGAGGTTGAAGCATATCCTGAATAGCTACACATTACATTTCATTCAAGAATCTCTCCTTAAAGTCTCACAAAGTGTGAGACACAGCTGAAGGTTTGAGAATTTCTTCCACAAAATACTCAAGCTGAACACTGCCTCACAATGGCTGAAAAAGGCATTGTGAAAGAAGAAAAAGAAGACTAGTTTCTCTTTCAGTTGCTTGCATATATCATTTGGTCCATGTGATTTATTTTGAAATATTTTGAAATCATCTTGTGTGAAACAAAGGAAATCTAAAACTTAACATTTATTAGGCTGCTGTTTTTATAAGACTAAATTCATGGCATGACTTTGAAATATAGGCAAATCTTTGAAATGGAATATGCTCAAGTCATAAGTTGATGAAAGAGTTTTGCTTATCCTTAATATTTATTAAAGCTGTCATCCTGTTATGTTATGCAGCTCATTATATTTCTCTTTGGCTAGTGCAAACATATAACACTTTCCTCAAAGGCATTCTTTGCTTAAAAAATGGAAGACTAATATCCGCTAGCTTTTTTGTATTTCTGACAATAAGATTTGTTTTTATAACCCACAACAGGGCAAAATGTCCTGTCTATATATTATGTATAAACATATTTACTGCACTGACCCTTTTCTTTGCTCAATTCAGTTCCAACCCTGGGAACAAAACAAAAAAAAATTAAAACATAAGTATTCTTTTCCACCCTCCGGTTCCCAGGGTGGGAACTGAATTATTTTAAAAGACTGCACACAAAAAAGGAAAACCACAGTGATTTTTTTAAGTACCAACTAATTGCATTCATTTTATTCTGAGTTATAATGAAAAGGCCCATTACTACTTATGGGGGGAGCAAATGTTGCATGCCCCACATAAGAGGCATTATCAAAATTAAGCTGAATTTTTAGCCCCATACAGAATGGACCGCTGTATCTGAAAAAATAAATTTCCATTGTTTTCCTTAGAGGAAGGTTTGGACTAGTAGCTGCAAAGAACATTACTTTTTTTCTTGTCCCAGTACTGCTTCTGACTTGCTCCAGTAAATTTCAGAAGATCTGTATTACCGTAAACACAGTAAAATATACATTCTATATGTGGAATAAGAGTTTGGAATATTTATTAAGTTTCTACCCATCAAAACCACAGATTTGCAGCCCTTTATGGGCCTTCTGGATGTCCATACCAGGTAAAATGTGTCTCTTCTCTTCTTACACACCAAAATATATAATTTCCTGCAAGCAATTTCATACTGATGAAAATTGCATAGCAACAATTACAAAAAAAAAAAACCCTAAGAAGCCAATATATATTAGCTGCAACTAATACAAATGTAATCACATAATAATTTAATCTAAAAAAGGGAAATATCATTGGAAACATATGAAATGGAAAAGAAGCTTGCATGCACCCTTGAGATTTATGCTGTAATTGAAGTCACAGTGTGTTAACACAAGGCCACTGACAAATGTAAAAACAGAAGCTCAAGATGACAAACAGCTGCCAAGCAACAATGCACAGATCTACAAATACAAGCAAGCAAATAAAATAATGGACAAATTAGAATTAACCCATTGCTATCTTAGCCAGATGAAGTGAATTCCAGAAGATGGTGTGGACTCTAAAAGAAAATTCATAGGGACTTGACCTTTCCATCTTCTTCTACCTCTTAGCTTCATTTCATGTGTCAACATTAACTGAACTTACATATCCATAGATAATATATATTATACATATCTCTTATATGAAATAAATAATTCATAACATTTCTCTACAATAAGGATCAATGAGTCATGTCACCCACCATTTTAAAAATCAAGGAGTTTCTCCACTCTCAACATAAAGAGTCTTCTGTGTATCTGAGTTCTGAGAAACAATGGACCTTTGGTACCTGGGTGGGTTTGATTCCAAAACTTCCAAATAGAGAGCAAAAAAAAAAACATGAATGCTCATGTCCCTATTCATAAAAAGGAGTAGAGGAGCAGTTGAGATGACTGCAGCTCTAACTGCTGATGTGTAGTCTTTGGACTGGGGCAGTGAGAGAGAACAGCCCAGGGAAGGGTTGGGATGTGATTCGGATGGTCTAGTGAATACCTGCTCCTCGTGTGGAGCATTTCTTTTTGGGGGTTATGGAGAATTTAAAGGGGGCCAAATCCAGTTTGTCCAACAAAATGAACAGAAAAATCTCAGTGTGTGTGTGTGGGGGGGGGGGGGGGGGTTGAGGGAAAAATAATTTCATCACCACTACCACTGTTGCATTCCTCGTAAAGAAGGATATGAACTGCTTCTACCATCCACAAGTTTCTGTCTGGAAGAGCTGCATTCAGGCAGGTGGAATGCTTCCCTAGAGTTTGAGGAACATAAGAAGTGACAACTGGCATTTGCTCAACATGGACAGGTCTCGCCTCAACCACAGTTTACCTCTGCCCCCCCCCCCCCCACACACACCCTTTTCTCTTGATATCTGCATAAGACAGCAGCAGCCCAGAATACAGTGGAGACGGAGGATGTCTTTCTTCACACACACCCCACCCAGGACTGAGAATTTTGTTGAGTTAACTGGAAACTAACTTTTTTAATCCTCCCCACACTCAAAAAGAGAAAGACCCAGAGCAGGCATTCACTAGGCCATGCTAGACACGGAAGAGTCTGGTTTGGAGACTGCTCAGCCACCTCCACTTTGAATCTATGGTTGGTTGAATCTGTGGCTCCTGAGTCCATGGATATGGCAGGCCCAAGGTAATATACATCCACCAATCTCCAATACCGAACAATCTATTAAAGTGGTTGTATGGATGAATTACCTCTTCTTTAAAACCTTTCTTTGCTCTACATTCCTTCCCTCATTTTCACATCCAGTAAAGCCTCTACTTCTACTCTCGTTCATTTTGACAGCCTAGTTTCTTTCAAAGTTGGTGGTTCTGATATAAAAAAATACCAAAACATCTATTTTAAATCACACATAAACCCGGCAACCATTCAAATCACACGCTTGCATAACAATTTGTGTGGATTAATTTAAAAGCTTCCATTTTATAGCAAGAGAACTGTAGCACATTTTCTACACTTTCCCAACAATCTTCTGAATATGGCATATAATTTACCTCATAGCTTATAGAAATTTTACTTTTTTAAAAAAGAAAAAGGCTTCCAAGAGATTTTTAAGCAAGTTGTTGCAGAAAATTGATGTTATTGTATTTTTTATTCATTTCTTTTTTTAGTTGTGTTTTGACTTGAAGATGAGAACCCACAAAAGGCAGAAAATTGCAAGCAATCTTCAGCTTTGTAGTTCTTCTGAGCAAATGGCATTCCTAATTGTTGTTTATCTGGAGCACATTTGAATTTTTATAAAACCTGAGTAGAAATACCTGTCTTCTTAATACTTTTAGAAAACGTGGGTTTTGCTGCTGAAAATCAGTGGTGTTTGTTTCCAACATGGTTTGACAGTCTTTAAATCTATACTGATTAATGAGCAGTGGAGAGAAAAATAAACACAAAATGCAAAATCATTTCACTTCTAGCTTTAATTCTCATTAGTATTTCTGTTTGCTAGACTTTTTAGCAATATGCTTGGAAGTCCATAATCAGTGTGATAGCGTTTGATTAATCCCTTTTGTTATCATCATGCTATGCAATCTTTAAGGTAATAATTACTTGAGAAGTGCATGCTGTCATCATGCCTTCTTCCTGCTTTCTTGCATTTAAATGTGATTTAAATGCACATCTAAGTAAAAAAAAAAGTAAACTAATTATCCCAGGTCAAAGAACGTCCACTTTTTCTAATATTTTTGATCTCCATTTATCCTGTCCCTCTTGACTTCATGATATGGAAGCCAATCAAATAGTCTCAAAGTTATTTGTGGTCCACAGCTAACAGTTAGGAGATATCAATGAGACACCGTAACTAAATCAACTGCAGTAATTAAACTACATATAATGGCCAGAAAAGCAATTGTTGTCTGTCATTGATAGGGCAGTATGATCCTCAAACAGGCAGACAAATTACGGAGAAATTTAAGGATGATTTTTTTCATATAATTATAACTTACTATTGAATACTTAGGAAGCTAAAGTTCCTTCTATACTTTGCGGAAAATCTAATTATTAACTATATACTGTACTAGTACTGTATTGTTATACAATAAATATTTAAAACAAGATTGAAAGACCTGTGGCCCTTCATGTCTTTACCACAGTAGCCAGTACATATTATAGTGAGAAATGCTGGGAGTTTCAGTCCAATAATATCTGGGAGGGCTGTATTATTCTCATTCCTGATTTATGAGACCTATATGCATACAGCTTTAAACTCATTTGCACAAATATAAAGGATGTTAATATGGCTAGATAGATGTATTTTTAGAAGATGTGTGCATGTCATTGTGTATTCACTTTAGAAAACAGTGGTTTAGAAGCAGCAAATATATTTGCTATAGAAAACATGCACCTGCAAGTCAGAAAACTAAGTACACATGTTGTATTTGTAGGCCAAACCTAAGTTGTATCTGTACTGCAGATTTATAGCACTTTGATACTGTATTAACTGCCATGGGTCAATGCTATGGAATTCTGAGATCAGTAGTTTCATGGGATATTTAGCCTTCTCTGCCTGAGAACTCAAGTGGCTCAACAAACTGAAAATCCCAGGAGTCAATAGAATGGGGCCATAGCAGTTAATGTGATGTCAACCTGCTATAACTCTTCAGAATTGATGGACTGCACACCACACACAGAAAAAACCAGAACCAAAGGCACAAATCACTTATGCTCTTGATCAACTAGCAAAGGGGTATATTACAAATCATATATGGATAATACTTGGGAGCATGTGGATGTCTCTGATTTATTCATTTATTAAAATACTTCCATTTCTCAGATTTTAGGCTGAAATAGAAACAATAAAAGTAATTTTAAAAACAATTAGCCAGTAGTTCAAAACACTAATTCACTTTTCAGCTACTGAACCATCACAACAACTGAAAGTGCCTCTCAAAACATAACTTTTATGCAATGCATACCTTCCAACACAGCAATTTCCAATGTGTTGGAAAGTGGGGTCATGAGTGGTCGTCCATCCAGCTCTCTGCCAATACCAAAATGTGCCACAAAAAGAAGCCGCTAACACACTCTGCAGAGATCCCTAATTTCCTGTTGCAGTACAACTCACTACTAAGGGCCCTTCCACACTACCCTTTATCCCAGGATCTGATCCCAAATTATCTGCTTTAAACTGGAATATATGAATCCCCACAGCTAGATAACCTGGGATAAACAGATAATCTGGGATCAGATCTTGGGATAAAGAGGCAGTGGAAGGGCCCTAAGAGGAGGATTGTTGCATCCTTATTTATTTATTTATTTACAGTATTTCTATACCGCTTTTCTCACCCCTAGGAGGACTCTCCCGCACTTTGCAAAATTCTCTATTTTGGGAGCTGCTTGGCTTTAAAACCAAGTTTTGCAAGGTTTTGGCCCATTGTTTCAAGAAAATAAGCATCTATAGACCATTTGTCCCAAAGTAAGCCATAGCTAGTATGCTTCTAAAAAGTTGGCAAACATCTATGTTTGTTTGACAGGATGGGTGGCCAGTACAATTGCACTCCACATGTAACTCCTCCAAGTTGAACCAAATTTCTGCCAGTGTTGAAACTCTGGTCCAGAGCCCAGAAAGCTTCCATCCAACTTTAAGCAGCTTTGGCAGGAACAGTGGCAAATGCCAGAGTGGCTTCACAACCATTGTGGCAATTAACCATCCCTGCATGGTGCCAAAATGATTGGCATTCCAGAGCAGTGTGGCACAGCAGAGAAATCCCTTCTGTCTCAAATATGGCTGCAACCAGGAAAAAACAGACATAAATGTTCTATGTAAAATTGACCTTCTGAGTAGAAAATACTTCTAGAGACAATTCATTTATGCATTATTTCTCTTTCTCATTCTCTCTCTCACAAACACACACACAGACCTCTATGATGTGGAGGTAATAAAACCTCTTGATAAAAAAAATCTTTGGGAAGAACACAACATTTCTGCATCTTCAACCTCCCTTTTTAGAAAGATCCACTCTCCCCCCGCCCCCAAATGCATTACCATTGTTTTCTTTTCTGTAACCAATGAAGTGTGTGATTAATTCAAATGCTTTCCAAAGTTAGAATTACAACAAATATTTAGGTAAACTTGTCAACAATATCATGCTATAGCAAAAGCATAAAAAGAAATTTTCATGAAGGAGTGCCACTGGAAGTCTACCTCAAACGAGCAGAACACTCTTGCAGATATTTACCTTGCATTACCTAGCATGAAGGCTACAAGGATTCCTTCATAGGACACTTGTTAGCTCCTCCCTTAACAGCCCCTTCAACTCTGCCATATAAAATTCAGAATATCTGCTTTGAACTGGATTATATGGCAGTGTAGAGGTGGCCTCAGTCTATGACCAACCTGCATGGAAACAGAAGATCTGAGGAAAGGTTTGCTCTGCCTACACTTGGCATTAGGGCATCTCCACAGAAACAGGCTCATTTTATGCAAATATAACTAAAAGCCACCTTGAGACCATGGAAAGGTTCAAAAATGCATGCTGAGAGCAGTACCTTCTATTTCTCACCATGGTCAACCAGAAAGTTCTGGGACATTCAAACCCATAATGAGATGTTAGTAATGCAGCTGCTATTGCTTTTAGATTCAGAGGTCAGGGTATGGTAAGGAACAACTCATGAACAGGAGAAACTGAAAGCCATAGAATAAATTTATCTCAGTGTCTACAGCCATCTAAATTGTTAGACATCACAAACTGTGATAGCAAATTCTGGTGTTTCTGTATGTGATGTGTGAACCAGAGTTTAATTGTTTGGTTTAAACTTTGACTTATTGATTTTGTTTCAGTTTTATATAGTATGCTGGAAATTTTATTGAACACTTGTTTATTATTTTAATAAATAAATAAAATAATATGTATGCCTTTAGTGAAAGCAATGAGGGATTTCACTGCTTAAGATGTTGTGAGGGTCAATTTTATATAGACTTAAGTCAGACTCTGTTGAACATGGCAGTAGCCATTCAACATATAGACTAATAATTAAGTGTCTATGGAGAATTAGAACACATTAAAATCAGATTTCCTCCTATATCCAATACTTTGACAATTTGATAAATGTCACAATACGTCCAAATTAGGTTTGGGATTGTTTCCAGCTATATCCATCTATCACTAGACACCAGTGGTGAAATGGATTCCCACCCTTCCTTTGCCTGACTGCATATGCTTTAAATCCACTCCGGAAGTTTGGAGGGTGCTCTAAAGCACATGCAGTATGTAAGAGTGCACAGGTGAGAAGAGGAAGATGCTTTGTTGTATAAGTAGCCTATTATCTATAATAAAAAGAAATGGTTGAGCAAGATTGTCCACATTTAAAAAGAAAAGCAGCTTGAATGCAAATCCCACATAAGTCACTCTTGTGAATATCTATATGTGTCCCTATGCAAAACAGTTCTGGGTCTGGGGTAAGGAGAAGAGTTAAATCTCTCTATGCCTAGTATGTAGAAACTACACTTGGAGGAGTTTTTCTTTTTCTCTCATAGAACCCAGCGATAACCACTAAAGTCGAACAGTGGGGCAAATAAAGGGAACTGCTTCTTCACAGTGAACACTATGAAAAGTGTGGTGCCACAAGATGGAAGGGTGGATGCCAATTTGGATGCCAATTTGTATCCTCTTTTAGAGGATGGGCACATCAACAGTTACCATTCAAGATGGATGCATTTCATCCCTTGTATCAAAGGCAGTATCACTGTATATTATTTGCCAGGAGCACATGATGGAGGGTGCTTCTGCACTTACATCTGCTGGGTGGTAGACAACTGATTGGCCACTGTGTAAACATGATAGAAATGTAGCCTGATCCAACAGGTTTTTGAGTTCCTTATCCTCTAGGAGGGTTCTACAGTGACTGCAGTTCCATATAGCATTTAAGATTTCAGCAGCTGATAGTGTAATCTAAATCATTTTCCCTAGAAGACAGCTGGTTGACCCAGACACAAAGGAGTCTCTCCAAGGAACAGCCAATACACAAGATCTTTAGAGATGCTTCACATAATTAAACTTCTCAACTTGCCATCCTGATCTACTTACCTGCGAGCAGGCACAATTTACTATAGAGTTATTATACATTGGATTATACTGTTTATAAAAAGTTCTCTAACTGTTCCCTATACTGTTTTGATATTGGGTAGTGGGGAATGTAATATTTATTCTCTTTCATCAACACAGAAACAATCCCTGGAGATTCCAGGTGGAGAGTTTCCTGTGGTACCAATTACAAGACACTGTCTACCTGTTCCAGCTTTTCCTTCTCAACAAGCTGATTTTTTTCTGATAAGAAAAAAGGATAGAAGAAGTGAGTTAAAACTCAAAATAATTGTATCTGGATCCACCCAACCACAATAAAATTCCATGCAATTGCACAATAAAATCATATCTGGAAGCATCTCTTGCATGGATATGAAAGTATACCCATGAATTTCTCTGAATGTGATCCCCCCACTCCTGTTGTACAAAAGCTAAAAGTCATCCACTTTAAAAGCAAATTATAAATGCAGGACTCCCCCTCTAAGACACCCCTCCCTCAGATAGGCAGTGTATGTGTCAACCCAAGTTACTGAGCTTTAAATGAGAGCCCTCTCTGTTTTGGAATGCAGAAGCTCTGTTAGAAATTATGCTAAAAATGGCATTTTAATTCCTTCAATGACTTAACTGTGTGCCAGTGATAAGTTTAAAAAAACTTGAAAAAGTAATCCAGCTATTCTGCTTAAGGATCCAAAAGTCAGTATTATTTGTCTGGGGTCACACATCCTTCATCAGAATAAAAAAAATCATGCAGTTTTTAATAATGTGTTTATCCTTGCTCTTCCTTATCTGGTTTGATTCAGAGTAGACTAAAAGAGCATCTGCTATTTACAATCTGGAAATTTCTATGAAAGGAAATGGGTAATGTACTTGAAGAAGGGAGCTGCTAAATAATGGTGCTTTTGTGAGACTTCTCTCATTATGATAAACAAATTGGAGCTAATTAAACTAGATATCAACTTGTAGTTCAGTTCTGCACCGTACTAAAGTGGTAATGTATGCCAGCCAAAACGTTATAAATCAGCAAATTCAAATTTGATCTCATTTATGCACAACAGAGATGGATTTCAAAAGCTCCAGTGTTGAAAATTCCTGTGGCTTTAATAACAATTTGAAATTTGATAGATCATTTAAAGTGCTGAATATGTAAGTGTGCCAAAATATGCACATTGGTGCAGAATATATCTTTGCATTCACTACACATATTTGAAACATTATACAGTTACTTCTTGGTTAGTTTGTTTTGGCTTCACAGTCCTTAGATACTTACTGCCTTTGGGAGTAACATAATGCTGAGAGAGGAACAGGCAAAAGGCAGTCTTTATCTTGAATTGCCTTAAAGTCTCCTTTGAGCTACTCGCATGGTACTTGCAGCTTTCAGCTAGCATCCTCCGCCTTTCTGCATTATATATTTTACACTGTATGAAAAGCCAGAGATTACCTCCTTTAGGGAAACATTGCTAAATAAATCTGCAACCAGCAATTTGAACACAATATTGCTAAGAAGACTCGTTCTAAACTGTGTTTTTCCCTCGAGCTTGTGATCACACATTAGACAAATGAGGGTGCTAATGAGAAAGCTGAGTTTAAAATGAACTTACTGGGAATTCTGAATACTAAGGTGAGGGGAAGAGAGGGAATGAAACATACAAAATATAGCAAAGGTATTGGGAGCACTAAACCAAGCTTTTAAACAACCAAAGGTTCCCCTAAAACCAAAAGGAAAATAATGTATTGGAAAGACTGCTATCAGCAGGGAGGTTTCTGATCATGTATGTAGACAGTGGGAAACTTTTTTTTTCACTCTACAGATATTTTGGACTTCTATTCCCAGAAACCAATGCTTGACCATGTAGGTCTCAGTTTTCATCTGTCAGAGGGTATGCTGGATTTAGGAGATAGATTACAGTTCCCACTATGTGCTGCCAAACTGGGCCAATTGGTTGGAAGGAATCCTGTTAGTCACAAGCAGAGTAAGATGATAATGATTGGAGTGGTGAAAGTGTGGCCAGACCTTTTTTTTTTTTCTTTTTTTTTTGGCTGTGTGTCAAGCCCCGCAAGAATCAAAGAGAAGTAATCCCAAATTTCAGTGGCACAATCTCTTGAATGTGTGGTTTGTCAATAGATACAAAAGCCCAGTTCTTGTGGGTTTTTTCGGGCTATATGGCCATGTTCTAGAAGGCATTTCTCCTGACGTTTCGCCTGCATCTATGGCAAGCTTCCTCAGAGGTGAGGTCAAAAGCCATCTGGGATTTTCCTCCTCATCCTCCTTCCACACCAACTCTTTGCAAGGTGCACAGAACAGTCTCCATCAAGACACAGAGAAAGCAAACACACAACCAAATTCAATCCTTTTGAGGAAGTTTTAACTTTTCTCTCAGTGCCAGGAATCACCTTCCTACTTTGCTTTTCCCAAAAATTCTTCTGGGGAAAATCAAAGTCTATTTGATAGTATCAGAGGTGGAAGGAGGCAGCAACAGTGATATCTTTGCAATCTCCACATTTTTCCAGACATAGGTGCAAAATAAAAAAGAACAGCAGAAATGTCATGAAGTTCCTCAGTTCTCAGTTTGCAAGGAATGCCTATTGCAAAACTTCAGTGGACGTGTGGAGAGATTGGGAGGAGGGCTGTTATTGTAATAATTAGGCACCTGAGTGGGCAGGGCAAAAAAACTGGAATTAGGCAAGAGAAAGGTGGCAAATGGAAAAGTTTTCTGCCTTTTGTGTGTTCTTGCCTACCCCACTCACTACAATTACCACAGTCTCAGAGGCCTTCTCCACTATGCTAAAAACCTGAGAGGAATCAAGTAAAAACAACCCACCCCCAACCCAATCCCGGGCTTTCCTGGGGAGAGTGGATAGATGGCATCCTGGGTCAAAGAAAGATAAATCCCTCCTCTTCCCACCTACTGACGCACTATTTTTCCACATAAGGAGGTCTGTACAGAAGGGCCTGCACTGCCTGCAGGCCCCTCTGTCAAGGTTTTTTTTTTGGGGGGGGGGGTGAAATGGGGGGGGTGGAGGGAAGAGGGTGGTCACTCTCCTGCTTCTGGCTTTTCGGAGCCCAAATAAGCAGGATGGCTGTGAAAACATTTGGACCCCCAGGTAAAAAGTGAGACAGGTCCGGAGTTTTGGGCCTGTCTGGAAGGGCCCTCGGTTTCTGCATTTCTTAGATATTGGGAATACAGAGCTACTCCAGAAGGCCACAGCGATACTGTTGTAGTAAATATTTGGGTGAATATAACTCAGTTCTGGTCTCCACTGGCTGTTCAGTCGCATATTGGGAACACCCCAAAAAGCATGTAAATCACTGAAAAGGAGGGGGGGGGGTTGTTGAAAAAATTATTACGCCTCAAAGAAGGGGTGCTGGGGCATTGGTGTGGGGCCTAAGCATCATAGTTGACAACCCCAAATGGTGCAGTCCTGAGCTTGTGTCATTTTCACCATTTTTAACATGTATAGTACAATTTTGCACATTTCTGCATACAACACAGAAATCTTCAAGGATCATTACAAAAAGCCTTGTATTCCAGTTTCCACAGAAAAGACAATTGTTTGTAAAATATTGGAAGAGCATCACCTGTGTGGCAATCAAAAATGACATTAGCATCTGTTTTAAGAACCATGTTCACTTTTTTTGGAACTGTAAACCAAGTGCTATAATCCCAGGGTAATCTATACTTCAACAGCACTTTTTTACAAAACAAAGCATGTGAGGTCGTTCCAACTTTTCAGAAGCTATCTAAAACAATACAGCAATAACACCAATTACTTTGCAGTACTGGAAATGTCTAAAATGAAACATTTAGATCATCAGAGTTGTTCTGGGTCGTCGGGGAACTCCTTCAGCCACCTGTGGTGGAGGAGACTTTTGACGACCCAGCAACTCGTTGTCGCGATTTCACACACCATTTTGCAGACAAAGTCGCTCAGATACGCCTTGAGCTCAACTCCAATTTCACCACAGTGCCAGAGGAGGTGATTGAGGCATCTGCTTGTCCGATTTTGTGGGATTCTTTTAGGCTTGTTCTTCCTGAGACCGTGGAGGAGGTCCTTGGGGCTGTGAGGGCAACCACGTCGGCTCTGGATCCTTGCCCGTCTTGGCTAGTTAAATCAGCCAGGGAGGGGCTGGTTGATTGGTTTGTGTTGATCATTAATGCATCGTTGGAGCAGGGGTTTTTTCCATCTCACCTGAAACAAGCTGTGGTTCGTCCACTCCTTAAAAAGGTTTCCCTTGACTGCACGGTGCTGAACAATTTCAGACCAATCTCCAACCTCCCTTTCTTGGGTAAGGTGCTGGAGCGGGTGGTTGCCTCCCAGCTCCAGGGCTTTTTAGATGACATCAACTACCTAGATCAGTCACAGTCTGGTTTCAGGCCTGGTCACGGCACCGAGACAGCCTTGGTCGCCTTGGTCGATGACTTCCGTAGAGAGCTGGACAGGGAGAGTGTGACTCTGTTGGTTCTCTTGGACATCTCAGTGGCTTTCAATACCATCGATCATGGTATCCTTCTGGGACGACTCTCTGGGATGGGTCTCGGGGGCACGGTTTTGTCGTGGCTCCAATCCTTCCTGGAGGGACGATCCCAGATGGTGAAGCTGGGAGACGCCTGCTCGGACCCCTGGCCTTTGAACTGTGGGGTCCCGCAAGGCTCTATTCTGTCTCCCATGCTTTTTAACATCTACATGAAACCGCTGGGAGAGGTCATCCGGAGTTTTGGAGTTAGGTGTCACCTCTATGTAGATGACGCACAACTCTACTACTCTTTTCCACCTAATTCCAAGGAGGCCTCTCGGGTGCTGGACGAGTGCCTGGCCGCTGTGTCTATCTGGATGAGGAGGAACAAGCTGAAGATCAATCCCGACAAGACAGAGGTCCTCCTGGTCGATCGTAAACCTGACCGGGGTATAGGATGGCAACCTGTGCTGGACGGGGTTACACTCCCCCTGAAGCCACAGGTCCGCAGTCTGGGAGTCCTCTTGGATTCATCGCTTACGCTTGAGGCTCAGGCGTCGGCGATGTCTGGGAGGTCTTTCGCACAATTGAGACTCGTGCGCCAACTGCGACCGTACCTCGCGAAGGCTGATCTGGCCGGGGTGGTCCATGCCTTGGTCACCTCTAGATTGGACTATTGCAATGTGCTCTACGTGGGGCTGCCCTTGAAAACGGCTCGGAAGTTCCAACTGGTCCAATGAGCAGCAGCCAGGATGTTAACTGGGGCCCCTTACAGAGAGAGGTCAACCCTCCTGTTCAAGGAGCTCCACTGGCTGCCGTTTATTTTCCGAGCCCAATTTAAGGTGCAGGTGCTTACCTACAAAGCCCTGAACGGTTTGGGACCATCCTACCTGCGTAACCGCATCTCCGTGTACGAACCCACGCGTTCACTGCGGTCATCTGGAGAGGCCCTGTTCATGATCCCGCCTGCGTCGCAAGCGTGTTTGCTGGAGTCACAAGACAGGGCCTTTTCTGTGGTGGCCTCCCGACTCTGGAACACCCTCCCCAAAGATCTTAGACAGGCCCCTACATTGGCAGTCTTCAGAAAGAACTTGAAGACCTGGCTGTTCCGATGTGCCTTCCCAGATTAGGAAATCTCCAATACCAAGTCCCATAAGCACTCCAATACCAAGTCCCATAAGTTTAATAATAATAATAATAATTTAGATAAATACAAGTAGAAAAAGCTCAGTAACTTCTTTGATGTGTGATTCTTCCCCTCCTTATTTCCCCAGAATGGAGAGACCAGATGCTATGAAGATCATTGTAAATGTATAGTGGGAACCTTTAAATTACTCCTCAAATAAATCTACAATAGATTATTTTTATCCCAAGTGCCCTCATCCCCTTTTTACTGTCTTCTTAAAGACGATTGGCTTCTTAAAATACAGCAAATTTTCTACAGGCAAAAATGTAGAGATCAGTCCCAAGGCTGAAAATAGACATTTGTCTGAGGCTTGCTTCTGGCAATTTGTGTGCTCCAATTTTCAAAAATGACTTTCTGATTTAATCTTCATGTTGTTTCAGCTTCATATTTTATTTCAAGGCAGGAACGGAACGAGGATTTCAGTTCAAGGGTTGATGTTCAGGTTGCTGAATTTTGGTTTTAACTTTTAAATGCATAGTTCAGTGTTTAGCAAAGGTTTAACCCATTGCATCACCTGGGGCTCCCAATCAATTTAAATGGATCCAGTGTAACCCCACTCACAGAGTTGCTGAACACCTTGTTGTTAGCTTCTGCTCCAATGACCGCATCTAAGTTAGTTCTTATGCGAGAGATTTTATCTGTGAAATGGTTGTTAAAAATATCACAGTAAGGGTATTTAGGGCAATCATGTCAATATCCCTGGTTAGATTCTGATTCCATTTATTGGCCAGGGATTCAACAGGGGTGTTGGTGATGCTAGCCATAGTACCCTCCAAGACTTCCTGGAATCTCAGAGGATCCATTGGCTTTTTAGGGTGGACTATTTTGATAGGTCTTCCACTCCTGCAGGGGTAGGTGAAGCAGTGATACTAGCCTTGACCAGAAAGTGACCTGTCCATGACCGCTCTGAGGTATTGATCACCTCCGCCCATAGATCTGTATGTTCCAAGCTGAAAATCACATCAAGGGTATTACATGCTGAATGCATCAGTCTGGACACCAATTGGGATAGGCCCCTGTTTGTCCCAGATACCATGAACTCCCAAGCTGCACCAGCCAAACTGGCATCCAGTGGTATGTTGAAGTTACCCACAAGCAAAAGTCTGGGTGACTCCTTCACCTCCAAGATCAATTCTGTGAGCTCGGCCAGGGAGTCTGTTAGGCAGCAGGGTAGATGGTACACTATCGGAATGCTTAGTCTATCTCTGGTTTTCAGACTCAGGTACACACACTCAATGTAATTCAGTTCCCTAACAGTAAGGTTTTGAAACCAAGTCCTTCAGATATTTTCTGTCCCAACACTCCCCCCCCCCCCCCATGCATATTTATGAACAGACTTTGATCAAACATGATATTTACAGCTAGGATTACACTTCATCTACATTTTTTGCATAAATTAACAAGCACTTGGTAAATATTGGCTTGGGAAGGGAAGGATTTGGTGATTTGGTTCAATTTGCCTGGAACAAATGTTAAAAACTGCTAACTATCAAACTTTTATGTTCAACTAATAAGCAAAACATCCTAAACCAGATAAAGCAAGGCAATTTTTCTAAAATAAAATAAAGAGATTCAATTTTTGAAATATCCTGTGCTTTGAAGAACAGAAAAATGCATATTTCCACTTTCCCTTCAACATTCTTTACTATCTGGACACTGCTGCTTGAAGAAAACTGAATCTATTCTAGTAAAGCAAATGCTAATATATCTGTGCTTTTTTCCACTAAGGTAACTATTAGTAGAGCAAACAAAATAGCCTGTACCATTAATGACATTTGCCTACATAAGAAGGAAGTTTTACAGCCATAAACAAAAACTACCTGCCTAGTGCCATAATTATCAATCAGCTTTTGTTCACTCTATTAATGAAACAGTAATTTTAGGTGCCTAAATTAAGCATTATAATTCTTTAACAGAAGATAAATTCTAAACTATCCAATATATGCACCACAGGGTGACCAAATTATGACCTGGAAATTGTTCCCTTTCTTTAACCTCTATAAGTATTATTATTATTACTGGATATTTTGAAATATTTATTTGGCTATAGCCAGGAAGCCCCATTTTTAGACAGATGCTTCCTACATCTTCTTCCTCTAATGGAGGAATTATGTGGTGAACTACAACTTGTATCAGCCCTGGGCAGTACAAATAATGTTGGTGGATGCTAGGAAAGGGTAGCATTTTGACCAATACTGTACCCTAAGTAATGACTATTCTGCTTACCTAGTCATGAACTAGTGCTCCCTCAAATTCATCCTTCTCCCCTATCTCAGACCATCATGCTTTTTTGGGTCCTGAGTTAAAATCTGTTTCTAATTATAGAAAGGAGGGGTGTATTCACTGAAATTTCTAAATTGTCTACCTGGATAGCTGAGAGTATTATTCCTTTGATTTCTGTTATCATACACTAAATTACTAAAATGCTGTATTACATTTCATGTTTAGACACAGGACACATCTCCAAAATGTCTCACCCCCCCCCCCCAAAAGGGCATTCTTGCAACACTACATATTAACATTAATCTAAGGAAGTTTCCTCCTGTTAGCAAAATGTGCATCTTTATTAAGAATATAGTATAAAGATAGTATAAAGACCTCATCATAGGCTTGCTTTCTCCCATTTCTAAACACTTTAAAGATGGAGTCCCATGGAGGCCATCAAACAACGCAAGAGTACTGTATTTAGAAAGGGGGGAAAGGGGATACAGTTAGGAGGCAATGGACTCCCATGCTCTCCATTTGCATAGATATAGCCAAAGGTGGGTATTTTAAGATAGAATGGAAACTGTTGGGTTTCTCCATTTTTGAAAAAAAAAAAGGTTATTGATTTCAGACAAGGAAGCAGCAAGAAAAAAAAAGAATGACTTTCTCAATGCATAGGCATATCAGATTGGCATACCATAAAGCCATATTCTAAACTATGGAAGGTTCAGATGTCTAATTTCAGCGGAAGCAAACATAATTTGAAGTTGGTGATGCTGTTGTTTACTATAAAGATACGCTCGATGTCCAATTGGGCAGGGGGCAAGAAATCCCACCACTGTCCCTCCTTCAATAAGGAATTCACACCACTTTGGCTCTTATAGCGTTTGAGGGGATGTCTCTTTATTTAAAACCTTCGCTGCCACCATAAACTGAAGAATCACGAACCCTCTAGCTATTTAGAATGCTAAAAGACTGTTTAAAATAGTAAAAGGCTTTTTTACTCCACCAAATACTGTATATTAACAAGGGCTTCTTTGAGGGGAAACAGGTTGAGGTTGAATACACTGAAAAGGACCCAAACCAAAAATGGCACTTGACTCAGGCTTAGATTGTAAAAAATAACAAGAAAGGTTTATTGAATACAAGTTACAGAATAAAAGTGAATGCAGGTTCAGAGGCTTAGCTGTTACAATTAAAGTGTTCCTGGTTCTTAGAAACGTAGCGGTTGCTTGAGAGAATGGCACTATTCTTTGTTACAATTTCCTAACCAAATCTCAGCTATGTCTTTTCTAAAATAGCTGTAACCAGTCCCCCAGAACTGAACTGAACTCTCAAAATAATCTGATCTCTTTCCCTCCAACTGGCTAACTCCGCCCCCCTTTTACCAACCAATCCTGGCTGTTGCTGGGCTGGCTCAGGCCTAGGCCACTCCCCACTCTGAACTGGAGGCTTCCCTAAACTAAGATGGCTCTTGCAGTTCTCTGCCAGGCCTTCTAAGCTGAAAACTACCTAGCCTGTCTCTTCCTGGGCCCTGCCACCCCCGGCTGGCAAGGTAAGGGATCTTCACATTTACCAACTTAGTTAATTAGCTTCCAGATTAAAAGAGAAACATGTATTCTGTCCTTCATTCAGAGGAAAAATCACAAAGAAGGTTCTCAAAATGGTTCCTTAAGAGAATAAAAAGAGAGATTAAATAGCACACAGCAACTCCAGTAATAGTAATTTAGAAAGAAGGCTGGATAAACAAGATTAGATGTTTAGCTGTATCCGGATGTTAAATAAAACCCAAGTAAATCTTTTACCTCCCTTGCCTTTCAGAACTGAGGCTTAACTTGATTAATCAACTGCCCTTTAAATCCCAATAAATTAGAAAGTGACCCAGGATTTTTGTAGAATAAATTCTTAAGTGTAAAATATTTATTCTCCGAAGTTTAAATTTGCAAAAAAAGAAAAAAAAAAAACCACTGTAACCCTAAATGTGATTTTTAAAAATGCAAAGGGGTATTTACAGTGCTTCAGACATGAAGTGAAATTTAAGTCTCAAACAGAAGTTAAACATATTTAGTTTTAAAATAAAGAAAACTGTCCAGGGAAAAGTTCTGATGGCTGTGATTTCTTAATCTGAAATCTAAATAAATAAAAAAATAAATCAAAGCAGGTTTCTATCATTTGTGATAGCATACATCGCTACACCAAAATGCAGAAAACTACACCAAATCTGAATGTTTGGTTATATTCTGGCTCCACAATATCTATTCATATTCCTTATATATCTAATTCACAATTCTAGAAGTTACTTGATACTTGTGCATAGGAACAGGACAGCTTACTACTTCCCGACATCTTTGTCATGTCCAAGAAGAAAACACATTAACTCAGGATATTTTCAGGATGTGTAGATTATATTTGAGTCTTAAACATCATTCATTAGAAAGATACACAATTGATTGTTAGTTTTCCACTTACATTTTGAAATCACAATTTGATAAAAATGCTTCAATGAAAATAACTGCAGCAGAGAAAGTGAACTATAGGAAATCAAAAAGGTGGTATTCTTGCTGAGCCAATTCTTTTTAAAAAAAATCAATTCCATCTGAAAGTTGATGACGGTGCACTTAAAAGAAGTATGCACAAGCCCTTATTGGAGCACTGCTACTTTGTTTTAATTAGGATTCTAAGTGGTGCTATCAAATGTTATGCCTTAGCATTGCTTCCAAAAGGGAGGGCAGCCAATTTCTACTGCCCAGCTCAGAATGTGAAAATGTAGACACACAAGAATAATAGAATCAAAGAGTTGGAAGAGACCTCATGGGCCATCCAGTCCAACCCCCTGCCAAGAAGCAGGAATATTGCATTCAAATCACCCCTGACAGATGGCCATCCAGCCTCTGTTTAAAAGCTTCCAAAGAAGGAGCCTCCACCACACTCTGGGGCAGAGAGTTCCACTGCTGAACGGCTCTCACAGTCAGGAAGTTCTTCCTCATGTTCAGATGGAATCTCCTTTCTTGTAGTTTGAAGCCATTGTTCTGCGTCCTAGTCTCCAGGGCAGCAGAAAACAAGCTTGCTCCCTCCTCCCTGTGACTTCCTCTCACATATTTATACATGGCTATCATATCTCCTCTCAGCCTTCTCTTCTTCAGGCTAAACATGCCCAGCTCCTTAAGCCACTCCTCATAGGGCTTGTTCTCCAGACCCTTTATCATTTTAGTCGCTCTCCTCTGGACACATTCCAGCTTGTCAATATCTCTCTTGAATTGTGGTGTCCAGAATTGGACACAATATTCCAGGTGTGGTCTAACCAAAGCAGAATAGAGGGGTAGCATTACTTCCCTAGATCTAGACACTATGCTCCTATTGATGCAGGCCAAAATCCCATTGGCTTTTTTTGCCGCCACATCACATTGTTGGCTCATGTTTAACTTGTTGTCCACGAGGACTCCAAGATCTTTTTCACACTACTGCTCTCAAGCCAGGTGTCCCCCATTGTGTATCTTTGCATTTCGTTTTTCCTGCCAAAGTGCATTTGTCACTGTTGAACTTCATTTTGTTAGCTTTGGCCCATCTCTCTAATCTGTCAAGATCGTTTTGAATCCTGCTCCTGTCCTCTGGACTATTGGCTATCCCTCCCAATTTGGTGTCATCTGCAAACTTGATGATCCTGCCTTCTAGCCCTTCATCTAAGTCATTAATAAAGATGTTGAACAGGACTGGGCCCAGGACGGAACCCTGCGGCACTCCGCTCGTCACTTCTTTCCAGGATGAAGAGGAAGCATTGGTGAGCATCCTCTGGGTTCGTCCATTTAACCAATTACAGATCCACCTCACCGTAGTTTTGCCTAGCCCACATTGGACTAGTTTCCTTGCCAGAACGTCATGGGGGACCTTGTCGAAGGCCTTACTGAAATCCAGGTATGCTACATCCACGGCATTCCCTGCATCTATCCAGCTTGTAACTCTATCGAAAAAAGAGATCAGATTAGTCTGGCATGACTTGTTTTTGATAAATCCATGTTGACTATTAGCAATGACCGCATTTGTTTCTAAGTGTTTGCAGACCACTTCCTTAACAATCTTTTCCAGAATCTTGCCTGGTATCGACGTGAGGCTGACCGGACGGTAGTTGTTTGGGTCGTCCTTTTCTCCCTTCTTGAAGATTGAGACCACATTGGACCTCCTCCAATCTGCTGGAACTTCTCTTGTTCTCCAAGAACTCTCAAAGATGGTTGCCAATGGTTCTGAAATGACTTCCGCTAGTTCCTTCAATACTCTTGGGTGTAGTTGATCTGGCCCTGGGGACTTAAACTCATTTAAAGCAGCCAGGTATTCCTTTACGACTTGTTTCCCAATTTGGAGTTGGATGTCCTCAAATCCCTCATCCACTCCATCTTGCTGAGGTTGAAGATGACTTTCTTTTTGTGAGAAGACCGAGGCAAAGAAGGTATTAAGTAATTCTGCCTTTTCCCTATCCCGTCAGCATTGCCCCATCTTCTCCTCGAAGAGGCCCTATCGCCTCCTTCTTTTTCCTTTGACTTGGCTCCCAGGCAAATTTTTGGGATGGTGGTAGTAATTTATGGCTCTCCTCTTCTTCATGGAAATACAAAATCTCCCTTGAGACACTGTACATACTCCTGTTCTCCTTGAAGTCCAGATTTCCTTCTTTAAGAGTATTTTAAACTTCATGTGTTTGTGAAATTACTAGGGGTATGAAATCCAATGAAATTACTAGGGGTATTTATTTTTTACCCCATATTTCTTTAAGACCACTTATTTCATAATAATTGGTAGTTTTTTCATGGTTTTAGAATTTCTGATTTTTACTGTACAGTGGAATATAATTACTGTATATAGAAATGTTGGTCAAAGTTGCAAGGTTATCATTTAGGCATAATGTGTGACTGTTTAAAACGTCTGAGGTATCAAGGTAAAATGATACTTCTTATCTTTACTATCTGTTTTCCTGCTGATTCATAGCAAGCAATACATACTTTTTGCTCTTCAGAAAAAAAGAGAAATCATTGGCAAAGGAACCAACGAAGTAGGGGTCTAGTAAAATACAGTGATTCCAACCTCTTTCCATTTTCTTAGATCTTTTACAAGGACAGGAAAAATTTCTAAATGGAGATTTGGCAGTCTTATTTTCAATAAAGTAAATTGAAAGAGGGAAGTTGGATGGTTTGTTCCCTGAATAATGCTCACCCGTTACTACTACCAAGATCACTGGAATGCAAATTTCATACAAAGATAAGTCCATTCTTGAATGCTTTGGACCAGTGTTTCTCAAACTCTGCTCCTTCAGATGTTTTGGACTTCAGCTCCCACAATTCCTAACAGCTGGTAAGCTGGCTGGAATTTCTGGGAGCTGAAGTCCAAAACACCTGGAGGAACAGAGTTTGAGAAACACAGCTTAAACTACTGCTTCTTAAACTGTGAGCCTTGGCCCCAAATAGGATACCCTTAGCTCAATGTTGGGGTTGCGAAAAAATTGACAACAGTAAAAGGTTTCTGACTGCCACCTAGACATTTAATTTTTATACCTATCTAATATATACCTGGGATCGTGTAAAAATTTATCTGACAGAAAAGGGTCACAAGTGGAGAAAATTTAAGAAGCCTTGCTTTAGCATAATGGCCAATTGTTGTCAGTTAGTGTTCTTTATGTTATTATGAATTTGTACACATAGAAAGAAACTGAACCTGGATATGCACATAACTTTTTTAAAATACATCTCAAGGAGAAATAGGAAAGAGATTCCCTACACTCTAGAAACCCTCCAATTATTCTGCTTTTACAATAGCCCCAATTAATCCTCTGACATCCGACTTTTTCAGCTTCTTTTAAAATATTCCAGTTTCTTTTCTTTTCTTTCTGTTTTCTTCCTGTATCCTTAGCTTGCTTTGAGCTGGATCTATACTGCCATATACTGTCCAGGTCCTGAACCGGTGCTTGGCCGCTGTGACGGTCTGGATGAGGGTGAATAAATTGAAATTGAATCCAGACAAGACAGAGGTACTCCTGGTCAGTTGCAAGGCCGAACAGGGCATAGGGTTACAGCCTGTGTTGGATGGGGCCGCACTCCCCCTGAAGATGCAGGTTCGCAGCTTGGGTGTGACCCTGGACTCATTGCTGAGCCTGGAACCCCAGGTTTCGGCAGTGACCAGGGGAGCATTTGCACAGCTAAAGCTTGTGCGCCAGCTGCGCCCGTACCTTGGGAAGTCTGACTTGGCCACGGTAGTCCACGCTCTGGTTACATCCCGTTTAGACTACTGCAATGCTCTCTACGTGGGGTTGCCTTTGAAGACAGCTCGGAAGCTCCAACTAGTCCAACGCTCGGCAGCCATGATTTTAACAGGAGCGGAGCGCAGGGAGCATACAACCCCCCTGTTGCGCCAACTCCACTGGCTACCGATCTGCTACCGGGCTGAATTCAAAGTGCTGGCGTTGGCCTTTAAAGCCCTAAACGGTTCCGGCCCAAGCTACCTATCTGACCGCATCTCTGCTTATGAACCCACCAGGACTTTGAGATCTTCCGGGGAGACCCTGATCTCGATCCCGCCTGCTTCTCAAGCTTGGCTGGCGGGGACGAGAGGTAGGGCCTTCTCGGTGGTGGCTCCTCGGCTGTGGAACACCCTTCCTACGGACATTAGACTAGCACCATCTCTAATGGTATTCCGCAAAAAGGTGAAGACCTGGACGTTTGTGCAGGCGTTTGAGCAATTTAGTGCAATCTGGTAATGGAACATAGGAATGGAACAATGGATGACGAACCTGGACTACGCTTGGATGATGAGAAGATTGGGTACGGTTGTTTTTTGTAATAATTGTGCATTGTAATTGCTTATTGGTAACTTATGGATAATGTGTTAAGTCAATTGTTATATGTTGTATGGAACCACTGCTGTTTCTACTGTTTTTACTGTTTGTGAACCGCTGTGAGTCGCCTTCGGGCTTGAGATACAGCTGTATATAAGCAAAGTAAATAAATAAATAAATAAATAAATATAATCCAGTCCAATGCAGTTGATCTACATTTAGAAACTTGATTATATGGCAGTGGAGATTGGGCTTTGGTTGCCGAAAAGTGAGTTCAAGCAGGAGAAATTTGCATTCGATTGACTCAGCAGCAGTAGAGGAAAGGAGGGGGGCATATCTTACCCTTCCCTGTAGATTTGAATAAAAGCATACTGCTGATCTTTCCTAGCCTGTGTGTTTTGCCTAAGTAATGATTTTTGCCACCTTTCCCAGGCTGCAATGTTAGTTGATCAGTTGTGTCCCAATTTTCCACTATGAAATTTTGCATAGTCAGGAAATAGGCATCAGGATTTTGGTGGCTTGATGGGGCTGATTTGTTCATATCATGGTTCAATAAACAATTTTCATAAATTGTTTATGGCTACCAGTATTAAAAAAAACTCTAAAATTGCAACAGCACACCAACAGAGAGGAAGCAGGCAGGGACATCTAATTACCTCTCAATAAAAGTTTGCCTCAGGCGCAGTCAGGCCACTGTATGCTAATCAAGGTAGTCAGTAGAAACATTCACACCTAGTTCCAGCAGAGAAGAGTCCTTTGTCTCACCCTGGTCATTCCACAGATATATAAACCCTTTTGCCTAGTTCCAACAGACCTCACTACCTCTGAGGATGCTTGCCATAGATGCAGGCGAAACGTCAGGAGAGAATGCATCTAGACCATGGCCATACAGCCTGAAAAACCTACAACAACCCAATTTTCATAAAGCAGAACAGATTTTTTTTATTTCATCAATGGCCAGCATTAAAAGAATCAGCAGAACATGGGTAAAACATATATTTAGGTATTGAAATACAACTTTTAAACAGTAAGTTTAAAAAACAGTGCTAAATATGAGACTTAAAACAGTGTTAAAAGCTTGTATATTTAAATAACAATGTTAGCAATGATAAAAGCCAAGATAAAAGCTAAGATAAAATAATAAAACCTTTTGCGACTGCACTGACAAGCGATTGCTGATAAAAAAACCCCTTGCAACAAAATCTAGAGGGAGGGGTATGAGCACATAGGAAACACGAGAAGGCATGGGGAGGGGCACAGTTGAACACAAGTCCAGAGACTAGGCGGATAAAGCCCCCTCTTCTGTTCAGCAACATCATCCGCTGCTGCCACCACTTTCTCTCCATCCCATTTGCTATGGGCAGAAGAGCTGTGTGGGAAGCAAGATAGAACTGTTCTTCACAAGGCAGGCTGTTTTCCAAATGTACAGATCTGAGAATTCCTCAGAGTCAGAAAGTTATTGAAAGACCGCCTGGGAAGCTGCCTGTGCTGATTGTTATGGAGAGCCATTCAAAGCAGCAGTGGCTTTCTGGATTAACAGGGTCTCTGTGCAGAAGGAACTGTGATAACCCAACTTGTCATGCTAGTACCACCACCTCTGACAGATACCATTGTTGTCATTGTTGTTACAGTGTACCACCAAATTGGCTTCAACATATGAATGAGACACCCTGTCTTGAGCAGTTCTGCTCAGTTCTTGTAAACTCTGCATCATGACTTCCCTCATCAGATTAATCCATCTATAATGTGAACTTACTCTTTCCCCTCTGCCTTTCATTTTCTGGGCATTTTTGCCCTTTTCCACTGAATGGTGTCACCTCATGCTATGTCCAAACTGCAATAGTTTAGTCATTTGGTTTCCTAGTGAATGTTTAGGCTTAATTTGCTCTAGGTAAAGGTAAAGGTAGTCCCCTGACATAAAGTCCAGTCATGTCTGACTCTGGGGTGTGGTGCTCATCTCCATTTCTAAGCCGAAGAGCCAGCGTTGTCCATAGACACTTCCAAGGTCATGTGGCCAGCATGACTTGATGGAGCGCCGTTACCTTCCCGCCGGAGCGGTACCTATTGATCTACTCACATTTGCATGTTTTCGAACTGCTAGGTTGGCAGAAGCTAGGGCTGACAGCGGAAGCTCACGCCGCTCCCCAGAATTGAACCTGCGACCTTTCGATCAACAAGCTCAGCAGCTCAGTGCTTTTACCCACTGCGTCACCGGGGGCTCCCATTTATTTGTCTTATTGGCAGCCCACGGTATTCACAGAACTCTCATCTAGCACCTCTTTCCAAATGAGTTGTGTCTTCTCCTGTCAGCTTTCCTCAATCATACATAGCAATTGGAAACACTGTGGCACAGTGTTTAATGATATCATTTTACACTCAAGGCTCTTATCTAGTTCCTTCATAGCTACAGTCTTCTCTGTGTCTTGCCCCATTTATGCCGAAATGGGGTCCCACGGAGCCCACTGAATGACACAGGGCAACTTCTGGCAACTTTTCCATGGGACTCAGTTTTAGCAGCATGCCTTTAGAAAGTTGGGTGTTACCTGACTCCTAATGGCACAAAACAGAAGAAAGGCAGACCTGAAGGGGGAAAGGACATGGGATAGCAGAAGACGAACCTCAACAGGAAGAAACTTCCCTTTGCTTTCTCCCACTTTCCCACTCTTTTCATCTGCCTGTCTGATGAGGTTCTTAGTCTTCAGCAAGGTGGACCTCCATTACTGCTGGAATTGATGGATATTGCAGAGACACTCCCATCATTTGCAGTGCATTAACAGAAAAAGTAGTCATGTTGATGAGTTAATGAATCCTTCAGAGATTTAAATAGAAAATGCTAAGCAATAAACAATCTGATATCTCAAGATCATAGAATCATAGAGTTGGAAGAAACCACATGAGCCAACTAGTCCCACCCCCTGTCATGCAGGAAAAGCACAATCAAAGTATCCCATTAAAGATGCGGCAGTTTTATGTCTTTCATTATCTTCTGGGAGTCCTTGTTGTACATACTAGTTTGTTCTATCTGGCTCAGTGCTAGGTGAATAATAATGCTTAAAACATTGTTTTTCCTATTTGGCTTGGAGTATTTTACCTACTAGCTTCTTGTGACTGACTCTGGAAAGGCTGAGGCCTTGATATTGTACCTCCTTTTATCTTCATCGAACTCCTTAGATTACTTACTAATGATCTGGTCTGGCTTGACTTTCCTGTAACTGTTTTCTCTTATTGTAGTTGCTCTCTCCTGGTCTTTGCTACCTCTAAGCACAAGATAGGTATCTTTCAAACCTCTCTCTTTTACATGCCAAGATCAATCACATAAACAAATCTACTACATCATTTCCTCATTACAACCTTATGGATATAGAACAAATGGGTTAACTTTCTGGCTCCTCCCTCATCTCCAGTACGTCCCTTCAAAGACTACCCAATGTATATGCTGAAGTTAATGAACAAATAGCAAGGTTGTTGAAGAGAGGAATGTGTGGATTTATTCCATAGAAACTCTCTAATTTTCTCAGGTTTTATAAAAACTAAAGTTAATAAATCTCTTGGCTTCAATATTATCAGATTTTTGGGTTTGCTAAATATTTTTCCCCGCTCTCCTTCAGCCCAAAGAACAATTGCACATTTTGAGGAATTATGTGCATGTTTGCTTCCAAAGGATTCATATCCAAAATATTTTTGATTGTTAGATTATTCACACAATCTGAAAGTAGTTTTTGAAGTGTAGTGAAATCTGAATTAAATGCAACGTTTTTTGAAGTAGAGTTGGCTAATGTCTGAGTGTCCCCACAACTTAAATCCTTCTTAGCCTCACATTAGGTAACGGGTTTAAAACACTCCTTAGATGGTACTTAACTCTTTGCAAACTCTTGGAGATTAACACTTATTTATACTCACTCTTCACATGTGGTTGTCCTGGCCATTAGCTAAGAGTTTTGGAGAAATGCTCTTGATTTTTCTTTCCAGAATGACAAACCAACATGTATGACTTCTGTTATTTATTTGTCATTGGCAAATAGAAAGCTGCAGAATAAGGAACACATCACAGCTTTGTAATAGGCAGCAAGCCAGGAGACTACAAAATGTCGAACACCAGAAGGGCTCACTTTCAGGTTGTAGTTAAATAGGGATTGGTTTATGGCACTCACTGAGAAATTATTCTACCAAATGCAAGCTTCTATCTAAAGGGTAATCACTCCAGATAAATTTGCTGTGTTTATTATCTTTGCATATTATGAAACTGTACCATTTGGTCCTCCTTTAGCTCATAGAAAATATTGGAAAAGACCAGTATTTGATTTTTCTTTCATATTTCAAATTTAATTTTTATCACGTTTTATATAGTCAAGAAATATTTTGACCTGTTTTGTCGTCATTATTTTGGTTCCTTGTTCATTATATTGTATTTTAACTTAATAAAATAAAGTAAGACAGATATCCTCATCACCCATATGAAAGTTATATAAATAATTCCTGTTTGTTATTTTAATTTTTGTAACATTCAACTGCAACCTCTGTTTCCCCCTTGACATCAGTATTTGTCCTAGTCTTTGCCTTTTCTGCTAATATTGCTAATGTGTAACCTGCATATCCTAAACTGTTGAAGTTTATTCTTCCAATTTCATGCATCTTTCCTCTGAGTCTAATCCCACTTTTATATGAAACATTTTGCATACAAATTAAACAGCTAGTATGATGAAATGCAGGGTTGTCTGCTTTCCTGACTGGAAAACATTCTGACAGTGCCCTTTTATCACAGGTATAGGCTACATATCAGGATAACCACAGATGGTAACACCCCCATTTCTTTTAGAAAAAAAATCAGTTTTCCATGATCTACATAGTGAAAAGTTTTACTGTAATCTATAAAGCATGGGTTGATTTTCTCCTAAATTTATTCAGTATACTCCATTATCCAACATGTGGTTATAGTATGATTACTGTCACATCTTTTTTCTTTTATTTTTTTGACTAATTTTAGTCAATGTAATGCTTAAGAAGCATTGCTAACAACAAGGCAGCAGGAGACGACGGGATCCCAGCTGAACTGTTTAAAATCTTGAAAGATGATGCTGTCAAGGTGATGCATGCCATATGCCAGCAAATATGGAAAACACAAGAATGGCCATCAGACTGGAAAAAATCAACTTATATCCCCATACCAAAAAAGGGAAATGCGAAAGACTGCTCAAACTTCCGTACAGTGGCCCTTATTTCTCATGCCAGTAAGGTAATGCTCAAGATCCTGCAAGGAAGACTCCAGCAATACATGGACCGAGAGTTGCCAGACGTTCAAGCTGGGTTTAGAAAAGGCAGAGGAACGAGAGACCAGATGGCCAATATCCGCTGGATAATGGAGAAAGGCAGGGAGTTTCAGAAAAACATCTACTTCTGTTTCATTGACTATTCTAAAGCCTTTGACTGTGTGGATCATAATAAATTGTGGCAAGTTCTTGGTGGGATGGGCATACCAAGCCACCTTGTCTCTCTCCTGATGAATCTGTACAAGGACCAAGTAGCAACAGTCAGAACTGACCACGGAACAACAGACTGGTTCAAGATTGGGAAAGGCGTACGGCAAGGCTGCATACTCTCACCCAACCTTTTTAACTTGTATACAGAACACATCCTGCGATGTGCGGGGCTTGATGAATGCAAGGCTGGAGTGAAAATTGCTGGAAGAAACATTAACAACCTCAGATATGCAGATGACACCACTCTGATGGCCGAAAGCGAGGAGGAGCTGAGGAGCCTTCTAATCAAGGTGAAAGAAGAGAGCACAAAAGCCGGGTTGCAGCTAAACATCAAAAAAACCAAGATTATGGCAACAAGAATGATTGACAACTGGAAAATAGAGGGAGAAAATATGGAGGCCGTGACAGACTTTGTATTTCTAGGTGCAAAGATTACTGCAGGTGCAGACTGTAGCCAGGAAATCAGAAGGCGCTTACTTCTTGGGAGGAGAGCAATGTCCAGTCTCGATAAAATAGTAAAGAGTAGAGACATCAGACTGGCAACAAAGATCCGCCTAGTCAAAGCCATGGTCTTCCCTGTAGTAACCTACGGATGTGAGAGCTGGACCTTAGGGAAGGCTGAGCGAAGGAAGATCGATGCTTTTGAGCTGTGGTGCTGGAGGAAAGTGCTGAGAGTGCCTTGGACTGCGAGAAGATCCAACCAGTCCATCCTCCAGGAAATAAAGCCCGACTGCTCATTGGAGGGAAGGATACTAGAGACAAAGTTCAAGTACTTTGGCCACATCATGAGGAGACAGGAAAGCCTAGAGAAGACAATTATGCTGGGGAAAGTGGAAGGCAAAAGGAAGAGGGGCCGACCAAGGGCAAGATGGATGGATGGCATCCTTGAAGTGACTGGACTGACCTTGAAGGAGCTGGGGGTGGTGACGGCCGACAGGGAGCTCTGGCGTGGGCTGGTCCATGAGGTCACGAAGAGTCGGAGGCGACTGAATGAATGAACAACAACAAAGTCAATGTAATGAGTCCTTATATTACATAACTTCAGACCATCCTTTTAAAACTAAATAAGTCAGCAGCTGATTTTCATTTTTCACTTGTGTCCACTGGTATTATCGGACATAGCAGTAAGTTATACATGTATTTTGTTTTTCCCCCAATCTGGAAATCTCATCTTCTGGTATTGTTTCTTGTTTCAGGTTGTATTTTCTTACCACAGGATTTTCAGAGTAAAGGACATTCCTGGATAATTTATGAGTGCCTCCTTTTGCTTAGTGCTAAAAAAAATAACGGTAGCTAAAATGCTTCTGACATTGCCTTAGAAAATCCTCCTCAAATGTTACTCACTCACTACTGCTACTGTCCAATAACTGATTGGCACATTTTATCCTGTTTCAGTGTGCCAAGTACCCAAGTGATTGCTCCTCCTGTTCAAGAAACAAACCAGAGAAACCAGTTCAGATAAGAACAAAATAACGGCCCAAGCAGCCTGTTTTGCAGCACAAAAATTGCCTTTGCGGTGCTAATTTATAGTCAGCTTTAAAGCTGGCCTACTTGTCTTAGCGTTTCTCTTTTAAACAGGTTATACTTCTGTCTATGCTTTTCTTTTTAGCCTGTGATACTCCAAAGGATATCTCCAACTCCTTCTCTCCAAGGTCAACATGTGTTGGTCTGGGCTCTGTTTCAAGAGCAGAGTGGCCAGCCTGGAATTTCTTTCCTCAGTTCACATCTTCCCATTAGTCCAGCTTCTCTGTCTCACTTAAGGGACTCTACCAGCAATACAACTTCTTGCCCATAAAACATGCAATCCCACCCCCACAGAAAAGCAGTGCCAAGGTGAAATAACTACATATTTATATGCAACTCTTCCAAAATCCCACTGGTGGTCAACAAATGTAATATCTCATCTTGTTCTGTCAGTACCACCAAAAGCAGAATATTTCTGAGTGTGTTTTACTAATATTGCAAGCTGCAATGCAGCTATTCCAGAGACATATATGTTAAACAGAGAATAAATATTATTAAACAAAAAAATAAACTTAAAAGATTATTGCTCTGGGGAACATACTGTCTGAAAGTGTACTTTCCTAATTTTTATCCATGCATCATATTACTGTGCTGTTGTTGTGGGCCTTTAAGTCATTTCTGACTTATGATGGTCCTAAGGTTACTTTATATGGGGTTTTCTGGAGATGATAGTATGTTATGTGATCACCAGTGGGTTTCTATGGCCAAATGGGAAATTGAAACCTTCAGTTTCAAACTGAATTATATGGCAGTATCGATAGGGCCCTGGTCTCTGGTGTTGTAGCTCAAAATTCAAACCAATATACCACGCTGCATACTTACTGCTGTTGATCTACCACAATCACCTTCAAATCCGCATTCACAATAGTCTCTACTTTATCCATTCTATCTACAATTCTAACACAATTAATTTACTTAACTAACTGTCTTAAGGCTAAATTCTTTCCAAGCTGCACTAAACTGATACAGAAGTTTTTTTAAATGTTTTTTAAATCACCCTTTGTCTCTAATGTTGCACATTCTCTCATCTTCTCTCAACAAATCACTCAATCTATCAAATACATTTACCATAATACCTGTAAAACTGCAAAATAGAACAGCAACCTGTTCAACACTCTTGGAAATCAGCTGCCTGAAGTAGCTGCTTCAATTAGTCTATATAGGGGGTTATATGCCACTTCCATGATCAGAGGAGGTATACATGGGCTCTAAATACATCACAGTGGATAATGAGAGAAGCAAAGTGCTGTTGCTTTCATATCCTGCCCGCAGGTTTATCAAAGAAAGGAAAATAGTTGCTGGACAAGACCAGCCATGGCTCTTTCCTTGGAGGACTTTTCTTATAGTCTCTTTCTTCTTCAAAAGCAAGTGCATTGTGATAGGTGTGAGATATAGCATAACTAAACAACTCTGAGCAGGAACTTTTATATTTTCCTCCCTGGCATAATCAGAAACTCACCAGGATTCAAAGCAACACAGGAAAAATAATACAGATTTTTCACAGGGCCTTTGAAACTCTTCCATGCAGTCTTTGCAAAGTGTTTGACAGCCTGCAGCTCAGGTTTTGCTGATAGCCTAGTTAGAGGAAACAGTTCACTACTTTATAAATTAAACCTACCAATATATAAACACACACCCACATCATTATTCAAGATAATGGCTGTAGGGCAATGATATGCACACACAGCTAGAGCCTGCCAAACAGAGTTGCCAAATGGTTCTCCAAGTCAGGCAGCTTTTGAAAGTTCCTCACAGTGCAACACATTCCTAACCTGGAGGTTTTATGAAAAGCTGAGGATTGGAATGTTGACTGTTGCAGAAAAGTTGTAAACAGGAAAATGAGAAAACAATCACCATACCAATATTGCGGTGGTAATTTATATTTTAAAAATGAAAACTTTGTTTGATCAGGGCTACAAATGAACAGATGTCACACTGGCATTGACAGTAGGTAGTCTACTGTTTGTGGCAGAGTTTGCTACTGTTTGTGGCAGAGGTAAAAGAACAATAGCCACCAGGCACAGTTGAACAAGCTAATTATAAAGGTGGAGACATCAGAGAGGGCTTTCCCGGTGGCAGCCCCTAGACCCAAAACACCCTTCTTAGAGAGTCCCAAATGATCCTCTCCTTGTTGTCCCTCTGTAGGCAGGCCATTTTTAAAATTGTAAAATACCTTTATAAAGTATAGACTAAAGATGCTGTATTGTTTAAACTGAACTATTTTAATTGCTTTTTAAATTTCATCTTTTTGTGTATGTTTAAATTAGTTTAATATTGTAAAGAGTTTATTTCTATTTGAATGTTCATCTTTTGCACATTTTAACTATTTTGTTTTTATTTGAAAGCCACCTTTGCCCCAATTTTGGGAAAAATTAGATGAGACAATACCATATTTACCTGAATCTGTATTTTGTATGGGAAGGAATGATATATACAACACAATTACAGTGCTAATACTCTAGCACTCAGGTTTCCATCCTATAGAAATATGAAAGATCCCTCCTTCCATTGCCAATCCCAGGATTCCATGGGATGGAACAGTTAAAATGTTCGTTAAAGTGGAACAATAGAGCTATAACTCTGTAAGGTGAAAGGTACCTGCATACCTGTGGTTATGGAAGTTCTCTGTTTCTTTGCTAATCCTTTACATAACATCTGTGTAATATAAACCAACCTCCCCTCCCCCACCCCCAAAAAGAGACAAAATAAGATAATTATTTTAAGTGGCATTTTCTGGATGTTATTAAATAGGACAAACTTAATTTATTGCAATGAGCTATGATATTCTGTTGTCCAAAGAAAACTCTCTTTCCACTTCTTGCATTTCTTGTTGTTAGATGATAGAACAGCAAGTATTTATATGTTCCTTAACATCTTCTGATGTGTTACTGGCACAACACACCGGCATTTAGGTAAAAGTCAACTGTGGAAGGTGCCTGAATTGGATGATATCCAAGTTGGACACACAAATTCATTGGTGAAGTTTTGAACTCAGAAGAGAAAGTGGAAATCAGTGAAGGTTTGAACTGGCCAAAGAGAGGAAAAAAACTTGACTTGATTTTTAGGGGATATACTAGAGCTGCAGTTATACCGTATATACTCGAGTATAAGCCGGCCCAAATATAAGTCAAGGCACCTAATTTTACCACAAAAAACTGGGAAAATGGATTGACTTGAGTATAAGCCGAGGGTGGGAAATGCAGCAGCTACTAGTAAATTTCAAAATAAAAATAGATACCAATAAAATTATACTGATATAATTATACTGAATTATACTTAGGCATCAGTAGGTTAAATGTTTTGGAATATTTACAAGAGGATTCAAGAGGAGACTGTCCAACTCTGATTAAACCATTATTCAAACCTTTTCAATGTAAATATGCTTACATGTCCTCCAATAATAATAATAGAGTAAAATAATGGAATGTGATAATAGCAATAGAGTAAAATAATAAATGTAACAATAACAATAATAAATAGAGTAAAATAATAAATGTAATAATAACAACAATAATAAAATAATAAATGTAATAATAATAATAATAATGATAGTGATAATGATAATGATAATGATAACAACAACAACAACAACAACAACAACAACAAAGTAAAATAATAAATAACATTGACTCGAGTATAAGCCGGGGGAGACTTTTTCAGCCTAAAAAAAGACTGAAAAACTAGGCTTATACTTTAGTATATACAGTACTACTTCAGAGAGAACACAGGTTGAATGTATATCAGTTTGTGTTTGATATCCTCTACCTGTGAATCTGTAAAAAAAACAGGCAAATATTATATATATATATATCATTTAACATATATAAAAGAACCTGACACAATAAATTTGTCTTGGACGTCTATATTATTACTAGATGAATGGGTAGAAGGATTGAGTGATTAGTCACTTCATAGAGATACTCCTAAAAATATTAACCATTTGGTATGAACTAATGTGGATCTAGATTCAGTTATTTCCTATCACCAGCTATTGGGCAATGTAAGATATGACATTCTTGACTCAAGAAGAAATGTAAAGATACCTTTAAAGTTATGACTTTTTAAATGGCAGTACATTAATATATTTGGAAAAGGAGAAAATAAGATTTCAAATGCCTATCTTGAAAAAACTAATGTAAAAGTGCATAGTTTTAAAGAAAATACAAATGCCATTTTTCAATATATTTTCTTTCAGGCTATGTGTTTCTTCATTCTGTTCTCTCACTATGCATTTGATAAATGTTTGTTTACTATCATGGTCTGATGAAATATTTCGGTGCCTGTGTTTTATAATATAGTGCTAAAGACATTATACAGTGTTAATATGAATAAAATGAAATATGATAATTAGAAAAGGCTGCTGGAAAGGAAGGGAGAGGGAAACTACTTGTGGCTAATGTCAAGGCTACTATATTATAAAATGTATTACTCTATCAATTCCAAACAAAGCACTAGCGAGCCAGCATGTCAGCAGAAACCGTCTCAGACTCCCTCATTTCTAAAATATCATATTATATTCTTTTGCACATTGATGTTCAAAGAAAAAATGGAAATTACTATTCCAATGTGAACATGGTTTGAAATATGGAAAAGACTGTGGATGAGAAGAGAGCATCAGATTTCAAGACGAACAAGAAAGGATTTGGGTCATCACCACAGGGAACCTATCGCTCAATTAAATGCCAGCATCTCTCAAATGCACAGTAACCACCTTCTTACGCAGCACTGGAAGCTTCAATTGCCATATTTTTCTGCGAGTTGCAGATTCTCTCTCTTCCAAAGTTACATAAAAAAAAGTTCAAGTATCTTTGCAGCTGCACCCAGGGTTAACCATGTATTGGTCACTTGGGAGTTAATTATTGCTAGGAGTTCATAAGTATTCTTCTGACAAGGAGCAAAAGGACACTATAGCAAAGTAGCTTTGGAGCTTTGGACACTCTGTGCTATTTAAAATTCTACCATCAGCATTTATTTAGGTGTAAATGGCAGCAGAAGGGGCATTTAAGATGGAACTCGATGGGAGAAGCACTCTCTGGAAATAACATGATCTATTTATATTTACTTTTTTTACTATTAGCCAAACTTGTGATTGCCATGAAATACTTCCTCCACCACACATGGCAGGCCAGATCATTTCTCTTTTGCACTAGAAAACAGAGAAAGAAGCAACAATTGATGTAGAGATGGAAAAATGGTTAAAAAACATGGTCCTTGAGTTTTAGGAAACTCTGACAAAGAGAATCCTGGACTGAAAAGAATCTCCACAACTTGGGCCTTTTGCCTTGCAAAGTCACACATGGGAGGGTTTATTGCTTTTCTTTGTCTCTCTTTTTTTGCACAAAACAGCCTTTTTTCATATGAAACAGCACAAAAAAATGTTTTCTGTACAAAAACCCCACAAGATTTTTTTTCTTCTGCAAAACAAGTCTGCCACCTGCACTAGTGCCTGGGCAGCATATATTGTTTTCCACACAAAGAACTCATATGTGATTGCAAAATCATTCAACTGGAAGTAGCTTTCCAAAAGTATATATTTTTCAAGCACTTTCTTGCAGTGGGAAGAAAATTACTAAAATGACTCATTGCTTCCTTCAAGAATTGAATTCACTTATATTCCTAACTAAAGTCTCCCTCAATGTTCAGAACAGATGTTTACTATATCCTATCTCATCCAGACTGTAACACATTAAAATGTGTAGAAAATCAACCATGTGCTATTCTAGTTACTGGTGGACAGGGACATATCCCCAAAGAGTTAACAGGTGCATACCTAGGTAACTCCTACCAAGTTTTGCATTTCTTGAGCAGCATTCAGGGGAAAGTGAAATAAACCTGTGGTTCTCTTACCATTGCCTGAATTACCTGCAGAGTTTCTTAATGAGGCATGGAAAAGTTTGCAATAGCAGAAAAAAGGGGAGAGTTTTTTAAATATCGCAGACTAGTAAAGGTTTCTAAATTTGTCCTTAGAAATGAGTCTCCAGGGAGGGGGAAACGTATTGCCATGCCACTTAGGACAAAGTTATATGCATGGTGTCAGAAAGCATAAGCCTGCATTTAAGTGATAGATTTATTTCTCTCTCTCTGCAGAACCATTTCTAAGTGCAAACTTTAAAAGCGTAGCAAGTTATTCAGTGGGAAAATGTGAAAAAAGTATCACAATATAATTTTTATTCTCTCTTCACTTCAAGGGGTTTCTAAAATATAAATAAATTCTAACTCAGCCTACTTAAAGCCAAAACGCTTCCTTCTTTAAGAGTCAAACTAAAGTCAGCGCAGGTTGGGTATCCCTTATCTCAAATCCTTGAGACCAGAAGTATTTTTTATTTTTTTATTTTTTTATTTTGGGATATCTGTATTTGCCTATAGATAAATAATGACGTATCCGGGAGATTGAATGCAAGTGTAAACTTGAAATTATATTTCATATATGCTTGATTTATATTTCATATATGCTTAGCCTGAAGGTAATTTATACACAATATTTTCAATAATGTGTATGAGAAAAAGTTTGCATATATTGATTCATCAGAAAGCAAAGGGGTCACTATCTCAGCCACCCATAAAAACAATTTTGGATATTGAAATTATTTTGGAATTCCAGATAAGGGATGTTCAATCTGTATTAGCATAGTGATAAACTGATGTTCTGAGGGCACATTTGCAGTAGTAAAACCCATGCAAAATCAAAAGGTGATTGTGACATAAAACTCCAAGGGCTTTTAACATATAAATGTTAACAAAAAGAAAGAGAAAGTGGAGAACTCTCTTGTGGGTCACTAACCACTAAAAAACTCTAGAAAGAAAAGTCACCTTAGGTCTCAAAAATAAAGTATGTTTTGGTAATGTGATCATTAATATCCTTTCACTCAAGTCTAAAAGTACACAACACACACTGAAATTGGTGGGGAAATACAAGGTGGGCCAAAAGCTATGTAGAGGTCTGATGTTTAATAACACTTGTTGGGACACAGATGCCTTAAAGGGCCAGACTCAAAGTTTAGTTCCAAAATAGAGTTTATTAAACAAAAGAACAGGACTCAGAGACACTTAACTCAGTGTCTCTGGTCAAAATTCAAAGGTAAAAACCAGTTCTGGTTCAAAATGGAAACTAAAGCAATAATCTGGATTATCCGGAGAAAAGAACCGGATTAAAACAAAGCGCTCTGAAAGTCACACAAAACAGCACAGCATGTAAACGGTTAACAAAGCAAAGGAGCCACAGGGAGGAAAGCGTAGTCAAGCAAAGTCCGAGTTCGTAGTGAAATGAATCCAACGTAGCAAAGTTCCAAAGTCCACTAAGGCAGCGTCGTAGTCAAACTGGTCCGAAGTCAAGGAAGGAGGAAAATCCATGCTCATGAGAATCCAAGCCGAGTAGAAGCACACACACACAGAAACAGTAACCTGTAGATCCAGGACCCAATGCCAACACGAAACAGGCAGCGACAAGAACCCAATGCACAAACATAAACCAACACCTTGCCTTCTGCAAAGATTCCCCATTTCAGAGCCTACTTTTATCTTACACATCATCATCAGAAGATGAGCTGACCTCAGCCACATCATTATCTCTTGAAACTGATCTTGATTCCACACGTGAACTCCTACTCCCCTCCAACTTCTCCACCTTCTGTCAAGACTTAGGTTCCCCCCAAGACTCGGATGTATTTCCCGGTTGCCAATCCTCATTACCAGAAAACCCAACAAATGTGTCACTAGACGTCGGCTCCGCACATACATCTTGTACCTCTTGTACCTTAGTCCAGTCCAATGTGTCATCCCCATCTTCATCACTCCCTAACCCATCACTTCCAGAGAAACCCACAAATGATTCTTCATCTGTGGGAGCAGTAAGTATATCCCGGATCCTTTTCCTCTGTCACTCTTCATCCGATTCCTGCTCCCGAGTAACTCTCTTTGTTCCCCTATTCCCACCCATTGTATCTCCTTCCTCTCCCTCACTCATTGACACTTCGTCTCCAGAGAACCCCTCGAATGAGTCCTCATCGGTGGGTGACATAAGTATATCCCAGATCCTTTTCCTTTGTTGTTCCTCATCTGACTCCTGCTCACAAGTACCCCTTTTCCCCCTTCTGGCGCCCATACTACTGCTTGCAACGTTACTTACAGGCTCTACTACAACAACACTTTTTGAAAATAATGTTTTGTTTGGCTTTACTTACAATTTTTTCACATTTAATGAAAATATATTTCCTATATATACTGTATATGATGCTATATTACTGTAAATTTAAAACAAAAAAAATAAAGCAGTTATTCAATACTGAAACATCTTCAAGTCTTTTGGCCCATCCTGAGTAAGGAAAAGCCAAACTTTGAAGGGCAACAAAGATAAAGAATTTGAAAGAGTGGGGGGAGAAAAAATTCTCTGTTACTTACCACAGGGTTTTTTTTTTCTATATTGGACAGTAAAAAAAAACCATAAAGCAATACCTAATGTTATGAAGATAACAACAACAACAACAACAATAAAAGCTGACACGATACGAGGATTTAAAGACTGAACTGCAAAGACTCTGGCACAAGCCAGTAAAGTAGTGATCGGCACACTGGGTGCAGTGCCTGAAGAACTTGGCCTGCACTTAAGCACAATCAGTGCTGACAAAATTACCATCTGCCATCTGCAAAAGGCCACCTTACTGGGATCTATACGCATTATTCACCGATACATCACACAGTCCTAGACACTTGGGAAGTGTCCGAAGGGTGATCCAAATGGTTCTGGCCCAGTTTACCTGTTCGAACGCATCTCTCCCTATGAACCATCTAGGTGCTTAAGATCATCTGGAGAGACCCTGCTCTCAGTCCTGCCTTCTTTGCAGATCTGATTGGCGGGAACGAGAGACAGGGCCTTCTCAGCAGTGGCCCCCCAGCTATGGAATGCCGGGGGGGGGGTGGCTAGGGATATTAGATCGGCCCCCTCCCTCCTAACATTTCAAAAGAAAGTTAAAACTGACTGTTTGAGCAGGCATTTGCAGACACAGTATAACTGATTGAGACTCATGGAATGATTGGATGATGCGACGGAAAACAATTTTAATGATGAGACGCTGAGGACTTGTACTTCATGGTTTTAATTGTTTTATTGTTTTTATTTTGTTTATATTATATATAATGTTTTTGACTGTATTTTATTTTGTGGGGCATTGAATGCCGACTATAAACTGCCTCGAGTTGCCTCCGGGCTGAGAGGGGTGGTATACAAATATAGTAAATAAATAAATAGTAAATTAATCCAATACAATAGCCAGCAGAGTGATCTTGTTTGCTGTGGACTCATCTTGTTGTGTTTCAAATAATGATACTGTACCCTGCCTCATGGCTTGAGATGAGGTACAACATAGTTAAAACACACCATTAAAACAAAATACCAATAAAATAAATACATTAATATACATAGGACAATGATTAAAACACCAGTACTAATGAAATATAACTTTAAAATTTGCAGTTTAAAATTTAATGGGAGATGGGCCTTTAATTGTGTCTTAAATTTTGACAGTCAAAGCTCTTCCAGCTGATTATTCTGCAATCTAGGGGTAGCCATGTAATTTAACTTGTAAGTCAACTTTTTTTTTTCAAATACAAGTACACAATGACTCTTGAACTTGGATGAAAATGTTTCAGGCAAGAGTTTAGTCTGTGCATCACCATCTAGTTCTGTCAAACAATAAAGACTTATATGAAAGCTAGCAAGGATATATTTCCCAACTCCCATCAAAGCTTCCAAGTCATGCTATGGTCTGAGTGAGCAAACTCTATTGCCACAAATGCTGAACTGATCACAAGTATCCTTGTACTTTCATCTTCTTGTGCGTAACCAAAAGCTCAATCTGATACTCCATTTATTCTCCAAAGCAGGCCTCCAGCTCCTCTTTAGGAAACTGGTTGTTATCTATATTGCACCTACCACCATAATCGATTCTTATAAATATGAGGGACAACACCATCAAATTCAACATATCTGTAAGTGGTAAATAGTTGTCGGTAAAGTCTAGCATAGCCACATTTGATTTCAGAAGATGAAATGTCTAAAGAAATTAGTATTAATTGAAAGGAAGCTTAAAAGCTTGTCTCCAAAATGAGGTTATTTAAAGCCATAAAAAACCCCAAAGCTCACATATCAAGAAAAATACCAAAAAGTTCAGTAATATGTTGTCATGCTAAAAGAAGAAAGAAGCTATAAAGTTCAGGGAAACTTCCTTCATTGGGGGAACACAAGTAACATAACAAACATACTTTATAAAAACCATTCAAAATAAAACTATAGAGAAAAGAATTTACGAAAATATTAAAAAATAATTAACAATGATAAATAGGAAGTAGGAAAATAGGTGGCAACAACAACAACCAGAACAAAAAACTTAACCAGGCAGTGAAATAAAAAGAAAACCATCCCACAAATCTGTATTGTTTCCCTTTTCATTTCATTTTATTCTATTGCAAATAATCTAGTGTGTAAATGTGTGGAATAATAAAGAGTTAGACAAGGGCATAGGAATTTACTAGTAACACACTACTCATTGACTATTTTAAAGTTCTATGAATTTTTGGTCAAATACTTTCCTAACTTTTGAACATTTACCATGTGAACTGACAATGTGTGGCACAAGGAAAAGTGGAGCCATAGCTGCACCAGAAAAATATCAAAAGGTTGGGGATAAATCAGTATCCAGCTACATCCAAATTTCCATAAATTTTAAACTGCTTAAAAGAACATCCATTTTGTTAAGCAATTCAGAAATCATAAGAGACAAAAGAATGAATTTTGTTATATTAGTGATAATGTTTTAATGCACTTGCAACAACTTGGAGAATAGTATACTCTGGAAGCGAGAATCTCATTTAAATACCTGACATAAGCAATTGTCTGGTTGGCATGCACATTTTTATGAGCAACAATTTTATACTGCTGGTGGCTGTAAATAATGGAAAGTCAATTAAAATGAAAATCTTATCAAGGACAAATGCCATTAAATTACTAATAAACCGCTTATGCCAACTCGAGAAAAATCTATCCTATTTAGGTAATGAATTGTGCATGGAATATTTAAATTGCCATACTACATTTTCAGGAAGCTGATTGGGATGGGAATGGAGAACCTGTGGGAAATTGTTCAAGTGTGTTGATATGACGGGTCTGTTCACAGCTTCTTGAAATTTGATTTGAAACAGAGGATGAAATGTCACTGTTTGCTATTTGAAAAACGTTATATCCTACAACAGATCCTTAACATCTCCTTCACCTACTATTTAAGAATGTTACATTAAGCCAGCACTTCATAGACAGGAAGTTTAAAAAGTCAAACACTTGCCAGCACTCTCTCTCTATACAAACACACATACATATACATACACAAGTTTTGGATAGCACAAGGAAGGGTTAACATCTCTATGGCATTTGTTCTGCTGTCTGTGTCCCTGTTCAGAAGATTTCATCTCACTTTCTGTCCATGTGATCACTGGATTTTGAAAAAAAAAATGGCTTGTTGTGGAAACAAGGATTGCTGGGAAAGCTTCAGTGGAGATACCTTTTCCCCATGATAACTCTTTCAGGAGTGTATTTCACTTTCTAGAGGTAGATTTTAGGGCTGGGCGGTTTCGTTCGTTAATTTCGTAATTCGTTATTAATCCGCTATTTTTTTTGATAACGAAGAGATATTGAACCATTCAGGAGCAACTAAAAAACGAAACGAATTTTTCCAATTCATTTCGTAATTGTTTCGAAATTGTTTCGTTATTATTTCGTTATTATTTCCGTATGTCTGGTGCAAGTTTTATAGTCGTTGTTTGTTTTATCAGTGATAAAAAAAATTATCACACCAACAGTCAACAACAGAGGGAGAGGGAAGCTTCAGAAGTTCCCCCTGTCCCATTTGGAGGGTTTTTTAGCGTATTGTGCAATCGCGTCCGCCATTAACGAATCGATTCGTTATTGTTTTGAAATTGTTTCGTAATTTCCGAAATTTCATAAATATCGAACTTTTTAAAAGAAAAATTTTGGAATTCTTTTAAATAACGAAACGCAAAAACCCCCTAAAAACGAATCGAATTTAGAAACAAATTTTTCCGTGGTTGGACAGCCCTAGTAGATTTCTTTGATTTTTTGTTGTTTTGCCCCCATTCTTATTTGGTAGTCAAATGTTTGTAACTCGGGGACTGCCTGTATATGAAAGTCCCCTCTCCCCCTGGACAAATCCCTCTAGAAGTGAACATGAGAAGAAGTATATGGTGTCATTTTCCAAGTATTTTTCATGGCCACTTTGTAAAGAGTAGGGTCCAAATTGAAGCATCAGAAACATCATCAAGAATTTTGTGATTCCTTTAAAACAAAGAAGTTCTATATGGCATGAGCACTGATAGATTGCAGCCCACTCAGCAGATACTCATGTGCATCAGCTACATATTCATCTGTTCATGAGACGCATGAGCCTCAGCCATGCATCCAATGAACTAGGCTGCAGTCAGCAAGTGGACATGCCCAATAAAACATGTCAACATCAAAATCTTATACTCCCTTAAAGACTCTTGTTTTGGTTTAAAGGTCCCACCCCAAGGTAAGAGCATATGAAGTGCCCTGAAAGTTCGGACCAAAGGTCTACTTGTGCTCCCACAGTAGGCAATCAGATACCTCTCCAAAGCCTGCCAACAAAATAGAAGTAGAATTGAGTTCCTGTTTCCCATTCGTGGTCCCTTGTAGTTGTTTCCCTCCCTTCAAAAAATGATCCCTGACACTGGAAATGATACATAGTCAACATTGCTAGAAACCACTGAAACATTTATCCATTATATGATGATCGTCCTCCCTGACCTTGATTTCTTTTTGTGACAGGAGTGACTTGAGAAACTGCAAGTCGCTTCTGGTGTGGGAGAATTGGCCGTCTGCAAGGATGTTACCCAGAGGATGCCCAGATGTATTACCATCCTGTGGGAGGCTTCTCTCATGTTCCACATGAGAAGCTGGAGCAGACAGGCAGGAGTTAATCCCGATACCCAGATTCAAACCACCGATTTTCAGTCAGCTGTCCTTCCAACACAAGGGTTTAACCTATTACACTACTGGGAACTCCCACCTAACCTTGCTTATTTATATAGGTTTTTCAGTGCCACTCGGGTGGACTTCAACTTTTGTGAAAGAACCATTTCTCCTTAATCTCCGTGTATGTATGCCGATTATATGTCAGCAGGAAAATAATTACCAGTTAATCTGGTTTATCTGAAATCTTACTGTAGTCTGTGACAGCTGTGTGTATTGAATGGCCAACTGTACAGACTTGATAAAATAGGTTGTATACATATCAACAAAGGCTCCTTCCACACAGCTATATAAAATCCACACTGAACTCGATTATATGACAATGTCGATATTATGAATTCTCTGCTTTGTCATTCTGGGCTATATGGCTATGTGGAAGGGCCCAAAGTCAACTCCATCAAGAAAAAAAGTAGAGCAGAAAATATGTCATAATTGTTTTTGTGATAAGTCTGTGCATTATACAATCAATCTCTGGATTCTTTCAAAAAGTTACAAGAATGGGCAATAAATCAACAGCACAATTTATTTGCTGCTTTAGAGAGAGAAACAGAGTCATGAGATAATTTATTTTTGCCTTGACCTTGATTTTTTTTTTTAAAAAAAAAACATGAGGCATTATGCACCCAACTAACAAGAACATCTTCCTTTTTTTCTTCTACATGGTGGTGGTAATACTGTTGATTAGGATTTTAATCTGTTTTTCCCTAAACAACATTTTAATCACTTTTTAATCTGCCCAAACTGAAAACATCCAATTGAGAAAAATGTTTGTAAAATATTCATGTATGGATAGCTTTGTGCATGTAATCTCACTACCATTTCAAAAATACGACACTTCAATCAAATAATAAATAATTACTGGACTTAAGTCATGTTTTAATACTGTACGTCGATCCACCCGTTTTTTCATTCTCTTTCTTTACCAGAGATATAAGGATACTGATGTAGAGCAATTGATTTAAATGTACTATACAGCCATTGATGAATTTTGCTTGCCTAACATTGGGTTAGTATTTGCCTGGCCAAGCAGAGGTTGTACCTGGGAGGAGGAATAATATATATGAAAATTATGACTCATTCATTTTTCTTCTTGGGTTTTTACTCTTTTGAAAAATGTCAGTTATGAACTTCTCAGAAGCGAGAGGTCAAAACAGATTTCAGACAGTATATTTCAATGGTATCAGAAATTATTTCAGTATTTCACTGCAGTCAGTTAAATCTTCAGTTTTCATGTCAGATGTCTTTCCACAAGATATGCAAGGGACATCATCTGTGGTGTTATGTAAGGAAAAACATGTGCTCTTCCACTCAGCTGTAGCAAATACTTATCAGACCAAAAAGGTTTAGATAACCTTTGTTGTGGTTAGGTGCTTATACTGGTGACAGAAATGCACCAAAATAGTCAAAGAGAAGCCTTGAAAAGTGTCATTGTCCATCCTATTGAAATATTTTATATCATATCACACTGGAGCTCAGAGTAGAGAAGCTATGTTGGACTATAGATATATCACACATACACGGGAAAGGGAGGAGAGATAGATTTGATTTTGTAAGAGAGAAATTGTTACTTTTGTAAAATGGATGTAGTACCAACAATAGTTGTGTGAAAGATTATATTTATATAGGTATGTATTTTAAAGCTTCTAAAAATTTTCAAAAAGTTACACAAAATAATGGGGATTTTAACTGCTAGAGGTTCAGCAAGGATATGACATCCTTTGAGATGGACACATCCATCACAGCTGAATCCCACAACAGGGACACTACTATAGAGAAAGTTTTATTTCATGTATTGTCAGACTCACAAAGGATAGTAGTCCTATTCAGGCATTAATAGAATAATAAAATCATAGAGTTGGAAGAGACCACCATGGGCACCCAGTCCAACCCCCTGCCATGTAGGAACACAGAATGAAAGCAATGTAGTACATAACCACTCAGCTTCTACTTAAAAACTTACACTCTGAGGCAGCAAACTCCACTGTCAAATAGCTCACACTGTCAGGAAGTTCATCCTAAAGTTAAAAAAAGTGCCCCCGGTGGCGCAGTGGGTTAAACCCTTGTGCCGGCAGGACTGAAGACCGACAGGTCGCTTGTTTGAATCTGGGGAGAGGCAGATGAGCTCCCTCTATCAGCTCCAGCTCCTCATGCGGGGACATGAGAGAAGCCTCCCACAAGGATGATAAAAACATCAAATCATCCAGGCATCCCCTGGGCAACGTCCTTGCAGACAGCCAATTCTCTCACACCAGAAGTGACTTGCAGTTCCTCAAGTCACTCCTGACACGACAAAAAAAATCCTAAAGTTTAGATGGAAATCTAATTTGAATCCATTGCTCCATGTCTTAGTCTCTAGAGCAGTAGAAAACAAGCTTACTCCCTCCTCAATGTGACATCCTTTCAGATATTTAAACATAGCTTTCATGTCCCCTCTCAGACTTATTTTCTGCAAGCTAAACTTTGAATATATTTTAAGGGATTTTAACTGTGATTTTTTTAAATACTGCTTATATTTAATTCTGTTTTAATGTTTGCATATTTGTATATTTTAAATTGTATACTATTGCTTTTATATCAAGCCACCATGAGTCTCTTTCGGGAGAGATAAAGCAGGATGTAATAATAATAATAATCATCATCATCATCATCATCAACAACAACAACAGGTTTGGCTTCCAAACCTTTGATTATTTTGGTTGCCCTCTTCTGAACATGTTCCAGCTTGTCTCAATATCCTTCAATTGTGGTGCCCAGAACCGGGCACAGTATTCCAGGTGAGGTCTGACCAAAGCAGAACAGAGTGGGACTAGGGACCTCTTCACACTGCTCCATGTGCCCTCCCTCCTACTCCCATCACATGGTGGGGATGGCATAGAGTGTGTTCCCTGTAGCCATCAGATGGAAGAAAGGACAGCAATGCGTATTGCCACATTGCCCTTTCTCCCATCAGATGGGGAAAAGGGCAAAAAAGTGGTACTTCTGTCAGAGCTACATAAAACACGACTCACCTTTTGTCGTGGTTGAGGAAGTGTCTTGCAATGCTTCCTTGGCACTTTGGCCATCATATGATGGTGCTTGGCAGGCCCTCATTCCATAAATGGAGAAATGGGCCTATTTGCCCCAGTGTGATGAGGTGGTAAGACCTCTACCAATCTATCAATCACTATGCACCTATTGATGCAGCCTAGAACTGTATTGGCTTTTTAGCTACCTCATGTTAAGTTTGTAGACTACCAAGACTCCTAGATTTATTTATTTACTTTATTTCTATACCGCTTTTCTCAGCCCTCAGGCGACTCAAAGCGATGAACAACATCAGTACAAAATATCACAAAACAAGTATAGGGCAATTAAAAACAATTATCACATAAATCATGGCGGGAAACTCCCCAAGAGCCATCAGGAATCCATCTGGATCCATAAGCCTCTTGGGGCGGACCAGCTTAATGGGTCCCCCACCCCTGCGGAGGTTAGGAGGTGCAGTGAGTCTAAATCTGACAAGGTAGTGGTCGGTCCATGGCAACGGAGAGATGGTCAACTCCTCAACACCGCCACCATGCTCCCATCCTTGGCAGAAAACCAAATCCAACGTGTGTCCAGCACTGTAAGTGGGGCCAGATACCCGTTGGGACAGCCCCATGGTTGCCATGGAAGACATGAAGTCCTGAGCCGCTCCTACTAGGGTAGCCTCGGCGTGTACATTGAAGTCCCCCAGCACAAGAAGCTGTTGGGACTCCAATGCCAAACTCAAGACCACCCCTGCTAGTTCAGGTAGGGAGACCGTAGTGCAGCAAGGTGGGCGGTACACTAACAGAATCCCTATTCTGTCCTGGTCACCCACCCTCAGATAGACACATTCAAAATTGGTTGACAGCGGGATGGGGCCCCTGGTCAGAAGGATGGTATTTCTATAGACCACCGCAACCCCGCCTCCCCGCCCTCTGGATCTCAGTTGGTGCTGCACGGAGAACCCTGGTGGACAAAGCTGGGTCAAATTTACACCTCCCACTTCATCCAACCAGGTCTCCGTAATGCACGCCAGATCTGCCCGCTCATCCAGGATTAAATCTTGGATGAAAGTTGTTTTTCCATTGACAGATCTGGCGTTCAACAGCACCACCTTCAATCCAGAGGGACCGCCATCCTGGGTACATCAACTTATCACGTCAGGAGACCGATTTAGAGTTACTAAATTTCCACAATCCCTAGGCCGAATTAATGGTGTCCCTTTCCTGCATCTCCCCCTCCCCGTTATAGTTCCTATGGGGGCCCCTCAGCTGACGGGACACCCCCCTCCTCCATGTCGCACTCAACTTTCATAGCATCAACCCATGATTCATTCATAGTTGTTTGGTTTGTTCGTATTTCTGCATGCCATTGTCCTCCCCTCCATTCATTTCCCACCCCTGCTCTATTATTTCCAAATTCCTCCAATCCACTCCACTCCCTATCCCCTTCCCAATCAATTAACAATACAATTAATAGATACCAGGGAATAGGGAGCAACATGGATGGTCAATAGATTCCGTTCATTAAAATTTTGCTTCATGAAGAAAGGAGAATGAGACCACATTGACCATGAAAATGAAAAGAGCAGTTTTAAGAACATTTAGGGAGTCACATTTAGGATCCTCCATAGACACCCCACCTAGTCATGATTCCCTATCACAGAAAAGATTCTGTGGGGGAAGGGATCACTTAGAAGTCCTTCCACTGCTCATTGCAGGAAGGCTGGGATTGCTTCAGCATATATGGCAAAGCTAGAGACAAAGCAAACACATTGAAGGCCATATTGGGAGAAAGGCTGGATAAAAATAAAATAAATACATTGAACCCCATTCCCACATTTATAGCTTGAACTGTTATGTTTTGGGGTGTAATTCTCAGATTCCCTCAGGCCTTTTAAAAAAAAGGCCTGACATAAATTACACACAAAATAGATCTGCAGGCTCTGTTGGGTTTTCTTATGTTATGCAAGTTTATGCTGGCTATTAAAATTTATCCTAGGAAGAGAACGTATCAGAATGGTTTTGATGTGGATTTCCTTCAAGTATACAGCTTTCAGAAAGAGTATTGATAGCACTGCTCCCTTGTACTTGTCATAGGATATACTGAAATTTTCTCATGCATTTTGATGATGCTACATGGCCACAAAATTCTTAAGTACTTTTATAGGGAAGATATATCTCCCTATATATATTATACAGTCTTGCTCAAGCAATTGCAAGGGGATTTTTAGTTCTGCCTTTTATCTCATGGGAAAAATCTTTGGCACCTTGTGCTGTGTTAGCATTTTGCTGGCATAAATGTTTCAGTATTTACATCTCAAACAACAAAAAATAGAAAGAAAAATGCACACTGATCAGAGATCTGGGTTTTACTTTTTCAAGAGTCAATTTCCAGAAAAATTCTAAACAGTGTTTTGCCTTTTGCCATCCAACCCCCAAATGCACCTATTTGAATAAAGTGGGTGGAATTAAATAAATAGAATCAATTCTAATACTATGCAGAGGTGTCATTTGTGTGTGTGCCATGCATTTACATTAATTTTGTAATTATGCAGTCTGGAGCAGATTTAATAACTGATCTGATTTGACATGCCACAATTGACAGTGTAAAATAAAGACCCAAGTAGACAGAAAATACTAGGAAACGAAAGCTATTTAACCATTAGTCTAAAAGAGTTTCCAGAATAATAGACACTGGGGAGGGGAAAATGATATGAAGTTTCTTCCTTGTCTCACTTTGCTGCCAGAGATTTCTACAGTCTGAATTCCATTAATTTGCAAATCAAATCTGCTAAAAACAGTTTGGCTCATTCTTTATGGAAAATGTCAATTCTTGTCAATTCTTTATTTAAATCTTTTTTTTCAACAGGATTAAATTCAGAGTAAAATGTGAATGCCATCTAACAATGATAACATCAAAATAAGAATATAATTGACTTGAAAAAATATCTTAAATATAATCTGAAATTTACAGAATCCGAGGGGGGGGGGGAGCTACATGCAGACATTTCAGAAATGTTTTTATAATAAGGTTTGGGTTTTTGATTAATAGAAACTTTTTTAAATTAATTTTTTTAAAAATTTCATACTGATAACAAAACAATACAATATGAACCTTAGCCATCCAAAAGATAACATCAAAAACTGTTTACAATTATTATGGCTAGGATACAGGTTCCCTTGTAGATTGTGCTTCCCTTTACCGTATATCTTGATTAGTTACCTCTTTAAACCCCCCACCCTTACCAACCTCTTCCCACCTCCCTCCCATCCCCATCTGGGTTACTTGAATCAATACATTGATTTAATTGTCTGGAATGCCTGATTTAAAGTTCTGTACCTATCTTTTCCTTCCGTTTTGTCGATTAAACAAGATCATTTCCTAAACCAATCTTGTCTTGACTGAATATTCAAATATTTATTTTTATTTTCATAGATGAAATCATTAATTAAATATTCAGAGAGATAAAACCATCAGGTTTTCAGGTCCCACCTTGTTTTATCTTCCCAACCTCTGGCGATTGTGGCATGTATAGAGGCTAACATGAATTTCAATATATCTGACCATTCGTTGTTCCCCTCCTTTACCTCTATGTTGAGGGACAGAAATCGAGCTTTATTCCAATGTAGTTTTTGTTCTATTATTTCCTCTGTTACTTCTCTAACAGTATTATAGTATTTTTGGATTTCAGAGCAGTCCCACCACATGTGTGAAAAAGTACCAATCTTCCCACATTTATGCCAGCATTTGTTAGAAATGTTTTTCATAAAGTGAGCCAATTGAGAGGGGGTCCTATACCATTTTGAAATTATTTTCTTTTGTGTTTTTTTATTCTTAGATGCTTAATTTTTTGGGTTTTATTGATCCAGGAGTTTACTAAGTTTTCATTTAAGTTTATATCCTGTTTCCAGGCCTCTATTAAAGTATGTTTTGTATTATAGGATAAGGCTATTAGTTCCTTATATATTTTCCCTATAATGCATTTTTCTTTTTCTATTTTCCAGCCAATTATTCCATCCAATGGGGCATCTGATGTTTCTTTCTTTTTTATTTCTTGTACTCTTTGTGACAAGCCTAACCAAGCTATCCAACACTTTAAGCCACATTTGGTCTTTATCTTATCCCATTTTTTAATATCTCCATTAGGTTCCACGAGGTCTCCTACCTTCTTTACTCCATTCTCTTTCAGGGACCTGATTAAATTCCTAAATGTATTATCTTTATTTTCTAGAGTTTCTAGCAGAAAGGGATTTATTTTATTTCTTAGTAATTTATTTTGCCATTCAGTTCTTGTGGGTTTTTTCGGGCTATATGGCCATGTTCTAGAGGCATTTCTCCTGACGTTTCGCCTGCATCTATGGCAAGCTTCCTCAGAGGTGAGGTCTGCTGGAGCTGGGAAAAAAGGGGTTTATATATCTGTGGAATGACCAGGGTGAGACAAAGGGCTTTTGTAAGTTGGGCTAGGTGTGAATCTTTTCAATTGACCACCTTGATTAGCATACAATGGGCTGACTATGCCTGTAGCAAACTCTTCTTGAAAGGTGATTAGATGTCCCTGCCTGTTTTTCTCTCTGCTGTTTTAATTTTAGAATTTTTTAATACTGGTAGCCAGATTTTGCCATTTCTTCCAAACCTTTTTTGCCATTTCTTCCAAACCTGCAATATTGAGAGGAGGGGGCCATCTCTTAATTTTTAAGCTCCTTTTTATCAATTTTTTCTCTCATAAACGAGCCCTTTTTCCAATCATTTAATTCTTTCTCTGATTTCACCCATTTCCCCCCCCTTCCAGTTCCAGTTCTAATAATTTAGCAATATGGCATGCCTCATAATACAACTCCAGGGATGGGGCTCCCCATCCCCCCCCCCCCCATTTCTTGGATGCCATAGAATATAAAATTAGAAATTCTATTTTTATTTCTTCCTGCTACCCATTTTTTTATGGAACTGTCCCACTTCTTGAAGAGTTTTGCAGAAATGTTTACTGACAGACTTTGAAATAAATGTAGGAATTTGGGTAGAATCTTCATTTTATAAATTTTAAGTCTAAAAGTGATGTCCTGAAGATTCTTCCCCCAGATTTTAAATAATTTACTTGTAGTTTTCCATAAGTGGTTGAAGTTTGATTGGATGTTGTTGTTTAAATTTTTTGGAATTTCTACTCCTAAGTATTTCAGTGACTTCTTTCCCAGTTTCACTCCTATAATATTTTGGGCGATTCCTAGTTCTTTCAACGTTAGATTCTTATGGAGAATTTCTTTTTTACCTAAGTTAATTTCAAGCCCTGAGATTTCCCCAAATTCCTTTACTAATTTGACCAGTGAACTTAGCGACTCTTTCACCTCGCTTAAAATTATCATGACGTGGTCCGCATAAAGGTTTATTTTTATTTCTTCTTTGCCCCCCTTTTATCCTTTGATGGTTTGGTCCTGTCTAATTAAATTTGCTAAAGGTTCAATGGCCAATGCAAATAATAATGGGGAGAGTGGGCATCCTTGTTTAGTTCCCCTCTAAATATTAATTTGTCTTGAATCAAACCAATTTACATTTATGATTGCCTTATTTCTGCTGTATATCACTTTTATTACTTTGCATAATTTTCCCCCATTCCACTTGCCTCACATATTTTATTCAGATATTTATGGTTTATTGAGTCAAAGGCTTTATGAAAGTCAAGCTTTACTATAAGCAGTTTGGATCTATTAACTGTGGCGTGATTTAGAGTGTTTAAAATGATCCTGATAGGGTCTGCTATTTTCCTATTTTTAATAAATCCATATTAATCTTCATGGATTATTTTTGAGATTTTTTCCTTTATTCTATTTGCTAAGATTTTTGTAAAGATCTTATAATCCACATTGCTGAGGGAGATAGGTCTATATGCATTAGGATCTGTCTCATCTTTATTTGGTTTTGGAATTGTAATTATCTCAGAATACTTCCAGGAGTCTGGAACTTTACCTCCTTCCATGATTTCGTTGAAGAGTATAACCAAATTCAGAGTAATTTCCCCTTTAAAATTTTTGTAGAAATTTGTGGTTAGGCTGGTTTAATAGAATCTGACCCCCATATTTGTTTTATTCCTAACGGATTTAAATTGTTCAAAATCGGATCCCCATTCTTTTGCACAATAAGGTGAAGGTGAAATAAAAGAAAGGTGAAATAAAAGAAAAAGTCCTATCAACTTGGTGGAGGAACAGGATAGGCCCCACTTGTCTCAGTGTTTGCCCATTGTAATGTATAATGTGAACTGTGGTGTTGGAGGAAAGTTCTGAGAGTGCCTTGGACTGCGAGAAGATCCAACCAGTCCATCCTCCAGGAAATAAAGCCCGGCTGCTCATTGGAGGGAGGGATACTAGAGACAAAGTTGAAGTACTTTGGCCACATCATGAGGAGACAACAAAGCCTAGAGAAGACAATTATGCTGGGGAAAGTGGAAGGTAAAAGGACGAGGGGCCGACCAAGGGCAAGATGGATGGATGGCATCCTTGAAGTGACTGGACTGACCTTGAAGGAGCTGGGGGTGGTGATGGCTGACAGGGAGCTCTGGCGTGGGCTGGTTCATGGGGTCATGAAGAGTCGGAGACGACTGAACGAATGAACAACAACAATGTATAATGGCCATGGCACACATAAGCAGAGCCCAATGTTGTCACTACTCCCTTTTCAGCATCCAGGCTTTTCATATGTTGTGTTTTTCAAGATTTGTCAATGTTTCAATGCATTTCATTAGCATTATGTTCAACTGGATTGTTATATTTAGATTTTGATATTGAATTGTTTTGAATGTACATTTCAGCAGAGGACAGTGGCCCAAAACATAGTCTAGCTCTCTTATCCCTGACTGGACTGCTGCGTCCAGTGGGGTCACCACTCTGCGGCCAAAAAAGAAAAATGAACTTCGGAACATGGAACGTACGAACACTGATGGACAACACTGACAGTGAACGCCCCGAACGCAGAACTGCTATCATTGCAAGGGAGCTGGGAAGCTTTAACATCAACATAGCAGCCCTTCAGGAGGCCCGGAGAGCAGGAGAGAGACAGCAGAAGGAAGGAAAAGGAGGCTACACCTTCTTCTGGAAGGGACTGCCCGAAGAAGACCAAAGAATGCACGGAGTTGGTTTTGCTATCAGAAATGATCTGGTGAAACATCTGACTGAAGCACCCACTGGCATCAACAAACAACTCTTAACCCTCTGAATTGATCATGCCAAAAACCAACAGGGAACCATCATAACTGCCTATGCATCAACACTAGATGCTGATGAAGACATCAAGGAAATTTTTTTACTGTCAGCTGGACACCGTCCTATCGGAGATACCTAAGGAGGACAAAACCATCCTCCTGGGGGACTTTAATGCAAGAGTCGGGCGAGATTTCGACCTGTGGCCAGGGACCATAGGAAAAGATGGGGTTGGAAACAGCAACTCGAATGGCATCCTGCTTCTCACCAAATGTGCGGAACACAACCTTGTCATCACCAACATGCTTTTCCACCAGAAAAACAAGTTCAAGACAACATGGAAGCACCCCCTGTTAAAGCATTGGCACCTCTTAGACTACATAATCACACATGCCAGAAATCGCCATGATGTGCTCCTCACAAAAGCCATGACAGGTGCTAATGACTGCTGGACAGACCACAGGCTAATCCGATCCACGATGGCTATTAAGATCGCCCCCAAGCGCAGACTCCAAGGAAGAAAGGCAAGGCGCAAAATGAACACCCAAGCCCTTCAGGAGTCCTCCAAATCAGCCCTTCCCCAAACAGCATTCAAGAAACATCTACCCACAGAACACCCTGAAAATGTTGAGGAACATTGGAACAAACTGAAGACTTCCATCATCACAGTCTGTGAAGAAACTATTGGATATCAAACCAAGAAACATCAAGATTGGTTTGACGAAAATGACAATGAGATCCAACAGCTAATTGACAAGAAAAGGAAAGCCTTCCAAACATGGCAGAGAGACATCAACTGTGCTGCTAAGAAAAAGATCTACACCAGCGCAAAAGCTGAGGTCCAAAGAAGGACAAGAGAACTCAAGAACATCTGGTGGACAAAGAAGGCTGAAGAAATCCAACACCTGGCAGATACCCATGATGCTCAGGGATTTTTCAAAGCCACAAAAGTCATCTATGGACCAAGAAACCATGGCATACAGCCTCTGCACTTATCAGATGGAACCAAACTCCTGAAGGATCAAAAATCAATTGCACTACGTTGGAAAGAACACTACCAAAGCCTCCTGAACCACAGCTCCAATGTGGCCAAAGAGGTCCTCTCACAAATCCCATAACAACAAGCCAGGGATGAGCTTGCAGCACTGCCTAGTTTGGAAGAAGTCAGCAATGCCATCAACCAACAAAAAAATAATAAAGCCAGCGGACCTGACGGGATCCCTGCTGAAATCTTTAAAGAGGGAGGACCTGAGCTCACACAACAACTCCACCAGCTCATAGAAATGGTGTGGGTGACCGAGAAAATCCCAGCAGATTTCAAGGATGCCACCATCATCACCCTCTTCAAAAAAGGGGAAAGAAACTATCGAGGTATCTCCCTTCTAACCTCAGCTGGGAAAATCTTCGCAAGAATCCTTGCAAACCGCCTTCTAACCCTCTCAGAAGACACCCTCCCAGAATCCCAAAAAAGCTTCTGCCCCTCCAGAGGAACAGTGGACATGATCTTCACCGCAAGACAGCTCCAAGAAAAATGCAGGGAACAAAATCAACCTCTGTACATGGCATTCATTGACCTTGCAAAGGCATTCGACACAGTGAATCACAGCGCTCTCTGGACCATCCTCCAAAAAATCGGGTACCCTAACAAATTTGTGAACATCCTGCAGATCCTACATGATGACATGATGGCAACAGTCTTGGACAGCAATGGCTCCCAAAGTGACCCATTTAAGGTGGAATCACGTGTCAAACAGGGATGTGTTATTGCCCCAACTTTATTCTCCATCTTCATCGCTATGATATTTCACCTTGCTGATGGGAAGTTTCCCAGCAGAGTGGAAATCATCTATCGGACAGATGGCAAGCTATTCAACCTCAGCAAACTGAAAGCCAAAACCTAGGTTACAACAACATCTGTTATAGAACTCCAGTATGCTGATGACAATGTTGTCTGTGCGCATTCAGAAGAAGATCTACAAGCCACTCTAAACACCTTCGCAGAAGCATATGAGAAGCTTGGCCTGTCATTGAACATCGAGAAAACCAAAGTGCTGTTCCAGCTGTCACCAGCCAATCCCTTTCCAATGCCAGAGATACAGCTTAATGGTGTAACATTAGAAAATGTTGACCATTTCCGCTACCTTGGCAGCCACCTCTCCACCAAAGTCAACATCGACGCCGAAATACAACACCGCCTGAGCTCTGTGAGTGCAGCATTTTTCCAAATGAAGCAGAGAGTGTTTGAGGACCGGGACATCCGTAGGGATACCAAGGTACTTATTTATAAAGCTATTGTCCTCCCAACCCTGCTATATGCCTGTGAGACGTGGACTGTCTACAGACGTCACATGCAACTGCTGGATTGATTCCATCAGCGATGCCTCTGGAAAATCCTGCAAATCTCTCGGGAAGTCAGGGGGACAAATGTCAGCGTGCTGAAAGAAGCAAAGACCACCAGCATTGAAGCGATGGTCCTCCGCCATTAACTCCGCTGGACCGGCCACATTGTCCGGATGCCCAACCACCATCTCCCAAAGCAGTTGCTCTACTCCAAACTCAAGAACAGAAAGCAGAATGTTGGTGGACAGGAAAAGAGATTTAAAGATGGGCTCAAAGCCAACCTTAAAAACTCTGGCATAGACACTGAGAACTGGGAAGCCCTGGCCCTTGAGCACTCCAGCTGGAGGTCAGCTGTTACCAGCAGTACTGCAGAATTTGAAGAGGCACGAATGGAGCGTAAAAGAGAGAAATGTGCCAAGAGGAAGGCACATCAAGCCAACCCCGACCGGGACCGGCTTTCACCTGGAAACCAATGCCCTCAATGCGGGAGAAGATGCAGATCAAGAATAGGGCTCCACAGTCACCTACGGACCCACAAGAATACTGATCCTGGAAGACTATCCTACTTGGCCAATGAGGGATCACCTAAGTAAGTAAGTAAGTAGCTAATATGCAATTTAAATCCATTAGGAGTAAAATAAATATGGAGGTCAGTTTCTTTTAGTCAAAAACCCAAATCTTATTATAAAAAACATTTTAAATGTTTATATAAAATTACCTTCAGGCTATGTTTATAACCTGTGTATGAAAAAATAAATGAATCTCATGTTTAGAGTTGGGTTTCATCTCCAGAATAGCTCATTGTGTATGTGTATACAAATACATATAGGCCATTTTTTAAAAATAAAAATCCAGAATCTAACACATTTCTGGTCCCAAGAATTTTGAATAAGGGATATAAAATATAAATAGCATCATGTTTAAGCTTGGGTCGTATCTCCACGATATTTCATTATGTGTGTGTGTGTGTGTGCGTGTGCGTGCGTGCAAGAATTCCAAAATCCGTTACAAATCCAAAACACTTCTGATTCCAAAGATTTCAGATAATTGAAAATCAGTCATCACTGTAAGCATAGTTCTTCAAAGCAAACTGTAAGGATCTTTGGAAGTTCATAAAAGCACACCTCAAATTATAAAGGAACGTAAAAAAATATTTCACCAGCCCAAAATACTTGAGAAATAGAAGGTCCATTACTCCCTTCCTACACATTCCCACCAAACTTCACTGCCCCCTAAAGTCTTTCATATCAACCAGGAGACAAGGAAAGGAAAGAGGAGAAGAGGGGATTGTTCCTTCTTTTCCTCTCTTTTTCCTTCTCTCCAGAATGCATCAAGCAGCATTGTGCTCAGCCAGTAATGAAAAGTATTTAAGGCTGCCAGAACGAAAACTAGTGTCTCCTCCTGAAATTCCAATGGTTGTGTAAAAGATGGAATTTCAGGAGATGCTATGCAATCCCCACTTTTCATTCCAGTAACACTGGAGTATTTGAACACAATGTCTCCCATGGATTCAAAGGTCATACCATTATTTTGCTTAATGGGAAAATAAAGAGGAACAGAATGGATCTTTCTTGTCTATATCCTAGAGCCCCACAACTAAATTTCTCATAACTTTACACGAAAGCAGCCATCATTGCACTGAAGTAGTGGGGAAAGGGAAGAGGTCTAACTGACATTGTAGTAATGCCACTGCTCAGGAAAAGAAAGAAGAAAGTGTGTGTTTGCAAGATGAATATGTGGTCTGAAAGATCATCAAAACTTGAAAGTAGTCCCCTTCAACTGATTTTTAAAAACAGCTGCAATTTTCTTCTGTTGCTATGGAAATGGGCACTGCAGATTTTAATGAGAAATATTACACTATATTAAGTGCTAGATGGCATTGCCATTCAAATTCTTTCCCCAGATGACTGTGAAGTGCTGCATTAGAGCCCTAGTATGAAGTACTCAGTGCCCCTAAACTAGGATTTTAGATGGAAATGTACAATCAATAATGCATATGTAAGGGAGGGAAAGTTTCATTTTAATTAACTATTATCATAGGATTAGGCCAGTGATGAAATTTCACAGTTGATAAATTTTGGACTCCTGCAGAGTGATAAGACTTAATTTTCCAGTCTGTTTCCATAATCTTACTCCATCGCACAATATTCTAACTGTATATAAAATTACTTAGATGAAAAATGACAGAATGGGTTAAGAACATTTATTAGACTGTTCACTAGCAACTATTTTCTTTTTCTTGCAGAAACCCACGTATATACTATTCCACAAAGGCTGGTCTTCAGAGACCAAAGATATTTTTTGGATCTCATCTTAGTCATTCAAGACGTAAGACATCCTTAAAGTCACACTTGTGTGAACAAAATCAAGGAAGATATTTCAACTATTTTCTTGCCATTAATCCTGTTGGATGCTTTACTTTCATTTGGATATAACTCAGTGGCTTCTGTTCTGCTGTTTAAAATCAGCTTCTACAGTAAACGTAAGAAGATGGGAAAAGGAAAAAAAGAACCCCTAAAGCAAAAATTTCAATTTGCTGTAAAAGGATATGTTATTCCAGCAAAACTATGCATTATGGAGGAAAGAGCCCCAAATTGTTATTATGCATGTTATTTATACTCTATGCAGATACAAAATATCTGGGATCAGATATTTAAATTGTAAGTTTACTACTGAAGCTATAAAAGAAGATTTTATTAAGAGTAAAATAGTAATAAAAATCCCAAGCCTATAGAGAGAGAGAGAGAGAGAGAGAGAGAGTTAGGGTTAGGTTTTCACCCAGACATATCAGAATCTATTATATTGGGGTGGGCATCAAGCCAGATGTTTTTTGAATGACCAAATGAAATGGGTCGCAAAGAAACACATTATTTGCATACATTAAATTGCGACACAATGGCTCAGCAAGGCATCAAAGTGCGTCCTGCTCTGCTTAAGCGGAACAGCCTAGATTCAGTGGATTTCAGAAGGCAGCCCCACCATCGCAGGAGCAAATCTCAGCAAGTCCGTTTCAAAGATGATGGGACAGATAACCCACCAGTAGAAGAATCAGAATTGGAGGCAGGAATTGCTCAAGACCCATCTGCATTGAGTAAAATACAAACATCCCAATTCCACAATCTAGTAAATGATTCCCTCGGTTTTCCCCCATCTCAGAAAGGATTACAAAATATTGCCATACAGACTTCCCCTAGCCTCAGGAAGCACTTTCCCATGTTTAAAAAGAAAAGGATTACAACAAGCAAGTCCTTAACAGAAATGCCAAATGAGCCTGAATATTCAATTCACATTAATGGCAATGTGTCTGAACAGGATATCATCTCTTCTAGCCTTTCTTATTTAAGCCTCAATCAACGTTTGGACGATGGACCAAAAGCAACCATGGCACCCAAGCCACTACTTCGAATGGTGCCTAAAGCACAAAGCAACGGGCCTCTCCATTTAAGTTCAGACAGAAATGCAATACTGAAAAAAGTAACTGTTTGTACCCAGGTTCCTGAGTATGCCAATCTGGGTTCTGCACAAGACAGTTTTTCCATTTATGGCCCAGACACGCAAATGGATTTTAACAGCTCTGTTCACATGACTACTGCTGTGAGACCAACCAGTGAGAACTGCTCTCTTTACACGGGCTCAGACAAATCTCTCACGTGTGTAAGTCAAAATTGTAAAGATGTCAATGTGGTTCATAGTTCATGTGAAGAAAAAAGCTACACTGAGCTACTTGCCCCTGAGGATGACACCAGTTTTAAGGAAACCAGTTTGTCATCTCCACAGTTAGATCACAGTCCATCATACTGTTCTGTAAGAGAACATCAGCCGGCAATACAGCAGGAAACAGACTCTGGGCATAAAACATTGACTAATGATAACCAAACAACATCATTCACCAACACCAATGAATCATCTCCTGTTCCTTCATGTCAAACTGTAACAGAGAACATTTCTACCAATACCAAAGTGCCACAGTGTGACAATTGCGTGGAAGGCTTTCACATAAATGCCTATCTTCCAGTGACTGATACAAAACCACAGAACAAACAGGTTATCGAAACTAATCAAATGCACCTGGCACATCATGAGTTGGGTGCCCTACAAGACAGGCTCCAGTCTGTGGAGGAATCTTTGCAGTCAAACCAGGAGAAAATTAAAGTCCTTTTGAATGTAATTCAAGACATGGAAAGGGCCAGAGCTCTCAATGAAGGGTAGGGTGGTGTTTTCCTCTTTACTATTACTGTACAAAATTTAACAGCAGACTTTTAGACATGTTGTGTATTTTGCTTGTTAATATCAATTTTAGGAAATAGTTGTTGCACAATAATTTGTCTGAACTAGTCAGTATTTTCCCATTGGAAATATGGTAAAATAATTTTTCAGCTGCATTTACAATACATAAAAATATCCATATCAAATAACACTTGAAAATCAAAGATGTTGATAATTATCTTAATCTGCCAAGAAGTATCATTACATTGATCACAATCCATTTCTTATCTGTATAAATAGGTTTCATACCGTCATTAAAAGAAATGGTATAAAGATATTTAGGAGACTTACTTTTGGCAAAAAAGGTATGGCTAGAGAAGTAACCATCTGTCATTAACACATCAACCCCTCCCCCCATATATACTAAATTTGCGTGTGTTAGTAGAAATCTGTGAACACAATCAGACTTTTCCCAACCTCTGCTTCCCTCACAGTTCAACATGCCTCCCAAAAATCTAGAAATATTATTGCTCTCTGCAGTCAAATTCAACTTAATGCTTCTCCTGCATTCTTGGCAACTGCAGCAGTTCCTAAGATGGAAATGCTTACAGCTCCAAAACCATTTAGTGTTAAAAAAATTAGAGTATTCTCAGCATTATTTTAAGTTCTGTATACTGCCAGTCCTCCTAATTAATGGATTCTGCATCCATTGATTCAACCATTCACCTCTTGAAATTAAAAAAAATTCAAAAGATGAATCTGGATTTTGTCCTTTTATATAAAGGACACCATTTCACTATGCCATTATATAAAATTGAACATGAGCCTCCATAGATTTTGGTATCTACATGGGGTCCTAGAACCAAATCCAAAAGAGTTCAATGTACTGATACTCTATTACATCAAGTACACAGAGATTACTCCGGCAATTGCAATTTACATATTGGCTCTACCCAATGCAGATATTTGCCTGTTCAGTTTGATAATAATAATAATAATAATAATTATTATTATTATTATTATTATTTATATCCTGCCACCATCTCCCCAAAGGGGACTCGGGGCGGCTTACATGAGGCCACACCCATCAATACAGAAAACACAATATAACACAAAAACACAACAGAAAATCAGAAAACAAAATAACATAAAATACAAAACCAATGTAAAAATGCAGGACAACAATATAAAATCAAAATATTAAACCAGTAAAAATGATCACAGTGGGTAGGGCCAGTTCAAGAATTAAAATTTTAAAACACTGGGAGATAGGGTAATGTAAAAATATCAGGAAGGGGATCTGGGGGATAAGGTAGGAGTTCATTGCACAAACCAGAGAATAAAGAGAACATTTTATGCAGAGTTTGGTCAGAGATTATCATACATTCAGTCATTGAAGGCATATTGGAACAGCCAAGTTTTCAGGCTCCTCCTAAAAATTTCCAGGGTGGGGGCTTGCCTAATATCTCTTGGGAGCGAATTCCAGAGCCGAGGGGCCACTACAGAGAAGGCCCACAAGTCGTACTTGTGATGAAGATGGGAGTGAGATAAGGGCCTCTTCGGAAGATCGAAGAGGTCAGGTGGGTTCGTAGATGGAAATGCGGTTGCGCAGGTAGGCAGGTCCCAAACCATTTAGGGCTTTGTAGGTCAAAACTTGCACTTTGAATTGGGCCCGGAAAATAAATGGCAGCCAGTGGAGCCCCTTAAACAGGGGGGTTGACCACTCCCTTTAGCTCGCACCAGTTAGTAGTCTGGCTGCCACTCATTGGACCAGTTGAAATTTCTGGGCCGTCTTCAAGGGCAGCCCCACATAGAGCACATTGCAATAGTCCAATCTAGAGGTAACTAAGGCATGGACCACCATGGCCAAATCTGACTTCATGAGGTACGGTTACAGCTGGTGCACAAGCTTCAATTGTGCGAAGGCCCTCCCAGCCATCGCCGATGCCTGAGCTTCAACCGTTAGCGCTGAATCTAGGAGGACACCCAAGCTGTGGACCTGTGACTTCAGGGGGAGTGCAACCCCGTCAAGCACAGGTTGCCACCCTATACGTCAATCCGGCCTACGATTGACCTGGAGGACCTCTGTCTTGTCAGGATTGATCCTCAGCTTATTTGTCCTCATCCAGACTGTCACAGCAGTCAGGCACTCTTCCAGCACCCAAGGGGCTTCCTTGGAATTAGGTGGTAAAGAGTAGTAAAGTTGGGCATCATCTGCATAGAGATGGCACCAAACTCCAAAACTCCGGATGACCTCTCCCAGTGGTTTCATGTAGATATTAAAAAGCATGGGGGACAGAATGGAACCTTGCGGGACCCCACAGGTCAAAGGCCAGGGGTCCGAGCAGGTGCCCCCCAGTTTCGCCAACTGAGAGCAATCTTCCAGGAAGGACCGGAGCCACAACAGAGCCGTGCCCCCGAGACCTATCCCGGAGAGCTGGCCCAGGAGGATACCATAGTCGATGGTATCGAAAGCTGCTGAGATATCCAAGAGAACCAGCGGGGTCACACTCCCCCTGTCCAGTTCCCTGCGGAGGTCATCCACCAAGGCAACTAAAGCCGTCTCAGTACCGTGACCAGGCCTAAACCCAGACTGTGGTTGATCTAGAAAATCAGTGTCATTTAGGAATCCCTAGAGCTGTGAGGCAACAACTTGCTCCAGTACCTTGCCCAAAAAGGGAAGATTAGAGATTGGCCTGTAGTTATTAAAAACCGTGGGGTCAAGGGAAGTCTTCTTCAGGATTGGTCTCACCACTGTCTGCTTCAGACCAGATGGAAATTTCCCCTGAGCCAATGATGCATTAATGATCAGTATAAACCAATCTAATAACCCACCTGTGCCCTCTTTGATTAGCCAGGAAGGACAAGGGTGCAGAGCCGATGTGGTCACTCTCACAGCCCTCAGGACCCCATCCACATCAAAAGGACGAACAAGCTGGAAAGACTGAAATATGACACAGTCTTGAGTCCCACCATCAAGCGTTACCACAATGCCTGAAAGCATCCCATACCTTTGTCCGTACAGGGAACTTCAACCACTTTTGGTTGAATATTGTGATCAAGAGCCATTATATGGTCTGGAATGCTTATGAGTGTGCCAGAGTTGTTGTTGTATGCTTTCAAATCATTCCCAACTAATAAATCATGCCAAAGTGGTGTTGACTGACGTCTCATGAAGAAGCAGAACAAGCTATCTCCCTTGATTTTTTTTCTCTCAAAAAAGGCCAAAATAGCAATCTAACACTCCCCCAAACAGTATTTCTCAAAAGAACAAAATACTCATAAAATGATTAATTAATACAAAAGACAAGGTTTATTTCAGTTCTACTTATATACATTCCGGATCTGCTTCAGTGCATTTCACAAGCCAATGAAATTCCTAAGTGGCTCTAAAAAATTATTTACATTTCCCTATCAACAGTGATGCACTCACGGTGTCAGCAGTTTTAAATTTCCCTTAAGTAAATCCAGCTCTGTGCAAAGTAATGTCAAACAAAATATTTTAAAATCCACATTAACAGAGATAGATTTGTTCCAGTAATCAGGGGAGAGAGGACACAAAACAGAAAACTAAAATATCTCCACATTGGTCCCTCCAATGCTAATTTGTTACCATGGATTATATACTAATCCTAGCTATTTAAGAATTAACACGGAGTCCCTCAAGTATTCTTGGTGTGTTTGTTTAATGAAGCAGAAAGAACCTACTCCTCCTTATGTGAGTGTGTGCATGTAAAATCTCTGGAAGGACAAAAAATATATATGGGAAATATCCAAGACATACTTGCAATTGTACCTTCCTATTTATGTCTCTGAAATATAAATCCTGATTGATCAGCTTCAGGTTTCTAGCCAGCCTCCTGGAACCATGTGATCACTGTGGCATTACATTTGTAACATCTGCTATTTTGAGAACTTTAATGGTCACACAAGTATCACACTAAAAAAGTAGTCAGATTAGATCCCCAGAGAGCTCTCAGGTATTGAGTTTGGGCAGCAGACCCTTCAGTGCAAAACGTTAGTGGTTAATGGGTGATTTCTACCCTTGGAAATGCAAATCCCATGGAAAATGTTACATTAGGAAGAACTTCCTTACTGTTAGAGCTATTCAGTAGTGGGACTCCCTGCCTCAGAGTGTGGTGGAAGCTCCTTCCTTTGAGGCTTTTAAACAGAGCCTTGATGGCCAAATGCCAGGGGTACTAGATAGTAATTTTCTGCATGACAGGGGGTTGGACTAGATGGCCCATGTGGTATTTTCCAACTCTATTATTCTATGATTCTATGGAATCAGCTTATACACAAGTGTATATGGTATGTATTGTCTTACTAATTTCTGATTCAGGGTGTCTATTCTAGTTGGAATAGGCTTCTGAAATTTGAAACTGCATTATACAGTCCAGTGCAGGCTCATATAATGCAGTTCATTGCAGTTAAACACAGATCATATAATGCAGTTTCAAATTATATTATATGGCAGTGTAGATGAGACCTTAACTACAGGGATCATCTAAAATCTGGCCCTGAATTCACTTTACATCTAAAATACCATTGCTTTGTTTAACATAACACATACTCCCATAATCACAAATGTGTAAGCATGAATTCAGTCATGCAGTAGGAATGAAAACAACATTCATTACATTTCCTTTTTCTCACTGAGAGAGGATGACATTGAGACACCCTGTCAATAAAATTGTGAACCCATGAAATTGCTTATATTTTGGAATCACTTTGTGAAAAAGATATTTATGCAGAAAACAGTGCACCATTTGGAGAATACGCCGTTTTGTATTTACATACAATAAGCAAAAGGGTTTTTTGACAAAGCTAAAATACTTTTTGCAAATAAATTCTGTGCAAATGCTCAGAAACTTATAAACCTACCCAGTGCAAAATATATTTAGAAATTATTTATCCTTCCATGTTAAAATGAAATGGGTGAAATGCTTGACTATTTGAGACAAACTCAAGTGTGCCATTAAAAGTGTTCATTTCAATGACTAGCAGCCAATCTAAATCAACTGATGAATGTATCTATGTGATGCACTTTTTTGTGTACACAATCATAATCTAAATATCTCAGGTTCCCACCTAAAATGCAGTTTGTGAAATAGCAAACAGTGATTTCCTAAATAATAGGAGGTGTTATAAGTGTATTTTTTTAAAAAAATGCAATAAAAATTCAACAGTATATATATCATTGGGTCACAACTACATTTCTTTCACCAAGACAACAACTAAGCACTGTTTCCATGTCATGGAAAGTGACTGGATGAGCTCATTCGGCATATTTAATGTTTAAGAGTGCGATGTTATGAAGGATCATTTGGAAATATTGATAATTTCAACGATCTTAAAGTGACTATTACCTATTCATTTATTTAGAATTGCACTGTAAGGTTAAAACAACATTCCTTGCAATATACCTTAACATTTAAAGAATGTTACCTTAAGAGATTAAATGTTGTCATCAAGGAGTTAGCAGTAGAATTACTGGTTTTATGACTAAATCATTGCTGCTATTGTTTATTGCAGGCGGAACTCCTACCGCACTGGCCAAGATCTCAACAATTGCAGCACTTGCCAGAACACTGCATGTATCATTTACAGGTACTTCGTATCAATGGGTAATTGTATGTATCTGCCTCTATAGACTATATAATTAAGTGTTAAGTCCACAGGTATCAGTATTTTTTAAAAGGAACAATTTTAATTTCACAAATTACTATCTATCACTTTAGCATGATTTACACCCATGGTCTTAAGAAAATGTTTGTATGTTTCTTTGTTGCTGTTTTTTTTTCCTTTGCCTGTATTTATTTCCAATACAGGCAAAACGTTAAAGAGGTTTTTTAAAACAACACAGATTTATGAAATACAGATCATATGAACAAATAATTGTTTCCCAAGCATGTGAAGGACATACATAATATTTTATCTCCACAAGTATTATAATATTGATTTAAAGCTCTGTGTAACTGACATGCACATGAAGTTCCTTTAATGTTTTATTCAATGTCACTGAATGTGAATATAACATGTCTGGAAGATTTGCAAATACCAAAGACTAGCTTCCAAAACTACTTCGGTCATGTCTTCCTCCACAGAGTTGGTTGTCATTTGACTTTCCCATCTAAATTCAGTGAAGCTTAGGTGAAAGGCTTACATAGAAATTACCATAAATCAAAGTTATTGGTATGAACAAATGTGATTCAAACCAATCTCCATGCCAGGTGTCTGAAATCTAGCCAATATTTAGGAAATAATCAAAGGTAATGGATGTAGTCCAGAAAGTGACATTATAAAGTTTAGCATGTCTCAGGCAGGTAAAGATAAAGTTTCCCCCTGACATTAAGTTTAGTTGTGTCCAACTCTGGTGAGTGGTGCTCATCTCCATTTGTAAGATGAAGAGCAATCATTGTCCATAGACACCTCCAAGATCATGTGGCCAGCATGACTGCATGGAGCGCTGTTAACTTCCCGCAGAAGCGGTACCTATTGAATTACTCACATTTGCATGTTTTTGAACTGCTAGGTTGGCAGAAGCTGGGGCTAACAGTGGGAGCTCACCCTTCTCCTCAAATCCAAACTGCCAAACTTTCGGTCAGCAATTTAAGCAGCTCAGTGGTTTAACCCGCTGCACCACCAGGGGGGTCCCATATCGCAGGTAACTTACCTGAAAGTGTAGAGGCTGGATGAAGTCAAGACATGCAGTGAGACAAAGATATGAAGAGGGTGCACCTACACTGTAGAATGAATGCCATTGGATACCACCCTGGGATTTGTAGTTGTAAGCCAACACTTTTTGGTAGAAAATGCAATAGACCTTGCAAAACTCATCATCCTTGTATGTGATCCCTTATGGAGAGTATGATTGTCTTCCAGAGCTAGAGTCCTGGCAATGGGTCTGTATTTGGCTGTGGAAATCTATTCTGGATATGCATGGTCTTTCACAATGTGGACATAGGATTCTAGATGGAAGGTGGTCATGACAAGGATTTGCTTGATGTGCCTTCCTCTTAGCACATTTCTCTCTTTCACCCTCTGATTGTGCCTCCTCAATCAATATCCATAGCACCATTGGCAACAGCTGACCTCCAGTTAGAATGCTCCAGTGCCATGGTTTCCCAGTTCTCTATGTTTATTCCACATTTTTAATGTTAGCTTTGAGCCCATCTTTCAACCCCTGTTGCTATCTACCAACACTTTAATTTCCATTCTTGAGCTGAGAATAAAGAAACTGCTTTGGGAAACACTGATTGGGTGGCATTCACACAATGTGACCAGTCCAGCCAAGTTGATGGTGGAAAATCATCACTTTAATGCTGGTGGTTTGTCCGCCAGTCTTCCCAAGAGATTTGCCTGAATTTTTCAAAGGCAACACTGATGGAATCATTCCAGAAGTCAAGAGTGGTGTTTGTAGATGGACCATGCTATGCAGGTGTACAGTAGAGTTGGAAGGACAATAGCTTTGCAAACAGGAATCTTGATATCTCTACAAATGTCCCACTCTTTAAACACTCTCAATTTCATTTGAAAAAATGCTGCACTCACAATGCTCAGGCGGTGTTGTATTTCAGTGTAGATGTTGACTTTTTGGAAAGGTGGCTGCCAAGATAGTGGAAGTGGTCAACATTTTCTAGCATTACACTATTAAGCTGTATTGCTGGCATTTCAGGGGGATTGTTTTATGCAATGACTCCACAGTATTGAGCTATGGCAAATAAAGAAGTGTAAAACTGTATTAATTGTACAATGTAGTCTCATCCTAGATCTAGATACTTCATAACACAACACAGCCAATTAATTGGTGGTCACCTCAGAACAGACATTAGAAGATATTTGGTCAAAAATGTGCATGTTTGAAAATGCACATTGATAAATTAAATTGACAGTGTGAGAATAGAGAAAGGACATACGAGGAGATGCTCAGAAAGAAAAATGATGGCAGCGACATTCAGGCCAAAATTAGGGCAAGTCGATAACACTGAGAACATGATTTGACAGGCATATAAATTGAAAAAACTGCAGCCAACTCTTCCCATCCAATGTAGATTTATCTGAAAGGAAAATGCAACATTGAAGGGGAGAACCCCCTGAAATCAGGGCACATGAAAAATGTCAGTATAGCATGAAAAATACAACTAGCTACAACATTATACAAAAATAAGTGCAAACTATAACTTGAAGAAAAATAAAGTGAAAGAAGAACAAAACAGCTCAAGAGATAAAAGGATAAAGTAGAATGGTAGGTAACAGTCTGAATAAAATGGTAAGATGTTAAATAAGGAGAAAAGAAAGCTTAGAAGTGGAGGGCAACTGCAGATAACCCGTTACAGGATAAAAACTGTTGACAGCAATGCAAACAATGGAAACAAAAATAACTAGCAATTTTGAGAGGATATGGATTTGCTAGTGAAAGAAAAATTGCTTATTTAAAAATAAATCTTAGAAGGTAAAAGCATTTATACACAACACAATGAATAGCTAGCCGTTAAAGTAATACAAAAAAACTCAGTGAGAGACAAAAATACATAAATATGAAAAGTGGTAAAAAAACAAGAAACGACTGAAAAGGCATGAAAAGCAGTATTCAAACCCCCTCCTACTCAGCAAGGAAAATAAATTTAAAATTTAAAATTTAAAATTTAAAAAACATTTTTTTCTTGAATGACATAACAAGACAGCCCATAAAAAACACTATAATAAAGCAGAATGTGGATGAGAATCAAAAATCAATTATACTGATGTTGTTAATTGCCATCAAGTCAACTTGATGGCAGCTATATATTGATACATTACGAACCTCCTCTTAGCTAGCTAGCTCCCTCAAAAACTCCCTAAATGTCCAACTCATTTCCCCCTATCGTATTTCCACTTCACTCCAGTCCTCTGTCCTACCATTCCATGAACTGTGATTAAATTCCAGGCCTACCTGTCGTAGTTATGGCTGAAGCAGAGATATCATTTATACCTTCTGCCATGCTATTTGGCTTCAGTGCTAAAAGTGGTAGCCCTACTTATCCTCATTGTTGATTAAACTTTTTACTCTTTTAGTTATTGAAAGCTAACCCAGCACATTTCATCTCCCAATGCTGCATGAAAATGTTCTAGGGCACAGAGCAACTCTCATTACAATGCTTTCTTCACATCTTAGGCTCCCTGTGATTTTAATTATCTGCTCCCTACCACCCACTGCCTTCCCGAACAGTTTTTATTGCTTCTTCTCATTAGGCTTCAGGTCACTAAGATAGCTTGACAGCGTTTAAGTTCATTTTAAATTATATACTTAAATGGTTGTTGGAGAAAATGTACATGTTATGGCACAGAAACCATGCTAGCAGATATTTGGTGACATGACATTTGGTGACTGCTGATCTTAGTACTCAAGCAATAACCAAATATAGGCCAGCACCCTGTAACAGCAGGGATGGGCAATTATGGGAGACTAGGGGGCTGCACTAGCCCTCCAGGGTAATGTGAAGGATTATGACTTTACTGCAACTGCTCATACAAAAAAATCAATGTTGCCCACAAATGCTTCTAGGGAACAAGGGGCATTATTTTGAGTTTTCCTGAGCACCATAAGGCATTCTAGGAAATTTGGGGGGGGGGGGGGGCAGAGAGAACCAAATGCCCTTGGTACCCTGTAGAACAGGGGTCAGGAACCTTCGGCTCTCCAGGTGTGGTGGACTTCAACTCCCACAATTCCTTGGGCCAAGGTAAGCCTTTGGGGCAAATGCCGAGCCTCAAGGAATTGTGGGAGTTGAAGTCCACCACACCTGGAGAGCCGAAGGTTCCCCATGCCTGCTGTAGAAAAACCTCTTACGCAGCTTAGATATCATTTTGGGGCATTTTGGAAGAAAGTAATTTTCACCCCAGAGGGCCACAAGCTGCCAAAAGGGTGCACCTTGTTTCCCCCATGTTAATTAAATTTTTGTTGTTTATTTGTTCAGTCACTTTCAACTCATCATAACCTCATGGACCAGCCCACGCCAGACCTCCCTGTCAGCCGTCACCAACCCAAGCTCCTTCAGAGTCAAGCCAGTCACTTCAAAGATACCATCCATCCATCTTGCCCTTGGTTGGCTCCTCTTCCTTTTTCCTTCCATTTCCCCCAGCATCATTATCTTCTCTAAGCTTATATATATAAGATATATATACAATAAATATAAGTTCACCTTAACACTATGCAATTTTGATCATTTCCTCTATAATGTCCAACACTTCTTTCTATCAATGCACTGTGTCACTGCCACTGTGACAGCTTCTGACAAATGTGATTCCATTCCTAGTGAAGAGGAGAAATGTCTTCAATTCTAAAATCTGAAATACTCCAAATTCCCAAATTGTTTTTGTTCTCAAGTATTTCAGATAAGAATACTCACTATGTATATGGCACAAGACTGAATCTCTCCAGGTACAGATCATTTGACAAAATGGAGCTCCTGGTAGCACAATGAATTAAACCCTTGTGCCGGTAGGACTGCTGACCAAAAGGTCAGCAGTTCGAATCTAGGGAGTGTGATGAGCTGTCAGCTCAAGCTTCTCATATGGAGACATAAGAGAAGCCTCCCACAAGATGGTAAAACATCCAGACATCCCCTGGGTAATGACCTTGCAGGTGGCCAATTCTCCTACACCAAAAGCAACTTGAGGTTTCTCAGGTCTCTCCTGACACAAAAGAAAAGTTGATAAAACAACCAAAGTAATTATGTTATGGCACCAGTATGAATCAATTAAGAACTGTTGTTCAGATTTGAGCAAACTTTGTTCATAAATGAATATCAGGGATGAGAAAGGCATTCCATTTATTGTTTATTTATTGATTTGCAGTATTTATATTTTGCTCTTCAGTCACAAAGGACCTTATTGCTTAGAATTTCAGCCCCATCCTAGGATGCTGCCGAGTCACAGCCAGGACGAAGTCCAGCAGATCCAATCAAATGATGCAGGACTACTTCCAGAGGGGCTCTGTGCATGCTACATCTCGGCTGCATGCTAAAGACCAGTCCAGAGAACATGGGTGACGACTACCCACCTTTTCATAGGACAAGCCAGGGACAGCATGGGAGCAAGCCAGGGCCAGGCAGATTTCAGTGTGAGATGGCAAGAGGACATTGTGGGGTGACACCTGAAGATTTATCCCACTGCCTGATGGATTCTCCACACTGCCCCATGGATACCCCCACTCCATGTGGTGAAGTCCAAAAACTCTTAGTAGCTTACAAATTCTTAATTTGACAGTTTGAACTGTTGAATGGTCTTTATCTTTCTATATGTCTTGTATGTCAAAATGGTATTGAATGTTTGCTGTGTATGTGTGCATTGTGATCCGCTCTGAGTCCCCTTCAGGGTGAGAAGGGCAGAATATAAATACTGTAAATAAATAAATAATAAATAAATTATCTGACATTGAAGTCTGAAGTACACAGTACTGATGGGGGAAAGGGCAGCAATGTGTATTGCCACATTGCCCCTTTCTTCATCAAATAGGGGGAAAGAGCCAAAGCCACAGGTAACTCAGTTGGAGCTACCCAACAGACAACTAGCCTAGCGCTGCTGGCGAGAAAGTCACTTCAGCCATCTATGGGGTGGGCCACAGCTTGCATCATGTGATGGCACTTGACAGGTTCCACACACACAAAGAGGAGCAAAGGGCCAATTTCCCCTTGTGTGATGAGGTGGCAAGTTTCTAAAACTTATAAAATTGCATGAAATGACCTTGCATTATTTTACTCCAATTGATATTAACATGATTCATCCAACTAATTCTCTGTATACCAGTTTGAAATTACAAGGGTCAATGTTTCCATAGAAACAAAAATGGAGTATAGTTTGCTTCTGAATCACATTAATGAGAGGGGAAAGAATATACCCTTAAGACTTGCAATTATGCTTACTATAAACATAACGGAGAATTTGCCATCTAATTATCTAGGCTTCAGAGGGGCAGCAAGTAAGAATTGTTAAGAATGCTAAATGTAAGATCTGAGGGAAGCAGAAAAATGGGCTTGGGCATATTTTTAATTAAGAAATTGCTTGTGTGTATGTGTGTGTGTTTTATCATCAGCTGAGTCCAACTACATTACCCGTGTAAACATCGTGAAGGAAGGAGCCATGATTTAAGATGAAAGGAAATGAAACATAAAAATAAAAAGTGTAAAAATGTCGTAGTGATTCCATGTACATTTTAACTACTTCAAGGTGGAAAACTGTATCATGGTTTTCTAAATTTCTGAGATGAAGCACATTAATGAATTAAATTTGGCCTCATAGGATTGTTATGAAAATTGGAAACAGCAATATGACTTGTGATTATGTGATTTGTTCTATGTGATTATGTAATTTTAATTAATATCACTGTTTAATTGTTATGTAATAGGATTTTATATTGTTGGTTTATATTGTTGTTATTGATACTGTTGGCATTGTTGCCTGTGTTAGCTGCCCTGAGTCCCCCCTCGGGCGTGAGAAGGGGGGGTAGAAATTGTGTAAATAAATAACAATAAATCATACTACTTTTACAATGCAAAAGTAAAGCAGAGTGTGTAGTGGGGAAATGCTGCCTGGTCTCAGCATAGGAAAATCCCTGTTGGATGAGACTATAGGCATATCCTGCATCCAGAGAAGTTCAAATGTTGGCCATGGAAGCAATAGCAAGCTCTTCCCATTATCTTCTAAAAACTGGTTTTCCAAAGTATATAGCCTCTAATTATGGACAATATAATAACCATGAAAAATAACCATAGATAGCCTATTTCTAATTGCTTTCACGTTGGATTAATGTATAATTCAACAAATTCTAGTCAAAAACCAAGCCACAAAAATTTGTTGACTTATCCAAAGAACCCTTATTACCTTCTGTGAGCTGACATGAAGCCATCTGAAGCTGTGCTAAGCTTAAACCCTTTATATGCTTGAAATTAAAATAACTCTGTACCTGGGAGGGGAGGGAGTTTTGTGGTGGCATTGAAACTGTCTCTGGACTAAAAGAAGGTTAGAACTGGTAGTGCTTAGATCTACCTCGCCTTATCTCGTCCTCTTTTTTGGCTCTTTGGAAGGCAGGTCTTAACCAGCAGAGGAGTTTTGCAAGCAGATATCTGAGCTTAGATGGCAGAAATGGGTTCTGCTGAAAGAGCATTGCGAAAAAGAGGTTGTGACTAATCATTACTCATACAGTCAGCACATTGTCAAGACAGGGTTGCATTGTTAGACTGTGATCTAAGCCTATTTATTTGAAAGTGTCACATTCAATTGCGACTTCCAATAAGTTATTCTTCCTTTTTTCAAAAGAAAAAAGAAAAGAAACTGAATCACATTTAGAACAGAGACAATACGGCCACTTTAGTCTATTTTTTATTTACTGAAGTCTAATATGCCAACGAATCTAATGCTCAACTCAATTTTTAAAACTCTGAAACCAAAAAAAAGCATTTGCTGGCAAATGTAATGCGCAGCAGCAAAAGGTGTACTCTTTGTAATATGCCTGCTTAGAATTCCTTCTTTAAAAGCAATTGTGTTAGGACACCAATGCTTTCAGCAATGGAAAGTAGATCTTGGGGTGCATTTGTGCTGCAGAATGAATCCACTTTAACTGCCTTGGTTCAATGCTATGGAGTCATGGGGGGCTGTACCTTGGGCCTTTTCTGTCAAAGAGTGTGGATGCTCATCAAACTACAAATCCCAGAATTACATAGAATGGAGCTATGACACTTAAATTACAGATGTCATCCCTTCAATAGAAGCTCCAGGTGTTCCTAAAGCAGCTTCCCCTATTTCTTTGGTTCAGCACTAAGATTGCCCTATTATTCAAATCTAATGTGCACCCTGATTTTGGCAAGGTGAGTGTTAGAGTCAAGTAAATTCAGTAATGAAAAATCACAAGCCTTCTGAACAGAAATTAGCATGTATACCCACAGTATTTGTATTATAACATATTTTTCTTTCAAAAGAAAACTTTAAAAAAGAAAACATTCTCAGCATTTATTTTGCTGTATCATTTTGTCTAATCCTTTGTGTTTTAATGTTTGATTTGCCTTTAAGATTTATTACTATTTCAATAACTGTTGGACACTCTTTTTTGATAAATACAACAAAATATAACACAACCATTTCACTAAAAGCTAAATCTGACCCAGAAATATAGCTACATGGTGGAAAGCTGCACAAAATATTCGGATTACTATGTGTTAAGAAACCTGAAATGGTAAAACAATACTTTTGACAGCACAAGAAGCATGTCAATTTGCTCCGAATCTTCACCTAAGTGCTCTGTTAAGAGATCTGAGGCACTTAGGTTTTCCTTCTCCAAACTGTCATGTTACGTTCTGTTTAAAAATGTTTCTGTGATAGACAGGCAAGCTGTTTCAACTCTCATTTTTTATTATTATTAATCATGCATGCCAGACAGTGGGACAGGAAAACACAGAGGTAGTTTATTTATGTCTGTGCACATTTCCCAAGAGATAAATGGTTCATTGTATATTATGAAAGGCTTGCCTCTTTAGATGGTTCTGTAAGAAGTTCTGTGTAAGTTGATACTGACAGGTGCCATTTGTAGTTTGTTTCCAGCTGTACGCCAAGCACGCCAGAGACCTTTGTAATATAAATAATCCATGTTAAGAATATTACTAGTCTGAATTGGACTACTGGAATACTAAACTAAAAGCTTATTCCTTAACTAAGTATGCTGACACAATTCCTCAGAAGCCACTTCTGGAGGATTACTTGTACTGGACCATCTGATACATAGTGATTATTGAAAGCCGTCTGGTTGCACATTGATTATCTACTGGATTATCTACTACCATCTAGCACCAGCTTTCTGAATTCCAGCTGCAATGTCATTTCTGCAATTAATAAGTTTTATCTGTCATGTCTTCTGGGGGTTGCAATAAGCAGGCAAAATGCTTGCGACTTATGAACACATTTGGGCAGACAGGCTATCACAATTTGTGACCCCAGAAGGAGTTTTCATGCTATCAAAAACATTATACATCACATCCTACATGGTTAGATAAGTGAATATTATTGTACAAGTGTGTATTATATGCTTATCAAAGTACCTAAATCAATGCTCATTCAAAACACACTGTCGCCTTTCATTCTCTTTCCTTGATCCATCAGTAGCATGTGTATTGTCAAAAGGTGCCTGGGGGGATAAACCCAAAAGAGATTGAGAAACTATTTAATAATAAATATACAACTCACTATAAATAATATGATGGTAAAATTGCCCAGTGGCAAAGACAAGTCATTTATCTTCACCTGATCTGCCCTGTCTTAGTGCTATTTTTCTGTACCAATCTCTACACAAATATGTTCTAGAACTCATACTCTCCTGTACAACTCCTTCTGTAATCTTCCTCCACAAACTACAGCTTCACCTTCTAAACTGTCTCATGTTTTGTAATATCTGTTCTCCTGCCAGCCAGTCCCCCTACTTTACCCTCAGCTGCTACCCTTTAATCTGGACTATCATTAGAGAGAGGAGAAGATGCTCCAAAACAGCAATGATTCTACTTAAGTGCCCGGACACTTCTTTCTACTGAAAGTCAGAGCTATAGTCAGCATCCCACTCCCCAAATAATTTCCTGCCTTCCATAGAAGACAGTGTCCCAATGCGAGTATTGAAGTTAGATTTAACTTTCAGTTCCATTTGCTACTCCACTGTCTGTGTATATATTACACGTGAGCTGGGGGAATCTTGTCTTTGCTAAACAGCTCTGTGCTACATCCTTCCCTCTTGGAAATGAATATAGCCAAATTGTATATTCTACTCTGCATTGTTAATTTAAAGAGAATGAGAGAGACAGATGTTGAGGCAGTCTGAACAGGAGTCACTGCTGAGTCAGCCATCCCTTACCCTTCAGGAGAACGCTCTCTTTCATGCAGCATATTGCAAGAGTCCCTTGTATGACTCTGGGGTCTCCTCTTCTGTTGAAAGCTCTGCTCTAAAGTAGAGTCAGCTTTGTAATCTCAATGATGGAAGAATTAAACAGAAACTATAATTCCAATGGTATAACTAGCCAAATAGAAGACAACTGAATTATAAATTATGCAACAACTTCTGCTAGCAGGGCTGTCAAACAATTAAAACATATGTTTAGTGAGTAATTTGTTCTAAATCGGTTGACTGTATTTAAATGTATTCCAATATACACATAAACTCAATATAGGCTATATTTTTAGATGCTGAAAGAGGCAAAATAATGTGTAATCTCATGAAACAGCTGCAATAGGGAAGATGGTATTTCTTATTTTCTGTTTTATTTCCTGTTATAGTAAGACAACACAATCAAATAGCCTCAGACATAAACAAATGGTTCCTTAAATCACTGCTGCTCTGATTAAATTTGACCTCACCAATTACATATGGCCTGCATCATTTACTCAGATTGAGTTTTAATTGATTAATCTACCAATTAAATCTTGCACCTCACATTTTCAGGGCTTCAGATGATTTAAACTAAGTGCCTGATAGGCAACACACCACAGCCAATGGATGACGGCAATGAACACCGGGAAGAACACAAGAAGAAAAATAGAGACAAACTCGTATTGTGTGTATATATGCCTTCAAGTTGCCTTTTAATTTATTCCATCCCCACACATTTCATAAGGTTTCTAAAACAAGGAAGGGCTGTTAAGACAAACAAAATTTTTTAATCTTGGTGTAATGTGCAGTGGGCAATCTTGAATGAGCAGAAATTTCAGGGTATCATGGATGTGGGTTGGCACATTTCAACATCTCTTGTAAGAGTCACCACAATTTAGTGATTTGAGCGGTAGATTACTACTACTAAGTCATATTCCCATCAGCATCAGAGGAAGGCAAAGCTAAACCCGTTTCTTAACAAATCTTGTCAAGAACCACTTCACCTTAATGTCACTATGTTGGAAATGGCTTGAAGGCACACAACAACCAACAACAGTGAGAGAGATTCTACTGCATCAAACATAAAGATTTAATTAGTGTAGTACTCTGACTCACACAGTGGCTATTAGGACCCTCTTGAAAGCATACGAACAGGACATATATGCAACAGTCCTTATTCAAAGTGGCTGTCAAACAATTGGAAATTTCTGAAATTTGAAATTATATATAGCCATCTGACTATATACTGATATATAGTCTGACTACTGATAGGCTTATCCTCTATTATATTCTAAGATACAATGTTGTATTTCACAACAAATAATTCCTGATCAATAAATAGCATATCATTTTCTTTTCTTTCATATTATGTTGCACAACTTTGTAAAAACAAATGTGAGGTCAAAGACTTTCTATGATCCATGAGAGGAATTTCTGCCAGGATTCCGATTTCCATTAATGACACTCCAACCCACAGAGATGCGCCCTACAACACCACAACATGCTCTGCTCTAGAGATACTTCTAACTTCCAGGAATGCAATTTTCAATGAAAATTCAATTGTATAAATTGGATTATGCTCAGGATTTTGTCTATAGAAACCAATATACTGAAGTCAGAAACTAACCTGACACTACTGTTTTGCTGAATATTTCAGTAAGCTGTTCTTTATTCCTGAAACTATAGATCTATGAGCTATATGGTTAGGAATGAAAATGGACCTAAAATGATGAAAAAACAGTGGGAAAAGGTTAGTAAACTACATTATGACTTAGACCGGATGTTAAACATATTATTACTCATAAGGGAGACATGCTCCCTCCCTTTATAGAATTGGCTATCTCATATCAAGTCATTCAGATCCTACAGCTGAGTCCTGCTAAGAATTCTTGCTCTGAAGGAGGTGAGAACATATGCAGAAAGAACTTCACAGTGGTTGCCTCATAGTGTTTGCCAGGTTTTTAAAATAGCAATAAGGGACAGTCAAACTTCATGACATGCAGGCTTGAGAGTTGCCAAGTAGATGTTAACAAGTTTATATTTCTCCTAAATATCAATGGAAAGTATTGATTTCTGTTAACCTAGTCATGTAATACTCTGCAAAATTAACATTGTTCACATTCACAAATCACGTAATTGCTATATTAGTGAACACAAAATACTAGATTTCTAACAGAACACAAGAGCAAAATATTCCCAGCACTTAAGTACAGGACATTCCTTATAACAAGGCACACTTATCAGTCATATCAAGAACAAGTTTTCCAGACGTCAAATAGGGACACCCCTCATAATAAGGAGTCATCAATAACCCTACTGCCCCACAATATGGATTATTGTACAGAGGTGTAACTCTATATCTCCATCATCTTCTTCAGGAAGAAATACATCTCTATTGAGGTTAAGAACAAATCAGACTGAAAGTCTGTCTGGTCCATCACCTGATTTTCCACCATGAACAGACAAGAACTCACAGGCAGAACATATGTGCAAAGTTATCTAACAGTTTATGCTGCCTAGCAATTGGTATTCAATGCTGTACAGTTTGTTAACACTGGATATAGTGTATTGCTATTAAGTTGTCACTAGAATAAACCTCAACAAATCCCATGGAATGTACTACCATGGAGACATATATAGACTGCATTGTTGATCAGCTTAGAAGATGTTCTAAATTCATCAGCACACTTAAAAAATTAATTCAAAAACTTACACATAAGGCAAATTGAAAGCCCCTTCTATCCCCTTAAGTTCCCCACTAGGATTTTTTTTTATAAGATGATGCTTACTGGGGAACGCATGTGCAGTATTTTTTAAAAAAATGTATCTTGCCTTATAAATATTTCAAACATCTCATTTCATTTGATGACTTTATTAATCCAATCACATACGACTAAACAATCTAAATTTTTATTTAATCAAGTGGAATTCCTCTTGGGGATTTTGTGTTTGGATTTCTTATTATAAGCAGCCACACCAAGCATTCTGATAGAAGTCAGATTTTTTTTAAAAGGAGAAAGTCCTGACAGCTTGTTCTACTACAGATTGATCTATTTGGAAACAAGTAACAAGTACAAAAAAAACCATACTGCTGTTTAAAAAACAATAATAATTCATTTGTATTTCATGTAAGCACTGTGATTGCTTCCTTCACAGTTCAATAAAAAACCTATTAGCAACCTCTCTACCACTGATTAACTCTGAATAAACCATATACAAGATAAATGTCAAGACAGTTATTTTTACATTTTTCTCAGATGTTTTACTGCATAATTATTTGCCTCTTTGCAACTGGCAGCTTTAATATGTCAGATTAACTAGAACAGTTTTAAGAACAGAGAAAGGCAACTAGAAATCCAAAAACCTTGCATCCATTGCTATTGGAATGAGATGTATTAAATGAGTATGGCCTCCAGCTGAGATAATATGAACTAGACATCTTTTTGAGATTCTCTCCTCAACCTATATTAATTGGGTTTGGCACAAATGGGTGTGGGATCAAAATGTTCCGTCTAAATTATGGGAAAAGGTTTCTATCTGAAATTCAATATGGCAGGTGAAGTAACGCAAAATTGCCATTTCAGTTATCAGAATAGATGAATGCCAGCATTTTAACACTTGTGCCAAATATAACTATATCCAGAAATATGCACTGAATAGTTCGCTAATCTCTTTTTTCCTTCTTCTGCAGTGTTGAACATGACTTCAGACAACAAGAAGGAAGATTCCATCAAGTTCTGAAAACACTGGATCAAGTTGAAGAGATCCCTCCAGTAGCAACTTTGCAAAAGCAACCATCTGATCACCCAGTCCCTGAGAAACAGGAATTAAGGAAAAAGACAAAGAAAAAGAAATGCTTCTGGTGGATCTGAAAACTTTAAATACTGGTTTTGAAACTCTAATAGCTGGTCTATATGTTATAGCCAAACTGCGGCCTAAATTCAACTGCTCATCCCAAATAGAGTAGACATATTGAAGCTCCATTCGGGAATTGCAGCTGGAGTTCTGTTCCATTGAGGAGTAGCAACTGGAATTATGCCTGTGGTTGAATCATCATAAACAGACTATACATTTCCATGCTTCTGTACTAGTCACATATGCTGATTCCCCTTTATACTTCCTGGTTTTTGGCAACTAGGGTTTTTACTATTATTACAATCAGAAACTGAGAAAGGAGCCAGAATTTTCAGGATTAAAGTACATTCATCATCATGACTTGGGAAAGAGCATAAACCATTTGATGCAAGGAAATTCTGGTTGTGGTCAAAAAATGACCTATTTTAAAGTGCAAAAAAAAAAAACCCCAACAAACTTGATCTAAAAAAAAACAACTCTCTAACAAGCTGTTTCAAGATCAACTAAATTGATTTTGTAAAATTAAATTATTTTAAAACATTATGACACAACCATTAAAATGATTTAAACACTGGCTTTCCTTCTCTGTCTGACACACTTATTTAGCCATCCTTTCACCTGAATATATTTTGAGAATAGTGAGTTTATAAGAAAACTTGTTCTTTGTTTTGTTAGTTTCATTTGGAATTTTTGAAGCTGCCAGATTCTGAGTTTTAAGCATATTTTATGCCCTCATTTCCTTCAGAAACTACTTTAGAACAACTCTATATTAATTATATCAGTGGTTCCCAACCTTTGGTCCTCCAGCTGTTTTGGACTTCACCTCCCACAATTCCTAACAGCTGGTAAACTGTCTGGGATTTCTAGATATTGAAGTCTAAAACACCTGGAGGACCAAAGTACATCTAACATTGTTCACATTCAAGAAGTTTCCCTCCTAAATAGTAAAATCTGGGAGACAGCATAAATGTCAAAATAGAAACATGGATTCAAAGTTTGAGAAACAAACACTATTACAAACCTAGCAAGTGATATTTTTCCAGTTATCACATTTTCCAATTAGAATTAAATATTTTATTATGTAAGATAATCCCAGAAAACACTCAATGACTGTTGGATTCCATTTTGGTGATATCATTTTTTTGAAAAGACATTATCAATAACATTAAATTGCTTATTCTAAAAAGTTATGATTTATTCTAAAAGGACGCCCTTGGAATTAAAGCAAAGAGAAAATAAACACACAAAGATGTGTTATTTGATTATAAAGAAAACATGCTCCATTTTATTTAATTCTTTGATATATCACAAGGAAATTGAAGAACAATTCACACTAGTTTCTACTTTCAATATTGTGAATTAGATTATGTTTTCATATACAAGTTGTAAAACTATTCTAGGAAAGCAGAGAATCCCTATATATGATGACAGTCTACCATACATTTGGAATGAATTCCAGGAGGTCTAAAGTGGATACTGTACACTACAGAGATTACTTTTGGTAACACTAGTTGTATAAAAAGAATATATAATGTGCTGCCAAAAATTGACTAAACCACAGCAAGATACTTAAGAGAGAATGTTTGTAAAATACTGTATAGCACATATTGCATATTCTGAAACTTCTGTACTTGAAATTACTCTCCTCCTACAGAGGAGAGTGAATTGTGAATGAAGAAAACTGTAAGAATAAAATATTCCGTCTTCTAGGAACAGGATCTAAATAAAAAGTTTGTGTACTTCTATAGTACAATAAATACCTATTCTTCTTACCCATTGTCACAGTTCTAGCAGGCTTCAGTACAGATTCCTTTCCTGATGAAATGTACTAATCTAATATAATGTTTTGTATATTTCTAGATTCTTTTACTGGCATAATATCTTTTGCAATAAATTGACTTATTTTTTTCTGTCTCGGAACTCAATAACTTAATTGTTATGTTCATGACAATTTCTCATAATCAGAACAGGCCATACATCAGCTTTCTTAAGTGTTTTTTCCCATTCCACAGCTATTCAGAATTATTCCAAAATCTAAAGCCATTTTTACCCAATTGTGTGAAAAGCCAACTCTGGGGTTGAGATGTTTCTTGCCTACTTTCCTCAGGTTTGCATCAGTTTTTACAGGATTTTCCTCATACGCTATACCAGTGGTTCTCAACCCATGGGTCCTCATGTGTTTTGGCCTACAACTCCCAGAAATCCCAGCCAGTTTACCAGCTGTTGGGATTTCTGGGTGTTGAAGGCCAAAACATCTGGAGACCCACAGGTTGAGAAACCACTGTACTATACAAATGGGAGGCTCTCATACAGTAAACTGAGCCATCATTGCATATCATTTGACCACCTGCTTACAGATCAGTGTCATGGTTTAATTTGCCTGTCACCAGGCCCGTAGCCAGGATTTCGATTCGGGGGGGGGGGGCTGAGTTTTTTTCAGGGGGGGTTTCGGGGGGGGGCTGAGTCTGAGTGAAAGAGGGTCTACCCTAGCAAACCTTTTGTATCGTTACCCCAATACCCCCATGCATATGGGATATATTGAGTATGGTGATCAGATCACGATATGAATAAGCATAACAGTTTAAATAATGCACCAGTAAGGCCTTTTCGTGAACCACCACGAGAATTTGGGGGGGGGCTGAAGCCCCTCAAGCCCCTCAAGCCCCCCCCCCCCCAGCTACATGCCTGCCTGTCACTCGCTACCATTGTAATGACCTTCTGTATGGAGCTGTTTTGATGGTGGTTTGTTTCTTATCACATTCCCTTCCTGCAGTACTGGGAATACAAGAAGGCAGGAAGTAAACTTTCCACATATACTTTCATTCATGGCTATTTGCATGAATAGCTCACAAATCGTAATATGACAAACATCCATAAAAAATATCAATTATATAAGTAGATTCAGGTTGCTGCCTTCTGCATACCTTTATCTGTATTTTATATTGAACTCAATAGAATTATTTTTATGTGTGTATGGACTGCAACTTGCTTGGCCAAATCCAAACCTGGGGGATAATGAGAAATCCCACTCCAATATCTGCAGGGCAATGGATTCCCTATATCCAAAGTATAAGATTGCATTACCTGTCACTAGACAATATACATTTTAATATGCATCACCATTTATTAAAGAACCCTGGATTTTTAAAAGTGCGCATTATTATTTTTTGAAAAAGAGGTAAAATATATTAAGAACCTCACATATTATATTAGACACATATGCAAAAGCAAAATGTTTGGGTTTCTTATCCATTTTATCTGCAAGGTAGAATACACTACATCCTCTAACTATCGATGTCCATTGGCAATTTCATCAAACTATTCATTCACTACTTTAAAAATTAGAATTATTTAAAAATATATTAAAAATTAGAATTATTTGTCTCTCATTTTCTTGCAGCAAAAAGAAAGCAACACATTAAAATAAACTATTTCACAAAAATACAAAAATTAATATAATAAAATATAAAAGATACCAATGGTCCAATTCTGCTGTTTTCAGTCATGAAATCAGAGGGAAAGGGGAGTATTCATATATTGATGAGTCATAGTACTTTGGGGAAATTTTTAGAAAGTTTTCTGATAGCTGAGTCCTGGTTATATAAATATGTACTTATTGTGTCTATTCCTGCAATTAATTTGCTTCTTGCTCTGCCTACTTCCAAGACTCAGAGAATTACGTTCACAAATTTCAAATGGTGATTACTTTCTAAAATCTGATAAGCAGCAGGGGTAGTTTCCCCTCTAGGTACTTCACAAATTTTTGGGTATCTCTTGGCACTTCGATGCATAAAATAAAGAAGGATCCTACTGCTTAGTAGAGCTTAGCTGTCATCATTTAAGGCACAATTATCATTAGAATAAAGCAACTAAAATTAACACAATAGGGTTCCTTTACATTTCCATGCTTATGAATGCCTGTGAGTTCCTTTATTCTTTTTTCTCTGTCAAAAGGACTTAGTTTTGTAAGAGAAGCACAACTGCAGGTTTTATTTTCTGAGGTTTGCACTTCCCCATTTAGTGAAAGATGGCTGTGTATCTTGGGATGTATCTTCCAGAGGTTAACAGTTAACAGATAGCTGCTTTTGAACTGTGGTATTGGAGGAAAGTGCTGAGAGTGCCTTGGACCACCAGAAGATCCAACCAGTCCATACTTCAGGAAATAAAGTCCGACTGCTCACTGGACAGAAGGATAGTAGAGGCAAAGATGAAGTACTTTGGCCACATCATGAGATGACAAGAAAGGTCAGAAAAAACAATTATGCTGGGAGAAATGGAAGGAAAAAGGAAGAGGGGCCAACCAAGGGCAAGATGGATGGATGACATCCTTGAAGTGATTGGCTTGACCTTGAAAGAGCTGGGGGTGGTGTGATGGCCGACAGGGAGCTCTGGCGTGGGCTGGTCCATGAAGTCATGAAGAGTCGGAAGTGACTGAATGAATGAACAACAACAATCTTATTTCAAGTTCATTTAAGTAAAACACACTTGCACATCCCAGTGAGGGTGGGGTAAATCAATTTGCTGGCATCCAGGGATGAGCAGGAACCATTTTTGTTGGTAACTATGGGGTGAGGGGGCATTTTGCAGACTACATAAACCAGTCATGCACCCTCTTCTTCCTCTTTGAAATTCTTCAGCTCACCTGATCGCCTCCTTTCATAGCTTGATGTGGTTACCTTAGGGGACAAGTAGGAATCCTCTCCTTCTTGGAGGTTTTTTCACCCACCCTACACTGTCACAGACTTACAGACAATTGGCTTCGGGTGGTGTTAATTAAATAGGTTCCACAGCATGCATTGGGGAAGCTATTATTCGGTGTTCTACCTACTGGCACTTTGTGTGTTGGATGGGACTTTTGAACTTTTCCTGAGAATCAGGCAATGTGGGGGCTGGGGTTGTTTACCTGTCCTTAGGGCTGGTTTTGGGGTCTTTGCCCTAGTGAGAAGCCAAAGCAGTTTTAGGGTCTTACATTCTTTGATTAGCCTTCCAGTATATGAGCTGGACTTTTGAGCAACCATGTTAATCAGAGCTTAGTGTTTTTCCCAGGGGAGGCTGGGGGCTCATGTTAGAGATGACCAACCACTTCAGCTGCTCCCAAATAAAATTGCTTCCCCAAACAATTGATTTGCAATCTACAAGAATCAGCATAAAAGGTAACTAGTTAATAAAAGTTGTCCTTATTTCATACCACTCCTGTTATCTTATCTCTTATTTACCTGATTTGATAGTAAATAACATTTGACATTTTAAGAAGTATGAGAACTGTAATATTTAGTCAACAGCATTGAAAATGTAGTGGCAAATGACCTTCAAAGCAAGTACAACCCAAAGTTTCATTTTTCGTAAACATGACACACAAAAAATAAATGAGGTCAAAGTATGTGTGCATGAATGTATGCTTATACAAGGATGATAAGCAATGTTTAGTGGGAAGCTAAAGAAACTGGCGCTGCTATTGAAAAGTTTGTCCAGTGCCATTTGGATTATGCATGGCATACTTCCTGGCAACAAGGAAGTGCCAAGTAGCTTTGACAACTTAAAACTACAAGTGAATGGAAGCAGGCCCAAGCCAGGAATATTTGACCTACAACAGCATACTGTTTGCTGAATCGTATCGTTAAGAAACAGTCACCACAAAAAACAACCATGCAACTGAATACTAGGCATCCCATACTATGACAGACTCTGCCTTTCAAAATTAGTTGGGGCTGGCAACAAAGCCTTTTCTTGGTCACTGTAGTATGTCAGGGAGAGGTAAGCAGGTGTACCTACAGTTGAAGCAAGGCTGCTGCAGACTAATACCACACTGGAATTGTTCTACCTCACTTTACAGATTAATATCACACTGGAATTGTTCTGCCTCACTATTTCTCCCTATATATTTTGCTTGTCTTGAGTGCAGCTTAAATCCTAATTCCAGCAGACACCACAGTCAATTGCAAAACTAGAAAAGTAGGCATTCTTTATTAATAGGACCTTGAAGTGGCTTGCTAATTCAAACATTAAACATAACACAATACAATACAAAAAACGCCACATAAATTCAAAAGATTTTGGAACAGATAATTCTGAAACAGATGCTTACCCTCACAGACTCTTTTCTAACATACAAGAGCAACAATAAAGCGGAATCAACATCTAAAATCACAGATGTAATTTCTAAAGTTGGCATTTTGATCTCCTGAGAACAATGTATGTTGAGAAAGGGTGTTCACATCCAGAAATTGGAGCTTTTTTGCAGAAATCACAGGTGCTAAATACACAGGAACTTTCAAAAGTGTTTCAAAACATTTATATTTAAGAGAACCTTGCAAATTCTCAAAACTTTTCAGGTCACCAGACAATGCAGTGCTGGTGGAGCAAAAAGCCTGGCCAATAGCATTAGAATAGCTTGGGCCTAGACATTTTATGTTCACATTTTATGTTAGTTATAATTTTCAATATATTATGTTTTATTAAGTTATAGTTGTTATGTTTAAGGTATCTTTTAAGTGGCATTATTCCGGGTTATTATATTGGTACTTATTGTCATTGAAGCACTGAATGTTTGCCTTTTTGTTTGTTGGAATCTGCCTTGAGTCCCTCAAGGGAGATAGGGCGGAATATAAATAAAGTTTTATTATTATTACATTAGACAGGGGGGAATGAGGCATCTGTTCTGGCATCTGGTGTGACCTCAATGTCAGCTGGTTATCAAGACCCACTTGGATGAGGTAGTATGAATGCTAATTTCTCCACACTTGGCAAATGTCCAATCATTTTTCCAATTGGGAGTGGACAAACAATGCAATCCCCATTGGATCCGCGCTATCGCTTCCCTACTTTCCTGCACACCCCATCCTCAGACAGAAGGCGAGAAAAAGAAATAACCAATCTTCCACTTAAACAAAGCTGGGACCTGCCTAGTCATGTAGGAGGCAACTCTTTATTTTCCACAGATGACCAGGCAAATGGCAGCATAGAAACCTGGCAGCTATTTCAATCATTTCGCAAAGTCACACACTGTGTACTTTTATTCTGTGGTCGCAAAGTGCTCCCTCCCACATGCCAACCTAGATAACACATTGCTTTTTGACAGTCTGGTTTTTTTATAGGAAGATCCTTGCTTGTTTCACATCTCAGCTGAGACAGCTTTCAGAAGGGATGGCTGAAATTTATGAGAGCAGCTTTGTGCATCATTCTTTGAAAGAGGAGGTTTTGGATGATTTTACTGAGATTCTTTTTTATTAGAGAAAAATAACACACTGAATGTACCTTTGGTGCTGTCCTTCTTAAGCATATTGCATGAAAAGGCTTAAAAACTCTGAAGACATTAAGGCAATGGAATAATCCAATGGAGGAAAACAAAGCTGGAGTTTGACAGTTCCCATTCAACAAGCTTTTTTGCAGAAATGTTCACAGATGACGCTAATAATATATGTTATGCACAGCCTGAAATCTAACACACAATGGAAAGCATGCAATCACTCAGTTGGACTCCAGCTGACATCATTATGGTGCCACGAGGCAAAAGCTATAATCTGGTAGCCATGGTCACAATAGATAACCAAAAATAAACATGAGGGGGGATGTAAAAGGCATTGTATTGGAGAAAATATCTAAACACAAACAGCTTGTAAGAGTGCAAAATAAATTCACAGGGATCAACACTCTACTTGCAGTGGAGATTTTTTGGAATGTTTAAATCTGAAATGAGATTGGCAGCTTGATCCCATGATCATTTAATTTGCCAAGAGCATAACTGTCTCCGTGTAGACCTTCTGATAGCACACTACATAAATGCAGTTACTTCAATGAAAGTTCTCCCATGTACAACCGTTTGATATCCCTTGGTTTAATACCATGTTTAGATGTCAAAACTTGACACTGTGTCCAAGTGCCTTCTGGCTTGCCAAATACATTGCAATCTCAGAACCAATTTCCATTTTATCACAGTTGAAGGAACCAAGACCAGCAGAAGGAACCAAGAATAAGGATTTGATGAAGTTAAGACAAAGCACTGCTTATGAAATATTTGAAGTTCTGATTAGAGCATATCTTTTACCACCTTTAATAAATAACACGTTTTCAATAAATGAAAGGAAGAGCAGCAGAGCAGTCAAAGTCTTGGACTGCAATCTGCTCAATAATTTCTTATCTCCTGGAAGAGAAGATATTAACAAAGAACTGGGCAAAACATCTATTGGTCATAGCAGTGCCCTGAAGATATATTTATTTGAATGAGTTCAGTGACACAACAATGAGGGAAGGACCCTGGCTGCCTTCTTTTCTCGTGCGTGGTGATAAGGAGACAGACCTTGAAAGGGAGAAGTTCATATGGGAGACCATCTCTCCAAGAGGCTACAAGGGTGAGTGGCTATGGCAGGCTCCATTCCTGAAGTCCCAGCCAATACATATCATAATGTTTTATCTCTGCTTGATATATATCTTGTCCTAGCAATGTAGACTGTACCTTAACAGTAAATGTGAAATGAAAAACTCACAATTAAGGCGTCATCTCTTCCCATTCTAATGACAGTTCGGTTAATGGTGCGCAGCAACTGGATCATTATTTCTTGTATGTGTTGATAAGTTGACTTCTATAAAACAAATACAATTATTTTCAAGATAATGAAGAATGATCTACAAAGGAACTGTACAGGCAGACTGGATCCTTATTATATGAACATAGTTGTACCTGTCAGTGTGGAAGAGAACTATGTGGCTGATATTTTCTCAACTCATAAAGCAAATGACTCCTTAAAACAGAAGAACAACATATTTCTCAAGATAGGAGATTGAGCCTAGTCTGATTTAAAAATAGATCTCTGCCATCCTTTGACATGTTTTTTTTAACTCTGACTTTTTAAAAACTTGGGCTTTTTTTAAAAAAATAGGGAACCATTCAAACATATACACACATGCAATCTACATACAATCTTTGAGTAGTTAGTGGAAGAGTTGAAGGAATTTAATATTTAAATTTTGCATTATTATTATTTTGTGGCAGGAATGACTTGAGAAACTGCAAGTCGCATCTGGTATGAGAGAATTGGCTGCCTACAAGGACATTGCCCAGGGGACACCTGGGTGTTTTGATGTTTTACCATCCTTGTGGGAGGTTTCTCTCATGTCCTCACATGGGCAGCTGGAGCTGACAGGGAGCTCATCTGCACTCTCCCTGGATTCGAACCTCCAACCTGTCGGTCTTCAGTCCTGCCAACACAAGGGTTTAACTCATTGCACCACCGGGGACTCCTTTGCAACAGTCACAAATTTCAAATTTACCATTTTGCTTTTATTTACCATAATTTAATATGTATCCTGTCTTTCTCTCAGCACTTGATGTGTTTAAGGCTGTATACAATGTTTTAAAAACAGATTACAATTTTAAAACTCCTACCAGCATGAAAAGCAGATTTGTTTCTTTTTATTTAGTGGTATAATAAATATTTGTATTATGAGATGACTCTCTGAATTATTTACTAAACAAAAAGCAATTTCTGTAGAATTATTAAAATCTAACGAACTCATTCCCCTCAAACATATTGATGGGATAAAATTTCTTCCATGTATTTCTTCATATACTGTATATTCCAAAATCACCTTGAGTTCCAGTTATTTGTTGAACACATGCTATAGGGTGTATACATTTTTAAAAAATGTATATCCTTCTGTTTTATTAAAGATGCAACTATGTTTCTTATCACACACAAAAATTAAATACGCTGAAGCAGCGATCGTAGAATGTCATGGCTATATCAATGCTGTGCCAGTATCATGTAATTTAGCAAGAAAGTAGAAAGCAGGGTAGTTGTAATAAACACTACCGCTAAATTAGTAAGGAGAGAAAGCATTTTTAAAACAATTGTTAAAATGTCACATTTTAAAACACATCCTTGATGTGCATTTAATCTAATTTAATTTAATCTAATCTAATTTAATTAAAAAGAGCCCTTGATGGCACAACGGGTTAAACCCTTGTGACGCTGAACTGTTGACCGAACGGTCGGCGGTTCAAAACCGGGGAGTGGGGTGAGCTCCTATGTGTCAGCTCCAGCTTCCCATGAAGGGACATGAAAAAAGCCTCCCGCAGGATGGTAAAACATCTGGACATCCCCTGGGCAACATCCTTGCAGATGGCCAATTATCTCCCACCAGAAGCAACTTGCAGTTTCTCGAGCCACTCCTGACATGAAAAATAAATTAAAATGCATATATTCAAACATTCATTTAGATTTTTAAAATGAGCAAGAGATTGGTCTACCTGTGTTTGTATAAGAAATACGACAACATCTCGTAGCTTATTTTTATTACAGAAGAAAAACAAGACACCCTTTCTCTCAATTTCATAGAAATTTTGAAAATATGCAGTTGGTAATTCATAGTCCTAAACTCCATAAATAAATCAATAGTCTTCAACTCCTTAAATTGACAGAACAATGCTATTAATGATATGACGGCTGATACAAGCAATCCCAGACTGAAGTTGGCAGAAAAGACTGTGACTCAAACTTCTACATATCTAATTCTGCTGTCAGGTTAACCTCAGGTTTCTCAGATCTATGTGGGATATTTCAGTTACTATTGACATCAGATTAAAATCACATATAATTTTGCCTCCAAGAACTAATAAAACTAATGGAGATAACTTTCTCTTTCTACATTACACTCCATGTATACCAAATGGCGATTTTTTCTAAAATGAGTGGTGACTGTAGTCCCTTATGTTAATGTGTTCACACTTCATGATGGCTGTATTTTCCAGTTGCACTTAGCTTAAATGATTTCAATTAGTCAGTTCTTAGCCTTTTAGAGGCATCAACAAATGTCCAGTTCAGTCCAATTAAGAAAAAAACAATGCTATTTGCATTTCTACTTTCTTGACCTTGTTAAAACCTCCAGAAAAGACCTGTTTGCTATTTTAAAACTTTACTATGAACAGAAAACTTCATGACCTTTTTTCTACTGGCAGTTAGAGTGCCAGGTCACACTGTAGGGTACCTCTCTTTCAAAAAGAAACACCTGGTTGTTTGGCAGATTTCCCTATTCATTTTGGTAGATCTGACATTTTCAGAAGACCTGCCATGAACTGTGGTGAGGTTTTTCCTTCCACCTTCCCTAAGAAGTTGTTGTCATCCTCTTCTTTGGCTTTGATAAAGCTAACATGTAACTCAAAGTCTGGAGTTTCATAAGAGATTTTTTTTGTCATGTCAGAAGCAACTTGAGAAACTGCAAGTCACTTCTGGTGTGAGAGAATTGGCTATCTGCAAGGATATTGCCCAGGGGGCACCCGGATGATTTTGATGTTTTTATCATCCTTGTGCGAGGCTTCTCTCATGTCCCCGCATGAGGAGTTGGAGCTGATAGAGGGAGCTCATCCACCTCTCCCTGGATTCGTACCTGCATCCTGTCAGTCTTCAGTCCTGCAGACACAGGGGTTTAACCCACTGCGCCACCGGGGGCTCAATTTCATAAGAGATATCTCATAAGGTGTTTAATTTTGCACTCAAAATCCCTGATATCAAGTACTGAATGATTGAATTAAACTCCACATTTTATTAAAAAAGGCCAGAGTCTAGTATGTAGAAGTCAGTTTCTAAATAGCAGTGTATAACGTAATTAAAGGATAACTGAGGCAGGGGGGAACAAAGAATCCCACCGCTGCGACCAGTATAACGAAATTAGCGTTGACCTTTCTGACTTTGGCAGGGGGGAAGACTTTTCAATCCCACCTCTGCCCCCAATATAATATAATTTAGACTATACGTGACGTAACTCGCCGCTGGACACCACTGTAACGTAATTAACAGCTGACCATAGGTTAAATATATCAATGACCAATGTTATTGGTAGGTATGACTGCCACCACCTCAGTTTTATTGGTCTGAGGAACCAAAGGTGTGAATGTAAGGTGTGTTTGCCCTTGGTTCTTCTATTGCTTCTTCACTGGCTGACTGGACTTTAAAGAGATTTCTATTATTGACTTGACTTAGTTCTGAGGAGATTGACAGACTGAAGCTGACACCAGTTAAAAATGAACTAGAAAAGGTTTATTGATCTTTAAACAAATATCAACTCATAAAATGAGCGGTACAGAAGCATAATTCAGTTGTAGAGACTTAGTTGGGTTAAACAAATAGTTCCACTGACAGTAAAGCTTTTAAACTGTGAGTTTCCTTAAACACACTGCTCTATTCTTAGAAACAGTATCACTTAGAGAACACATTCCTATCTGTCTCACACACAGGGCAATAAGCTCTCTTATACTTTCCCTAAGTATAAGAAGACAAGTCTTTCTTTTACTGGCCCTCTCAACACAGTAAAACCCTAGCCCTTGTCTCAACCTTATTCCCCATCCTTAAGGCTCACTTAAAAACTCTTCTTTCTCTGTCAGAACCCTATTTAGCTTCCTCTCCTAAAAATCCCTTCCTTCTGTGTCTGATGTCAAGACACTTCTCTCCCTGTCAAAAGCTGACAGCCTCCTTCCCTCTAATACCGACTCCTCCCCTAATTGCTCTGACCAATCAGGAGTCGGCTTGACTCCTCCTCCTGCTTCTGCCTGTCTTTCAAGATGACAGCCACTGATAGTCAGGCTTCGGCCTGGTCGCCTTAAAGGTAGATTTCACTACACAGTGGTTCTCAACCTGTGAGTCCCCAGATGTTTTGGCCTTCAATTCCCAGAAATCCTAACAGTTGATAAACTAGCTGGGATTTCTAGGAGTTGTAGGCCAAAACACCTGGGGACCCACGGGTTGAGAACCACTGCTATATACAAATGCACAATTCAGAGTAAGGTTTTCATTCTGGGGTCAAATATAATGGGTATCGGACAGTGGTTCTCAACCTGTGGGTTTCCAGATGTTTTGGCCTTCAACTCCAGAAATCCTAACAGCTGTTAAACTGGCTGAGATATCTGGGAGTTGTAGGCCAAAACACCTGGGGACCCACAAGTTGAGAACCACTGGTATAGGATATTCCCACCTCATGCTTTACTGAAAACAGATATAGACTCCTTTCACAGAGAATACTACAGAGGCAAATGAATTTCTCTGGATAATTACCAAATGAAACACTATCTGCACATGTGGATATATGAGACATAGAATATATCCTCTTAAAGTAGGAGAAAAGCAGAACTAGAAATGTAACTTTTGTGACCACAACTCCCAGAAATCCCAAATGAATAAAGATTAAACTAAAATAAATTATATTGCAATTTAAAATGTCTGAAGTTTCAGTGTCAAAAGACCAAGATCCTGCAGACTCACAGGGGTCTGGAAATGAGGATTTTGGACAGGAGAGTGTTGTTAACCATGAAGCTCAAGATTCTGGAATGGTCAAGCCTGCATTAGATGTGTCTGTACAGACAGAGAAAGAGTTTGGGTTCCCAAGGGAGTCAAGGTCGGAATGTGAAACGAATGTGTTAATTGGGGATCCATGGGAGAAGGAGCCAGATTTGTCAACAAAGATATCTTGGGGGGGGGGGGGGCTACTCTCAAAGATTCATTGACAAGAGGGCTCCTCCCGAGGCTTCTCAAGGGAAAAGGCATGGGGTTTTGACTATATAGGAGGGCAACCTATATGACTATATATGACTATATAGGAGATTGTGCTTTAAGAGGAACCAACATTTAGTTTAGAGAGCAATTCCTGTCTTGTTTTCAAGTTTCTTGTGCCTTGGATATATATTCGTGTTGAGATTCCTATAACTTTTCGTGCCTTGGAATCAATGCTCAAGTTTTGTTCCTGTATTTCATGTGCGTTGGTTTTGTGTTCCTGGATTATTTTGGAATCACAGACTCTTACCTTTAAATCTTGTCATGGTCTTGGCATTCCTGTGTCCTGAACTCAATGTTTGGATTCTTGTTTTACATGTTTAGGTGACTCTTTTTATGGAAAATACTTTATACTACTTTTAATCATTTTTTATCCTTTTGCTGAAGCTATTTTTATTCTTCAATAAACTGCTTGTTTATACACAACTTTGGTGTGTGACATTGGGTTCAAAGGTGCTTTCCCAGCCCTGGTGTGCAATAATGTCTCTCTATCGTCAGGTTTGATCACAGAGTGTCTAAACTTAATATTTTAGCTAATGAAACAGAAACAAAAACTTCAATTTTAGACCTCATGTATCAACTACATTTGGTATCTCCCAAGGAAGTTTCTCTATCTTTAGCTATGGACTGAACATTTAAAAACCATTTTTAACAAAAAAAAAATGATATTTACACTTAGATTGTTATATTATCTGTCTGATGCTCAGGATGTGACTTGTCTAAGGACTTGATCACATTAAGCGATAATCTGTTTCTGAGCCCGTTTGCATACAAATCTTGACAGGTCCTATCAAATGACGTTTTTCATCAACCCATTGGAAACTGTGCAAAAGATGGCAGAAATAGAGCATTTGGACACGGGATTCATATCAGAGGTTCAAATCCAGGGAGAACGCAGATGAGCTCCCTCTGTCAGCTACAGCTCCCCCTGTGGGGAGACATGAGAGAAGCCTCCACAAGGATGGTAAAACATCAAAACATCTGGGTGTCCCCGGACAATGTCCTTGCAGATGGTCAATTCTCTCACACCAAAAGCAACTTGCAGTTTCTCAAGTTGTTCATGACACAAAGAAAAAGGTAAAGGTTTCCCCTCACATTAAGTCTAGTCATGTCAGATTGTCTGGAATTCCTTACAGCCAAAGACTATGCCCCTGTGAAAGAAATGAAGTAGAAACAATAGAACTCATTTTATTGAAGTACTGTTACTACACAGTGCAACATAAAAAGAAAGGTAAAGGTTTCCCCTTCACATTAAGTCTAATCATGTCCGGTTCTGGGGGGTGATGCTCATCTCCATTTCTAAGCTGAAGAACTGGCCTCCAAAGTCATGTGGCCGGCATGACTACATGGAGCACCATTACCTTCCCATCGGAGCAGTACCTATTGATCTACTCACATTTTTATGTTTTTGAACTGCTAGGTTGGCAGAAGCTGGGCCTAATAGTGGGAGCTCACCCCACTCTCTAGAATCGAACCACCAACCTTTCAGACAGCAAGTTCAGCAGCTCAGTGGTTTTACCTGCTGTAACACCAGGGGGACCCAACATGATAGCAATCACAATTTGCTAGTTCCCACCAAATCACAGCAATAGTGGCTCTCAATTGTGCAGATGCAAGATCTACAAATCTTGTGATACTACACCTGTGAATTTTCATTGAGCAGAGAGTGACGTATGCAGAAATTACAACAAATTGGGAAGAGCAAAGCCTCTGTGGTGTGATGAGTCAAATTGGATTACTTTAAACAGCAAAAGAAATCATGTGATGGGGGTGTATGCATCCTGTTGTTAAAGATGCATAATGATTAAGCGTTTTAAAATTTAAATGTGATGAGGTCCCAAGGCCGCCCAATGGGTTCCTATGACTGATGGGAATTTGAACCACGGTCTTCTGGACTTCTAACCCAACATTTAAAACACTATACCTTGCTGGTCCTCAAAGGCTGATGTCCTCAATATATATTTATAAATATTTGGGCTGATCAGCAAGTATTGATTTTTCAGGAGACTATTAATTTTGATTAAGTTTAGTTTATATGGAATTTACATACATTTTGAGGATTGCAAAGAATTCCAGTCAAAATGTCATTGAAATAATAATTGAATTTATGGACATGAAGTCTGGGTATAGTATGTTGTGATATTCTTCTTTATTAAACTATAGAGGTGAGTTTTTAAAAGTAATGTATTCAATCTGCAGTAAGCAGCTCATACTTAAAAGAGTGTCTTCGTAAAGCAAGTAATTGTTGCTTTATACAAACAGAAGGAGAACAGAATCCAATGTTTTCATGTTTAACATCAATATGGCTTTTTCATATCAAAAGCATAACAACTTTAACTAATCAAAAGCATAGTTAAATCCCAAACTAATAGTGTCAAGAATGGTAATAATAAAGAGGACCACTGACTGTAAGTTCTTTATGTTACTAGATAAGTGACAAAACATGAAAGCACATTATGCAATTCATGTCATGTTTCTTCTAAAATTATCGTTTTCTTACACTGTACTTTAGATATCAAGAAAGCAAGAAAATTAAGTTTAGAGTTATAGCCTTATTTATGCATATTGTAGCATATCAATTTATAAAACCTATATATGCATGTGTTTTATTTCATTGTATTTTATATTGTGCTCGTTTTTATGTTTGTTTTTAGGCACTTTGTGCCATCTGTAAAATGCCTTGAGTCCATTCCAGGAGATGGCTGCGGAATATAAGACTAAAGTTGTTGTTGTTGTTGTTGTTGTTGTTGTTGTTGCCATAAGTCAAAAACTACCTGAAGGCACACAATACAAATAGAATGAACTACTGACCAATTTACAAAATGTGAATATGGTTTAGAGACCAGGAATTTTCTTTAAATCTGTATACTTCCCACTCATGCCTCTTAGAACCCCACATATTCATTTGTTTGCTTAAATACTGTTTTAAAAATTACATCAGTACAGACATATAGCCACAATAGAGCCAAACATACATTCAAACAAGTGGTTAATCATGGTTGAAGCCAACCTGACATGAATACAGGTAGCTAACCATGGTTATACCAAATCTCAACATTATGGACAATCTTAACAATCTCTACAAAAAGGGAGATTGCAACATAAATCTGATCTCTAGACCATGCTTTATGTGTATACTATTTAACAATAAAATAAATGAAGCCAATTTGGGATTGATGACATGTCAGGGAAAATTAACCAGAAAATCAGGAGGGTGAAATTGTCTTTCTGTATCTATCATCACACTGAAAACTGTGAAAACTGGTCCTATCTGTCAGGGCCCTGTTATATTTAGAAATTAAATGAGAGTCATCAGCATCAATATTTTACAACTTAATCAGCACAGGCTTGCAACCAACTGGAAGCAGCTACATAATCATTGCTCTCATCAATACTCACTGCAGTTTGACAACTGAGAACCTCCAAAATGCTGTTGAGTAATTCAATGCAATATTTCTTTTCTAGGAATAGCATCTGTGTCTCTTCCTTTGGATCCAGTAATTCCTTCAGTTCTTTAGTAATCACAGGGAGCAGAATGTCTCTACATTCTGAAAAGAAGACATTTCTTTTAAAGTAGAGTAGAAATGACAGATATTTCCATATTCAACTCTCCCTGTAGGCCTCTCCACCAGCAGTACCCTAATTCAGGTGTTTTTCCCCCCAATTAAGAGCCTTCTTGTTTTTCCCCCTTCAGCATCTTGTCATACATTTCATTCTATAGAAATTAATTTTCTAAACAACTATGCTGTGCAGGAAAAAGCCATATTGCACCTACCCTTCACTTAGTAGTAGCTGATTTGAACAGATTACAGTACACCTTCCTTCCAAAAATTCTACTTTTCATGTCCAATTTAGGTTGCCAGATGGGAGAAGATTAACATGTTTCCAATAACCATTAAGAGAAGAAAATGTCCATAAAATGTTAATCTTACATATTTTTACCATAAAGCAAAGCAAAGAAATCAAATGGTATGGATAACTAAGCAGAAGCAGATGTGGTAGGAAATAGCTAGCTATGGTCTCCCTTCATTGAAATCAAATATGCTTCATGGATAATCCCTGAAAGCGCTACCATGTATTTAAGTCATATAATAATGGGGTATTTGCACACAATTTCAGATTCCGGAGAAGAAAGAAAGAAAGAAAAAAGTCAGTATCTAAACCAGATATCCACCACTTCCATATTTTCATGATCATATATGAATGACATGCAGAAAAGGGTAGTCTTTCTACTCTTCCCTAAATGTTATTGCTCCTATTAAATATTATCTTCAACAGAAAAAAATACATTTCCTCCAAAAGCCTATTTTATGATGCAAGAAAAACTATGGTAGACAGGAAATATAAAATAGTATAGAAAGCCTTGATAAGACAATAATATTGCAGGAGAAAAGGAAAACTCGTTTCAAATGGAAATATTTCTACTGGAATTCCATTCTATGCCATTCAAGTGGAAATTGATTACAAACAATAGGGGTTTTTTTAAAAAAAAAAATAGCACGACCAATTTATGTACAACTAAAAAGTTTCCCACATGTAGCTTATGACAGATAAGAGGATTATATATCAACTCTAGATTTTATGGTATCTTGTTGTATTAGCCTAAAATAGATGTTTTCTTCCATCATAGAGTTGCTGTTTAAACATAGTATGGTGATTAGTGTGGAAATCTTCCTCATTTCACTATTCAGACATTACTAAGAGGGAGGGAACACCAGATAGCAGATGGTGTCCATCAGAAATAGGATAACAGGTACAGCTAGCTAGAGTAAAATAACAGCATACGTGAGTTTTAGAACCAAAAAGGCAAAATTAAGTCACAGTTGTAGGTGGGGAGGTATGTATAATGCAAAGAATTGGTGGGGGAGGGGGTGTAGACAAAAGGTGGTAGAATACAGAGTACTACAAGTAGAATTATTTAATGCAGTTCCTTTGTCCTCTCTACTCCACTTCAGTTCCCTATATCTTGGAATACTGTTCTTAAGAGATTTAGGATTCAGCAGGATGAAATGATGTAGGTTCATGGAACTACAGTAAAAAGGATAACATGGAGGTGTATCTCCTGCTTTTCTAGGGATCAAAAGTGGAAGAACGGGGATCTAGGGATTGAAAGTAGAAGAACATTGCTGCAAAATAGATGCTGATTCTTCTTAAGCTTCCATTCCATTTCATTCTCCATAAATTTCAACCACTGACATTAATAATTGAGGTATACTTAGCAAGCACAATTTAGTGCATAACCTGAAGCCTTATTTTTGTGCACATTTTAATTTTAAATACACTTTAGCTTGACATCCCTGGTGTATCGCTTCAGCTTGTTTTGGGTGAATTGATATATCTATGGAAATATATTGTTTTAATTATTTATTTTGGGAATTTATTACCTAATCACACTTTCATGACTACAAAATATATAAAAACAACATTTTACAGTGCCTAGTCTGAACATCTCTGGGGAAGAAGGTTTTTATGTCACAAGTAAGGTAAATTTGTTCTCTGACCCAATAAATAGGAGTTCCAAGGCAGCTCTCCAAGTTCTCAATTGTTGTTTTTAATGCTTGCAAAGGTTTTTTAAAAGTAAAGTAAGAGAAGATGGATTGAGTGCAGTTATGTAGCTATGGAATTAAATGTCTTTATCATTATGAAAATTGGGTGGGTGGGTGGGTGGGGGGAGGCAAGGCCTGAAATAGCAAATGTAAATTTTTGTATACAGAACTATTAAATACCTACATTCCAAGTTAGAATCATAGTGTTAAAAGAGACCACCCACCTCATCACACAAGGGCTTTTTGGCCCCTTGTTCCTCTTCAACCGTGGAACCTGCCAAACACCATCACATGATGCAGGCCATGACCTCACCCGATTGATGACCAAAGTGGCAAGGAAGCATCACAAAAAGTTGCCTCGCCAACCACAGTAAGGCAAGTGACTTTTGGGTAGCTCCAACAGAGCTACCTGCTTTTTTTCAGCCTTTGCCTCTGTGAGATATGGTGCCTTGCCCCAATGTCCCCTAGTGGTGGGGAATGAGGGAGGGTGTGCGGGTCGCCGTTGTTTTCATTGCTACAGTTTCCCCTGTCTGATGGGGAAGAAAAAGGGCACCTTGTCCTAATGCCCCAAAATGATGGGGAGGGGAGGAGGAGGGTGTGTGAGTCACAGCAAGGCACCACATGCACCTTCCATTTTACCAGTGAGATGGAACAAAATAGACGGGGGCATCAATATTATGAGGTCCCATTAGGGTTATACAGTCCAACCCTATTCTGCCCTGCAGGAAAATGCAATCAAAACACTCTTGACAGGTGAACATCCCATATCTATATAAAAACCTCTAGAGAAGACAGCATATTTCACTGTTGAATACCACACTCTGAGGCAGCATATTCCACTGCTGAACAGCTCTTATGGTTAGGAAGTTCTTCCCAATGTTTTGTTGGAATTTATTTTCCTGTAGTTTGAATCTGATACACTAAGTCTCTGGAGGAGCAGAAAACATGCTTACCCCCTCCTCAATGTGACATCTTTTCAAATATTTGAATGTGGCTATTATGTCCCCACTCAGCCTTCTTTTCTCCAAGCTAAACATACCCAGCTCCCTCAGCCGCTCCTCATAGCACATGGTTTCTAGACCTTTCATCATTTTGGTCTCCCTTCTCTGGGCACATTCAAGCTTGTCCTTTATTCCTCTTGAATTGTAGTGCCCAGAACTGGACACAGTACTATTCCAGGTGAAACCTGTCCAAAGCAGAATACAGAACTAAGATTTCCCTCAATCTCAACACTATGTTTCTATTGATGCAGCCTGGAATCAATGTGAATCAAGAAGAGAACTATCTAAGAAGTAGAATGATTCAGAACGATGCAAAAATTCAGTGTACTAAAGATGCTTACAGCTTAATGATTACATAGAATTGGCAGCTATATCTCAGTTGTGCCATGTAAGGATGGATCAACACTGCAACATAATCCAATTTCAGAATGCAGATTACTTTTTAAACTGGATTATATATAAGTCTACACTGCCAATTCAATGCAATTAATCTGCATTCAGAAACTAGATTATATAGCAGTACAGAAGGGCCCTGAGTCAACATAGTTACTCACAACTTTTAAGCCTAACCAAAGCAGGCTCAATAAAATCAATTGCTGTAGGCTAAATTAATGCATATGTACATCTGATTCATTCATAGGTCTCCTCTAACAGGGGCTGTAGGACTAAAAAGTCTCTTATTGTAGTTTGAAGTGGAACACAGCGAATATTTTCTAGGAATTCCTAGAGACTGAGGTTCGGTTTATTATTGTCTGGCATTGTTTCTCAATTTCTGGAGGAAAACAACATAGCAAAAAAAATCATAATAGAGGTGATTTTTTTCCCACCATATGTGATTCAGCATCAGTTTCATACAGGCCTTAAAAATCTCTCAGTGGTACACAGTCTAACACATATACATAAATATATATATAAGAAAACAGTAATTTGTTCTTGTCACTCTTCACTACACATAATTACAAGTTTGAGTGGTGTGCATAAGAGAAAATTAGACTTTGCAGAAACTGACACAAAGTAGGACAAAATATGCCAGCTATGCAAAATGGATTTCTTGCTATTTATGGCACATTGTGAGCCAACTCATCCACATTTTCCATTACTCATATGAATATATTAATGAATATTCAAATTACCATGTTAATCTTTGCTATTAAAATGATGTAATCGTTATCTTTCCAGACCTTAATTTGGCTATAGTGACTTTTTAGTAGTGTTAATAGAAATTTATATAATTGTTTATATTCATTTCACTTAAGATTTCTTTAATAGCAGACATAATCATAAATTAATCTATTGTTTCCTCTATCCCAAAACTTATAGTAACTGCTTTTGAAATTGTTTTTACCTATAAAAGTGTTTTCAATATGTAGTTGTGCATAAATTCTCATCAGTTGTGCATAAATACTCATTCTATGGTATATATTGTATATCTTCAAGAACAGCCCCTCATAATGTCCACTTGTGGGGTTTTCTTTTTTCATTTAAATTTATGTTAGGAAAAATACAGCTATAAAAACCCAATTAAGCCACAGTAAGGACCTCTGCTGCAAATCAGATAAGTGTTTATACTGCACATTATCCAACCATTTATGAAGTGAAAGAACCTTTGCAGATTTCACTATAGCAACTTCTATAGTTGCTGAAAACAGGGGAGAGGGTGTAAACTATGAAGAAAGGAAATTTCCACTCTACCATCAACTTTTATAGGGAAAAAAAACATTAGGGAAGGACCACTAAACTCAAGCATTAAGCTGAAAGAATAACCAATCCCCTCACGTTCTTTCTAAATACATTTCCAATAGATGGGCATCCTAAAAGAAAACAATAATGCAGCAAAATCTAGGACCAAAGCACAGATCTGCCACACATTGTTAGAACATCAGTGAGCATCATGGAAACCACTACATTTGAATAGATGCTACTACTTTTCACATGTGACTGCTGCTCTTCAGGCTGCTGTTTGCATGCAGCGCAACGTGAACTATTTTTCCACAATGATATGGAAAAAAAACTTCTCCAGGAAGTTCATGTGCAGAAAATAACTGCAGGGCATTATGAACAAGATAGGTTCTGTAGGTCTGTTCTTAAGTTGAATTTTTATGTAATTCAAAACAGGTAGATATTTTAAGTACAGCCACAGGCATATATTTTCAAGGTCTTTCAGAAGAGTCTATGATACACTTCAATCAGAAGTTACCATAGTACCATTGAAAGACCAAGAAAATTCCTAAAGAGGATTTCTCTCTAGGAATTTTCTAAATCTTTCAGTGAGACTATGGTAACACACAGCAACAGTTGTTATGCTCAGGTATGCAGATATTATGTTGCTGTTTATTCATTTAGTCCCTTCCGACTCTTCTTGACCTCATGGACGAACCCACACCAGAGCTCCCTGTCAGTCATCACCTCTCCCAGCTCCTTCAGAGTCAAGCCAGTCACTTCAAAGATATCATCCATCCACTTTGTGCTTGGTCGGCCCCTCTTCCTTTTTCTTTCCATTTCCCCCAGCATCATTGTCTTCTCTAAGCTTTCCTGTCTTCTCATTATGTGGCCAAAGTACTTCATCTTTGCCTCTAATATCCTTCCCTCTAATGGGCAGTAGGGCTTTATTTTCTGAAGTATGGACTGGTTGGATCTTCTCGCGGACCATGATACTCTCAGAATTTTCCTCCAGCACCACAGTTCAAAAGCATCTATCTTACTTTGTTCAGCCTTCCTTATGGTCCAGTTCTCACATCCATAGGTTTCTAGGGGGAATGCCACTGCTTTAACTATGCTGATCTTTGTTGCCAGTGGGATGTCTCTACTATTCACTATCTTATTGAGATTGGTCATTACTCTCCTCCCAAGAAGCAAATGTCTTCTGATTTCCTGCCTGCAGTCTGCATCTGCAGTAATCTTTGCACCTAGAAATACAAAGTCTGTCACTGCCTCCACGTTTTCTCCCTCTATTTGCCAGTTGTCAATCAGTTCAGTTGCCAGAATCTTCGTTTTTTATGTTTAACTGCAACCCAGCTTTTGAACTTTCTACTTTCACCTTGGTTAGAAGGCTCCTCAGCTCCTCCTCACTCTAAGCCATCAAAGTGGTATCATCTGCATATCTAAGGATGTTAATGTTTCTTCCAGCAATTTTCACCCCAGCCTTGCATTCGTCAAGCCCCGCACATCGCATGATATATTCTGCATATAACATATTGTATCAATGCATTAAAAAAGCTAAATGCATTGTGGAAGGAATCATTCTAGAATTATTAGTACTGTGTGAACGGTAGTGCAATACTACTTGTCTGACATAGTGCAATACTAGCAGGGGTCACGATGGGGGCATGGGGACCTGTCAGCCCACGCCCCATTCTATTGTGATTTCCACATTCCTTGTCACATAGAGGGAAGCTCTTTTTCAGCAGCTCAATCCATCTTTCCATATGGAAAAACGAAGAGCCTGCTGTTGTCCGCCATCACCATTTTTGCGACAGCACTTCCAGCACGGAGCCACCACAGAAGTAGTTATCCAGGGTGTGATGGGAGTTATTAGGTTCTGTGACTGAACCCTAAAAATCCGGTAGCCGCCACACAAAAAAAGTATGTGTAAAGAGGTTGCCAAAAATAAGGTATGTAAGAAGAGTTCCTAGGACATTGTTGAGTCAATATTATAATAAGTCTCATATTCAGATTGCTGCGAATAGTAGTATCACTGTAGGGTAAATAATGGCATTATCTAGACAAAGTTCTGGATTTGATAAAGGAGAGTTAATAGCCCAAGAAATGTGAGTGCCATGTATCCATGGAATCTGATGATTTTAAGTCCTTTGGATGACTGGATAATACCTAGGAGGGCAATGACTTTCATCCTCTACTTACAGCAAAGGATGGTGTAATCTAGTAGTATAAAAACAATAGCCATGCCATTTCATAAGAAACTGAAAAATAATCTCCACCCTTACTACTTATAAAGGCTGTTATGCTTCACTCCTACTCTCTGCATACTCAGGAACTGCACTTTGGGCTCAGAACAAGAGACAGTTCTGTGAGACTTGGCATTTGAACTATGCCCTACTTGTATAGCAAACAAACTCAACAATAAAAAACAAACACCCACATTGATTCCCAATAGAAACTGAATCTGCGTAAGTGTTGCACACCGGAACCTCTCTCAACTTGAGAGACCATATTATCTTCTTTCTAGAACTGAAGCTAAGGGAAGATTTTATTTTAAGGAAGCTTTTGGACCTATTTGCCTGTACTACCAGTCCCAACACAGAAAGTACGCTTTCCTGATCAAGCTATCACCTCTTGAAATGACTTTAAAAATAACATCTAAAAGAACTCATTCAAACCCACCCACTTTTTAATCTGATTTGACCCTAAGAAAGCAGCAGCCTCAAATCCTTTGTTGCCGTCTGAGACGAGACCAGTTTTCTAGGTCAAAACAAAATTATGCAACCCCAGAGATTTCTTGATAAAGTAATTTTGAGAAGCAAAAAGCATCTAAGGCTATATTGTAGTATATATATATACACCACCAGTTGTAATATGCCTCTAATTAAAATGTTCTGCAAAATTTATTTTTATATATAGAATGCTCTAAATTTGCTTATGTTAGGGCATACCATTTTCACAAAGGATCTCTTATATATTTATGGTGCAGCTTTAATTCAACTGGCAGTTTTAAAACTGATTATGTTTTCAGAAGAGCTGGAATATCTTTACAACACATGAATGTTCACTGCCTGGGGTTTGACTGTGGATGTGCGGATATGCGTGTTTACTGATGGTTGAATACGCTGTCACTTCTGTACAATTTAGTTACTGAAAAGACCAGTAAGCAACACATTTTAACATAGTTATTAGGCTTTATAAAAGAGTTTGAATTTTCCTTTGCAATTATGGTATATAAGGCAGCAAAAAAAATTGCCTTTAGCTACATCGCTTAAAAACTGCTTTAAAAATTGATGTGCAGAGCAACCCCAGGGTAAGTGTTATGCAACCAAATGATTCAGCTGTTATTACTACTGTTTGCTTACATCATCTTTTCATTTTGTCCTAAGACTAAACTAGCCATGATGGCTCCAAATCCAGGTGCAGAACTGGGTTGCTAATAAATCACCATGAATCATAGCATGGGATTTACTGGGGGGGAAACAGGAGGAAAGAAGAGAGTGGTGAACTCTTTCCACTATTTATTCATTTGCACCCATAATATACTTTTAGTGGATTGTAGGAGTGGAAATAACATGAAGAAGAAAACTTGGTAGAAGGTGGCTTTAGGGGAAGAAGAGAAGGTGGTTGGGAAGATTTTGCATAGGCTGAGTTAGATTATGCCACAGTGTTCCTGGCTAATTTGAAGCAAGAGCTCCTATTTTAAATGGTGGTGTGAAAGTTCCTTAAGCCTGTGGTGTAAGATGGTTGGTATTTTGTTTCATAGAGTGCATCTCCACTATAGAATGAATGTAATTTGATACCACCGTGGGTCTATGCCATGGAATCCTGGGAGTTGTAGATTGGTGAAGGCTAAATACCTTGTAAAACTATAACTGCTATGATTCCATAGGACTGAGCCATGGCATTAAATGCTGTTTAATGCCGTGGTGCATTAAACAGCATAAATTCCATAATGTAGATGCAACCATAGTTGTATTGCAGTAGCAGTATTTTTAACACAATATATTGGAATGGCACTAGTTATACATATACTTAGCACAATTGTGCACATGCCAAGTCTAAATACCTGCTCATCCTGTTTTGAAAATGAGGAAGAAAATAATAATCATAATAATATCACAACAACAACAACAATTTTCAAGGCGGGGCACAACACAATTAAACTCAAGCCAAAGAAGCCAGTTTTAAACCAGAGAAGGAAGGTATTTCCTCTGCTTGCTTTTCCCCGCTTCTGGAGTAAAACAACTACTTTCAAAGTAAAGACCACCCAATGAAACAGGAAATAACACTTTCAAACCATTAACACAAGGATTCAGAAGCCTCGGAAGTTTCAAAATGTTTTGGAAAAAAAATCTGTGAAAATCGGAATTGACTTTAGAATCGAACCACTTGCACCCCCCTAAATGCGAAACAAGTTTTGAACCATTTTTTTTGTGGATCAACCAAGCTTAAGAAACAGTACACTTTTCCATATTAGTTGCTGGGGAATTAGAGATATGGGGAGTGGGGTGCAGCTGCCATGCTGGCAGGCTTCTTGTCACTAACTAGCCATTCTGTAAAAAGAATGTAGGATTGGATAGTGCTCTAGTCAGAGGGCTTTTTCATACCACCTTTTTGTCTGGTAGCAATTATTTTGTTTAAGCCAGTGGTTCCGAACCTGTGGGCCACAAGACCTAAATTAAGGTCCGCAGCTCTAGATTATTAAATATGGTTTTCTGTGGGCAAGCAGATCACGATTACTAGATGGCATATGTTCTGTATCAGAAACTAGAGCTGATGTGGTCTATCCAATGCAATTTTCTGAATCAGCTCCCCAAAGAACTAAACCGATCTAAAGTTGACAAAAAACCAATTCGTAACCCTTTTGGTACTAATGTTGGAGAGTGGTCCCTGGTCAAAGTGGTCCCTAGTCAAAAAAAAAAAAAAAAAAAAAGGTTGGGAATCACAGGTTAAAGCAAATGGAAACATACTGGTATGGAAACAATAACCTCCACATCTTCTCCCCAATAGCAATATGATGCTGCTTCAGTAATGTATGTTTCTGCAGTCAGTCTTCCATACTGCCTCCCTTGACTTTGCTATCTTACTCAGGCCTGACCTATATAGCACATGCATACTTTTTTCTTCTTTTCATGCCAAAACTATAGTTGCAATGCTCCTTGCAAATGGAAAGTACTGCTATGATTCCATAATTGCAGCATGATGGTTACTGCACCTGTGCAATTATGGCAAAATAATAATAACAAATAACAATAATAATATTTTCTTTAAAAACTCAGGGTGCAGAGTAGAACAGTGTGACTTTATTTATTCCCAAGCAATATTAAAGTCCTGTAGGTAAAGAGCATCATATCCACTCACGCCATATGGCTGCCGAAAATCGGAACTGCAATGTAATGAACCAATGTCTGTGAGATCTAAACTTATATCTTTAATTGTCAGTAGAAAGGAGGAGAAAAAGAATACAGTATTTCACTTTTTGCCTCTTCATCTTGTTTATTTATTACAATGATTTCCGTCTTCCAGTAGTTTGAACTGTTTTTAATTATGTTGCTGACTGCTTCTAGTGTTATTCTTAGCAGAATGGATACATTAAAATGCTACACATGAAGTGAAATATAAATAAAGTAAAATATAACTATAATAATAAACTACACATGGGGTTAAATATAACTCTACTTTTAATGTACATGTCTTTAATAAAAATGCAAATAGCATCATTGGAGAGTGATAATGATCAGGATTGCAGCAAGGAATTGGCTCTTTCCTTCTTACTGCATCCCTGAGAAAAATCTCTTCTCTGAAACAGATATCTGCATTAAAAAGAAATTCAGCATTGATGCCATCAAGGGATTTTCCTCAGAAACATTTCCTATCATGCTTGCACCATATTTCTTCCTCTGAATCTATGGTAACTTACAAGAGTTCTCTTTTCACCTTGGCAGCAATAAAAATTCGGACAAGATTTATAGCTGATACTATAGCCAGTTGGTCTGGGAATGGACCATTGTTATTTGTATTCAATTTTTCAATTTATTGATTTTTTTAAAAAAAAGCATTCTAGATCTATACACTGTCTATTCCATGTTGTATTTTTTGATTGTAGTCATTTGCTTTGTATGCAAATGGCTTATGGTCCAAGCATTAATAAACTCTTCAGAAAGACAAGGTGAGACGAAACGGTTAAAATCCCTCTTTCCACTAACAACGGTTTGATAGTTGTTAGCCTCCCCAACAAGTGAATGCCATTTGCATTCTTTTAAACCTGTGTGATAAATGCAAACACATTGTGCTTAGCTTGGAAAGCAATATATATCAATATATAGGAGCAAAAAAGTAACGCATCAGTGGGTATGGATATTTATTAATTTATCCATTTATGATTATGTATTTAAATTACATTCCATCTTTCTACTATCAGGGACCCTAGACAACACAGATTTTAAAAACAACTGCATGAACAATTCTATTGAAAGTAAAGTTTAAAATATAATTAAAACATAATAAAAAGATAGCAGCACACTCCTTTAAAGGACTCTTCTGCCACATGAATTTAAAGCCTAAATAAGGCCTTTGCCTGGCAGTGGAAAGAGGTCCAACCGAATCTCCGACAGAGGAAATTCAACATCCTTTAAGCAGCCACTGAGATTTAGACTTATCTAAGCTTTCAGGAGACTTAGATCCAGAAAGCAATACAGATTCGAATTCATCCTAATTGCAGATACTTCTTATTTTGATCAGATAAACAAATGCTTTATACAAAAAGGAAAATAAAAATAAAACCAGCTCATCACAGATTGGATGCAATTTAGCCATTTGCTCTCAGGTCATGAATTACTTACAGTATTGTGTTACTGTTAAGTACTAAATCGGGGATGGAAACCATGTGACTCTCCAGATGTTGTTCAACTGCAAATTCCATCAGCCTTAGCTTGCATAACCAGTGATAAGAATTACTGGGAACTGCAGTTCAACAGTATCTACACAGTTCCCATAACAGAGAGAGGGAGAGGGAAGGAGAGAGAGAGAATGGGTGTTCGTGTGTCTCCTTTTTTGTCCTTTTCAATAAAAATTGCTAAAATGATATCCACATAAATTTCAGGTGAACAACCTGAAAATTAAAGACTTAAATTTTGGAAAAGCAATTGCAGGCAGTCCCCAAGTTATGAACAAGATAGGTTCCGTAGGTTTGTTCTTATGATGAATTTGTTTACAAGTCGGAACAGCTACATTTTTAAGTGTAACTCCAGCCATACGTGTATTATGTGTGCATACACACACACACAAGCTTATGATAGCATAGGGAAGGATTAACACCCCTGTGGTGTTTATTTTTCTGTCTGTGCCCCTATTCAGAAGATTTCACTGCACTTTCTGTCCCTGTGATAATTGGATTTTGAAAAATTTGGCTTGGTGTAGCAACAAGGATTGGTGATAAAGCTTCAGTGGAGACAACTTTTTCCCATGAAAACTCTTTCAGGGGTGAATGTCCCTTTTGAGGGGTCAATATATCTTACTTCCTGTTGTCACACACACACACACCCCATTCTTAGCTATGAATTATTTTTAAGTTAGATGTTTGTAACTCTAGAACTGCCTATACAAAAATAAGTCAGTATCAAGTGTCAAAATAGGAAGCTTGCTCAGTTTCAAGGAAATGTACACACTTCTTTCCTGAAAGATTTAATCTGATAAGCATTACTAGTTGTGGAAGTACTATTCAGCATTCTTTTCAGGATAACCTGACTTCTGAAAAGCATAAATAGGACAACTCAGGAAAATATTGAGGTTCCAATCAAAAGCTTTCTCCAACTCCCCCTTCCTTTTAAGCTGCCAGGATCAGCTCTTCTTTGGTTCTTTTGGAGGTGCCCTTCAGAAGATACTCAGGACAACCACAAAATAAAAAGTATTTCTGAGAGGAAAAACAAGTTCAAGCAGAGCTTTTTGTGAGTAATCTCTTTCCTAACAGCTGGTGATAAGGTATATATATATATATATATATATATATATATATATATATATATATAATTTTGTAGATGTGCTGTAAATATAGTTTATTCAGACTCCCAGTATTATCCAGACATCATGAAGGATCCCCCACCTAGCATGTGGGGAGTATTCCAGGAGCTGTAGGGCACATAAGTAAACTTTGTTGTTGTTGTTCATTCATTCAGTCGTCTCTGACTCTTCGTGACCTCATGGACCAGTCCACGCCAGAGCTCCCTGTCGGCCGTCACCACCCCCAGCTCCTTCAAGGTCAGTCCAGTCACTTCAAGGATGCCATCCATCCATCTTGCCCTTGGTCGGCCCCTCTTCCTTTTGCCTTCCACTTTCCCCAGCATAATTATTATTATTATTATTATTATTATTATTATTAACTTTATTTGTACCCCGCTAGCATCTCCCGAAGGACTCGATGCGGCTTACACGGGCCGAAGCCACAAAACACAATACAATAGAAAACATAACACAGCAATAAACAAAGCAAATCAAACAATTAAGCAAAATAACCACAATGACAATACATCAAGACACTATTAAAACTGGTTCGGCCAGCGCAATGGGGTACAGGGTTAAAAGTGCTGAGATGGCAGGAGGAACGTAGGATTAAAGTGCGGTGTGCAGCAACATTAGTTGTGCTAAAGTGCATCTAGGACTTGGGATGGGGATTCCTAATCTGCGAAGGCACATCGGAACAGCCAAGTTTTTAGGTTCCTTCTGAAAACTGCCAGAGTAGGGGCCTGACGAAGCTCTTTTGGAAGGGCATTCCAAAGTCGGGGGGCCGCCACAGAGAAGGCCCTGTCCCGCGTCCCCACCAAGCGCGCTTGCGACGTAGGTGGGATAACGAGCAGGGCCTCCCCAGATGACCGGAGCGAGCGTGTGGGTTCGTAGATGGAAATGCGGTCACGCAGGTAGGGTGGTCCCAAACCGTTCAGGGCTTTGTAGGTGAGCACCTGCACCTTGAATTGGGCTCGGAAAATAAATGGCAGCCAGTGGAGCTCCTTGAACAAGAGGGTTGACCTCTCTTGATAATGAGCTCCAGTTAGCATCCTGGCTGCTGCCCGCTGGACCAATTGTAGTTTCCGAGCCGTCTTCAAGGGCAGCCCCACGTAGAGCGCATTGCAGTAATCCATTCTAGAGGTGACCAAGGCGTGGACCACCCCGGCCAGATCCGCCTTCACAAGGTACGATCGCAGCTGGCGCACAAGTCTCAGTTGTGCAAAGGCCCTCCCGGATACCGCCGACACCTGAGCCTCAAGTGTAAGCGAAGAATCCAAGAGGACACCCAAACTGCGGACCTGTGGCTTCAGGGGGAGTGTAACCCCATCCAACACAGGTTGCCACCCTATACCCCGATCCGGTTTACGATCGACCAGGAGGACCTCTGTCTTGTCGGGATTGATCTTCAGCTTGTTCTTCCTCATCCAGATCGACACAGCGGCCAGGCACTCGTCCAGCACCCGAGAAGCCTCCTTGGAATTAGGTGGAAAGGAGTAGTAGAGTTGTGTGTCATCCGCATAGAGATGGCACCCAACTCCAAAACTCCGGATGACCTCTCCCAGCGGTTTCATGTAGATGTTAAAGAGCATGGGCGACAAGATAGATCCTTGCGGGACCCCACAGGTCAAAGGCCAGGGGTCCGAGCAGGCGTCTCCCAGCTTCACCATCTGGGTGCGTCCCTCCAGGAAGGACCGGAGCCACGACAGAACCGTGCCCCCAAGGCCCATCCCAGAGAGACGACCCAGAAGGATACCATGATCGATGGTATCGAAAGCTGCTGAGATGTCCAGGAGAACCAACAGGGTCACACTCCCCCTGTCCAGCTCTCTGCAGAGGTCATCCACCAAGGCGACCAAGGCTGTCTCGGTGCCATGGCCAGGCCTGAAACCAGACTGTGCCTGATCTAGGTAGTTGGTATCGTCTAGGAAGCCCTGGAGCTGCGAGGCGACCACCCGCTCCAGCACCTTACCCAAGAAAGGGAGGTTGGAGACTGGTCTGTAGTTATTCAGCACCGTGGAGTCAAGGGAAGCTTTTTTGAGGAGTGGACGAACCACTGCCTGTTTCAAACCAGATGGAAAAATCCCTTGCTCCAACGATGCATTGATAATCAATACAAACCAGTCAACCAACCCCTCCCTGGCTGATTTAATGAGCCAAGATGGGCATGGGTCTAGAGGTGAGGTGGTCGCCCTCACAGCCCCAAGAACCTCCTCTACGGTTTCAGGAAGAACAAGCCTAAAAGAATCCCACAAGATTGGACAAGCAGGTACCTCCGTCACCTCTTCAGGCACTGTGATGGAATTGGAGTCGAGCTCGAGGCGTATCTGGGCGACTTTATCTGCAAAATGGTGTGCGAAATCGCGACACCGAGCTGCGGGGTCATCAGGGACCTCCTCCACCGCAGGTGGGTGGAGGAGTTCTCCCACGACCCGAAACAGCTCCGATGATCTATTTGCTGCAGATGCTATACGAGCGGTCGTGAATGACTTCCTGGCCGCCCGTATGGCCACGGAGTATGCCTTAAGAGAGGCTCTAGCCCGTGTTCGATCAGATACATCTCGAGATTTCCTCCATTTGCGCTCTAGCCCCCTTCTCGTGTGCTTCATCACAGCCAGCTCCTCGGTGAACCAAGGAGATGGCCTGTCACGACGCAACGAGATGGGGCGTTCGGGTGCGATCATATCTAACGCCCTGGCCATCTCCCCGTTATAGAGAGTTACCAAGGCGTCGATAGAATCGCCAGGCTTCAAGGCAGGAAGAACCCTAAGATTCCTCAGGAATCCATCCGGATCCATCAGTCTCCTAGGGCGGACCATCTTAATTTGTCCTCCACCCCTGCGGAGGTTTAGGGTCGCAGTAAGTCTAAATGTGATCAGATGATGGTCAGACCATGACACTGGAAGGATGTTTTGATCTTCCACTCTGATCAATTCATCGTCCGCCACAAAGACAAGGTCGAGAGTGTGCCCAGCTTGATGCGTGGGGCCAGATATTATCTGTGACAGTCCTATGGCCGTCATGGTGGCCATAAAGTCCTGAGCTGCGCCAGATAAAGTGGTCTCGGCGTGGATGTTAAAGTCTCCCAGCACCACCAGGTGCTGGGAGAGCAAGGCCGAATTAGAGACCACCTCCGCTAACTCAGACAGGGAAGCTGCTGGATCTCGGGGTGGGCGATACACCAACAGGAACCCCACACTGTCACGGCTCCCCACCTTCAAGTGGACACATTCAAACCCAGAAGCTTGCGGGACAACGCATCTGGTCACGGCGATGGATTGCCGGAAGACCACTGCGACCCCTCCTCCCCGCCCCCCTTGTCTGGCCTGCTGATGCACTCCGAAACCAGGTGGACACAACTGGGTGAGATTTACTCCCCCCAGCTCATCCAGCCAGGTCTCGGTGATGCATGCCAGATCCGCCCTCTCATCCGTAATTGTCTTCTCTAGGCTTTGCTGTCTCCTCATGATGTGGCCAAAGTACTTCAACTTTGTCTCTAGTATCCTTCCCTCCAGTGAGCAGTCGGGCTTTATTTCCTGGAGGATGGACTGGTTGGATCTTCTCGCAGTCCAAGGCACTCTCAGAACTTTCCTCCAACACCACAGCTCAAAAGCATCGATCTTCCTTCGCTCAGCCTTCCCTAAGGTCCAGCTCTCACATCCGTAGGTTACTACAGGGAATACCATGGCTTTGACTAGGCGGATCTTTGTTGCCAGTCTGATGTCTCTACTCTTTACTATTTTATCGAGACTGGACATTGCTCTCCTCCCAAGAAGTAAGCGTCTTCTGATTTCCTGGCCACAGTCTGCATCTGCAGTAATCTTTGCACCTAGAAATACAAAGTCTGTCACGGCCTCCACATTTTCTCCCTCTATTTCCCATTTGTCAATCATTCTTGTTGCCATAATCTTGGTTTTTTTTATGTTTAGCTGCAACCCGGCTTTTGCACTTTCTTCTTTCGCCTTGATTAGAAGGCTCCTCAGCTCCTCCTCGCTTTCGGCCATCAGAGTGGTGTCATCTGCATATCTGAGGTTGTTAATGTTTCTTCCAGCAATTTTCACCCCATCTTTGCATTCATCAAGCCCCGCACATCGCATGATGTGTTCTGCATACAAGTTAAAAAGGTTGGGTGAGAGTATGCAGCCTTGTCGTACGCCTTTCCCAATCTTGAACCAGTCTGTTGTTCCGTGGTCAGTTCTGACTGTTGCTATTTGGTCCTTGTACAGATTCCTCAGGAGAGAGACAAGGTGGCTTGAGATGCCCATCCCACCAAGAACTTGCCACAATTTATTATGATCCACACAGTCAAAGGCTTTAGAATAGTCAATGAAGCAGAAATAGATGTTTTTCTGAAACTCCCTGCCTTTCTCCATTATCCAGCGGATATTGGCAATCTGGTCTCTCGTTCCTCTACCTTTTCTAAACCCAGCTTGAACATCTGGCAACTCTCGCTCCATGTATTGTATTGTATGTATGTATTGTAAAGTAAACTTTACAGGCTCCAATATCGGCAGTTTTTCTCCCTACATTGATTTGCTATGGAGTGCTTTAAATAGAAACTGGGTGGCCATCTTTTGGAAATGCTTTAATTTTAATATTCCTGCATGGCAGGGGTTGAATTAGATTAACGTTACTATACCTTCAGTTTGTATAGATGTTACCTGGATTCTAAGCATGTTACTTGGATCCTCTTTGGACCATCACCAGATTTCAAGTTTTTGCTTCAGAAAGAAAGTATATTCCTAGCCTTCTAGAGATCAGGAATGGAGCAAACCACATAGGAATTCTTTCAAATTGGCCACTAGATACTAGTCTTGAGATGTGAGGAAAAGATGAGTGAGTGGTGTGGGTAACAGAGTGCAAGAAGCAAGAGAGGAATACACTGCCAAATTATGAGGTGGGCATGGGAGGGAGTAGAAGGCAGAGAGAATGTGGGAAGGATAGAAGGAAGTTATGGGTGCTTTGCCAAGGCACATGGAGATGTGAGGAAGGGAATAGGGAGAAGAGAAAGTAACCAGTGTGAGCATGGGATGCAAGAAGCAAAGGAGGAGTACATTGATATGAGGGAGGGGAAAAGGGAGGAAAGAAAGGTAAGAGCAATAGGGCTCAGGGAGCATGGGAAGAGGATGAGGATGTGGAAAAGATGAATAAGGAGAGAAAGATAACTAAGTGGAGGTATGCAAAAAGCAAGAAAAAGGATATACAGTATTGCAAGATAATGAAATTTGGCAAGAGTAGAAGGTAAAGAAAGGGCTGATAATTGGAAAGGAGCAGAAAAGGTTGGCACAAGGTGAGGGAAGAAGGGAATGAGCTGAGGAGGAAAACACCACTACAAAATTCAAAGACAAGAGAAGATGGTATGACAGATAAATGAGACGAGTCCATAGACAGAGAAGAATAGTACTGGCACAAATTAAGACAACGAAGAAGGCATCCACCGCAGAGATCCTCTAGGAGACTGGGATATGTGGTTCATTGCTCCAGTGCTCTGCACCACATGATGTGATTTTGAGGAAAGAAGAAGGTGGGGAAAGGCAGGAGAGCAAGATAACTGAAAGCTTATTAAAGTAGATTGGGGTAGGCAACTGCAGTAAATTGGGGTAGGGGGGAGTCTTTTGCCTGTATAACACTCCAGGGGATACACAGATTGCCAAAAATACTACAAAGAGCCAAGATCTTAAAATAAGTGGCCAAAAGTCCATGTCTCATTTGAAATATCAGTATTATTTGATGTTTAAATATTACCGGGGGCACTGTGACCTATTTAAGAGCTGAATTGTCTCTTCCAGATGCTTCTGGAAGAGAAAATTAATTCCTTAGGGAAGAGTCAGAAAAAGGACAATTCACAGAACTTGGATGGGTCGAGGGCCACCCCAAGGCCAATGCATGAACAAGCTTTAATTTCTGAAGAAATGGATTTGCAGATAAAGATAAAATGATTTTTTGATTGACTAATTTCACATTTATTTGTTTTGGGAATTTAGTATAAGCATTTATACAGTTTATTCACATATGTATTATACCACGTTAAATGTGAATAGAAGATGTATATCTTACCTCTACAATAAACAGAATAGCAGCTACAAGGATGAGGATGTGGAAAAGATTTATATTTAGGAGAAATACACTGAAAGAGGACAAATTGACAATCATAGGTGACTGGAATGCAAAAGTAGGAAAGAGAGCAGAATCAAATGTTGTAGGAGAATTTTGATTAGATAAAGTAACAGAGGAGAACAGCTTCACTAACGTTTGTGAGGGAAACAGTTCATTTACTTCATTTACTTCAAATACAGTCATCAGGCAACACAAAAGGCACAGTTTACATGGACATCACCTGATGGCCAAAATAAAAATCAAATATGCTATATAATTGGAAGCAGAATATGAAGAAGTTCCATTCTCTCTGAAGAAATAAGACTGGGAGCAGATTGTGATAAAGACCATAACTTTTATATTAAGGTTTAATTTATTAATCTCTCACAGATTTGCACAACTCTATGCAAAAAAAAGTCCTCCAAAATCAGAAAGCTTCCTGGAGTGGAATATGATTTGTGCCCTTTGAGAGAAATACCTGACTTCAAAAGATCCAAATTACTATACAGTAAATCAAAGCACAATGTATCAATATCCTAAGCAACATCTTCAACACAGTATTTTCAGAAATCTTTTCCTTTCACTTTGCTGTGGTTGACCATGCTTACAAAAATTATTTTGAGAACATTAGGTGGAAGGATGTGGCTTTTGTCCCTGTTTTAGCCATGCTGAGTAGACTCCAAGATGGCTCATTCTCCAAGCAAGTTTTTGGTTCATGTAGAGAGAGGTGACATCAGGGGAGATGAAGAAAGTTGTACAATTATGTTTGGTAGCATGATGCTGAATTTAAACTATTTGGACAAAATCAAAACTAATTCCTTGCAGCCTTGTCATTTTTGTATACTATGTTTTAGTATTTTCTTAAACTAGTGAGACAAGGGAATAAAATGCCATTTTATGTTATTTTGACTGGTTTCAGCTTTTCTGTTTGAAGAGAAAATCGCAGCATTCCAACATGAAAAGAGTTTGTTCATTTATTTACTCTCATTAAATTTTGTACAAGCTCTTGAGTCCATTGTGAAAGCCTCTAGGCACAATTAAAAATGAATTGCTTCTCTTACTAACAGAGAAAAAGAGGGCCTGACTGTTTTGCAAATCACTTCTCATAAATAGTTGGAAACATTCTGAACAACATATCTTTATTGATAGAAGACAATTGGCACTCTTTTTTTCCCCAAAGGTATTTTCTTACACTGACTTCTGGGTAACCAAGAGTAGAGAAACACCATAGACATTTTTCTTCTTCCCTAATATTGCCCGTAAAAGGGCATCTAAGGAAGAATCAGCATTTTTTTAGGCAAATCAGCTTATCATCTGCTCTGAAAAACTGGTGGATAACATTGTTATAGCTAAAATTATTGAATGTGCAGCAGAACAACATTAGTGAAAAGAATCACAATGTTTTTTTGCAAAGACAATCAGCTTTCACCAAACCTTTGCAGTATTTAAGGTTACCCAAATGGATATGGATGGGGTAGCATTATATATATTTAAAACAAATAATAAATATGTGGATGTCCAAAATGCATTTCTGTTTTATAAATCACTAGTATATTTTTCAAACACTAAAAGCAAAGATTTGTTTCAAATTAACCTACAAAATTTGATCCAAACATTGTCGGTTTTCATAAAGTAATGTGCTGTAGTATCTTTTTAAGATGATATAGACAACATTTTCTAAAGCAGGGAGGGAGAGGCCAAAGTGAACCTCCTATGACCAGAAGTCCACTTCTGTAGACTATTTCTTTCCCCAGAACTCCCTGTGTTCTTCATGCTATTAATGAAAAAAACTTTTTTTTATTATCTGCTCCCCAAAATCTTTAATCACAACATGGCTTATCCTCCCAACATGGAGGTGGAGTGGGGAATGCAACACTAGATCTGAACTTTCAGCTACTTCCAGGTTTGATTTCTTTTCTTAAACGTTTCAAAACATGGGGTGGAATTTGATGGGTTTAAGAATTGGCCAAGACCTTTTGAAGTTTCCCACTTCGGCACTGGAGTCTTTCTCTACATTCTACCAATGGCAAAAACATGTAAGATGAGACCAGAATCAGGCAAAAGCTCTATCCAGTCTCACTTTTTCTTTCTCCCAGGGTCCAATGCTTCTGGGGATTCCACAGGCAGAATGCAAACGCAAGCAGCTAAAGTCACCACCACCTTTCCGCTCCACTCAGAAAAGAGGGCATGATGCCCTCCCATACATTGAAGTTCCATACAATTGTAATGGCTCCTAGCCATTGATAGAATTATTTGCTGTCTGTTTGTGTGACCTCTGTAAAAAGCTATTCAGTCTGATAGCCATTATCACATCTTGGACCCATGAACTCTGTAAATTAATCACACCTACTGTGACGTCTTTTATTTTCTCTGTACCTATTGCCAAAAAATAAAATAAATCCATTGGGTGACCTCCAATTGTAGTATTATGCAACAGGGAGAAAATCCTTATAGATCCATATCCATCTTGCTGCATATGCATGCATTTGCAAACTGTTATGTAAAGGCTCTGCTGACTTTCCTAGCTTGAGTTATGATTTGAGCAATCATCTCATAAAAGGGGAAAAGCTGGTTCATGTGTTTCCTTGCTTCTGCTGGAAATGCAGCTATTTGTACATTTTTAAGGAAGCACTGTTTTAATTACTAGATTGTTGGGTTTAATGTAATCTCAGTCCATTTGACAGTGAGCAGAGGACAAAATAATCAAGCTATTTTACTATCTCTTAGAAAGAGAAAACTGTTATTAATGACTGTTATTATTGTGGCCTCAAGCCCCTTGCAACATAAACAACAGAGTCTTATGGTGCCTTACAGACTAGCAATTGGATTTTTGTGGAATGACAAACTGAAGTATAGCCCACAAAAACTTACTCCTCAAAAGCCTTTTTACTATTTACAAAGGTTGATTAAAGCCGATATCCTCTATTATTCCTTTCATTTTGACAGCAAATATTTCAAGATGCCATTTCAGAAAAAAAAGTTGTTTCATCTGTGATCACAGTAGTTATGAATAGGCAACTCCTGTACTACATTAGTTGGAGCTGGTTGGTCTTTCCACCAGCACAAATCATGGGATGCTACTGCTGTTCTTGTATCTTGTCATACACACATTATCCTGCCAAAAGGTACTTAAGGCAGTGTAATGGTGATTCAGGTAAAAGCAGAAGAAGAACTAAGATGCAGGAGGTGATAAAATGCCTGAGAGGTATTCTCTTTGGCAGTTTTGCATATAATTCAACATGGCAGAGAAGCATCTGACATGTAAAAGCTCTTACACACTAAATGCAAATTGGTGGCTACAAAAATGAATTTGTACCATGATGAATTGCTACAATTTCTCATATGCTTTCAAGCATGAGACTATGGGATGACAATTAAAGAATTTGTATGTCCTCTGTGTTGATAAGTGGCAAAGCAAGAGGAAAATCATCTCGTATGTCAGTCTGTATATAATGTGTTCAGTTCTATGCAAAGACTCAGTGCAGAACTAAAAGGAATGGGGAAACTAAGACTGGGCTAGCACCCCTAATATAATTTGGGGAGGCACAAAAGAGGAAGAAAATAGCTTAGTAAACATGAAGTAGGTCAGGAGAAATGGCTTACTTTTTTTTTTTTTTGGAATGGGCTTACAATGATACTGAGTAGCTGATGGCTGATATCAATAAGGAGCAACCATGCATGGTAACAAAGAAGATGATGCCCCCACTGTCTTTTGTAACTACCTGCAATCATCTATCTCATATGGCGACTTTCTTCCCTGCCAAATGTAAAACATTTCTTCCAAGACCAGGTGAAACCTCTTCCCTGCCAAAAACAAGAAGTTTTTATTGTTTGCTTCGATTCGGTCTCTAAATGGGACCCCCTTTCCCCATCAGTCTTGCTGGGTGACTGAAAGCCTACTGTTACCATAGAAATGGCAAACTTAGAAAAATGCAGAACGTGCTAAAGTTGGAAAAAATATGGTATCATTTTTTTCATTTTGCATTTAGTTGGAAGTAATGTTTTAATGTCCCACAGATTTGTAATGACTCCTTTTGGCATTACCAATGAACAGTAAGCTGTATCAATGCCAAACTAATGGATACATTTGGCATATATTTAAAAATGATCAACTGTATATCTTACAATGAATGTACTTTGTGTGTTAGGTCATATCATGGACTTAATTTATGTTGTAATAGAGCCTGTAAGTAACGTTGCGAGCAGTAGTATGGGTGCCAGAAGGGGGGAAAGGGGTACTTGTGAGTAGGAGTCAGATGAGGAACAGTAAAGAAAAAGGATCCGGGATATACTTATGGCACCTACCGATGAAGACTCATTCGAAGGGTTCTTGGGAGACGAAGGGTCAATGAGTGAGGGAGAGGAAGAAGATACAATGGATGGGAATAAGGGAACAAAGAGGGTTACACGGGAGCAAGAATCGGATGAGGAGCGACAGAGGAAGAGGATCCGGGATATACTTACTGCCCCCACAGATGAAGAATCATTTGTGGGTTTCTCTGGAAGTGATGGGTCTGGGAGTGATGAAGATGGGGATGACACATTGGACTGGACTAAGATAAAAAAGGTACAAGATGTATGTGCGGAGCCGACGTCTAGTGACACATTTATGGGGTTCTCTGATAATGAGGATTGGCAACCAGGAAATACATCTGAGTCTTGGGGGGATCTAAGTCTTGAAAGAAAATGGAGAAATTTGAGGGATGGGAGTAGGAGTTCACGTGTGGAATCAAGAACAGCTGCAAGAGATAATGATGGGGCAGAGATCAGCTCATCTTCTGATGATGTGTAAATAAAAGTAGGCTCTGAAATGGGGAATCTTCGCAGAAGGCAAGGTGTTGGTTTATGTCCATGCGTTGGGTTCTTGTCGCTGCCTGTCTCGTGTTGGCACTGGGTCCTGGTTCTACAGGTTACTGCTTTCATTCATGTGTACTTCGACTCGGCTTGGATTCTTGTGAGTGTGGATTTCCCCTTCTTTGACTTCAGACCAGTTTGACCGTTGCTACCTACGTGGACTTTGGAACTTTGCTACCTTGGAATTCGGCTTGCTTCAACCTCAGACTTTGTTTCTTCACTGCAGTTCTTTTGTTTGTTAACCAGTTGCCCGCTGTGCTAATTTGTGTGACTTTCAGAGCGTTTTGTGTTAATCCAGTTCTTTTCTCCGGATAATCCGGATTATTGCTTCAGTTTCCTTTTCGCACCAGAACCGATTGTTGCCTTTATGTTTTGACCAGAGACACTGAATTAAGTGTCTCTGAGTCTTTTTTCTTTCTTTAATAAACTCTATTTTGGAACTAAATCTGAGTCTGGTCCTTTAAGGCGTCTGTGTCCCAACAATTTATGTTGTAGTAGAGCCTGCAAATAACGTTGCAAGCAGTAGTATGGGTAACAGAAGGGGGGAAAGGGTTACTTGCGAGGAGGAGTCAGATGAGGAACAACAGAGGAAAAGAATTCGGGATATACTTATGGCACCTACAGGTGAGGACTCATTTGAAGGGTTCCCTTGGGATGAAGGGTCAATGAGTGAAGGAGAGGAGGGAGACACAATGGATGGGAATAGAGGAAGAAAGAGGGTTACTCGGGAGCAGGAATCAGATGAGGAGCGACAAAGGAAGAGGATCCGGAATATACTTACAGCACCTACGGATGAGGAATCATTTGAGGGTTTCTCTGGGGATGATAGGTCACAGAGTGGGGAAAACGCGGATGACACTGTGGATTGGACTAAGGTAAAGGAAGTGCAAGCTATTTGTGTGGAGCCAACATCTAGTGATACATTTATGGGATTCTTTGTAAGTGAAGATTGGCAACCAGGGAATACAGCTGACTCTTGGGGGGATATAAGTCTTGACAGGAGATGGAGAAGATGGAGGGATGGGAGTGGGTCCTCACGTGAAGAGTTGGGAGCAGCTGCAAGGGATCATCATGGGGCGGTGGTCAGTTCATCTTCTGATGATGATGATGTGTAATAAAAGTGGGTTCAGAAATGTGGAATCTTTGCAGAAGTCAAGGTGTTGGTATACGTTCGTGCATTGGGTACTGTTTGGACTTGTCGCTGCCTGTTCTTGTTCGACATTGGGTTTGGGATCTGCAGGTTGCTGCTCCTGTTCGTGTGTGCTTTCGACTCGGATTGGATTCTCCTGAGTGTGGATTTCCCCCTTCCTTGACCTTGGACCGGCTTGACTACGACACTGCTTTGGACTTTGGAACTTTGCTACTTTGGATTCCTCTTGCTACGACCCTGGACTTCATTTGACTACGCTTTCCTCCCTGAGGCTCCTCTGATTTGTTAACCATTTGCATGTTGTGCCTTTTGTGTGACTTCAGAGTACTGTGTTTGTTTCGGTTCTTTTGTCCGGAAAATCCAGATTATACTCTTGTTTGCTCTTTTGAACCAGGACTGGTTTTACCTTTGAGTTTTGACCAGAGACATTGAGTTAAGTGCCTCTGAGTCTTTTTCCTTTGCTTTAATAAACTCTGTTTTGGAACGAACTCTGAGTGTGGCCCTTTAAGCCGTCTGTGAGTCCAACAATTTACAAGTTTGTTTGTTAAGATATATATCTTTGAGAAAGCTCCACTATGAGAAGGAAAATGGATTAATCATAGGGAATAGCCACTCTCCTTGTTTGGCCTTCAGTACTGTAAGGATATGATTATTGAATTTCACAGTTCAATTCCTTCCTCAATTCTTGAACTGTGTAGCCTCAAAACAAGTGTTTACTTACTCGAGATGTCTAGTCCAGCTGCTTTCTCTCATCATCAATAATAATACAGGTCCATCTCACAGGACTATTATAATTATCTGAATTATAATATAAATGAAGTCCTGCTGACTATCCAAATGTGGTGCATACATGCTGGTACATTACACTTCATAGAATGTGTTTCTTCCCTTGATATTACTAATGGTCCTCTACTCTTCACATAATTGAAGTTCTATTCATTTATCTTTAATATTATGTCTTGTGTAGAAACTATAAATGCAATGGAACAAGCGACAATGATTCCTCTTTATAGCATACATATTAGAAACCTCAAATTTTAAGATTATATACCTCAAGGGTGACTTTCATGTATTTTTCAAAAGGGCACACTGTAGTCAAAATCACTTTCAGTTATACACAGAATCATAAGAGTTTGAAGTCCAAACCTCTGCAATGTAGGAATATACAATCAAAGTAATTTCAACATATGATCATCCAGGCTCTGTTTAAAAATCTCCAGCGAAGGGGATGTCACAACAGTCCAAGGCAGTACATCCCACTTTGACTGGAGCAGCTCAGTACTTCATGGCCGCCATGACGACCATGGGGCTCTCACAAGTTATATCTGGACCCACTCATCAGGCTGGACATATACTCGACCTAGTTTTTGTGGCGGATACCGGAATGATCAGAGTGGAAGAACAAAACATCCTTCCTTTGCGATGGTCTGATCACTATCTGATCAGTTTTAGACTTTCTGTGACCCTTAACCTCTGCAGGGGTGGAGGACAAATTAAGATGGTCCGCCCCAGGAGACTGATGGATCCGGATGGTTTCCTGAGGAATCTTGGGGTTCTTCCTGGCATGGAGCCTGGCGATCCTGTCGACGCCTTGGTTGATCTCTATAACAGGGAGATGACCAGGGCGATAGATACGATCGCTCCCGAACGCCCCATCTCGTTGCGTCGAGACAGGCCATCTCCCTGGTTCACCGAGTAGTTGACCATGTTGAAACACACGAGAAGGGGGCTAGAGCGCAAATGGAGGAAATCTCGGGACGTGTCTGACCAAGCACGAGCTATTGCCTCTCTTAGGGCGTATACCGCCAGGGAATCTTTCATGACTACCCATATAGCGTCTGCAACAAATAGATCATTGGAGTTGTTTCAGTTTGTCGGGGAACTCCTTCACCCACCGGTGGTGGAGGAGACCTTCGATGACCCAGCAACACGGTGTCGCGAGTTCGCACACCATTTTGCAGACAAAGTTGCTCAGATACGTCTTGAGCTGGACTCCAATTTCATCACAGTTCCAGGAGAGGTGATTGAGGCATCTGCTTGTCCAACTTTGTGGGATTCTTTTAGGCTTGTTCTTCGTGAGACCATGGAGGAGGTCCTTGGCGCTGTGAGGGCAACCACGTCGGCTCTACACCCTTGCCTGTCTTGGCTAATTAAATTGGACAGGGAGGGGTTGGTAGATTGGTTTGTGCTGATCATTAATGCATTGTTGGAGCAGGGGATTTTTCCATCTCAATCGAAACAAGCTGTGGTTTGGCCACTTCTTAAAAAGCCTTCCCTTGACTCCACGGTGCTGAACAACTTCAGACCAATCTCCAACCTCCCTTTCTTGGGCAAGGTGCTGGAGCGGGTGGTCGCCTCCCAGCTCCAGGGTTTTCTGGATGACATCAATATCTAGATCAGTCACAGTCTGGTTTCAGGCCTGGCCACGGCACCGAGACTGCCTTGGTCGCCTTGGTGGATGACCTCCGTAGAGAGCTGGACGGGGGGGAGTGTGACTCTGTTGGTTCTCTTGGATATCTCAGCGGCTTTCGATACCATCGATCATGGTATCCTTCTGGGACGACTCTCTGGGATCGTTCTTGGGGGCACGGTTCTGTCGTGGCTTCGGTCCTTCCTGGAGGGTCGATCCCAGATGCTGAAGCTGGGAGACGCCTGCTCGGACCCCTGGCCTTTGTGGGTTCCCGCAAGGCTCTATTCTGTCTCCCATGCTTTTTAACATCTACATGAAACTGCTGGGAGAAGTCATCCGGAGTTTTGGAGTTAGGTGCCATCTCTACGCAGAGGCCGCTCGAGTGCTGGACGAGTGCCTGGCTGCTGTGGCTATCTGGATGACGGAGAACAAGCTGAAGATCAATCCCAACAAGACAGAGGTCCTCCTGGTCAATCGTAAACTGGATCGGGGTATAGGGTGGCAACCTGTGCTGGATGGGGTTACACTCCCCCTGAAGTCACAGATCTGCAGCTTGGGAGTCCTCTTGGATTCATCACTTACGCTTGAGGCTCAGGCGTCGGCGGTGTCCGGGAGGGCTTTTGCACAACTAAGACTTGTGTGCCAGCTGCGACCGTACCTTGCAAAGGCTGATTTGGCCAGGGTGGTCCATGCCTTAGTCACCTCTAGGTTGGATTACTGTAATGCGCTCTATGTGGGGCTGCCCTTGAAAACGGCTTGGAAACTCCAACTGGTTCAACGGGCGGCGGCCAGGATGTTAACTGGCGCCCCTTACAGAGAGAGGTCATCCCTCCTGTTTAAGGAGCTCCATTGGCTGCCGTTTACCTACCGAGCCCAATTCAAGGTGCAGGTGCTTACCTACTAAGCCCTAAATGGTTTGGGACCTGCCTACCTGCGTGACTGCATCTCCGTATATGAACCCACGCTCTCCCTCCGTTCATCCGGAGAGGCCCTGCTCACGATTCCACCTGCGTAGCAGGCTCGTTTGGTGGGGACGAGGGTCAGGGCCTTCTCTGTTGTTGCCCCCCGACTTTGGAAACCCTCCCCAAAGACACTAGACTAACACCCACGGTGGCAGTCTTTAGGAAGAACTTGAAGACCTGGCTATTCCAATGTGCCTTTCCGGAACAGGATAACCTCCAGCACTACGTCCCAGAAGCACTTTATTAGAGCTTAAGACTCTCTGCAAATTGCACTTGCCCAGAATCCCAACATATCATCTCTTACACCCAGCATTTTAACTTGTACCCTTCATTGGCCCGGCCCTGGTTTTATTGCGTAATAGTGTAATGTTTTGTTGTTGCTATTGCTTATGTTTTTAATTTGCTTGTATTATATTGTTATTGTCTGTTGTTGTTATTTGAGGCTTTGGCCTTTGTAAGCCGCATCGAGTCCTTCGGGAGATGCTAGCGGGGTACAAATAAATAATAATAATAATAATAATAATAATGCTTCTTTACTGTTTATCTTTTGGGAGAAGACTAAAGCAAAGAAGATGTTGAGCAATTCTGCTTTTTCTATGTCACCTAATAGCATTTAACCACCATTTGTATACAGTGGTACTACCATTTCCTTGTTTCTTTTCTTTTTCTATAGACATAATTTCTCTAGCAGACTTGAGTCATTCTATGCTTTGGCTTTTCTAACTTTTCCCATATATATGCTGACTATTTGTTGAGTTCTTTTTTGTTATTTCTCCCTTTCCCCATTTCTTATACACATTCTTTTTAAATCTTAACTGAAAGAGGCACCATGGGGATCAGATATTTAAAATCTGATCCTCACAGCAGTGATGACCTGGTAAATGGACTGGAAGTGGTGCCATCCTTAGGACTCGTTGTAGCCTACTGGAGTTTGTTATACAGTGGAAAGTGAAAGGCAAGCATAGTCAGATGTACACTCCAGACTTCCAAAAAGCTGGCTTTAAGGGAAAAATGAGAATAATCACATGGTTAGGAATACTAAGAGAGAAAGGATTCCATGATGGATGGGAATTTCTGAAAAGCAAAATACTGGGGACACAATTTCATACAGTTCCAATGAGGGGGGGGGGGGGGGAGACAAGAAACCAGAATGGATGTCTAAATCTGATCCCTGTGGTGCCTCTTCTACCTTGTGGATCATGAAATTGATTGCAAAGCAAGTGAGGAATTATTTGAAAGGTTGTCTTCTAACAAATATCAGGATAGTTGAAATTATTACTACATCTCTTTTTCCTGAATGGGTCATCATCTGTTCCAGATTTCAGCAATATCTATTATATCTATTATATCATATTTGCTTTATTTACTAGTTCAAATTCCTCATGTTTGTTTCCAATGCTCTGTGCATTCGTGTAAATGCAAATAAGATGATAGGCCAACCCTCCAGCTACTTATTGAAGATTTTTGTTTTCCCCCACTATTAGGTTATTCTCTTGTTGAGCTAGTTATCTCCAGCCCTTACAAATATTATCTCCCTCCCCAGGGGACACAATTTAAAGCCATCTTCAGCATTAAAATCCAAATGTTTAAATCTCAAAGTAATAAAAAAAGTTATAAGCAACAGATTCATTAAGTGATCAGAATTTTTCATTTTACATCTATAAAATGGAAACAGTGATTTACCACAAACCGCAATGAGTCGCTGCACAGGCTGAGATATTAGTGGTATACAAGTGTACTAAATAAATAAATATATCTTGGCAAAAACCCTGACCATTATTAAATATTGCAATGTAATATGACCTCATGTATAAATCAAAGACAGGTTTGAAGATAAAACTATGGCTTTTGATATGACCCATCGATAACGCAAAAGATCATTCCACAGAAAGGGGAAAGTATCAAAAGGGGGGGGGGAGTGCCAGATATTTCCATTGACTTGTGGATATTTCAATCCAGTTTTTTTTTGGGGGGGGGGGTCATTTTTTAACAAAATTTTCTCAACTTATGTATGAGTTCATATGGCAGCTAATACACAAATATTTTCCACAAATGTGCTAACAAAACTTTCCTAGATCTTAGCATCTATTTTAACATCATACATGTTTAAACTTCCAGTCAAAAATATTCTTGTGCCCTAGATAGATAAGTATTTTATTTAAAATAAAATATAATGTATTGACCAAAGATTTTTCTGAATTATTGCTTTTGTGCAGCTTACCATAAAGTTAAGGGTGACCCTTACTGAAAGTTAATGTTGCTAACACTTTAGTTTTCAAGTAATGCTTTATGAGCTTAAAAAGTGCCATGTCAGTATGAATTTACCTTGTTTTTTAAAGAGGTTGCTGAGTACAATTTCCCTCATAGATTGCACTTTTTGCTTCTGCAGCTTTTCTGGTGGAATACAAGTGTAAAATTCATACAAGAGCTGGCTGCAAGTAAACATAAAATAATGAAATATGGGTCAGATTAGGTTGATGTGGCATTTAAAAAAAAAGAAATTCCTAGAACATGATGACAGAACAGTTAAATATGTAAGTGATAGTCATGCAGTTTTCCACAAATTTATGAGAACAGATGGCACCAAGTAGTTGTTACAAGAAATAAATATTATAAGGTAACGGGGGCCCCTTCCACACAGTTGAATAAAATCCCATATTATCTGCTTTGAACTAGAATATCTGGCAGTATGGACTCAGATAACACAGTTCAAAGGAGATATTGTGCAATTTTCTGCTTTGATATTCTGGAATATGGCTACATTAATTCTATAATGTAGATGTACCCTTAGTCTTCATAACAAGTGAGGTACAATAGATGCTTGTGAGGTGGCAACACATTAAGGTGAAGGTATACATGGAAGAAACCACACCATGGGGTGTGATTAGTAGTATTTTAGAATTTTGCTTTAATTAATAACTTTATTCCCTCTTCAATTTCCTATGAAAATGGGTGGGTGGGACTGGGACAGCCTTCTCATCTGCATCTGGAATTGACATAATAATTCTATCTTTGAGATGCAGTCAGAATTATAAAATAACAATGCAAAATAAATATGAGTACAACTTTTTCTTTTATATAGGTTGTATATATAATTCAAAGTGTTGATAAATATGAGTACAATTTTTTGTATATGTTTGTTTTCAACTAATAAATAACTGCCTTTTCTGATGAACTTATTCTAGATCCCATACAGATGCAGTTAATCACTTAAATATATAGTTTATGATAGTGATAAACAAATAGACCTTTGCAAATATTATTAATGTCTACATTATTCAAAATATATAACGATCATCATTCACTTAAGAATGTTGATTAAAAGGATTTCTAAACTAAACTTTTATTTTTAGCAACAGAAGGAGGCAAAGATTGAAATATTTAGCTAAAACATTAATAAGGTTCTGATTGTTAATCGTTCCAATATATTAATATAGAGAGATGTACATAAATAAATACTCATATGAATATGTGTACGGTATTCATTTATATCTCTTTTAATATACAAGAATATATCTATAGTATACATATATACACAGATACAAAATTAAATCCAGTCAATTACCCATGTTTTCATCCACCACAGCTCTTGAAATCTGTGAACTCTGTGTCATATGCAGAATAACTTGGCTTTGGTCCTATCACCATGGCAGGTGAAAGGATGAGTCTGCCTCAGGCTGCCTTGGGCTGCAAAATGTCTTGTACCATATCTAGCAACAGGGCTATGCTTTCTAAGCAGATTTCCTATGTAAGCTATATCACTTACTTTGTCCCTAAATCAGATAGGACTACAGCACTAGAGCTGAGGTTTGTGACAAAATGCACAATGGATAAACATAGTGAATATACTTGAATGGGCAAGTACCACTTTAATCCTAAAGAAACTGCAAGCAGCACATTCCTATCACCTCATCAAACAGGGTTAACTTTGCCCCTTGCTCCTCTTTGAGGACAGGTCCTCCCAAGCACTATCACATGATGCTAACTGTGGCCCCACCCCACTGATTGCTCAAGTGGAAAGGAAGTGACTGTCACAAGAAATTCGATGTGCAGATTTGACAAATGTGGATTTAAAATGATGTGTGGGAATAAATGGAAGAATGTAAGATGTATGGATGGAGTTAATAATTTTGGAAACACCAGTATAATATTAAGGCCTGCAATGACTAACTACCTGCTTGCGGCTTTGAGATTAAAACCTGTTAATGAGATCTGAAGAGTAAACTCTGATAAGAACTGGGACAGTGATAAAGGAAATGTTTGCAACCTTCCTTATGTTAAGAAGGAAGTCAACACAAGCCTTGTGTTTGTTAACACCAATCAAGAAGATCGACACTGAGATGGATCCAGGATGGAAGACGTCTATCATTCATTTACAACTTTGGGACTACATCAACAGAATATTGCTATAAAAGACTCAGTCTAATAATGCTCAAATTGTGACAGACAGAGATGCTGTTCACCCGCCATGCTCTGCTCCATGGGAAGGACAGAGATGGTGTATTCAGAGAGTGACAGATTTGCACGGGAGCAGTCTGGTCACTTTGGCCTTCTTTCTCAAGGGAAGAGGAAGATGTATGCTTTTGGAGTCTTGGATTTTGTGCAGGGAGTCAGGTTCTGCTGTATGGAAAACAGAGATCTGGTCCTTGGCATTGTGCTTAGGGAAAGAAGTTTTGGTATCTCAGCGTTTTGAAGTTTTGGCGTTATGGAAATTATGGAACTATTCATTGGCAGGCTGCAGGAAATCAGGGTCTGGCCTAACAGGTGCTTCTCCAAGTAGGGAGAAAAGGATATGGTAATATTTTGGATGCATGTGGATGAATGTGTGTACATGTGGTGTGAATGTTGAGTGAAAATGTAATTCCCTTTTGTTTGTTTGTTAACCAATGTAATTGTACATCCAATGTAGTTGCATAGAATCTGTATGTCTGTATGTCCAATGTCATTCTTTGTTTAAATGTTTTTCTGTAATCTGATATACCTTCTCACATAGGAAATTGCAATAAAAGAAACTATGCTTCAAAGTTATTGAAAAGTCATTCATGACACGACTGGTAACAACATGTTTTATGTAGCTCCAATGGAGCTACCTACATTTTTCAGCCCTTTCCTCCATCTGATGGGGGAAAGGGCAACATGGCAACATGCCTTGTCCCTATGCCTCTATGTAGGCAAAATGGAACAAGATAGGGGGAAGAGGGGTTCATCTTTATGATGAGGTCCCTAGATGTCATTGAATAGAGAGTCAGCTCACCTAAGTAATCTGATATCAAACACTGTTTCTACATCTTGGAGGACAGATGGAATATATTTCAAGGCAGCCACCTGAAAGAAGGAAAGAAAAATAAAATATCTACTGTTGTTTTGCATGGTTCACAAAAACAAGTAAACTAACTCACCGTTTAATTATGAGGAAGGGAAGAGAGAGAGAGAAAAGGCATGTAGTAGCAACTTTAAGACTAGCTGATTTTTATTTTAGCATGAGCTTTAATGGATAGGAACCCACTTCTCCAGATGACATTAGACTGACATTTTGTTTATGCGATGATGATTTATATTGTATTGATTGTTTTTTGATGTTTTATTTTATGGATGTTCTGTTTATCGATGTATTGCAGGCTTGGCCTCATGTAAGCCGCACCGAGTCCCTTGGGGAGATGGTAGCGGGGTACAAATAAAGTGTTATTATTATTATTATTATTATTAAAACATAATTTCACTTAGTATTGCATCTGACACTGAGAAATATGATCACAGAGGCATTCATCAGTGTCTCCAGCATCAACCATCATGAAATGAACATAGTACAGCTAAAATCTTATAAATACAGAAACTTTTTTTTAAAAAGCAAGCAGATAGGTAAAACAGTGTAAAATCTTTCTGGTACACCATGTTAGAAAAATGAAAGGCAGGGAAACCTTTCCCCGTGTCTATTCCAGTGATGCAGCAAAATTTATTTCTATGGTTTTACTCAGTATCATAACCTGGACTTAGCTTTATGATCAAAGTGGCCATCTGATCTTATTTATACTCAGTTCATGTACACACTGCAGTAGTATTTCCGTTTTAGTGTCTATCTTATCTAACATATGTGGCACCTTATCTTCCCCTGCTGCAGAACTCTGACTTAAAAGCAGCATTTCCCTTCGTTGTGGTTTCAACATCTCCTAGGATATTCTTGAAATATTCATTCCCAGTCCATAATTTATTAGATTTGGGCATGTCTGTTCTGTCTTCTAGAAAACGGAACCTTTAAAATCAGGACTGTGTGAGCCAGTAAGTATTGTATGAACCCCCAAAGCCCAAATGAAAATAGTTGTTTAAGGGACACTGCTAATCAAAGGACACAACTGGGTTGTTAAGCAAGGGGGAAAACTCAACTTTTGTTCTTATTAGTGAAGGAGATGAAGGGTCTGAATATACCAAAGGCTTCTTATGTGATGACCTTTCACTACTGCCAATAAGAAGAACCTCTAGTTTCTTGGCTTAAATGGAAAAAAAGTTAAAATGCCATGCTTGAATTAGTTTTAAAAGTCTGCAGAATGCAAAGCTTCTTCATCTATTTTTGGCCTCAATATTTCCAGTTATTGCCAGACATTTCAACATGCAAATCCGTAACAATGGAGTTAAAAAGGAAGATTCAACATGCAGCTAATTGTTTTAGTTGTGCTATCTGCAGTATAATTGATTATTTAGAACTTAGCAGCAGGATTCCTTTACTTATATAATTTCACCATGCTATCACAAAAACATAAATAGCACATCAAGCATCAGAATAGACAAATGAATCTGAGTCAATACTCAAGAAGAACTGCTTTAAACCCAAAGGGAATGCTTGCTTGAACTCAACCCAATATATTATTTGCATGTGTAATTTGATCCATAATATAACAAAGGTGGGATATAAAATCAATAAATAAAATCCACTAAATTACAGGAAACACAATTAAAAGTACCAGAGCACTGAGAAAACTCTAGTTTAGGTATCATAAAAAGTGTAAGAGTAAGAAAAAGCTGAATTTTACAATCAGTCCCAAAATTCATTTAAGAATGTAGGGTATGGAAGTTGACAGGTCTAAATTAGCTTCTGCAAAGTTCAAAGCTGGTTTCAGGTTCCACCAGGAATTGCAAAGACAAAGGAACTCTTTTAAAAAACTACCAGTTATTGTCTTCACTTTAAACTGGGTAAACTTTAAATCTTTTTTGCTACCATCATAGCTGCCCATTCCTGGACATTTCACAGACCAAATGCATAGGTCCTAATTTTGTTGAAAAGACAAATTTGATATCTCATGTGACTGCATGGCAAAACTAGACATAAAAATGCCAACCGTATTATTCTCCAACACTTAAACATGGATAGTTCAGTAATGAGATAGTTCAATCTGCTTTTGAGAAGCTGCTCATGCTGTCAAATTGCCACCAACAATGAACACATAGTTGTTTCTTGCACTTCTTGCAAATCCAATACTTGCAATTAAAACAAATACAACTTTCGCTTCTTTCCGGTTTATGAGACTAACAAATAGCTGTCTATTTCCATCCATGTGCTCTCATCCAGAGCAAGGAAGATAAAACAGGCAAACCTGCAACAAAATTGCTGTTTTGTGTTGACTTTTCATCAGGCTGTTGATTGACTCAAAAAGTCTCCTCATGGCTTCCTCAAATTCTGTCTGTTCTTTACCTTCATATAGCCTGGGGGGGAAAAATCACATTTGATTTTTTAAAAAATCAGAGCCTGTCAAATTTGCAGTTGCTATTACATTATGGCTATAGACTTGTACAGTGTTATTCTACCTATCTATGGCCAAAGATTTAAAACATATGATTTTCCTTTGAGAAACGTTATCTGAACCACAGATCTCAGAGGCTCATGATGAAGAACCCGCACTAACATTTTGCTTTATGAGGAAATTGTTATTGAGGCCAATTACCAAGTACGGGTCAACTACTAATCCCTATAACCTGCTAGATCTGCTTCATTTCTCCTAAGTGTTGTTTGTTCATCTGCCTTCTTTGAGCAGTTAAAGGGGGAGAATAGCATACCATCTAATAATTTAAAGATGAAAACAAGCATGAGATATTGGCAAGCAACACTGGCATGTGGTCAAGATGGCAATGGTTATTAATGAATATACAAGATAGGAGAGACTGCAGCAATTTGCTTTTGTCTGAGCCTACTGAGAAGAGCAAGATTTTGCCCCATCGTTCTTGAATAAATTAAGTGCAAACTACTTTTGTACTTTGAATTCCGTTTGCAGCAACTGAAGTCAAGAATGCAGGAGGAAAATGGGAGGAGAAAAGATACAGCCCCCTTCTCTGGAGGTTTTAAAACAGAGGCTGGATGGTGATCTGTCAGGAGTGTTTTGATTCTGTGTTCCTGCATGGCAGGGTGTTGGCCTCTTCCAACATCATGATTCTATAAGTCTATGATCCTCACGCATTCATAGCCAAAACATGTATTCTTTTATATGTTTCTCTCTGTCCCAATGTCAATATTTTCATAGCGCTTTTCAAGTTTAAAAATCTCAAAAACTATGAAATAGTAAAACAACAACAGATGAAGCAGGAGGTTACAAAAATCTGCCTCAAATCATTAAGAACATCTTCTCAAAGGGCTCGACTAATAGGAAGCCAGAAATATCCAAGCAGTGTAGTTATCCCAAGCTGACCTTTTTGCAGCACAAGGAAATGTTGCATTGGTAAAATGAAGGATGTTGCATCTTGCAAAATATGACTGGATTTTCCTTCCTTGAAAATAGTAAGTGAAGCTGAAGGAAAGATGTAATTTGGACTGAGGGAAGGGTTTGTTGTTGATTCAAAGTTACTAGAGGACAATGGAGTTGTAAAAACTTTTCCTAACACCTAACTCCTGGTATTAATATTTTAAAATAGCAATGTTTATTTTTTTTTCTATGAACGGGATATCTGATGACAAAGCGTCTGACATTATATCCTACTTCCTTTTAGCACCATGCCTTTCCTTAATTATAATGTCATTAGAGCCTATATATTTAGCTTATTTGACCCATTTGATTTCAGTAGAATAACAGCATCAGCAGGAAATAACCCTATCTATTACCTCAGTTCCAGAAGTTCAGGAAATGCTGGGTAGTTATAACCCTATTTTTTTCTTTTAAAACCATCTCACACACACACACATATACATACATATACATACACACTCATGTAAAGGTTTATTAAAACCAATCAAAAAAACTCTATTGACTTATCCACAGGTTACAAGTACTGTACTTTAACTCTTCTCAAAAAAGGAACCACCCCTTTCTTTGAGCAGAGTGGCAAAAGACAACAGCTTAATCTGTCCCAGGAGAACCTACAGTAAAAGAAATACCAACTCTCTGTACTCTCTCCACCGTGGCACTGTTTCTGCTCTTTTTGAATCCCTGGGCAGGAAAATGGAAGTGGGGGCTGCCAGGGGAACCTGCCCCCTTGATGTGGCATTGGTGCTTTCCCCTCTGCGTGGAATGTTCCCTCACTTATTCATGGGCCATGTCAAAATTCATAACGTTGGCCCCAAAACCTGCCCTCAACTTATAGATGAGACCAATGTACTCATGAATATATACAGTATGTCTAATGTCTCAATTTTTTGGACTTTCCTCATTTTTACTCAGGAAAAATGAAGCCGTATCATTAAAATGCATGTCATGAAATACTCAGATATTTCTCAATCCATACTTTTTTTGGAGAGGGTTGCAGCAGAATTCAAGCACTCACATCATTCATAGCTGTTTTTCACAGTAATTTTGACAATTTTCAATTCTGCATCAAGTGAGAATATTAATAAAATTGGGCACCAAATGTGAATTCGATATAGCAAGCATGAAGTAATAACATATCTCAAGAGTATTTACAAAAGAGAAAAAAGGATTCAATAATTCATCATCTAATTTTTCACCTTTATTGAATCACATATTAGTTGATGTATATTGGCTTCTACAGAAAAAGGAAGGACCAAAGCAGACTAATTAACTACAGAATTAGGGCTATTTTGAATTCACATTAGATGATAATAGTATCGTAGCCTTCATTTTATCAAGTTTATCAGTGGTCATTAAAGGTAATTTAATCTTCTTTATTACTGAATTAATCTAAGACTTTCAATGAAGATGGAACAACAATGGAAAATGCAGAGTTTTACTATGATGAGGAAGGCTAAACACGGGAACCCAATCTGATCTGATACCTCTGCCAATATTTACTCCCAGACTAAAACATTTAAATCCTCTTGTATAGATAACTCCCACTACATTATAGAAGCACAACATAGAAGTTAAATTGGATTCGGCATAAGCCTCTCATAGACAGATGAGTCCAGTTTGTCCATAAGGGACACTGATCCTGTTGTGGAAGGCAGGGAGTATTATCAAATATTTCGTCTTTTCCTTGCATCTCTTTCTGTTTCAGAGGATTGAGGGAAATTCAGGACACTAAATTGTTTTGTTTTGTTTTGTTTTTTGGTGTTTCACAATACACAGTTGTAGTATTATGATTCCACTTTAAGCAATATAGAAATATCCTATGAGCTTCCTGAGCTTGCAATTTGTTTTAATGTACCTTCAAGTTAATGTATTGTTGAAGGCTTTCATGGCCAGAATCACCGGGCTGTTGTAGGTTTTTTCAGGCTATATGGCCATGCTCCAGAGGCATTCTCGCCTGAGGTTTCACCTGCATCTATGGCAAGCATCCTCAGACCTCACTACCTCTGAGGATGCTTGCCATAGATGCAGGCGAAACATTAGGAGAGAATGCTTCTAGAACATGGCCATACAGCCCGAAAAAAACCTACAACAACCCAGTACCTTCAAGTTGTTTACAGTTTATGATGACTCTTAAAATCTGGGTTTTCTTGACAAGATTTGTTCAGAAGATTTTTGCCTTTGCTTTCCTCTGAGACTGAGCTTCTGAGCTCCTGGTGCACATGGAAATGGAAGAAAGTGGGGGAACACGTGGGGTGGGATCTGTCAAATTTCCATGTTAAATCACATCAGTGATGTGAAGAAATGAGTGCTCCTATGGATGGTATCCTACCAAGCATTGATGTTCCATTTCTCTCCCAAAATCCTGCTTCCTGAGCCTGGCATAGCATTTTTAATAATAATAATGATAATAATAATAATAATAATAATAATAATAATTTAATCAATAGAAATACCTAAATTTCAAAATATCAACACTTCGTTTTTCCTGTCATTTCTCCTTCATAGTAATCTTGGCTTTCGAAATTGCACGACCACTAGTTTTTCAACTTTGTTTGCTTTTTTTAAAAAACCAATTACAATAAGTTCTAGCGTCTAGTAGGTTTCGGACTTCTGTGATTGAAAGTAAGGATATTGGGTGGGAAAAGAAATGATACCATAGAAAGAAATGGGGCCTGCCTTAAGAATGATGCCTTGTGTCTCCTTGAGAGTAAAGGGGCTTGAGAGGAAATGGAAAGGAGCCCAGAGAAGTGGTGTCTATCTTAAGAACAATACCTTGTGTCTCCTGTATGGATGGTTTAGCTCAGTGACTTCAAACCTTTGGTCCTCCAGGTGTTTTGGACTGTTAGGAATTATGGGAATTGAAGTCAAAAACATCTGGAGGACCAGAGGTTGGGAACCATGGGTTTAGCTAGAAGTGGAAGGAGGCAATCCTGTGTGAAGGGAGTAAGTAAATTATCCATCTCTTTCAAGGATGGAATCCCACACAAAGTATACAATTCTACATTCAAAGAAGCTATTCCCCGCTTTCCCACATTTTCCCTGGCTCAGTCTGATGAAGTTGTACAAATGTCTAGGTGAACACAACCAAAGCTGTCCACAAAACTGTGCTGGAAGACTTATACATGTACTGTAATTGTAACAACTGCACAAGGTCAAATAGTTCCAGCAAACCAAATGGTAGTTCTCAAATGATTTGTACTTTTTGTCATAAAAACCAGAAAGAGAATAGAAATGTGAATCTTTACATTAAAAAAAGTTACTGTATAATTAATATCCTACCATATGCTGAGCTAAAATTAAAAAGCATTAATGTTTTGAAGTGACTAGGATTTATGTTTAGACTATGTCTGGACAATGATGCTAAAACACCAAAAAGGTAGGAGAAATATCTTGTGGCAAAGTAAAATGAAAAGAGTAGATTTCCAACCCCCCCCCCCCCCCCCCAAATCAAAACAACAGGAAGAACAACAGAGAATATATTTGTGCAAAAAGAAACCCAACACAGAAACATTTAGTTTAGTCTGGAAATTGTAATCATGTCTCATGCACTAGTTTTCATGTGACATCTACTGTTCTTGAGTGTATAAATCAGCACATTTTCCAAAATCTTTACACCTTGAAACAGCTCATCCAAAGTACAAATACTACATTTACTTAGTACCAAGAATGTCTTATCTATTTGGCATTTTAAAAATGAAATACAAAGATTTATTTGAAATCTTCTAGTGGAGTTCTGTACCTCTTCTCTTAAAAATAAATCTTTAAACACTTTTCCACTCATATCTATCCCTGACAAAATAGCGCTGTTTTTTTACTGTGTCATCTGAAAAGCATTATACTCTAAGCAATTGCATAATGGTGACTATGGGTATAGATGTCACGTCTCTTATATGTGAAGTCAAGGATCTTCTATTGAAACCTGGACAGCAGAAATGCTGAAACTGGTACCAAAGAAATGTGTTTCATTTTAAACAACAACAACTTGATACATTTGGGGGGTGAGGGGTATGCTCATTTTTCAAGTGACAGAACTGGTTTGATCACTCTTGATCCTTTCTAAATGAAATGAAAATGCTTGTGATGGGATCTTGCATTGGAAAGCACTGTCTGTCAGCCAAATGTCATTCAATTGAAGAGTTGGTTCTATTTTACCATATTACATTGCAAATACACTCAGCCACGCATTTGCAGGTTAAGCGTTCATGGATTTGATGGCCATCCAGCCTGTTTAAAAGCTTCCAAAGAAGGAGCCTCCACCACACTCCGGGGTAGAGAGTTCCACTGCTGAACGGCTCTCACAGTCAGTCAGACCAGTTTCTTTACACAATGAAGATGACAGCATGTATTCCATATGGGTCAGAAAGGAAACATCCACAGTGTTCTCAGAGCTGTCTTTTTAATACATGTGTGTGGTTTTTTTTGTTTCTTTTGCAAATGCTAAAATTTAATTACATTATGTAAAAAAATACATTAAGAAAGAAACATGTAATAGTAAAATGCATGTGTGTGCGTGTGTGCCAATCTATAGGCATCCCATGGATTTCATTAGTTTTTCTCAGGCAAGTTAATACTGAGAGATGATTTTGCCAGTTCCTTCCTCTGAAATTTAGCTTATAGCACCTGGTATTCATTGGTGTTTTCCATCCAATACTAATAGGACTGATCCTGCTTAGCTTCTAAGATCAGACATGAGCTGGTACATTTAGGATAAATGGCAAGTCTCAAATTATCCACTTGCTCGAAAAGAAATAATAGTCTACTGCTGTAGATGTGAAGGCAAGCACTATTCCAAATCCAAGATTACTTCTTGAAATGAAACGTACATGCTGATTGCACATTTATTGGATTCTTACATTCTCTTCTCCTCTCTGGACCCATTTGGCAACAGTAATGTGTTGATTCTGAGGAATATAATTAAAGCTAGGGAAGACTGTGATGCAGTCTTATAAAGTTGTGCTGAATTTCTCTCCTGTAAAACAGGAGGCAATTTTGCAAGTGCTCTTGGTGCCTCTATGGGCTCCTGCGCAAGGTCCGAAAACTTCTACCAATGCAGCAGAATGTGTCATAGCATAAGATATCATGTTTAGTATAATGCTACCTTTGTGCTACTTCAGATTCCACTGGAGCTACTGACAATATTTCATCTGCTGCAATCCAGAATGGTTTGCTTTTCCAAATATTTCTAGCACAGGTTGAGTATCACTCAGCTAAAATTTGAAAATCCAAATGTTCCAATTTGAAAATTATCCACAGGTGTGACTGAGATAAAGATAGTGATACTTTCAATGTTCACACAATTTGTTTTCTGCACAAAATTGTTAAAAATTCTATTTATAAAATTACCATCAGGAACTGTCTGGTTGCTCCTGACACGATAAATAAATAAATAAATCAGGCTTCACATACAAGGTGTATGTGAAACATAAACAAATTCCATGTTTAGATTTAGGATCCTCCTCCTTCTTTTGTTGATGCTTTACAAAAACAACAACAAAACAATTCCCTGCCTTCAGGCATACAATCTAATTAAGACATGATACAAAAGAAAAAGTGGATGGCACTGTGGGAAGGGATTAAGCCTGTGGACCTTATTCTCTTCCTCCAAGACCACTGGGAATGAAAGACAGCAGACAGCCTTTCAACTGCTTCTTGGCCTAGGCCCGCTGGAGCTGTGCCAGCCTCTTCTTGTCTCATCTCCAAGATATCTCATTACATATATGCAAATCTTAAACAAAAAAACATTTCTAGATCCAAACATTTTGGTTAAGAGATACTTAGCCTGTATTACTGCCACTATTTCAAAAACTGAGCTCACTGTCATGATAAGGCAACATTCATCCAATCTGGCTATGCAACAATATATTAGCTATACACCACCACTACCACCACCCCCATAATTTTTACATTATCTGTCAATTTTAAAACAGAACAAAAGACTAGCTGGCTTCCACATCACCATTATTCATAATACTGTTAGATAAATATCCAGAGAGTTTTGTGACTAGTTCAGCAAGCATAAGGAGGTTTATCATTTCTTAACTTTTCCACCTTATAGAAATAGTTTATTCTGCATAGGAGAGTGTGTGAAAAAAGAAGTACTTTCAGAAGCAATTTGCTTTCTATGTGCAGATTTGTGTTGTCAAAGATGGAGCCAAAACCCCAACTGTGATTCACAGACAGGATGAAATTCCATGTGAGTGGAATCAGGATGTCTTAATAGGAATTCCTCCTTTTGCCTTCTCCACTGCAGCTCACCATACCCTCCTCAGGAAGCTCTTGATGACCCTTCAGCTTCTCATAACAGGTTCTGGGGTGCAGGAGGGATCGAGAATCTCACCCCATACTGTGTTCCTAGCAGATTCAACCCACATTGTGTACAAAGGAGTTTTCTGAATCAGCATCCTAATTTTCCAGATGCTAGCTGTCAAATTGTATTGCCTAGTTACAGAGCTATTGCTACATTTTTCCCAGCAGGAAGAAGACTGCTGCTCACAAAAGCTCATATCACAAATAAACGTGTTTATCTTCAGTGTGCCACAGGACTCCACTGATTCTGAATCAATGTTATTTGAGTTATTTAAAAATAATGGGGAGGGGGGAGCCATGCCCTGTCATTTACATGTTTTCATGTGTGATAATTAAAATCAATAAAAGGCACGCACATGAACGTCACACACAAGCAGAAAAATAAATAAAGATCCTAAAGCACATTTCTGAAAACTGCTATGCTCCAAATGTATTTTACTCCAACTCCTATTATCCTCAGCCAGCCCACTATATCTGAATAGCATCAGGTTGGAAAAATCTGCCGCAGAGTATACAAAGGAAAATGAAGAATGCTTTCTCTAGAAGTATTTCAAGTACACACCAAGTTCAGTATGTGGATAAAGCCTTCCTCCTTCTGACCTTACATACTCTGATTCAATTACCAAATTTTGAAGCAATGTCCTAAAATCTATATAAGAATTAAATAAACAACTTGGCAATGTTTCCACCCATCAATTTTGTCACCATAAAGGTCAGAAAAAAACAGGCATTAAGCTCTGCTAAAAATAAATAAGATTGCAGAGCCAAGAGGCTAGGAATTTTTAAAAGGAATCTGCAGCAGGCATAGACAAATTTATGGTGACTGAGGCCAAATGGGGGTATCAGTTAGATTTTTTTTAAGTTGCCAAAAGGTTTCAAAATGAAAAATAAAACCAGAAGTGATTGGTCATCTTTTGCTTGGGATCTTTGGGTTTTGGGAGATGTTTAAGTTTAAACCCTCTCAAAAACCCAAAACATTGGGAGGGTTGCCGGGTAGATCTCCGTGTGCATGTGTCTTCAAATTGTCAGTTTATGGTAATCTTATGAATTTTTTATACCGTCCACTTGCAATTCTTGTGAATGAATATGGCCTCCAAGCCACAATTTTTCCTACACCTGGTACACAGTAAGATTTTTTTTAAAGACACAGAGCTATATAAAATGCAGATAAGGGAAAGAGACTAGAAGGTAGACATATACAGGGAATAGTTGTAATATTAAGTTCATGTTGTGAACAAAGAAACTACTTCTACTGAATTTACTTTCAAGTCAAAGATTTAATACAGCTAGGTTGCAATTGTATATATTAAAGGCCACTGAATGCAGAAGCCACAGAGATACCAACTGACTGGTTGAGCTACTGCTGCAGAACGTACATAGTAGTCAATACATTTTTTCATTCTCTGTGTGGGGCTTCCGTTATGCATGCAGGCAGATGCGTGCCCAAAGGAAGATTTCTCAGAAATCAGCACCTATCTTGTTCACCGTTCTGTTTTCAGAAGCAGACAGCTTTATGGTACATTCATCTGCAAAGAATAAAGGTGATGGCCTTCTCTTCCTTTATCATTAGAGGTTACATTTAGCTATTACAACATTCCCATTTGCAATATATTTGGCTCATATGTCGCCAAAGTAGATCTGGATGATCACCCCAGGCTCTGATGTCTCCAGATAAGCACTGTTTTATGCTATACTTTATCACTTTTTCAGAAATAATCAAAATCTAATACATACTGAGAAAACAATGTCCTCGACCGAACTATGAACTTGAAGATATATTCCAGGGCTTTCAGGGTTCTTAGTATAGGTTCACACTGTTCCCCTCTGCTTGAAGTATCCAAGTAGGTCTTCAACACTGTCATTAATTTTCTGAAATGAAGAAAATGCTTTACCAAAAAAACCAACAACAACTTTGCCACCCTTGATTTCTAAAGAGTGTGAAATGACAAATACACATTGTAGATGGTGTAATGTGGCAGACATGGTTTTATTACTTGGTAATTCAAATACAAATATTGCACATTTCAACAGGGAAAAAAGCTGTACTGGAGTGAACTTTTGTTTCTTATTATTATTTCTATCTATCATACAAGATGGTCTTGGACAGCAGCCAAAGTCATTGTGCTGAGTAATATTACAAGTATAATGGAGGGCTCGGAGTTCTCCATGCCAAACCAGTCCATTCCAATGGCACTTAGGGCTGCAGTATTTAAATGTGTGCAGCATACAGAATATTTTGACAAGGACGGGAGTTGCAATGATGCTGATTATAAGGACAGCAAATGAGGGTAAGAACTGCAGATGAACATAATTTACTCATAGCCATCGAATAAAACAAAGGAATTTTAATGGGACCAATATTTTCCTTAGGATGAATTTTCTGGATTCTTTTTAAAGTAATAGATATTGGAATTTTTTAAACTCTTAAAACAAAAGTTAAAACCCAAGTCAATTATATATCTATTTCAAAAACCCAAGATAAAACAGCATTAAAATGAGTTAAAATAACATTAAAAGAGAGAGGAAATCACAAAATAAAAACAATACACAACCCCTCCCCCCCAAGAAATGCCTTATCTGCCACAACACACTAAAAACCAAAAGCTTATTTAAACAAAAAGACCTTTATCTGATGGAAGAAAGACAACTGGGAGCAGACCAACCAGACCTTCCAAGAAAGAACTTCCATAACTTAGGAGCAACCACGAAGGAGGCTCTCTCTCATGTTCTCATCAGATGTGAGTGAGGTGATGGTCAGAAGGAGAGAACTCTTTCTCCATGCAGATCTTTAAGTACAGGCAGGATCATGTAGACAGTGGTTCTCAACCTGTGGGTCCCCAGGTGTTTTGGCCTATAACTCCCAGAAATCCCAGCCAGTTTACCAGATGTTAGGATTAATAAACAGTTTTTCAGATATTCTAGACCATTTGGGTCCGTGAAGGTCATAGCCCGCACTTTGATTTCTTACCAGAAGTGGGTTGGCAGTCACTGGAGCTTTATCAACAGGGGAGTTACGTAACCTGGCAGCAACATGGTTGCAGCATATTGTACCTACTGAAATTTCCTAATAGTTTCCAACGTTTCCAAAGGTTGCCCTACATAGAGTACATTACAGTAATCCAAACAGGATATAATTGGTGTACCAATTTTAACACTCCTGGCCGCCACTGAAAGCTGAGTGTTCAGATTCAGATTTGAATCCAGGAGCAAGTCATAGAACCAGACAGGTAAAATACCTATCTTTTGCAGACAGATAAAACATACCTCTGCCATTAGGCATTTCGTGATTTTTGAGGGGCAGACAGCTGCTGCTGTTGCTACTGTGAGTGGGATTTGCGGGGGGGGGGGGGGGTGCGTAGTTTTTACCTGTAATTTTATTGTATTTTAATTTTATGCTTCATGACATAAAGATTTATTTTTTATTTTTATATCAGTATTTATATGCATTTACTTCTTGTTCACCGTTAGCTGTCTTGAGTCCCTATGTTGCATGAAAGACAGGATAAAAAAATTAAGTAAATGAAATAAATGTCCAGAATCTTTTAAATAGAGTTGAACTTGGGACTTTCTACATGCAAATAACATATTCTATACATTGCCTTTCTAGATAAAATGCAGATTATCATCAACTTACTTGTATGCTAAAGTTGCACTGAAGTGTTGCTGTATATAAGCCTCCAGTACAGTATTGAAATGCTGGAATTTTCTGTCTGCAATGAGTCCTATTATATATATCTGTAACAAAGTAACATGATTAGTGTTTTCACACACCAATAATATGAAAATTTTATATTATTTAAAACTGTTTTTAAAAAACTGTTTCAAGACATTAGGTTTATAATCAGTTTCAGAAATAAGTAAAACAAATCAGTAGGTAATTTATTAATTGACTTAAACAAATGATGTTTCTTCTTAATGGGTGAAGCACATTGAGGTTTGCAGTCTTGAAGCAGGATAAACTATGAAGAGTCTTTCATAAGAGAACCGAGAGGTAGAGCTAAGGAACAAAGTCAAGGAAGTACATCAGGTAAGACACCTTCAAATGGGGAAAATGTCTCTGGAAGTATTTAGAGGTCCCAATTCTTTTTATTTTGATAGTATCTGTGTATTTATGAGTCTGCCTTCAGTCATTTCTTGTTTTCCATGCTTTCCTCCATCCCTTGTGCCCTTCCCCATCCCATTGCTCTTGTGTTGTATCCAGTTTCATGAAGCATTTCAGATACTGATTTTCATACATTTCCTCTAAGTCCTTTTAAAACATTACTACAGTCGAAGTGTTCAAGTGCCTTAGCAATATCAGCCACAAGGATCATTCTGTTTTAGTGCTAACATGCATATTTCCCTCATTTAACCTCTGTTGAATTGGTGTCATGGAAACCATAGGTGTGTTTACTGGTAATGGCCATCTTTTCTGTTTCTGAGACAGTAGGCACACACACAGAGAGATACATTTTACTGCAGAATATATAGGGTGATCTGAGGAACGGAAATTAAGTCACTGGTAATGCTGGAAACAACTAGGAAGCTTAAGATAAAGAAAACGTCATGTGGATCTCCTAATTAAAATTGGTTTCTACAGGAACAAAACCTGTAGAATTAATGCAGTTTGACACCACTTGAATTGCTGAATGCTATGGAATCATGGGAGTTGTGGTGTCTCACCAAACTACAAACCCAAAGATCCCATAGCATTAAGCCATGGCAGTTAAAGTGGTGTCAAACTGCATTCATTCCCATGCAGATGCACCTTCAGTCTTATTGGTTTTATTTGAGACAGTAACCCTTACCAGAGCGTCGAAGACAAGAATGTCATAAGCATCACTGTGAGAATGTTCCATCATGATATTAAACAAGGCATCTAAGGTATCTTGGAGAAACTAAAGAAAGGGAGGGAGAAAAGGAGGGAAGGGAGGAAAAGAATGAATAAACATTTTAATCGCTTTGTCACTGTGACAGGATAAAGATTCCGTGAAAAATATTTTGATTCTGTTAAGCGGAAAACATTCCACTTAGCCCCAGGGACTGTCTTTCATGCCTCAAAGGATTCATCCTTCTAGTCCTGTCACCTGCAGCCTCACTACAACTTTGAAGATTTATTTTAGTCATAGCATACAATTCACTCAAGCAAACACTGCAGTGAGACTTATTTTTGTATTTAATGGTAATCACTAGCTCAATTTACATTGAAATGAAATGAACCTTATTTCTTTCCATAACGATAAAATGACATGTTTCATCTTTAGACTTTTAGGGTTATATTATAACACAAGTCCTTTTACCATGGGGTCTCCTAAGGCATGATCAGCCATTGTAATTAATAGTGGATCACTGTTAATGAAGAAGAAATGAGGACTTGGTGAATATTGTCACCCCAAGCCAAGATAGTCTGATTAACATGCACATTAACATTTGCCCCTATGGCAAAAAAAAACCCCAAGCCACAGAGATAACCAAAAGAGGGGCAGAGAAGACTGTAAGATCTCTCTTCCCACAGGGTCTCAATCACCTTTATTTAAACATATTCCTTATTGAAAGGGTAGAAACAGAATTGAGCATTCCAAGAAGAGAAAGATTCCTCCTTTCACTCAAATCAACGCAAGGCTTCTCTCCAGTGTTTTATCAGGGAGCTCAGATATCCATAAGAGACCCTCAAACATCTTTCAAATGGCTGTGATCTGCCACCAGGTTATGAGTTGCCCACAAACATTCTTGCAAACTTTGACTCCAAAAATATTATTGATTCTGTTGCTCTCATTAAACTTATAATACAATTAGTATCAAAACTACACTATTAAAACTCTAATATTCCAAATACATTGTCATGATTAGAAGACAATCCAATGCATTTTTAAATTTGGGGGGGGGGGGGGCTCAAAAACTAGAAACTAGAACAGGAATAAATTCAAACTTGCTACACAAGGAAAATTGCCAAGAAAAACCATAGAACATTAAATGCAGTTCTGCTGTACAAAAAACCTTAATGCCAGTATAATGGAAATAAAAGGTTAAGATAACTGTTTTAGTGGTTTTTATTGATAGGGCAAGAAGCAACTATTCCAAATGCAGAAACACAACAAATAGGGTTGTGTTTCTGCACTACCTCTGAGGATGCTTGCCATAGATGCAGGCGAAACGTCAGGAGAAAATGCCTCTAGAACATGGTCATATAGCCCAGAAAACCTACAACAACCCACAACAAATAGGCCTTGCAGGATACTAGCCCTGGTCAAGCCCGTAGCCAGGATTTCGTTTCGGGGGGGGGGGGGGGGCTGAATTTTTTTCAGGGGGGTTTCGGGGGGGCTGAGTTTCAGGGGGGGGGTGAGTCTGAGTGAAAGAGGGTCTAGCCTAGCAAACCTTTTGTATCCTTACCCCAATACCCCCATGCATATGGGATATATTGAGTATGGTGATCAGATCATGATATGAATAAACATAACAGTTTAAATAATGCACCAGTAAGGCCTTTTCGCGAACCACCATGAGAATTTCGGGGGGGGGCTAACCCCCCCCCCCTGACTGCATGCCTGGCCCTGGCTGAATCACAGACTGATAGAGTCATATAGATAAAAGGGGCCACATGAGCCATCGAATCCAACCCACTCCTCAATGCAGAAAGTCCAGATAAAACATATCCAGCAGATAGCTGCCCTGCCTACTTTGAACACATCCAGGACACTGTCAACCTTTAGAAGGAATTTCCAGACATTCTTCCTAATGTTCAATTGAAATCTGCTCTCCTGTAAGTTAAAACCATTAGACTTGTTCATCCTCTGGAGGAGCAGAAAGCAGCCCTGTTCCCTCTTCTTTGTGACAGCCCTTGATATATTTAAAGGTTGGCATCAGCAGCCCTCAGTTTCCTCTTCACCAAGCTGAAAATGCTCAGCTCTTTCAACTTCTCCTCATATGCTCTCTATATTTCTTATCAGTCTCATTGCCCTTCTCTGAACATGCTTCAACGTGTCTATATCCTTCTTATAATAAGGCACCCAGAACTGAACATAGGGCTCCAGATGAGGCCTGACCATTGCAAAATATAATGGTATTATTTCCTTAGATTTTGAAACTATGTTTTATTAATGAAAACTGAAATAGTATTCACATTTTTTTGCTGTAGCATCACATTGCTGACCCATGGTTAATTTATGATAAAAAAAAATAATCCCAGCACCTTTTCATATGTAGTACTTCTTAGCCATATATACCCCATCCCATGCCTGTTGTTTTTTGTGATCGAAATATAGCATTTTGCATATGTGTCTATTGAATTTCTTTAAAATGATGGTAAGTGCTTCAATAAAATCATTCAGCACTTTGGGATACAATTTCCCTGCCACTACAGATCTGAACTAATTTAAATTAACTAATTCCATATCAATCGTGATTTGCAATCCAGATTCCATGCCAAGGTCTCTACTGAGACATGGAAGTACACCATTCTCTTTTGGGGGAATAACAAATAGTTATTGAGGAATTCTGCCTTTTCATTGAGATCTGCTAGCATTTTGTCATCTTTACTGAATTATACCCCCAATATCTCCTTGGTCATTCTCTTCCCTCAAAATTATCTGAAAATCCCCTTTTATTGCTTCTTGCTTGCCTATCCAGTCTGAGATCATTCTGAGCTATTGCTCTCCTAATATTATTCATGCAAACTTAGACCTGAGCATCTCTACTTTTCCTGCATGCTTTATCCTTCCTTTCACTTTATAGACATACTCCTTTTTGATTTTAGTATGATTTTAACTCCATCAAATATATGTTTACTACAAGAAGAACAAAAGGTTAATATTTTGCATTCTACCATAGACAACTTCGAATACCAGTGTAGGTGGTATCTCATTCATGTAAATTTCTTCCCATGTGAGCTTGTATTTATTTCGTTTCTCTACTCAGAGCAAAACACTAGGTTCTCATTTGCACTTGGAAAAATGAACCATGGTGCATTAGCATTTCTCCATTAACACAACTAATAGCAAAGTAAGCTACACTACTCTTCAATGCAGAGATTAATATAATTTTCACCAACATGAACAGGGATGGGGAAAGATAATTGATGTGTTTCATCATCATGGAAGCATATTATTTTCATTTGTACAAATAAAAGCAAGTTAACTTTCAAATTGGCCTTGATATTTTGCTTACTACAAGTTAATCTTCTGTTAAAGAGTAAAGTCTTGAATCAAGGGATCTGTGATTGTTACAAACCTCCATGCCCAGAATGTTGATAAGTTTTGGGAGTGCTAAAGCAATTGCTCTCTGATTCTACTTTAATCAAGGTAAGTGTCCCAGAAGGATATTAGTGAGAAGCTTCAGATCAGGAGAAAATGAATTATACCTGCTGTGTAGCAGAAATGCTGTTGCTTTTCCTTGCAGTATTTTCCACCCACATAACCTAACTTCCTCCAGTACTGAAGCTAATGTGAGAGATAAAGTAGACAGGATGATGGAGTGTAAGGGAGGGGTCAACCCCTCACCCACATGCCAACTATGATGTAAAATATAGATTCACTTGATGCATAGACATAACAGTCATGCATACAAACATGGTTGTCCACACCACATCTAGTAAATCAAGCATCTACAAAAAGCCTTTCCCGTGAATATTGGGATCACTGGAGAATGTGCGAGAACATTCAATACAGAGGAACAAAATGGCAAGTGTGTATAAAACCAGCTTTGTTTTGTTTGAAAATATATCTGTCTTGCTATGTAGTAAAATGCTATGTTTGAATGGTCTGTTACCATCCCAATCTTTCCAAACACAACCACTGAAACTGGAGTCAACTGGGCAGGAAACCAACAAGAGAAGTGGTTCTTACAGATCAGAGTTCTAGAACTTAATCCTACATCAGTGCTAGACTGAAGGCCTAAGTGAAGGCAGCACTAGTCACTTCATTCAACCAGATTTGGATGATACAAATCACCCTTTGGCTTCCATCAAGATTTTGATTATTTTCCACAGTAATTTTGCAACATAACTCACAGAATCCCCTAGCCAAGAAGGCCCCTGGCATTTCACATCATTGACAGGATCAAGTACAGTCAGAGCAAACAAAAAGACTGACTTTGGGGAAAAAAACCAGAAAAGAAGAGATAGATCATTGGTCTGACATCCCATCCCCTCATCTGAACCATCTGACTGTTGAAATAGGGATTCCCCTTTCTTCACCAATGGCTAAGCTTTAAAGGAACTATTCAAGTTGCTGAACCTATTGAGAGTTAGAATGCAGCAAATTGGATTTTTAAAATGTCAAGCTAAAATCCAGAGTAGATTCACCACCCCACTTATTTGGACCACACCAGTTATCCCTGTCCTACACAGACTGTAGTTCCCATTTCCCAAGTGCATGTTTACCCATCCAGAAGATGCTTAAGCAGCTGCAGTGATTTTATGCATAAAGGTTCAAGGTGTATTCAATGTTACAATACAAGTTAGACAGTAACAGAAAAGCATACAATATTTCAAAATGCAGTCAATACTCAAAATTAAAATTGATTAACTCATTAAAAGGGTAATAAGAAGTATATGAGCCATATAGTCAGAAACAAGCTTAAAATAAAATAGGTGGCACAAATTCACTTAAAAACTAGAAACAAGAAATCAAAATAGCTGGCAGGGGACATTACAATGCAGGAATAATTATATTTTATGTCCCTCATCTCAGTTAAAGAAAAAAAAAATAGACTATCTCATTCAAATAAGTCTGCACATCTCACAGGTTAAGTCCAAAGATGTCCCTGTTAACACCACTGAAGCAATTTATATAGCCTGTCTTCTTCTTTGTAAAAGAGTCAGGTGTATCAGACATTTCTAGGGAGTGGCAGGGCTTTCCTCACCCAGATATGGAAAAAGCAGGATGGGTATTCCACATTTAGCCCCTCCCTCTGATGACTGTGGCACTGGTAGGACAGCTAGAGAACTTGGACTAAATACAGTCTCTCATATCATCATCAAGCCATATCCTCTGTTGTCTTGCTTCTCATGCTTGGAACTAAATCAGGCCTGGACAAAACAGCTTAGTCCACTCTGAATATATTCAAAGAAGGGCATCCAAGATGATCAAACATCTGGAAGCCAAGCTTCATGAGGATCAATAAAGATAGCTGGGTATATTTAACTTGGAGAAGAAAAGACAGAGCAGTAACATAATTAACATCTTCAAATATCGAGAGCAGGGTTTTTCAAACTGTGCTCCTCCAGATGTTTTGGATTTCAGCTACCGCAATTCCTAACAACTGGTAAGCTGGCTGAGATTTAAGGGAGCTGAAGTCCAAAACATCTGGAGGAGCACAATTTGAGAAATACTGGTCTAGAGGTATGCCAATTTTGTTTTCTAAGTAATAAGCACTTTTCTACTGTAACTATTCAACAGCAAAATAGAATGCCTTGAAGGGGAGGAGAGCTACCTTAATTCTAGATATTTAAGTAGTGGTTGGATGGGCATTCAGGGATGCTTTCGTGAAAATTTCTTCATGGCAGAAGGCTGAACTAGATGACACTTGCATCCCCTTCCAACTCATAAGATTATGTGATTCAACATATTATTCCACTTAAACAGTCTCTCTACAGTGTTGAAGGACAGCAGTGCCATAGTGCATTGCATAAAATGAGTAATGTTGGCTACAAGATGATTATGTGTACTAATGATTTGAGATGATTCTGTGAATGCAAATTATAGCCTATAACTATGATTTCAAGGGATGGATAGACAGATGGGGAAACATGGAGATTTCCCAAGGAACAGAGTAGATGTGGCCAAGGATACTTATCCTGCCTGAAGCCACACTGGCATAGTACTTGGAAAAATAAGAAAACAAGACTGCATTATTGAAGCCAGAGGATCATGAGTTCTGTCAGCACTGAATTTGACATTCCTGAATTATTTTCAAGGGAGAAAACAGACACAACTGAGAATGTAAGAGAAAATTGATAGGTTATGCCCATTCTGTACAAGAAGTTGTTGAACTGCCCAGGGCTCATGGGAGCTGCATCCCAACAACATCTGGAAGGCTACTCAAGTCCCACCTTGAGCATCAACAACCAGGGGGTGGGAAGGGGGTCCAATGTTTTCCCAGGGGAGGGGAATCATGTCAATAAAAGGCTTCTTGTATTAATTTTGGAAGGAATTGTTCAAGGAGCACTGTTTCTTGATTGGTCTATTTAGGGAGCATTTTCTATTGAGGAGCCAAGAGACAACACAATGTTTCACATCAAAACAGATTATAAACTTCTCAAATGAAACCACATAAAGAAAACAACAGATCTACAAAGTAATCAGGACACAGTGCCTGAACTTTTTAAAAAAACAAAACCAATAATTATGTAGTAGTGTAAGGAACTCCACACAATATGAACACTACAAATTCTTATTCAGTACAGCATATTAGAGCATCTCTAGCAACAAGAGCATGAACAACAAAAATCTGAGAGGGTGATGGGAGAGAAACATCACCCACACTATTCATAATATCCCACATATAGTAAAATTTCTGTAACCATTGGACCTGTACAATAGTTTTATTTATCTATTTCTTTTTTTAAAAAAAAATGCCATTTATAGGTATAATTAGAACCTCCAGTGTGACTTCTATGATATTCTTGGATTATAAGTTTTTCATTTGAATAAAGTCCACTTTGTATCTGTGTGAAGTCCAAGGCTGTATCCTCCATAGATACAGGGGTTATAATATAATTAGTAGGGATGGCTAGCAGCTTCTATGTCAGAAGTGCATTGAATCCACTTCAGGTTTTAATCTGAACGAACACAAGTTTAGCATATTGGATAGCTCCTTAAAAGTTTAAATTAAAACTGCAAAGGCATTCAACCACTTACTTGCATGGAAGCTACTAGCATCCCCACATTTAAATTAGACCATTGCTATACCTTCACAATTTCTTCTCCATCCACAATCTTCAGTTTTTCAAGGTTTTCCTGCAAAAGCTCCGGTTTCATACGCCACTTCAAAAGGCCCAGTAAACCAACTGCAGAGAAGAACAAGAGTATATTCAGCCACAAATGCATGAGGATTACTTTTCAAGGGCAACATGAACAACCTTGCAGACATTTATATTCTTACCATTTTGAGTCAGCTTGGTTGAACAAACAAGAGTTGAAATGGCAAAAGAATCTCTTGAGCTCACTGAGAGGCCTCCCACACTGCTTGAACTCCGACTTAAAGTTGAAACTTTAGATTCGACATGATGGCGAACACAAGGGAGGCTCAAGTAAGCACTGGCATCTTCCATTTTCTTACTGTCACCCTTGAAAGGAAGGCACTGGTGAGATTCACTGGAATTAATTCTGTTCACATTTAGCTATATTAAGTTCCAGATAATTTTTTAATTTTTTTAAAAGGCTGAAACACATTAAAATGTAAAGAAGACTACAAACTAGGGCACAGTGTTTTGTCCCACATTCTGCATAACACAAGTCATTTTTGAAATTCAGTGATGTGCCATAGATGGCTAAAACACAATACCATTTTCTCTTAAACTCGCCTAACTGTATTTCAATATGTTTTAATGTAATTAAGGAGACACACAGAGAATATGTCATTCAACAAATTCAACAAATATCAACTATTACAGCAAAATGTTAAATGCAAGTTTTACATATGCTGTATTTTAAAAGATTGTGTGAAAATAATTATAAGAACTTCAGTACATAGGGAGGAATGTCAGAAGCAGAAACTCTGTGCTGAATCTCTTTCCTCTCCTTTATTCCTAATATTTTTAAGTATTTCATTGCATATCATTGAGAGGGAGGTGTGGCTATGACCATAAAAGTAAGGTAAGTCTGTTGAAGCATTGCAACAGCACTCAGCAAAAAGCTCATATGAGGTCATTTCAACTTCTACTCTAAAATGGACTAGTGAGAGTATTTTAGACAACTGTGGAGCAGTGTCACCATGTGCCACTAAGTTGGGCTCATAAATCACAATCACTTGAAATCAAAAATGTCAATCATCTGCCATTAAAAGTTCAGAAATAATTTGCCTGCAACCTTTGCAGGAAGGGAAGGGTTAATAACACCTCTTTGTTTTTTGGGAGGGTAAGGAAACAATATGGATTACATGCAGGTATATGAACAGAAGGAACATGATACATATGTTTAAATATTTGAAAGGATGTCATGTTGAGGATGAGGCAAGCTTGTTTTCTGCTGCTCTAGAGACTAAAACATGGAATTCTGGGTTCAAATTGCAGGAAAGGCACTTCCACCTCAACATCAGGAAGCACTTTCTGATGGTAAGACATGTTTGACATGCTTCCTTGGATATCCCATTCTCTGGATGTTTTTAAGCAAACCATCTGTCAGTAGGGCTTTGACTTGGTGCTCCTGTCTGGCAGAAATGTGGCCTGGGTGATTCTGTGATTCTATGAGACCTTGATGGGAACAAAGGGGAAGGTGTGCATGGTGACATTTCTGGCACATGGTCCACTGTTGTACCTGGGATATATTCATCTCCAAGTTGGATGTATTCATCTCCAACCTAATCTCTACTTAGAATTCTTCTACTCTGCACCAACTTAAGTTATAAAATTGTTTTTAAAGGCAGACCCATAGAACGTACACAGCTACAATGTCATTCTGACAAAATTTGCTTACATGTCCGGATGAAAATTTTGAGGGAGTTACCTTCCAAAAGGAATTCCCAATGTCAAGTGTTAGGTCCTAGAGCAGATTTGCCAGTTGAGCATATAAACGGACTAAAGGAGAAACTAAACTTCACTGTTTTAGTTTTGATCACTCTAGCATTTTCAATAACGAATGTGTACAGACTGGCCCACAGGGCTGCCAAATAGCAAAACAAATATCTCAGGTATTAGGTGTTATTTCATTTCATTTTTGATACATTTGCAAGGAATTTTTCTTGTGAAAATCAGAAAGTGTCAAATGTGTTTGCAAAAGCTGGAATACGTTGCTGTGAGTTTTCTGGGCTCTATGGCCATGTTCCAGAAGCATTCTGTCCTGACGTTTCACTAACATCTATGGCAGGCATCCTCAGAGAGCTGGAATCTTTTTTTAGCTTGCCCAAAGCATTTTCATCATATGAGTGGAATCCTGTTGGATAGTTCTGTTGAGTACATGGATTGGAGTTGCCATGAATTTGCATTATGATAATGAACTACTAAAGTCAGCCCTAGTACATTATTTTGCATTATGATGGGCATTCCCAGGGGAGCTTGTTCAGAATTAAAGACTTCTGCGAGTAGTTATTCCAGTAGGAGCTCCCAGAGTCTGGATGGATAGCCTTTCTAGACTTCACCTTCTGGACTCATTTTGAAATATTCTTCCCCAGCAGGTTTGGCTAGCATTAGTGCTTTTACCATTTATGGACACAGGTCAATACTTTTTTTTTACCACGTTTAGTGGTGATGGCATGCTATTTTTATTGTTTGTCTCCTCTTATGTATATCATTTTACATGGTTCTATGACTATACCATTTTTGAAAAATCACCTTACTGAGGGGTTTTCACTGCTTAATTTTGTAAGCAGTTTTTGAAGTATGAGAGACAGGAAGGGAGGGATTTTAAATTGGAAAAAAGTAAGCAAATGTGCAACTGTGGTGCTCATATATATGCTTCCTCAATTGCTAAGCCAAGGTTGGTTGGGTATCTAAAAACAGAACAAAAAAAAGGTGTGTGTGTGGGGGGGGGGGGGGGGGGAGAGAGATATAGAGGATCCTGGGCTATGTTGCTGAAGCAAGTGTAAAAAATCAATCTCACATTTGTTTCTTTGAGCAGCTTCTTTTAACAGTGGTTACCAACCTTTGATCCCCCAGTTGTTTTGGACCTCAGTTCACAGAAATCCCAGCCAGCTTACTATCTATTAGGAATCATGGGAACTGAAGTCCAAAATACCTGGAGGACCAAAGTTTGGGAAACATGGTCTAGAAGCTAAGTACAGGTTCAGCCCAGTGAGATTGCGAGCATCAATTAAAGGTGTTCCTTGATTTCTTTCCTTTTCCTGTTTTTGTTATTTGTCCTGCTCCCATAACCCATTGAGCCATCAGTTATCCTTCCAGTATGTTTGTTCAAAAAGCAAATAATGTTATCTTTAAATATTGCATTATCATCTTATGCTTTGGAGAAAGTAAGCAATCAAGGTCAGCCGGAAGACCACATTAATCATGATGCAAGAGAAGCAAATGCATCAGACCCAACTGTAAGTCTAGTCTTGAACACTAACTAAAATACCTAACTAAAAAACTAGTGCATTTGAGTGTAGGTGACTGCCATCTTGGACCAGCTTCCATAATTTTTCTTCATTGTTTTTTTCTGGTTGAAAACACCTTTGCTTTCAAGCAGAAGCAAATTGCTTTCCAGACACAGTCCATAGCTAGGTGTGGTCATACAAGTTATACCCATCAATCCCTGATAGTCTTTTTCTCCAGCCTGCTCTCATATTGCACAGTCAACCATAATATGGGAACCAGACAATTATGAAGGAAGAAATCACATTAATATGACAGTGCACTGCCGCGGGATGCCATGGTCTACTATAAACAACATAAATTAGATGACATTTGAGCTTCTAGCTGAAATGAGGAACAACTGCAACTGGCTCTCATGACACACTTGGAGAAGAGCTCAGGGAGGGTTCTAGAACTCTTTATTGTCTTTTAAACTGTTTCTAGCCATTTTCAAATAAAATTGTGTAATTTAATATATATATATATATATATATATATATATATATATATATATATGTAATATAAGATTTTGGTTGTATTTGCAATTTAAATTGCTATAAATCATTTTGTGTTTCATGCCAGGGGTGTGGCAGAGTTACTAAATAAAGAAGGTTCAACTATTTGTGTTTCTCCTTGCTCTTAGGCAATGGGGATGTTAAGAGGAGAAGATCGTTGGTCAGGGAGGGAACAAACCCCAGTGAGGGCTAGGATTACTGGAAGAATATGAAAGGGAGAGAAATCTGGGATTTTACATCACAGATGGATAGCTGGAATAGCAGGAAGGCATCTACTAAAGGGAAGCAGGAGATTCTTGGTGGAACACATTTTCCACCCAGTTTGAACTGGGACTCAGTCCTGGAACCCATTCAAAATGTTGGGATTTTCATCCAGTTCATTAGAAGTTAGAAGAGATGTTGTGTTTTTTCAGACTGCTCCAGGGCCCCCAACAACCTAATCCAGCTTTGGCATGGCCTCCCATGACCACGAAGTAGAGGGAGAAGCATAGCCCCACGTGACAGCTCTGAAGGATGGGGATGTTGAAACGATGGGATGTTGCTGCCCGTGCCACCAATGTGAAGTAAGATTAAACTGCCAACCAAGTCAACTATTGTAGGGAGATGGGAATGAGGGAAGACCACCACATTCAATGACTCCAGAAGAAAGATGTCTTTGTGAGGCCCTGAACGTTTTAAATTCATATCAGCATTCAATTTCCATAGGCATAATCCAAACAATTAAACCAAGCCTTCTTTGAGAATGTATGTAACATTTTGACAGAACCATGGGAGGCTGCCATTAGTTTGTACAAAGCAGAATGAAAATCAACATGGGGCATTAAGTAATTATACCTTTAGAACTGCCAGATCATGAAAGCCATCATGTAGAGTTGTCCCATCCTCCTTCATTAACTTTACATAGGCCATGGCAAAATTCTTTTCTCCCTTGTCTTTAGCTGTATAACACAGAATTTGGTATTACTATTTCCACTTCTCTTATGTTGCATAATGAAAGTAAATAATGGAACAGTTTGCTTACACTCCTGAGATGATCGATGTCTAAATGTAAAGCGCAAATGAATTCTCTGCATGTCCTCAATGGGCAATGCCACCTGTTTAAAGAAACAGTATCAGAAATCAGTGGCTGAAGCCTGAAGTGCAGTCCTCCTGACGTTGGGTAGCTGCCTTCAATCTCCAGCATTCCTTATCTTGCGCTATGCTGGCTAAAGAGGCTGGGAGTTGCAATCCAACAACTTCTTAAGGGCTGTTTAATCCCTGCCTCTGTACTAAGAGTAAAAGGATAAAATTAATTTATTGAACAAGGCATGCATGTAGTTCAAAGCAAGGCCCAACAGCAAACATGGCTAGACTGGGTGACTTCATTTCCGTGAGTTTTAAAGTGCTGTTGTACTGTCCTTTATTTTATAATTTGTCAAGTGACATTTCTTAATAACGATTACATTACTTTCAATAAATGTTTACCACATCATGCATGCATCACTGTGAGTTTTAGTTTAAGGGACCTGTCTAAGGCCCCCCTCTACACTGCCATATAATTCAGATTATCAAAGCAGATAATCCACACTATATGCTTTGAGCTGGATTATATGAGTCTACACTGCCAGGTAATCCAGATTTTATGTGGCAGTGTAGAAGGGCCCTGAGAATGTTAACTTAGGGCCCTTCCACACAGCCTTATATCCCAGATATCCCACAATATCTGCTTTGAACTGGGTTATCTGAGTCCACACTCAGATAACGTGGAATGTTCTGCTTTGATATTCTGGTATATAGGGCTGTGTGGAAGGGCCCTTAGTAAAGGAACTGTGCTGGAGGCTGAACAGCTGTCCAAGGTGCTATTTAAAGGGTCATACCTCACGTAGCTCCTTTGAAGTTTGAATTAAAATCCTGAATTTATTCACCGTCCTACTGATATGAAAGTTGGCACTTGCCATCAATGACGTCTGCTTATAAAACCTGCCCCCCTTCCCTGACTTCTACAGTTCCCAACTTCACGTCCATCCCCATGCTGTTTCAGGGGTCTCCCAGATCCACAGGGGAAACCTTGATGGTGATGATGATTATTATTATTATTATTATATATATCCCGCCTTTCTCCCCATGGGGATTCAATGAGGCTAACATCTATCCACACTAAACAGTTTAAATAGAGCAATACAAAAGTTTTTTAAAAAATAAATAAATAAATAATAACAATGTGGGGAAAAACAGAATTTAAATAAAGCAAAAACATTAAAATAGCCTTTAAAACTCATATCCTCTCCCCAATCCCCCCCCCCCACCCTATCCAGAGCATCCCCTTCCCCAAAAGCCTGTTGGCAGAGGAAGATCTTGACTGCCTGTGGAAGGCCAGCAAGGATGGGCCATTCTGGTTTTTCTTAGGAGGGGGCTCCACAGCCTGGGAACAGTCACTGAAAAGGCCTTCTCCCATGTTCTCACCAAGTGTGCTTGAATGGTGGTGAGACCAAAAGAAGTCCCTTCCCAGTAGATCGTAGATGCCTCCCAGGTTCATAGAAAGACATGCGGTCCTTCAGATAACTTGGACCAGAGCCATATAGGGCTTTGTAGGTCAAAACCAGAACTTTGAATTGTGCTCAGAAATGTGTTGAGTGGAGCTGTCGCAACAGAGGAATTGTACGCTCCCAGTAGACAGCCTCAGTTAGCAACCTGGTGGCTGCTCTTTGAACCAACTGAAGTTTCAGAGCACTTTTCAAAGGCAGCCCCATGTAGAATGCATGACAGTAGTCCAACTGGTATGTAACAAAGGCATGTACCACCATGGGCAGATGACACTAAGACCCACAATTATAAACAGGGAATTGGAAAATTTTAAATGTTAGTTCATGAAAGCATTTCTTTATATGCTTAAAATGTACCATTTACAATTGCTTAACAGACAGAGATATTTGAAATGACAGGAAAATGAATGTTTCAGTACTCAAGAATACCTTCTATTATGCTTTTCCTCTCCCTGTTACCCTATGTCTACTCTTGCCAAAACACCTTAATGGAATTAAACTTATTATCTACCTAAGAATCATATTATGACAGTAATTTTCTATAGTGCTCTCTCTTTAAAAGGAGCAAATTTACAATAAGCTTGCAGCCATTTTGCAATTATTTCCATCACAGCCTTCCAAGAATTTACTTATTATAAGTTACATACACACAGCAAGGTTAACTTTTAATTCTGTTCAAACAAGGACAAGCCTGATGGAAATAAATTATATTACAGTATTATAATAAAGCATATGGGGGGGGGGGGGGAGAGACAACCTAGAACTTCCTTGATAGAATTATTCTTTGAATTCCTTTTTAAGTTTCAGTCATACATGCACAATATAATTATCTCTTTGAATGTTTGCATACTTTTCATATATTTTCAGATTTAGTAGTTTTCAAAGGGTAATTATAAGGCTAAGAGTAGGAATAGTTTAAACTTCCAGATGTGGTTGGTCTGCAATTCCCAGTATTCTTTAACTGTTGGCCATGCTGGCAAAGGATGCTAAGAGTTGTAGTCCAAAAGCTGCCAGATTCCTACTCCCTAATAAGGAAGGCCTTTAAACACAAAAGAGAAGCCCCCTCTTCTTTTGCCATACCTTTACTGTCTCCATCCAGCGAGGTTGTTTGACTTGATAGTAGACAACTGATTTGTATTCACTCACTGGCTTGTCCCCAGCTCCTGAACAGATTGCATTCTTACACACAAAAGGGGAAAGGGGTTGAGAGAGAGAAAGACACAGATACTTGAACTCTCACATTTTCATTACAGGACTATATTTATTTATTTTTTCAAATATATATATATATATATATATATATATATATACTGACAACTATAGAACCAGTTGTAATCTTTTTGTTGCCACTCCAAAGATAGTAAATATACAGCAACCAAAGGACTGTAACACCAAATAAAATGGGCTTACAATGGTTTCATCAATGAAAATTAGATCAATAGGGAAAGGAAGGTAATGTTCCTCCACACAACAATAGAAGTGTTAATCAGGGTCAGTATCTGCCAATGTTCAGAAAGTTGCTATTAAACTACAATTAGTTGTGTTGTGAGTTATTCACATACCCACTCACTCACTTAGTATTTTTACTGTAATTCTTTAAGTCCTACTTCTCAAAGGAAAGTACAATATTTTCTTAAGGATACACACACACCTGAACACTACAAGTAATTGGTCTCTATGGTATAAGATACGTTCTCTTATTTCCCACCTTATCAACACAACACCCACAACAGTGTATAAGGCAAAGCATAACCCAGTGGTCCACCATTATTTAGTGAAACCGTACTCCTATAACTATGAAATATAATTACACTACAGAAAGGACTGAGGTTATTGCTCATAAATATAATTTTTGACCATAATATTCCCCCTATCTGGAGTGTCTCACTCTCAGCACCACTGCCCTATTGCTAAAGGCAGGCCACAGCATACCCCACCTTCCTGTTCACTTTGACTAGTTTTTTTAATAACTTGTCAGTCTGTGGCTGTGGGATCCCTGCCATTTAAACATTTTCCCAATGCCCTGCTGCTGCCATTAATAAAGCCACTAAGTCTGTGTGTGTGTGTGAAAATACACCAGACATGCCTTACCCCTTGTTTTCATAGCTACATGATAGTGTCTTAACATGCAGAGGAGAAGGCTGAGAGGAGACATGATAGCTATGTATAAATATGTGAAAGGATGACATAAGAAAGATGGAACAGGCTTGTTTTCTGCTGCTCTGGAAACTAGGATTCGGAGCAATGGGTTCAAATTACAGGAAAGGAGATTAAACCTGAACATTAAGAAGAACTTCCTTACTGTAAGAACTGTTCAGCAGTGGAACTCCCTGCTCAGAATGTGGTGGAAGCTTCTTCCTTGGAAGCTTTTAAACAGAGGCTGGATGGCCATCTGTCATGGGTGCTTTGAATGTGATTTTCCTGCATGGCAGGGGGTTGGACTAGATGGCCCATGCCGTCTCTTCCAACTCTATTATTCTATGATACTATGGTTCTATAATAGTTAACTGGAAAATAACCAGTTAACAAGAAACAAACACCTAACAAGATTGCAATTAACAAGAAATTTAGCTTAATGGCTTAAATGATAAATCACCAGGCAACAGAAGCACTTTCAAGGACAATATTATTCCGCAACAACTATGCCTGAATAACTCTCTTTTCTTGTTCTTGAAGAAGTAATACTGTGGTTCTCCCATTCATAAAAAACACAATACATTTTGCCTTATCAGCTAAAGCTTACTGCACCTCATCTATTTATTATAATTGAGATTCTGTTGTCTATCATTGCTATCCAACTATCTCCCTGCCTAAGTTATTGGTGGAAGTCCCAGAAGTGGTGTTGATTTTGCTAAAACTGGTTGTGTTGAGAGATTTAACATTCATAATGAGCCCGCCCTCCCTCCCCCATCGCATAGTAGTAGGTTGGAATTTTATGGCTTCAGTGCCTACTATGTGAATTTCTCATTTAATTCCGGGCCTTAATGAGGTGGTATGGGACATTATTTATCTGAGTTTTGCTAACCAAGATGAAGGGTGATCTGTGGATAGAGAGTTTCAAAAGAACGGAATGGTCATGTTCTCCCCCTCTTTCCTCTCAAAAGAAGTAAAATAAAATACAACATACAAATCATCATCATCATCATCATCTTTATTTATAACCTGCCCTATCTCCCCAAAGGGACTCACATACACATACAGATCACATGAAAACAAAAGAAGTGGCAACATATCACTTCTGGTATTATTTTTGGGGTGGCTCTACTGTTTCTGGAGGACCCACTGTAGCATGGAGTAATTTTCAATCTTTAGCCAAAATGAAGGATTGCTGTTTGTTTATATGCGTTCTAAAATATGAGTTCTACAACTATACAATTCCCCTTTAAACCCAAGAGGCAGCAGAAGGGGGGCAGAGGAACCACAAGAGCAGCAATCAGGAAGACCATGGAGAAATTTGCTGTATACAGCATACCCTCCGACACTTAAAAGTGAAAACCAGGGCACATGTGCCCAACTGATATCAGGATTTGATCAAGATGACCAAAGTTATAAATGAGAAGGAATACAGAAGCTAAAAGCGGCTGCCATACTTTGCATTTGTCTGTGCCTATGGGGAATGACAAGATTCCCTCCTCCTCTTCCTCTAGTTAACTTAATGGAGTACAGACTCTTTTAGTACTTTGAAGTGATTTTCAGCATTTGAAGTAAGCTAAGGACAAAGGGACAAAGTGGGAAGAGGAGAGAGCAACTGGCACATTTTAAAAGCAGCTGAAAAAGGTGGGGGAGCAGAGGATTAATTGGCACGTTCCCTGCCAAATTAGGACATTTGGAGGGTATGCTTACAGCCTGCTCATGTTTGTCTGCATTTTTTTGCTCCTGCCAAATGACGCTGAAAAAAGTGTGACTGCTAGTGCAATGCACCAACAGGACAGCTCCCATTATCTGTAGCGAGTTACTTCAAAGCTCCACTTATACCAAACCAATTGTTACTGTTGCAGCATTGCAGGGTCTTTTTTGTGAATCTCCAGAGAGTTCTCACAGAAGCTAATGCTAATAAGGGGAAATACATCATTGTTCGCTACTGTTTAATTGCCAGGTAGGTTTTCCATTTTTCCAATTTGCATGGCAAGAGCATGCAATGTCAAGGCTTTTGCTGGTAGGATGGAGTCTGAAATAGAAACTATGAAATACACCAGCATCTAGGCTCTGTGGACCATTAACAGCATTTTAAAAGCAATGTTTTTGGAAGTATATATTGCACTCTGCTTCCTTAAAGAGAATTAAGGTATCTCCTTAAGATCACCAAACAATAAAAACTGCAGTAGCTAATGTAACACACTATCCTTGACACCCTTGTATTAGCAAAGAAACTATAGCAGCTGTACCTGAAACATTCAAGTGCAGAATGTAGAAAAGAAAAATTAAGATATACATCCCAATATCATCAAGTAAACCATATCAGGATTTTTGGAGTTCCTTTTTCTAAACATCCATCAGATGTAGGCAACAGATTTATGCCAGACTAAGCTATTTATATCTATTACTTTCACTCCCCATCACTGCATCACAAGTTCAAATCTCTCAAAATATATTACACGATTGGGACAAGATGGGCTTTTAAGCCTATGGGTGTAGACCACTGTGGGGCAAAGAATCAAGTATTACTCATCATTACACAATAGTAAACAGATCAAGGCCAGCAAATTTGAACTGCAGAGCAAGTATAGCAGAAACTTAATTTCTGGCCAAGGGAGGAAATTCACCTAAGTTGCACTTTGTTATCATTAGTATGCACAGAGTAATACTTACTGGTATTACTTTCCCTTCTTCATCACACACACACATGTTGACTTCTACATTTCTCTGAGTGGTTTTATTATACTTATCCAGGTCTCCATATATTAAAGTAATATAGATGTCATTTCTTACATCACCTACAGAAGAATTACAAAAGGTTAGACACCAGGATAAAAGCGACTGCAAACAGCTAATATCACAGAACACATTAAAGCTATGTCTGACATGCTCAGCATTACACTGAAGTGTGAAAATTCAAGGAGAAATTGAAATGCAGCTTTGATGTTTATTATCAGACTTTGTCTTGTCAGGAAAGGGCTGAATGTCATTTCCACATGAATTGGTAATTCTCATCCTGCAATGACACCTTCTGGTGAAGCCCAGTTAAGGCACTTCACAACAAGTAATGGCAAGTCATGGTAGACTTAAGAAACAAATGAACACTACAAGTACCATTACCACTCAGATAATTTTGTGAGGAATGAGCAAAAGTTGTCTTAGAGAAACTGACTCACTGCAAATAGGGCTTTATCAACATAGCTTTACTACCATGGACTGGAGGCACTTTGGATTGTTTGAGGGTTTTTAAGAATAGCTACACACACGTATACACACAGTTACATAGCTGACCACTTTTCAAATGGAAGGGCTTCTGCTTTTGGAAAAATAGGGGCCACACATTGGCTTTAAAATGGATTCCCTTTCAGTTCCACTGCTTAGCTTTTGGTTCCAAGACAGCAACCCTGTGACATGAATTTGTGTCACTTGCTTGGGAGTGCCTTAAAGAAACTCCCCACTTATGGCATGTTCTCAGCCCAACAATTCAGAGCTAAAGTTTGAGAATATGTAAAAAGAAAAAGAAAGTAATGTCATGGACTCATATCTGGTGTGTTCAAGACACCAGAACACCTCCATGTCATGAAGTCACAGCCAAGGTTGATGAATGAAAACAGAATGAAAATATCTGGTGCCCTGCATGAGAAATAGCCTGATAAAATGAACCAGCTCAGACTGCAAGACCTGGAGGATGTACAGGGAACCTTTAGATTGGGAATAAACCAGAAGCAGCAGGAAGCAACAAAAACCGCTATAGGGTAGTTTACAGCAAATTAGAATCATAGAATCATAGAATCATAGAATCATAGAGTTGGAAGAGACCTCATGGGCCATCCAGTCCAACCCCCTGCCAAGAAGCAGGAATATTGCATTCAAATCACCCCTGACAAATGGCCATCCAGCCTCTGCTTAAAAGCTTCCAAAGAAGGAGCCTCCACCACACTCCGGGGCAGAGAGTTCCACTGCTGAACGGCTCTCACAGTCAGGAAGTTCTTCCTAATGTTCAGATGGAATCTCCTCTCTTGTAGTTTGAAGCCATTGTTCCGTGTCCTAGTCTCCAAGGAAGCAGAAAACAAGCTTGCTCCCTCCTCCCTGTGGCTTCCTCTCACATATTTATACATGGCTATCATATCTCCTCTCAGCCTTCTCTTCTTCAGGCTAAACATGCCCAGTTCCCTAAGCCGCTCCTCATAGGGCTTGTTCTCCAGACCCTTGATCATTTTAGTCGCCCTCCTCTGGACACTTTCCAGCTTGTCAACATCTCTCTTGAATTGTGGTGCCCAGAATTGGACACAATATTCCAGATGTGGTCTAACCAAAGCAGAATAGAGGGGTAGCATTACTTCCTTAGATCGAGACACTATGCTTCTATTGATGCAGGCCAAAATCCCATTGGCTTTTTTTGCCGCCACATCACATTGTTGGCTCATGTTTAACTTGTTGTCCACGAGGACTCCAAGATCTTTTTCACACGTACTGCTCTCGAGCCAGGCATCCCCCATTCTGTATCTTTGCATTTCATTTTTTCTGCCAAAGTGGAGTATCTTGCATTTGTCACTGTTGAACTTCATTTTGTTAGTTTTGGCCCATCTCTCTAATCTGTCAAGATCGTTTTGAATTCTGCTCCTGTCCTCTGGACTATTGGCTATCCCTCCCAATTTGGTGTCGTCTGCAAACTTGATGATCGTGCCTTCTAGCCCTTCATCTAAGTCATTAATAAAGATGTTGAACAGGACCGGGCCCAGGACGGAACCCTGCGGCACTCCGCTCGTCACTTCTTTCCAAGATGAAGAGGAAGCATTAGTGAGCACTCTCTGTGTTCGTCCACTTAACCAATTACAGATCCACCTCACCGTAGTTTTGCCTAGCCCACATTGGACTAGTTTCCTTGCCAGAAGGTCATGGGGGACCTTGTCGAAGGCCTTACTGAAATCCAGGTACGCTACATCCACGGCATTCCCCGCATCTACCCAGCTTGTAGCTCTATCGAAGAAAGAGATCAGATTAGTCTGGCATGACTTGTTTTTGATAAATCCATGTTGACTATTAGCGATGACTGCATTTGTTTCTAAGTGTTTGCAGACCACTTCCTTAACAATCTTTTCCAGAATCTTGCCCGGTATCGACGTGAGGCTGACCGGACGGTAGTTGTTTGGGTCGTCCTTTTTTCCCTTCTTGAAGATTGGGACCACATTGGCCCTCCTCCAATCTGCTGGAACTTCTCCCGTTCTCCAAGAACTCTCAAAGATGGTTGCCAATGGTTCCGAAATGACTTCCGCTAGTTCCTTCAATACTCTTGGGTGTAGTTGATCTGGCCCTGGGGACTTGAACTCATTAAGAGCGGCCAGGTATTCCTGGACGACTTCTTTCCCAATTTGGGGTTGGATGTCCTCCAATCCCTCATCCACTCCATCTTGCTGAGGTTGAAGACTCTCTTTTTGTGAGAAGACCGAGGCAAAGAAGGCATTAAGTAGTTCTGCCTTTTCCCTGTCCCCTGTCAGCATTGCCCCATCTTCTCCTCGAAGAGGTCCTATCGCCTCCTTGTTTTTCCTTTTTCTACTGACATAAGAATAGAAGCCCTTTTTATTGTTTTTAATGTCCCTGGCAAGTCTGAGCTCGTTTTTTGCTTTAGCCTTGCGGACCTTTTCCCTACAGGTGTTGGCTATTTGTTTGAATTCTTCTTTGGTGATTTCTCCCTTTTTCCACTTCTTGTGCATGTCTCTTTTGTGTCTTAGCACAGTTAGAAGTTCTTTGGACATCCATTCTGGCTTCTTTGCACTTGTCCTATTTTTTCTCTTTGTTGGCACGGTTTGCAATTGCGCCTTGAGTATTTCACTCTTGAGAAATTCCCATCCATCCGTAGCTCCCTTGTCTTTTAGTATCTGTGTCCACTGAATGCTGCTCAGCGTTTCCTTCATTTTTTGGAAATCAGCTCTCCTAAAGTCCAAAATGCGGGTTTGACTTGTCTTAGTTTCGGCCTTCCTTTGTACCTCAAATTGCAGGAGCACATGGTCACTTGGCCCTAAGGATCCTACCACTTCGACCGCATCGATCAGGTCCTCCGCATTTGTTAGGATGAGATCAAGAGTAGCCAATCCCCTTGTTGCCTCTTCTACCTTCTGGACCATGAAATTGTCTGCAAGGCAAGCGAGGAATTTGTTGGACCTTGTACTCTTGGCCGAGTTTGTTTTCCAGCAAATATCGGGATAGTTGAAATCGCCCATGACTACTACATCTCTTTTCTGTGCCTGTTTGGTCAACTGTTGGCAGAAGACTTCATCAAGATCTTCCTCCTGGCTTGGGGGTCTGTAGTAGACGCCTACAATGACATCTTTTTGAGTCCCAGTTCCCTTGATTCTTATCCAGATGATTTCAAGCTGGTTTCCCAGATTGCTGTCTTGAATTTCTTGTGCAGCATAAGAGTTTTTGACATATAAGGCTACTCCGCCTCCTCTCCCCTTTGTTCGGTTTCTGTGAAAGAGGTTATACCCCTCGATATCTACATTCCAGCGATAGGAGTCATCCCACCAGGTTTCAGTGATGGCTATGATATCATATTTGTGGTGTTGTGCTAGAAGTTGGAGTTCGTCTTGTTTATTTCCCATGCTCTGTGCATTAGTGTAAAGACATGTGAGCCCCTGGGATCTTCCCTTGAGCTGTTTAATTGGTATTATTGTGCTTTTGGTACGTGGTCCTTGTTGTGTTTGTGCAGCCCTCCGTTTAGCCTTCTGGCGATTCCCAGACATTATGGGTAAAGTAGTGTTCGCAAGGCTGTTGTCCCCCTCCCCCGGTGGACCTAGTTTAAAGTGCGTCTAATGAGGTTTGCGAGTCTGTGAGCAAAAAAGTGTTTTCCTACTTGTGTGAGATGCACCCCATCCCTTGCCAGTAGGCCATCCTCCTGGAATAGCAGGCCATGGTCGAGGAAGCCAAAGCGTTCCTCCTGACAAATTGCTAGCCTATAACTATCTCTGCCCTCCCACCCAGTGAACCTATGTTAAGGCAAGGTTGTATTGCCTACATATTGATGAGATGGTCTCATCACAACTGCTTTAATTGTCTCATCACAATTAAAGCAGTTGATGCCTCTTGTTCTCACTCTGGAGCCACCTAGGGATTGGGAGCATGATAAAAAATAGGGAGATTATTCAAAAATATTTTAAAATGCCAAAAATGTATTTTGCAAATAGGAAAATCTGTCAAGAAAAAGCTGGACTAATGAGAATTTTCACAGTTTGGAACTTGGATGTGGTTGTTTTACGCAAAAAAAAAACAAAACAGAATATTGGTGATTGGTCTAAAATACAGAATACAATATGATTTCCATGCAGAAAATGCTATACTCTGTGCAAAACACATGCATTTTTTTTTTACAGAATAAGTTGCAAATTGGAAACAGCCTTCAAAGATTATGTGGTGGAATGAAAATTCCTGTAATGAATTGTTACTAGCTTCAAGAAGAAACTTGGTAAAGAGTCACACCCCTAAATTCTCCATACCTGTGAATGCCCCCCCCCCCTCAATAAAACTTAGAGCCATCTCTCTCAACTTCATTGCATCCAGACAGAGTGGCTACGTTAGAGGAAGTGTTTCAACACCGTTGAGAAAAGCTACAATCAACACTCAAAAGTTGCAGTTATAGCAGTGCAGAAGTTACTCAAGATACAATTATTTGGATTTCACCCTTCATATTTAAAAGCTCTTATTTCAAGGCTACCAATTGCACCTCAGCAAAAATGTATCTGCCAATCTGAAGTTCTCTAAGGTCCCATAAGATATTACTGCTGTCAACTATGCTTAATTCCCAAGCAAACATTTTCTTTAAAAATTGTTTAATACGAATTAACACTTGCATTGGGAATCTAGGGGCTAATAACTAGTTCCTTAGAGATTATAAATCCATCAGCATGCAACAATTAAGAAACTAGAGCTTTTAACTGAAGGTTAATAAAGTAAAGCATCTCAGTGGATTAAATAAAGAGCAATTTGTTAATATAATGCATACATTTTCACATAATGCATAAATATGGGGAAAATTTAGTACTATCATCATTTCTGAACTTTATCAGTTTATGAGGGGGGAAAGTACATATTCACTAGTGTGCATGTTTTTGGATAAACTTTATTAATGTTTTACGTCACTGAAGATTTATGGTAAAACAGAGAAATAAAACCCCCAGTGAAAGTGTTTTTATCTTCTTAAGTATATTCAAAACATCCACACATAAATGGAGGTGATTCTTTTTAGAAACATTGCACCTTATCGCATTTCATTTATTCAGAAAATGAAACATTTCATTTATTGTTGTACTCACCAATTCTTTGAAGTCTTTTTGAGTCAAACATTTTCCTGATTTCAAGATATTTGGGGTTTTCTCCCATTACAAAATATTCTGGACTACTTTGTTCCTTCAGTCTGATCTCAAAAGTGACTTTTTTTAAAAAAAAGAGTTTGCTCCCACATGCATTCCTTTTGGGTTTTGTTTGTTTGTCTGTTGTTTTACATTCTAAAGCCTCAGTAATAAGGTGTCACTTTCCCACCCATCCATAGTTGTGCGGCTGGAGATAGACACATAACCAACATACAACCAACATGCCTTGGCAGCCTCTCTGTTCCAGTAGCAAGATAGCTGATGTTTGTCAAGAGAAAAAGGCATATAGGTGAGGTGCCATTGGCCTATTTCCATTTTCCAAGGTTAGAACGTTTGGCTGCATATGCTGAGCAATCCCCCTCTGCTTATATCCATTTCTGAGCTCAACAATTCAGAGCTAAAATTTTAGAGTATGCAAAAAATATTAGATGCCAAAGTGGGCAATTTGGGGAGTGTCTGGGGGCAGGGAGAACTTTTGGATGGGGTATAAACTGGAAGCAGCAGAAAGTGATACAAGTATCTTTCCACAAGACAACTTGTAGAACTTGTTTTCTTGCCCCTTCTCTTCCAGCAAGTACCCACATCCTCTCAGTAATGCAGTCCCACGTGCTACAGAGAACTGACATGAGTGGGTGACAATGTAGGGAAAGATTGTAGAGAACTGGTTGGAAGTGCAAAAGTACTACCCCTGATTTTCCATTATGTCCCCCTTCCTCCCTCAACACCCTCCATTATTCACTCCATTTAACAGAATCTCCAAACACTTGAAGGAGCAGGGAGAGAAGGGCAGAAATGGTGAAAGGAAAAGCCAATCCCAGTCTTCCCCCTCCAAAGAAGTAGATCCCAACTCCAGTGCATATCCTTCTTTTGCATGGTATGCATAAGGTGGGAGAATGAAGAACAAAACAAAACTGACATTCAGATTTTAAGCAAAAGCAAGCAAGTTCCTACCCGGCATAATTATTTCAGGAAAGCCAAGCTTCCGAGCAACAACAGTTGTTCTGTCAACAAGATGAGGATAGTCCTTCCTAATCTGTGCAACATCTCCAACAAGCATTTTCATAGTCACCCAGAGTCCTTCAAGAGAAAAGGGGTATCCATAGTAAATTGTCCACAACTCCTTCTAAATGTTGGTTAGAAAAACCCAATACTTGCAAGGGCAAGATCACATTTAAAACAAACCCCAAACACAATTCTCATGTGGCATGCTAGAAAACTCAGTCTTCAAACACGTTTGTAAGATCTGTATCATATACACCTGTAAAAAGGCTGAAGTGGTTGAGCAAATATCATAGCCGAAGTCCATCCCTTAAGGGGCTGAATGTGGCACTGGCTGTCATGCAAACTGATGCTGAGGGCAATGGATAATGCCACCATGCTATGATTACTAAAGGGGAATGGGAAGACCTTTACTCATTTTTTTCTTGAAGTTATACATCTCCTCACCTTGTCCACCACCATCACCTTTGAGTGCTGTGACCTTGCTTAAGAGATTGTGCAAGAAGTCATTCTCTGACACTCTAAAAAAAGGAGAAAAATAATTGTGCAAACTGAAGACACACACAGAAAAATTACACCAAAACCACAAGAAAAGCCAAAATGTAATTGTATCACCTCAGATTCCTCTGCCAATGCTTTGAACAGTAACAGTATATTTGTAGTTCCAGAACAGATGTTAAAGAGGGGACAGTAAGCTTGTGTAAAACTAAAAACACAAGAGCTCCCAAGTGAATTAAGATGACACCTGAGCTACGACAAGCCAACAAAAAGGTTAGCAGCTTAAGAACAATCCTTCAGGGAAACAGATGTGAAGTCTGTTCCAAAAATGTGAGCACAGGTATGACATATAAGGTTTTTTAAAAAGTAATTCTTATGAATAAATTGTGAAAATGGAAGAACCAACTTTGGATTTTGTTGGCTTTCCTTTTGCAATACCCTAAAATCAGATGTAAACAGCTCTTTCACAAGCAGAAGATGCCATGAGTACATGAGATAGAAGTTTTAGTCTGTATTATATTTATTTTTGCTGCAAGATTAAATTGTGCCATTTGTGCCAAGCACAAATTGTTTTCCATTTAAGCTTTATTTTTAGCCCACTAAAAGCAAATAGATTTTCTTACGGATGAAAAGGAATGAAATGTTGCTTCTCTTCATCACTTTCTGCTTTGCCTTTAATGACGTCTGTAATATCCATCACTAGAAAAATAATAATCAATTAATACAAATAGAAAAGGGACGAAAGATAGGTACCTTGTTAGGATTCCATATGAAGTTTGTGAAGTTTGAACACAGATACGACATTGCAATTGATGATCCTACAGTTCGTTTGTGTGGTGTTTTTTAAAGTTTCAATATTTTTTTTTACATTTTCTGCCCATTTAGACAGTTTCAAAACGTGGGACCTGTCTCAATTTTTACCAGAGGTGTACAAACAACACGTCTAGTATAAACAAATTAATTCAGAATAAGGCAAGGTTTCCTTGATTTGTTCCAAATTAATTAAACACCTCATTAGATCCGGGCCTTCCTGAAAGGTCTGGGTCTAATAAGATATTGGGCCTGTGGGAACTCAATCCCTGGACTGCTTCTGCAGCCCCGGGAACTGAGTCACCACAACCATCCTGCACCTTTCGAGCTTTTGGAGCCCAAAGGTGTGGGAGGGCACCCTTCTCGCCAGCCTCCCATTTCCCCCTAAAACTTACTTTAAAAGGTCCCTGGCTGCCATAAAGCCTCTCCTCATGTCCTCCTAATGTGAGAAAATGACACATGAGGAGACCGAGGGGTGAGGAGGGATTTTCTTCCTCATCCCTCCTATCTCCACATGCGTTATTTTCTCACGCTAGGAGGACATGAGGCAAGGCTTTATGGCAGCCAGGGACCTTTTAAAGTAGGGGGAAATGGGAGGCTTCAAGGTGGCTTCATTCCATCTTGATTTCAATCAGGATGACATGTAGCCAACCCCCCCCCCCCCCCAAGAAAGCCCAGGATTATATTGGGTGGGTGGAGACTAGTATCTGAGCCAAAGCAGGTTATTTTAACCCATTTTGGCATGGGTTTTACTTGTGCAGGAGATCTCCAGATGCTTCTGGCTTCAAAATCCAACAGTGAGATATAATGAGAGTTGCAGTCCCACAAGTTTCCTTAGTTTTTATCTAGATAAAAATACAGAATGCCACAGTGTTTCTTCAATGGAATGTAATATATTCCCGACCATGGTTTGTACATAGCTGTCAACACTGCAACTACTGGAATGCCAGTATATGCTTCTATGTATTCTCACTAACACAAGTTTTACCCCCCAAAAAATCAATTATTTGTCCCAGATCCCTGTATCATCAACTGACTTAATTATATGGCAATGCAGAGCAGCCAATAAATACAAAAGACCTAGGTAGATGGCAATTAATTTGACTTCAAGGCAGCTGAGGCAGCTAATTTGTTGTTCTTGCTTAAATAATACATTGCTATTCAAATTTTGCTTGTGTGTGTTATATTGTTCAAACTTTTTTAACCAATAAAATTCTAGGATGACATCCTACGCCAAGGTATCCCCAGGTGAAAAGCTCATTTAAAGTATTTCAGTATATTATCTGTATTTCCATGAAATGTTTTGCCTTTTTCTCACTTGCCTTATATGTGCTTCTGTCACTCTGCCACCCAGAGGGCTCCCAACCTCACGGCCCTTTTTGAACAGAGCTCTTACTGAAGATATTCAAAGAATACCTTCACTTTGCAGCATCACTGAATAAATGTATGAGGGGACTTTTGGTTGGACAGCCACTTCCAACTCTTGTGATGCTTATGATCTCTCAGTAAAACTCCATATTCAACACCGACTTCAATGTTGCTCCAATTTTAGAACGTTTAACCTATATCATTAGCTAAAGGAAACCATTTCTATAACTTTATTATCTTGCACTTGAATAATTTTTTAGCACCCATGATCCAGGAAGGCCTATGTGTAAAATTAAGAAAGTATGTCATTCCCAAAGAGTCATAAAACACCCCTAGCTCAATAGATTGCCACTCTGAAGTTTCCTTCCAACTTTCAGGTGTGCCTTTTGCAGGTTAGATGTGAGACAAAGCAACTAAAAGGGTGGAAACATGTGGAGAAAGGCATGTAAAGTCTTTGGGGTCTTTGCTCATGTTTTTCACTGCTTACCTGCTACACCAAATGGTCGTCTGATGCCCTGAGTATATTTTCTTGAATTAGTGTCTCGGAGATCCATTCTTCCAATCCGTACAATTTGACAAATCAAATAAATTTTTTCTCTTGTAAGATCTTTATTTCCAAGATCCTGAAATGATCACAGCAAGACTTAGTTAACAGATTCTTGGGGAATATTCCTTGTAAGTAAAAACATAAAATTTAGAACTACTACCAGTGCAAGTACTACTATTTTATAATGGGAAAAGTATGTGTGTTCATTTAAGCACAAAGTATCAGTTAAGTAAAACTGGATAGAAGCAACATGGAATATGAATTCAGAATATGCCAGAGGATATATAAGAAGTTTGGAAGCCTGGAGAAGAGAAATCCAAGATACGTCATTTTAAAATATTCAAAGTGCTATTGTGTGGAAGATGGAGTGAGTTTGTTTTCTGATGATCCAAAGGGTAGCTACTGAACCAATGGATTCAAATGGCAAATAAGGAGATTCTGACGAAACATTAGAAAGGACTTCCTGACAGTAAAAGTGGTTTACCAGAGCATATTCTGCCTCAATAGGTGGTGAACTCCTTTTTGTTAGAAGAGGTTAGATGGCTACTTCTTAGTGGTGGATTGCTGCACTGGTAGGGATTTGGACTAAACAGTGTTTTGGGTCACTTCCAACTCTATAATAACTTTAAAGTGCAATGCTCAATGAAGTCTGTAAAGCACAAAGAGGAACAAATCAGTGCATAATCAAGATTTTCACCTAGTTTGAGCCAATCTTTAGGTTTTTTATATGACTTTACCAGGAAATAGATATTATGGGACTCGGTCAGACTTATTTCTGACTAGACATGTATAGGACTGCACTGAAAAAGTATTTTAAAGATTAGTGATAACGATTTCAAGATTAGTGATATAAATATCTAACATCAGTATCAAGCTGTCAATTCTAAAACTAAGTTTAATATGAAACACATTGATCCCTCAATGTTCTGAAAACTAATTTCAGAAACTCATTTTTTTACAAACTCTTTATATATATATAGCACACAAATATTACAACTCAAACAGGCTGCAGATATCATCTCCATGCTGACTCTTTTGCAGAGCTTTTGTTCTCAACTGGAGTCTTCCCACCATTTGATTTTTAAATTCATCTGATATTAAAATGCAATCTGAGGTTTTAGCATAAATGCTTTATATTTGGGGATAAAGTGTGCCTGTTTATTCTTAAAATATGTATTCAATGTGTACATTTTCCTCTCAGAAACTCACAAATCTACAACCCAGGGTGATTTTTAGGTTGGGCAGTTCAATGAGTACACTTGTGGTTGCGTGGCATCACTGCTGCCAAGAGAGAGTTTCTGGAACCATTTGAGTGTGTTCATAGACAGTTTTGAACAGTGTGTTCTTGAGATACCCAAAGATTTTGCTTTGAGCAAAATTAAACATGATAGCACAGAACAGCCATAAAATCATTAAACTTGTACTGCAAAAAAACCTCCCCCTCTAAATTCTTATTGGTCCCTTGATGACAAGTAGGTTTTCTTTATTCCTTAGTGGCATTCACGAGCAATAATTAACTGATGTCTTTCACTAATTAGGATATAAATTTTATGTATTGGTGATTTCAATCACTTTCTCTATTCAGTGTAATATCTGTCCACAGGAGTAATATTTTTTTCAACCACAATATTAACTTCTGCCAAATACGGCTGTGAACAAGCTAAAACCATATGGGTCTTTTCACATAAAGTCATGCATCTAGACTACCTATTCCCACTCATAAGCACAATACACTAGCACATTCTTAATCTTGAAATAAATGAAGCAGAGCCAAAGGCAAAAAAGAACTCACAGCAGTTTAATACAGGAGAAATGCATAAAGATTTAGCTTTGGATCCAAAGGTTCAGTTGCAAGAAAATGCTTCCTCTACTTAGCATTGCCAATAGATTTAAGTTTTAAAATTATTTAGGGACTGCACTATATTTTAAAAGTAAATCCTGCCTAGCCAGTTCAGGGCAGATTACTCTCTCTCTCTCTCTCTCTCTCTCTCTCTCTCTATATATATATATATATATATATATATATATATAGTATAAATTAAGGACAAGATTTGGTGCCAAAATTATGGATCTTGATATAACCCATGGATAAGTCAAGAGTTGTTCCATGGAGCAGGGAAAGCATCAATGTCGACTCAAAAGGAAGCTGCCTCTAGCCACCACTATTCCCTACCCAATGATTCAAGTGCCACAACACAGTAGGAAGGTTTAGTGCTTTTTCATAGCTCTTTTGTTATTCTACTCAGATAAGATCACTGTTCCTTTTCTTATAAGAGTTAAGGTACAGTACTTACACTGACTGTAGATGTTGGCTGACTGTGTAGATTGTTTTGTAGTTAAATTTTCTATAAGTAGATTTCTACACTTATACATGAGTATATAGGGTACTCTTCAGTATGTGCCATAAACCAGAGTAGAATCTAGTGACCAATCCAACAATCTAGTTATTGTATTGTCGAAGGCTTTCATGGCTGGAATCACTAGGTTCTTGTGGGTTTTTTCGGGCTATAGAGCCATGTTCTAGAGGCATTTCTCCTGACGTTTCGCCTGCATCTATGGCAAGCTTCCTCAGAGGTTGTGAGGTCTGTTGGAAGTAGGAAAAATGGGTTTATATATCTGTGGAATGGCTGGGGTGGGGCAAGGAGCTCTTCCCTGCTGCAGTTAGGTGTGAATGTTTAGCTGATCACCTTCATTAGCATTTGAAGGCCTGCCTGAGCCTGGGAAAATCTGTTGCTGGGAGGTGTTAATCTGTGCCTGGTTTTTTCCTCTCTGTTGTTTAGCTGTTTTAATTTCTGAGTTTTTTTTAATACTGGTAGCCAGATTTTGTTCATTTTCATGGTTTCCTCCTTTCTGTTGAAATTGTCCACATGCTTGTGGATTTCAATGGCTTCTCTGTGTAGTCTGACATGGTGGTTGTTGGTGTGGTCCAGCATTTCTGTGTTCTCAAACCATGAAAATGAACAAAACCATGAAAACATGAAACCATGAAAATGAACAAAATCTGGCTACCAGTATTAAAAAAAACTCAAAAATTAAAACAGCTAAACAACAGAGAGGAAAAAACCAGGCACAGATTAACACCTCCCAGCAACAGATTTTCCCAGGCTCAGGCAGGCCTTCAAATGCTAATGAAGGTGATCAGCTAAACATTCACACCAACTGCAGCAGGGAAGAGCTCCTTGCCCCACCCCAGCCATTCCACAGATATATAAACCCATTTTTCCTACTTCCAACAGACCTCACAACCTCTGAGGAAGCTTGCCATAGATGCAGGCGTAACGTCAGGAGAAATGCCTCTAGAACATGGCTCTATAGCCCGAAAAAACCCACAAGAACCTAATCTAGTTATTGGATTGTGATTTCCACTAGCTCTACCCAGCATAGGTGATTGTCAGTTGAAGCCCAACAGCAATAACTCCACATTTTGTGCATGTTGTATTCCAGCCTATTCAGTCTATGATTGTGTCTGATGTTCATGTTGATGTTCATGATGTGCATGATGTTTATGTTTATGTTCATGATGGGAATGGGAATGATGTTCCTGATGATGGGCCTGGGGATGAGGGTTTGCTTGGGCCTGAGTTAAGTTCAAAAGAGAGGCCTGAACAGTTTCAAGGCCACGTTCTTGAGAGAGGCCCTTTGTCTCTTTTCTCAGAACAACTGTCTGAACATGATTTGTCATGTGCAGGAGTTAATGAGGGAGAATATAATGAAAGCTTGGACAGAAAGCAAAGTCTTCAGAGGCTAAGACAACCAGTTCGGCTTCAGCAAAAGAGAGATTACAAACCATTATCTGGTGGGAAAGTCAAGAGTTCTGAGATTCAAACACTAAGAATATTAAGTTAGACAATTGTCTCCTAAAGCCTCCCAGATGTACAATAGCAACTACTTTATGCAAGAATTTTTGCCAACAACAGAATGTTGAATGTGGGTCTATATAAAGGGAGAAATACTCACAGTGAAAACCACTTTCAGATTGTTAAAATTATCAATTTCTTTGACAAAACCTTTGCTTCCCCATCTCACCAAGTAATTTTCACTGTTTTAAAAGAACACACAGTGTTATACAAAGTACAGTCATGACGGATAACATTCAATTGGCAAATAAGATTTTCCCCCTGCCCAAAAACTACTTTTCCATTAGGAGCCTCTGCCCCCCCCCCCCCCATTTTGAAAATGTGTTATGTTCTCTGACACAGAGTGAAGCCAGCTTGAAATTATAACAACTACATCCCCACCCCCATCCCTTATCTGCTGAAATATGTAGAAATCCTTTCCAAGGCAAGGAGGCAAGTTCTGTCTTTCTTACTCTAGAGGAGGTGCTCACCTGCAGGTAGGCACGCACACTGGGCCTGCACGCCACACACGCATGCTCTTATGTAAAAATCCCCTGCTCTTTTCATCAAACAAGTGAATTAAAGTCCTCCTCCTCTAACCCATACACTGCTTCTCCTCTGCTGCTGCTTCTTCACCTCTTCCTTTTTCTTTGCCCAGATTTTTATTCTAAAGGAGTTCCCCAGAGCCAGTTAATTACATACATTTCTATCCCTGGCAGCCAGCCTGCCCAGGGCAGGAAGGCAACTATGACTACTTTGAGTTTCATAGGTATGATAAAAATACAAAAGCTTAAGAACAAAATAAGAGAAAAAGAAAAGTGCAATCCCCTTTGCTAATAGGATTGGCCTGCAAAGGGTAATTTCTGAGGATTTACTCATAAGTTCTCCACTCTAAATTGAACTAGCTTAACCTCTGGTAGTGAGCTTTCTAGGGGTGGGTGTCCTAAAGGACTTTTTTTCTGGTAGAATTCCTTTTAATTGTGCTTCCCAGTTGTAAATAGTCCGAGCATTTATTTTTAAACCTGTATCACCACACATCTTGAGCTGCAAAGGTATTGAGCTACGCAACCTGAAATGCCAGCAAATTTCTGTAATCATAAAAGGCATATGCCTTACAAACATCTCCGGTGTCTCCCACAGTTACAATAAAATGCATAGGTATGTGGTACTTGATAACATTACAAACAGGGTAGGATACTGTGGTTGCTCATTAATGTGAGCCCACAGAGCAATTGCACCCACGGGAAAATAAAACTGTAGAATTGCCAATTGCAGGACATTTTGATTTCTTCCTTTATTATTCCCTATATTTTCCTTCTGTTTTAAAATAAGATAAGCACATTCATTATTTATTTATTTTAATTCTGGAGCTGTTCTGTCCCTTAGGGTACCAAAAACACATACTTGGATCATTGGAATTGCCACAGTAAAGCTACTTATTGCTATCATAAAATTATCTTTAAAGTTTGAAAGCAAGGTTTAAGCATCTGTTGATTTCTATATAATTTCCTTCAGCTATGAAATATCAGTTCTCTCTTTTTAACAGATGATTGAAAGAAGCCACACACTGAGCCTACTAGTGTACCTGAATTTATCTGGAAAACATGGAATTAACATGGAAACACAACTTACCTTATCACCATGTGCTTCTGAGGATCATACAGGGACATGAAAAGTTCAGCATCTTCCCCGATTCGGCAGACAAAATTTCTTACAAAGACATAAAGGCTATGGGTGGGGGATGAAGTTTTTCGGGAAAAGGTTCCATAATCAGATTCATCTTTGGACTGTATACAAGCAAAAGATAAGGCAGATATTAAATTATCCCGAATAAACATAGATGCAATTGTTATAACTGTGAGATTTCTCCTTTATTAGAGGTTACAGTAGTGTTAAATTATAATGGTGTTTGAATCAAAACAGCAGATGCAGATTGAATCTTAGGATTTCAATTCCAAAGATGTAAAGAATAATGAACACCATCTATGAATAATTTTGAAGCCAATACACCTTTCAGATTAAGCATAAACACATACAATCCACTGCAGAAAACATATTTTGCAGAGTTATTCAATAGTTGATGACATGCTATCATTGTATCAATGTAGCATTTTTGTGGTACTGATTTCTTAATCTTCTTTTATATTTTGTTGCTATCAAAGAAAAGTTACTATCAAAGAACTTCAAAAGCTACATCAAACACACATTGGGTCTGGTCTACAGGAATAGTCTTAGCACTGATATTAGAATAGTTATTTGTTTCTAGTATCACTTTACACTTGGAAAACTATAGCTTGAAAGGATACACATGGCAGTGGATCTTTAATAAATTACAATATGACCTCATGCCTTCCAAATAGAAAACAAAGGTTGGATCTCAACTGACTATACAAAGTAGTTCAAGCTGCATTATATGGCAATGTAGATCCAGCCAAAGTTACTTACCTGGTGGAGAATGCATGTGGGTCAGGGAAATAGATCCTACAATCTTGACTATAAGTCAAGGTCCACACATCAGTCTTTCAAATAGTCTTTTCCTTATGTTATTGATCTACACCAATATGGTCTGCATTTGATAAAACACTGAATCCTTGCCAAATTAAAAATTAAAAGGCTGACACACTATATAATACTTTTTTTTGTGAACATTTTTTGTGAACATTTTTTTCTAAATGTTCACAATCTTTCTGGAGAGTTTTCAATAGCTGAATGCTAGAGTAAGTTTCTTCTGTCACACGTAAAGAAAACCATGTCTATTTAAAAGCAAGGGAACTATGTACCATCTCCTCTCGAATTCGTTCTGTGATTTTGTTAGTAGCTTCAGCATGAGCATGAAAAAGGCTGACAACACTGGTTTTGTCTGGATCCAAAATATTCCCATCCTCATCTCTCACTATCAGATCTAGCTCCAAAATCCTGTAGACATAAAGAAGAAATACCATGGGTATTACTTGAGATAATCTTTAACAAACATTGCTCAATATTTATTTCAAAATTACTTTGCAAGTTACGGTTCCAGTATGAAGCCATTTAGCACTGGAGGTATTTAATAAATGTTTTGCATTAATAGACCGTGTAATAATAATGAGATTATATATACCCCTTAAAACAACACACAGAGTACTACAAGCCTTGTAGACCTGGATAGCATAAGTCCAATTAATTTGCACATCTTTTGTTAGGTAAATAGTATCTTCTGATTAACCTGAGCTGCTGGGAATGAAAGGAATGAGGAGGAGAAGATACTATCTGGATTTCTCAGAAGATACTATCTGGATTTCAAAGAAAGCTCCCACTATATCAAGGTTAGTGCCCTTGAAATACATAACGAAGAGCTGCACTTTATCAGCATCATCTCCTCTATACAATATGGGAATAATAACATAACTAGATTTCTCCAAAACAGTAGGCAGAATGAAGTCGTGAATCTAAGGTAATTAATGTCAGACAATGGGAAGGCAACAGTTCTTTCCCAAAGCCCTTATGTTAGACTACCTTATACTCTTTAGGACAATGTATCATAGTAACAGATGCTATCTTGTTCCCTGTGTTGACATAAGTTTGTTGGACTGTGTACATGGCATGGGAGATAGGTACCATCTTGTCCTACTCAGGTTGCAAAGTGTCTTCATCCAAGCCTGGGAGAACTTTACTGATGTTACAGGTTCTATATGAAGAGCATATAAAATATTTTAGATGTCCCTCCTAGGATTCTGTAGGACAATGCTACAGTAATGAAAGTAGAATCAAAGTGCTACAACTGTGTAACTCAGAAGGTCCATGATTCAAAGGGACATAAGTGGTGGCCTCTTAGATACATAGCAAGCATACAGTTTCTGGGGCTTTGTGTGTGTGTGTGTGTGTGTGTGTGTGTGTGTGTGTGGCTTCTGACTCATTACATTTACCAAAAAAAAAATAAACCCAAAAGTCAGTGATTTTTCCTGTCCTGGAGGCCATTAAGAGTGGTCATTCTGTCTTTGTATATGTTACAAGCACACACATGCACACACACAGAGATCCCCAATTCCAAAAATACAGAAAAAGAAGACAATTTCAAGTTGTGGTTTTTTTTCTATTTTTTCTGATTTGCATTAAGGCCTAGGGACAAAAAAACTCTCACATACCCACTAAAATTATTTGTTCCAACCTCACTCACTCACTCAATAGGGTGTCATGCTACTTTTCAGCTAGAATACTTAAGTGTATTACCATTTTATTTTCTTAAGGCACCTACAATTAATGCAATTAACAATCCAAAAAAATAGAATTAGGAAATTAGTAAATATCAGATTATTCCCAAACATAAAGTGAAGGGCTACTGTAAAGAAGGCTTACTTGTTCCCATAATCAATTTTGGAAGTAACCTTTTGCTTCAGTTCTTTGAGTTCATCTTTAGGCAATGTCCCTGAGAGGAGCTGTGACCTCCACTCCATTAACTCACACATCATGGATTGCACCTCCCGGAAGCGTTCTTTTTTGTTTGCCTGAAATGTATAGCATTATTAAACATCAACTTATCTGAATTTCAAATAGCTTTTGCGTCTTCGAAGAGACTGATCTCCTACTATATATTGTTTGATGACGGCCAGATGTTTTTATTCTTTTTAAAATTAAGTTACTTATTTTAAAAAACACACACACAAGATAGTCCTCACTAATTGAGGAGCTTCATAGCTGTATGTGTGACATACAGGCATGCAGAGCTGTTCAGCAGTGGAACTCTCTGCCCCAGAGAGTGGTGGTGGCTCACTCTTTGGAGGCTTTTAAACAGAGGCTGGATGGCCATCTGTCAGGGGTGCTTTGAATGTGATTTTCCTGCTTCTTGGCAGAGAGTTGGACTGGATGGCCCATGAGGTCTCTTCCAACTCTATGATTCTACTACATATGTTTTGTATTTTCCTAAGATTTCAGTTTTTCCCAGTAAAAAATTGGGAAAAACTACTCTCTCCCCACCCCACCCCAATTCAATCATGTCAACCTCTTTGGGATTTTTACATTTTTATATAAACTGCACACTAGTGCTCTCTTTTGACACACAAGCTTTCTTTCAGTAGATTAGAGGGGTTGTCACAACACATTATAAATAATTTGCTTAGAAGACTATAATAGAAGCAATTCCCCATAAGCAAAAATAGTCAGTCTCTAATTACTTGTGCTTTCAGCCTTCACTGGGAGTATACCCACACATCATGAATTAAAGTGTAGTAGAGACTAAAGCATAAAAATCAGAGTGAAAATATACAGGCAAGTATTTAATAGTATAGAATGCAAATTTAAGTCACAAAGAGTTTGATGCTTTACTAATATTTTAGACATCTTAATTCTATTCAGAAAAGTAAAGCAAAAAGATGATAATAAAGATCTTCATAACAGAACACATTGATATTTGTGGCACCGATGATCCTGTTAATGATCTTTTAAACTCTCAAAAGTTTAAGGTCATGGATTACTTACCACATAAAGTTGTTTCCAGATATTGCCCCATTCCCAAAGTGTACAGGTAACTTCTTGCACCAAAGGAATCTCTGCAGGTATTACATTTTCTGCATTTCTGAGAAAAAGGATAAATGATGTCATAATGTCACAGACAGATCAGGAATCTATAGTGTAAGTCACACAAAAGTGCCCACCTAGACCAGAAAGGTCAATGATGCAAGCCAGAGGCAAACTGGGTAACTGCCTAGGCTTTAAGAATCAGTCCCCTTGAGCTTGAACAGTCCTAACCAGAACCAAAACACTCCCAGTTTGTGAATTTACAGTGGAAATAGGAAAGCGTGGATAAACAGCAAGCCCTATTGAAATTTATGACTTGTGCCAGAAGTTACCAGAGAGTCATCCTGGAATATGTAGAAAAGCTCACACCGCTCCCCGGAATCGAACCTGCGACCTTTCGATCAACAATCTCAGCAGCTCAGTGCTTTAACCCACTGCGCCACCGGGGGCTCCCCCAGGACCCTCTACAACCTTGCATTTGTTAGCTCCTAGTTACCACCACAACCTAGCCAGAGAAGTTGGAATGATACAAGACTATTCCTTTGAGTCTGGCCATTCTTTAAGGCAAGGATTATAACTGGGAGAGTTATTCTGCCTACTGAGAGCAAGTTTCTTACTTGAAAATGTTTCCTCTTCTGCTACTCTGACAGGGATATATATTGTTCCTTATTTTGTTCTCATATACAAAAATGGAATATTCTAAAAGTTTTCTGGCCCACTAGCATCTCCCAACATGAAATTATGGCAGGTTTTCCATATTTTCAATGTGTTTTCACTTTATATGTGTGTTTGAAAGTTTTATTTGTGCTACAAAACACCAGGTTTTGCATACAAAACCAACATTTTTGCACAATCCACTGTACTATTATTTGCTTTTTCATTCCCACCTACCTCCACTTTAAACACACATTATAAATTGCTTTTAATGTTGTTTTCAGTTTAGTTGTATTTCAGTCAATGCCTTTGGTTTTAATCTAGATTTTAATTAGCACACTGGCTTTAGTTCTGATTCTGATGGAAATGGTAAAATTATATAAATAAAGAGTACCATGCCTCACAGACATCATGAATGTTAAATCCTTTTCTGAACCCATCTTAGGATGCAGTTACACTGTATAATGAATGATAGTTGACACTATTTTAACTTCCATAGCTCAATGCTATGGATTCCTGGGAGATGTGGTTTGGTGGGACACCAGAACTCTTTGGCAGACAAGGCTACAGATTTTGTAAAACTAACGTTCTCATGATTCCAAAGCATTAAACCACAGCTGTTTAAGAGGTGTCAAATTGCATTCATTATATAGTGTAGATGCATCCTAAGATAATGGTAATTACTTCATCTTGGCAGTGAACTCTATTAATTATGTGTGATTCCAACCTTAGTCCAAAAAACAGTGCAGTCAAAAGCCAAAAGTTTGAATAGGAGAAAGCTTGCAAAGGAGAGAGGTTCTCAAGCTGCTGCCAAATAGCGCAGAAAAGAGAACTGTCGGCTAGCCCTTCCCATGGGCTATATATACTCGAGGGAGATTGGCGGGGCTAGCTAGGGGCTAGCTAGGGGCTAAAATGTTCCGAAAGCTGTATTGCGCAGGCGCAGAGATACCAAATGTACGATTCACAGTGACTACGACAGGAAAGGAAAAAGATGTTTGGCAGATCATCAGATTCACTTTACTTAAACTGTAATTCTTATACATTTTTATTGTTTATGTGATTCTCAAAATAATGAATTTGTATGTTCAAAAGGGAATTATCTAAATACAGTACCTCTTTTTCTCAACAGCAGTTTCTTTGATGTGGATAAAAGATTTTGGAAATATTCCCTGTTAGAAAAAAAATGAATTGAAAATACTTTATCTTCAATGATAAGCCAAAGAGGACAGAACAATATAGAGAGAGATATGGAATCATGACATTACTCTCAAGGTAGCAAAATTCTGTGTCATACATTTTACAACTTAGAACCAACTAATCAAACTCAAAATTACTAAAAGTAGCAATCCCTGCGAGGTTCCTTATATTTTGTCATTATTTCCACAGTTGCTACTGTTCATGATTTATTTTGCTCCAGACTTTTCCACCTTTTTCCTCTCTCTTAAACCTAGTTCCGTGTTCACAATATTGCTTCTTCAGCTGCCTTCTGCTTTGGAGCACTTTCTTTCTGTCATATAAGTCACTACGATGGAAGGAGGGGTGAGTGAGTTTTCTATAATCTAGCTCACGTCAATTTCAGCTTTTCACCTTCTTACCAATTTATTGTTTCTCTTCTTTTGAGGTCCATCCAATAAGACTCTTCTTGCCTTCATGCCTGTGACCTAAAGTCATTTACTGTTCACCTGGCTCATTTTTCATTTATGATTTTGATTCTTGGTTGACTGCCTTCCCCTCAGATAATGGTCCCTTTCTTACTATACATGATTTTAATGTTCGTGTGATGACTCCAAAGATTCTGCTATCTCATGCTTTCTTTGTTTTGGACAAGCTTTATTCCGATTCATCTACATTTATTCATTTATTCCTTTAGCCATTGTCTTGATCTTGTTCTTATTAAGAATCTTGCTTTTAAATTACTGGATTTCCTTTGTCTGCTGTTACCTTCTTTCCTTTGTCCTTGTTCATAATCCACCTCCTTGATATTCTACCTTTTTGAGAGCTTCATTCCATTAATTTGAGGACTTTTTGCAAAAGCAGTGGTCTCTTCTCTATCTTCCTTTAATCCCGTTGGCTCCTTAGATTCAGCTCTTTCTTTACTCAACTTTATCTTCAGTTGTTGATAGGTTTGCCCCTTTGTCAACATATACATTCTCTTCTCCCAAAGCTCAGTCTTGGCTTAATTCTTTTATTTGGTATCTTCATTCATGCTTTTTTGCAGCTGAAGATTAGTGGGAGAAGACTATGGAGATGCCTGATGTTTTAAAATTGTGTGTGTGTGTGTGTGTGTGTGTGTGTGTGTTTGAACATACTGTTTATGTATGCTTTTCCTCTGTAAGAGTTCCCTTTCTATCTGGATATTGCCCTTTGCACTCTCTGGAGACAGCTCTTCCAAAAACACAGATGATTTCCTCCAGGTTAAGTCAAAAGGCCTATATTCAGTCTTTATTTTCCTTGATCTCTCTGCAGCCTTTGATACAATTTATGCTCTTCTGTTGCCTTTGTTTTAAGTCAGGGTTTGCTGATTCAGTTCTCAGCTGGTTTATGCCTTACCTCGCAGGTTGGCCATTCAGTATGGTGGAGGTCACATTTCTCAGCTATTGCAGCATCAATGCTTTGTCATCTAAAACTTAACATGGCTAAGACGGATCTACTTATTTTTCTTCTAAGACTGTGTTTACAACATACATTTTCCATCACTTTTAATAATGTTCTGATTTATGCTGTGAAGGAAGCCCAGAGTCTTGGCTTCATTTGTTTTACTCTTTGTGTTTTGATTCTCACATTGAGGCTGTAGCTAGTCATGGCAATTTTTTCTTTCTTACATTGCCAAAATCCTATCTTTTCTTTCCACTTCCTCTGCTAAGACCTTAGTTTATGGCTCAGACATTTCCCATTTTTGACTGATTTTCCATTATCTCACCTTAAGTCTCTGGATTCCATTCAACATTCTTCTGCTAAGATTATTATTATTTTTTTGGCCCATCATATTGATTGTGTTACCCCACTTTTGATATCTCTTCATTGGTTACCCATTCCTTCTAAGAGTCAATATAAGATTCTTGTTATAATGTTAAAATCTTTCACAATCTTGGCATCTTCTTTCTTTCAGCCCTTATTTCTTTTTACAAGACTTCTCAGGATCTGCATCTACGGAATTCTAGACCCCTTGCCCAACCAAGAGTTTCTTTTCCCTTGGCTCAGTTTCACTTGCTGCCTCATACTCTTGGAATTGCCTCCCTGAATATTTGTGGACTGCTCTTTTCCTCCTTGTTTTTAGATCTCAGTTGAAAGGTTTTGGGTTTTCCAAAGTTTTGGGATTTTTGTTTGACAATGTTGAGTAGTATTGTATATTTTGACTACATGTATTGGTCAGTTTGTTTTGTATTATATTGGGGATATTTTGCCGTTTATTTGGATTGCCTGTTTTGTACATACAGTTTTGTGCTTTGTCCTTCCCTCAATGTGTTTGTGTGTGCACATATGACGTTTGCAGGGCTCCTTGTTATTGGTTGTTCGCTGTAAAGCACCATGTACATCAGATGGCACTATATAAATAAATAGCAACCACAATCTATTGAACTATAGTATCTAAAAGCTTGAATACAGATCTCTCATGAACACTCCTGGAGTGGAGTGCCATGCAAGAAAAAGGGGAAGGGAATTTTCACCATTTACTGGATTTTACCCTGAGTGATATTTTGGATTCAGCTCAGAAGGCTTTAGATATATTCAAGGGCATCCATTTTCACTTTTCTTCTTTCTATATATCAGACTGCCACATACCATATTACAACTTTCTTTTGAAAGTCAACACAGTTCCTTAAGTGGTTTCCTACAAGCCAAAGAATACTGCAGTTTGAGAAACACCGTCTTGCAAAGCTTCTTTGAAAGCCTAGAATTAGTTGGATGATGGCCAAGGCAATTCTTATTAGCTCTCTGCAGAGGTATTTTTGTACCTGTCCATCACATGAAAACATTTCTGTTTCAATCCCATTCATTTTCTCATTGAAATATTACCCACCCACCAGATTTAGGTTGCAGTTCTGTAGAAATTTACCTGGAACTTAATGTTATTGAACTCAGTGGAAGTTACTAAAGATTTTAAGTGTTTAGGATTGTGCTGTACATTATTCACCTTGTCTGAAGTAACATCACATTCTTTTAATATGTTAGAAATTAAATCATCACATGGATTTTTTAAATGAGTATATAAGAAATAAAAAATAAACTCACCTCTATTCCTTTATGTCTCACAAGATATCCCTTGTACCAATCTAAAATTCAAAGGAGAATCACATTTATTTTAGCTGATATTTTAGGAGCCACGGTGATACAATTGGTTAAACCCTTGTGCTTTTGAACTGATGACCTAAAGGTTGGCTGAACTGATGACCTGAAGGTTAGCAGTTTGAATCTGTGAGAAGGGGGGGGGGGGGAGAGCTCCCGTCTGTCAGCTTGAACTCCTGCCAACCTAGCAGCTCAAAAACATGCAAATGTGAGTAGATAAATAGGTACCGCTTTGGCAGGAAAGAGCAAAGAGATGCTTCAAGCAATCTTGCCAGCCACACAACCAGGAAGTGATGAAAAATACATATCTGTGGAAAAATCTGGAAAATTCAATCAATTGTTTTCAACAGAGTCTGAGAGCCTAGACATTATCTGCTGAATAAATAGATACTTTGGCTTTCAGATGCTAAGTAGCTGCAGTTTGCAACCCAGAAATCTTTCATCATGACCAATGTAGCACTTGCCTGAACTTCGTTTCTATAAATAGAGAAAAAGAGAAGTGCTCCAAAAGATTACTATGTTCTTTGAACAGTGAGTTTTTCATAATATTCCTGCTCTTCACTGTTTATAAATCTTTGTGCCTCCTTCATGAATACATATAAGGCTATACGTTAGTATAGTCTCCCTTCATAGTTCTCTACCCATACGTGCTATTGACCCTGCTTAAAGGGAAACAAGTGGCCTCCTGCTACATGAACATGCTAGCTAAAATCTCAAGTTTTCATGGCTTCCTTCCTTTCTGTTTCCTATTGGTATCTTCTCCAGGATGACAATTTCTGCTTTTTTTTTTTTTTAACTTTATTCCTAAAGGCCTCTGAACTCTTCAGAACTGTGATTCATTTTACAACTTGATTTTGTTAAAGGAAAAGCCATAATCTGAAATGACAGTCCAGGCTTGTACAAATGTATGGAAGATATAAGAAGCTTGTTCTTCCAACTTCTATTAACCGCAGATTAGTACTATGTCTGAATAATTCACTATGGTTAATCCTAACTATAGTTCATCAAATCAAGTGTTTTCTAGTTTGAAGTTGTCTTGTTTGAAAGTTCAACTCTCACAACATGCTTCAGAGCTCATGTCCTGCCACTGAAATTCAGTTACAAGAGAAGATAGAAATTCCTCTTCATGTATTTGTTGTTGTTCATTCGTCATTCGTCTCCGACTCTTCGTGACCTCATGGACCAGCCCACGCCAGAGCTTCCTGTCGGCCGTTACCACCCCCAGCTCCCTCAAGGTCAGTCCAGTCACTTCAAGGATGCCATCCATCCATCTTGCCCTTGGTCGGCCCCTCTTCCTTTTGCCTTCCACTTTCCCCAGCATAATTGTCTTCTCTAGGCTTTCCTGTCTCCTCATGATGTGGCCAAAGTACTTCAACTTTGTCTCTAGTATCTTTCCCTCCAGTGAACAGTCGGGCTTTATTTCCTGGAGGATGGACTGGTTGGATCTTCTCGCAGTCCAAGGCACTCTCAGAACTTTCCTCCAACACCATAGCTCAAAAGCATCGATCTTCCTTCGCTCAGCCTTCCCTAAGGTCCAGCTCTCACATCCATAAGTGACTACAGGGAATACCATGGCTTTGACTAGGCGGATCTTTGTTGCCAGTCTGATGTCTCTACTCTTTACTATTTTATCGAGATTGGACATTGCTCTCCTCCCAAGAAGTAAGCGTCTTCTGATTTCCTGGCCACAGTCTGCATCTGTAGTAATCTTTGCACCTAGAAATACAAAGTCTGTCACGGCCTCCACGGTTTCTCCCTCTATTTTCCAGTTGTCAATCATTCTTGTTGCCATAATCTTGGTTTTTTTTATGTTTAGCTGCAACCCGGCTTTTGCGCTTTCTTCTTTCGCCTTGATTAGAAGGCTCCTCAGCTCCTCCTCGCTTTCGGCCATCAGAGTGGTGTCATCTGCATATCTGAGGTTGTTAATGTTTCTTCCAGCAATTTTCACCCCAGCTTTGCATTCATCCAGCCCCGCACATCGCATGATGTGTTCTGCATACAAGTTAAAAAGGTTGGGTGAGAGGATGCAGCCTTGCCGTACGCCTTTCCCAATCTTGAACCAGTCTGTTGTTCCGTGGTCAGTTCTGACTGTTGCTACTTGGTCCTTGTACAGATTCCTCAGGAGAGAGACAAGGTGACTTGGGATGCCCATCTCACTAAGAACTTGCCACAATTTATTATGATCCACACAGTCAAAGGCTTTAGAGTAGTCAATGAAGCAGAAGTAGATGTTTTTCTGAAACTCCCTGCCTTTCTCCATGTATTCTTCATGTATTAAAGAGTTACAATTTCATGGTGCTTCTAGAGGCACAATTTGTCTTTAGATTAGCCACAAAGTACCTGCATATCTTGTTCTACAGCAGTAATACAAATATTTGTATTGCCAGCATATTGCTGGATTTAACATGGGGGGGGGGGGAATCTAGTAGGAGTTGCATGCAAGTCTCATCTTCCCCATCCTTAGTACATTAATTGTGACTAATAACACCCTGAAAGCATTATGCTCACAACAATTTAGAACCATCAAAGCTAGTAGAAATGTAGAAAATCCCATCATTTATGGACTGTATGAAGTATGACATCAATACAACAATCTGGAATCCTGCATCAGAAGAGCCAAGACTTCAAAAGAAGAAAATAGTCTTTCTATTCACTTTCTCCCTCTGATCCCACTACACTGCTCTGCAGCACACCCAAATACCTGGGAGTTACTCAGGACTGTGCTCTGATCTACAGGAAGCACTACCTGGAGCAAACTTTTGTTGAGAGATGATCAGATGTCCTTGTTCATTTCCTCTCTGTTGTTGTGCTGTTGTAATTTTAGAGTTTTTTTAATACTGGTAGCCAGGTTTTGTTCATTTTCATGGTTTCCTCCTTTCTGTTGAAATTGTCCACATGCTTGTGTATTTCAATGGCTTCTCTGTGGTTGTGAGAGTGGTCCAGCATTTCTGTGTTATCAAAAAAAATGCTGTGTCCAGGTTGCTCCAGGCACTGTCAGGCCATTATATGCTAATCAAGGTGGTCAGTTAAAACATTCACACCTAGCTCCAGCAGACAAGAGTCCTTTGTCCCACCCTGGTCATTCCACAGATATATAAACCCTTTTTCCTAGTTCCAACAGACCTCACTACCTCTGAGGATGCTTGCCACAGATGCAGGCGAAATGTCAGGAGAGAATGCCTCTAGACCATGGCCATATAGCCCGAAAAAACCTACAACAACCCAGTGATTCCGGCCATGAAAGCCTTCGACAATACATTAAACTTAAACTATGGTTGGGAGGCCAAGCATTCGACCAATAGATACAGCAATTGAGATTGATACTGATCCGATGTTACTGACAATTGGTTTGACCTAGACTATGATTGAATTTTCATGGTTTTAAATGAATGTTTTAGTAATTTAATGTTTTAATTATTGTATTGTCGAAGGCTTTCATGGCCAAAATCACTGGGACAAAGAACGTTTAATTATTGTTTTAATTACAATTGTTATTTATGAATCTGTTTGATGGCATCAAATGATTGTCTGTTGTAAGCCGCCAAGAGTCCCCCCTCGGGGGTGAAAAGGACAGGATACAAATATGTGAAATAAATAAATAAAAACAATATAATACGAAAGCTGACTGGCACAACCTGGGGATCACAACCAGATACAGTGAAGACATCTGCCCTTGTGCTTTGCTACTCTGCTGCTGAGTATGCATGCCCAGTGTGGAACTCATCTCACCACACTATAACAGTGGATGTGGCTCTTAATGAGACATGCCGCATTATCACAGGATGACTACACCCTACACCACTGGAGAAATTACACTGTTTATCTGGCATTGCACCACTTGACATCCATTGGGAAGTAGTAGCCAATAATGAAAGGACCAAAGCAGTAACATCTCCATCCCATCCCCTGTTCAGATATCATCCAGCATGCCAGTGCCTTAAATCAAGAAATAGTTTTCTAAGATATACAGAGATACTCGCAGGAACACCTCAGCAAGCGAAAGTCCAAAAGTGACAGCCTCAAGCCGTGGCTGATACCGAAGGAAAGACTCCCTCCTGGGCACACAGAAGATTGGGTGACTTGGAAGGAATTGAACAGGCTGCACTCTGGAACCACGAGGTGCAGAGCCAACCTTAAGAAATGGGGCCACAAAGTGGAGTCCACGACATGCGAGTGTGGAGGAGAGCAAACCACAGATCACCTATTACAATGCAGTGTGAGCCCTGCCACATGAACAATAGAGGGCCTTCTTACAGCAACACCAGAGGCACTCCAAACAGACAGCTACTGGCCAAAGGACATTTAATATATTGCCAAGTTTTTAAACTCTGTGGTTTCTATTAAAAAGAAAAAAAGCATTACAACTGTACCCTTGGTTTGCTTCCGATTTGGTAAAGAAACCCCACTACACTGGCTCCCCACTTCCTCACCACACATGCGCGTGCACACACACACACACTGTTGTATTGTATTTCCAGTGTTTCTTACAATAATATGAGAAGGTTGTGGCAAATCAAACTAATCTGTGTCTGGGTTAGATGGGTTGCAGCATTCTCTTTTAGCTGATTTTTCCTGATGTGAATAAGGCATCCAGAAGATACAACAGCATCCCTTTCAGATGCTTGTTTTGCCCTATGGGCCTGTCAGACTGGACTATAATCTACCAATAGGAGCCAGAATGGCTTTGACAGCCATTTCCTGGAGGGAAAATCCACCTGAGTCTAAGCATAGCTTCACTGACAGCAGCCTAGACACGGCAGGATTGCAGAATGTGTACTGCATAACCATGTTGCAGTACATATGTATGTGTATGGTCTATTTATGTCCCAGCATTGAATATTTGCCGTTTATATGTTGTGCTCTGCCCTGAGTCCCCTTTGGGGTGAGAAGGGCAGAATATAAATGTTTTAAATAAAGAAATAAAGAAATAAAACTCTGTGTTGTTAGAGAGAGCTAAGGCATTCCCTCAGTTATCAAAATTAACTCCTGTGTTGTATGCCTTCATATCGTGTAGGGCAACCCTAAGGGAGCCCCATCATGGGATTTGCTTGAAAATATTTATTTAGAGGGAGCTTGTCTTTGCTTTCCTCTGAGGCTGAAAGGGCACAGTTTGCCTGAAGTCACCCAGGGGGCTTCCATGCTCAGGAGAGGATTCAAACTTTGGTCTCCAGAGTCATAGTAGAGTGCTCAAATCACTATTCCATGCTTTCTCTCTCTCTCTCTCTCTCTCTTGTGGCTAGTGAAACTGGGAATGGCCATTTTATTATGCCTAGATGTCACTGTAACATTAATGTGGTGGGTAGTTAACTGTAGGTGTGCTAATAATTTATAGGGTTAGACTGTACACTTGCAATTAAATGTTTAAAAACTGGCTGCATATCTAAGCGCAGTTGTGACTCTCTGAGCCATTGCTGCTCTCAGGCAGCTCAGTGTGGTTAGAAGTCTCCCAGAAGGCTAATGCCCTCTGCCCAGGAACCTGGAGACTCATCTGCGAAAGAGGTGACATAACAAAAAACCAGAAACAAAGAACATTTCAGTTTCTCTTGAAACCTGTTGAGAATCTAAGGCAATTTTGGAGAATTCAAAGATAGAGCATTCTGGGGTGGTCAAAGTATTCTACGAGTCAGACAACACACAAGTACACTTCAAAAATACAGCCATAAGGTGGGGTCATGAGCTGTCAGTTTATGATCCCTGGAAGAACTAAACATTTGTGGGAAACTAGGAGTGCCTGAAAGCCTAAAATGTAGTTCAAGAGAGACCTCTTCTGGTAAAAAATAAGTAAAGCAAATTGCCGCTTTGTTTTGTTTTGGAGCTTTATGCTAGTGACATCAGCCTCATGCATCACAGCAACCCCACAGAGCTTCTATCCTGTATCCATCTTTATTTACATTAATTAATTTTGTCATTTATTGAGTGCAACTGGGGTTCTTGAAGGTCAGTCTTTCACAGAGTTGCCATAAGATGCAATCAATCTGATGTCATAACAACAACCATATGTCAACTTGATGGCATGTAACAATCTATTTCAAAAGACAAAAAAAAGATTTCAGCATGATCATATTATTTGCTTCGCAACAATAAGGAAAACTAGATTTCCATTTGAAATATTTTGCTGGGTCTTAAGCTACTTGGTTCCCCATTGTTGTGTTTCAAAAGAGGTTCAGAAGGGAAGGGAAGGAGATTGTTTTTAATTCCTTTCCTTTCCCATCATAGAAAGTGGAGGCTCAAGACACAACCTCTTCCATGAAAATTGTTTATTTATTTGCATCCATATAGGTCAGAATTGCATGCAGCACCATTGATAATATTAATAAGACAGATTGCTAAAACACCTTGGGTGGACGGGTTGTTCCATGAGATGGAAATTTCCTTTCCCTGATGCCTATTTTATTCTAAAGGTTCTGTTTGCTGCCATTAGGCAATGGGCCACGTGGCAAAAACTCATTAAAACCAATGGAGAAGATATTGATGCTCTTTAGTTTTGTGGTCATAGCAGCTGTAAAGCTGAATGAGAACATCTTAGGGCATATAATCCCACTTAAGAAACTGACCAAGGATAAATCAACTGAAACTGAATCCTGATAAAACAGTGGCCTTGTCAGAAATCTAATTTGTCCTGATTCCTAAGGTTCAGGCTTGCAGTTTGGGGATACAACTCAATTCATCCTGGGCACCAGAGCTCCAAATGACTTCAGTGGCTTGGAGTGCCTTTTATTATTTATTTATTTATTTATTTACAGTATCTATATACCGTTTTTCTCACCCCTAGGGGGACTCAGGTTTGATGGGTATACCAATTGCAACTATTGTTGGGAAAGGATCAGTAGGCATTGACTAGACTATTGTGATGTATTCTGTGCATTAATATGGTGCAGAATACTTCAGCTAGGCCTCTGATGGGGAAACATACCAGCAATATCAGGCATGGGCAAACTTCAGCCCTCCAAGTGTTTTGGACTTCAACTCCTAAATTTCCTAACAGTTGGTAAGCTGGTTGAGATTTGAGCTATATATAACACCACCTCAGCTTGAACAAGTGCACCAGCTGTGCATTGGCCACCAAGCCTGCTGAATGTCTCATTGTCAGAGTCCTCCACAATTTAGGACCTGCTGTCCTTCTCTCCTATAGACCCATTTGGCCCTTGTGGTTGTTTGGTGCAGTCCAAACAGTAGTGTTATTAATAGTAGTGGCATTAACTATATGCTTTCCCCATTAAATATTTGCCATACTGTACTGTGTAATGATCATCATTTTGTAAATTTGGAATGTAAGCAATATAGATAAATTGACAAATAAATGCAGATATATGTACATAACAATTTGATAATAATGAGATTTCCCTGATTAACAACAAGTACCCTCAGAGAAGAGCATGATTCCTTCTAAAAAACAATCATTCCAACTACACATTAGAATAAAAATGTCATACAGCTGCATTTTCTCAAGAATTCTTTCCTTACATTGCACTAGTAATCACAGCAGTCATATTTTAAGACTGTAAAAAAAGCAATCCTTCCAAATAAGTTTCTTACCTTGACAATCTTCCAGTATATGGACTACATCACCAATATGCAGAGATAACTGTGGCACTCTTGCAGCTCTGAAATTGTATATTGCTATGAAAATACAAAATAAAATATAAATGAAAGATTTGAAGATAAAGTTTGCACTCAGTTGCACTCAGTCGTCATGACAAAACGAACTACAGCAACAAGACCTTTATGTTTGTTTGCACCCCCCCCCCCCCCCTTTGCTTCTTTTCCACTAGGGCTTTTGCTTCCATCATCAACAGACTTCTAAATTCTCATTTCATCCAAATTGCCAATTCTGATTACTGCTTACTATTATTCAGGGAAGCAATCCAGAATTGTAAGCCATGGTTTGAAACCAACTTGCTTTCCTAAACCATATTTTTTCTTGCATTCAGACGAGCTTTTTTTCCCCTTCTTGCAGATATGCTAGAAAGATAAAAGAGTCAGGAGCCCAGGTAGTTTACTGTTACATGTGAGCCAAGCCACAGAGAAATACAGAGATGAATCACCATGATAATGTTAGTAGGGTGAAATGGCACAAATAGCAATTAAACTTAATTATGTCAAAATACATTTGAAATCAAGAAATCAGCAACATGAGGGGACTGACCCCAAGGCTGCTAGCAGAAATTTGGCTTACAGCACAATATTATTTAACTGCCAATCATATGTGTGGCAAGAAAGAACAAGTAGAGAGTCACATAAATAAAATATTTGAATCAAGTGGCAACCATTCTGCTTTTTTAAGTTATGAGAGTTTCAGGGTTGTAGTGTTCCATCAACAGAAACAAGGTTCATTCACACTGGGTCCATCCATCTTTTTGCGATGCCCAGTATATCCCTTCTTAACCCATCTCATAGTATTTGACAATACTCATCGGCATGAGAAATTAGCTACAAAAGGTGAAGCAGCAGAAACTGGAGAACCATTTTGTTCCAAAGAACTAACATATCTACACAAATCTAATCCTTGTCTTTTAAAGCTAAATTACATAGCCAAAAATGAGGTGCACATTAGAATCGCACACAGAAACCACCTAGGCCCCTCTGTCAGGCTGAGGTCCGTGAGCTGACTAGTCTCAGTCTGATGGAAGGGCACTGGCCTCATTCACAAGGCGTTCAAAATCCTCCCCATGGCTTTGAAGGTCTCCAGAATGAGGCCTCAGTTGGGAAACTGCCACCCTTCCATCAAGCTGAGACTGGCGAGTTTGCCAGAACAGTCAACAGGCAAGGCAAAGCCACATATTACATTTAACAACAAATCATTTTTTCCAATGCCCACCTTCAAAATTGAAATGTGCATTACAATTGGTTGTACATTATACTTGAGTAAATAGTTATTTTCTTGTGCAAAAAATGGATGCAAACCAATATAATGCACAATTGAGTTCTGATGGGTTAATGTCATTTGGAAAGAAAACCTTCCACAGATGTTATTAAATCCGCTTGAAGGAAAAGAGTAAAAATTAGACGTGCTCAAAACTGAGAATTGGTTTTTCGATGTTAAATAAATTGTTATATGCTGAACTGGGTTTTTTCTGGGGGGGGGGGGGGTACACTTTATTTCTGTATCCACAAATAATGGCTTCAAATTGTTCCAAAATTTTTTCTTGATTCACTGCTTTTTAAAAAAAAAATCAGGTTTTGTTTTGTTTTTGTGGCTATATATAGAAATCTGTTTCTGTATACAACAAAATGAAATAAATACCAGTGCGATTGAATTTTATAGCAAACTTAAGCCATGTTGCTCTCTTTCCTCCTTAACCTAAACTATTGAAACACATTTTGTCTTTCACTTGTCACATTCAAAACATATGACAAAACACAATCACAATGCAAATTCAGCATATATAGTCCTTTTTCATCAAGCTGTTTTTTCAATGCATTCATCTCCATTGTTGTTGTGGCGATGGTGGTGTGCATTTAAGTGTGTGACTTGCTCAAGGTCACCAAGTGGGTCCCCTTAGCCTTGCGAGGATTGGGACCCTGGTTCCCAGAGTTGTCGCCCACTGCTCAAATTGCCATCGTGGTACTGTTCCATTATTACTAGAATAAAATAAGAACTCTTCAACAAAAAGAAACTATATCACCAAGAACATCATATGTACATAGGACCTAAATACCCTAACAGTGCCACATCCCATCCAATTTTGGAAATTAAGGAAGGCCAGCCTTGCATAGTAGTCAGGTGAGAGACAGCCAACAAATATAAAGTGTTGCTGGGCTCTATTTCTGAGGAAGGAATTGAGAAAACCACCTCTGAGTATTCCTTGCCTAACATATGAAATCCATGTGGTCATCATAAGTTGAAAGGCAACTTGAGGCCACATTATACCTTTCACTATCTAATGATCTGCTGATATGTACCCCACTCATCACAAGTAGCATGTGTTGGATTTTCTTAGTGGGTTGTAGATGGTTTGTATGTTGTGTTTCCTCATCAGCTTCCCTATGCAGTCAGTGGTTCTCTTTGATGTACAGCTTGCTAAACAGGTTGATTTTTCAAAACAAGCTGATGCATCTTCTTCTGAGTCCACTGTAAACATTTCACAATAGAATTGTGTAAATGTCTAAAATACATTCTAAGTAATGTTTAGAAACCTTTTACTACTGTTGCCAAACTTTTCAGAACCCCAACAGTGAGCTAAGGGGACCTAATTTGGGGTCAAGACCCAAATTTAAGAAGTAATGGTCTAAATAAAGGAACAAGTAAAACTGGGAAGAGTCTGTTGGTGTGGGTGTTTTAAGTACATATTTTTAATGAATAAGGAATTTATCTATGACCCCAGTAAAGTTTAGTGAGGAAACAAACACAAACAAAAACACCTACCAAAAAGGTGTAACTCAGAATAATTTAACCTTCCTTATAAATAGAAGTGGAGGCCCCTCAAGACTCTGTATCCCATCCCACTCAGCAGAATGGTAGTAACCAGGCTTAGATTGCTTAGATTAATTCTCTATTGGTTAGAGAAGCAATCCAGTGAATGAAGGCTATGGGTTCTCCCACTCTGTTGTATTCAGTATTAATTAGCACTACCCAGTACAAAGGTTCTTAAAAATGTTTCAATACCATCTTTTCATTTAGTTATCACCACGATTCTGTCCACTCATTTAAACACAAAGAAGCCATATGAATGACCTCAATGGAATACAGGTAATGTATTTTATTGTTTCTAGATTCAAATCAATATTGGTATTTTAGTCTTCACTTAGCACAGTGTGCATCTCTCTGATGCTCACTTGCCTAAAGTTGTTTGGGTTTAGGAGCGGCACTCTAGAGTCATTGATTCCAACAATGCAATTTCAGTTCTCGTCAGATGTGGGAAAATAATACTGGCACCAATTTTTATTTCTCGAGAGAGGAGAAAGCAAAAAACAAAAACAAAACCCCTACATCTTTTTATTACAATGAATGGGAGGAATAGAGTCACATATGCTCTGAGAGATGTCTAAACTCCTATTCGTGTTAGGAGTCAGATCAAAAGTCAGGCCTCCCTTTTCAAAGCTGGAGTATTCTCAAAGACCTTGGAAGGAGATGCACACTCCTTCAGAGTTTCAGGCAATCTCTCCTGCAGACTGAATCTATTTCACATTGATTTTGGCATATAGAGAAACTAAAGAAACAGCTGTGAAAGAACGACATATTCTCTCCTTCAAGCACCATGATGGGTTGTACTTATTTGAAGAAAATAAAAGCCAAAGTTCAAAATATAATTGACGTTACTAGAATAACAGTATTTTTGTTTCTTGGTCTCTTTGAAAAATAATGTGAGTATGGCGACATCCAACCAACTGACAAAGGAAGTGGTTTACAGACTTGATGTTTTCTGAGTAAGTGGAAATTTACTTGGTTTCAAGTCTTTTAAAATTACTCAAGTTTTTGTATTTAGATAAAATGATAATTCTGGAAATGTGAGGGTAAACTCCCTTTATTTGTTTTATAAAAAACCTATTGCCTAATAATGTATCCCGTCAGCCCCATCAACTGAAAATTGCTATTTTGACCACATATGCTATAGCCCATGAAAGCTTATGACACAATAAATTTGTTAATCCAATCTCAAGAGCATATATATGTGCATGTGACCCATATATGAGAAGCTCTAGGGAGCAATATGCATCTCTGTATTTCACTTACTTTGGAAAAAAAGGAAAAGTGGAGGCTTAAGGTGTTTTGCAATATTCAGGTTTAATTTACAAGTACTGTACATAGCCTGAGCAAAGGGGGGGGGGGAGTTCTTTCAGCTTCTCTCTATCCTACATTAGATTTCTAGAGCTGCACCAACAGATAATGTTAGCTTATAGAGTCTTAAAAACCAGCTTCTCTTCCTCTTACTCACTTTCTCCGCCCCAGCGTAGGCCTAGATTCCACCATAGCTTTGAGGAACCTATTCACCCCCTAGTTGCTTTTTCCAATTTCAAACAACCAGAGTGAATGAATCTTCATGAATCTTAAATATCAACACTATCAATATTCATTTGCCAAGACATGACTAGAGTTTGGGCAAGTGTTGCCTTAAGGCACTGGTGAACAAAATGCAGTTCTCTGGATATTGGGCTGCAGCCCCTATCAGCCTTAGTTGGCACAATGGTGTGAAATGATGGGAGTTCATCTCCATCAATATCTGCAGAGACATACTTCAGGCTACCCTGGATTTATATAGTCCTATTTGCAGAAATTAGCAAAGTAAAGCAAAATAACTTTAAATATTCCTGCTTCAAAAGCAAATGTCCCTGCCTAGGCATTGGGACTTTTCTGCACAAAATGTACTGTTTTCAATCATACTAGTGAGTGTCTGAAGTTAAGGATGCACCAGGAGCTCCATATGTCTGAGGGGCAAGGAAATATTTACAGCAAAATTGTACTTTCTAGTGTTATCTATGGGAATATGCTGTCTTGGCAATACACTGAAGACAAACCAAACATATAGATTTTGTTTAAATGAGCTGTATACATTGTCAATGGCACTGATTTTATCTGTAAGCTTTGCTCTTTATCTAGATTCTGATGCTAGTTCAAATTAGGTCTACCTTACAACTTACTATTGATTGACTCCAGTGAAAAATGAGAAAAACTTAGCTCCTGATCTAAGAAACCCTAAGGAATCTCCTTAGACAAGATGGGTGGGTGGGTAGGTGGAGAGGATGTGGACATAGGGGTGCAGCTTTGATAAGGAAGCAAAATGAAGACTTTGCCCTCCAAATAGGAATTCTGCTCCCAATGCAATTTCCCTTGAATTTCTATAGAGGAAAATGCAGAAAGAATCAACTGAAATAATAGGCATTCACAGCATGATGAAAATGAAAAATTCATACTGCTGTTTCAAGGCCGGCCTAAATATATCAGCCACAGTTGTAGACTCACAACTTCCCTTTGCAATATTTATTTGTCCATGTTTTGCCTCATCATCATTTTTACAGGGGATGCGAACAAGAACAACTGAACAATTCAATCTCCACCAAAGTTTAAAAAATTCAAGTTGTAAAATTAATAGGACAATAAATCAACTTCTGGAGTATTTGGTGGACTGATCTAAACTATTATATGATTTTCTGTTCAGGACAACTACTTTTTAGATCAGGCTTTTAAAATCTCAGTAGTCATTAAAAACAAACATCTAACATTTAACAACTCATTTCTCTCTAACTGCATGATTTGAGAACTACAAAGGTGAAAGCAGAACAGATGGTCTGCATTATGAAATGTACATTTGCATGTCATAGGCAATGCCTCATTTTGTTCCCGCTTTACCATACAAAGCAACCTTATATTCACTTGAAAAGCCTGGGTGGGGAGCTCAACTATTAGAAAGAAATTGGATTTAGAGGATATCTTGGTGGTGTGGGATCTGCAAAAGCATGGCTCCTGCCTGCAGCTTACATCTGCGATAGCAGAACACACGGGAAGAGACCATATGATGACTTTTGCTGATGCCAACTTCAAAATGTAGGGAATTATACTGATACCAGTTTGAAAATGAGATACAATTTCACCTGTTTGTTGTTAGTGACCAAACAGCATGGCAAGACATACATAATAAAAGTACATCTTCCCCATATATGTGGGGAAAGGGGAAAGACTAATTGAAGCATTTAAAACAGAAAGGAAAAATTCTGGACCCAGACATTACACAGGCCCAACCTAGAGCACTGGTTCTCAACCTGTGGGTCTCCAGGTGTTTTAGCCTACAACTCCCAGAAATCTCAGGCAGTTTACAACCTATTAGGATTTCTGGGAGTTGGAGGCCAAAACATCTGGGGACACACACAGGTTGAGAACCACTGACCTGGAGCCTATGTAGTTAAGAATATGAATACTGATGTGTTTTAAGCTGCCTTGACTACAAGTTTATTTTTATTTTAAGCAACTGACAAAGACAGAAGCAAAGCATTCTAATCACAGTAGAATCAAAGAGCTGGGCATGTTTAGCCTGAAGAAGAGACGGCTGAGAGGAGACATGATAGCCATGTATACATATGTGAGAGGAAGTCATATGGAGGAGGGAGCAAGCTTCCTTTCTGCTGCCCTGGAGACTAGGATGAGGAACAATGGCTTCAAACTACATGAAAAGGGATTCCATCTGAACATTAGGAAGAACTTCCTGACTGTGAGAGCCGTTCAGCAGTGGAACTCTCTGTCCCAGTGTGGTGGGGGCTCCTTCTTTGGAAGCTTTTAAACAGAGGCTGGATGGCCATCTCTTGGGGGTGCTTTGAATGCAATTTTCCTGCTTCTTGGGGGTTTGACTGGATGGCCCATGGGGTCTCTTCCAGCTCTATGATTCCATGATTCTACAGTGAATTACTGTAATAAATAAATGTTTGCTGCACCTCACTGGGTTCTACTTGTGTAAACAGATTTTTGTTCATTTTTAAATCATACGCACATAAAAACACCAAGAATAAGTTGAAAATGTGCAGTCCAAAGGATGAATCTTTTTTGTTGTAAAGAAGGCTACATTGTTTTTTTTAAAAAGTGTTGTCAACATTCCTTAGTAACGATGTCAATTTTTCCTATCTTGAGTTGTCAACAGAAAATATGAAATAGTGAGAGAGAAACCTCTTTTGGGGAGCAATGAGCAATGAAAGAGAGAGTGAAGGAGGTCTTCAGCACAGAGGTCATCTACACAAGGACATTCCCTCTCAGGTATCTACAGGTCAGAACTGCTGATGGCATTGTCTGAAAACAAGTTTTTGTGAATATAAAGTTAGTGAGCCCAGTAGCTCTTTTCCATAATCAGTGATCTTTTCCATAACAAAATGAATATGTTGACCAGATTGGATTAAAATGCTATCTGTGAATTTGTTATGACTGAATACTTTAGTTTCTCTTTAGATGGTATAAATCTTTCACTTGAACATCTTCTCTGCTGCCATGGATTTCAAAGTGGAATAAAGTGGAGCTATTAAGAATCCCATGTTTCTAGAAAACGAGGGTAATGGACTTGACATGCCTTGAAGAACTCAAGAGATTTCTTCCCATTTGCACAAGAGAACTATTGTTTCAGCTCATTGCTTTTGCAATAGTAGCTAGCAAGCTTATTATGAGTTTTGAATTATTTTACAATATCGCCATATAATTTCTTTGAAACAGAAAAACATTTTGCTGCCAGCATTTCTTCCAGAAATCAAGTAGTTGTCTGACTCATTTCATGCAAAGGCAAACACATTGGAGCATGCATACTGTTCTGCCAGAAACATAGGAAGCTGCCTTACACCAAATCAAGCCATTATCCATTAAGCTCCATGTTAACTACCCTCATTGGCAGCAGCCTTCCAGGATTTTAGACAGCAGTCTTTGCAGGTCTTACATGGTAATACTGGAGACCAGATGTGGGATCTTCTGTTTCATTATGTAGATTAACATTTATGTTTACTGATTTAGTGCTTTCATACTTGGAAGTCCCCTTAACACAGAACAGTTTGTGCTTCCCTTTTAGTACCTGGAATCCCTAGTGGGTTAGTGGCTAAGCAATCTATATTGCTTCCTATGTACTTATTCTGGAGTAAAAAAAAGAACTCTTATGGCCTATCAATGTCTGCCTCTGAAAACATGTTTTCCCCTATTTCCTGTCTGTGCAAGAGCTTACAAGAAGACAAAATTACACAACTGAGTCAAAGCCTCAGAAGAACTTAGATGTTTAAACTTTCAACTGGGTTATCAAATGTTGAAGAAATGTTACTTTAAAATTAAATTTAATGTCAATCAGGTTATAATTTCCACCATGGGGTTCTGCCTTGAGACTCAGAAACCAGTACCAACTAAAGACACCTAGGAAGCAATTCATCCTTACAATCCTCTTCTAAGTGTATGCCCATAATGGGCCCATCAAAGCTGTGGCAAGCATCTCACTTGTTTTTCTGCATTGCTTTGCTGATCTAGCCACTTTATTTGCAGCACTTCTCCCCACACCCAGCAGAGGAAGAAAGACAAAAAGAGAAAGCTCTATCATACTTACCCACACCAACTTTCTTATCACTTTTGTGCCAAGGAGTCATTGCCCACAAATTCACCGTGGTTCAGTAGAAAGGCTGAATGGGAGCAGAGTCAGAATGCATAAAATCCAGCAGCATACGCATCTGGAGCCCAATGAATCAAAAGGCCACTTTAGCTACCGCTCCAGTAGCACTGATCTCTGCTCATCTCACAATCCCTCTACTTCCTTCCTCTTTCTCTAGCACTCGCCTTATTGTGCCTCTTTGATGCTAAAATGAAAGTGATCTTGCTATGTAGAGGAAGGGGTAATACTCGCTGGGTGTCTCACAAATAGGACAGGGAGAGTCACACATACATATAGGAACAAACATAAAGTGACTCCAAACTGATCAAATGAAACAGTTCAAATGTTTCATACAAGTGCAAAATCTTTACTTTTAAAAGTCCACATGTAGTCCATTCCTTGTCACTCAAACTCCATCTAGTTTTTCACCTTCTAGTGACTCCTTGTGTTAATTGCTTTTTGCTTTTAACATCCACTGCCTGTGATCTTCCCTGCATTCACTAACAGCCTTTTGCCATCAGTCTTGATCACCTGCTTTAAACATTAGAACATGTGCACGATGCCCCTTACAATTTGTGACTTATCCTTCAACCAATTATCCTTCAAGCCAACAGATTTGAGAAGTTATTTTGACTACATGCCAGAGTATGTTATTCATTATGGTACTAAACAGACTAGTATTCTTGTTTAATGTTTTCCTTTGCCAGATTCATGGCCACTTCCATTTCTTTCTTTCTTTTTGTTTAGTTGTATTTTATCTAAATTCTTACAGTACTCCAGTTTATACTCTCTAAACCATGCAACTTACATTACCATCTTTAAGGTAATGAAAAAGAAGGAAAGATGGGTTGAATCTCAGAACACTAAAATCTTAGTGGGAGCCCTTCCTCTTTAAAAAAAAAAAGAAAAGGGTAAATCCCTGAAAGCTGCAATGGTCCCAATCTAACCTAGATAAACATGTATTGTATGGAAAAGAGTTAGTGAAGATGGCATGCTATTTATATAATAAACGCTTCTATCAATATACAGTTCATTCAAGTGTATATAAGAGTTGGTGTTTCCCAGGGGAAGTTTAGGAAGAGTCTAGGGGAGAATTTTGCCTCAGTTGTTCCCTCACCACCCCCCCCCCCCACCACCACACACACACAGTTCTCACAAAGTTTGATGCAGTTCAATAGATTAATAGTCAACCAGGTTTCTTGTCTCTTTATTCTTATGGTGTCAGCAATTAATCAAATTGACTGCTGTCACATCATAATAGAGACATAAGAAACATGAAACATGGGTGGATAAGGACCACTTTGCCTGTTGCTGTTACCTGTTTTGTCGCCCATTGCACCATACTATGCTCACAGATCAGCACACAAAGCCTCTCTGCACAGAATATAAAATCTGGGGGGGGGGGGGGGGGGGACATGTACAGCCAACATTAACACTTAAATGTATATTACTTGTAAGCGAAAGATCTCCAATACCCAACACCTTAATTGTATACACTGTATTTATTACGCTAGTTATATATGGTTTATGTAATGTGGGTTATTTGTTTATCTGTTTTATTTGGGGTTATGGTGTTATGTTTTTTGTGTCATGTAATTTCTGTTGTTTTAACCATTGTTTGCCGCTTTGAGTCCCACCAATGGAAGAAAAGTCAAATAATAATAATAATAATAATAATAATGCTCATTCATGACAGGAGATCAAACTGCTATCCCAGCTCTCTACTGATTGATCTTGGAGGCATAAGCACGGCCTGCTGTTTGAGCAACAGAACAGCCCTTATTTATTTATTTATTTATTTATTTATTTATTTCGGGTACTTTTACCCTGCCCTTCTCAACCCCTGACTCAGGGCGGCTTACAAAAAAGGCATAATTCGATGCCTACATAGAATACATATACATATAAAACAGCAATCAACAATTATCACAGTTAAAACAGTCAGTATATAACACAATCAATAAAAATAAAACACAATCAATAAAAACTAATCTCAAGCTCAGCGTTTGTCTTTCAGAGTTCCATAATTCCATTCCACTTTGTCAATTCCTGTCCATCGTCGAAATCCTTCTTTATCTGCCTGATTGTCCGAATGCCTGGTCCCAAATCCATGTTTTCAGTTTTTTCCTGAAGGAAAGGAGGGATGTCGCTGTTCTAATTTCCCCGGGGAGTGAATTCCACCGGTGAGGGGCCACCACCGAGAAGGCCCTGCTCCTCGTCCCGCCAATCTCACTTGTGAAAGAGGCGGGGTCGAGAGCAGGGCCTCCCCAGAAGACCTTAGACTTCGAGGTGGGATGTAGAGGGAGATCCGTTCGGACAGATATTAGAAGTGTCATTCCAAAATGAAACCACTGGCTCAGAAGACCCCAGAGACCTTTGAAATACTTACAAGGATTACTGGGCATAAAAACAGCAAAACCTGCAGGATCTCAATTAGGAACCACACAGAGGCCCTCAAAGGTCTAATCAGGGCCTACGGAGCCCAACAAACCTAACTAGGGCCTGCAGAGGCCTACTTGGGATTTTTGATAACTGGAGGCCTAAATGTGTCCTACTGGATCAATAAGGAGCTGGCAAGGACAGCGCAGGCGCGAAGTCTAAATGGCATTGTAAAACTTTTGGAAGCCAGGGAGATACCTTAAGGCACATCAACTGTTGTAAAAAGACCTAAACGGGGCAGAGATCTGCCACAAGCTAGTAGTGGGGATAAGCTACTCTACTATCCCAAGATCCACCACAAAGTTGTTCCTGCGAGTACCCATTAACACATTGCAGGGCCATCATTAGCCAGAATGAGCTGTAGCAGGCCAAAAGGAAGGAGCTTCATTAATGAACTCTCCAGTTGCAGTAGGTGACAAACCAATAGGTGGTGGGGTTCGTAATTGGTAGGCGGTTGCCTGTTAGTCTTCTGTGAGCACCGAGCGAGGAACATGCATGCTTGTGTTACCACCGTGTAGGCACCTCCTAGTCAAGGCCAGTTTTGCGAGGCTGTCTCTACTTCTTCCCTCATTCATCTCCACTTCCCTGTCTATTCTGATTTGAACTGAAATATATGACAGATAAACCAGTTCAAAACGGGTAATTGTGGGATTTCTTATCTTGATATTCTGGGTTATATGGCTATGTGGAAGGGCCCTGAATCCACACTGCCATATAATCCAGTTCAATGTGGATTTTATACAGCTGTGTAGAAGGGGCCTGGGACACACATGCACGTCCCACAATTAATCACTGGGGGCTCTTCCACACATATTTGTATCTCACCCTTCTCACTCTAAAAAAGAGGACTCGGGGAGGCCTTACAGCAGGCAGCGATTCAATGACAATACATATAAATATAGAAATGAACAAACACAATTAAAACCATCCAATTAAATGTTAGTTATTAAAACATCAATTAAAATCATGTAATCCAGATCATAGTCCAAAGCCTGTCCAATTGTCAATTCCATTAGTCTGTTATCCTTATTGCACTATTTACTGGTTGAATGCTTGGTCCCCTCAGCCACATCTTAAGCTTCTTCCTGAAAGATAGGAGGGAGGGAGGTGACCTGATGAAGGGACATTATTATTATTATTATGTCTCTTATGCAGGAGGGGCACCATTGTGTCCCTAGTGCAGGGGTGCAGGAATAGCAATGTACCACTAGGGGGGACTGGCAAGCCATACCTCCGGGGAACATAGCAGATTCCAGTCCCCTGACGTTTATGCTTCACACCTTTCTGGCAAGGGGATGCAGGGGGCATCATGACCTGGGACTGATAGTGGGCTGCAGGCTACCTCACCTTAGGATGAGCTCACCTCTAGCCAATCACTCTGCCAATGATGTAATCCAACCCACTGTCACCAGGCAAGCTTTGCAAAGAGCACAAGAAAGATATATAAACAGCTTGGCTGATCAATAAACTTTGAGGTCACTTCTTCACCCCCCTTGACTGTCTGGTGGTTTTCTTCATGCGTCTCCAACAACCTGATCCACATTGAACTGGATTATATGGCAGTGTGGGCTCAGGACTCCTACATACAGCCATATAAACCAGAATATCAAGCTAAAAAATCCCACAATATCTGTTTTTAACTGGGTTATTAAGAGACCACACTGCCATATATTCCAGCTCAAAGCAGATAATGTGGGATTTAATTCAGCTGTGTGGAAGGGGTCTTAGTATCATTAGGTGTCTCCACTGAAACTTTATCACCAATCCTTGTTTACACAAGCCAATTTTGTTTAAAAAAACCCAAAATCGCTAGGAGTTGGAAAGGAATCTTATGGGGTCAGATTCAGTGGGGAAAGAGGAAATTCCTAAAGGAGCAACTTTAAAAATAAAGCAAATCTAGCACTTTTTACTTGGGCTGGGTGGGCTGAAGTGTGAGAAATTATGGAAAATATGATTGAATCTTATTCTTTTGAGGAGTTTTGGCATAACCCCCCCCCCCCCATTTTTATACTAAAATTCGAGGAATCACCTTGAGCTATCCGCTGCTCTTCTCAGCAACTTATTTATGTGAACAAGGGTTTTCAGTTTTGCTGGTAATTAAAAACAAGTCTAGGAATTGATTGAAAGTGATGCTATGCATGTAGCTTTGAGCAATATTAGCCCCAGGATTACCCAACTTGTAAAGAAGATGCAAGCTCAAAAATCACATTGATGCAAACCGAATTTAATTTTCTATTTTAAATGTTTTTATATTATAACTAGCTGTGCCCTGCCACGCGTTGCTGTGGCCTATAGTAAGAATTTTCGAGGTAGAGGTAGATATCTGGAATATTATGAAAGAGAGGTACCTACCTATTCCTTCCCTCTTTTTCTTTCCCTTCCCCTTTGTCTCCTTTCTTCCTTCCCTATCTTTTTCTTTCATTCCTTCTTTCGCTCTTTGGTTTCATCCTTCCTTCTCTCTTTCCTTCCTTCACCCCCCCCCCCTTTCTCTACTTCTTCATCTCCTTTCTTCCTTCTTTCTCCTTTCCTTCCTTCTTTCACTTTTTTATTTCCTTTTCTCCTTCCTTCTTTACTTCTTTCCTGCATTTACCTCCATTTTTCTTTCCTTTCTACTTTCTCTTCCTTCCTTCAGTACCTCTTGCTTTCCTTCCTTCCCTCCTTCCTTCTTTCCCCCCCTTTCTTTTTCCTTCCTTCCCCCTTTCCTTCCGCCCTTTCTTCTCTCCTTCCATGTGTTCTTCCCCAATACCATGGTAGAGTCCCTTCTAACTCTATTCTATGAGTCTATTTAATATAGTAATATATAGTAGTAGCATTATATAAAAGTATATATAACAATATATGTATGTATTATATAGTATATATATGTATGTGTAATATATAAAGTATTGTAATTATATATTACACACACACACAGAGCAGCCAGTGATCCAACGTCCATCCATGTGTGTGTGTGTGTGTGTGTGCATGTGTCCACACTACCATATAATCCAGTCCTAAGTAGATAATCTGGATTTTACATGGCAGTGTGGAAGGGTTGACTTTGGGTGCATCTACACTGTAGTTTTAATAAAGGAGGATGAAGCTGGTGAGAGGAGAAGAAAAAGGAAGGAAAGAAAGGGAGGGAAGGAGAAGGAAGGGAAGTGGAGAAAGGGAGGGAGGGAAGGTGGGTAGGAGGGGGTTGGACCAGATGGCCTTTAGGGCTCCCTTTCAACTGGTTGGCCATCTGTTATGAGGGCTTTGATGGTTTCTTCCTTTACTGCCAAATGAGGTTGGGCTGGTCTTTAGGGCTCCTTTCCAAGCCATGTCAGTTTCGTGTGTCCGTATGACCCCTTCCTCCTTCCCTTATGCTGTGGGAGTGTGTGTGGGGAAGAGTCAAGAGTGTGTGCACAGTGTGGCCCGCCTCCCTTTTTTCCTTCCCCTCCCCCTCTCCTCCTCCTCCTCAGCCCTTTGATCCCTTGCCTTAGTGTTCGTTAGGGGCCGCAGTTGCTTCAGAACTTTCATTCTGTGTCCTCAGCGGGAGGGGGCAGGGGAGGTGTGTTGTCCTCTTCCTTTTTGGAATTTAAAGGTGTTTTGTGGAGTTTTTTCAGTGATGGTCACTCCTTGGATTGTGAGGAGTTTTATTGCCAAATTTGGGGTCATTTGGCCCCGCAGTTTTTTTGTTTTTAAGCCACTCATTATGCACAGAGCATTTTTATATATATAGATAGTACTCTTAATTCATGTTACTATTAAGTTTAATGAATATGTGAAAAGTGTTGAATAAAGTTTATTTTTAGATCAATATAGTTTATTATTTTTGAACCTTGTGGTCCCTGTTAACAACAACAAAAATCAAAGTGGTCCCTGGTAAAAAAAAAAAAAAAAAGGTTTGGAACCACTGTTCTAGAACGTGTTCCCTTTGACCACTGATGCCAAGGAAGAAATAAAGGGGGCAGTCAGAGCCTATTCAAATTTTGGTTCTGCCTCCTTGTGCTGAATGTCATGGCGCTGGGCTCTACAACCGAAATATTCATTGTCTTGGACTTGCACCTTTCCTAGAACAATCCGTAACTTTAAAAGTGTACCTTGGAATTCTAAGTATGCAATGTCAATCTCTTTGAGAAATAGCCATTGCAACAGTAGAGCACTGTTGAAGGATTTTTCCTATCTTGGCTAGAAATGTAAGCAATTATAGGTTTTCTGCTGCACATTCAGCACCAATTGATCTGTCGCCCTTTGGTCAGTGTTGAATAACCATCCTCTGAGAATCCTCAATAAGTCACCTTTCTGTTTCTCCCTTGATTGGTTCCATTCTCTTCTTTGGCACTGGCAGGAAGCAAGTCTGCAAAGTCTTCACCTGAACTCAGCTATTTTCTGCTTTCAATGCAGTTTATAGCTCTGAAAGTGCATCCACAGGAGACATAGATTTACAGAGTACAGATGACAAATATAGCATGTGTTTAAATAATGGATGTGAGACTAAAAATGCTTACCTTTAGTTTGAACTTTTTTTAGAATTGCAGAAATAATAAAGGAAACCACAAGAGGGAAGCACTGCTACATGTTTATACATTATATTTACATATTTTCAAACTTTATTAAGAAAAATAATGATTACAAATTGAATACAGTAAGTCAAAAACTTTAATGGTCTGAGATATTATATAAGACTTTGACCACATTTTATAAGTTTTAAAAGTAGCAAAAACATATTTATATTGCTAATATGAGACTGTGGGGTGGGAAGAAAAAAAAACTTCACAGTAGACTTGCCACAGATGTACCACACTGCTTTAAATGGGTATGTGGAATTAGTACATATAGACATTTGTAAAGTTACTTTAAATTATTTCAGTGCTTTTGCTATGCTGACTAATGGGTTGGCATGCTTAACTACCCTGCCACACACACACACCTTTAATCATTTGATATTTCCTAGAACTGTGGCAGTAGCTTAGAATAATTTTCAGAGATGTAAACTCCACTGAAGGCCATGTGCTCCAAGGCTCAATATGTAATGAAAAGCATTGCAGAATTAGGTCAAATTTTATGTCTCTATATGTTGGTATATAACTGCATCTCTAAGTCCTTCAAGAACAGAAAAGATTGGAGGCACACATTACTGTTGAGCACACTGAGTGCCAGGACCATGTTTGGAAGACATGTATACCCTAGGGTACATTTTCTTTATGTCTTTCTTCTCACATTTACTTGTCTCTTCAGCTGCACCGGCGCAGTTTTCTTCTGTCTTTACTCCAGGTCCAGGTATCAACCTATAGGTAAAGCAACCACTCTAGTTTCACTTAAAAAAATTTAACAGTGTTAAAATATGTAGACTGCTAAACACTTAGTGGAAATATGTTAAACACGATTAAACAGTGCCATCATTATTAACTGACTGCATTGGTAAATTCAGTATTCTTTTAGCCATGCAATGCCACAAATAAGCAAGAAGTAGACATACAAAAAGACAAAGCAATTCACTTAATTCAACACATTGCATTACAAATAGATAAGTTGGAGCATTTCAGCATGAATATTTACCAGCAAATAGTTCAATCATATCAAACTACTATTTAGCAGATACATCTGGCACATCTGGATACATCAGTTCTCACATTGCTAATACAAAGAACATACTGAGTCAAGGATCATATAATTTCAGATGAGACAAACATAGGAGCATTTGCTGTATGAAGACCTAATCAGACTTTTAAATATCTAACCAATTTTTGGGATGGAGGAATGACCTTTAGGTTAATTTGCATGAAAAACACTTCTGGATGATCTCCATGCGGTGTGATCCCATTCTACGGGGGAGGTAATATCCATCATGTATTTCCCAGAATGAGAATAGTTGCACAAGTGACTTCTGCATTTTATACTTACATAAAACAATAAAGTGCTAGCCAAAACTCTCATAATTACTAAGAGCATAAATGGAAGTGTGGCTAAAAAAACTAGCCATGCCTTAGTGTGTTGTAAGTGAGAACTCTAGTCTTTTTATGTGACTTCAATCTTCTTTCTGACATACTTTTTATTCTTTGCCTTTGGGAATGTTTACTTCTGGCCTAGCTTCTTAAATTACTGTATTCCACTACAATATATTAACTGTGCTGGCAATGTTTCTTTCTATATTCCCCCATAATTCCCAACATTTTGTTTCTTGGCATGTAAAGTCTAGTCCAGTGATTCTCAACCTATGGGTCCCCAGGTGTTTTGGCCTACAACTTCCAGAAATCCCAACCAGTTTACCAGTTGTTAGTATTTCTGGGGTTTGAAGGTCAAAACATTTGGGGACCCACAAGTTGGGAACGACTGGACTTGTCCCTCCTCTCATCTCAGACCGACTTAAGAGGCCTATGAACAAGCATCTCCCTTAAAGTCTGCTGGAATCATGAGTAGTATTACTGCCTTCTGAATTTACTGAATGAAAGAAAAGGGGTAGGTACTGCTTAAAAGTAGTCTAAACACAGATCTTTATCTTCCGTTATTTTTCAACTTTCAGCAAATGTATTCCCATCATAGTTGGCTAAGCAGAGGAGGAAGACAAAACAGCAAACAGTGGACAGAGACAGACCCAAAAAAGATGTAGACATTCTAGAAATTTAATTGTAGCAGATAAGACTTATAAACATAGCTGTATGAAGTTATTTCATTTTTAAACATGACAAATCTTAGCTCTCTATTACTGAAAAAGATATGCTGTTTTAAATAGGAGTCAATTTGAACCTTAGGCTCAATTCTTTTTGGTTCTAGTTCCTCTAATATTTAGCATTTTAAGCCCCTTCTGTGACATTTCTCACCTCAACGTTCTACTTCCACAAAGAAACAGCTTCCTCATTGGTGGTATTAAATATAAGAACTTTTAAATTACATTCTCAATTTCAGAACCACCTTTATTTTGTGCAGTTTATCTAGAAAAATCCTCTATCCAGGGGGTGTCACCCCAAGAATAGCAAACAAGGTTGTTGTTTTTTGTTATACTTTATGGTTTTTCAAATGCCACTCATTTCTTTAGATATCCATCCTTCACAATCCCTCTGATCAGTCCACCAAAGTGCCCTTCTACTTTACAGTCTTTGCATTCCCAAAGACCCACTTCACATATGATTAACATTCATTTGATTCACATCTTAAAAAATACATTCCCAAACCTACACCAACATGCTTCATATCTTTAAGTGTTTCCTGTCTTTTTATTGCCTTCAATAGAGAAGTGTCCCAATACAGAGGAACAATAATAAAAAAATAATAAAAAACACGAAAAAGAAATAATTAACTTATGATTTCTTCTTAAAACTGGAAAGCAACAAACTATCAGGGATATCACCTGAAACCATAGGTTTGAGTACAAGCTCCATTTAAAAGCAAGCACTCAGGGATACTAATTTTATTAAATGCCCAAGCCAATTAGGTATTTGTCCAGTTTTGGAGCTTTGGCAAGATCGTGAAGTGAAAAACAGCCTCCACATTAAGCTCTTGAGGGAGATGTTACCAGCGAGGCTCACACTGGCTTGTGACATCTTCAAAGTGATGGAAATTCCTCCGTGGTAGAGGAAGATCAGATATTCTTCACAGAAGCTCCAACTTCTGCTCTCTAATACTTATTTAGGCATTTGTTTTGACACAGAGACAACCAGAGCTAAGGAGGAGGAGATCGATATACTGTTGAAGACATCCACAGCCGGAATCACTGGCCGTGCCTTATGACTGTGTTCTAGCAGCATTTCTCCTTGCTAATTGCACCCTTTACACTTCTTCAACAAACAATGGTTCTTTTCTCCCACGCTGGACATTTCACAGGTATACACCACATGCTTTACTACCATCAGATCCTCTGAAGATGCCAGCCACAGATGCAGGCGAAATGTTAGGAGAAAATGCTGCTAGAACCCAGCCATACAGTCCAGAAACCACACAATCACTCCCAAAGAGGAGATCCACTTTAAGTGGTTGCTGTTCCCACAGCGCAAACCCTGCCAATTTGCTTTTTTAACAAAGAAAAATGAGATATTATCTTGTGAAATTCAGTCCTGCATGCTGAAGCAAGAATTCTCCCTTTCAGATGAATGACTTTCTGCATGCCTAAGTTTGTGAGTAGCCCTTTGCTTAGGCAGTGGTTCTCAACCTGGGGTCCCCAGATGTTTTTGGCCTTCAACTCCCAGAAATCCTAACCGCTGGTAAACTGGCTGGGATTGCTGGGAGTTGTAGGCCAAAAACATCTGGGGACCCAGGTTGATAACCACTGGCTTAGAGTTTAAAAAGGAATCTGACAAGAAAAACTGTAGTTGCTGCCAAGGACCCCTCTCTCACCAAGACGATTTAACAGACATCAAGGAAGGCCATTAAAAACTAATAATAAAGGTAAAGAGTGCAGTGTTTATTAGCTATAGCCCTAGCAATTAGCAAAGGGTTAAGCTTTGCTAATAAGATAGTATCTTTAAAGCCAAACAAAGGGAAAGTTCCCAGAAAGTAAAAATCTAAAATTTTGGAGACAGAACTCCCTCCTTTGTTGGTCATCGCAAGCCCTTGAAGAATGAAAGTGAACTGCAGTGCCACTGTGTACTCAAACATAATAGATTATTAATAATGAATACTAGAATTCCACAAAGGACTCAGAATGGATCCTACCCTACTTCTCTTCACTGTAAGGCAACCTTCATTTCTAGCTACTGCATAAACATTTCCTTTATTTTGGAAAGCTCTTATTTTTGTCATCATTCAAAGCCATTATTTTCTAAACACATTAGTTTCTTTTTCGTATATTACCTTTTGTGCCTGACTTAAGTTTTTTTTAAAGGCACTTATTATCAGGCTACAAACCAGACCGATTCACCAAGATCATCAAGTAATTACTAAGGCAGGGCCTTTATTGCCAATCTATTCAAAACAACCAGTCTACCCATAAACAACAACAAAAGGAGGGCTGGAAAGCAGTCTAATTTGTTTATAGCGTAGAGTCTCGCTTATCCAACCTTCGCTCATCCAACGTTCTTTATTATCCAACACAGTCTGCCTCCCGCCCACATCCACAGCTTTTTCAATACATTGAAATGTTTTGGTGCTAAATTTGTAAATATAACGTTTTTACATAGCAACATTACGTTGCCATGTTTTGAACTGCTTTTTCTGTCGATTTGTTGTAAAGCATTATGTTTTGGTGCTTAATTTGTAAAATCACAAAGTAATTTGACATTTAATAGGCTTTTCTTTAATCTCTCCTTATTATCCAACATTTTCACTTATCCAACATTCTGCTGGCCCATTTATGTTGGATAAGCGAGACTTTACTGTATCAGCACATTTCAAAACTGAAAGTATCTCTGGGGAAATCAATCACGTGATGCTAATCCTTAAAAGTTTTAACACAAATCACATACCACAAACACAACACACCACTGGAGGAAAAACCAAGCTGTAATTAAACTATACTTCTGGAAGACTTTAACGTCTTCCACTTCAAGAAAAGCTTGTCTTATGACCTCTCTTCCCACTAATTTCATTAAGCCCTTTTAGTATACATTAGATACTTATCTCATCCCTTCCATGCATTTAATGTATTTTGAAATCTACAAATGGAATTTTTGTCAATTCCGAAAGTCAATTCTGTCCATATTTTATTGAAATATTCGCCCTATATTATAAAACATGTCAATAGAAACTGAGCATGAAAGGATAGTACAGTGATTAAGCAAATTGTTTACGCATACAGAAAGCATAATATAAGCTGTTAGATAATAGTGATTTTAAAAAGTTAAGGAAACCTTTCATTTGGAAGGAAGACTGAAGTTCATGATTTAGGAGTCCTTTTTGATCTCTTTAATTGACTGTTTTTTAAAGAATTTTGAAAATTTCAAACTAGGCAGCTGGAAATGGGGAATTACACTGCATGCAATACTGAGAAAGCAAATGAAGATGTGGATAACACAGTTCATGCAACGGAAGAACAAAGATGCAGGTCTGTGCTGATTGCCTCGTGCATATATATGAGAAGACACTGACCTGGTGTCACGAGATGCTCCAATATCATTCCCATTTTTCTTATTTAAAGCTGTCCTGTCAATTTGTTCCTCTGTAATTTTAACTCTTTTCCTTCCAGCTTGATCATTCCCTTTTTCCATTGCTAGAGAAGGAATGGTATTTATTGATATGTCTTGAAGCCTAGTCTTCAGACCAGCATCACTTAGTTTTGCTTCCTCCTTCTTTGGAGACAGCTTGTAAGACATTTCACAAAAAGAAGACATTCTGCTATTTACACTCTCCAAAAGCATGTCCGCTGGGGTCTTCCTAGGACTGACAGGGTCTCTCATTAATTCTAGGAGGGAAAACACAAAGCCAAATCAGAGTGATGTTTAGGACAGATGAATTCATACATGTATTTATGAATATATTGTTTTATCCTTCCTGAAAGGAAAGAGACTTTGGACAATCCATCAAGGAAATTTTAAGTGGAACTCAGTTCCATTTGGACATGATCTAATTAAAAGACATGCCACAGAGCAATTACATTTTAGTTCCATTCACTCAGAGCACATGTAAAAAAAAACAACAACAAATACTGTTTTAGGAATTGCATCAATGATGCATTTCCTGTGATGCATACCTATACGCTTTAGTACGTGTATTAGAGAACACATTTGAATGTAAGACCTATACCCAATCTGACTAAAAAAAACAAAACATATTGACCTCACTATTTAGCTTGTGTTCCTTAGCATGGCTATAAAACTTACAATGAGTCACATACCATTTCACAATATTACTTTTTGAAGTAGTCACCACCATAAACAGATACTCCCACACTAAATGGAAGTTGTGATGTACTAGGGAACAGACATAGTTACCTTCAGGTTCGTATTTGATTTTCAATTCATCCAACAACACACGCAAATTTATGTTCTCACTTTGACAAGCCTCAAGTTGTCTTTCATTTGCATGAAGTTTTCGCTCCATCTCCAAGACTCGCTGACTTTCAAATAAAGCCTTCATTCGTTGTAAAGACAATTCACTTTTCAAATTTTCTATTTCTTTGCTGCCAAAATTATAAACATTGATATGAGTATTAAAACAATTGTGTAGACATTAAGTTCTGACATCATCTAGCCCAGTTACAGTACTAGTACATAAACTTGCTAAACCCATCACTACATGTGTACAATACATGTGCATAATATCATAGATGTGAAAGTGATGGTAAGAAACCACAATTAAAACCAGAATAGTTCACTCTAAGAGTTCATCATTGCAATGTACAAAGAAAACCTGATCTGATCATTAAACGTCTTTTGAGCCTATGGTAACCTACTTTTGTACTGGTGCAAATAGGGAATGAAAGAATACTGAACAGCTTGGAAAGACCACCGCTCAGTGCCAATAGTGATGCCATAAAAGTTATCCTGAGCATAATTCAGAAACATACCTCAATTTTCTTAAAGGAATATTTGCGAATCAGTTCCATCCCCCATTAGTTAGAGAAGTGTTTTTGGGTTTCCTACCCTAAAGCATCCTCCCATTACTTCAGTGCAAGTGGGGATGTTGTAGAGGACATGGATAAATTCTCTTCTCATCTCCCTACTTCTCCATCAGTGATTCCCAGCCTTTGATCCTCCAGATTTCCACTCCCAGAGGCCACAGTCAACTTGTCCAATGGTCAGGAATTTTGGAAACTGAAGCCCAAAACATCTGGGAGATCAAATATTGTGAACAATTGATGTACATCATTCCAGCATGCTCTTCCTATCAGGGTGCTTATAGAAGCTTGGCAAAGCATTCTCGAAAACAGAGTTTGAAAAAAAATGTTTTGTAGACTGAACATAATGTTGGACCTGAGTAGAATAACTGCACCAAAACTCAACTTCCCCTCTCCAAAGGGCTTAATTTCTGAACAAAGAATATGCTCAGGGAGCTACAGACCACAACCACTATTTCTGCACATTCAGGGGTAACTTTCTGTTCCATTTTCCTAGCAAATGTTTTATAAGAACTGGATTCCTGCAAGAATCATTTAGAGACCAATTGACAGGTCTTCACAGGATGTTGATTAGTCAATTGAGAGATCACTGAGAGGAGCCCACCTGATATAAAAATATTTGTTTTGTTTCTCTTTGTTGTGGCAGAATCAAGGCTGCATTAAGCCATGCCCTGGTCTCATCACTTCCAAGCTGCTTTAGTAAATTGTTCTCAATGCTTCAGCTTCCTGAGAGGAAGAATTCTTCTTAATGGCATGATTTTTTAAAAAAAAGCCCAACAATTTCTGAACCTTTTTAAACAATTTCCATAATAAATATGGAAGATATTTTAGTTCCTTGCCTAACTTGAAAGTTAACCTCACTCATGTTTTACCATAAGCTTTAAGCAATGTAGATAAAGCTCTGGAAAAATTCTACCTTTTGCATATTTACATTATCAACATAAATATGTTATGGGTGGTGTTAACTTTTTCAATACAGGCAAAGGATGTTGTGCTGTTTATCACACCTAAGGGCAGGAAGTGTAAAACATTCCTGACAATATTCAGATCCTTACAGCTTTAATAATTATACTGGAGCTTCAGGGTGCAGCATCATGACTGGTGTGAGATAACAGCTGTAAAGTAAATGTGAAACTAGTTGTCCATATCTATAGTTACTTTGTGGTTTTCCTTTCCTTTCTGGAACTGCATTGGCAGTATAACTACACAAAATTTACTTTTATTTAAAAGATTATGTTGACCCAGATTTTTCATTTTTATACATGCACAGTATTTATTTAACATGAGCCAGTTTAAAGTGGGTGATGAAGCCCAAGAAAATAAACTACAAACTAAGTTATACTTTGAACCTATAAAACTTACTCTGAATTCTCGAGTTTCATCTGAAGCAAATCAGTATAATACCCATCTTCAGAACCTACACATTCTGAAGTGTCCGAAAGTTTCATTGCTCTTGAATTTTCAGATCCCTTCTGGAGAAACAGTTAAAATGAAAAAAAAAAAAGTTGAGTACTTGATGCTGGCCATTACAGTAACTTGGGTTTGAGTATAATCAAAATTACAGTGTATTCTTCATGGAGACAATTAAGTAAGTGTGGGACTATGGAGTGGGAGGAGTGTGGAGGTGGGCTACCGTTGGGCACACTTTTGACAGCACCATTGCTAGAGAATATGCTACCTTGCAGTAGAACTGAAGATATCAAATATATTTTCCCATGTTGAGCTCTTTCTAAAACATAATTTGTTAATATGGACCTAAATTGGCTGCCTTAAACCAGGGCTTAGCCCTTGAGCTATTCAGACAAGTGTTATGTCCTAGAACACAAAGGGAAGAATGAATGGTCTGAAGAGGCCAATAAAGTTCTTGGAAGCTATCCTGACTGTATTGTTTTCTTTGAAATAACTTGCACACCCTGCAATATGGGATATTTACTTGTGTTCCAGTTAGGTGTCTACATAACCTGTTTTGTGCTTACTGTGTCACCTTTTTCAGCCCACTTTTCTCCCATTCCTAATCTAGCTACAAATATCTTTGAGAAAACAGACTGCCCATTGACCTACCACAGACTTTTCTAGTTGCTTCATTTTCGTCAGCAGCTCTTCTATTTCACCATTCTTTTGCTGAAGCATATTTTGCAAACGTTCAAGCTGATCATGTTCGCCCTGTGAACCTTTCATGCGCAACAGCGTGGCCATCTGCAGCTATAAACCATGTGGGATTTGGGGGTCAGTGTTTCTACAACCATTTTGCTTTTTAGATGTACATATAACAAATAAAAACCTTAAACAAGGTGATAAAAATGCAAAGAAAAAAAATCAAATTGCCATGCCATTAATCAAACTGCTTTTGGAACAAATTGGCATGTCAAAACAATTTCACAATATAGCATGAAGCTCAGCACACAAAGCCATCAAAGGGTTATTCGTGTTACAAGATGACTTCCTTATTTCCTAGTCTTTTCCAGCCAGTCCAGTTTTATCACCTCTCAGGTCCAGATAATTGTTTACTAGTAACTGATATTCACTGTCATCTCTTGCCCTCTCAGTGACAGAAGAGAGCTTTCTTGCTCAATGTATTGTCAAAGGCTTTCATGGCCGGAATCACTGGGTTGTTGTAGGTTTTTTCGGGCTATATGGCCATGTTCTAGAGGAGAGAATGCCTCTAGAACATGACCATATAGCGCCCCCCCCCAAAAAAAAACTAGAACAACCCAGCTTTCTGGCTCACTTGACGATTATTGATTTGGGCATGTATGGCAGAATAGTAACAAATTGATCCCTGACAATTGGAAATCCTGTATACAAAAGTCTTTATAATCGTAATGACTGTGTTCTGAATTCCTAACTTTTACCCACTTGTTCTAACAAAGACTGTGGTGAATTAATTTTACCTTTAGTCTCTGCAGCTGTTCTCTAGTGAAAGTATGCTGTTTTTGTAACAATTGATATTTTATTTTCGTGCTGATCAGACAACGTTCCATGTCTGCTCTACGGTCTTCCACCTATCATACATAAACAAAAGAATGCTTCAAGTTAATTCACTTATGCAATTTCCTAGTAAAACATGCAGAATGTAGGAAAGAATTTGCCCTGCAAACTATCTTAAGTGACATTTGATACTAACCATTATGTCAACAGAAGCTTCTGTGCCATGTGCTTTATTGCCAAATAATTAGAAGCCCACAAACTGTCAGAACTATTTTAATTTCTGTGTTTCAAAAAATGTCACATCATTTAGCAATCACTTGTTCACCCCCTATTTATTTTTTTATTTAATTGAAAAGTATTTCATTGTAACTTTTTTCCTTTATTCGTTAACTATTTCCTTTTTATCCTGCCTTTCTCCCAATATAAGGACTCAAAGGGGTGAACAATAAGTATGACACAATGGAAATTAAAGTCGTGATTTATAATATGAAAGAACCATTCAAATTGATATAAGTTCTGAAAAGTAAGGTGCCTTTGAAAGAATTCACTGGTATATATAGTATGATTCCCCCCCCCCCCCCCCCGCCTTATCCAAAGACTCAATATCAATGGTTTCACTTATCCATGCTCCAAAAAACATTTGCCAGCCAAACCATACCATAGAATAGCACTGGAAAACCTGGAGAGGTCCATAAACAGAAGTGTTTATGGGACTCTCTGTCGTATGGTATGCTTCCAGCCCAAGTATGGTCAATATACTAGGTGTTGGTATTTTGCACAGGGAGTTTCTGAACATATAACTCATGGACACAGGGACTGTATTGTAGTGTTTGATAACAATAAAAATTGGTACCTCAGCAAACAAAGAATTGCCTTTACTGGAAGGATCCAAGGCCTGTTGCAATGCATGGTCAAGTTGTATCTGAAGGTCTCTGTTCACCTCACGAGCTTTCTACAATTTGAAAGGAGACCAGTTATATACAACTATATACATATCCGAGTACAACTGCTTTTTTGCTCAATAGATTTTATTTAAGGTTCTGAGCTCCTGTTACTTCACCAGTGCAACACGTCCATCACTACCACTGCATATTCTAGTAGTACACATCACAGTCTTATCCCTTTCCCAGCACTTTCATTTAGCAGCACGGATAGTTAAGTCAGCAGGTCAAGGATTAAGGTGACAATTGAGCAGCTTCATGCCTTAAATTATCTTGTTCACAGACAAGTCTCCTATCTTTAGTCTCAAGGGTAAGCTCTTCTTGAATAGACCAAGGAAGACCTGAAGGGTATTCCCAAGGAGGTTGTTCTTAAATTTAGGGAGCCCATGTAAATTATATTTTCTACTAATTTGTTTTGGAAATTCACAGTTGTGTTTTTTATAAGTTGTTCTAAACCAGGGCTTCTTAAACTTTTTCAACCCGATACTCTGTTTTGGCCTCGGAAATTTATACAAGATCCCAGACATATAAAATACATATACAAATCAAACCTTTACTGATAATAAATCATAATTTTATTTTAAACCAATTGGGTTTTTTTAGCAATCCCTCTCCTCCTTTGTGCAAAGAATTCAAGGGAAACAAACTCTCATGGACTTCAGTGCCTTCATGGGCAGATAAATAAGCACAAAGTTGAGGCATCGAGGAAGCAAGGTGTATGAAGTACATGTGGGACACCCAAGTCAGGAAACAGAAAGGGTGAAAAAGGAGAGAAAGAATCCAGTCCAAACTCTCTCATTGTGAGAAAGACTCAACAGGATGGAAAGGGGGAGGAAGGGAGAGAGCAGAAGACCTAGCCTCCTACCCCCAGATGCCTAAGAGGAAGAAAAGGAAAAACCTCCAATCTCAGATGGGAAGGGAAGACCAACACTCACAAGAAGGAAGGGAAGGAGGGACCCACAAGACTCAAAAGACGGGAAGAGAAAGAAATGCCCAGACACTCATAGACAGGAGTGCCTAGGCTTCAAGCCTTGGTTCCCCAAAGAAGCCTTCCCTTTCTTCTTTCTTCCTCCTTTTTCTCTCTCTAAAGCAAGCTGAGGCTACAAGGTTTTGGGGGAAAAAAATGGTCCAGCGCATAAGAGAATGCTTCTTATCTCCTCCCTCCCTCCCTGTTGTCCGCACCTGCCAGAAATTTGTTGCGACCTCAACATAAAGCTATGGTCGAAACTACAACAGCCTTCCCGCTACTTGATCAGTCCCACCGTATGTTGCTGAAAAAAAGCCAAGTATTTTAGCTTTGTGTTCCAAAATTTCAGCAAGTCATCTAGCAAAATAGTATCATTTTTTCCCTAAAATGTAAGTTCCAGCAAGTTTGCGTTAAACTATCCACCCTTTACTTTCAGCATTAAGCACAAATCACCTCTAATGCATTACAGTATGAAACAAGGTCTTTTTCTCTCTCCTCTTTCTCTTCTTCAAAACGTGCTACTCGATTAGTCAGATTGCTGTTTCCAAGTTCCAACTGCTCCTTGGAGTATTGTAGATCACGCAACTTTTCTTCAAGGTCTGCCTGCCAAAAACAAAGTACCACACAACTGATTTACCTTAGGTTGTATTTACTGCCATATTAATGTCTTTTCAGTCATCTATACAAGATTGGATAAATATCAACTCAATTGCTTTCAAAATGCTAAATTATTATCAGCCATCCACATTTGCTGGGGTTAGTGGTACAGAAACCCCATGAAAACAAAAAACCATGATGATAGAAATTGCTTTTTTATTTGAGAGAATGCCTCTATAGGAATTTCTGACACAAATCTATGATCAACTTCTGCTGGAAACTAACCATAGAATTTTACTGAAGGACCTAGATTCCTGGAGGGATGTTTTCTCTAAAAATGCAATTGTGGTGGAAAGTCCATTGTCCTATATAAGTCAAACTACTACACAGGATTCTATAGTAGTAAAATTGAATACCTCAGGTATTATACATGTGATATTACACATACAGAATCGGGCTGTGGGGTGGGGAATACTGTATCCAGATTGCATACCTTTGCCTGTTCAACTGCCTGCAGCTCAAGCTGAAGGTTGAGGACTTCTGAAGACATGGTGTCATGCACACGTTCTGACATTAAGCGCAGTTCTTCTGATTTAGAAGCCATGAGCTCCTTCAGATGATCGACTTTGTGTTTTAGTTGTTTCTCACTAAGCAGTGCTTCATCTAGTTCTGATTTCAGTTTTTCCACCTTATAAATAGAAGATTTTTCAGCATAAATACATGTGCTTTATTATTAGTTACATAAGAAAATACAGAGAAACAGGATCAATAACATTGATCAAGTTGCATCTGAAGGTCTCTGTTCACCTCACGAGCTTTCTACAATTTGAAAGGAGACCAGTTATATACAACTAACATTAAACTAGTCAATCCATACTGCTTAGAATCTTTAAAAAATCAAAACAAATCATTGTTTATATTTTCAGTTTATTATACACCATGTACTCAAATTTATTAGGAATCTAATCAGTTATTTAGTACTGTAAATAAGGAAACTGCTCAAAATTCAGAGCAATTTTGACAAAACATGAATTATGCCTACAACCACTCCAAGTGCATTAAGTAATTACTTGAGGGCAACAATATATGTGACTATCACAAACCTTATTCTTAAGTTCATTCATTTCTTGCCCATGGGCCCTTTCCAGCTGTTCACGTAGAACATCCAGTTGTGCATTTTGCTGGTGTTTAAGAGCATCGTATTCATGATTCAAACTTCCTAACATTCTGTTCTTAAGTTCTACTTCTTTCTGAAGAGTGTACTTTTCTTGTTCAAAATTCTGGAAAACAAATTTGACAGAGTTGCAGCAGTGCAGGACAGATTTTAATCAGGAAATAGCCTGCCAAGCATGTGATGTTGAAGCTTATTCACAGGCCTTGGCAAGGAAGCACCTTTTATACTACTGCACTCCCTTTCTATTGCTTTCCCAAGAAAACCAAGCATTGATGTCCAGAGTAGCAAATGGGGAAGACCGGGATTCACACCTACTGGGCACATGGAAGCACATCTAACATTTAATCACAGGTGTTGATTTGGAAGCCCTTTGGAACATTAACTATGATAGTACAGTCGACTGTATTATTACCTAACTCAAAATACAGGTCATATAACACTATGTAACTCGATTTTCCTTCCTGGGTCATAAACATCATTTCCTAATTGGTTCTATCATAAAATCATGAAAAATGTATATGAAACTGCAAAAAATATGTTGGAAAGTTATAAATGGCATATTTTCATTGAGGAAAATTACAAGCAAAGAACCTAGATGGAAGGAAGTAATAGTACTACCCTCAGCCACAAAAATAAAATTGCTGGAGTATAACAACTATTTTCAAAGTAAGTACTGCACAATTAAACAGGAAATAACACTTTCAAACCAGGAACAGATTTTTTTTTCAAATTTTGTTACATAGTGTAATTCATGATAATTAGTCTATGGGCAGAAGAGAAATTCCACTGAGTAGGCAGGGAAAAAACGGTACACTTTCCACATGATGGCAGCAATTGCTAAGAAAATTCAGCCTCAATTTATGCAAGGTTTTCTCCTTAGTTAGCAATTTGGTCTCAAGGACCTCACTCATTTTTTAAAATTTATTATACATCTTAAATTTGATGGAGAATACGAGAGCATCTCTATTTTTATACCAGGAAGCAGAAGCAAACAAGATCTAGTTAAAAACACCTAGGTGAAATTTCACCTCTGTTAGTGCAACCATTTCATTTTGCTGTTCATCTAGCCGATTCTGCAACAAGTTCTCATTCTCCAACAACTTCAAGCCATATTGTGCTGCTTTTCTTCTTTCCTCCTCGGCTTCTTTGAGCTGACACCGAAGACGTGAAATTGTATCTGCATCAGTCTCCATTTCGACACTCGTACTCTATGTAAATGACACATACATTAACAATTAAATGGTCATGATACAACATACTTAAATTACTACTGGTTAGAGCAGATGGTGGCATACCACACTGTGAGCTGCTCAAGTGCCTCGCCTTTGCATTATAATATTAGTGATAATGATAATAATGAAACAAGTTTTAATCAATTAATTTAATTCATTTACATCCAAATTACCGATTTTTGTACTCTGATGAATCAATATTGTTAATATGTCAATTGTACTTACTAGTCCCCCCAAGGTTTCTCTACACCTGCCAATTAGCTTTCCTTTTTTAACGTAATTTTTGTCTATAAAGCAAACATTGCTTCCTGTTTCTGCTTTGCTCTTTCTCTGTGGAAATTGCTTTTCAATTCGCAGAACTTGGTGACTGACATTTCGGCAACCACAAATGAATAGTGCTTTAGCACAATTAAAATTAGTGTTGTGAAAATGGGAAATAAAACAATGGAAGATAAGGAGAAAAAGGCTTTGTACATACAATAGTGCGATACTTTGTATGCTAGATGACAACATAATGAATAAAATCTTTCCCCAGGCTATAATCACAATGCTGAAGTATATAACTAATTTTAAGAATTCAGTTTCTAACTCCTTCTAAGCTTAGTATTTGAAATTTCAAAGCAACAAACTTCCATCCAAAAAGAATGTAAGTTCTTCACTTTTTCTTTAGTGTTACTAGCCTAAAAAACTATGGACATTTTTATAGTTCAATGTTAATGATAATCTGTTAAAATACATGTGTCAGCGTTCAGCTTATTCAAGAATTAGTAGATTCCTGCAATTCTTTCAAAATGTTTCCAGAATAATAAAGTGGGCTCTGTAAAGTCAATTTGCGCCACTTTTAAATACCGTAACCTTGCATCTAGGAGATTCGCAATCTTGAAAACTACACAACAACATGTATAGCCCAGTATTACACTGACATATCAGAGACTGCAAGAAAATCTTTATGTCCTCCCTCTACCCATTGAAACTAGATATTCAGCACCATAATTACTCACGAGTGCAAAGCAAATCTGATTTAAAAACTGGCCCAAATTATTGCGAGTGTTCAGTCTGCAATTGTATATAGTATTAATACTGAACGCAAGCCTTACTGAGTAGTAAAGAAAGTTGACTGCTAAGTACTGTTACTTACATAGTCACAATGAATTTAAGTAGGTTTATCCTCTTCAAACTGATTAGGCTTGTTAGCTTCAGTCTATACAGTAATCTACATCATAATCTCCCCATTTCTGACCATCAGCAATACTATGTGTATGTTGAAGTAGGAATAGTATTTTCTCTCTTTTGAGGACCTTGAAGGGGTACTAAGAAAGAAATTAGAATCAGTACAAAAGATCTTCATAGCCATTTTAAAGTGTAACATGGTAAATATAAATTGAAAGGTTGAGTTGGAAAATTTTAAAAACTATCTTAACACACAAAACTATCTATAGACATCAACTAAATGTTAACAGCAAGCTTGAAAAAAAAGCTACATTTAAAAAACAAAAAACAAAAAAACCTTTCTTGCCGGCAAGCCCAGCATTCTTGTAGCAGAAAAACTAATCACTCACCTTCAAGTATATTCCATCTTATGATACTGTAAGCATAAATCTAGTAACAACTCTTAATTAGTAAATCTGTTTACTTCTTCGAAGATCTTCAAGCTTGTTCCATCGCCCTTACTGTTGCCTCCCAGAATAGGTAGAATCACATGGTGAGATAATTGAAATGCAAATCCTTTTCAATCTACTTGAAGCAGCTGCTCACTATTTCCATGGCTTCCGAAGCCTATGAGGCTGTCAAAGAACAGTGCCTCTCTGTAACCAAGACCACCATAACTCTCACCACTCTTTCTCGTCCAACACATTCCAAGACAACTAATAAATGGGTTTTCCCCAAGCATTGTTTACCCAGCTTTAAATAATGTCTGGGTTTAACAGTCTAAATCAAATTGCTCCCAATTCTATCAGGTAAAACTCACACACAAAATTCCCACAGCTTTATAACATTTTGACTCGTAGTTTATACACTAATTACTCCCAAAAGCTCAGCACAAGGGAATCTTGCAGAAACTATTTAAAAGCTATGTCAAACCACTCCACCTATCATGCACTACAAAGAAAACAGAAAAAAGTTAAATATTTTAGTATATTTGTAGACTGTAAATGACATAGGAGGTATAAGGTTGAAAACACAGTAATTACATCTATGTGGACTTTTATGAGTTCCTTCCACATACATGTATCAATTTAGATTCACAAACATTTATATTTAGAAATAAGACAAACTAGAATCAAACAGGCCTTTTCCTTAGTAAATGTTTGTAGTTAGTACTACAGACTAAAGACACAACCTTAACACACGAAAACCTCTAAGGGCTAGTTGAGCTTTCACTGGTCACTGGTAGTTTCCCTGAGATGGGAGGGGATGGCTTTGACATTGCCCTTCTCCTCCCCCCTCTGTTTGTCCCTTCTTTGACTCTTCAAGCCAGTTTGCTCCCTGATCCCTGAAATCAACTGGCAGAAGGCCAGTTCAGTCAGCAGAAAAGACGTCTGCCAACTCATACACTGGCAAATCATTTAATTAAGATAGTGCTGCCTGAATTATAAAAACTATCATTACATTCATGTCCTACCAAAACTCATTGCCACTGCCCTTACAATACAGAAGAGGGAGTCTAGCAAACCCAATCTGTCTCTCACTTCCATTGCAGAAACTTAGATGAATTATTTCAAGGATGAGACAAAAGGTGAGCTATAAAGGTACCTAGATTTTTGACCTAAACATGTTTTTAAATATATTTTTTCAACTGGGGAAAATTTTCTTATCTTATTCTCCAAGTTAGAGGTGCAAAACCTTTTTTTTCTGCCATGGGCCACTTAGGTATAACAACATTTGCAAGCCATATATTTATTACAAATAAATTATTCTAACAGTCTATATTATAAATTATACAGTTATATATTAAAAATCAAATTAAACTTCCAAAGCCATGTAGCACAAGCAGCTGCCTGTGCACACAAACTCTTACAAATCTTATATACAAGAGCAAAAGAGGCAGAACGCACCTGTGCAAGGAGAGGAACCCAGAAGTAGCTCAGATCTGAATGCTAAATGACACCCAACCCACAGAAGTGTCAGCATAGCAGCTCAGAAGAAGAGCTGGATTATGTGGGCGGGCTGGGGCTGGCAACATTCCCTGCACAGGGCCTGACCAAATGATTTTGAGGGCCTTACATGGCCCACGGGCTAGAAATTTTGCTGCTCGAAGTAGTGTGCACTGCTTCAAGAGTAAAACAGAACAGCCCTACCACTATTTTCCTTCTACATGGCGCACTGCAGATTGATTCCTAGCTGTATCCTTCCTTCAAAATAACTTATCTATTTATAATGGAGCAGAGAGGACCAAAGTACTACCCAACTGCATTTCATATACTGGAAATTAAGGTGCGCATTAGATTCGATGCCGCATTAGACTTGAATAAATACAGTAGTTTGCAAATCATGTTTCTGAAAGTTGCCATCACTCGAGATTGTGCATTTTAATAAATTTATAATCTCTCTCATCTGAACTGTGATTTGAGCCACATGCACCTTGCATTTGCCTCATCATCTTTAAGCTGTTTTGTTTGGAATATTTAAGAATACCTATCAGAGTGGAGCATTGTGAGTGCTGGACTAGGACTGGAGAGACCAAAACTAAATTCTTTAGGCCACAAAATTTGTTGGTTGACTCAGAGCCAATCAGCCTCATCTATCACACAAGGAAACTACATTGATAAAGAAGTTGAAAGATATCTTTTTTATACTGCATTGATGATATTTGTATAAAGTACAAACACAGACTGCAGAGTTGGCTAGTGCAATTTCAGACCCTGTTCTCAATTCCCTACCCAACTCTAAGCTGTAATCTTTTTGAAGCAAAACATACAGAGCCCTTCCCATTTCAACCTTTAGAAAGGGAGGGGATAGTGATCATGGATAGTTCAACTATGAAGACACTTACCCACCAGAGAAAAAGAAAACCATGGTGCCAAGCCATGGTCATCAGTATAACTCTGAGGCTTTAAAGGGTGAAGATAGTTATTCATATATGAGAAGATAGATCCTGCAGTTAACCTGTGTTTCAAAAATCTTTTTCTGATTAGTTTAGGAGATAAATTCTTCCCAGTGAGAACTTTTGAGACAGGTAAGTACAGACTTCATCAGTTAAATTTTGACAAATATTTTAAACTTTTACCATCATTCTGTCATACACAAATAACACTCCCCGAAAACAAGTGGGGGAACAGCTCAGAGGTAGAAGTATTTCAATGTGCAAGATGACAGATATAAGCCTTTTATCTCCAGTTACAAAAGATCTCAGGTATCAGGTTAGGAAACATCACTATCAGAGATCTTAAACAGCTGCTGCCGGCCCAAGGTGCAAGTGCTCAGTCAAACAGAGTAATAGCTTGACTCAGTGCAAGGCAAATTCACATTGCCACCCAATTTTCAAAACTGCAGAATTGTCATCCAATCTCAAACTGATCTCTGATCCCACATACTTCTCATAGCGTACACCCAAAGAAGAGAAGACTATCCTTAACTTTAATTAATAACTGCTACATGAATGGATCTGTCAGTATGATCCAAAACAACTCTATTATAAACATGAACTTTCAACTTACATCACTGGCAATCACTTGTGGCCGAGTATGATTTTCTTCCAAGGGCAGACTTGGTGGAGGGTCCATAAGTGACTTCGAACACTATTCTGGATCTGCATAGCCTTTCGCCTTGAGGACATACATTTCAACATAGAAGATAATCCCAACAAGGGTTTGCTTGATGAACCTTTCTCTTGGCATCTCCCCCCCCCCCCCATCCATGCATCCTCAAAAATCCATAGGACTTGAGTGTTGTGTGATTTCCAGGCTGTATGGCCGTGTTCTAGTAGCATTTCCTCCTGATGTTTCACCTGCATCTGTGACTGGAATCTTCAGAGGATCTTCTGAAGCTGAGAGTAAAGTAACTGCTTTGGGAGATGATCGGGCATTCAAGACAAAGTGTCCAGTGCAGTGAAGTTGATGGCATTAGTAAAATAAGTCTACCCTGACACATGACATTAACTACCCTATCTAAAGAGCAAGACACAATTTTTCAACAAAGCACAGGCTATTAGCATCAGCAGACAGAAAGCTGCCTTTAAAGTGAGCAAAATCATTAGCCAATCCAGTCCAGTAAGGGCAACATCAGTCAGAGTCAGAAATTGTACATATTTTTCTAGGAGATGCCAGCAATTGAAGCTGAAAACTTTCTCATGCAGCATACATGCTCTAACACACAACTGACTTAAATACTTTGTTCAAAATACGAACAAAAACTGAACACTCATTTTACCCCCTCAAATGAAATTTTCCTCCAGTCCCCAAATATCTACTGTCACAGACACTGAAAAGTTAAAAATAATTCCCACCTAAAATACTAAGATCTGATGTACTCATATTACCTCGGTTACTTCGCCTGGTTCTTCTCTTTGGATACCTAAATGCCCAACAAAATATTAAAGTTATTGCAGTACTAAATGGCTGGAGATTGGAGGAACATTTCTTTTCAGAGGCAGAAGTTGTGCTCATTTTCTGTATCCCTACCTTAACAGAAATGCATCTCAGCAGGTTTTACAACAAACAAAACACCATATTTCAAGGAAAGGCCAAAGAAGGCTGAAGAAAAGAGAAAAAAACAATGAAAAGGGTAGGTGAAGGTCTTCAAGTGGAACAAAAAAGTAGCATTTATAGAGTATAATTTTACCCAAAATAACAGCTATATCAGTCAGGTTGGTAGAAAGGTTTTTGTGATCCATACTTCCCTTTCTGTAGATGTCCCATGCTTTTCCTTGCCAGAATACTATATTTGTGTAAACTAAAGAAATGTCTTCATTTGTCACGCACCTGCCTCTTTGCAAATGGCTTTTGTGAAGAGGGTCCCATACCTCACCTGAAGCAACAGAGTATTCTGAGAAAAGCACACTCTGGGAGAGGGATGGGAAGGAAAGGGATAAGAGAGCAGCAAGCCTCAACTTGCTTGGGAGGTGAAACAACAAGAAAGGGCACGGAGATTCCCTTCACACTACACAGTCATAGCACTACAATTTTGCTTAAACTGCTTTGGTTGCCTCCTACTGAATACAGAAGTTTGTAGTTTTGTTAGGATCATGAGAGGCTGCAATTCTAATATATAAGTATGTGTGTGTACCTCAGGTTTAATGTATTGTCAAAGATTTTCATTACCAGAATCAATGGGTTGCTGTAGGTTTTTCAGGCTGTATGGCCATGTTCTAGAAGCATTCTCTCCTGACGTTTCGCCTGCATCTATGGCAGGCATCCTCAGAAGTTGTGAGGTCTGTTGGAAACTAGGAAAGTTGGGTTTATATATTTGTGGAAAGTCCAGGGTGAGAGAAAGAACTCTTGTCTGTTAGAGCTAGTGGGCTCATGTATTCAGTGTTGGGTGTGCTGAATATTTTTTCAGAGCACAATAAGAGGTTCTGGAGAGCAACATGTCAAAATGTCAGAGCTGGCCTTGAGAGTGGCAGAATTTATGGATTGAATTAACATTCCACATTGAACACTTGCTAAAATGACCGTCCAGTGTGCTATACATTGCAGGAAATTAAAGCTTTTTCTTCAATGATGAAAGCTGATCTTGCCTTCTGTAAACCATTTGGCAAGCTAATCTTTTGGGAAGGGCATCCTCCCAAATCTTTGGTCCAAAAGCAAGGTGTTGGCTGCTGGAGCTGATGAACAACTGCACTGCATTTTGTCAGATCCCCAAAATCTGGAGGAAAGCAAGAATCATCGCCATCTTGAAGCCAGGCAAAGACTGTAATGACCCAAAAAGCTACAGACCAATCTCCCTGTTGTGCCACTTCTACAGAGTTCTGGAGAGACTTATTTTGCATAGAATTAAGGAAAAAATAGACCCATGTCTGATCTCACAGCAAGCTGGCTTCAGAAAAGGCAAAAGCTGCACATCGCAAGTGTTGAACCTGACTCAGCACATAGAAGATGGCTTTGAAAGGCAGCAGATCACAGGAGCTGTCTTCATAGACCTGTCAGAACCCTATGATACTGTAAACCACCGCCTCCTCCTGAGAAAAATGCTACAAAACAGGAGCTTTTTTGTTGAGTTCCAGGGCCAGAGAAGCAGATGACGGAAACAGAAGAACGGCCTGCCTCAGGGGAGCGTGCTTGCTCCATCCATGTTCAACATCTACACAAATGACCAGCCACTGCCAGAAGGGACAGAGAGTTTCATCTATGCTGATGATCATGCCATTACTGCTCAAGCAGGGAGCTTTGAGATGGTAGAACAGAAGCTTTCCGAAGCTCTAAGTGCTCTTACTGCCTATTACAGGGAAAACCAGCTGATCCCCAACCCATCTAAAACACAGACATGTGCCTTTCATCTCAAAAACAGAGAAGCATCCTGAGCTCTGAAGATCACCTGGGAAGGAATCCCACTGGAGCATTGCAGCACATCCAGATACCTGGGAGTCACTCTGGACCGTGCTCTTACCAGCAAGAAGCACTGCCTGAACATCAAGCAAAAAGTGGGTGCTAGAAACAATATCATACGAAAGCTGACTGGCACAACCTGGGGATCACAACCAGATACAGTGAAGACATCTGCCCTTGCGCTGTGCTACTCCGCTGCTGAGTATGCATGCCCAGTGTGGAACACATCTCACCACACTAAAACAGTGGATGTGGCTCTTAATGAGACATGCCGCATTATCACGGGGTGTCTGCGCCCTACACCACTGGAGAAATTACACTGCTTAGCCGGTATTGCACCACCTGACATCCACCGGGAAATAGCAGCCAATAGTGAAAGGACCAAGGCAGAGACATCTCCAGCTCATCCCCTGTTTGGGTATCAGCCAGCACGTCAACAACTTAAATCTAGAAATAGTTTTCTAAGATCTACAGAGACACTCGCTGGAACACTTCAGCGAGCGAGAGTCCAAAAGTGGCAGGCTCAAACCCAGAACCTCAAGCAATGGCTGATACCAAATGAGAGACTCCCCCCTGGGCACACAGAGGACTGGGCGACTTGGAAGGTGCTGAACAGACTGCGCTCTGGCACCACAAGATGCAGAGCCAATCTTAAGAAATGGGGCTACAAAGTGGAATCCTCGACATGCGAGTGCGGAGAAGAGCAAACCACTGACCACCTGCTGCAATGCAACCTGAGCCCTGCCACATGCGCAATGGAGGACCTTCTTTCAGCAACACCAGAAGCACTCCAAGTGGCCAGATACTGGTCAAAGGACGTTTAATCAACTGCCAAACTTCACAAATTTTGTATTTTGTCTGTTTGTTTGCTTTGTTCTGTTAGAAATGTAATATAATTGACTGATTGCCCTGACACGACAAATAAATAAATAAACATTGTTCTAGTGGGCATGAACCATTGGATATCTGCAGCACTCATGAACGCACTTGTCCCTGGTTCTGTAAAGAGTTGGTGCCAAGTTAATATCTCTGGGGAACTTCTTCTAATAGTTGGGTGTCACAACCTAGAAGACCCTGTTTACAATACTCGAGATAGAAGAGGAATCTGCACAAGGAATTCCTCACTTTTCTAGAAAACACCTTCCCAAGATGGTTGGTAAGCTTTGTGAATACAAAGGAATGTTCCTAGGGAGAAAAGTATCTGAGATAATAAGAGACGAGACACTTTTCTCTGCCTGTATCTGCCATCATCATCTCCATGGCAATTGTTTTCCCCCGTCACTGCTATTAATCCTGCAGAGACTCCATGGCAAAAATGTATTGGGTGAGCAGCATACTGGTACAGGAAATGTTCAGAAATCCAATAACCATGGGTGTTTTTCATAAGGATGCACATAGTTTTAAGCTTATTCAAATAAACGATGAGGTTTGTCATTGAGCCAAGGGGACAGAGGTATAAGTAGCAGAGGCCTTAAAGCACTCCGTTTTTATTCGTAGTCTCCCATTTACGGAACAGAAGAGTAAATAGGAACTAATAACAAGAATAATACTAATAATTGTGTTAAACAATAATGATAACTTTCAAAAGCCTTTTCCCAGAGCACGCCAATGTAAATTCGCGGGAGGGGGAGATATCCTCAGCAAGAAGATGCTCACTGCTTAAGTTGATGTGTATTTGGAAGCCACTAGGAAACTAAAAAGGGGGGGGGGACATACTTATTATATTGACAAGTACCCAGAAATATATAGGATGAGTGGCGATACATGACTAGAGGGGAAGGGAAGAGAGGAGGCCCTCACCACCGCGCCACTCACCAACTTCTCTCTCCTCTCCCTTCCGCTGTTTTTAAATTTCGCCCTCAATCCCGCGCGAGACTTCCCAATCGTCGCGAGACTTCAAACTCCCCGGCACAATGAAGGCACGGCTTAAGCTTCAGGCAGCTTCTTATGCGCATGCGTGGATTGTGGCAGAGGCAGGGATATGAGGAAAAGGGACTTCGTAATTGGTAAAGCGAGTGAGCATGCTCTAAAAGAAAATTGACGCACATGACAGCGGTTTCCCGTCAAAGGGCACTGAGCATGCGCTGTAGCAGCCTTGGGCGTGGACGGTCAGTATGGCAAAGGGGTAATATGTGATCTGAAGTAACGAAGTGCAAGCTGAAGGCGGATGGCGCGTAACCAAAGTTCAGATAGAGGGTGCGTCTACCAATGAGTGCGAATACCTCACCAAACTACAATTCCCAGAATTCCATTGCCCTGAGCCAATTAGTTAAAGTGTTATCAAACTGCATTAATTCTACAGCGTAGAATGCACACATTGTAAGAATCCAAGCAAATGCAGTTAGAGAGCAAAACTAGAGTAACTGGGGCCTCGGAGAAAGTTCAGTTTTGTCGAAGGCTTTCATGGCCGGAATCACTGGGTTGTTGTGAGTTTTCCGGGCTGTATGGCCATGTTCCAGAAGCATTCTCTCCTGCCCTTTCGCCTACATCTATGGCAGGCGACCTCTGAGGATACCAGTCATAGATGCAGGCGAAACGTCAGGAGAACATGGCCATGCAGGCCAGAAAACGCACAAGTGCCTGCCATAGATGCAGGCGAAATGTCAGGAGAGAATGCTTCTGGCACATAGCATACAGCCTGGAAAACTCACAACAGCCCCCCAAAAAGAATGGAAGCCATTTTATCTCAATAATGACATGAATAATTATTTTTATTTACATACAAATTAAAGTAATTAATTAGAAGTAGGGTAGAAATTAAATGAACTTTGTCGGTAGTTTGGCTTCTGTTTAGCTTTGTGCAATAAATTATGACAGATGTGAAATTATCATTAATTATTGTTAAAGTTATGTAATGGATTGCATTAATTGAGAGGCGTTTAGTAATCTAGGGGACCATCTTCAAGTCATTAGGCAATTTTGTTTTGCAATTTTTGAGTTTCAAAAAGTCGTGGAAAAAAGTGGGAGGCAGTGCAGCACACCACAAAACTTCATTTATAATGTTAAAAATAGCAATAAGGATAATGCCTTGGTTGGAAAAAAAATGTGTGTTCTCTTTGATGGATCACCATATAGAGTGGAACCATTCACAGAATCCTAGAATCCTAGAGTTGGAAGAGACCTCTTGGGCCATCCAGTCCAACCCCCTGCCAAGAAGCAGGAATATTGCATTCAAAGCACCCCCGAGAGATGGCCATCCAGCCTCTGTTTAAAAGCCTCCAAATAAGGAGCCTCCTCCTTTTAAGAATGTTGCTTTTCTCTGTTTTGACTAGACTTGATTGAGAAGAGAAAGAGATTAGGTACTTGGGGCCGGTACTCCCATCAGTTTTAAAGGTTATGTTTCCCAAACTCCATTCCTGCTTATTATTAAAAATGGCTGTGCTTTACAGACAGGAGATAACAGGATAAGCATATAATTCCTTGCCTCTTACTCAAAAGAGTAATCACTTGATGGGGATCAGTTGACAAGACGCTTTTTATAAGTCCCTGCATGTCATTTTTATCTGTGCAGTTCTATCTAGTGTCATATATTACAGTCAGCCCTCCACATTTGCAGGTTTAATTATTTGCAGATTTGATAAATGTGTCCTCCCTACGAATCTCTAGAGGTGCAACTACACCAGGCCTGGGCAAACTTTGCCCCTCCAGGTGTTTTGGACTTTGACTCCCACAATTCCTAACAGCCTACCGGAGTTGAAGTCCAAAACACCTGGAGGGGCAAAGTTTGCCCAGTCCTGAAATACATTGTGGAATTAATACAGTTTGACCCCACTTTAATTGGTATGGTTCAGTGCTATAGACCTAAGCCCTCTAAGTGTTTTGAACTTCAATTCCTAACAGCCTACCGGAGTTGAAGTCCAAAACACCTGGAGGGCCAAAGTTTGCCCAGGCCTGAACTACACTGTAAAACTAATGCAGTTTGAACCCACCTTAATTGCTATGGTTCAGTGCTATAGAATCATGGGATTTGTTGTTTGGTGAGGCAGCACAATCTTTGGCAGGGAAGGCTAACAAACTTGTGAAACTACAACTCCCACAATTCCATAGCACATTTTCAAAAGTGTTTTAAATATATGTTTTACCCATTTTCATGGGGGTCTTGCACTCTTAACTCTAGTCTGTGCAAAGGGATGTCAGTATTTCCTATTCTACGTGCTTTCCAGAAATTTTGACATGAAGCACATACCACACACATAAACATAATTATATACTTTATCCCTTGCTCTTAATTATTATTCCCCCTTTTCTTCTTTTAACAGGCGGGTTATATGGATACTTTCTGGGTGAAATACATTAAGCTGATCTTTTTTTAAAAAAAACTTTATTTAAACATCTGGAGACTCCAACTCTTCTATCTACATTGGATTCACTGGACGTAACCTCTTATTTCTGCTTCTAGTGTGTATGGAGGATCTAGCGATTGACCTATTTTCTTACTCAAAATTAAAAATTTTAGGGGAGCCAAATAATCACACAATGTATAGGCACATAAAAATATAACTAATATGTTTGTCAAGGCCCCTTCTACACTGCCAAATAATCCAGATTATCAAAGCAGATCATCCAAATTATCTGTTTTGAACTGGATTATTTGAGCCTTCACTGCCATATAATTCAGTTTAAAGCAGATAATTTGGATGTTATATGGCAGTGCAGAAGGGACTAGAGGCTAGTGGACTTCCCTTCTTTGAAGGGGTTCAGACGGGGTGTGGATGGCCATTTCTTAGGGCCCTTCCAGTCAGGCCCTATATCCCAGGATCCGATCCCAGGTTTTCTGCTTTAACCTGAATTATATGATCCCCTACTGCCAGATAATCTGGGATAAACAGAAAACCTGGGTTCAGATCCTGAGATATAGGGCCTGACTGGAAGGGCCTTTGGGCGTGCTTTACTTATTTACCTAGATGGCCCTGCTATACAGGAATATTTGATTGTTTCATCTGTACAGAGAAAGAGTCCTACAGTTGCTTCTTCCCACCAAGAAGCCATTCTAAGAGAGCTTCTTAATCTCTGGTCCCTTCTACACTGCCATATAATCCTGATTATCAAATGAAGTAATTCATATTATCTGCTTTGAACTGAATTATATGAGTCTACATTACCATATAATCCAGTTCAAATCTGGATTTTATATGGCAGTGTAGAAGGAGCCTCAGAAACCCATTTAGGAGCAAGGGAACTGCAAAATTGTGGCCACCATAATACCCCCCCCCCCCCACATCAACCTTGTGAACAGCAGATTTTGGGGATCTTTGTGTCTTATTGAGGTTTTAAATGTCAAAAAAGTTTCTGCACAAGTCCCCCACTGGCACTTTGTCTTTCATGGTGATCACTGGCCAACAAATCCTGTTATCCAGATTACATCTAAAAAATAAAACATGAAACTATACATAGTTCTACATCTATATAAAATTTCAGTTAGTGGAAGCATAATTAGAAGTTAGCCGCTGTTAGTAGCTATAATATCCTATACAATGCTCAGAAATGTTGAGTAATGTCGAAGGCTTTCATAGCTGAAATCACTGGGTGGTTGTAGGGGTTTTTTTGGCCTATATGGCCATGTTCTAGAGGCATTCTCTCCTGACGTTTCAACTGCATCTATGGCAAGCATCCTCACAACCTCTGAGGATGCTTGCCATAGATGCAGGCGAAACATCAGGAGAGGATGCCTCTAGAACATGGCCATATAGCCCAAAAAACCCTACAACCACCCAATTTTGAGTAAAGTTCAGCAGACTCCTCTACAGCAATTAGTAATTTCTATTTTGTGCCAAAAACATTAGACCCCAGTGATCTGGAACTTTGGCTCTGTTTCTTGAGCTCCACTATTACGTACTTGTGATTTGCTATCTCTAGAAAACTAAACTAGAGATTGTGGCGCAGCTGGCTGAGTGTCAGCTGCATTAAGATCATTCTGACCAAAAGGTCATCAGTTCGAAGCCAGCCCGGGTTGGAGTGGGTTTCCAACCATTGTGTAGCCCATTGTCGACCTTTACAACCCGAAAGACAGTTGCATCTGTCAAGTAGGAAAATAAGGTACCACCTTAAAAATGTGGGGAGGCTAAAATTAGCTAATTTATGAGGCTATAAAGAAGCACTCCAGCGGGGAAGCATGCGAGGAATACGGAGGTACTTCATCAGCGTCGCAGATGGGCGATGAAAGTGACAGCTCCTCTGGCGGCCAGAAAAAGTTAAATAGCCTCTGTGTATGTCTGTATATGTTTGTATGTCAAAATTGGCATTGAATGTTTGCCATATATGTGTACACTGTAATCCGCCCTGAGTCCCCTGCGGGGTGAGAAGGGCGGAATATAAAAGCTGTAAATAAATAAATAATAAACTAAAAGTTTTAAGTAGACGGATGTTGTTTGTTTACCTACACTTCTAGAATTTTAAAATATGTCTTCTATTTTGTTTTGAAGTATTGTGGGTATAACAGTAAATGCATAGAAGCAACTTTTGGGAGGTAATGAAGCAGCCATTATGATAAAATTTGTGGAATTTAACATGCTCCATTGGGCTACACTGTGGAAATGTGTAATGTCATGTTGTATTCATTGGTCAGTGAAAGCTGGGAGAATGAACATGCTCTGTTCTCATAATGAAAAAAAAAGTAATGTAAAGAGAAGACAAAGCCAAGTGCCATTTAGGCAGAAATCCAGTTATCTTAACAAACAGTTCATTTTTCATGCAGTAAGTTTGTGGTTTAACAACATGGAGCCACATTATGATTTAGCAATACAAACCCTTAAAGCCCATCCTCATTTCTGTCAGCCAGAAACTAAACACTACACGTATTTAAAAAAACATATTCTTCAGTAATTTTGTCCTTCAGCAAAAAAGAATCCAGTCCCTTCATAATGTGCCCTTGTTTTCAAATGCCTTGTGCCAAAAGCTCATTTAAATGAACTTGAACATTGCCAGTGGAACTAAAAGTTTACATGAGCTTCCATTTTAATGATTGAACCAAAGAGAAGTTATTGTCATCCTCCAACATTTCTGAAGTGCATACTCTAGTTTTATATAGCTCAACAAACAATAAGGGCCTTAGCGCTTGAAGGTTTCTTGGTTTCAGTATATGCAGACCACGAAGTCATATAATGAAGATAAAATAGTAGGGTTCGACTACAAGGAAGAATTTTGGGACAAATTACTATTAACAGATTTTTTAAAAAATCATAACTAAACTACCATCAGCCAATTGATTGGATGACTGAAACAGAAGAAATCAAGAGTTCTATTATTGTGGGCAAGAAACATTGGGAAATCTATAAAACTAAAAGAATGGGAGCATATTTGGACAAAGAAATTTAAATATACCTATGCTACTGACTTCAAAGAAAATTCAATGAAAATGATCCATAGATGGTATATTACACCGAAAATGCTGGGAATTATATACAAAAATATGGACAATAAATGTTTGAAGTGTAGAGAATGTGTGGGCTCATTTTACCATATGTGGTGGAGTTTTAGTAAAGCCGCCACCTACTGGAAAATGATCCATGAGGAAAGTAAAAAAAAATCCTAAAAATAAAATTGACAGTGAAACCGGAATATTGCTTGCTGGGAATGTACGATACAGAGACAATTCCAGATGCCAAATTGTGCAAATTGTTTACCTTCTTTACTACAGTGGCTAGGATAACATATGCAAGATATTGGAAAATAAAATCTTCTCCGACCAAAGAACAGTGGCTTGATACGATACTTGAAATAAAAGACATGGATAAATTAACATTTTTGATGAAGAAAAACAAGATAGAGGGGACCTCTCAGAGACCAGGCCTCCCCTCTCCACTCGCTGTCCACGGTTGTGAAGAAAGGAGGACAGCCAGTTTAAAGCTGTCCCCCTGATTCCAGCAACAGCAAGGCGGTGGGTCAAGAGATTGTGGTCGACTGTGTCAAATGCTGCTGTGAGATCCAATAGCACAAGCAGCGCTGACCCGCCCTGGTCAAGCTGGCAGAAGGTGATCCGTGATGGAGACCAGCACAGTCTCTGTCCCGTGCCCCGCATGGAAGCCTGATTGGAAGGGATCTAGTCCGGCTGTGTCATCTAGGAATTGCTGAAACTGCTCTGCTGCTGCCCTCTCAATCACCTTGCCCCAGGAACGAGAGATTTGAAACTGGGCGGTAACTGGAGGGAACCGAGGGATCTGAATCTGGTTTCTTCAGCAAAGGAGAGACCACCGCCTCTTTTAAACCCTCTGGAAAGACTCCTTGCTCAAGGGAGCTGTTTATGATCTTCAACAGAGGGTCACGTAATCCCTCCAAGCAGGATTTCACCAACCAAGAGGGACACGGATCGAGGGAGCAAGTGGTCAGTCTAGCTGCAGCTATGAGCCTATCGACAGCCCCTGCATCCAGCGGGATGAACCGGTCGAGGATGGGCCCAGCAAGTGGCCATGGGGTCTCAAGTTCTCTCTCTCTGTATCAATTGTGGCGGGGAGGTCCCGGCGAAGTAGCGAGATCTTGTCTGCAAAATAGCTCTGAAAAACCTCGGCTGGAGGGGCCTGATCACCACTTTTTGGGACGGTAGGAACCGTCGTTAGAGATCGAATTATTTTGAACAATTTTGCCGGGCGTGAGCTAGCAGACGCTATCAAAGAAGCATAACATACTCGCTTTGCCTCAGTGATAGCATGCTCATCGGATTCCCTGAATGCCTCATAAGCTGATCTCGATGCTCCGTCACGGAGTTCTCGCCACACGCCCTCCAGCTGTCTCTTTTCCCGCTTCATCAGTCGAAGTTCCTCGGTGAACCAAGGAGACCGATTTCGGCGGGGTCTGAGAGGGCGTCTAGGGGCGATCTCGTCGAGTGCATTGGATAGCCTGATGTTCCATGTGTCCACCTGCACATCGATCGAGTCGCTGGCAGGCTCCAGATCCTTCAGAGCATTCCGGAACCTACTGGGTTCCATAAGTCTCCTTGGGCGAGCCCAAATTGGCTCGGCGCCCTTGCAGCGTGGGTAGGCATGCTCCAACCGGACTCTCAGGGCGCAGTGATCCGACCATGGAACCTCTATTGTGGAGGCTTGGGTCACTTGAATTCCTGCGCTGAAAATCAAATCTAACGTGTGCCCCGCCCGATGCGTGGGCCCGGTAGTACAGAGGGAGAGTCCTAGTGTCTCCATGGTAGACACTAGGTCCATAGCTGCTGATGAACAAGAGTCTGCATCAGCGTGGATGTTGAAATCCCCCAAGACGATAAGTCTGGGGAACCTCAGGGACCACTCCAACACAGTCTCAAGCAGCTGGGATAGGCTGTCCGTTGGTGCGCTGGGCACACGGTACACCAGCAGAAAGGCTATGCTCTCACAGGAATCCCACACCAGGCCAACACTTTCAATGCCAGAGATGCTCAGCACAGGAACTGCCCTAAGAGAAAAACTTTCTCGGGTGAGCTGGGATAAAGCTGGGGTGTTTGCTGGGATAAAGTATTCTCTTTCCTCACAAATTTTGTTTTAGCTACTTTTCCTAATACCTCAATAGTAGTATTTCTGTCTCTTTTAGTGACCCAAATAAAGGTGGCATTCTAATAAGTTTTTTTTTTTTTTTTTAGATCTCTCTCTTAAAGCTGCAGCTAATTTTGAATCATTATGCCATTAGCACCACCTTGTGGCTGCTGACCTACACACATTTCTGCATTAGGATGAATTCTCAAAAGTATAACGTTGAAGGCACCAGAACCTGTTTGATCTCATCTGGTTAGTACGTGGAAAGTAAATAATAGAAATACCAGTGCTGTAACCTCCATTCAGAGGAAGGCATGAATATTGCCAAGGAAATTATATCACTGGATTGCCATAAATCAGCATTAACTTGAAGGCATATAATGAAAAACAAAACAAAACATTGAAACAACAGCATAATGTTGCAGAATTACAGTTAAATCATTCAGGTATTAAGGTCTGCTACGAACAGAGTGAAGAATTTAGCAAGAACCCTTCTCTTGTTAGACTAAGATTATTCTTTCCATTGCCTTAGAAAATTCCCTCTCCTCTTTATTGATGTATGCTTTTAAGAAACACATTTTACAATACCCGAAGAAAATTATTCAATGTATTGTCGAAGGTGTTCATGGCCGGAATCACTGGGTTGTTGTAGATTTTTTTGGGCTCTATGGCCATGTTCCTCTAGAACATGGCCATACAGCCCAAAAAAACCTACAACAACCCAAAAAGAATTCAGTTAGTTTTGTTCCATATTTTTTCATTAAGCATAATTCAGACCTATTAAATAAAAAAATTGGTAAGTAAACATTAATGAAGTTTTTCATATGTTTTATTCTCTATTACATGTGCCATTTCCTGCAAAGATTTTAAGAAAAGGCAATATTGCAAATAACAGAAGTTGTTCATTTTTCTTTGCTTGCAATGATTTGGTAAACAAATATATTTAGTTCTTCTTTAAAAGACATTTTGTTACTGGCAAGCGGCATGAAATATGCTCATTAATTGTCACTCGTTTATTGCTATGCTGTGTTGAATAGAATAGCAAATTGCCTTGAGCCTTACATCTGGTACACTTTGGGAACTGTCCAGAGGAAGTAAAACAGTTTAAAGTCACACTGGTGTCAATTAAGAGTACAATGTCTACTCATAATTAGCCCCATTAAGTGAACTTATTTTCAGCTGTGGATTTCAGTGTAGACCATTTCAAAGATCACATTGAATTTGTGTGTATACAAGGCCTCCTGGTGGCGCAGTGGGTTAAGTAGTTGAGCTGATGAACTTGCTGACTGAAAGGTCAGCAGTTTGAATCTGGGGAGCATGATCAGCTCCCACTGTTAAGCCCAGTTTCTGCCAGCCTAGCAGTTCAAAAACATGTAAATGTGAGTAGATCAATAGGTACCACCTCGGCGAGAAGGTGACGGTGCTCCATGCAGGCATGCCGGCCACATGACCTTGGAGGCGTCTATGGACAATGCCGGCTCTTTGGCTTAGAAATGGAGATGAGCACCACCCCACAGAGTCGGACATGACTAGACTTAATGTCAGGGGAAACCTTTATCTTTGTCTTTTTTACAATCTTCCATTCAGTATACTGATGTCTCACAGAGTTGTTGTAAGATTTCCTCTCTTGTACTCTTCATTACTCTACATGAGCCCAAACAGGGACGTACAGTCTAAGTCAGTTTTCTGCTGCCTGGTGGAATATAGGTCTACAGATACATTGGCTGGAATTAGAAGCTTCTGGTAGTTGTAAACAACAACCTTCTCTGCTCTGGATTTTTTATTGATTTTTCAGGATAAAAGGAGCCAGTAAAATGCTTGAATGAGAATCTTCACAGATCGTAGAGTCAATAGGACCATAGAACTGTAGAAATGTAGAGGCTTCCAGGAATCTAGTCCAATGCCTAAAACCCATTACTAAAGTATCCCTGGTAGATGACCACCCGATTTTGTCAATTTAAGGAAGGCCAACAATTTTCTGAGGCAATCCATTTCTCTGCCAAACAGTATGTGTTATGAGTAAGTTATTCCAAATGTTTAAGTTAAACCTCCTTTCTTTCATTTGATTCCATTGCCTTCAATCTCACTCCCTAGAGCACTGCTTTTTAAACTTTGGGTCCCAATTCCAAATGAGGTCCCCTTAGCTCAATGTCGGGTTCACAAAAAATGGCATCAGTACAGGGTTTCTGAATGCCACCATTTATATAAATCTTTTGCCAACAACAATCAGAGTTTACAGTGGACCCTGCAGAAAATGCTTCAGCTGTATTTCAAAAAAAGAAAAATCAGCCTGTTTAGCAAACCTTGCTAACATTTTCAGTAAATGTTTGTTTTTTTATACCTATTTTATATACCTCTATACTCGGGATCACATAAAAAAAATTATCAAGCAGAAATGGGTCATAAGTGGAAAAGGTTTAAGAAGTCCTCCTCTAGAGCAACAGAAAACAAGCTGGCTTTATCTTTTCCATGCCATTCAGGTGATTAAAGATAACTATCAAGTCACCTTGCAGTCTTGCCTTCTCCATCCTCAAGCCAACTCCATCAACTATTTCTTGCAGGGCTTGGCTTCCAGAAATTTTACCAACCTGGTTGCCCTCTTGTGGACAATTCAAGAGGAGGGACGTTTGATGACTTGCAACATAAGGCAGTAGAACAAAACCTCCAAGAATTCCCAGTTCAATGTTTGGTGGTATTTGATCAGTTTCAGAGTGATGTTTTTTAATTCATACTATTGAGGAAGTAAAGGAGTTATTTTAGTATGGCTGTGACAGACACTTCTGGCTTCATCCCAACATTTTTGCCACCAGACAAGAGAAAGAGGCAAAAGAATTCCTAAGTCAAGAGAAGAAAGCAATCATTTTCTGAAATGTGAGCAGTTATCAGGAACAACTCCTAAGATTTACAGTGTAAGCATTAAAACAGATCACAGAGGAGACAGTGAAGAAAAAAGATTTGTTTATTTTAATTGATTTTTCCAAGTATGCAATATCCTGGTTTTAGATGTATGATGTGGTTTTCAAAAATGTTAAATTGTATTTGAAGCCATGATATATTGAAATCTTCCTGTATATATTATTTAAGATCAGTTTTTATGGCTTGTGACAAATGGCTTGTTACGTGTTGCAATAAAAAACAGACAAAAGAAATGTTTTAAGAAGCTGTTAAGTCCTGCAAGGAATTTTATGGCATTTTAAACTTTAACTAAGTTATTGGAGAGCACAAGTATTCACAAAGATTACTTAGTCGAACAGTGAAAGATATATTATACATACACAGAGGCCTGGAAAGTGAGGAATATATGCTAGCTGAAATTAAAACATAAAGGAGCAGGTTGTCAAGACAAAGATAGAGTACATGACCCAAGCATATGGACAACATAGCCATTGATATAAGGCAGGGGTGGCCCCTGAAGCCATTCACTAGTCTCCCCAAATGTGAGTAGATCAATAGGTGGGAAGGTAACAGCACTCCATGTAGTCATGTCAGCCATATGACGTTGCAGGTGTCTACGGACAATGCCTTCTCTTTGGCTTAGAAATGGAGATGAGCACCAACCCCCAGATTTGGACACAACTGGGCTTAATGTTACCTTAACTTTTACTGCCGTATTCATCAGTTCATTCATAAAGGAGAGACTGTACCTCAATTGAAGCTGTTGCTGTCCAAGATAAATACCTAGCACAGCAAATTCAAAAATACCCACCCACCCCAAAAGTGCTTGTGTAAGATATTACGTATTTGTATTACTAAAAAAGGAAGAGTTATTTGCAACATATGATCATTTAGGTTTGGAATTACTTGGTTTTCAGACTGTGAAAAACAAATTGTGGTTTCAAGAAGTTCTGATCATATATTCCACCCATGAAAAGCCACCAGCCACATATTTGAAAGATTATGGCACCACAAGATTATTGGTAATTGTGTACCAAGGAAGATGGGAAGAAATAACAAGGAGGGAAGTGTATCATACTTTAGGTTTTCACAAGATTCCATAAGCTCTGGGACTACAATTCCTTATGGTCGCTGAATTTAGAAAGTAAATGTTCCTGTTTTAGGCTAATCAATATTGTCTGAGTATTCATTAACAATGTGACACATTCAACAAAAAATCAAAACAATAAAGATCTTTTTAAAAAAAATAACGTATTTGTATTATGCGGACATACATAAACCCTCTGCACATTAGAATAACACATTGAGGGAGCCATGCTGTCATGCAGGCCAGAATCACATACCACACCTTTTTCATCCCTTGATGAATATCCTGTAAATATTCATGATCACAATGTTGCTTTTTATACAGATACATGCATAGAAAGCACTTGCATCCAAAGAGGCACCATAACATCACCTTTTCAAATATGTCCATTCCTTATGCAACTCTTCCAGGAATCTTTCACCTGAAACTTCTGCATTGCAAATGGCTGTCCTAAAATATGCAATCTCATTTTATGTTCTGATCAATTCACTTCTTATGGCAGCCCTGCTTCTCTTCTCTGTACTTTCTACTCCTCCCAGCCCATACAATGTTCATTCACCATTCAAACACTGTTTGCTAAGTATAATAGGAAGGGTTATCAATGAGTGGTATTTTAGGTTGCGCAGCACTCTGGATATCTTTGGACTCCTCTTTCTCCTACTTCAGTAATTGAAGGTCCTTGAGGATCTAGTGGAAGCACATGCATCAGATGGGCTGATTTGCCCGTTGTATGCCACTTGCTCTCCACTTTTGACATGGAGTCCATTATACGATGCACAGGGACTTCCAGCAAGGCTCTATGCTGGAAAGAAGAGATCAAGTGGCATATGCCACCACTGCAGAGCAATGGGGGGAAGTCATGTGGCAACATTCCTGTTGTGGGATGAGGGTCAAGGTAAGGCAGGCATCGAGCAACGGGTTCTCCATGCCCCCCACTGGGGTCCCATGGATTTGCTACAGTGCATGATAAATCCATGGGCCTTTATGAATGTCTACTTACCTTGATTCTTTCACACTGTGGTATTTCATACACTTTTAGATCTTTTATTCGCAACATTCAAAAAGACAAACACAATCTCCCTCTATTTTTATCATCCTAGAAGTTTGTGAGTAGATTAGCCTGAAAGGTGTTTGGCTGATTCATGGTTGCCCAATGAGCTTTATGGCTGGAAGAGATATTGCCCAATGAAATCTCCCCAATGCTAGTACATTTCTTTACACCAATGTTACTCAATGGGGTAGACTACTGACCACTACAAATCTAAAAGCTGCCAGCTGCCAGCCCCTTTCTTTCCAGAAAGCAACAAAATGAAAGTTGTCATTTGGCACAAATATGGTGCCAGTCATTTGGGGAAGATAACTGACATTGCCACACATCGGATAGCTTAAGAATCATGCTATTATGCCGCACTGATGTAGACAGAGTAATGAATTATATAGCTCAAAAACGTCTAGCTCTTTTGCTTGAAGTTGAATGGTGAGGAATCAACAGCTTGTAAAGGCACTCTTTACAATGTGTCATGGTCAGACGGCAATGTACACCTTGGCAGACTTCCACCACAAAAGAGAATTGCAACTATTCACATCTTTCTCAAATCATCATACTTTCTACGTGGGTATCTTTTTTGTAAATCACTTTTTTGATCAAAAGCACAGGATCTTGGAAGATATCCATTGAAGTTATTGGAACAGGATGCTGCCTCACATTCTCGTCACTGTGGGTTGCTTCATTGTTCTTTGGAGCCAAAAGCCTGATCCAAGTTTTTCACACTTTTATGCAATACTATGTGAAGCTCTGCCAATGTAACTTGTATTCTTCTGTAAGCCAGGATTCCTGAGCTCTGTCTCTCATCCATTTCCCTGATGTGAAGCAGGCTCGCACATGCACAAACTAATGAAGAAGACATCACACAGAACTGGAGTCTTCAAGCTCTAACTTCCTTTGACAGCTTTATTCACTTTCACCTAGTAAGTATGACGTTTGCTTCCCTGTTCACATGGAGGTTCCAAGGCAGATCAGTTGTCAATTTACTGAAAACATGATATAACTAAGTGGGGAACTTATTTCAGAGTAGAAATAAATGAACGGGCACCCAATTCTCTCTTCCCACTCCACCCCTTGTTTTTTAGTTTAACATCCCACTTGCAGTTTCCCCTAAGCCAGCTTAGTACTATAAATCCTAAATATCAGAATTTAGTGCATGTTTTCTATTAAGAATCCTATCAAATGAGTGTCTGGTACAAAGGGCAGTACATCTGGTTTATACAACTTATTCTGCATTTATAGGCAATGAGATTTCAGAACCTGCATAAGGTCTTGAAGAACATTTACACTTACTGGAGGAAAATGATTATGCCTCTGGGTCTTGCCTTTCTATTGTTAGAGCTAGAGCTCATTCAATGTGAAAATATCCTTGCTGATAGATGAAACCATTAGCACCAGAGGTGGCATTCATTAAAACAAATGAAACAGCAGGTTTGTGAAAGAAAAGAACAGCACTGTGAGAATTTTGATACATGATCTCATTTTATTCAACGTCCACAAGACTTTACCAGTGCTGAACTAAAACATCTGCATGGAAATTCATTTTGGTGCACATATTTCCTAATGTACACAAATGTATATAAGTATTTACTCTGAGATATATATTTTGTGGGGTTTCCCACAATATGTACCTTTCTTTATACATTTTTTTTCTTATATGTACATTTTCATGCAGTTAAGGAGGAGCTTTTCAAAATTTGAATTTGAAAAATGAACTGTGCTTGTGTTCTGGCTTGTATTTTATATTTTCCAACAGTTTGCATACCACCCAAGTAATTTTAATTCATGCAATCAATCAATGAGTCAATTAGTAAATTAAGTTGTGCAACCCAAACACATTTATCTCACAGCCCTATCTTATCTGGCAGCTAGCCAAGGGCACAATAGTCACGTTCCCCATCCTATATCAACAAAACCTATCCTTTCTATTACAGCCATGTTCCTGGCACATGTGGAGAAGAAGAGTATGAAGGGATCTCTCAAAAGAAACACAGAAGCCTTACACAAACAGACTCACACATACCAAACATGCCTCCCTGATTGGTGCACTGCTGTTGTGAAAAGCATATTGTGTCTCACATGTTCAACTCTATAATATTTAGAGCTGAGGGCAACTATGGAATGCTAGGAGGTCACATTAGCTTCCTAGGAGATTTGCTCCAAATCCCTGCAAATAAGCATTTCCCCTTGTTTTGTGCCCCCCTCCTCACTTTATTAGAACCAGGAGAGGGTTTTTTTATGGCTGGAAGAGGCTCAATGCTATGGAATCCTGGTAGTTGTAGTTTTACAGGGTCTTTTGCCTTCTCTGCCAAAGAGTTTTGGGAACTAACCAAACCGTATCTCCCACGGTTCTACAGCTCTGAGCCATGGCAGTGAAAGTGATGTCAAATTTCATTAATTCTACAGTATAGATCAGACATGGGCAATTTCTTTTGCCTTGGGGTCACATTGTGGTCCCTGCCAAGAGAGCTGGGGGGGGGGGGGGTGAGGGAAGGTGGCCAGGCATGTGGTGGGTGGGACAGGCCCAAGAGGGGAAGGACCCAGGTCATCCTCAGGTTGTCCTCCTGGCATAAGGGCAGGGCTGCTCGCTCCATCCTTATATCAAGAGGAAAATGAGACATGTGGTGACTACCCTGATCCTCCTCCTCCGATCTTTGAGCTGAATTCTTGGCATTATGCCAAGAGGAGGATGAGACAGGTGATGGCTGAGAGTGCTCCGAAGGTCTCTCAGCCACTACATGCCTTCCTAGGACCATCCTCTCAGCAGAAGGACAGGGTCACTCACACCGTCCTTATGCTGGGAGGAGAGGAAGACATGCAATGGCTGAGAGCACTCCAGAGGGTTCTCAGCTGCTGTGTGTCTTCCTCCCCCATCCTTGCTGCGTCCTGGTGCCAAAAGGATAGGGAAAATGAGGAGGGCCTGTGGTAAGCACCCAGGGGGCTGCATCTAGCCCCCGAGCCCTTGTTGGCTCATGCCTGGTATAGATGCACATAAGTGTTTAGTTCAGTCTAGACATAATGCTTCCTATAGTTTATTAATTTTATTACAAGTAAGCCTGATAGCACACAGAGAAAAAGAACAGCAGAGTAGGAAACAAACATTGCCTTCCCTGCTGCCAATGGGATTCCTCTGCTGGACAAGGAGGCTCTCTTGGATAGAAAGAGCCGTTCTGTCAACTCTAGGCAGTGGGACCTAAGAACCAATAGAAGATGTTCAACTATGTGAAAAACAGAGACCCATAAGCTTGAAATAGAACAAATAGAATTTTAACAGGCAACAATAATGGTCATAACGAGGATTAAGAATACGACAGGCTGTTTAACATTATTTGTATTGCAATGTGAGTTTCACATAATAAAACAGATGTCACAAAACACAATAAACTTTGCAATGGGGGTATCATCTCTATCATCTTCCTCCTTTACATCACAACTTTTCCCCAATACTGAACTCATTGCAATGCTTAAAAATACAGTTGAAATCACTTGTTGTTGTATTGTTACTTTGAATAATTATTTTTTTACTTATGATGATCCTTATTGTGGGTCCTTATAATCTATTGTGGTGAAACTTGGTTTCCAGAGTTCTAGTACAACACTGCCTGCTATCATAGGACCTTATCACATTAAGGTCACAATTCACCACGCATCATGGTAAATCTGTGGAGAACACATCACCTATGTCCTGCATCACCTGACTTAGCACTGGCTGTATTCCACAGGGGGAAGCGCTCGCTGCCTGGCTTTCAATCAGTGCCGCAAAGGCAACATGGAAAGCCATGTTGCCGCCATGGCAGCGTACACTGCTTGCTCTCCCTTTTTGCCATGGAGCCACAGAAGTAGATTTATGGCATGTAATGAGCTCTGTGGCAAAAGGAGACAGCAAGCAGCATACAATGGATAAATCAGCCCATATGCTGAGGTCAAAACCTACAAAAATAATTTTAAACATGTTTTTAAAAACCTAACATTAATCTATCCATAGGGAGTTACGGATGGATGGGAGTTTCTCAAGAGTGAAATACTCAAGGCGCAGTTGCAAACCGTGCCAACAAAAAGAAAAAATAGGACAAGTGCAAAGAAGCCAGAATGGATGTCCAAAGAACTTCTAACTGTGCTGAGACACAAAAGAGACATGCACAAGAACTAGAAAAAGGGAGAAATCACCAAAGAAGAATTCAAACAAATAGCCTACACCTGTAGGGAAAAGGTCCGCAAGGCTAAAGCACAAAACGAGCTCGGGCTTGCCAGGAACATTAAAAACAATAAAAAGGGATTCTTTTCTTATGTCAGTAGAAAAAGGAAAAACAAGGAGGCGATAGGGCCTCTTCGAGGAGAAGATGGGGCAATGCTGACAGGGGATAGGGAAAAGGCAGAACTACTTAATACCTTCTTTGCCTCGGTCTTCTCACAAAAAGAAAGTCATCTTCAACCTCAGCAAGACAGAGTGGATGAGGGATTTGAGGACATCCAACTCCAAATTGGGAAAGAAGTCGTCCAGGAATACCTGGCCGCTCTAAATGAGTTCAAGTCCCCAGGGCCAGATCAACTACACCCAAGAGTATTGAAGGAACTAGCGGAATTCATTTCGGAACCATTGGCAACCATCTTTGAGAGTTCTTGGAGAACGGGAGAAGTTCCAGCAGATTGGAGGAGGGCCAATGTGGTCCCAATCTTCAAGAAGGGAAAAAAGGATGACCCAAACAACTACCGTCCGGTCAGCCTCACGTCAATACCAGGCAAGATTCTGGAAAAGATTGTTAAGGAAGTGGTCTGCAAACACTTAGAAACAAATGCGGTCATTGCTAATAGTCAACATGGATTTATCAAAAACAAGTCATGCCAGACTAATCTGATCCCTTTTTTCGATAAAGTTACAAGCTGGGTAGATGTGGGGAATGCCGTGGATGTGGCGTACCTGGATTTCAGTAAGGCCTTCGACAAGGTCCCCCATGACCTTCTGGCAAGGAAACTAGACCAATGTGGGCTAGGCAAAACTACGGTGAGGTGGATCTGTAATTGGTTAAATGGATGAACCCAGAGGGTGCTCACCAATGGTTCCTCTTCATCCTGGAAAGAAGTGACGAGCGGAGTGCCGCAGGGTTCCGTCCTGGGCCCGGTCCTGTTCAACATCTTTATTAATGACTTAGATGAAGGGTTAGAAGGCAGGATCATCAAGTTTGCAGAGACACCAAATTGGGAGGGATAGCCAATACTCCAGAGGACAGGAGCAGGATTCAAAACAATCTTGACAGATTAGAGAGATGGGCCAAAACTAACAAAACGAAGTTCAACAGTGACAAAAGCAAGATACTCCACTTTGGCAGGAAAAACAAAATGCAAAGATACAGAATGGGGGATGCCTGGCTCGAGAGCAGTATGTGTGAAAAAGATCTTGGAGTCCTCGTGGACAACAAGTTAAACATGAGCCAACAATGTGATGTGGTGGCAAAAAAAGACAATGGGATTTTAGCCTGCATCAATAGGAGCATAGTGTCTAGATCTAAGGAAGTAATGCTACCCCTCTATTCTGCTTTGGTTAGACCACACCTGGAATATTGTGTCCAATTCTGGGCACCACAATTCAAGAGAGATGTTGACAAGCTGGAATGTGTCCAGAGGAGAGCGACTAAAATGATAAAAGGTCTGGAGAACAAGCCCTATGAGGTGCGGCTTAAGGAGCTGGGCATGTTTAGCCTGAAGAAGAGAAGGCTGAGAGGGGATATGATAGCCATGTATAAATATGTGAGAGGAAGCCACAGGGAGGAGGGAGCAAGCTTGTTTTCTGCTTCCCTGGAGACTAGGACGCGGAACAATGGCTTCAAACTACAAGAGAGGAGATTCCATCTGAACATGAGGAAGAACTTCCTGTGAGAGCCATTCAGCAGTGGAACTCTCTGCCCTGGAGTGTGGTGGAGGCTCCTTCTTTGGAAGCTTTTAAACAGAGGCTGGACGGCCATCTGTCTGGGGTGATTTGAATGCAATATTCCTGCTTCTTGGCAGGGGGTTGGACTGGATGGCCCATGAGGTCTCTTCCAACTCTTTGATTCTATGATTCTATTAATTAAAAACAATTTAAAACACATCAATTTAAGGGCAAGATTAACATCAGCAAAACAGCACACTGTTAAAAGCATTTCCCAAAAGCCTGTTGGAACAGAACAGTTTTAATTTGCTGATGGAAGGATAGCAAGGAGAGAACTTTGTTCTCTTCCCTTCTCCTCCCTTGGAAGAGTGCTCAAAAGAGCACTAGCACAATTTAAATGTAAGTTTTCTGGTAGTTTTAGGGGCCCTTCAGATGTCACGGTGGATGATTTCACTCAAAGGAGCCATGTTTTCACATGAGCAAATTTTGTCTCAGCCTTAAAGTGCTGGACCCCATGCTAGTTCAGATTCCTGGATTTCTGCACATAATCTTGGACACAAGTTGCATAATCAAAGGAAAATGTATGTGATCTTTCAGACTTTGTCTATCAGTCCTAACAAGCATGGCCATAGCCATGGAAGTATTTTCCAACAACACCTGTGCAACCAATATTTTTCCACACATGATGTGCAGAGATGTATTGGTGCATGAACAGCCTACAAGAACTCCAAAGCACAGAACCATATACTCATATGTGACATAATTCCATATGACTCAAGAACAATGTTTAGATTGGGATTTGAAGGGTTTCTCATCGCCAAATGGTAGTCCAAGCACAGTGGTGATGGGTTTTAATCCATATGCATTTCCTAAAATTCCAGTACAGTTGCCTAAGAGTTATGGTTACCTTCACAAGTAATTGCTTATGGACAAGATCTTTCATCGCCACCTTTATATATGCCAATATGGGTTTGGAACATTCTCTTTCTATCAGCTACACTTATCCATAGAGCTTTGAAATGTTACTTTTTTGGACTATTCCCAGAATCCTCAGAGCAGCATGGCCTTTGATCATGCTGCCTGAGGGATTCTGGGAACTGTTGTCCAAGGTGTTACATTTTGAAGTTCCTTTCATATTTCTGGAGAAAACATATTCTACACTAACCAATTGCAAATGCAAAGTGACATCTCCTGTGTCATCCCCCCATCCCCTAAATTTTCTTTACCTTCAACTTAGTAAAGTTGAGATGGAGATGGAGGTCTGTTAGCTGCCAATCAGCATGCATGAGAACAATGTTTCCACTCAGCCCTCAAGGCTTTAACAAGCAGGATCCGTCGTTATTCCATGTCTCAGTCTCACTTGTTGGCAAGACATGAGTGGAAATGTCATCCTCCTGAACTCTGATCTCCAGTTGAACAGACCTCCATCTCTCTCTGTGGCTGCTAGTTGAGATGGATTTGGGGGCTGTTACAGTTATGACAATAGTAGCACAGTTGTGTTTGTGAATATGGAGTAGTAACAGATCCATAATTCTAGATTATGAATCTGTAGCTGCATTATGGAATGACAACCAACATCATCTCATGAAAAGATGTGTCACTGTCATGCATTGCTGCTGTTGTGTGCCTTTAAATCATTTCTAGTTTAAGGCAATTTTAAGTGTGATATTTTCTTGGCAAGAGGGGATTTGCTTTTGCTTTCTCTGAGGCTGTGAGAGTGTGGCTTCCTCAAAGTCATATACACTGGACGGCGAGACTCATGCATATATGGAGGAGTATCATTGCATGTTTTTCTTATTTTTTTTCCTTTGGCATTACTCAGTTTCCCCTTGATCCATGGATCATTATAATTTCTAAATAAAAAACATAATTAGAAGGAATGTAGACCTCCATGTTGTATAATTGAAAAATATGTTTATGGAATAAATCAATAACACTCGGCTTTGCAAAAGTGGGCTTTGAACTGTCTAATTGGATTAGCAGCAGATGGTGGCTTTTCAATTGTCTTGGCTTCAAGCAGCTGATTGCCTTAAAAAGAAAACCCACAAAACAAACTTTATTTAAAATGACTATTACTTAATCTGGGAATCGCTCTTCTCATCTGCTTGTGGCCCATTGTGTAATTTGAGTAATTCGTAAGTCCAGCGATCATCTTAAATCACTTGCTTAAAAAAAATTCCATGTTGACAGGCATATTTTCCCTTTTAGGACAATGTGTTCCTTTGCAACAGTTTTCCTAAGAATTCAACATGTTTCTTCCACAAGATTTTTTTACATTTTGTTTTTGCCTCTTATGCTAGAGTTCTCTGTTTAAACATCTCTGTTTTGCTTACTGTGTGTGTGTGTGTGTGTGTGTGTGTGTGTGTATGTATATATATATATATATATATATATATATATATATATATATATTCATATGGGAGTCAACTTCATGTATAAATTGAGGAAAGGTTTTGGGGCCAAAAGCGTGGATTTTGAAATGACTCATGGATAAGTTGAGCACAGGGACTAGAATTTCAGCAAGGTATAAGATTTGGGAACTGGAATATCCATAGGCAAGTCAGTAGAGCAGAATTAGATCAAACCCCAAAATTCAGCAGGAGGCAGCCACAGTGGGATGCCGACTCTCTACCAACTCTTTAAAGTGTAGTTAGTGTGATGAAATGGTAAATCAGAGCTGGGAATCATGCGGCCCTCTTGACATTGTTGGACTACAATTCCCAGTATTTATTTGTTTTGTCATTCTGTCACTCCTTTCCACCTGTCCCCAAGGAGGCTGTCCAGACCTTGAACCGGTGCTTGGCTGCTGTGTCGGACTGGATGAGAGCTAACAAATTGAAATTGAATCCAGACAAGACAGAGGTCCTACTGGTCAGTCGTAAGGCCGAACAGGGCATAGGGTTACAGCCTGTGTTACATGGGGTTACACTCCCCCTGAAGACGCAGGTTCGCAGCTTGGGAGTGATCCTGGACTCATCGCTGAGCCTGGAACACCAGGTCTCGGCGGTGTCTGGGAAAGCTTTTGCACAATTAAAACTTGTGTGCCAGCTGCACCCGTACCTTGGGAAGTCGGATCTGGCCACGGTGGTCCACGCTCTTGTTACATCCCGATTGGATTACTGCAACGCACTCTACGTGGGGTTGCCTTTGAAGACTGCTCGGAAACTCCAACTAGTCCAGCAGGAGGCAGCCAGATTGCTCACCGGAGCGGCATACAGGGAGCATACCACCCCCCTGTTGTGTCAGCTCAACTGGCTGCCGATCCAATTCCGAGCACAATTCAAAGTGCTGGTTTTGACTTACAAAACCCTATACGGTTCCGGCCCAGTGTATCTGTCCGAACGGATCTCCCTCTACATCCCACCTCTGAGTTTAAGATCTTTTGGGGAGGCCCTGCTCTCGACCCCGCCTGTATCACAAGTGAGGCTGGCGGGGACGAGGAGCAGGGCCTTCTCGGTGGTGGCCCCTCACCTGTGGAACTCACTCCCCAGGGAGATTAGATCAGCGACTTCCTTTTTTTCATTCAGAAAAAAAATGAAGACCTGGATGTGGGACCAGGCTTTTGGACATTCTGGCAGCTGAAGGAAAGACCTTGATGACGGGCAGGAACTGACGGAACGGAATGGATTTATGAAACTCTGAACACTGAGCATGAGATTGTTTACTATTGTGTTATGTACTGATGATTTTAACCTGTTAACTGTTTAATTGCTTTTATGTATGCATGTATATTTGACATAGGCATCGAATTGTGCCTTTTTTGTAAGCCGCCCTGAGTCCCCCCTCAGGGGTGAGAAGGGCGGGGTAGAAGTAACTGAAATAAATAAATAAATAAATAAAATTCCTTATACCAGATAAGGCTTCTGGCAGAGGCAGTTCTCTCTGGCGGGGAACATAATTCCCAGCCCTCATTGTGATATAAAAAGAATGGAAGAAAAGGATCTTGGTATCAGAATACTGCTGCTCAAATGGAAGTCTTAGGCCCCTTCTCCATAGCCATATAAAATCCAGGTTATCTGCTTTGAACTGGATTAAATGGCAGTGAAGACCCATATAATCCTGTTCAAAGCAGTTAATGTGGATTATCTGTTTTGATCAGCTGGATTATATGGCAGTGTAGAAAGGACCTTAGAGTTTGTGTTGAAAGGGCTGAAAGCTTACCTAAGCACTCACACAGCACAGTAGCTGTACTTTTCACCTTTTTTTCTTAGGTGATCCCTCGTTGTCCGAGTAGGATAATCCTCCAGTGTGGGTCCATAGGTGACTATGGAGTCCTATTCTTGATCTGCATCTTCTCCCACAGTGAGGGCATTGGTTTCAAGGTGGAAGCCAGTCCTGATCGGGGTTGGCTTGGCGCACCTTCCTCTTGGCACGTTTCTCTCTTTCGCCCTCTATTCATGCCTCTTCAAATTCTGCAGCACTGCTGGTCACAGCTGACCTCCAGCTGGAGCGCTCACAGGCCAGGGCTTCCCAGTTCTCAGTGTCTATGCCAGAGTTTTTAAGGTTGGCTTTGAGCCCATCTTTAAATCTCTTTTCCTGCCCTCCAACATTCCATTTTCCATTATATTCAGTATTTCAAAGGTCCATGAAACTGGGATGTCACAAAATATTATAATAGGAAAAAAGTATTGAGGCCTTGTTACTATTAGCTCTAATTTTCTGCATCACTGTTTTTATAGAAGCAATTTGTAATGTTATCTAATCTTAATTTTATTGACAAGAATAATTTGATAAATATTTTGATTTCACACAAAATGTATATGCTTTGGCTGTATTCATTCCATTTTATTGTGTCTGTTTTTTAAACTATTATTAGAAAACACACTTTGTTATCATAAGCGAGGATGTAGTGTTAGAAATATTTTCAAAATATTTGTGTGTGTATATTTTTAAACTTCAAAGATGCTTCTGAATAAATGGAGTGAAAATGAAATGATTTGTCAGGGATTTAAATCAGCATGGAATTCCCTGTTGTATCACAGAAGGGACTCTTACTCCTATTATGGAGCCAAATGCCTTCTTGCAGTGAAGTTGTCTCCTCAGGAACAAAAACAACACAGAGACACACAACTGTTTGTTTCATCTGGAAGGCTTGTCTTTCTTAAGTTGCAGTAATAGTACAAATACTAACACAGTATATACAACCTCTCTCTTGTCTATCTTCATCCTCCAACTCAACACAGGGTTACTACAAACATATAGACAACAGTCTCAGCACTCAGCTACCACACCCCAATGACTGTGAACCTGTGGTTAATCCTGAGATATTGATTCTGTTAGCACTTAAAGAAATACTGAGTAATTTACGCATTCTGACATGATTAACATGGGTAAAGTTACAAGTACTATCCCACAAGCAGTCTTGAGCATTTTGCAATCTTGGCTAAGGTTTCTGGCTCCATCTGTAGGGTTCTTTATTGGAGTCTTCTTCACTAGGAATTTGTTTCATCCTTACAAACACTGTAACAGAATAAAATAAATGTGCACCATTCATTGTGCAAATATATAATGAATAGAAGCCCTCAGATTTTCTCCACCTGATTTCAGTCTGCTGGACTGTTCTTTTACATCATTGCTTGATTTCACTGTCTTGCTCTGGTTCTAGAATTTCCTTTTACTCTGTGTTTTCAACACTGGCTTATTTCCAATGACACTTCTGCCTTTTATCGACTAGTATGTGTTTTGGCTGATCCTTGTGGGAACCCGGGGGAGGGGGGGGGGTGTCAAAATATGTAATATCAGTAAACAAGTTTAGATCTGCCTGGGTTGCGAGACGATGGTTGAGATCCTACACATGCAGCACAAGTCCTCCCAAGCTCTGGGAAGTGAAAGGAAGGAGAAGAAATGTAATTCAATCCTCTGAGAAGCGATTGGTCTCAGGTTGTAGGGGAGAGAGTGAGGCTACAATCTCAAATGGGTTGCACATCCCCCCACACCCCTTGCAGCTCAGGGCAGCAGGATCTTCATAGTTTAAATTGCTTAAACCTTTCCTACTGGTTAGCAACAACAGTAGTGTGCCCTCTCAAGAACAAAAGTCTGCCTGATGGTAGAGGCTTTTGGACACAGCTCAAGCACAAGTGAATAGTCATTTGCACCCTATCAAAATAGGGATTCATGTCTGTGTAATACACTATCAGGAATCTGGCTTTTGAATGCTACAGCTTCTAACATCTTTGTACTATAAATGTATTACCATCTGGCACCAAATCATACATTTTACTTAACTGCATAGTTAAGTAAATTAGATAGTTTCCTCCACTGACAAAAAGGAGAATTCGCATTTCAGAGCCAGCAGTTGTTGAACCAGGACTCTAGGAGATCATGGTTCGAATCCCTATTTAGTCATGGAAACCCATCATGGACAAGTCACACTTTCTCAGTTTCCTATGAGGATAGAAATAGCACACCCCTTTTGAAAAAAAATGAGAGCAAGAAAACCTTATGATAGGATCAGCTGAGGTCAGTGTTAACTTGAAAGTACATAACAGCAATAGTAACAACATTTAATTATTCTTTGTGCAATCTTTACAGTAAATAGTTGTGATGATCCACATATACAAACAAAATCACAATAACGTATTATAATAATTTGACATAAGCAATCCACAGAGCACAGCACTTTCATAATATCTCATTAGTCAGGATGCCTGCCAATAGTGTCTGTAGCTTCCATATCAGTTGAAGGGAAAGGATAAACACCTGGGACAGCTCCCCTGAAATTCGGAGTTAGGCTCAGAACAGATTCAGCAACCCACTAGCATGGAAGCCAACTGTTGACATTGGTGCCCTCAGACAGCATGCCTTTCCTGGGACAAAACATATCTATGAATAGTGGCTCTTTTGGCTACCATTTGGGTAAACAGTCTGGACATGTGGCATGGGTAGTAAGCAACAGCTACATCCTAACAGCAATAGCCTACAGTAGCTTACTACATGAAGTGAGAGATTAGGCTGGAGGAATTTGAGTAGATGTTCCCTGAGGGACTGGGGAAATTCTTCCCCCAACCTTTCATACACCTAGCAAAGAAAATATTGCAGGGATAGAAAGAGAGTCTCTCCATAATTTGAGTCTAGAGAATACACTACATAGAGCGATTTTCTAAGCGCTCAGCAACAGTAGCAGACAACAAGATAAGAGCTTTTGTGATAGTAGAGCATATGTCTTCCTATTTCCCACCAACCCGAATGTCACACGGAAGGCACCCGTGAAGGAGATCTGCTCTGACCTTATATTTTATGCACCATAGATTCCTGATTTACAACACAATATTAGAAAAAGTCCTCTGCATTTGGGTGCACTTGAGATAACCAGGGAGAGCATTGCACAGCCTGCCTCTTGAATGGGCCAATCCACTGTTTTAGCCCACAGTGCCAAAATAAAGCTGATTTGAATCTGTGCTGTTCAGAGCTTAGGAAAATTACAGGGGAGAGGAAGAAGTCTGGGAGTTGTCATCCAAACTGTAACTTCCCAAGTTCTTGTCCTGTCATTCAAGGAGATGTGATTGAAAGGGCAAACAATATGATGGAAGCTTGTGCCTTCACTGTGTTCACCCTAGTCCACCCCAAAGGTCCCACCCTTTTCCAGTCATTCCTCAACCATGTGCTTTTTAACACTACAAAATTATAGTACCCTTCTTCCATTTCCATTGCCAAGGCTGCATCCTGTGGGATTTTGGGATTTGTAGTTTGGTTAGAGACACCGGAGGAGCTCTCTATCTGAGAATTATAAGTATTTAGCAAAACAACTACAAGATGGAGGTGAAACAGATAAAGTGATATTGCAGCACTATAATTTTGTTGTGTATAAGGACCCCACATTTTATTTTATTTTTTTGTGTCACAGCATGGAGAAGAATTGGACAGTGCTCAACTGTGGCTGGACTACCATTCTTGGCATTTCTTACCATTAGCCTATACTAGCTTGGGCTGCTGGGGTTTACAACATTTGGGAGGGCCAAATTTTCCTGCTCACACAAAATGCTCACAGTTATTATACCACTGGCATGTCTATTCCCATAGTGGGAGGTTTTCTGCTAAATCGTACAGTCCTTCTCAGCTGGTGGGTTTTGAGTCTTGGATTGCACCCTAAAGCATCTTAGCAGACTATACTTCCTGTTTTTTCCATCACTGTCTTTCCAAGAGTTTTGTAATAGGAAAGACTTTTCTTCAAAGTACTGTAAACTGCTTACTTGCAGCTGTATCAATCTACGTGTGATTGAGCGAGTACAGAAATAGCTGTAATGGCTTATTCCCAGCTTGAAAGCAGGAAGTGGCTTACCAATTGCTGAAGCAAAATGCAAAGAAACTTTTCATTCAAAACTTTATTTTACCCTTCTGTAAACAAAGTGGTTTTTGTTTATTTATTTTAGTAAACGTGTCTAGTCCCCTGCATTGCCAAGGGTTGTTATTCATGATGGTATTGAGTTGCCTGTTTTTGCCTACAGCTCTTACACAACCTCCTCAGCATTGAGTTTCATGAAACTTTATCACAATGATAGTTTTCAAAGAAGTTGCCCTGCTAGTGTCTTACAGTACAAAAAAACAGGAACAAAGGGGTAAGGGAAAAGAAAGAAAGGAAACTAGGAGCAATTTAAAGACTATTTGGTTTTTATTTTCTCATGAACTTTCATAAATATAAATTAATTTCTTTGAGTGCTGTACAGAGTTATAAAAATGCTTAGGTGAAAATGGCTTGAAGGCATATAACAACAACAGCAGTAACAAATAAAGCACATTTACACAGCAGTGGGACTGTGATGGAATGTAACAGGATCACAATGTATTACAATGAAACCAGGTTACTTCTCCCCAAATTCCATTCCACCTACTTACTATAATGACTTACTACAATGACTCCACAGATGGTCCTCTGGAATGACATTCATCTTTTCTTTTCTTTGTTTCTCTTTCTTTGTCCCTCCCTTCTTTACAACAGTGGGAAAAGAAAAGAAGAAAAAACAGGCTGAGTGCCTGGTCTGAAGACCAAAAGGATGAGCAAGGTGCTTTATCTGAGAGATGCTGGATTCCAACTGAGAACATATACACATTTTCACAGATTGCAATCTCTTTTCTTTCTTTAATTCTTATCCCACTTTTTCTTCAAAAAGCCCAAGGGAGCCTATAAGATTTTTCTTTTCCTGTTTTATACCCACAAGTATCCTGTTGAAAACCTAGATGGAAATGTAAGGGCTGGTACAGGGTGACCCAGTGGAAATTTAAGCTGTATCTCCCAATCCTAACTTAATACTCTAATCCAGAGTTTCTCAGCCAGGGGTCTGTGAGAAATAACTAGAGGGTGCCATGAGAAATCATGATTTGAAAAAGAAGGGAACATTGCTTCAACTTTGTTGTATTGCTCTTATAATAATTTTTGTACAGAAGTTCTCCAAAATTTAAATATTTCAAGGGTTCCTCCAGGAGAAAAGGGTTGAGAAAAAGTGCTCTAGCTCAAGGGTAGAAGTCATGTGTATGCTTTTTGTCTGCAATTCAAAGCTTCTCGTCAGCATAGTCAATGGTTAGTTTGGTTAAATGGCTACATACTGCTCACATTAGTCTAACTGCTGTAGTATGTATGTGTGTGCCTGCATGCCTTAAGGTTGCCTCTTGACTTATGAAAACCCCATGAATTCCATCAGATTTTATTAGGCAGGGAATATTTATGATTTTGCCAGTCCCTTCCTCTGAATTATAGCGCACATCCAAGTACTAACCTGCTAGATTTCAAGACCAAATGGAAATCTAGAATGTTTGGGGAATTTAGTACATTGACTCCCAGTTAATCCATTCAAACACCATTCAAAAGCCCATTCACCTGTTCATCCATTTCTACTGTCCTATCCTTCCTTTAAGCCCACAATGTAAATTAAGAGGACAATGCAACCAAATAATTAAGCAACAACACCAGAGGATCAAATTTCAAATCAGAGTCACCAAATAGCAAACAGCTAAATTAGACTAAAGGGATGGCAAAACAAAACAGGTCTTACAGGATTCTAACAAAGAACAGGAATGCTGTCTTTATTAGGGGATTTATATTCAATCTTTCCATATGCTCAAGGTGGCTTAAATACTGGATAAATTAACCCATTTGAGATTGCCTCTTCCTTAATAGGAAAATTCCAAGTTCCCAGAAGAGAACCTGGGTATCCAGCATATGCTTGTAGCCAAATGTGGTAAGGGCCTGACGTCCAGAGCTTCTCTCTTTACAAAGTCTCTTTATATTGACAAAGTATCTAGTATGAATAACAGATTTCCCAGGGAGAGAAAGTTCATCAGGACTGAGAGAAAATGAGAAGCAGGCCATCTCAGATAGGATCTTCAGCTCCAGGACAGAGGGCCCAACAGTAATGGAGGAAGCAAAGATTCTGTACAGAAATGAGCTGTACTAAAATTGCAACAGCAGCAACCCAAATCTTTCCACAAAATGTTCACTGCTTACTGTCTTCAAAAGTAAAAAAAAAAAGGCTTTAAAATACTGGGTTATGAACCAGATAGATTCTGTAGGATTGTTCTTAAGTTGAATTTGTATGTAAGTGTACTTCCAGCTATATATATATATATATGTGTGTGTGTGTGTGTGTGTGTGTGTGTTTCGTATAGCCTAGGAAAGAGTTAATATCCCTGTAACATTAGTTCTGCTGTCTATGTTCCTGTTCAGAAGATTTCACCTCACTTTCTATCCCTGTGAGAATTGGATTTTCAAAATTATGAGTTGTCGTGGAAACAAGAATTGGTGATAAAGCTTTTTTCCCATGATTACACTTTCAGCAGTGACTTTTACTTCCAAGGGGTTGATTTCTCTCACTTCTTAATGTCTTCACCCCAGTAGATAACTAGGAGTTGTATGTAAGTCAAATGTTTGTAACTCGGGGACTGCCTGTACCACAAGTTCTTGGTTTTTCTCCTTCTCCCTCTCCTCCTCCTCCTCCTCCTTTATATCCAGCTTTATCTCCTCCTGAGGGGATTCAAACATATAAATATCCGAACATTACCAGAGCTCGGCCAAAAAAGTAATTAGCATTACCCATTTTCTCCCTCCCCATTATGGCACTCCTAGCTGAGCCAGCAAAAGAAATTCTTCCCTTCAACCACCTCAAATCTCCAAGATTCTGGTTTCTTCCGCCCTCTCACACAGATCCCCCTAAAGAGGCAAAGGAAATCCCTGTTTTCCAGCAGCACCAAGACTGTGGTTGCTTGATCTCCTTCCCAATGCTATCAAACAAGGCAGGTAAGGAAACTCCTGTCGAGCTGGAGGGAGGGGCAGGTAAGAAGTAAAATTATTATTATTATTATTATTATTATTATTATTATTATTATATTTCTTACTCCATCTCATCTCTTGCATGTAGGACAGACTTTGATTTATTTATTTCTTGAGAGACGCTACACTTGAAAAGATCTGGTGTTTTCTATTCCAGTGCTCCAGAGCTATAGGAGATGCAGGAGGAGGAGGCGGGTGTGTGTGTGTGGGAGTATCTAGATGTCCTCCCAGTGCTTTGAATGCGATTTTCCTGCTGCTTTGAATATGATTTTCCTGCTTCTTGGCAGGGGCTTGGACTGGATGGCCCACGAGGTCTCTTCCAACTCTATGATTCTATGAGGCGGCCCATGAATTGTGAGAAAATTCTCGTGGCCCCTGGTCTGCCTCCCCTCATAAACAGTCTGGGTAACCAAGATGGTGTGTGTGTGTGTGGGGGGGGTGTGTCTAGATGTCCTCCCAGAACCGCCCTGTAGGGAGCAGTTCAATACTTCATGGCTGCCATGACAACCATGGGTCTGTCCCAAATGGTTTGTGGCCCCACCCATAATGCTGGACATACTTTATCCTGGTCTTCTCTTCAGGACAGGATGATAGTGATGGTATTGTGGAGGAACTGTCTACAGTTCCTTTGTCATGGACCAATTACTACCTGGTCAGGTTTAGACTCAATGGGGCAGGGGTAGAGGACAGATTAGGAAGGTCCGCCCCAGTAGGCTTATGGATCCTGATGAATTCCTGACAGCTCTTAGGGATTTTCCTGCCTCTTCGGTAGATGATTCTGTTGAAGCTCTGTCAGACCTCTGGAGGTTGCCAGGGCAGTTGACACAATCACTCTTAAACATCTCCTTTCACAAAGCAGAACCAAATTGGCTCCCTAGTACTCCAGGGATGAAGCAAGTGAAATGGAGTCTAGAGCAGTGTTGGCATAGATCTTGCAGTGAATCTGACCAAGCACAGTCTAGGGCTGCAGCAAGTAAGGCAGCACAAAAATTGCTTATTGCCACCAACATTACATCCTCAAAGAACCACCTGAGAGAAGGGCTCCCTGATCGATAGATGGCTCATTGTGAAGATTGTGCTAGGTTCTTTGCAGATAAAGTCACTCAGATCTGTTCCTTATGGAGAGGTGGAAGACTAGATCATCTTTAGGTATAACCTCATCTGGAAACTGGTGACTCACTCTGGCTCTGTTGGCTGCTGTAAATCATTCATTAATTTTAATGCATTTTAGTTGATTAGATTTTTATTATGCTCTAAGTATGATTGATTTAGATCTACCACGTCTATTTAATTACTTACCTTTTTGGCCAGTTACTATAAGTTTGTTTTGATGTGTTCGTTTATTTATTAATTTATTTATTTACAGTATTTATTTACACCCTGCAGGGGACTCAGGGCAGATTACAATGTACATATACATGGCAAACCTTTAATGCCATAGACACGCAACATATATAGACAGACACACAGAGGCTACTTAACATTCCAGGTTTTTTGATGAGGGCATTCTGGCCACCAGGGGAGCTGTTGCTTCATCGTCCATTTGTGACACTGATGAAGTACTTCCTCATTATTTGCATGCTTGCTGAAGATGTTTATGGTGTTGTAAATTAGTTAAATTAGCCTCCCCGGATACACAGTACCTAAATTTCCTACTTGACAGATGCAACTGTCTTTTGGGCTGCAAAGGTCGACAGCAAGCTACACAAATTGGTTGGAAGCTCACTCTGACCTGGACTGTCTTCAAACTCATGACCTTTTGGTCAGTAGTTATCTTAATGCAGCTGACTCCCAGCCAGCTGCACCACAGTGCCACAGGATGCTTTGACTCTGTGACAAATCTCAAATATGGGGGAAAAAACAATACAGGTTCAATACACTGCAAAGGAAAATTTCCTCCATATAGGCAGTCCTCAAGTTACAAACATCTAACTTACAAATGATTCATAGTTAACAATGGGTGTGAGACAACAGGAAGTAAGAGAAAAGGAAGAAAAAATCACCCCTGGAAGCGTTATCACAGGGAAAAGGTGTTTTCACTGAAGCCAAAATTTTCAAAATCCAATTATCACAGAGACAGAAAGTGAAGTGAAGTCTTCTGAACAAGGGCTGCAAACAGCAAAATAAAGACCACAGGGGTGTTAACCCTTCCCTATACTATCCAAAGCATGTTTGTATGTGTGTGTATGTGGATGTGTGTCAATATATCAATCTCAGTACCTGTACCTGTTCTGTCTTATTTTTAAAAAATCAACGTAAAAACAAACCTACAGAACCTATCTTGTTTGTAACTTGGGGACTGCCTGTATTGGCATTTCTTAGAAATTCAAGTGGAAGTTACATTTTGTTTGGACCTAATTCTTTGGACCATTGCTTTTGCTCAGACATTACCATTTTAGCACTTGCTCAGTGTTTATTAAGTTGTATAAAAATTTTATTTCCCTTTCTTACCCTTATACGCACAGAGGCACTAGCCAATTCATGAACTTCATTGTACAGAGACAGGAACTGGCAAAACCATCTCTAAGGGTGGATTCACAGTGTTTAAAATGCGTGAGTTCATACACTTTTACTTGAGGCATCCAAACGACATCTCAGGTAAAAACGAATTAATTCAGGACAAAGCAGGAAAACCCTCCTTTGTCCTGAATTAATTTGACACCTGGAAAGACCCAGGTCTTTCAAGGTCTAGGAGCTGTGTGGATTGGGCCCAGGGAGCACATTGTGTGACTTACGGGCCACACAGCTGTCTCAGGATTTCCAAGCTCCTGGAGCCTGGAAACCCCAAAACAGCAGCCACTTCCCCCCAAATCCCATAAAAACACCCACAAAAGAGAAAATAACTTACCCGGTTTCCATTTCCCTGCTGCCGGCTCTCTCCTGGTGTGTAGAAATGACGCGTCATTTCTATGTGCCAGGAGAGGGTCAGCAGCAAGGAAATGGCAGCCAAGTAAGTTGTTTTCTCTTTTTTTGGTATTTTTAAGGGTTTGGGGGAAGAGATGTGGGTCTGGATGTTCTCCCAGAAGGTTTTAGGAGGACATCTAGACACCCACCCACCCACCCCTTCAAAAGCGCAGGTTTTTCTAGCCAGTGTGAGGACAGAAGTCCGCCCTGATCCGGGTTTTTTAGACCTAGGTTCAAAGTCCAAACTTATTCATCACTATTTTAAACACATCTCTTCCAGATTCGTTCATGGATACAGTAGGGGATGATGGCCCATCAAAACTGGGGGAAAGGGTTGATCCAGTCTTGAGCCTCTAGAACTCTTTAATCATGCTGTTTCCTCTGTCTCCTCTTCATCTCGAGAAAGCATAATTACCTACCATACCCAAACTCCTGATTCTGCCTCCAGATTTCAGTCATTCCAGAGAAGAAAGAAACCAAACTTTAGGAAGCTCTGAACCGTGGCTGTTTATAAGACTTCCCAATAAAATGTGGAAGATTGTTATTACCCTTCCCATTGCTGTATCTCATTTCTCACCAGGAGAACCCAATCCGACTTTATATAGTCCCTTAGAATTGAAGTGTATTAATTTCAAAAGTAGTAAGTTACTGGTTACTGCTGATCAGCATTCTCTTCAAAACTGTAATTTACTTCTGCTCAGCTGTTATTTCCATCATTTCTAAAACCCTACATAAATAGATGTCAAGTTTTGGAACATTACATATTCATATTCTGCTTTGTACAAGTTTGTAAATTATGTGGGATGTTCTCAGCGGTGGTCGTGAGGTTCTTGTATTTTAAGCCTAGCGTTAATATATATTGAAACCATATTGTTGCATGCCATGAGTCTTATTTCATGTTCCTGGCTGTACTGCAGTCACTCACGTTCTGCCATGCTGTTTAGGATATATCTTTTACAATCAGGTCCCCTTAATGCATTTCCAGAGAAGGTTACCAGGCAAACCTCTTTTAGTCTGACCATTTTTAAGTGATGATGAAACCTCTTTAATGGCCAAGACATATATCAAGATCACTGAAAGCACAGAGAGTGACCATTTCATGCTTAATTCCCTAAAGGCAAAGCCCAAAAGAACACTAATGGAAGCGGTTACGTTTAATGAAATTGCTTGTAGTGGTCATTTCTTGCTTTACAAATACAGAATGTCATAACTTCCAATAAAAAAAGAATACTTAGGCGTTACAGAAGATTTCTAAATTAAGTCAACATGTACACTATGTATTATTTTTAAATGTGATACATATACAATACATTCATACCTCTTTCTAAAACCTGGTTCAACCATCAGCATTGCAATTTGTTAAGACACTGGAGGATAATGCAAAAGATTCCCTTTCTTTTCTGATAGACATAATTACATAACTTTTTGTAATTAGATCTTTGATTATTCAGTTTTCTGTTCTGTTCAACACAGTTATTAAGAAACTGGTATAACAGAACTTAAGATTTAACCCTAAACTCACGAACCAAGAGAAACACGGAAATTCCCTGAGAATTCAGCCATTGTCGAGACTTGACAACCACCAGTAAAGGGAGTGAAAAGTTTTGGGTGAAATTGATTTTTTCCTTATTTTATGAGAATATATTGGGGAAACAGTGTACATTGCAGTGGTACTACTAGGGAAGATACCTGTAAAATGACAGGTGCAGAGACTTGTGACAGTTGTATTCCTTTGCACTATTTGTTCGGGGGGGGGGGGGGGGTTACTGCAGCCACCCCCTGAGGCTGAGAGAGTGTGACTTCACCAAGGCTATTCACTGCAGAGTAAAAATCTTAATCCAGCACTCAAATCACTACCTCAGACCAGCTCAACAGAGATTAAGAAGTTAGAAGAAAATTTTGCATTTTCAAACAATAGTTTGAAGTTTATTTTTCTTCCTCAGTGGATGCTTTCAAGAAAAAAAGTCCTTTTAATGGCTCCCAAAGTGCTATCTTTGGAATTAAAGGCAGAACCTTAGGAAAAATATTTCAAGTCTGCCCATCACAAAATCCCATTATTCCTCAAAGCTCTTCCTCTACCTGCTGTTTTCTTTTTCTAAATGTTTCTAAAGGAAAATGTACTCCTCTTAAAAAGACCACACATGTATCTGTATCTGACTGTGTTCTCCCAAACTGGCAGACCTGAAGCTTTACGAGCAGCCTGATTCACTTCAAACCACTACAGGTTAGCCTTTGCAGGGAACAAATGGAAAAGATAGATCATGGTTTGTTTCTGAATCTGAGATTTGTCAAAGAAGCAACAACAAATGCATATATAATGGACATGAACCAAGATAAAGAATGCAATGTGTAGGTCTTTAAGAGACATGAGGAAGAAAGGGTGGCCATATAGAAAGACTGGTCAGAAAGATGAGTAAGAAATTAGTGGATACATTTATTTATTTTATTTATTTACATTATTTATATTCTGGCCTTCTGACCCTGAACAGCCAGAAACTCATTTCGGATGTAGGGGGTGCTGATGGTTCAATTCTAAAGTCACTTCTGAATTTTTCCGAAAAAAGTCAGAACTTTCCAAAACTTCTGAATTGATTCATTAATGGCGGACGTGATTTTGTAATACGCGGAAAATAGTACTGCCACTGGGAAACTCCAAGGCCTCCCCCCCCCCCCTTCATTTTTACACCAATCTTGATGAAACTTGATATACTGCTACAACACATTCTCCTCTGTTAGCATACCAAATTTCAACATATTAGGACATGTGAGCAAATTTCAGCCTCTCCCTTCCTCTCAAACACACTTTTCCTTCTTCTTTGGAACAGGACTGTTAGGACATGTTAGGACCCAATAAGAATAGCAAAGCTTTAGTGGTGAGCAAACAAGAAGTTTCCTCAAGTGACTTTATAAATTTCTCCCTCTCCATCCCTCACTCCCAAAATTTTCCTTCTTTCTCTCTCTTCTCTGGCTCCAAACCCTTCCTCTCTCGAAAACTTCCCTTTCCCTTTCCCCTTCTGCCTTGGCTTCCTCCATTTTCTAAACCTCCTTTCCCAACAGCAACAAGCAGCAGCAGCAACAACGATCCAAATCTCCCCTCTCCCTTCCCTGGCTGCAATGAGCCTTCCAGCCATGTGCTTGGGTTTATAAATAGCAATGGCTGCCGGACGCTGCAAACCCCTCCCCTCCCCAAAACATAACCCTGATTGGCTGGGAGGCAAGCATTTTAAGCTTCACCTCCCAAAAGGCTTAGTTGCATTAAAAATGCTTCTTCATAGCTCCAACTCACTTCCGCATCCCTGAAATCAAAGGCACGAGAAGATAGCAGATCATGGCAGAAGTTCCTTCGGAAGGCAAAAACATCCGATTTTTTTCTGATTTACACCACATCCGAGCGAACTTATCCAACCCTAATGGCAAACATTCAATGTCGTTATACACTGACAAGACAGAGAACTATACATAGAAAGAGGTATATATATACATACAAACACACACACACACACATATGTGTGTGTAGATAGATAGATAGATAGATAGATAGATAGATAGATAGAGAGGCTTTCCCATCTTCAGCATATTGGAGGCTGTGCTTGGTTCTGGGCATGGGGTAGGTAGGTGCTGTCACGCCATCTTCCCTACCAAAGAGCTTTGTTTGTAAACTTCCTCCTTGATCGAATTGCCGACATTTTTCTGGTATTTCCTTATGAGTGTCATAAAATAGCTCCCTGCTTTTTAAAGTGGTGCCTATTCATCTACTCACATTTGCTTTAAAACTGCTAAGTAGGCAGATGACGGCCTAAAGGCCAGGAGCTTACCCTGACCTGGGCGTTGAACTGCCAACCATTTGATTGACAAGATTTACTGCAACTGGCGGTTAACCTGTTGGGCTAAACCCTGGCCAAATGATATGATTAGAAGCCATCCTTCCCTACAAGGTGAAGAAATGTTGGGCTCAGAGCTCTGCCAGATTAATTGTACTTTATGGAGGTTTCTCCTGCTTCCATGCCCTAAGGGGAAAAAATGGGGAACACTGATACACTCCCTCTTTTCTGGCTAGTCTATTGTCTGACATACAAAAGGTAAAATAATAATAATAATACGTTGGTGACAAGTGTCCAGTGTAACTACACCTTCTGTTGAAGTATCCAAGTCTGAATAGCAATAAGCTGGACCAACTCAATTGCAGCAATGAGGTCAATGAGGGAGGAATTCATATGGTTCTCTCATTGGCCCCAAAGTGCTGAAAGTAGTATCTGGTTCATTCAACCTCCTGCTCTCAGATGTGAAGAATGACTTTAATTCAAAAGGGGTTGGGGCTGAATCCATGATAGTTTGGTCAGCAACAAAGTTTTTTCCTTTACATACATTAGTGCCATGGCTGTCTCTACCACTGTCTGTCAATGATTAATAATAATAATAATAATAACAATACTTTATTTATACCCCGCCACCATCTCCCCAAGGGGACTTGGGGCAGATTACATGAGGCCAAGCCCAACAATTACAACAAAGCAAATATGCAACATAAAAAATACAGCAATAAAATATAATGAAAATAATAATACAAGAAACAATACAGAGTAAACACACAATGCAATATAAAACCACAATAATTGGACACAATGGGCAGGGCCAGTTGCAAAGATTAAAATGTTTAAAAAGTCTGAGGCTTGTGAAAGCTTGTTCATGTAGCTGGATACTATAGTTATGATTCACATTCAGACTAGGCAACAAATGATCAGCAATATCAAGCATATATAAGAAAGATTAAATAAAAAGGAAATAGAAGTTCCTGTTTAGCTCCTGTTTGTTGTACCTACAGAACTGGATAAGGGTGTGTTTTGCACGTACAGCATTGTTTTTTGTGTGTTTCTCTAGGGAAACATCCATAATGCCAGCATTGTGCTCTATCACCTAATCAGCAATGTGGGAAGTCATAATCTCGATGAGTGTATCATCTCTCTGCCAATTATGCTTTTGCCTTGGGCACAGGTAACTATCTCCCAACAGAGTCAGAAAATGACTAGACCAAATAAAATTGTTTAGGGGTTTTTTTGGCTTCAAAAAGTCCTACATCATTGACTGGGTGGGATGTCTAACTAGGCTGGTTTCATAGTTCAAGGCCTATTGTGCCAATGCAAATGAACCAGTACATGGAGGATGCAAAGTACTTTGTTCCCTGTTGTGGCTTGCCCACTGAAAACTTTTAGCTTCATTCCTGTGCTTATCCTGAGTAAACATCCTCCCACTTATCAAAACACCAAAAGGATGCCAATCCTTTGTATGACAGTTGTGTTGAATTAGCCAGTCCCTAATTATGGTCAAATGGAATCAGTCTTCTCATGGAGGTTGTGGATGGGAAAAGAAGTCTCTCTTCTACCCTGCCCATGGCCCACCACAGCTTTGGCTATTTCATAGAGCCACCATTCTGCTTGCCAGTGGCCAAATAACCACAAAGAGAGTCAGCTTTAGTTCTCAGGCTAATTAGTCCCAGACATTTTGGAATCAAGAGAAAGTTGAATAGGAAAAAGCCAAAAGAAATGACGTTTGCATTATGTTCAGAAATTAGGCTTCTGATTATGATCGATTTATAACAAGTAAATCAAAGTATGATTTGATAGCCATGGTATTAGGTCTACCATGGATCCAATAAATGGCTCTTAATCCCATAGAAAATGTTCACAAAATTGAATTCTTAGTTTTCTATACCAATGCACAGTGATGGCAACTGGAAGAATTTAATCAAGTATAGTTCACATTGTAAATGAACTGACTTGATGGGATTTATTCTGCATTCCCAATTATACATGATAAACCCATTTGTTACCCTTTTTAGTGGTGTCGGTAAGATGGGAAAATAACCAGGGAGGGGTCTGCTTATGTGTGCTTTATTCTTTCAACATAAAGGTAGCAGTAGTAATGGGATGGACTGATTGTTAATACTCAAAGAAGTTTTATGCGCACGGCATTCATTAGCTTCATTCAAGCAATGTAAGACCCTTGACACATACCAGATTTCAGATAGAGTCCATTTAGAGAGTTTGGCACTATTCCCAAGTAAACAGTTTTATAAGTCTGGACCGGCTTACATTGCAAACACACCAAGAGAGTGCATTCAACCTAAGTGAGAAGACTCTTAGATCAGGTTCCAAGAGAAGAGTTGCCAAGATGACTTACGGATAGAATAGAAAATACTTGTTTATTTTCAGTCACTCAAAACCAGTCAAGATTCAGCTAAGATGAGCCTTGTGTTATGCCTTGCTTTTTCTAGCCACAAGGGAAAATTATTCAAATGTCTATTTGGTGGTAAACAGTGTATTTATCAATACACCCATGGCTAACAGAACAGAATGAAGGCAAGTATAAGCTTGAGAAAATTGTTGATGGAACACATTGATAAAAAAGATGCAACTGAAAATGACATTTTGATGAAACATGCTGAAATTACTAGTTTATAGATACTGCAACAACATTTGGTTGTCTCAACATGTAAACCTATACTCAGTACAAGAGGTTATTATCAGAACAATATAGAGAAACAGAATTGCTTGCAATTGGCAAAGTAAACAAACATGTCTGCATTTTATCACACTGTTTATTTGTTGATGAATTTTGTTAATTGGTTGTTGAGTATTATTATGCATACTGTGTTTTCTCTGTTGTAAGCCGCCCCAAGTCCCTCCGGGGAGAGGGGGTGGGATATAAATAAAGCTTAAAATAAACAAAGCTTATTATTGTTTTATTTGCAAAGTATCATAATTAAACAGGTCTGGACTCAGAGGCACAGCAACAATGTAAGATATGCAGATGATACCATATTCCTTGCATAAATAAATAGCAATGGCTTGGAATTCAGAACTGAGGAAAGTTAAATGCGATGTGTGGGTTACATCCGAACAACAATAATGGCCACAGATGATCTGCAAAATTTTAAAGCTAATAATAAAGATATCAAAACCCTAAAATATTTTATATTACTTGACTCAGTCATAAAACAAAATGGTGATTAAAGAAGTACAGAACTTGGAAGGCTATCTATAATAATAATAAAACTCCTGTAGGGACTCAGGGCGGTTTACAAAAATAACAAAATTGGCAAACATTCAATGCCCAACAAATAACAACAATCACAGCAAAACAAAAAATAAAATAAGCACAATATAACTTACAAACAACCAAAACCAAGGATTAAACTAAATAAACATAGTAAGTACAAGGAGTCAAATCAATTTAAACACAATACATTAAAAGATTATATAATACATCGCATCAACAGGCTAAGGTAAGGTAAGTTTCCAATATCAAGGTGAGAATATAAAAGAACTAGTAGATAATATATTCAAATGTATAAAAGTATTTTTGAATACTGATATCAAAATAGGTGATTGTTTGGTATTTCTGATTTGTGTAGGTGGTGAAAGCTGTGTCTGGTGAAAAAAGCTAATAAGAAGAGGTCTAACTAATTTGAAATGTGATGATGGGTGAAACTACCAAAAAGGTTTTTTAAAATGCATCAAAGAGCAAATCAAGTCTAATCTCTCCTTAGAACCCAAAATAGCTAAATGGAAACTATTGAACTTTTGACATCTCACGAGACAATCTGACTCACTAGAAATGACGATAATAGCTGGCAAGGTGGAAGGAGCATAAAAAGAGGACAATTGTGTTATAAGTGCATTATAGATGGATAGACTCAACTGAGGAAGCCACTGCCCTGAGCATGAAAGACCTGAAAAGGGCAGGTGATAACTGGGACATGCCAGTTGCCACAAGTGAAAGTTGACTCGATGGTAATTAGTAGGGCTGGGCGGTTTCGTTCGTTAATTTCGTAATTCGTTAATAATTCGTTATTTTTCTTGAATACGAAGCGATAACAAACCATCCAGGAGCAACTAAAAATGAAACGAATTTTTAAAGTTATTTTGTAATTGTTTTGTAATTGCTTCGTTATTATTTCAGCTCCCGGGCTGCAAAGGGGCCCGAGCAGGGGCAAGGAGAAGGGAAGGCAGGCGAGAGAGAGAGACTGAGCGAGCAAGCTCCCTTCCCGGCCTGGCTTCCTCCCCTCGCTCCCCTGGCTCCCCCCGCCCCCTTCTTCCCCCTTTTCCCGGCTCACCTGGGCATGCACACCCCACACATGCCCGGCCCGGCGCAGGGGTGGTCCGGCATGCCCGCCCAGCAGCAGCGGCAAGGCCGACGACGCTGCGGTTGCTGACTCCCCCAATCGCCTCCCCCGCCGGGAAAAGGAAACGCAGGAGGAGGCGCAGCAACGAGACGGAGGCGACCGCCCGGTTGGTAGGGAGGGAGAGGGAGGGAGGGATAGAGGGGGGGCGGACTAAAACTATTATTAAAAACTATTATTATTAAAACTATTATTTAAAACTAATATTTTCATGTTGCGCAACTCCCAATTTCGCATTGCTTTGGAGGAGCCGGGCCCGACTCGGCGGCAGCGCTTGAGGGCCCGCAAGAGTGAGTGCCTGCCTTCCCTCCTTAATAATAATTTCTCCTCCCTATTCTACTAAATTAATAATTAAATTAAAAAAATATTGAAAAAATATTGAAAAAAAGGGCGCCATCTTTACAAAATGTTTTGTAAATATTAACGAAATTTCGTAAATACCGAACTTTTTTAAGGGAAAATTTTGTAATTATTTTAAATATCGAAACAAAAAAAAACCCCAAATACAAATCGATTTTAGAAACAATTTTTTGCGTTGTTACCCAGGCCTAGTAATTAGCAATAATAACAGTAGGTATAAGCTAGAAAAATCTTCTGACTATAGCTACCAGAGAATTCAAGCCAGGAAAGCTGGAAGATTGGTACTAGTTCCATTTGCACAACAATACTAGGTTAGCTGTTCTGTAGAGGGAGATGCAAGCATTTCAGACAACTTGAGGAAGAATCGTCTAATACAAAGCAACTTCATTCCACATCCTTAAACAGCCTCCTTGAGCCTACTTAGATGATCAGTTTGCAGATAATTTGTTGCTGAAGAAAGCTAATAAATGCTTTCTGTACTACAATCTCACCCATCTGCCTTCCTCTCTATACCTTCTTCTGTATATGTCCCATTTGTGAACAGTGAACTTGTTTGTGTTTCTCTTCTTTGCTCCACAGACTACACAAAGTTGTCCCTTTTGTCATGGCTACCTACCAAACACTGCACAACAGTTACACATTGAAAGCTGCCATTTTCATTCAAATTACAGTGGATGAAAGGCGAGTGAATTATGGTGTCTTTAAAAATAGCACATTATATCACACATTATATGGTAGCTTACAATTTGTGTCACTGTGTCAGCTTTTCTCCCAAGGCTTGGAAGAAGCATTTCCATAACATACACAAAATTACTTGATAAATGGTATTATTATATGCTACATTAAGAATGCCTCCTCTCTTTTTTGTGGAGAGAAGGCTAGAAATAAATGAAGGTTTATAGCTCAAACTTGGGCTCTACTGCTGAAGAACAAAACAACAGAAAGGCAGAAAAGGGGACCTTTCCGTCTGCAGATTACATTGGCACTTTTATTTATTTATTCACTGCTTCAAGCATTTATGCCTCACCTTTAAGCAAAAAAGCTCTCAGAACACTTAGAAATGGGTGATTCAACAGATACTGCCCTCAGGCTTATACTCTGAATAAGTCATGACATACAAGGGGAAAGGATGTGGAAGGAGGAGGGAGAAAATTAATGTCATTGCTTAGACTAAACCAATTAGATGGAGATGGTTCAAGCAGCCTGTTGCAATGGGCATGACGAGTCAGCAGTTGAGGTAGAACAATAGAAATGTCTTCTTCTGCCACCTGCACTGTTTCCAAGCATAAGATCAGTGGCTCTCAACCTTCCTAATGTCATGACTCCTTAATACAGTTCCTCATGCTGTGGTCACTCCCAATCATCAAAATATTTTCATTGCAATTTTGCTTCTGTCATGAATCATAATGTAAATATCTGATATACAGAATGTACAGTATTTTCCTTCACTGGAAGAAATTTGGCACAGATACCCGATACGTCCAAATTTGAATACTGGCAGGGGGGGGGGGAGTTGGGAGATTGATTTTGTCATTTGGGAGTTGTAGTTGCTGGGATTTATAGTTCAACTACAATCACAGAGCATTCTGAACCCCACCAATGACAGAATTGGGCCAAACTTCTCACACAAAACCCCCTATTACCAACAGAAAATACTGTATTTTCTGATGGTCTTTGGCAACCCCTCCGAGACCCCCCTCGCAACCCCCCTAGGGGTCCCAATCTCTAGGTGGAGAAACACTGCATTAGATGGGGAAAAAAGCAACCAGATGATCATTATGTCTCTCTCTGTGGTGTGGGGGCTTCAGATCTTAATTCTGTCACCTACTGATTCCTCATCTCAGATGTATTTTGAAGGAAAAGAGCTCATGTGCAAGTGCTCCTTCCACTAGCTATCAAGTGGTTCAGTGGTTCAGCTGTAGATAATGAAAAATATCATATGAACTGTGTAAAATGACATAACAAAAAGAATTGCATAGGCTGCCAATGAACACTTCTTCCTGTATGTGCCTTCTCAGGTAAAGTCTTGTGAGGTGGTACTTTATGTCTCACCAGTTAGGTCCACACACTGAGGACATGGGGAGGGGTCTTTGTTCGGCGAGTGGACTTATAAACAAAAGGCCCTCCTCATAAATGTACAGCAGAGTAGTCCCCTTGCAGTGGCGCAACCCAGCACCAGTAGCCACAAAATGATCAACAGAACAAAAACTCACAGACCAGTTTCTCATTTTCTTTGGAGGCTTTTTCTTGTAACAAAAATTAATATATTTTCAGCACGTGCAAAATAAATTTTCTTGTACCCCAAACAAAGTTTGTTGCTCTTCTTTTGCTGTTGTCTTCTCTGTTCACTCACTGGCTTTTCTTGCACACTGGTATCCCGCTTCAGCTTTAGTCACACAGAGCCTTTATGAGGATTCACATAGAGTCCAAAGACACAGCTCTAACACACAGCCTCTAACTCACAGGCTTCTCACACAGGGGCGGATAACTCCACAGCCACACCTGCTTATACCACCACCCTACTGGTTTTTCTTAGACATTAGATCCCTTTTGGTGCTTGACTAATATTTTTGGAATTAAAAATACATTCTTCTCAGCTGAAGTGCCTGAATTGTGGATTGCCTTCCCTTTGGAGACACAACTGGCGCTCGTTTTATATAGAAGCCAGATAAAGGCATGGGTATTCATTATGGCCTCTAGGCTTCAAGGTGCTAATGCATATAGTTTAAAAAATCTCTTAAAGCTCTTGTTAATCACACTTAATCAACTTAAGTCTGTTTACTTGTTTTTGCTTTAAATTATTTTAATTTATTTAGAGAGATTTCAGTTATATGTTGTCCTGAGATCTTTTCATATAGGCAAAATATTTTCTGGGTTGCTGTGGGGTTTCCTGTTTTTGAGTGTTGTTCTTTATTTACTGTCCTGATTTGAGAGTTTATTTAATACTAGTAGCCAGATTTCGTTCATTTTCATGGTTTCCTCCTTTCTGTTGAAATTATCCACATGCTTGTGGATTTCAATGGCTACTCTGTGTAGTCTGACATGGACACAGCATATTATTTGAGAACACAGAAATGCTGGACCACTCTAACAACCACCATGTCAGAGTAGTTCACCTAGTTATTTCCTGACTTACCCAGGAACACCCTTGAGTAGCCATCCACAGAACAGAACTGGGCTTTGCATGCCTCAAACCTGTCAAATGGAGCACATTCACAAGCTTTATAGCTTACTGGCTGAGCTTCCAGTAGCCCTAAAATCACTTGTGTGGGTGTGTGTAAGTCTTCAAGTCACCTGTAGACTTATGGTGGCTCCATTAACTTCACAGGATTTTCTTAAGCAACAAATACAAACTGGTTTTGCTAGTTTCTTCCACTGAAATAGAACCTACAGAACTCAGTGTTCATTAGTGGTTTCCCATCCAAGTACTAACCAGGGTGGACAATTCCTAGCTTTCAAGATCAAATGAGATCTGTTTTTTAAGTACCTTTAAAAAGTAAAGGTTTCCCTTTGACATTGAGTCTAGTCATGTCCGACTCGGGGGGGGAGGGTTCTCATCTCCATTTCTAAGCCAAAGAGCCAGCGTTGTCCATAGACACCTCCAAGGTCATGTGGCCAGCATGACTACATGGTGCACCATTACTTTCCTGCCAAGGCAGTACCTATAAATCTACTCACATTTGCATGTTTTTGAACTGCTAGGTTGGCAGAAGCTGGGTCTAACAGAGAGAGCTAACCCTATTCCCTGGATTTGAACTGCCAACCTTTTGGTCAGCAAGTTCAGCAACTCAGCGGTTTTAACCTGCTGCACCACGAGGGGGCCCTTAGTACCTTTAACAATTCAAAATTCAGACCTGTATTGAAAAGGGTACTTTACCTCTCTTATGCTGGATAGTTCAGTTATATGTATCAAGTTTTTTTTACATGTTACATGTTAAATGTGTGTTTGTGGACGCTCATGCAAAAACCCTCCATCTTTGCATAAAAATACCCAAATAAATAAAGGATAAATGGAAAAACATAAATATGGGATTAAGCTAACTAGCAAAGGTATTTGCAGAAAGGAGTAACATAATCAACATAACCCTAAAAGTTAGCAAAATAAACCATGCCAGTATTATAGTAGATGTTTAGACAAATAATATAACATTAACATATAACAAAGAAACTAGGACTGAAAAAAATAGGGAGGGAGATAATCTAAAAGAAAAACATTTTGATAATCAAAGTAAGAATGTTGTCATTGTTATTTTTAAACAAACCCAGTATAATTAGAAAGGTCTGACAAGAGAATTTAGCTGGTGGGAAGCAAGTCAAACACAATGCAAAATTTTCATGCACAGAACATGTGAGGTGCAAATTTCCAAAGAAGAAAAAGAAGCACAAAAATTATATGGAATGCTAGGGGTGGTTGTTTTCTTTTGTTTTCTTGGTCTGCCTCATTCTGAATGATATGCTGTTCCAGGTATGGTTGTAGCCCCCATATCCCTGGAGACGCATTTAGCTCTAGGACACCTATTCTCTTTTTGTTTGTTGCCAAATATCTAGAGAAACCACACATGAATCACTATGTAAAAATCCAGCAGGGCATGTCATCACCTCAGCAAGGAGTTAACCAACATGACTGGAAACATCCCTGCCTATAAGCCCATGAACTATTTTCCTTTCTTATAATTGGTACACCATTTCCACTCTTACCACAGCCACCTAGCAAGCCTCAATGTTTTGGCACTGTCAACGTTCAGTTTGACATGGTATTTTACCCATTTAAAAAGGTGTCTGGAATCCTTTCAAGCAGTATCCTACTCAACTTCAAAGACATATTTCTTGCTCCAAGGCTAGAGTCTAACCATTCCCCCCTCCCCCCCCCCCTGCATTTTTGGCCTGCCTTGGGCTTTCTAACTATACAGTATCTAAATTTGTTGTGAGTTCTGCAGCGTATAATCTTACCTACTGAAGGCCATCTATCAGTTAAATCTGTGAAGCACTCCTATTTAGTTTATATGAAATACATGTCCTGCAGTCTGATATGACTGTTCAATATGCAACTATCAGATATATTAGATTAGGTAGATGTTTTTCTTTTTTTAAAAAAATGAAAAAAATGTTTAGCAGGTGACATCTTTAAGGGTTTTATTTCTGATTTTGTGTACTTTGTAGACAAAACACACAAATTCAAACATTCAAGATTTTAATATCAATCTGAGGAAATTATGGCTAACTGGCTGCATTAAGTTCTCAAAGTTGCAACAGACCAAGGAGCAAAAAAGGCATTGCCCATTGCCAAGTAAAACAAGTACTTCTCCTGAAGTAAAGGTAAGCTGTGGGAGCCTGAAGAGATGCCAAGGCAAAGACCAATTTAATAAGGAACAGCTGGGAAAGTGGGAGGAATGGGTGAAGACAGGGTGGGGCTGGGAGAAAATGATTGACAAGGAAGAAGGCAGGAGGAAGGGAGTGGCAAGATAGATGGAATAGAGGAACTGGAGATTTTTGGAATGCCAATTGATGTATCTACAAAGATTAAGCAATAAATGGCTCCATGAGTATTTACCAGCTTGTCATATGTTGTTGATGGAGTATCCACAAGAGAACTGTTATCAGTAGCTTTACTACTGCATGGGCAAACTTCGACCCTCCAGGTGTTTTGGACTTCAACTCCCAGAAATCCCAATCAGTTTACCAGTGGTTAGGAATTGTTGGAGTTGAACACCAAAATACCTGGAGGGCTAAAGTTTACCCATGCCTGGTTTATATGGAGTTCCTATTTTGTTTTGTGCTCTTGAGGAATAAGTTGCTGCTTGCTTTTAAAAGATGTTGCCAGGAGTTTTAAAGATGCAGGCTGAAGCTTTTCAGGTTCCCCTTTTCATGGAAGAGGGTCAGTGTGTGACAGGGCCCTAGTGCCTCCCACATTCATTTGTTTGGTCTTCCAAAGGGAAACCATCCAACATCGTGGTGTGAGAGGATACAGCAGGAAGGTGTAATCTTTCAAAGTCTCATGAAGGACAAATGTGCCCCTCTAATTTTTGGCAATTGTCCAGCTTTGTCTTAGGTAACTTTTTTTTTGTAAGATTTTCCTAGTTTGGATCAATCTGAATGCAGGATTATTCTCAGTAACAGCCTGAGCATGCTTATGTTTGGAACACACTTCTGTCAGCAAAGATTCTATTTAGCAATCCAAAATAACCGTTATCAATAAACAAAATCTAGGATGCTGCTTCTGGGGACAGAAGGTGCTGTAAGTGGTCCATCCCATCTTCCCATCGTGCTGCTTTGCATTTCTGCTCTACAGGCCCGTAGCCAGGATTTTGTTTCGGGGGGGGGGGGGGGGCTGAGTTTGTTTCGGGGGGGGGGGGCTGAGTCTGAGTGAAAGAGGGTCTACCCTAGCAAACCTTTTGTATTATTACCCCAATACCCCCATGCATATGGGATATATTGAGCATGGTGATCAGATCATGATATGAATGAACATAACAGTTTAAATAATGTACCAGTAAGGCCTTCTCGTGGACCACCAAGCCCCCCCCCCCCCCCCCGGCTACATGCCTGCTGCTCTATGAAGAAGGTGCAAGGCAGATTTGGCTGCAAAGGAAACAATCATGGCTCAGGGAGATTGTGGTGCATGGTTGCAAGGGGCACAGCATGTTTTAAATGGCATAGGCTTGCCTCTGGAGGAGTTTGGACAGAGTCTTGAGCTGTCACAGACAAGGTTTTGAACCCGTAGTGGTTCTCAACCTGTGGGTCCCCAGGTGTTTTGGCCTACAACTCCCAGAAATCCCAGCCAGTTTACCAGCTGTTAGGATTTCTGGGAATTGAAGGCCGAAAACATCTGGGGACCCCAGGTTGAGAACCACTGTCAGCTAGAGACAGAATTTTGGGTTTTAGAAATAATGGAGAGCTACCTATGGCTTTGGGAGAGCTTAAATAATAGATTAGAGTTCCCCTTTCCCTTAATACAGTATTTGAATTATTGCCTACTGTTTTCTTTGCTTTTCAGCAAAACATAGACTTCTCTCAAGCATGCTGACACTTCTGTCTTGCATGTATAAGTAGTGCTATTTTGGCTAAGTAAGTAATGACACTCGCAGCCTAAACATTGAACATCACACTTCCACTTCCAAGGTGGTTAGGGGCAAAGGATCCCCACAAAAAATGGGAAAATGGAATAAAAATGGATAGGAAACAAAGCAACACTTGAAATGTAGTCCTGGAGAAGACTTCTATGGATAATGTGAATGGCTGATATGACAATTTCCAATTCCTCCGGGATGACCATAGCATCATGCAGTAACTAATTCCAAATAATAATAGCATGTTGCATGATAAAGTATTTTCTTTCATCTACCCAGAATCATCTGCCAGTCAATGTAAGTGGATGACACCAAGTTCTTTTACAGGAAAGGGAGAAAATACTCTTTCCCCTTTTCTGCATTGTTCAGCCTCTTGCAACATCCCATCAACTTGCTTTCTGGTAACCTCTGCTTGCAGAATTTAAAAAGCCTCAGAAGTCTTTCTCATAGGGAAGATGGTCCAACCCATAATTCCATCTGCTAGAAGAGAGATGTGGCTATTATTTTATTAAAGAGGCATGAAGGTTTGGTAAAATGTATCTGAAACTGATGGAAGAAAATGCTGCATGGCGGCAAGAAGCCACTACAAACGAAATGGAAAGTGAATGTCAGATAACATGTCTTCCCAGAAAACAGGCGTGTGTTTTTAAAGGGATGTGTTTCTCTTTGTTAACTGCATTTGAAATCTTGACTTGTCACTGATTTAATAAAGCAACATATTTTTCTAGTTCTTTCATTTGTTTCTTTCCTCCTTTTGTAAAAAGATAAAAATCAAAGCAACTAAACAATAATAAAAACAGAGCAAAAATGGAACACAAATATTATGGGGTTGACCTTTCAAGATGAAAGTAGACATGCTGGATGAAGGAAACATGACCGGTTGTTCAGTATGGTGCCCACTCAATTAAAAGGTCTTGCATAATGTTCTCCAGAAATGTTACACACAAAGTAGTAGTTTTTTCATTATATTTCACATGGTCATGCACAAAAGACGAGAAGCCTACTATAGCTTGTTTTGCCTATGAACAGCCACACTATTCTGCAAGCCAGTCTATTGCACACTTTTCTAGGGAATTGTATTTATTATTATTTTTTCTCTTGCTGTTGTCTCATCAATTTGCAGTCAGCCCTCCACATCCACAGAGTCTGCATCGACAGATTGAACAATATTTAAAATGCTAATCATGAGTTTGCCATTTTATATAAGGCACATCACTGTTTTACATCACTGTATATACTAGGACTTGAGCATCTATACATTTCGGTATCCAGTAGGGGTCCTGGAACCAAACCCCTGTGGATAACAAGGACCCATTGTATATGCAGCTTACCATACTTGAAACAATTACAAAATATGTTTTATTATCCCACTCTTTCACCCTGAAGGATTCACAGAGCAGCTAGCTATTAAAAAAAAAAATCTGTTCAAGCACTCCATCAATATTAGTTATAATAAAACAGCACAACATAGATAAATCAAGGCAGATCTAACAAACCTACACGAAACCATATGCTAAATGGTGGAAACAAGAGGCAACAGTAGAATCATACATAACCACATAATCCAACCAAACCACTTAGGCACAAGATGCAGATGTGAACCAGAGTTTCTTGGCAGAAAAGAATGGCAGCAAGCAGAGTATTCTAACACAAAGGTGAAAACTGTAAGACCTCTGAGGACTTTTTGACCCCCTCCTCCAACATTTCCCAGATCTCCCTAACACTTCAACCCTCCAAACACCTTTTAAGAAATTAGTCATTTCTCAGTCACCATTGTGGTGGATCGAATTCAGGCTCCCAACCATACATAAGCAACCCAAGGAGTCCAGAAGTCACAACTGGCCAAAGATGGTGTATGCTCCATACCATGCAGCTTTATAGCATAAATTGACTCCTTTAAGGTATTTTTGTGTTTAGCCAGTCTATAGTATTTTGTAGCCCTCCTACAATGTACCAGATGTGCTAACGTAGTATGTCTCAAACAGTAAGAAGATATCTGAATGAGTCCAGCCCTGCCCATTAGGCTTCCAGAGAAGTGAGCTGTGGCTATAATGTCCCATAGACAAATGTGAGAGAAGAAGCTGTGGGGATAAATTTTGATAGATAACCAAGGGAAATATGGACGAATTAAATTTATAGCGAGGTCTTGGTTGATCTCATGTTAGATGTAGGCAAAACAATTCAGGACCTTCTGTTGTTTACCAGCTGTAGGCTTCTAAATTCCATGAGCAAATTCATCATTTGATACCTGGAGCATGAAAAACCATTTTCAGATGTTGGAAAGAAGAATGGGTACATGTATTCTGGCCCAACAAGAGGCCAGAATGGCAGAACTGCCAGGGATACCAGAGAGGGACAAATAACATTGTTAACATAGAAATAGCTCACAAACCCATTATATATTCATTCTTTCAGTGCGTGACAGAAACAACTAAAGCTGACATAATGGCCAGTTTGAAGATATGAACAACCACCACAATATGAGCATTTATTCTAACAGTTTTTCCACTTAAGTAATTTACACAATTCACACAGCACAGATAGATACAAGGAGATCACAAATGTGTATATGAAAAAGCCACCAGAGTGATAAAATCTGCAATATTTAGCACATTTCGCTGGCATTAAGTCCCATTAAATAAAGTTATAGGATTTCCCTGCAAATATGGAGACACTGCACTCATGACATGTTTGGCTACCCTAATTATTATAGAAATAATAACTCATATACATTTACTCTCATATATTACTATTACTGCAAATATAAATGTATTTCTCTGTTGTTTGAGGATCATTCCCACACCAGCAAAAAAGAAAAAAAAGAAGAAGAACTGCTCTAAATTGGTAAGAAAGAAGAAAATTGCATTTTCTAAACTTTGATGCCATTTTATCTGTTTTGTTTCTAGTAACGGCTATATCTCTGGTATGTGGGAAACAAAAATAAAATAATGGAAGAAACAATATCAAAAGACAGCATAGCCACACTAACTTCGCATTTCCTCCAGCAGGAAAGTAAGATTAATGCAGGAAACTGTTAGAGGGGCCCCCCACTTAATTATTGGGGATGGGGACCGAATGGTCAGCCTTCTGGATTTAAATGCAGATGTCAAATCCTTGAACATACTTCATTGGGTAAATATTAGAAAATCCCCTGGGAAGCTTATTGCATTAAACAGAACCACTGGATAAACCATCTAACTAAATAACATTGATTCCCACCCTCAATTTCTCCCTCTCTCAAAAATCATGCAACGTCACACTATAGCTACAGCAAGGCTCGTGGAATTAAAGCAGCTAGACTAATACAGCACATCTGTTTTCACAGCAAATGCAATAGTACAAATGATGGCTTTACATCACTGAAGGTAAAGCAAAATTGTATATTCTGCAAGCCAGACCCACCACGTAGCACTTAATTTTCTGAAAGTCAGGAGTACAGGTGTGCAGGTGTTTGCGGCTACAAATTAGACTAGAAGTCCATTAGAAGGCTCTGCTGCAAGGCTGGCAGCATTCCAGATCTCCAGTGTCCTTCAGACTTCCCTTATGCCATGCTTTTGTTGCTCAAAAGAGGCATATATAGCTGCCACTACACTTTTACAGACTGAGCACGCATTCAAAGACAAGACATTTGCAGTAAATCTGATGGAAGGCCTGGCCTATAACACTCCCCTATGTTCTCTTGGGCTGATGGAGATCAGGTTCCCGTACCTCTAAAAGTTTCACAAAGGAAAACCAGAACACAGGTGGACAAGTAGGATTGGTATGTTCAAAATGACAAAAGTCATTACTGGAATTGAAAGCAAGCTAGGAGAGGCTATAGTGGTTTGCTTTGACCTGAGAATACTTGGAAGGGCAAGATTTGTTCTCTTTCTTTCCTCTGTCCACTACTTTTGCACTTTGCCACAACTGGAGTAAGATGAGGAAAAGAGGGGGAGGAATGGAAGAAGAGACAAGCAGATGACAAACTAGATGGTAGAGAGTTAACTGAGAATGTCCCTACTAAACTGGGACCTCATAGCCTAATTCATGTGTTCTCTTCGGTTCTGTACAAACAGAAACAACATGTAAAGTGTCAGCATGACTTTAAATGTAGCCATTGCCATATCCATGCTACAAAGGGCCCTTCCACACAGCCATATAGCCCAGAATACCAAGGCAGATAATCCACAATATCTGCTTTGAACTGGATTATCTGAGTCCACACTGCCATATAACCCAGTTCAAAGCAGAAAATGTGGGCTTTTATACAGCTGTGTGGAAGGGACCTTAGGCATCTACATAAAGAGAGACTAGGAGATTATTTTAAATGTAACTCAGTATATTCTCATTTCTCAGCTGAAACAATTGAATTTTATTTACTTTGTACTGGGTTATCTGAGTCCACACTCAGTTAATGTGGGATTTTCAGCCTTGATATACTGCGATAAAGGGCTGTGTGGAAGGGCCCTCAGTCGCTCTCTGACCAAATTTTGCCAAGAAAATCCTGTGATAAATTTGCTTTAGGGTCACCATGAGCTGGAAATGACTAGAAGGCACACAACAACCACAACCAAAAGCACACCAACTTATATATCTCCAATGAATTAATGAGAGAATGGTCTAACAGGTTGCTTGTATTTTCACAGCTAGGCATCAAGGAAAAAATAATGGTAGATGAAGATAGACCAGATATAAAGGTGTGTAACTGCATTTATATTTAGTTCTGTTTTTTTTTTCATGTCAGGAATGACTTGAAACTGCAAGTCACTTCTGGTGTGAGAGAATTGGCTGTCTGCAAGGACACTGCCCAGGGGACACCCAGATGTTTTGATTTGTGGGAGACTTCTCTCATGTCCCTGCATGGGGAAATGGAGCTGACAGAGGGAGCTCAACCCACTCTTCCTGAATTTTAACCTCTAACCTGTCTTTCTTCGGTTCTGCCAGCACAAGGGTTTAAACCAGGGTCCTCAAACTTTTTAAACAGAGGGCCAGGTCACAGTCCCTCAAACTGTTGGAGGGCCAGATTATAATTTGGGGGAAAAATGAATGAATTCCTATGCACACTGCACATATCTTATTTGTAACGCAAAAAAAAAAACCCCACACTTTAAAACAATACAATAATTAACATGAAGAACAATTTTAATAAATATAAGCTTATTAGTATTTCAATGGGAGGCGTGGGCCTGCTTTTGGCTGATGAGATAGGGTTGTTGTTGTTGTTGTGTGCTTTCAAGTCATTTCAGACTTAGGTTGACCCTGAGTGAGGGCTGGATAAATGATCTTGGAGGGCCGTATCCGGCCCCCCGGGCCTTAGTTTGAGGACCCCTAGTTTAACCCATTGCGCCACCGGGGGCTCCTTACTTCTGTTGTGAAATAAGTTGTAAGAACGAAGGTAGGACAGGATGGGAAAGTTTGATTTCTATATCTGTCTGTATAGCTCACTTAAAAGCCACAGTTTAACTTGCTTGCCTCTATTCTATGTGCTTGGCACTAGCCAATATATTTTATGTGTGATGGAGACCACCTAAAACATTACAGTCTGATTTGATGGTGGGTTGAATTTAGGCCTTGCCTGTCCCCAAAAGACAGCATTATGAACTATCGTTAGCCTTTTAGATATTGTTTAAATTTACTCTTGCATGGATAAATTGCTAGCTGGAGTAAGAATAAAAACTCATCTGTTTCTTTTTAGCTATTGTTTTAAGATGTCCAGAATATACAAAGGAAATACATTCTTGTGGTAACTATCCTTAGTTATCCTTTACTGAATCTAATTAATATGCATTTGTGTGTGTGCTTTTACATGAAAGTGTGACTTCTCTTTCACATCTCACAAGAACATTTTGGTCCCAAAACCCTGCTGTCACTTGACGATGGGTTAACATAAAACGTATGTCACGTATCTGATGTGGCATCTGGGAGGAAAGCCAGGGTTTGAGAAGGCCTGCTTCACTTCCATCATGAGTGCATAGAAGAGCTGAACAAATAGGTGTGTAATCCTTGTGTACGGAAGGAATAACTTCCAGGTGAAGTAATCCTGTTTTGCAAGCTCTTTTCTAATTGCAGATTTAGTACTAAAATCAGTTCCATTTAGCTGGCACATCCAGAATGCAAAGTTTTTGGAAATACTGACACCATTTAAAAATAAAGTTTCCCTAACCATTCTAGAAAACGTTCCTTATAGAACTTTCTATAAATTTCATATTTTCTTCATCTTAAAAGAAAATGTAAAATATCAGTAATGTTTGCTGTAAGAGAACAATCTGCCCTCTACATCTGGGGGTTTCACAAGTGGAATCTTTTGCAAAAGGGACTAGCAAACAGCTGGAACTTTTGCAGAATGGACAAAGAAACTTACAAACAGCAAGGAAAGGCTTAATCAAGCAGAGAAATCCCCATCAGTGCCTGGAATTACCTGCAAAACAGGATAGTTACTTGATTTTTTTAAAGGAAGTGAACAGGGCAAAAGTGGGATGTTATGGCTTCACAACCAGAGGTTCTTTTGGGATGTTTGCTGGAAATTGGGATATCTTAGTGTGTTTGTCTTGTAAGAAGACCTCATTCCTTGATTGTTCATCTGCCAAGATGTACTGCTTCATCCACCCATCATCTAGGTGTGACTGGTATAAAAAGACCGAATTGTGTCTCTCCCCCCCCCCCACCCTCTGGGTTGCTGTGAGTTTTCTGGGCTATACGACCTTGTTCCTGAAGCAGTCCCTCCTGACATTTCGCTCACATCATTGGCAGGTTGTGAAGTCTGTTGGAAATTAGGCATGTGAGGTTTATATATCTGTGAAATGTGGGTGAGAGAAAGAACTCTTGTCTGTTGGAGGCATGAATGTTGCAATTGATCACCTTGATTAGCACTGAATGGCATTGCACCTTCAAAGTCTGTTTGCTTCCTGCCTGGGGAATCCTTTGTTGGGAGGTGTTAGCTGGCTTCAATTGTTTCTTCTCTGGAATTCCCCTGGGTTTTTTTAGTGTTGTTTTTTATTTACTGTGTTGATTTTAGAGTTTTTAAAATACTGGTAGTCAAATTTTGTTCATTTTCATGGTTTCCTCCTTTCTGTTGAAATTGTCCACATGCTTATGGATTTCAATGCCTTCTCTGTGTAGTGTGACATGGTGGTTGTTAGACTGGTCCAGCATTTCTGTTTTTTCAAATAATATCCTGTGTTCAGGTTGGTTCATTGGGTGCTCTGCTATGGCTGACTTCTCTGGTTGAATTAGTCTGCAGTGCCTTTCATGTTCCTTGATTCATGTTTAGTTAATGTTGTGTATGGTGGTCCCTATGTAGACTTGCCCACAGCTGCATGGTATATGGTAGACTCCTGCAGGAGTGAGAGGATCCCTCTTGTCCTTTACTGAAGTAGCATTTGTTGGGTTTTCTTAGTGGGTCTGTAGATCGTTTGTGGGTTGTGTTTCTTCATCAATTTCTCTTTGTGGCCAGTGGTTCCCTTGATGTATGGCAAGAACACTTTTCCTCTGGTGGATCTTTGTCTTTACTCTTGTGGTTTGTTCTTGTTCTTGCATCTCTTCTCATGTCTGTGGTGGAGTATCAGTTGTCCTGTAAAGCCCAGTTTAGGTGGTTTAGTTTCCTCTTTTCCTCTTCTTCTTGCATTTTACAAGTATACTTAAAATGAACTATTACAAGTTTTACATCAAAGTGATTTGGGAATGTACATATGAATTATTGCATGCAAAGTACATTTTTTAAAAATTCTGTTAGATCTCACCATCATTCAGTAAAGGCTTAACTTTGCATGGATTGTGATCTTGGTTCTCAAAAGTTATTTAAAATAATTAGACTTTGTGAATTAGGCAGCTATAGAAAAGAGTAGCTATAAATTACAGTTCATCGTGTTGAGAGAAATAAATCAATATATACTATAATACCAATAAATCAAAGGTCTGTTAGAAACTGTTGAAAATTGCATTGGCATGGCATTTGCATGTTAAAATGCCAGAATATGTTTTAACACAACTGATAAAGGTAGCCAAAGAAAGGAAGACTGAGCACTTTAGTACAGCTACTTAACATTATTGCCTGTTTCATTTTATGACTTCTAAAAGTGTTTGGATAGAAATATCATTGTTACTTTTTCTTGAAACAGGCTGGTTTTAGTGATAAGGTTTGGGGCACAATATGCATTTCAGGTCTCTTCAATGGATATTTGGCAAACCTTAGTATGACAAGACAAATTGAGACCACATTAATGTAGTTATATTTTTAACAGGGCTCTTGGGTCTGCAGAATGTTTTGTGATATCAGAGGTCACTGGTTCAATCTAGTTACCTAAGGAGTGTTCATAAGAAGCCAGCACCATAATATTAGCCAGATTATTTAGGAATCTGAAGTCATTTAAGTGTGATTAAAGCAGAATGTTCTAATTTAACTTTAAAAAAGGTATGGCAATTGATGAAAACAATCCCCAAACCCCATTACAAATATCCAGTAACAATAAAGCTAAATGATAAAAACAATGATTTATATTTGAAAAATTGCTACTGAAGAGATGTCTAATATATATAAGAAACAAGAAAAGTGAAAGTTGTTTTTGAAACGATATACAATAGTAGCATAGAATCACAGAATCTAAGAACTGGAAGGGACCACAACTATTCCCCGCTTACTAAAGCAATCCTGCGAGATGTGAACTTAACCTTTGTTTACAAACTTCCAAAGATGGAAAGTTCAGTATCCTCCAAGCAGCTTGTTCTACTGTTGAATTATTCTTAGAGTTTTAACAACGTTTGTCCTAATGTTTAATTTGGATCTCTTTTCTTGTAATTTGATTCATTAGCTGATGTTCCAGTGCCTGGAACAGCAGAAAACAAACCTGCTCCTTTTTCTACATGATATCTATTCAGATATTTAAAGATAGTAATCATATCACACCTGAACATGCACCCTTTCCTAAATTATCTGTCATATGGGTAAGTTTTCTTTGTTATTATGGTAGTTCTTCAACACAATTTAAGTCTAAAGTGTTCCGTTCTTAATGTTGAACAAAAATTCAGACATGCTATCATTTTCTGATGAAAAGGATCTCTTGCGGGGAGGAGGGTGACATATTAAATAAACTGACCCTCATTCAACACAATGTAATGAAACCAGATAAATAAAAATCTGGTTTCATTATTCCATGGCTGATCAACAATATAAATATATTTAGTAAATTTAAAAAAAACCCTTTTATACTTGGGCCGGCTGTGATGACTCTTACCTCGTAGCCGAAGTAGGAGCTTGAGATATCAGTGGGCAGGCCTCCATTTTGGGAGTGTAAGCAAGGGAGGCAGACATCTTGGGAGTGTAAGAGGAGAAGTGGGGAGGAGCTGAATCTCTCTTTTGATTGGTCAGGATGGATGGGAGAAGTTTTAGCGGAGAAAGGGAAAAACTGTCACCTTGATAGAATGAGGGGAGATTGATTTTTGGCTTTGAAGAGAAAGGGTGGTTTTGGGAACAGGGAAGAGAGGTGGATTTTTGGTGAGCTGAGATTTTTATTGTCAGAGAGCATTTGGGACAGGCGATTCTGCATTATTTGGCCACGAGGTTTAAAGTAGACGCCTTTACACAAGTGGTTTGCTCTCTGGGGTCAGAGTAGTTTAGCTTTTAGAGGACTCTGCATTAGAGTGTAGCTAATTACTCTGGTGGACAACCTGGTTAGGTTTATCTAGGGAACTCATTGCTACTGTGTCAGGGTAGAGTGAGGAGTCTTACTCATATCTAAGTTAAGAAACCTGTTTAAGTAACCAATAAGAATATTGTGCCTCAGTAACCACTCAAACTTGTGCGCCTCATTATTGAAGATAGTTGATTGTTTGTTTATATTATATCAATAAACATTTTCTCTAGTTCAACTTTTGAATAAGCCTCAGTAGGGATTCATTCTGTGAGAATAATTCCAGTGGTTTTTAACATCTTTACATCACAGTCATTTCAGGGAGCCAGAGGGAGAGCTGGTGGGCAGGAAAAAGTTTACCTCAGGGAACCATTCTTTAATATTCCCAAATTACTTTGGGTGGTGGCAGCACCTCAACAATAATCTAAACGCTCCGTGCCAGAATCATATTGGTGTCCAGCGGCGAGATTTATTTTGAGATATCAGACCATGATTCTTTAAAGTGGTGTACAGCTGTGGTATTCATAATCTATAATCCTTTAGAGCGGTGCCAAGGTATAATATACGATCCTTTATAACTGGTGGCAAGACTGCATTTGAACAGTGTCCAGGATTTTCAATTATGTGCTCATCCCACTTCCTTGTGGGACTTAACTGGGTGGAGTATAGATGTCTGCTAAAAGCCCTACACTACCTAAGCTTAGTATCTCCAAGTATTGTATTCCTGATTTACTTGGAGCACAGTTTGTGGATCATAGCATCCAGTAACATGGCGGCCCAATCAAAAGCAGCTGGGTGAGTGAGACCAGAGGAGGCTAAGCACAGGCTTCACCCAAGGGTTCTTCCTGGCTGTATAAGATAGAACTCTGCCTCATTTCCCAACAAGATGTCATACCCAATCACTCAGCTACCCTCAAACTTTATCTGCACTTTTATATGAATAGCAGTTGTAATTTTGTTTAGTGGGCACCAGGCCAGGGAAAATGGAGACATATTCAGATGATGAGAAAACTATATAGTGGGGTCTGCACATGTGAATTCCCATGCCTGTCATTTGGGGATTCCCAACACATTGGTAATATTGGGAAGTTTTCATTAACAAGCAGGCATGTTGACTAATGCCTGATCCAAATTCATGCAAGGGCTATCCTATGTTCCAGTCATCCAGTTACTGCGAAACTAGGTGGTTAGAGATCAAGATCTCTCAAGTTGTTTAGTCAATCTAATTAGTCTAGATGATTCAGAGATTATCCAACATGCTGTAAAGCAAAACAAGAGTGAAACATCAGCTGATCCAGAAGTCCTTATAACATAACAGTAGTCCAGACAAGTGAAGCCAGCAATGTGCAAAGCAGAGTCATTAATCATAGTCAGCCCAAGGTCAGCAAAAGCACAACCACTGAAATTACTGCCAGTCAATGGAAAAGGATGATTGAGACCAACAAAGCTGCTGTGGAGTGGCTGGGAAAAATATAGACAGTTGTCTCTAAAACGCTATGTGCCTAATTAGGTCAGAATCTCCTACTTAATAACTGCTGGATTGATATAATATCTCCTCGTCTCTTCACTGCTTAATGAATGGTGGTAATGAATCTTCAGGATCAGCAAACTCTTGTAGGAGAAAAGAACCCTAAAGGAGCAATATAGTATTTAAAATGAACCATTTTTAACCAACATAAACTTATCAGTATTTCAAGGAAGTGAGGGCCTGCTTTTGGCTGAAGAGACAGTCAAGTTAATTAGGGTTGTTACTGTGTGCCTTCAAGTTGTTTCAGACTTAAGACAGCCCTAAGTCTAAAGTTTAGGGTGCGGTCCAGGTAAATGACCTTGGAGGGCTGCATCCAGTTCATGGGCCTTAGTTTGGGGACCCCTGCTCTTAGGAATTTTACGATATTTTCAGTATTTGTGGAATCTTGTTTTATTTCAGATATTTAGAATGTTTTTATTATCAATTGATGCTGTATGTGCTATTGTCTATAATTAGCAAGTAACTAATGCTATCTTACCAATGTTTTGAATTCTTTTCTTTAGCTAGAGATATCTATTTAATTGACCTTTTAAAAACAATATGAAAAGGTACAATACATTGCTTTCATTCTATACTGTATGACCACTGTGGTCCAATTATTCCCAACCAGGGAATACTGGGAATCTTCAAGTTGGACTAGAAAAGGAAGAATTATGACTCTGTGTAAGAGAAATCTTAAATGCAAGGGAACATAGGGATTTGTCTTACCAATGTTTTGAATTCTTAATAAAGCCTCTCTGAACCTTATTAAAGAATGTGGGAGGTCACAAGTTGAATAAATGAATAACACCTGATGGTAGATTCCTCTGACTGTGATGCCTTCATTGTGTTATCACATCTTGAGAAACTGAATAAAGCCCTAGTCTATAAATGCCCAGAAATAGAAATTAATTGACAGGCAAGGACAATAGAATAGAATCCACAGTCCAATTCAGCACACTGCCGTTCCCGTAATGGGGATATAACTCAGTGCAGGTCTGCAAGCCAAAGAAAATATTTTCTCAAACCATGGGACCTCGCACAAACAAAGTATCAAACATCCCCGTAGGCCCAGAAGTGATTTAAACGGGATCTCTTTTTGTTTTGCAGGCATAGAAGAAAAAATATCCAGCATGCCTGAGAGACAAATGTGGTTCTAGTAAAACCCAAGGTAAGTTTCCCTTGCCTCGAGTCAGGTCTGTGATTCATTTGAACTAGTCAATGTAAAGAACCCTGAAATGTTGGGTGCTTCAGCTGAATGAACTTACTTTGAGTGAACTAGCTACCACACAGTATTAAGTGTACCACATTAATATTTCAATTCCATGTTCAAAAACGCAATGAGATTTTTTTTAAAAAAAATAATCTCCCAGAGGACAGTGTTATTGGTTGCTTAGAATGCAAACATTAGCAGATGAGCACATTTTGATTATGCATGAAAGCTAAGTTTCTTTCTCCTTTAAATGTGCACTGGGGTACAAAGGCAAACAAATGTGACTATAGCAGAGCTTCTGTATCTTCCAGAGAAATTGTATTCTGTGCCTCAAGGCCATTCCAATGTGAAAGATTTCCCTCCTAAAGCTTCAAGGACTTCAAGCAATAATCAATACATTAGAAATAAATATTCTTCCTTTGGGCTTTATCTCAACAAAGGAAACAAAATATTTTCCATATTAATCTGAGAAAGCCAATCCCATATGTGGTAAAATATGTGTAGGCACAGGCATGCACACATGCACGCACACAAAGACAACAATTCCTGTGGGCTAAACCATGCACAATCAGACATGACAAGCAATGTAAGGAACATGAGGTCCAACAGAGGTTATCGGAGAATGAAGGAAAGGTACTTATTAAAAGTAGAATTGCCATACATAATTGTATGAAAGGTTCACTCTGTATCTTGACAACCAATCTTGAAAAAGCAAGAGTCTTTTGAAAATGAATCTGCCAAGGGAAAAGTTTGAGAAGTGTGTGTCCAAAATATATCCAGTCAATCTTCTCATTGGGAGTGAATGAATGGAAAGCATTACATCAGACAAAAATCCCAAAGTAATGAGATGTGAGGTTTCTTCAAGCCTGCAGGGCTGGCTCTGCTATGCAGTAGGGTAAAGTGATCTCTCCCAACACAATATTTTGAAGGGGATGGCACAGATAGGGTGAGTGAATAAGACGGTATTTGGGCTTTACTTGACATTAAAAATATGTGACCATCATTACCAAGGTGTAGGATGCCAATCAGTTCTCTTTCTCCTCTCTCCATTTAGCAGACACAATAGCTCTTACTCTAACCCTTCAATCAAAAAGGAACATATCTTAAAGTAGCTTCCACTTTAAATTCCCATACTCAGATATTCCAAACACCTATGTACAAATTGCATCTGTAAAACTATGAGTGCTGTATTTTTGAAGTGTCCACAGACAGCATATCTGGGCTCAATTTAAACAAATTATATTCCAAGAGAATGGCAAAGTAAAGAAGACCAAATTGTCAATTTCAGACTGTGAACACGGGAAGCAGAAATAAGAAAAGAAGATGAAACTGCATGAAGGGGAAAGTAATATTTCTGGAAGGAAAACCAACCAACTTATTTAAAATGTTAGATGAAAATTTCATTCATAAAAGCATTCTTTTTGGACCAGTTGATATCATAAAAATTAACTTTTCAGAGTTCCCATGCTTTCCACTAGAAAAATTGAAACATTTTTGATCTGTTTTAACCAGACTGGCCTAATTTGCACCTCCCATACTAATATGAAGATTACAATGCAGGTATTGTTTGGATTTCACACTCTTCTGAATGTTGCTGTTCAGTTCTTGGTTCAAAAGGTTGTATTGAAATGTTTATACTAGGTAATGCAGTATACCAAAAATGTATGTATTAAGGAAAAGTATATACAAAATGTGTAAGGAATGACAACTAAAATACCAACAATAACAATAAGAATACTTTTTTTGTAACCTGCCCTATCTCTCCGAGGGGACTCAGGGCGGCTTCCAACATAATAAAGGTAAAAATTTAATGCCTGTATAAAATAGAAGTGAAAAAATAAAGAAAAAACAATAAAACACATTACACAGATTGAAACAAGTAGTTTAAATAATAACAATTCAATAATCAATATTTAAACCATTAAAAGTCAGGTAAGATAGAATATCAAATCCGTTTCCTATTCCGTTCCATTTCACCATATTATAAGCTCTATTCCTCCTTCTCGTCATATGCTTGAATGCATAGAAATGTTGTAAGTTGCTTTTTAAGAGAGCAAGAGAGAGCCATTTTGATCTCCTTGGGGATGACATTCCAAACATGGGGGGCGACCACCGAGAAGGCTCCCTCTCTCGTTCCCACCAGCCATGCTTGATTAAACATTAAACATATGTTCTCATCTGTTTTTAAAGAATATGCAGATATGCAGAAAGATCTGCCCAGAGTCATAGTCCATCCAAAACTGAAATGGATCACGAATGTTCTTCTTTGTACATCTAAGAATACAACAGCGTGGTTGAAGAATGCAATACCAGTCTCAGTTACCATAAGATAGTTGTATTCAGGTGTGCATGCTTACCCATGTTGAATTGAGAAGCAATTTTATTTGTTAAATTTGTATACCACTTTTCCAGCCAGTATTACTCAAAATGATCCTTGAACACCTATGCCAATCCTGCTCCAGTTATTTATTTTGAACGGTGACCTTAGATTTAACTCAATAATCCCCATAGGATCTGTCAGAAATCACTAGAATTCATTGGCTAGATTATCTTTGACATGTTTTCAATCAACCACTGGCCCAGTGTAGTCACACAAGATTGGCATTTATTGCGGAAGGTATGAAATATGCAGGGATTAAAAAAGAGAAACAGTTTCCATGGCTGTAGCAAGTCTTTAGCATTAAGCTGTTCAGTACATGTTAGGTTTGCATATCTAGCCCTCTGGCCATTGCATGCAATTGTTAACAACTTTAAATTCACTCCACATGGCAACTACAAGGACCAAGGTTTCAGTCGTTTTCTCCTACAGCATATCTTCTGTAGAAATAGTCTAAAAGGTTGAAAATGTAAGAACTCTATGTAGTCTCCAAAGCACAAGAAGCTTGTTCATGACTTCAACCGTTGGTGGGAATATCGCTGAGCAGTCCCTTTGTCACTGACTGAGGGATCTTTAGTTGACAGTTTTTCCTTCATTAAATTCACTTTAATAATTTTGTGTCATGAGATGCAGAATGAGTCACTGCCTTCCATGACATAAATACATTTTATGTTGATAACTCAGTTTGTGTGAGGATAATCAGAATTTCAACATTATTCCTTAAGTATCTGCAACAAGAAAGAGTGCTTTATTTGATTGAGAGAGGAAACTTTGCTTTCATTCCTGTGAAATTACTACTACCAGGCAGAGCCCCCAGTGGCGCAATGGGTTAAACCCTTGTGCCGGCAGGACTGATGACTGACAGGTCAGTGGTTTGAATCCAGGCAGAGCAGGTTGAGCTCCCTTTGTCAGCTCCATCTCCCAATGTGGGGATATGAGAGAAGCCTCCCACAAGGATGGGAAAACATCAATCATCTGGGCGTCCCCTGGGCAACGTCCTTGCCAGTTCACTCACATCAGAAGTGACTTACAGTTTCTCAAGTTGTACCTGACACAGGAAAAAAAACTCACTACCAGGCCACAACATTTGAGATAACAGAGAAGGGCCTTTAGGTCAGAGAAACACATGATATGCTGCCAGCTTTGGCCCTGGCATTTTTATTTCAGAAATGAAGCACCACTTGTGCTTATCACATCCTGATGCAGAAATCCCACCACATTACAGGTACTTCATTGCTTCCACCTATGTCAATATCCAGTGTAAGGAAAGCAAACCTCACTTACGTTCCTGATGAGCTCAGGTACATTGCTTTATCCTTAAGTACACAAGGGGAAGCATACTAAGCTTACTTTTAAACAGGAAGATGTGATTAGTCTTTAATATTTTAAGTGTTTGTTTAACTTTAGCTTTCCCAGTTCATTGCTGTGGTCTTAAAGCTACTGAAATGCAATTAACTTGACAGGGAAAAATCCTGCAGGTATTAATTATTGGTCAAGTTTGGGGTCCTAAGACAATAAACAATTGGATTAATTCAGTGTTGAATGTAATGTAATTGCTCTCAGGGAAAGGTGTTTTTAGGTAGCACTTAGATAAATTAAATGCTTTGCACCTAAGGTAAGTAAAACATACACACAGAGTAAGTGCAATATTTAGAGGCAAAGGCAAGCAGGATTTCTGGCATAAGCCCTTGGCTATCCACAGAATATGTTCTTCAATGTGACTCATGGCTATCTTGCATTAAGGAGATGAGATACAGCTCGCTACCTGAATAGGGGACACACACACACATACAGACATCATTATTGGGCAACTTCCTTAAAGTATTTTAAAGGATCTAACTGATCCTGTTATGCTCCTTGCTGTGGCTGAGGGCATGGCCCAGTTGGAATAATGTCCAAGCCCATTTTCCCTGCAGATTTAAAGCCAAACTTCATTGGCAGCAGAAGGAGACACATAAGGACCAGAGGAACACCAGTTTTCAGTTATTGAGTAATGTAAGATAGCTGATATGAAATGCTTGTCAGCGGCTCTGCCTCAAGCACATTTCTTTTCTTTTTTTTCAGATATGCTAAGTCTGTTGATAAAATTGCATAGCCAGTTGGAACTTTGTGGAGCATATCTGTCCTTTACTCATAAAAGAGATCAGAGTATGTTTAGAAAGATGTTTTAGAAGTAATTAAATGAATGCTGAAATGATTTCTGTAATCAAATGCAAAATATTTTCTATCTCCCTGTTATCTGATACTGACAATGTAAGCCTGCAAAAAGTACTCATGTGACCTCCATGATGGATGAAAACATACATGGGTTAATACAGTGTTCCCTCATTTATTGCGGCGGTTCCATTCTAGAACCCCCCCCCCCAATAAATGAAAATCCGCGAAGTAGGGGCGCCATATTAATTTTAATATTTAAACTTTATTTTTTATATTATTTTCTTACTTGTGCTTCCTTACCCACCTCCCGGCCCATCCCAAAGGACGCCTGCCTGCCTCCCTGGCCTCCGCAGACCCCTGCAGAGCCTCCAGAGCCACGCAGGCAGCAGCAGGCCAGGGAGGCAGGGCTTCCCCACCACACCTCAGGCCACCACACTTCCAGGGATCCCTGGCCTCCACTGTACATAAATATTTTGTATTTTATATTAATATTTTCAAAAACCTGTGAAACAGCAAGTCCACTAAAAGCGAACCACGAAGTAGCAAGGGAACACTGTATTGCTATATTTCCTTTATGATAATCTGTGACATTTAGGAGTGTATTGTGAAAACTGAGTTTCAGGCATTGTTTGCATGGGTGAAAAAAAGTGTCTATTTTTTATTCAGTGCTGGTATAACATGTAACATTCTTGAGGATCTGAATATAATTCATTTCTTTTTTTTTATCCCATAGGGCTTAAATTCAAATCTAAGGGCTCAATTCTAAGGGCTGATATGGGTGGGATAGAAATTAGTTGCCTTCGGGCTGATATGGGCAGGATAGAAATGATGTAAATAAGATGTAAATAAATCCTTTACCCACACTTTTCAGGAAAATCTAGGTTATTTGTTGTGTATGTTTGTCATTTAAGTCAGTTTTGGTATTCAGCCCAGGGGGTGAGGGTTTGAGTGAGTTGGTGGGAAACAAAGATTGGAGGTTTCCCAATTTGTCCTATCATGAAATGCTACTTGTTCCCATTTTGTTGGTGTGAAATTGTCTTTATTTTTTGATGTTGCATTTGTGTGGATGATTCTATATTGGTATTAGTGCATATTTCTACCTATTAGCGTTTAAATACCAGCCACTTTACTAAATAGGATGCCCAACGCCTTATTGAGGCATACATCTATAATGTGGACATATGTATATTTGTATGCATGGGGGGAGGGATCTGGAGTGGCCAGAAATAATGTGAAGTATTGCATACCGGGTCATCCCAGATTCACTGTCATCACTGAAATGAGCTTGCATGGGGGAAATGTGTGGCTGGCAATGTGTTGTGACTCAGCTTTCTGCTTTCTGTGGAATACCAGTGCCTTCTGCATGCTTTCTTTCCATGCTTTCTTGAGAAGGTTTGTTAGGTTGTTGGTGGTGAAAATTTAGTCTCAGCTTCAGTCTAGGAACCTTGGAATCTTCTTCCAAGTTTAGCAATCTCACTCAAAACTGCTGGACTGTGGGAAGTTTTAAAGCCCTTCCTTTCATCTTTCCTGGAATCTGGATCAGAACAAGGCAACACAGGCAACATCAAGGACCTTTCACACTACACAATCACACTACACAATCATAGTGCTGTGATTCTGCCGTAACTACCATGATATCATCCTATGGAATCCTGGGATCTGCACTTCAGGGAGACATAATTACAATTGTTAGAATTCTCAGCCATGGAATTTCTCTAGTTTCTGGCAAAACTACAAATTCACAGATTCTCTAGGATGCAGCCACGACAGTTAAAGCAGTATCAATGTACTACTGTATAACTGTTTAGTGAGAAAGGACCACCAAGATTATACTTCACGCACCCACCATGGAAGATTTATTTTGAATAATTTATGTAAAAATACACAAAACGTCCCTCATGAATGTCAGTATTGTGGAGAATTTTGCCGTTGATCAAGGATTAAGAAGATGTGAAGGTTTGTGTGGGAGCAGTTATCAGATGGATAGCTATCTGATAGTTAATTTGGAGGAAGTGTGAACAATAGTCCAAAGCAGTGGTTCCCAACCTTTGGTCCTCCAGTTGTTTTGGACTTCAGCTCCCAGAAATTCCAACCAGCTTTCCAGCTTTTAGGAATTGTGGGAGCTGAGGTCCAAAACACCTGGGGAACCAAAGGTTGGGAACTACTGGTAAAGGGGAGAGGATCTGATAGACTATTTGCCATTTTCAAAGTCAGGAGGTAATTGTGTGGTTTTTATCTAGCCTTTTGAACCTGGTCTATCATGTTTAAAAATCTTTTCATGGAAAGTAATAGAAAATAAATTGCTACTTCAGAGTAACGTTGCTGAAGGCTGATCTCAGGGTACTTATGGGGCTTTGGATATACTACATCTCAACTAACCTCTACCTTCCGGGTTAAACATCTAGCTGCAGGAAAAGCTGTTAATCAGAAGGCTGGCAGTTCAAAGCTGCAAGTCAGGGTGAAGGTAAAAGGGCACTCCATGCAGATATGCAGATATGCCAGCAACACAGTCTGAGATGTCCATGAACAACAGATTCCTTGGCATGGAAAATGGAACAAGAGCACCTCCCCATGGCCAAAGTTGAGCATCACCTCCAGACGCCAGAGATGGAAAAAGGGGAAGGCCTTTACCTTTGTCTGTGCTGTATATCGTTGCACACTGTGTGTATAAAAAGGCACTGAATTTTTGCCTCATGTGTATTGTAATTCGTTCTGAATCCCTTCAGGGAGATGAAGAGTAATATAAACAAAGTGTATTATTATTATTCTGGCTCCAGAATGCCCCTGTTTGGTGCCTATTGACTCCCATGGGAATAAACGTGATCCCTAATCCAGATCTTGGGGTTAGGCTCACTCTGTAATTAATTTTCTACTCCTTAGGACATTCTTTATCCTTAAGAACATTCACTGTATATGCTTCTTCATTACTTTCTTAATCAGATCCACTTGCCTTATCCTTTTCTTCCTTTTACTTTTTTTCAGGTGAGGCCAGCCCATGCTTGCCAAACAATGGAATTGGGGGCTGACAGGTTGTCCAGAGAAGAGGTTCTTTTCTTTATTATGAGCACAGAACAGTTTGTTTTGTGTAATATTTTGAATAACTGTCCTGAGTTTGTCATTCTCTTTGGTGTTTTTTTTTCCACTCAGTTCCACTGGTGGTTGCTTATTTTCCTGGCCTTTTCAGCATGGCAAGAAGAGCTTGCTGCTAGGAAGTCATCACAGTCTGAGACACAGGTGAGACTCATATGTGGAAATATGCCCTTGACTGTAAAACCGGAACCCTAGAATATGAAACGATAGTTTTCTGGCCTCTGAGTTTTAAAGAGAACGGTGCCATATTAATTCTGCTTGAGACTTTCATACATGTATTAGCAAATACACATTTTTGATTTGGACATGTATATACTCACTGCAGACCAGAATTCATATCTTCATTCAATAGTGGAAACTCACCAGGAGTCACACTCTCTCAGCATCAGAGGAAGGCAAATAGCAACCCCCTCCTGAACAAATTTTTACCAAGAAAACCATGGTAGAATTACATTGGGTCACCATATGGTGGAAATGACTTGAAGGCGCACAGCACTACTCACTCTGCCATATTCCATTTACTTTATAAAGTCATAAAAGAATTTAATGTTTACATTTAAAGCACTGAGAATTCGATAGCTGAACATGTGAGTACAGAAGATAATATTTCATCTGCAAGTTGTGTTTTAAAACTACTCCTAAGGTACTAATTAATACAATATGGCTATATTTATGGGTGAATTATAGCTTGTTCTTTTGAAGGTTTGGAAAAAATAAACATGTTTCCAGTTTTACCTAATCACTCACTCTGATGTTGCCTAACTACACTGTGCATTTAATAAATGCATTATTTTTGTTTAAACGTGACTTGTAGTACATATTTAATGGCATTGGGTCCTGCCCATCAGTGACAGGGTCAAAAAGAAAAAGCTATAGTGGATAAACCTGCTAAGCAATGGCTTCTAGATAAACCTGATGACCAACCAGAATGCAGTTGGGATCACTTTGGATGAAGGTGCAGCAGGGTGGGGTTGGAAGCTATGCTGAGGCATGAAAAGCCTGTCAAATTGCTTTCACCTGAACATGATCTGCAATGAAAAGCCTGAGTAGGTATAACTGTGGTTGCTGACATCTGTCCTTCCTTTCACCTGACTCTTTCTTCTTCCATTTTTGTCCCACTGCTATGTTTCCGTTCTCTTCCTTAGACTGTCATCTCTTTATGGAAAGCACTCCAGTGCCCTATTAAGCTTCACATGCATGAATGGCATTCTGTCAGTTAAAGCAACTATATTTGAGTGCCTTTGGGGAGATGGTAGCAGGGTATAAATAAAGTTTATTATTATTATTTATTCCCTGTCACCAACTTAAACCTCTCTTTAGATGCCAAACTGAGACTGCTGTACTTTGGACACATCTTGAGATGAGAAGACTCAGTGAAAATGTTAATCATGATAGTAATGTGGAAGACAGTAGGAAAAGAGGAAGTGGTGGGGTGAGTGAGGCTGGCTGTATACTGTAGAATTAATGCTGTTTGACACCATTTTAACTGTCATGGTACAATGCTGTGGAATCCCGGGAGTTGTAGTTTTACCAGGCCTTTATCATTCTCTGCTAAGGAATTCTGGTGTCTCACCAAACTACAAAGTCCAGGATTTCATAGCATTGAGCCATGGCAGTAAAGGTGCTGTCAAACGCATTAATTCTACAGTGTAGAGCCAGCATCAGTCACGGAAGCCACGGCCCACAGTTTGCAAGACCTCAACAGGGCTCAATTGCTAAGGCTCTTGAAGGTCTCCAATTTTAGGGTCACCAAAGCTCACAACAACACCATATTATGTTAAATGCAATCTGCAACTATGTTTCCTTAAAAACATAATTGCATGAATGAGGGTGTGCACTTAATGAAGATGCAGCACATGTTGAGAGGAGATCATAGATCTCTCCTCAGTGTGAGTTGAATGGCCAGAGCACTTAGGGAGAGATTTCCTGTTGGTGCCTGTGGGACCTTTACTCTGATGTCCACAGTCTGGGCAGAAGAGGACTTTTGTTCACGCTTGGAACAGAAGTCTATAAGCTGTCTCTTCCCACATGTTGTATTCCCATTAAGAACTTCCCTCAACCCCCATGTAGTATGCAGCTGCATACCAAGAAAACCTTAAGTTTGGTCAGAAGGGGAAGAAAGGAGAAAGAAAGTGTCTGTAATCACAGCTGCCTTGTTCTGTTGTAAACTCTAAGATAGAAAAAGGTTCTTATTTCCAGGCAATCATTAAAAAAAAAATACCCCAAGGACATTCATATTAGCTGATTTAACCAAAGAAATGCTGCTGCTCAATCTTTGGGACCCTTGGCAATAGACTTGAGAAACTTATTTTCTTGCCTCGTATCTCTGCCTAAAGGAAGCCATAAGTGTGCACCTAACCTGCATGGTTATATGTCTGTTTCATTGCACTTTACAGGACCATGTGGTTTATAGTTTAAAGAGGTTTCACATTTCTCAGTTAGATAGTTCCAGTACAACAGTTCTGGGAGGAAGATAACTGTAAATTTATCTAGCAGGGAAAATCTAAGTTTGCCAAACTAGATATCCCAGGAAGAGCTATGGCAGTGGCATCAAACAGTTGTAATAATGTAGTATGGATATAACTCTATTTCTTTAGTGACTTCAGCTCTGTGAGAGAACCCCATTTGGAAGTATTGCCTGTCACAATGATTCCATATCCCATTAGGTAATTTTTCTGGTGAACAGTTAGAGAGCTATATAGTTGTATCTGATACAAGGCATTGACATCTTCAGTCCATCCCCTGTTCAGATATCAGCCAGCATGCCAATGCCTTAAATCAAGAAACAGCTTCCTAAGATCTACAGAGAAACTTGCAGGAACAGCTCAGCAAGCAAGAGTTCAGAAGTGGCAGACTAAAACCTGGAACCTCAATCAGTGGCTGATATCAGATGAGAAATTCCCTCTTGGGCACACAGAAGATTGGACGACCTGGAAGGTGCTGAACAGGCTGTGCTCTTGCACCATAGGATGCAGAACTAACTCTAAGAAATGGGGCTACAAAGTGGAGACCACGACATGTGAGTTCAGAGAAGAGCAGACTACAGACCACCTATTACAATGCAACCTGAGCCCTGCCACACGCACAATGGAGGACCTTCACACTAGAGGCACTGCAAGTGGCCAGATTTTGGTCAAAGGACATTTAGCATAATGCCAATCTCTTAAAAAATAAACTTTGTGTTTTTAAATGCATTTTAACTTGCTTCTGACATGATAAATATTGGATAAAAGAAACTGATAAGTACATATTACATTGTTTGAAAGTTGATCTTACTTGATGCCTCAATTCAGCAGTTGAACAGAATGGAGTTATAGTCTAAGGATGAGTTGGGAAGCACTGTGATTACTTTCACATGACTACCAATGGGAAAAGTTAAGGCTGGTTAAAAATATAAAGCATTTCTACCACCAGAGGGGAGTAAAAGAGTGGAGAAAAAAAATACAACAAACCTATGATTTTTCTTGGAAGTTCTGAAACTTGAGAATTCTGTATAAAAGTTTGACATGTTGGGTGGTTTTCCCTAATGCTGTTTGTGCCTGGAAAACAGTACATAAGAAAATACACACCCAGGTAGGGGGAAAAAAGAACTTTCACACATCTTCAGGGGTGAATTTTATGTACCTTAATGTGAAGTGCTGGATCTGCTAAATTAGGAGCTATATGTCCTGTTCCAAAATCAGTGATTATTTTGGAAAGCATTGGTGGGATAACAAAACAGGCACATGGGGGCAGGGGTGGAGGAAGGCCCTCAGAACTATAGTGTGCTGTGATGTATGTGTACCTTACTGTCAATTTATAGCAAGCCTAGGAAATGTGTATGGGTTTTTTTTAAAGAGCCTTTCAGAATTAGACCATAGGGCATGCACACTATATTATTATAGTATTATTATTCTATTTTAACTGCCAGATCTATCCATGGTCATTCCCAGGATTCTAGAGAACAGACCCATGGTACTTAAAGTAGAATAATACCATGATAATTCTTTGAATGGGTCCTATACCAACATCCTGTTTCCACAGAGATCAGATAGTTACCTCTTGAAAGTTCACAAGCAAGACAAGAGACTAAGAGTGCCCTTCAGTTTATGTGACTGCAACTGATATTTTGAAATACGTATTCTGGTTCTATTACTGGAGGAACCACATATTGAACATGCTTAGATAGACTATTGTTTCCATTGAATTTGAGCTCTTTCTCCATGAAATCATCCATTCTTTTTTTAAAGTTGCATACATTTAACTTTCTATTGCAATGAATTCCACAGTTTAAGCTGAGTGAAAGGGTACTTCCTTTATCAATCCTGGATTAAAGAATGGTGGACTATGTCATTGAATATAATTGCACTCGAGTATCCACACATGTTGATATCCATAGTGGGGGGGGGGGGGGGGGAGGTCCTGGAATCAAACTCTAGCAGATGCTAAGGGCCAACTGTATACGAATGCCATTTTCTGTTTCTTAAAGAAATGCTTCAAATTTCTTTTGCAATTTAGTTATTATCTCTTCCCAACAATGTGCTTTATGTCAGTCTGTGACCTGTAGAACCAGTACTAGAAGGTGAGAAGAGGAAAGACAATTGACCATGCCTTTTAAAATTAGATCTATTATCACATACATCTGTTTCTTTATAACATTTTCCTAGCCCTGGCCCAAGACATTTGGCCAACTGAAGTGAAGCACAAGATGATGAGCTCCTTTGCTCTTACATGGATTGGCACTGTGTCAGGAAGAGAGCTTCCACCATGGAGACATGGAGGGCTACCTTGCTCTAGTCACCAATAAGGTTGTGAGTGATATACGCCTGTGTTTCCCCAGCACAGGGGAATGGTTGGTGGTTTCAAGTAGAATGGAGAAGGTTCTGCCTCTCTTGTCTGAACCCAGCATCTGCCCTCCAATGAGACCCTGGCACCATGCTATATGGTGGATCAGTCCTGTTTGTTTCTTACAGAACAACTCAACCAGTATTTTTTTTAAAAAAATGTATTACATTTCCATTCCATTATACTATGAAATACAATCTCTATAATTCATATATTTATTTCTTCTCATTACCCTCATTGTGCTCCCCATCTCCAGAGTCCTTCTGTTCTTTGTGGTCCCACCAGAACTTCATTTCTTCTGGTGAGGGGGAAAAAAATCACAATTCAGAGGTTCAGGTATGCATGATTTCTAGGCATCAATACCAAATGAAAGCAAGCTGAAAATGGAAAGTAATGAAACATACAGGACTTATTACTATACTAGCAAAAGTGTTTTGGGTGTATGTGTCATTTCAGGGTTTCCTCTGATCTCCATAACCAGGGCATCCACTCTAAATCCTTTGTGACAACCAGAAGATCACTTTTTGACATGAAAAAATGTAATAAACATTGTTAACTTATTTGGGGGTGGGATGGAGGGGGCGGTTTTTGGAAATGTATGTATCTCAAATAAGAAACACAAAAGAAGTGAAAGAAAGAAATGAGTTATACTACATGTCTACACTGCTTGACTTATGTTGTCTTCAACGGCTTAAACATCCAGACTGGTATAAGAGTTGCACATGGTGTCAAGTGTTTCGGTTATCCTTACAACAACCTTGTAAGGAAGATTAGTATTACAACTAACTACTACTATTCATGCTGTTCTACATAATTTTAGCTTGTTCTGAGAGGGCTGTCCTCCTTCAGTTCGAATTTGTCAGATAACTGAATATGTTTTATACTGTAAACCTTTTATTGTTTATACTTAATACTGTACAATGTAAGATGGCCTTGGACCTTTGGTTATAAAACAGAATATAAATATTTTAATAAATGAATATCATTGCAATTATTAGTCTTGCTATTTTCCCTCCCTTGCAGATAGAGGATCAGGCTGGAAGCATTATGGCTTGCCAAACACAACTTGTTGCCCTTTCCCCAGCAGGTATACCTAAGTCACCCAGGGATGCTTAATTCTATTAATGCTACAGATCTTGGAAAAGCTACTTTTTAGGACTTTGACTCACAGGATCCAATATGTCTTCTGTGACTTGCTTTGGGTCCCTCCAGCTAACCTACTTCTGTCAGAAACAACAGAAGCTATTTTAAGTAAGATTCAACAAGAGGAGAGATGACATTGGGCACTTTTCTTGACAACAGAACACCTTTGGTCAACCCCCACTCAAGGAAAAATGGCTGGGGTCAGATCACAGCAGACATTATGGCTTTGTAGTGGAAGAGAACTGTCTATCAGATCACACTTACAACCATCATTTTAAAGCAGTCCACTAAAACGTCTTAGCAGTGCTCAGAGATATTATACTTGTAAGTACTAACAGACTACATTAATTGAAGAGGAAAAGATTCAATGTCTCTGGCCATTGAGGTGGTCTCAGGATTGAAATGAGTGAGACTATTTATGTGGCTCCAGGCAATTTGCTCCTTTGCTTTGCTTACAGAATAGCAGTCAATCTTCAAGTGAGAAGTTGGGGGCTGGTCTTTGACAGGAGATAGCCCTGCAAATACATTCAATATCATAGATTCATAGAACTGTAAAAGATCATAAGGGTCATCCAGTCCAACCCACTGCCATGCAGGAATAAAGAATCACAGTTTCAGATAGAAGAAGTCCTCTGATTGCTGTTAGGGGCATGCCACATTACAGTGTTAAAGCACAATTACTCCACATTAGCAAACTTTGAGCCTCCTTCAAAGCCCAGAATTCCACGGAATGTTGCCAGGGCAGTTAAAGTGGGATGTTGTAGAGTGATCTAACACTGCAGCGTGATAGGGCCTGCAGACATCATGGATGAAGGCCAGAAGAAGATACTATTGTGAACACAATGATTCCCTTTGAGATCAGGAGATCAGCCATGAGACAGACCAGAGAGAACATAAACATCAGCGCTCCTCTGGCTAATGTACTGAGACGAAGAGCATAGGAGGTTTCTGTCCATGTCTTACTTGTTGGAGTCCTGGGTGGATGGGTACAAGCAAATTAGTTATGGAGCTCCCTCATATGAGAGGGTGTATCATTTCTCTTCTTTCACCAGCAGGTAAACATTATTTTAATTTAAGCAGGATTGTTAACTGTTTGCAGAAGGGGCCCTTTTATAGGGGTTCTAGCCCAGATAAGGCCATACAGCAGGAAGAGACCAGCACTCTGTTCATGCTCAGAGGCACCCTTTAAATTGCTGGCAGGGTGGCTTTGACTGGTGGCAGCCCTGTGATGCCTCTACACTGTGAGAATAAATGCGGTTTGACACCACTTTTACTGCCATGGCTCAATGCAATGCTATGGGGAGAATTGTAGTTTGGTGAGGCACCAGCACTCTAGGGCAGGAAAGGCTAAAGAGCTTTCACAATTCCCAATACTTTTATTCCACAGCATTGAGCCATGGCATTGAAAGTTATACCAAATGACATTCATTCTATAGTGTAGGGGCAACCCAAGGCACCCTGTCAACTGCCTGCTGGAGTCAACAGGGCTGTGGCCCTCTCGCTTCCCCCTGTAATCAAGCACCCTCAATGTGCTGCCAGTTAAGGCATTTACAGGCAGTCTCCAAGTTACAAACAGGATAGCTTCTGTAGGTTTGTTCTTAATTTGAATTTGTAAGTTGAAACAGGTACATTTTTAAGTGTAACTCCAGCCACACACACACACAGCTTGTGTACCCAGCATTGCCCAAGTTATTTGAAAAAGTCATTTTTAAAAACTGTACAAAATAGATAAGGTTGTGGGTGAACTACAACTCACATCATGCCAGGTTAAACCCAAGAAACTCCATCTGTACTTGAAGTTTGTTATGTTGGGCAAGTTTACTCCAGATGCATCATCGGTGGGGTTCAGTGTGCTTTCTGGCTGTAGGGTAAACTACAACTCCCATTATGGTGAGTCAGTCTCCACAAACTCCTCCAGTAGGTTGAGTTAGTCATGGGGGTTCTGTATGTTCAGGTTTAGGTCCATCATTCGTGGAGGTCATAGTTTCAACTTACAAATTCAATATAAGTTGTAGTTCACACCAGTTGTGTGAACTACAACTCCCAGAAAGGAAGGTCAGTTCCCCCCAAACCCCTCCAGTAATCAAATTTCAGCATATCAGGTGTGCCAAGTTTGATTCAGAGCCATCGGTGTTTGGATTCACAGTGCTCTCTGGATGTAGGTGAACTACAACTCCCCCAAATCAATGTTAATTTTCCCCAAAGACTTCCAGTATTTTTTGCTGGTCATGGGTGGATCAGTGTGCCAAGTTTGGGCCAATTCCACCTTTGGGGGAGATCAGAGTGTTCATTGATCACAAGTGAATGATAAAACCCAGTACCTACAACTCCAAAATGCCTCCTGCAGAATTCTGGGGTTTGTAGTTTACTGCAGCTGTTAATGGCTCCTCCTTAAACTACAAACCCCAGAATTCTGCAGGAAACAGCAACCACATTCATTCTCTAGTGTGATGAGGTTTTATAAATCATGGTGAATTCTCCCCAAACCTCTCTAGTATGTTGATCATCTGTTAGCTGTGTGCCATATATTAGAGTAGTTTCCTATGGGAGAGGCAGTGGGCAGAGTCATGCAAATTCCACACCAGTGGAGAGAGTAAGAAATACTGGGATGTCTGTACAAGCAAGTTTAAAGATGTTGAGGTGAGGACATCTGACTTGCTGACAAAAAGTTGGATGTCCTGTGACAGCAGCCACCGAGTTTCGCAAGCAAAATATTCCCATCCAAACCCAAGTACCGAAGGGGGAGGCATTACTTTTCATTCAACCCTGGTATATTTTCACTGTGGGTTGCACAGGGAGGGCCAGCATCCCTGTGGTGCTTGTTTTGCAGTGTAAGACCCTGTTCAGACGGTTTCCCCTCACTTTCTGTTCCTGGGACAATTGGATTTTGAAACCATTTGGCTTCTGTGTTTGATTTCCTATTATGTTGTTTTGTATTATTTATTTTATTTGATTGGTTTATTTTGATTGTGATGTTATTTCGTTGTTTATATTGTATGTTGCTGTCCTATACTGCTGGGCTTGGCCTCATGTATGCCGCTCCGAGTCCCCTTCGGGGAGATGGTGGCGGGGTACAAATACAGATTGTTGTTGTTGTGCAAACAGGGGTTGGTGAGAAAGCTTCAGCGGAGACCCCTTTCCCCATGAAGACAACTTTTCCAGGGGTGATTTCCAGTTCCTATGCGCAGATTTCTCTCCGTGCCTGTTGCCTCAGCCCCGTTCTTAAGTGTGCGTGGTCTGTAATGGGGGGGTCTGCCTGCGTTTGGGACGGGGCTGTGCTGGGCTGGGCTTGGCCAGGGCCGGAGGGAAGCCCCCTCGCCGCTCCACCCGCCGCCGCGCTGCCCAAACTTTGGGCCCTACCTTTCCCTGCCAAAGTTCCAAAGTTTGGTGACGTCAGCGTGGCGCCGGCCAATGGGCGGCGGAGGTGTTCTTTTGGGGAGGGGAGGGGGCGGCGGCGGCGGCGGCTCCTGGGGCGCCCGCTCGCTTGCCTGCCTGCCTGCTTGGCTGCCTGGCTGGCTTTGCCCAGTGCATGGAGGCGAGGCGGGGAGCGCGCCGGGTTGTGTCTCCTCCTGCTTCTTCCGCGCCGGATCCGCGCTCGCCTCCTGCTCCTTGTCTGCCAAGGGCCATACCGGGCTGGGCGAGCGAGCGCCTCCGCCGCCGGGGCTGCTAAGGAGGAGCGCCTTCACCTGGAGCAACAGCGGAGGGACCCTGAGCGGCGGGAGGGAGCGTGGGCTGCCTTGGAAGGTGTTGACAAGGGATGCCTTCCGTGGCGCCGGGCTGCTGAGAGCCTTGGGCGTCGAGGCGGGCTTGGGCTGCCTTTGCTGCTGCCCCGATTGCGAGCGAGCGAGGAAGGAAGGAAGGAAGCGGAGCGGGAGGGAGGCGAGCATGCCGTCGGCGGGGCAGCTCTGCCTCGTGCTGGCCTTGTGGAGCGCCGCCCTGTGCCTGCCCGCCGGAGGATGCCCCGGGAAGTGTACCTGCTCCGGCCCCAACGTGGACTGCCACGGGCTGGGACTCAAAGCCGTGCCCAGGGCCATCCCCAGGAACGCCGAGAGGCTGTAAGTAGTCCCCGAGGGAGCGCTTGCCAGGCAAGGCAAGGCAACCCCCTGGGTCTCCGCGAGGGAAGGAAGAGGGCCGCCCGCCAAGCCCCTGGCCAGGAACGGAACGGAGGAGCCCCGAGCCCCCCAGGAAGAGAGAGGCGCGCACCGAGAGACAGGCAGCCTTGGTCTTCCGGGACCAAACGGGCTCCACGGCTCAGCCCCGGGGTGTCACTGCTTAGGAAGGGCGGAGGAGGAGGAGGAGGAGGAGGAGGGAGGAGGGGAAGGCAATAATCGCATCACAGGGTTGGAAGAGACCTCATGGGCCATCCAGGCCAACCCCCTGCCAAGAAGCAGGGAAATTGCATTCGAAGCACCCCCGACAGATGGCCATCCAGCCTCTGCTGGAAGGGAAGGGGATCCGCGCAGGGAAGCAGGTGGGGGCGTTTGGGCATAGGATGCTGCCAGGAAACCACCTCCCCCTCGTATACTGGCCTGTTCCCCACAACTGTAGACTTTTTAAGGTGCCTTGAAGTTGGTAGGGTCCTTGAAAACGGGACAGGGCAGTGATGGTAGTTTTTTTGTTTTTTGTGGTATCAGGAGGAACTTGAGAAATTGCAAGTCGCTTCTGGTGTGAGAATTGGCCGTCTGCAAGGACATTGCCCAGGGGATGCCCGGATGATTTGATGTTTTATCATCCTTGTGGGAGGCTTCTCTCATGTCCCCGCATGAGGAGCTGGAACTGATAGAGGGAGCTCATCCACATTCTCTCCGGATTCGAATCTGCGACCTGTCGGTCTTCAGTCCTGCCGGCACAGGGGTTTAACCCACTATGCCACTGGTAGTTAAGGAGTATGAATCAAAGGTTTGCTCCTGCAATAAAGTAGGCAAAGGGCACTTTCTTGATTTCCAAGAGGCACCCCCTAATGACATGTGTGTGGGTCATGTGCACAACATGCCCTGCAGATCTGTTGAATGATGGGTCCAAGAGAGTGGCCTTTGTGCCTCTCTTTGCTGACTTCTTGCAACTTCATGCCTTCCAGAGAGTGATTCTTACTTAGGGAAGGAGCCTTAGGAGGTGGCAAGCCTTCCCCTTCCTCTGAAATATCTGTAGGTCCGGTTACTAAGTAGGCCTGACTTTGCTTCACTTCCAAGACCAGTCAGGATCTGTTGCCTTCAGGGTGTTTAGGCTCCTGCCACCACTGTAGAAATCCAACCCAAGGAGAAGTGCTTGGTGCCTGGTCCTTACTTCTCCTGGGCATAGAATCATAGAGTTGGAAGAGACCTCGTGGGCCATCCAGTCCAACCTCCTGCCAAGAAGCAGGGAAATCGCATTCAAAGCACCCTGACAGATGGCCATCCAGCCTCTGTTTAAAAGCCTCCAAAGAAGGAGCCTCCACCACACTCTGGGGCAGAGAGTTCCACTGCTGAACAGCTTTCATAGTTAGGAAGTTCTTCCTGACGTTCAGGTGGAATCTCCTTTCCTGTAGTTTGAAGCCATTGTTTTGCGTCCTTCTCCAGGGCAGCAGAAAACAAGCCTGCTCCCTCCTCCCCATGACTTCCCTTCACACATTAATACATGGCCCTCATGTCTTGTATTGTCCAAGGCTCTCCTGTGGCTTGCTGGTAGATCAGGACAGTGAAAGGAATGTTTATTGTATCTCCAGTGCCCAGAGATGAGATCTGAAGTGTGATCAGCATCTATCAATGCTGGGTTTGTAAATACAGGCACAAATGGAAGAGGTCTGGTTTCATGTCACGGTTTCTTGTGACACTTTCATTGATTTGCTGTGACATCAAACTCACGTGCTCGGTTGAGTACGTCAGATCTCTGCAGAGAGCTGTTCACCTCTGTACACAAGGATAGTTTCATTTAAAAACACACATGCTTAGCAGTAAGACTTCACAAATTGAAAACACAAACGTATTTTTAAAACAGGCATGACATGGTTACAAAATCTCACGCCTTGTGTGTGTAGTGCATACTAGATTGTTTGCCAACAAGGAGAATGGCTCACTTACCTACTGAAGTGGGCTCTAGTCATTTGTAAGGTGCCAAAAGCTACTCTGATGTATTTGTGATGACTCACATGGGATTTGTATATATTCCAAGCATGAGCACCACAACATACCTCACTAAGTCATTTGAGTCACTTCTTACACTATCATCCCAGTGTCACATTCCTCCCATTGACTTCTCTAATCTCATGAGCTTTGGTGGGAAAGTCTTTGGAAATAAACATTGGGCTGCCACCTCACTCCATTATAACCAAATCCACGGGGTCAGTAAGCTCCCCACTTATCTTCAAATGCCACTTTATTAGGACCAGCTCATGTTCATGCCTGCATGGTAACTATTGCTCGGTCCCAATAAAGATACTATTTTACTGACCCTGTGAAACCCTCTGAAGTGGTTCCATTGGAAATTAACTGGATTTACTTCCAAGTGCATGTGCTTATGGCCGTGGTGTCAGTTACCACAATAGGTACAGCCATCAGCAACTGATTGCTTCAGTCATATAACCCAAAGTATACAGCACCGTTCATTATGCAGCTGGAAGCACGCAGAGCTAAACACTTGAGACCACCTTCCTACTGTTTCACTGTTTGGAGCCAATAATAACTGAACTGAAGTATGGATCAAAGGGGTTTTATTTACGTGGCGGTGGAGGAGATTTTGGAAGCTTAAATGTGATGTATAAATATGGGGGCGGGGGGGGGGGGGGGAGGTCGGAAAATAAGCTAGATGGCCAGATTTTATGCCTGACATCCATTCATGATTTAATGCTACTGGTACACAACTACCCTCTTCAACAGAAATGAGTGCCAATTGTTTTCTTTTAGTCCACTTTTCAAGGGTGGTGGCCTGTCACAGTGAAACCAACAAAAGGAGTCTTGTAGCAGCATAAAGATGATCATCTTTTATTGGCACCAGCATTCATGGAATGCAGCCTGTCTGATGCAAATAGGCTATAGTCTATGAAAGATGATGCCATATAAAATTTGTTAGCCTTCACATTAGCACAGGTTTGTTTGCTGCCTTTTGGTACTAAATATAAACTTAAAGCAATGCTAACATCTTGCATGCCTTTGATAATTAGGACAATTTTTATAGCACTGTTTCAGTCTTAGATAGCACTGAATGTTTACAATCACACATTTGGATTTAAATACACCTTCATAATGTAAACACTAGTCTTTACCTATCAAGTAACACAAAAAATATGAACTATTTTGTGGTGCAAGGGTTTGCTAATTTCTTATTCCATTCTGATCCTATGCATTTCCAGGGTTCATAGAGATGTGACACTTAGGTGATTCCAAGCATTCGAGGTCATGTTCATTGACCTAATTGTAGTTGAAGTCTTAGTTTAGAAGAGGTGGTGATGAAACACCTTTCAAAGATTGTTTTTGGAGTGCTTCCCTCATAAGCAAATCATTGAGCAAAACATCCTTCCCTTCAATGACAAGAATCATGAACAAAGCAGAGTTGTAATTTGATTTAATTCATGATTCACCCTTCTCCCCAGTTCTGTTCTCATCAGCTTGCTGGAAACACTAGTGGGGCCTTGGAGAAAGTTCAATTTTGTCGAAGGCTTTCATGGCAGGAATCACTGGGTTGCTGTGAGTTTTCTGGGCTGTATGGCCATGTCCTAGAAGCATTCTCTCCTGACATTTCACCCACATCTATTGCAGGCATCCTCTGAGGATGCTTGTTATAGATGTGGGTGAAACATCAGGAGAGCATGCTTCTGGTACATGGCCATGCAGCCCAGAAAACTCACAGCAACCCAAAGTTCAGTTTCTTTGCTTGCATGGCAGATTTTGTCCTGTATTCCTATGTTGTCTATATGAACCACAACAGTTTTCAGACACAGTAGTTTCAGAAAACAAGTGTTTGTTGAGCATGTTGTGAATTGATGGAAAGGCACATAATATGAAATATATAGCAGCATTGACTTCTGTATACTTTGTAGTTTTAGCTAGTTTGTGTTGACCTTCAGTTTGACCTTAAAATACATTTCATTGATTTAGAGAGCTTAATATACATAATTGGGCAAAAGTCTCTGTGTACTCATTTTGCTTAGAACTTGAATCACCAGAAATCTTGGTGTCCAAATGCTACAAACAGGCTATTTAACTGCCCTTGTCAATGAGACTCAAGTAATTTAATTGTCTGTGGGACTGCACTCTAGGCTATACGCGACACACATAATTGGGACTAAACCGTATTGTCCTCAGGGGCTCTTTCGTTTGATTAAATCTACTATAACTGGGCTGTAACTAGCTTTAGCTACTACCAAGAGAAGAATAATAAAGGTCCTTAATTTTATTTTGTCATGCTGGTGTGCAAATGCTAAAGCAGATAAGAGTTTGTCAGTGTGAGGAATGAGAAAACAAAACCCAGTACAGTTTCATGTCAGCATATAAGGTTAAAGCTCCATAGGATAGAATTCACTAAGAACATGGGGATTTTTATTATTGTGAAAACATAATACAAGCCAGCGTTCTTCTGGTCTGTCTGCTGTTACTACACAGAACATTTTGTTTTTGTAATCACATTTATCCTCTCCCATCCAAGTATTATCATTACTGTTTTTTCCCCTAACAAAAGCATAAATAAATTTCAGATTTCCGTTTGACAGAACATTCTGACGTGATAAGCGAGACTGCATCAAGATCTTTTAAAAACCACATTTGCTGCTGATGGTTAAAAAAATTGGTTCTCCAAAAATGACTTGTATTAGGTTGTGTTTGCATACTTCAGAGAAAATCATACTTATCTCAGTGGGATATAATTTAAAAGTTACCATATGGAAGAGGGGTTTCTTTACTGTGTGTACCTATGGAGAAATGTTATCTTCCTAAAAAAATACTGTGTTTGGGAAGAATTTCCAAGTTATGATCAGAAGAGGCTAAAACAAATCTCCAAATCTAATTTTAAAATAGCACAAATGAAAGACATTGTGACTCTTAGTTGGTTCATTTGGAACCACCCTCCGCAATTAGATGCATGTGTGTTTGTTTGCCAAATGGGCAACTAACTTTCAGATACAGACCTCATAATTTGATAATTACTGCTTAGTTAGAATATTTCAAAAGATGGAACAAATGCTTAAACTCTGGCTTAAATTTGTACTAATCTTGCAAACGTCTTTGAAATCCTTAGTCTTTGAGTTGTTTCCCTTCTGAAATCTGCGTTTGTGGCAATAGTTCATTCAATTTCCCTACCTTCTACAAAAGCAAACATTTGTGGAGCTTAAAAGCAGATGTAACGGCTGAAATTTGAGGACTTAATCCCAAACCAAAGCTGGTTTCTTTCCACCTGATTTGTGATCATTGATAAGCATTTGAAACCGAATGCTGTGTTGTGCATGTGACATTAAACACATTTGTAATCTTTATGGCAGCTTGTTTCAACATTGTGACTGATTTCTGCTTTAAAACTGCAATCTCAAAGTTACTTTGGTGGCATCTCATTGAACTTTGTAGGCTTTGCTTCTGAGTATACGCGCATGTAGGAGTTGTGCTAAAAAGTTACTGGCAGAAATAGGTCTTTTCCTACTTCTCTGTTCTAACCAGAAACAAACAGGAAAAAAGCTTCCAGCATTCTGATGATGGCAGCAGCATTATATATTAACAATGTTCAACATGCGCTAGTATACATATATATCAAGAATATATCTTCTCTCGTGTGTTACTGGCAGTTAAGCATCTGGGATCTATCCAAAGTTGATATTTTTTCTTAGCTGGGTAGACTGGATGCTCAGCAGTATTGCAGACTCGTGAAAAGCTTAAATATTCCAAGTATTTTATTTCAGGCTTTATAGTTCAAACATCCATAGATTATGAATCACATGGAAGTGTTTCAAGGCCTTGTGTAGCTATAAAGGATTGTGAGGAAATACCATATATACTTTGTATAAATCTAGAAAGTTTAGTCAAAGTAGAATTTATTTATTTATTTATTTAATATATATTTACCCTCCCTTTCTCTAAAAGCAGACTCAAGGCAGCTTACAGCAAAATAAAACCATACAATACAAAGTTAAAACATGCTTAAAATCACATCTTCGTAAAACTAACACCTCCTTTCACTTGAACTATTCCCTGTCTTTGCTGTCCTCCCACCTGTTTCTTAACATGTATGGCTTCAAGAGAGAGAAGAATTAGGCTGAAGAAGTTACTGCAGCTTCCACCTTTCATAGTTTTGGGGAACACATTTATTGTTGAGGTTATCATACTTACCAAATAGAACTGCCTAAAGCAGTGGTTTCCCAACCTTTTTTTTTTTAACCTGGAACCACTTTGACCAGGGACCACATTGACCAGGGACCACTCTCCAACATTAGTATCAAATGGGTTACAAATCAGTTTTTGGTCAACTTTAGATTCTGTTTGGAGTGCTGATTCAGAAAATTGCATTGAATAGATCACATCAGAACATATGCCACTCAGTAGTCACTATCTGCTCGCCCTCAGAAAACCATATTTAATAATTTAGAGCTGATGTGGTGCTAGTAGTAATCTTTCGTGGGTAGTTGGCTTCTCCCCTCCCAATAACCCCATTGCCATGACACTAAAAGAGGGTTTCACGAGATCAGTCACTCTTGTTGCCATGTGGTTTCGAGGCAACGGTGTAGTAATGCTGAGGTCACAGACCATATTTTCATTCTTTTGGACCACTGGTGGTCCACGGACCATAGATTGGGAACCACTAGTTTAAAATGAAGTGTAATGTGTACTCTCCTTTAAGCTATGGCTTAAAAATATCATCCCTGACACCAGTTCTCGTCAATGCAAGCAGGTTGCTTTACCTTGCTGAATGACAACAACTTTAGGAATGAGGTGTATGAAACAATATACGAATTGTTTTACACAAAAGTGTTCTAGAGAGAAGTATTGAAAATGCCTGTTCTTTTAATGTATTGATACATTGGGCCCTTGGTATCAGCTGAGGTATAATTCCCAAATTCCCCCTCTCCCCCAAAGTAGGTACCAACATTCATGAATGCCCATGTCCTCCTATATGCATTGCCATGGTAGAATGATGAAATGTTATTAATACACATTATATATAATGGCAAAATTAAGGATTGCCTTTTGGAATTTGTTTTTGGAACATTTTCAAACTGAATTGTGGAATCTGTCAATGCATAATCTGTGGGTATGGAGGACAGACTGTATATGTATGCCCCACATTTTCTGCCCCGTGTGTGGGACAAGCATTTAAATTAAAATATAACCTTGTGAAATGTTTGCTATTAAGGAGAAGTACATTCCTTTGCATGAAATCTGCTAGTAATTGTTATGAAACCAGTCAGTTGCAGGGGGTGAGGAGTTCTGCATTTTGCATTACTTGGCCTACTTTTTTAGCCTTGCCTCTAAATGGCTGTAGTAGTATTCACAGAACAGTGGTGATGCTAGCAGTATCACACGTTAAGTCTAAATAAACAATGCCGAGATTCCTGGATGATACATCCTCCTAGCATTAGAGAGACTAAATACAGAGGACTCTAGTGGTGGTTGAAACCAAAAATACTTATGATGATTCACATAGTAAACACACAGAGAAGACGCTTCTTTCCTTTTGATTTCAGCAAGCCGCAGAAACTATTTTCCTCTTCAACCTCAAGAAAAGAAGTCAGATGAAAAAGAACTTAGATTGTACAGCTCTCTATTTTTTATTCCCTCGCTGCCCCAAGAGGATGTTGTTAAATACTTTTCACATGGCCAGGCACTGCTCTTGCCTTGCTTGAGTGTGAATGGTCTTCATTTTCTTAGTTGGATTAAGATGTGCTGCTAAAAGCCATATTTCATTAGATGCTTCCTGCTCACAGAGTGTGGCAACTTTAAAAGCATCTGTAATAATGGAGAACTGCTTGCCCTAACAGTCTATTAAAATAAATTTAAACAGGTAGTAATGTTAATGAATAATGAAAGGAGCTGCTGGGAACCTCTAGAAGTATAACTAATCTTAAGGAAGCAAATCTATTTGAGGCTATACTGACTGATATACAAAGGGATTGCTTATATTCAGGGCCAGTGTGATACATTTGTCTTGTGATTTTTTTCTCTCAGAAATGCTGATGGGTCACTTTCAGATCTAGCACAATGTGGGCATAGAATCATCAAGTTGGAAGAGACCTCATGGGCCATCCAGTCCAACCCCCTGCCAAGAAGCAGGAATGTTACATTCAAAGTACCCCTGACAGATGGCCATCCAGCCTCTGTTTAAAAGCTTCCAAAGAGGGAGCCTCCACCACACTCCGGGGCAGAGAGTTCCACTGCTGAACGGCTCTCACAGTCAGGAAGTTCTTCCTCATGTTCAGATGGAATCTCCTTTCAGTTTTACCAAAACATGCTGCTTCTAGCGCAACTGTGGGCTTTTGGTAAAACTGAAACAGGTTGTCCTAAAAATTGTGAGTATTCACACAAACAAGGGGAGACTGAGTTTCAGAAAAAGATACAGTAGAGTCTTGCTTATCCAACATACACGGGCCGGCAGAACACTGGATAAGCTAAAATGTTGGATAATAAGGAGGGATTAAAGGAAAGCCTATTAAACGTCAAATTACCTTATGATTTTACAAATTAAGCACCAAAACATCATGTTTTACAACAAGTTGACAGTAAAAGCAGTTCAATACATAGTAACATTATGTATTAATTACTGTATTTACGAATTTAGCACCCAAACATCGCAATGTATTGAAACAGCTGTGGATCCGGGCAGGAGGCAGACTGCGTTGAATAATACAGAACATTGGGTGAGCGAAGGTTGGATAAGTGAGACTCTACTGTATTAAATAGTTGAACATGCATTTGGAAACATAGACCTTTGGTTACGTTGTGCCAGAAGTATGAGAAAGCTTTTATACTTTAAAATGTTGATAATATCTGTCTCTATGGAAGTTGGATAACATTTACCAATTACTAATTATTCATGGTTGCTGGAAATGTGGAGTAGTAGATGAAGATATTTACCAAACAATTTGGTTGTTATTATTAATAAGAAAAATATATTTTAATTTTGGCAGAGGTTGAAAACATAAAAGATTGTGTTTTGTTATTGGATCTGTTAATAATATTTTGCTATGTGAAAGGAGTAGTGCAATCAGAAGACTTAGAAGTAATTCTACATTTATTAACAGCTGCATGAATGTGCACTAATGACTGGAAAAATATTTTTGTCCAACTAAGATGAAATATATATGGCTTATGTAGTAAAATTATTGCATTGAACCAGAGTCCAAGAAGTTAGACAAGCATTTAACAGAAAAATGAGCTTTATGAGTAGGGGAATGATACAAAACCATATGAAATAGATCAGTATTTTTTAAAATCTAAAGCATGGAAGGTCAAAATTGGTATTTTCACACTTACACATCAAGTCGCTTCTGGTGTGAGAGAATTGGCTATCTGCAAGACTGTTGCCCAGGGGATGCCCAGATGATTTACCATCCTATGGGAGGCTTCTCTCATGTTCCCACATGAGAAGCTGCAGCTGACAGATGGGAGCTCACCCCACTCCCTGGATTTAAACGTCTGCCCCAGAGGTGTGTTTTTGGGTTATTTGTTTCTTAGAACACACTTTTGTTGCTATTGTTATTTATTGTCATGTTAATGTGTCAGTATAGTGGGCCCTTGGTATCTGCTGGGGTTTGGTTCCAAGACTGCTCATGGATACTAAAATCTGTGGATGCGAATGTCCAGTTATATACAATAATGTAGTAAAATGGTGCACTTTATATAAAATTAAGTCTTTCGTTTTGGAATGTTTGAAAACATATTTTTCAAGTTGTGGATGGTTGAACTTACGGATACAAAACCTGTGGATACAGACCACAAACTGTATTTTTGAAGACTGCAGTTCCCGGTGGCAGAAATCCAACACCTGCCCAAGCTTTGTCCCTAATACATTTTGAACCAGTGCTAGGGGTTTGTTTTTGTTTTTTGTTTTTTTTTGGGGGGGGGGAATGCAGGAGTTGTAGTCTCAAAAAGCAACTTTGTAAAGTCCCGATTATAGGACTACCCATGTCATGTGGTAGCTTTCAAAGCTAGGAGGTGCCAGTTGCTGTGCCTTCTTCACTCTTATAGAATGGAAACAGTGCGTCCAGTTTCAAAAGCTGTGCCACTTTACTTGAATGGTTTATTGCATGAAGCAAATGGCTATTCCTGCCCATGGCAAGCTTAGGTGCTTTCTCTAGTTAATTAAAATAATGAGAAAATAAGCCCTTGTTTTAGTACAGCTGGTGGGCAGATTTAGCATGGAGACAACTAATCAAAGGGTTCATTCAGTAAAAGTTTCACTGTTTGCTGTGGTTTAAAGTGGCTCCCCTTTGTCCTGTCCCTTTAATTAGCTCTTTCCCCATGGTCACCTTCATTTGACAGAAGTCTGCTGATGCCGAGTAAATTGCTTGCGTTTCAGTCTTGATTCCTTTCCTGAATTTGACCAGGAGAGCTACTACTCCTAGGAAGAACCTCTACTCATATGTGTGTGTGTGTGTCTATGTATATATACAAACACATACACAAACACATACACTCACAACTTCAAATAATGTGCTGTAGAAATTTACTGCCTCAAAGACTGGTATACAGAAATGTTTTCTTGGGAGACTAATATCCCATAATGGGTAACTACTCACTGGTATATAAACATGGATGTCTTTTTATACAATACACAGCAAAAATTGTTTTTCTCAGTAGTTTAGTAAAATCCGAAGGATACCAATTTTTGCATAAGACAAAGGACAATCCTTGTATTTCATCTCAGTTTGCTGAATGTAACACATCAGTACTAGTGTAAACACCATGGAGAATCAAGTTTTTTGGTGTAGTGTGTGTGGTTCAATGTTCCCTCTGTGCATCTTCTACCAAAGCATTCTGCTGTGTAGTCACTACTCACATGAAGTGATGACAGGATAGGCTTAGTCACCCGGAGGCAATGTTTTCTCTCCACAGGTGACCAAGCCAGTGCTTAATTTATGTTGTTACATGCCTTCAAGTCAATTCCAACTTGTACTGATCCTTTCTTGCCAAGAGGAGGGCTTCCTCTGAGTCTGAGAGAGAGTGATTTGCCCATAGTGAGAGGGAAGTCAATTTTTTTGTTTCCCAACAGTCAAACCACTACATCATGATAACTGAAACCGAATTGTTGCTTACAACAACTCTTACAGGAACACCAAAAGAATGCCACATAATATTAATAACAACCCATTCTATATGCAGATTCTGGGTGTCGGGATCCAGACGGCTTTAAAGAGCCAGACACAGGGATAAACTATAAACAAAGTTTATTAAGGCAACAAAAAGGACTCAGGGACACTTACTTCAGTGTCTCTGGTCAAAACTGAAAGTCTCTAGCAAATTGCAAGGTAAAAACTCAATTTAGCAAATAATCCAGATTAAACGGGCATATAATCTGGGATAAACAAAAGTTTGAACAAAACACCTCAAAACCACAGGGTTCAAAGAATGCAAACAAACAAGGTGTAGAAAAGCAAAGCCATCATCCAAATCAGTCCAAAGTCGAAATAAGTCCAGTAGAAGATGTTAAAGTCCAAACAACAGCATCGTCATCCAAGCAATCCGAAGTCAAGAAGAGGGAAAGTCAGCACTCACGATATTCCAAGCCAGTCGATACATGGAGAATACAGCAACCTGTAGTTCCAGGACCCAACAAGAGAAACGGCAGCAACAAAGACCCAGGCACGAATCCAACACTTTGCCTTCTGCAAAGTTTCATTGCTCCAGTGCCTACATTTATCTTACAACTCATTATCTGTTGATGAACTGTCCTCCGCCCTTTCCTCATCACTGTCAGCTGCTTTAGCCTCTACAGCTGAGCGCCAACACCCATCCCGCCAACTTTTCCATCTCTTATCAAGACTTAGGTCTCCCCATGTATTACCAGATTGCCAATCCCCAGAAAACCCCTCAAAGGTATCACTGGACGTAGGTTGTGTACCTACATCTCTGACTTCTTGCACACGAGTCCAATCCAACCCATCCTCCTCCTCGTCACAACTCCCAGACCCATTACTTCCTGTAAAACCCATAAAACCCTCCTCTTCAGTAGGAGCAGTAAGTATGTCACGGATCCGTTTCCTCTGATACTTCCTCTGACTCTTGTTCGCAAGTAGTCCTTTTTATTCCTCTACTCTCATCTCCCTCCTCCTCCATTTCACTTTCTGAAAAGCCCTCAAAAGAGTCTTCGTCTGTAGGTGACATGAATATTTCCCTAATTCTCTTTCTTTGTTGCTCCTCATCCAAACTCTGGGCACCTCTCTTCCCTCCTCTGCTACTCCTATTATCAGTTATAGTGTTACCAGGAGACTCTACTACAACACTGGGAGTCATAACCTAAAAAGTAACATCTCCAGTCTCAACATAATAAGAGTGCTTGTTCTATTTTACTTGCCTTATAGTGAGATATTGATCAATTTGAGATATTGACAGTGATCTCAAACTGTGTTCCATTATAGGATGCTTTTCCCCCCAAGGCACTGTAGTGAACAATCTCCTAACATTACTGTGTGCTGCAAAAATGATCCTGTAACACCTTTAATACAGGTTGAGTATTGTTTTTCTGAAATTTATATTTTGGAATCTTTGCATATGCATAGTGAGATCTTTTGGAGAAAAAACAAAAATCTAAAATAGAAGATTCATTTATGCTTCACATATGCCTTATATACAAAGCTTGAAGATAATTCTGTAAACAATATTTTAATGATTTTATGTATGAAATAAAGTTTGTGTACATTGAACCATCAGTAAGAAAGTTGCCACTATCTCAACTATCCATTTTGGGTTTTGGAGTATTTTGAAATTCTGGATAAGGGATGCTCAACCTGTACTGGAAGCATCTCTATACAAGCAATCCCAAAGTTACAAACATATATATGGCTGGAGTTACATTTTAAAATGTCTCTATTCTGACTCACATACAAATTCAACTTAAGAACCAACCTACAGGACCTATCTTGTTTGTAACATAGGGATTATATATATATATATATATATATATATATATATATATATGGATAGCATAGGGAAAATTGAACTACCCTTGTGGTGTTTGTTTTACTGTCTGTGCCTCTGTTCAAAAGATTTTATGTCACTTTCTGTCCCTGTGATAATTGGATTTTGAAACTTTTGGCTTGTTGTAGAATCAAGGATTGGTGTTAAAGCTTCAGTTAAGACACCTTTTCCCTATGATAACTCTTCCAGGAGTGAACTTCCCTTCCTGGAGTAGATTTCTCTCACTTCCTGTTGTCTCACCTCCATTCTTAACTATGAGTTATTTGTAAGTAGGATGTTTGTAACTCAGGAACTGCCTGATTCTCCATTTTTGAAATATCCAGATTTTAAAATACAGCGCTTTTCAGTTTCTTATTTCCCTTAATTCATTGCCTCACATTTCTTCTAGTCTCTCCTGTGATTTTTGCTTTCACATTCGTAGGAGACTTAACAGCAAAAATGAGTTTCAATTTGACACTGCTGGATTCCTGTGGATTACTTTATGGAAGAGTAGATGAGGTTTAGCTCTGCTCAAAACAAGGATAAACTCTGCTTTTGACACAGATTCCAGGCATGTACATTTTGAATTGTTGCACTCAGGCATGCTGACCATGAAGTTTTTATGAGGTCTGGAGTGTTATGTTACATAAATACTTAAATGCATTCTTGGATGGAATGAATGAGGTTCTCGTGATTCTTTGGGAACATTTTGTGTTACAGACTGATTTGTTTTATTTTACTGCAAAATTTAGTCTGATTCCAAAAAGAAATGTTTGTTGGATCATACATTGGTGGTTATCCTTTTGCTCAGAGGTATTATTTAAGGTTAACACTCTGCCGTTGAAGTTGTGCAAGTATGGATAAATGGAAATAGATAGGTTGTGATTAAGAATTGGGGAGAACGAGAGTTTGTTTCTTGGACTGTTCTGCAAAAATGTTATACACAAAGAGGACAATTTAGTGTCCTCAATCTGAGTGTGGAAAAGGATTTGAGAGCAGTTTGAATCATATATGTCACCAGCAATGTTGGCAAGTCCCACAAAGATAAACCTGTGAGAACCTTTCCTTCCAATAATTTATTTATTTATTTATTTGTCCAATTTATACCCCGCCTTTCTCTACCCCAAAGGGGACTCAAGACGGCTTACATATAGGCAATTATTCAATGCCTTTGGGATATATAATCCCAAAACACATACAATGCCAATAACATAATAAAATAACAAAATAAATAATAAAATATTAATAATAAAATAATAAATAATAAATTAATCTTGTATTGTTGTATGATGTTTTAATTTGTATTAGTAGCATTGAATCCTTGCTGTAAGCCGGTCTGATTCCCTCTACGGAGGTGAGAAGATCGGGATATAAAAGTTTTAAATAAATAAATAAACATTAAATTAAATTAATACATACTAAGCAATTAAATCATTTCCTTCAATACATATAACAAATATACCAGGATATAGGGTGGCAATGGATGGTTAACTTGGTCTCCTTGCTGAAAATCTGACGTATTTGCCATCTTTTGGTTCATAAACATAGCTTGCTCCTACTGTGGCACACTACATATGGTCCACTAGCATATTGAGATGAGACATTCATTGTTTAATACTTACATTACATGCATTTTGTGATCAAAGTCTGGATATGTTACTTGTTTAGACTGAAACTGTTATTCTGGGAGTTGTCATCCAGGAAGTAATTTTTTCCAAGCTCTTGACTTTTTTTCTGAGGCATAAAAATACTGTAAAATGAATTTATTTGTCAGAAGCTTAGTTAACTGAAGTGTGCTTGTACTTAAGATTGACATTCTAGAGTAGAAATTCTACATGTATGTAAATAAGTTTTTAATTGTTTTCTTAACACATTTGAATTGTATTATTTAATGATGTTTAAAATTTTGGACCACATGCAATATTAACAGGTTTTTTAAACTTATTATAAGAAGCTTTGAGTCCCATTTTGCAATAAAGATAGGATTTTAGTCAGGTAAGTGGTTATGGGACAGACCAGTTAGAAAAGAGCAGAAAAGTATTTTATAAGCCAGCAGACTTGGGCTGGCAATGTGGATTGACCCAAATTGACCCTTTCTATTTTTCCCCAGATGCCAACAGTCTTGATACTAAGCACTGTATTTGTGTCTGTAAGTCAACCTTATGCATAAGTTGAGGGTAGGTTTATTTTATTTATTTATTTACAGTATTTATATTCCACCCTTCTCACCCCACAGGGTACTTAGCGCAGATTACAATACACATATACATGGCAAACTTTCAATGCCATTTAGACATACGACATATATAGACAGACACAGAGGCAATTTAACATTCCAACTTTTCCAGCTTCATGCTTGTATGCTCGATTCTGGCCACAGGGGGAGCTGCCACTTCACTGTCCACTTGTGACACCGAGTCCTTTGTTGGAGTACTTCCTCATTCTTCTGCACGCTGCTGGAAGGTTTTATGATGTTGTAAATTAAACTAGCCTCCCAAATAAAGTGGTACCTAAATTTTCTATTTGACAGATGCAGTTGTATTTCGGGCTGCATAGGTCAACAGCAAGCTTGACTATTAATGGCTGGGAGCTCACTCCAACCCAGGCTGGCTTCAAACTCATGATCTCTCAGTCGCTGGTGATTTAATGCAGCTGGCTCCTAACTAGCTGCGCCACAGCCCTAGGTTTGGGTTCAAATGATGGATTTTTATATGACTCTTGGATAAGTTAAGAATTATTCATTGGAAATGAGACAGTGACAACTGCCATTTCCCCACCCAGGCATTCAAAAAAAAACCTTTCACTATTCTTCTCAGAGAAAGAGATGGTTCCTTTTTTTAAAAAAGTTAAAGTATAGTATTAACTCTTCTTTTTTAAAAAAAGTAACAACTACTTCTCTGAGTAGAATGGTAAAATGTGGGAGTTAGTCTGACCCAGAAGAACTGAAAAGAAGTCCTGCCTCCCTCTACTCTCTCAGCATTCCTTTGAGGGGGAGCGCCAAAGAGCTACCACTTCTGTCACTGTCCCACCCAGACATTTTCAAAATCCAGAACAGCACAATGACAGAGAAAGTGGAGGTGTTTGGTGGAGGTGTTTGGTGCTAATTTAGACAGATGAAGCTCTCGCCTTTTACCAATCTATTCAAAGAAGGGGATGGTTCCTTTTTTATATAAAAACTAGCTGTGCCCTGCCACGCGTTGCTGTGGCCAACCTTCCCTCCCTCTTTCTCTCCTTCTTTCTCTCTTTCCTTCCTTTCTTCTTTTTCTTTCCCTATGTCTCATCTTTCTTCCATCTCTACCTGTTTCTTTCCTCCCTGCTTCTCTCCTTTCTTCCTTCCCTTTTTCCCTCCTCTCATTACTTCTTGACTGTCCCTTCCATTTAATAAGGAAATGAAGGGGAAGGAAATGAAGAATGGGAAAGAAGGAGGAAAGGAAGGAGGGACAGGAAGGAAGGAAAAAAGGAGGGGGGAAAGAAGGGAAGGAAGGGGGGAAAAGGAGGGACATGAAGGGAGGGAGGAGAAGGAAGGTGGAAGGAAGGAGGGGGATGAAGAAAGGAGGGAGGGAAGGAAATAAGGGTGGAAGGAAATGAAAGGGAAAGAAGGAGGAAAGGGAGGGAGGAAAAGAAGGAAATGAAGAAGGAAGGGGGACAGGAAGGAAGGAAAAAGCGAGGGAGGGAAAGAAGGGAAGGAAGGGAAAAAGGAGGGACAGGAAGGGAGGAAGGAGGGAAAGAAAGGAGGGGGTGAAGAAAGGAGGGAGGGAAGGAAATGAAGGGGAAGGAAATGAAGGAAAGGGAAAGGAGGAAAAGGAGGGAGGAAAAGAAGGAAAGGAAGAAGGAAGGAGGGACAGGAAGAAAGGAAAAGGGGAGGGAGGAGATCTAAGGAAGGAGTTAGGAAGGAGGGGAAGAAAGGAGGGAGGGATGGAAATGAAGGGGAAGGAAATGAAGAAAGGGAAAGGAGGGAGGAAAAGAAGGAAAGGAAGAAGGAAGGAGGGACAGGAAGGAAGGAAAGGGGGAGGGAGGGAAGGAGGAGAAGGAAGGAAGGAGGGGAAGAAAGGAGGGAGGGAAGGAAATGAAGCAAGGGAAAGAAGGAGGAAAGGGAGGGAGGGAGGAAAAGAAGGAAAGGAAGGATGGACAGGAAGGAAGGGAAGGAGGGAAAGAAGGAAAGGAAGAAGGAAGGAAGAAAAGGAAAGAAAGGGAGGAAAGAAGGGAAGGGAGGGAGAGAAGGAAGGTCCTTCATTCAAGCACCATGGACCTTCCTCCTCCCCCTCCCCTTCTTCCTTGCGTGGATGCTCCGTTGCTGCTGCCATTGCTGCTGCTTTCCCAACAGGTTGGGAGGGAGCCTGTGTGTGTGTGTGCCGCGCGGGGGGAGGAGTGAAGGAGCGTTGTGTGTGTGTGTGTGTGTGTGTGTGTTTGCGACGGGGAGGAGTGAGTCAGGGAGGGAAGGGGTGGGGGGAAAGGAAGGGGGCGTGTCTTACCCGCGTGAGTGTGCTTGGGCCCGCCGCGGCGAAGGGAGGGGGCATGTCTTACCGGCGGAGGGTGGGAGGAGGGAAAGAGTGAGACAGGGAGGGAGGGAGGGAGGGGGCGTGTCTTACCGGCGTGAGTGTGTGTGTGTGGCGGCGTGAGCAGGGTAAGGAGGGTGAGTTGCGATGGTTTGGACAGGGCGGGAAGCGGCGCGGCATGAGGATGGGGGCGTGGCTTGCGCGGAGGGAACGTTGGCCGCCAGGCCATTTGCGCGTGCCAGGGAACTTGCGGCTGGGTGCCAATGCGCATGCTCAGTTGTTTTGCCGTTTTGTGAGTGTGGTGTTGTGTTGTTTTTGATTTTGATTGGGTTTGTTTGTACCTAGTGGGTTGAGGTATGTGCATGGGAATTTTGGTTAATTTCTGTTGGGGGGTTTTTGAGTTTTGCTTCCTCATACGACGCCACTTCAGATTTTATATATATAGATTAATGGACAGGATTTACGTTGACTTTATCATAGGTCAACCAGGTTTTTTTTGGGGGGGGGGTTGATTTTTGACTATACACTATATACAATGCAACTCTCTCCATTGTGGAATGTCTTTTGTTACATATTGTACTTGTGTGCACAACTGGAGGCAATGGTGAAAACATTTGGGAAGGTTAATCCCCTTAATCTCCTACCCATAATGTGCCTCCCCACCCCAAATTCTGGGTGGTGTCTAACAGTTATGCTATTGCACAGCATGACCACCATACTTACGGACCAGATTGTGTCTACAGACATTTCCTTAGCAAGCTACATAGTGGGAAGAAAGAGGTTCTGTCATTTGTGGTTTGGTACAGCCTAATGCTTCCTTTAAACCTTCTCACTTAAAAACATATGGAAATTGGCAAAGGTGAGCCCTGATGCAAAAAACAGAACCATCAGCATGGAAGAAACAGAAGGATGATGCTTATAAGGCGTGTGCTTTTCTTTTATCTACACTTTAAACTGTTTAATTGTTGAAATATCATCGGAATAGTCTCAAGTAAGCAACAAGCCAATAAACTAAATCTGTTAAAAAGTGGAAAGTTTTTACCCTTTGTTTCCTGAAAGTGAGACAATGGCATCTATTCAACAACTAGCAAGATTAAAATTATGTACCATTTCTGACTGTGGAGTATGCAGTTCATGCTTTTGCTGATGGACTGGCCTTTTAAAAGCTTCTCAGCTGATGTATTGATAAAATACTTGTATTTTGCATAATTACTACCATTTGAAAAGAAATACCTGGTGATCTCCCCTCCCTGGGTATACTAAGGAAACTCCTGGTTTGCATTTCAACAGTATAAGTAAGAATTCAATTGGCCAGTGGCTTTCTAAGACCTTCAAACATGGAAAATACATTAGTTAATCATATGGATGTAATCAGTTATATAGATATTGCATCCTAATATAGTTTTAATGCTTTCTGCAGTAGTGGAACAGATACTCAGACGTTTAAAGTCTTATATGGGCTTTTGTTGTTCTCTGCCATTAAATTTCAATGAATTCAACAGGCATTACATGGGCTATTTTATTATGGTTATTATTATTTACAAGTATGTATCACACCCATTCTCCAAGGATCTCAGAGCAGTGCATATGATTCCTACCCTCAACCATGATTTTATTCTTTACAATGATCATGCGCATTGGCCTTACCCAGGAGGGTTTTATCAGAATGCACAGAAAAGGGAAAGGTAGCAGGATATGATCACTCCCTGGGTCTCTATATTGCTCAAATGCACAAGAAAAGGAATTTGATCCAGCAATTAAGATCTACAGTAGCCTTCTCCAAGATGCATTATGGGAATAGGAGGAACTGAAACCTATATAAAATCTCCACCACATACTATCATCATGGGAGAAAAAATCTGAGCTCAAACATGGTGAACACAACCCATAGATGTTAGATTATAGAAGTTACCCTATCTCAAACCAGAAACATGGTGGAGGGAAGTTTCCATCAGGAAAAAGCAATGTATACTGCCAGGTTGAAATTTTTAGCAACCATTCTAGTCTAGAGCTTCTTTTTTTCAACTTGCGATCCTTTTTTTGCCTGAGAAATATTCACGTGACTTCAGTTGTATAGTATATAAAAAAAGGTACTGATAATAAGTCAACATTTGTAAGGCTTGGTAAACAGGCTAATTTTCCTTTTTGGGGAATAATAATAATAATAATAATAATAATAATAATAATAATAATCTTTTATTTATATCCTGCCACCATCTTCCAGAGGGACTCAGGGCAGCTTACAAAACTCTCAAGGTGTGACATGCAGAATACAACAAGTGCAAAGCAAAACATATGAATAGACAATAAACTATCAAGACAACATCATAAATTCACAGTCTTCTGTGGAGTCCACTATAAGCACTGCACATTGTTGCTGACAGATGTGTAAATGGGTGGTGTTCAGAAGCCTTTTACTGGAACAAAGAGGATCCCATTTGTGTTGGTACCCACAGTTTAAGAAGCCTTGGTCTAGCCAATGGTGAGGGATACTGGGAGATAGAATCAAAGTCTTTGTCTGTGGCTGCACCTTATCCACTCCTAGTTTTGATGAAAACCAGCATTGTGGTCAAAACAGAATAAATACTTTTAAAAGTGTTGGTCTTGGTGGAACATGGTGAGCATTCTGTGCTCCATTTCAGTCAGCAAAATTTCCGGGGTTGCCATACTTAGTTTGATAACATAGTTATAAATGCAAAATGCAGGATCTGCAAGAAGATGTACTGTGGACTGTTGCAGTCTGGGATTCCGGCTGTGAGCCAGCCTTCTTGCAAGCTACTCCATTTCATTTTCTCCTTTCCTGTTTTTCCATTCTGGCCTGTTTGTGTGTTTTTCCTTTTTAGTGTGCTTTTTCCCCACTCTCCTCAAAGACTTTGGCAAAACTTGTGATTTCTCCAAACTACTGTTACCTCCCATGTGGAAGATGCATTTCATCTACATTAGGATCCTCATTCAGATAATTTGTCACAAGTATTTAAATAATAATGTTGTTGGCCCTCCTTATCCATGGATTCTGCATTTATCACTGGCTTCATCCATCTAGCTTGAAAATGTTTTTTAAAAATCCAAGAAACCAAACCTTGATTTTGCTCTTTATGTAAGGGACACTTGTATATAATGGCACTTGAGCATCCACAGGTTTTATTATCCACAGTGGGTCCTGGAACCAAACCTCAGCAGATACTAAGAGCCCACTGTATTTCACTTTTTATAACTGTGCAAGTGAAGCTCTAAACTGATATCTCCAAAAAAGTTGGCCTGCAATTTTTCCATAGAATGTTATCAGTTTTCTGTTTGTTGCTTAATCTAGAAAGAAAGAAAAATGTTGGTTTAAAGAAAATCTGGTCAGGACTGGGAATATTGACACAATTGATGCCAAGGGTTATTTCCTCTGTGGGCATAGGATGGCCTGCCAAGAAGGAAGAGAGTTTGAGAACAGGCAGATAATTGTGGGTTACTGGTGTTTTTTTTTTTTTCATTTCAGCAACGAGAAACCCTAAAACCTTTCCTCTGAACATAATGATCTGCCACCATTTCCTCCCATTTCAGCACAGTGGTTGCAGCATCTTCACTTTTGCTAGTTTGAGCAGCCAAGCAGGAAGCCCAATCCAAGGAAGCGATTTTAATTCATTCTGTTTTCTTGCCATGGCCTTTCGTTAAAGCAAATAAATATTATGCAATTCCTTTCTATGGCAATGTCTATCGGAACCATGCCAGTCATCAGTCTGTTTTTGATTTCATGGGGATGCCTCAACTTCTTTGCTTGACATTAACAATCCATTTTAAGACTTGGGCGGGACACTGTATTCTTTCATTTTGCCCAAAAGAGGAGAATCAGCTGAGAAGGTGACTGTATTCCTCTGAAGCATTACATTACAATTAATATGTAAAAAAAAGAGAGGGGAAAGTGCACTTGAATCAGTTCAGCCTACCACATGTAGGCTTGATCACTGTCCTTTTTCCACTGGAAGGATGTAAAAGAGATGGCTTGACTGAGTGGATGCAGTGATGGTACATCAGAGTGATAGGAATAAGAGTCTTTTTGATACAGTGGTTCTGTACCTATCTGTGAGGCTGTTTTTAGGGAGTGGTTTGGAGAACTGCTTTGCCACATGGCCATTGTTCTACAAGGGTCCATCTTGTCTGTCACATTATTCAACATCTATATGAAACATCAGGGGAGATTATTTGGATTTTTAGGGCGAGATGCAATTGGGTATGCTGATGACACTCAGCGCTGCTTTCTCTTGCTGTTGAGTTTGGCTCAGGCTACATGAGGACCATTAAGCTGAATGACTAAAGATTGAGATACTGCAGATTGGTGGTTTTTGGGTCTGGGAATTGGATAAGTTGCCTGCCCTGGATGGGGACGCACTATCTCCGAAGAAGCATGCTTGGGTACTCTTGGATCCATCTTTGTCATTGGAGGCCCAGCTGGATTTTAAGACTTGGAGCCTTAACTGGTCCACCACTTATGGCATTTCCTAGTCTATGCATTGACAACTTTCTGATTAGAATATTGAATTACACACTTATATGAGGCTGCCCTTGAAGACAATTGGGGAATGTAAAGTATTGTTGCTAACAGGAACCCTGTTGTTGTTGTTGCTGTTGCTGTTGCTGCTGTTGTGTGCTTTCAAATCATGTTCTCTCTTACAGCAATGTAAGACATATTTATAGGGTTTTCTTTCCAAGCTGTATTCAGTGAGGGCTTGTCTATGCTTGCAACGAAGAGAATGTAACTTTCCCATGGCCGTCCAGTTGGTTTCCATGGCCGAGTAGGGATTCAGACCCTGGTCCTTAGAGTCATAGTGCAGGCTCAAAATACGACACCATGCTGGCTCTCGCTCGAACATCATACATCAACTTTACACAAATTGTTTTAAATGTGGCAGCCCCTGATATGCTTTTCAGTCTGAATTCAATTGCTCAGTACTTCAGAGAAAGAGCCTATGCCTATGAATGCCTGCCTCCAGTGGTATGGTATGATTTCAGCCCAAATATCGCCAGGGTACGCTATTAGCCAAAGTTTCAATTATCCATGGTGGATATTAGTCTTGGAATGTAACCCTGCAGATATAGGAATTATACTGTACACTGCTTTGAGATCTTCAAAAAGAATGCACAATATTAACATTTTATTAATAAATAAAACAAAGAGAATCAGGACTTGAATGCTGAGTGCAGAAAAGTGTATTGCAACCCATTTCCTCTCTATTACCTTAACAGAAGCATAGAATGAAATGCCACTGCCATTTTACTATATTACTATCCCATGCATTATTTCATTCACCATTCCCTTACCTATGCATCCATAGTCCTGTTTACTGCAGCAGGCAGGGAAGGGGAAAAGAGGGAAAACAGTGCTGGACAGCTACAGAAGAATAGTAATGCTGGCTTCTTAGATTTTAAGGTAATGTTGGTGTCATAAGGCTCACTGTAAACACTTAACATACGTTTTAAGTTTCTCTTCTGGATGTCTCCAGAATATGTTCTTGCTTTGTTACTGCCTAAAGCATCATAAACATACCTGTTTTTTGAAAAGAGAGAATTGGATCTGGTTTTTCTGTTTGGCATTCCCTGTAGCAAGACACAAAATGTTATTCCCCAGCTGAAGATGAGTAGAAAATGGTATTAAAGACCATTCCTAAACTATTGACTCAATCCTGACCAAAAGAATTATGTTAAAATGTTTCTTTTTACTGTTGACTGACAGACGATAGGCCCACCATGCAAGTTTCAGGAAATAGCTGTTGTATGATTGGGAAGTTTGGAACAAAAGATACACTGTTGTCTGATGCCAAGCCCTTAAGAATAATGGTTGAAAGCAGAACTCTTAATATGGCTTAATAGCACAAATATGTTGAAACACCAGCATAATAAAAACAGTGCAAGTGGGATTTGAAAAGCAAATGGGAAAATATTAACATGAGAATGCATCTGGATGAATGGGTGGGAGTTTAAAAATGTCCTCATGTTCTCCTGGCAAACGCAGCTGTGATTCTGGTTCTTATTAGGACAATTTGAAAGTCAACAAACTGCTGACCTTAATTAAGAAGCTTTTCATAAACTCTCATCCAATTCCTATAGGGGTTCTTTGCTAAATAATCTGAAGATCTTGTTTTGAATCTGGAGGGGGAAAAAAATCTGTGCCTCAAATGCTCAGTATGTCCGGAGCTAAATGGTGTTTTCCTACCCACTTTTATCCTGTGATGGTTCTGTGCTACAAGGACACACAAAACATTTTAAAATGGATGCACAAGATAAATCTTTTTCATAACTATCTGTAACATCACTTTAAAATAATGGGATCTACTTCTCAGCAAGCAGAAGAAATCTTTAACCTCTGCTTATAAGGACTTTGGTGTGTGGAGGGCTTCTTTAAGAGGGATGAGGAAATCTAGCCAGGGACAGATGTAATGGAAAAGTTCAATCCAAAAGACAGCCAAAGTCCTAGTCAGATCCAGTAGACAGCAAGTCATTGAATGTGCCAAGGATTAAAAGCACAAGTTTATTATTCTGGTGTACTCATGATCTTCTTTTACATTTGTCCAAACAACATTTTGAATCATGATATGGAACAGTAGTAAGAGCCAGTATACTGCAGTGCAGTGATACTTAACCTGTTGGCCGTGGACCACCAGGGGGCTGCGAGGACGAAAATCCGGTCTGCGAGCCACCTTCCTCTTTATTTATTTAATTTATTTTATTTCCACTCCTTTTGCATTGCCTGCCACTCCTTCCCTGTCACTGACCAGCTCTGACCCCTTGGATAGACCACATCAGCTCTAGATTATTAAATATGGTTTTCTGTGGGTGAACAGATGGTGATTACTGGGTGGCATATGTTCTGTATCAGAAACTAGAGTTGTGGTCTGTCCAATGCACTTTTCCGAATACACTGAGTACACTGCAAATAACCAAACCAAACCTAAAGTTGACCAAAAACTGATTTGTAACCCTTTTGATACGAATGTTGGAGAGAGGTTCCTGGTCAAAAAAAGGTTGGGAATCACTGCTATAGTGGGTTGAGCATTGGACTATGACTCTGGAGACCAATATTTAATTATCTGCTCAGCCATGGAAACTATTGGGTGACCGTGGGCAAGTCATGCATTCTCAGCCCCAGAAAACCCCCGATAGGTTCTCCATAAGTTGGAAATTACTTGAAGGCATACAACAATAACAACAACAACAATAATGGTATAGCTAATGACTACCTACTAGTTCTGCTGGTAGAACCGATCCAAATTGAAGTCCAACAACCTCTGATGGGGTGGTTTAAATGACTGACAGTGAAATTAGCTGTTCATGACAACAAATCTTGAATTCCTTTCCAAAACTTGATATGTTATTATCAATTAGAGAATGATTTTATTTATTATTTATTTATTTACAGTTCTTATATTCCGCCCTTCTCACCCCGCAGGGGACTCAGGGCGGATTACAGTAAACACATATATGGCAAACATTCAATGCCAGTTTGACAAACAACGTTTAACAGACAAATACACCGAGGCTATTTAACTTTTTTTCTGGCCGCCAGAGGAGCTGCTGCTTTTCATTGTCCATCAACGACACCGATGAAGTTCTTCCGCATTCCACATTCCCCGGAGTCTTTTTTCTTTATGGCCTCATAAATTAGTTAAATTTAGCCTCCCACACAAGGTGGTACCTTATTTTCCTACTTGACAGATGCAACTGTCTTTCGGGTTGCAAAGGTCGACAACGGGCTACACAATGGCTGGACACCCACTCCAGCCCGGGCTGGCTTCGAACTCATGACCTTTTGGTCAGAGTGATCTTAATGCAGCTGACACTCAGCCAGCTGCGCCACAATCCCGGTGCTTTCAGTTGATTAAAATGGAAATGATCTCTATAATGGTAAATGTCTGATGTCTTTAGACTGAGTTAAGGAATCATGTAAACACTAGCAAGGTATTTCCATGCTCCAGTGTCATGGCAAAACAGAGTGACATGCACCTACAGAGACATTAAGCTATTTTGGTAACTAATTTTCATAATAAAAATATATAATAAGTATATGACTTCACAGCAGTGGCTCTCAACCTTCCTAATGCCTCAACTTCTTAATACAGTTCCTCATGTTGTGATGACCCCCAGCCATAAAATTACTTTCTTTGCTACCTCATAAATGTAAACAAAAAAGCAAAAATACTTCTCCAGCCTGAAGAAACTGGCACATGTAGGTCAAACTTCACATGTCCATTGTGCCACCTGTCAACCCTTTTGCACAAGTGGTACTGGTAGCACCTAAGCACCTTGCAAAGCACGCCTGTGGTGCCTTTGCTTTAAGAACTCAGGCCTCAGAAGGATGAATACGATACCGGGGTCCCCAAGATAAGACCTTTACTAACTTACAAGAAGAAACTGGCAGTGGAAAGTAAAAGAAATAAATTGTTGAAGAGCAGAGCCCTATTTATCCATTTTCTGTTACTTCCTGAAGAAAAAGTCAGAATGCATTCTGCTAATCATACAGCAGAGAAGGATTACAATAGTGCAAGACTTGCCTTCCACTACTTAGTACTCAAGGATTTTGTTCCACATTCAAGAAGCACTGATGTACTTGTGCCCACTTCTTTCTAATCTCCCTCTCTTCTTTCTATATGTGAAAAAGGCTTTCCTGGAAGTTCTTTTGGCATATGACTATCTTCCAGTCATTGGCCGTTCACATTTTTGGCAATTTATTTCTTTCAAAGTTCAATTCAAGGATGCCATGGATGCTTATGATGCTGAATGGAATCATTGGGGGGGGGGGGTGTGCAGGGTAGAGATTTAAGGTCTATGGCAGGTGGCTGGGATCATATTATTTCCATATTGTTCATCCAGTTGGCCGGTTATCTGCAAATCTTCATCTTGTGCCAGATGTTCTCTATTTCTTCAGGGAAGAAGAAGTAGGGAAGTTAGTCTGTGGTGGGGCCAAGGAACCGATGACATAGCAAATATATATAGCTGACAAATGTGCCCTATGATTACTAGGGAACCACAAAATGCTTGTTCCTCTGCTTTCTATCCTGACATGGGCAGGACTGAAGTGCCACAGTGGTGTTGTTTTGGAGCGGGCTGAATCAAACCAAGTATTGGAAAGCAAACCGGTTTAAAAAAGGAAGCTTTGACAGGCCATAACAGTAGTGGTGCCAAAGTTCAACAGGTTGTATTTTCTTCCTAATTTACTTGGGAGAGGTGGGCCTAAGGTCTGAGGTTGTTTTGAGGGGGAGGCAGCAGCTGGTTGATAACCGTCAGGTTTTATTTTGGAAGTACGTATTTTGAAACCATTCCACATTTTCTTTTACAAGTCACATTTACAACACTGTGTACTCCTGCTTCTGCTTGTACTTTCAAGCTGAAAGCTAGTATTAATGCCGAAAAGCTGTGGGCTTGTTCATAAATGCTAGTGGTCAGGACTGTTTACCATCTGTGCACTAAGTTGGACAACATGAATTGAGTAAATGCACAACAGTACTAGAGTTGATTGTGCCTATTTAGTACTTCCATTTTAGGCCAGCAATTGTATAATTCAGCAGCTGACTTAAAATGATTTCTGCAGAATTCTTTTTCTGGAGATTAGCAGATTTCTCCAGATACTGTTGAAGCTGTGCACATTGCAACTTGAGTCACTTTTTCTTGAATAATTTCAAGTAATACCTAAATAATTTCTGTCACTCATGCCTTGTGATAGAAAATGTTTTGATTTGAACAATTGGAAGAGGGAAAGATATGTCTTCATGCCTCTCAGTGTGTATGCACTGTGCATTTTTGTCATTAACAAATGTTCTTCCATAAGCATTTGAAATGAGGGCAATTTTTGACTCCAGCCATTCTTGGTGGGCCAAGTTGGCATAGAGTGTGATTGGAAGTCAGATTACATCATTTTTGCTTGATACCAGGCCAATTTTCAATTGTTGTCGTCATCATCACCATTGCTATTTTGCTTCGGGGAAATCAGGGAGACGGCTGTGTTTACAGTAATTTTTACTTTTTTGTATAGGTTGGGCCAAAATCACCTTTTTTTTTCATTAAGGGGTGCCAGGAATCTTCAAGGCATGTATTGTTGAAGGCTTTCATGGGCAGTATCACTGGGTTGTTGTACGTTTTTCTGGCTGTATGGCCATGTCCTAGAAGCATTCTCTCTAGCATTGCTTTGCATTGCTTTGAATGCAATTTTCCTGCTTCTTGGCAGGGGGTTGGACTGGATGGCCCATGAGGTCTCTTCCAACTCTATGATTCTATGATTCTCCTGACGTTTTGCCTGCATCTATGGCAGGCATCCTCAGAGGTTGTGAGGACTCACAACCTCTGAGGATGCCTGTCACAGATGCAGGCGAAACATCAGGAGAGAATGGTTCTAGAACATGGCCATACAGCCCGAAAAACCTACAACAGCCCAATCTTCAAGGAAGCTTAAAGGACTGCACTTTGGAGCCCAAACAGCAACATGTAGCTCATGGACTATATTTTTCAATCGTTACTGTAGAACCAGATTAGGCTAGCCTGACTGCAGCTACCATGTCTTAAGCATAAGCTTGCAAACTTTTGAATATAGTGTGGCTGGTAAATCCAAATAATCTGGTCTTGGAGCCATGACTCCTGCTGTAGCACCCTTCAATAAATACCAAACATTTCTCCTTGCTTCACAATGCTCCTTCACACCCTTGTAAAGGTGGCATGCCAGACAGACACGTTGATTACCACCTGTGGCTTATTTTGTTTACAAGTTTTTGCCAGCTGCTTGAATCATTTCTGACTGACTTCTGCCTTTTGTCTTTCATATATAGACATCAGTACATGATAAGACTTGGCCTTGGATGATGTGTTGTGTTTAATGTAGTTTTTTAGCCATTCTCCTCTTTGCAAAGTACGAACAGTCCTCAAGTTACAAGCAAGATAAGCTCAGTAGGTTTGTTCTTAAGCTGAATTTGTATGTAAGTCAGAGCAGCTACATTTTAAAGTGTAACTCTCTCCCTCTCTCTGTCTCTGTCTCCCCCCTCCCTCCCTCTCCCCCCCCCCCTCTCTCTCTCTCTCTCTCTCTCTCCCTCTCCCTCTCCCTCTCCCTCTCTCTCTCTGGCTGGAGTTACACTTTAAAATGTACCTCTTCCGACTTAAATGTAAATTCATATATGAGCTTTGGATACCATAGGGAAGAGTTAACACCCTTGTGGTGTTTGTTTTGCGGCCTGTGCCCCTTTCTTTCCATTAAACCAATGTCTTGTATTTATTTTGCTGTTTTAGTATCATTTTTGGCATCTGCAGTCACCAGTGTTTTTGCAACTTGTAGAGCAGGGATCCTCAAACTAAGGCCTGGGGGCCGGATGCAGCCCTCCACATTCATTTACCTGGCCCTCGCTCAGGATCAACCTAAGTCTGAAACTACTTGAAAGCACTCAACAACAACAACAACCCTATCTCATCAGCCAAAAGCAAGCTCAACTTCCCGCTGAAATACTAATAAGTTTATATTTGTTAAAATTGTTCTTCATTTTAATTAGTGTAGTGTTTTAAAGTGTTTTTTGCACTACAAATAAGATATGTGCAGTGTGCATAGGAATTCATTCATGTTTTTTTCAAATTATAATCCGGCCCTCCAACAATTTTGGGGACTATGACCTGGCGCTCTGTTTAAAAAGTTTGAGGACCCCTGTTGTAGAGTAATGATTGCATTGTATTTTAACATATCCCTTCCCCTGGTTAATAGATACCTCTTATCCCCTCTCCTGGTTCCTAGATATCTCTTTCCACACAAATGCAGCACTGAAAGCGAAATGCAAGTAAGAGATGCATCATTAGTAGATGTTTTTTTCATAAGTCCTACTGACTTTTCCATAAATAGGAGACACTCAGCTTGTGTGCTCTTGTAGATTTGTTGGAAATGCTAACAAATCTGTCAGTAGTACCCAGGTGTGTTAATGTCAGATTTGGTGCAGATTTTGTTTTAAATCCTCTTGTTACTAGACTTTTCTTTTTGGTAGATCTTAGTACGAAGATTGTCACAGTTGTACAGTATTATACATATTAATAAATATGCTTCTGAAGATCTCTTTCTTTTACTGTTAACGTTCACTTGGTAATATTCCAATACTGCAAATGTGCTTCTGAAATCTAATTAACCATGAAACTTTAGATTTGGTAAGTTGGGAATATTAGGTGGGCCCTGTTAATTCATACACAAATAGATGCTAGTTTATGTTTATGTCTCTCTTTAAATATTTTAGTTAAAAGGTACAAATATTTAAGGTACTGGAAATGTCTTTTCTGTTCTCAAATAGACTAATCAGCAGAGGGCAGTGTTCAGCATTATCTTCTAGCCCACTGGTTGTGCCTGAAAAAAAAAAAAAACTCCTTAAGATGAGCCAGATAGGTGGTTGTCAGGTGACATTCAACTTACCATATAAATACATTTATAAGTCTAAATTTTAATTGACAAATCACCCCTCCCTATCTGTCTTGACTTGTCTATGGGTCAGTGTGAATACTGAGCATTAAGTCTTATTAAAAAAGGAACCATTCACTTATTTGAGTAGAATGGCAAAAGGGAAGTGCTTAGTCCATCCTGGAAGAACCCCAAAGAAGCATCAGTCTTTCTCTCTGTTGTAGTGCTGCTTTTGAGCCTTTTGAATGCCTGGGCTGAGAAATGGTGGCGACCAGAGCAGACCGCCCCCTGAGGTGGCATCGTTGATTTCCCCTCTTCATGGAATGACCCCCGACTTCTCCATGGACTACACCAAAAGTCATAACTTTGGCCTCGAACCTTCCCTCAATTTACACACAAATCTTGAGATCATTTCTTATGTTAAGACATTTAAAAAAGGAGGAGCTAAGCTGGTGGTGGAAGATCATAACTGTTATTTTTCAATTGAATGATGTGTCTCAAACATTTGGTGGAAGCTTAGCAGATCAAGCCCGCATGAAGCCTGCCTTGTGTAGCTGCTGTTTTCTCTTTGATGGTGCAAAATGTGTAGGAGTGTAAAACAACAATAATAATTACATAATCAAAGCAAGTGTATCCCTACTTGTGGGTTTATTTATCTTAATTTCTCAAAGGGTCTTCTTCCTGCATTGGAACCACAAACTCCAAGTGCAGATGATAAATAGCATTGAAAGCTAGTGATGGTTGGGGAAAAAGATAGTTTCCCTTGATCTAGAAAAATGAGCAAATATTTAAAGGAAAAATATGTTGAGGTTGAGTGTAGCAGAGATATCTGGCCTTCAAAGACAACAAAGATGCTCAGTCTATCCACTCCTGTGAAAGTCCTCTAATCCTTTTTCAAATGTTAGAGGGAAAGTGGGTGACTGCATTCTCTGTTAGTGACTTTCTGGGTTTTTCCCCAAAGCTCCTGGAATTCTGCTACATATAGCCTGTTGTGTTGGGCTAGTGCCCTGGTGAGACCTCTTAGGATATATTGTTAGGGATACCCATTATGTGGTACTAGAAAATTCTGGAACATTATTTTCTAAAACAAAACATTAGAAGCTAGACAGTGGAGCAAAAGGATGACTACCTGAGGAAGAAGACAATTGGCTCCTTGTGAGGAACTATAGGTGAGACATTCTTGTATGGGAGTGGATTAATGGTGCAGGTTGAATGGAGTTGAATGGAGTGGGGGAAAAGACTAGAGAGAGGTTGGAATTAATGGGAAAATAATACAGTGGGTCCTCCATATCCATGGAATCTGCATCTACAGGCTCATTTGTCAGTGACTTGTAAATATTCCTACCCCCTTGTTTTTGTTTCTCTTGTTTTTGTTTCTCTGTGTTTTCAAAGTATTTGCAAATTTTTATTATTTATGGATTAGATTGACATGCTCTCTCTAGTAATATCTAGGTTCTCCAGAGTAATTCTGTGGTCAACTTCTGCCCGAAGGACCAAGAGATTCCTAGAGAGATGTTATGTCAGTTTAAAAAATGATCTTTTTTAGTCACAATTTTCCACTTTTGTGCAGATCCTGTGGTCCCAATCTCTGCAAAAGTGGAGAGCCTACTGTGATTTTGTTTATTCCTCTCTTGGAGTTATATCTTCAGTCAATCTTCTCTCAAAAGATAGAACCATCTGAAACTAGGTTTTAAGTCTCCTGCTTTATTCACTGAATTTTACAGAGACTTCAAACATTGCTGTGTCTCCCACTCCAACTTCTTCCATCTTTTTCCTTGCCCTCAAAAATGTGTTAAGGAGAAAAAAATGGAACAGGCGCACAGTGATTTCTAACTGCTGGTGTGAGGAGCTCTCCATCTGGAAATGCTCTTGACTGGGAAAAATTACACTGAGCAAAAGGGGAGGCCTCATGCCTAGTCTCTGGTTGTTTATCCTGGGATTTGCAGCCTTTCCCTGGAGGTCCTAATAAGGATGTTATGCTGTAGAGCCTAGACTATCAGACCTGTAAAGTACTGGTTAATTTTGATCAAATACAGTTCTGTGAGACCCTAATGAAATATAATGTGTAGTTCAGTTGAGCTAGAAAATTGATATAAGCTTCCTGATAGGACTGGTATTGTTAGGTGCAAATGGTAAATACACTGGGACTTTCCTCTGTGTAAGCATGGGTTTCACTTATTTGGTTTCATAATTATTGTTCATTTTAAGTTTGGACAGAATGAACAGAATTGTATGACCACTTTACTTTTTAAAATAGAAAGAACACACACATATATATCTAAAGGAATATTTAAATAATCATACACAGATACAAAATGAATTTTTAAGGGTTGTTTGGAATATTGATTTCACAAGTGGAGTCATGCTACAAACACTTCTTAGAATGTTGTGGAACACTGTAGTGATGAGACCCACACTTATTATTACTATTATTATTATTCTACTGTTCTCCAGGAACCCCCGGTAGCGCAGTGGGTTAAACCGCTGAGCTGCTGAGCTTGTTGACCGAAAGGTTGCAGGTTTGAATCTGGGAAGCGGTGTGAGCTTCTGTTGTCAGCCCCAGTTTCTGCCAACCTAGCAGTTCAAAAACATGCACATGTGAGTAGATCAATAGGTACCGCTCTGGTGCTCCATGCAGTCATGCTGGCCACATGACCTTGGAGGTGTCTATGGACAACGCTGCCTCTTTGGCTTAGAAACTGAGATTAGCACCAACCCCCAGAGTCGGACACGACTGGACTTAATGTCAGGGGAAAACCTTAACTTTTACTGTTCTCCAGAGTGGGATTCAAAGTGGCTTACAGCACAAATAGAAAGAGAGAAATGGAAACAGTAAGAAGTACAAAATATTAAAAAGCATCAAACAGTACATTTAATTAAATCATTATTTTTGAAACATTAAAATTTTAAACAATGAGAATACTTAAAATATGTAGTTTATATCAAAACATGCATATTAAAACTATGGAGTCAGCATGGTGAAGTGTTTGAGCATTGGACCCTGGAGACCAGCATTTGAATTCCTGTTCAGCCATAAATTATCACTACTGGAAACAACTTGAAGGTACACAACAATATTTAAAAAAGCACAATAATTTACAAATCACTCCATTCTGGGCAGTCAAGGCTGAAGGCCTGATTAAACAAGAAGGTTTTTACTTGCCGCTGAAAATACTACAGAGAAGTAGCAAATTGAGACTCCCCCAGGAGCCTAGCAGTGGCCATTGGGAAGGCTTTTTCCCAAGCAGCTCAAAATTTGGGTTGTTTAAATCAGTTTGCAATGTCGAATTTGAAATATATGTTGAGAATTTTGAATCTGTATTTATGGTTCAGTGCCAAGTGTATGGAGATGATGGCTGGTATTTAAGAATTCAGTGCAAGGACAGGAAAAAGGTGTGGACATATGATGGTCAACAGAGTTTCATGATTGTATGGGGAAAACTGTAGGTATTGGTATACAGCTCTACTTTTTGAGTCTTGTGTCTTTTGCAGGTAGTATGTTTCAAAGTAGATCTGAAATAAAATATTATTGTTTCTTCTTAAATTTCAAAAAGCTCTCCACATACATATTTAGAACTCCCCCCCCCCAAAAAAACAACAACTTCTGCACATTAAAGGCAGCCTTCATTATCACTTTGCGCCATTCTATCCACTGAAGGTTGTTCTTTTGCAGAATGGGCTGTAGTTCTGCGTTGACACCGTTCTTTAAAAACAGTGGAGAGAGACTCTTTAGATTCTGGTTTTTGCATAGGCCCTATCTACACTGACTATTGGATGCAGCTTCAAACAAGTATTGAAGAAAGTGGTTTGACTGTGCAGATGATTACATATGAAATCCTGGAATCGGATGGGGATTACACAAACCACAGAGCACTGATGCACATTAAGGACATTCTTTCATGACCTTTTATGGGAATTTGTTATCTGGTCACCACAGTTTGAAGCTAGCTTTGAACTGCATCAATGCTTGATAATATGCTTGATAATATGAAATGCTTGATTCACTTGATAATATGAAAACCTCAGATCCTGTCTGATCTTGAAAGCTAAGGAGAATGAGCCATTGTTAGTCAGGGAGCCTACCAGCAAAATGCTATATTTCAGAGAAAGGAACTGGCAAAATCATTTCTGAGCCCCCAAGTTATGAACAAGATTGATTTTGTAGGTTTGTTCTTAACTTGAGAGCTTTGGATAGCATAGGGAAGGGTTAACATCCTGTGGTGCTTGTCTTGCTATCTGTGCCGCTGTTCAGAGGATTTAACTTCATTTTCTGTCCCTATGATAATTGGATTTTGAAAAAAAATAGTTTATTATGGAAACAAGGATTAATGCCAAAGTTTCAGTGGAGATTCCCCCCCCCCCCCCCCATGCTATCTCTTTCAGTAGTGAATTTCCCTGTTGAAGGGTAGATTTCTATCACTTTCTGTTGTGTCACCTCCATTCTTAACTAAGAGTACTGTGTAAATCAGATGTTTGTAACTCAGGGACTGCCTTTATTTCTTACCAAGAGAAACACTATGAAGTTCATGGAATCATCATTGGAAGGCAGGTGACCTGATGCATGCAGGCACAGGTTTGTGTACGCGCGCGCGCGCACACACACATGATGCTTAATATTTGTGTGTGGTAGACCTAACCATGAAAATGGTTGGCATAGTTGTTATTGATTTAAATGTTGAACTCTATTTGGAACTAACTATTGGATTTAGTCTGATAGCTCTAGTAGTGGTATTGTGGGCCATAATCAGATAATATTATCCAAAAACAAATTGTCTTGTTTGGCACACCTATTTTCATCAACTAGCTAAATGTCAGATGGCGTGGAGCCCCTGGTGGCGCAGTGGGTTAAACCCCTGTGCTGGAAGGACTGAAGACCAACAGGTTGCAGGTTTGAATCTGGGGAGAGCACGGATGAGCTCCCACTATCAGCTCCAATACCTCATGGGGACATGAGAGAAGCCTCCCACAAGGATGATAAAACATCAAAATGTCCGGGCGTCGCCGGGGCAACGTCCTTACAGACGGCCAATTCTCTCACACAAGAAGCAACTTGCAGTTTCTCAAATCGCTCCTGACATGGCAAAAAAATAATAATAGTCAGATGGCATTGATACATTTATTTTGGTATAGAATATTCTGTCAATTCAGTACAGATGTGCTCTTTCAGATAGTTGTTCTTAAGTTGTTGCTTCAATAATTGAAATGCCTGACAGGTTTGTGCATCAAATATGAATTTGGTTTTCTGTTTTTTTTTTTTTTTTTACAGTGACTTAGACAGAAATAACATTACGAGGATTACAAAAATGGACTTCACTGGGCTGAAGAACCTTCGTGTTCTGTGAGTATGAAAAAAGTTGTTATCTACAGTAATATCTTTGGGTTTTATATGCAGAAGTCACTGTAGCCAATAAGCTTCCTTTTGTCTGAAGTTGGAATTGCTTTTGCTTTATTTTGCAGCAATACCATTCCAGATGTTCTTCACTACAACTTTCACAATTTCTGACAGTTGGCCATACAGTATAGAGCTGTACACCAAAACATCTGGAGGTCTTCATGTTCAGAAAATATGTTACATTGCCACCTATTTATTACAGACTAGCTGTCCCCTGCCACACGTTGCTGTGGCCCAGTCTCTGTATATGTGTTTTGTGTGTGTGTATATGAATGTGTGTATGTTTGTGCATATGTGTATATGTTTGTGTATGTATGTGATTTTGCGCATGCATTGTAATGTAATTTTTGTTTTTGGCTTTTTAAGTCCCTTCTATGTTTTTCAGTGTTTTTATGAGTGATGGTCACTCATTGGCCTGATAGGTGTATTGTGTCCAAATTTGGTGTCAATTCGTCCGGTGGTTTTTGAGTTATGTTAATCCCACAAACAAACATTGCATTTTTATTTATATAAACTTTTCATCAGTGCAGTACAGTCATGAACTATTGGTAGTTTTCTCACTTGTATCTTTTCACATAAAAAGTAGGTCTAATGAATTTGTGAGATTGCAGATTATGGCAGGGAGCAAGCAGGGTTGGGAAAAGACAACCTTGTTTAATGACTTATTAATGTGATGCTTTGAGGAATGTGTCTACATGTTAGGTGTTAGGTAGTCTACTGAATGCTGAGCATCAAAATATGCAAATAATCTAAAATACTGCCTGCATATATGAGTTTCATTAAGCTCAGAATCAGCTTGGCATGATCCTTGGGCTGATACAGTTAGAATGTCAATGTTAGCAGAGTTCACCCTTATCACACATAGACTACTATGTCAGATAATAACATGTATGCAGAAATGAGTCATTATAAAACAAAGGCTTTAAAAAGATAATGAGCTGATACTAGCTTACATATTTTTTTTCAACCAAGCTGTCATGTATTTTCAGTTGGAAATTGCCAAATGATGTTTGCCTGAACTGTGAATTATGAATACTGTGAGCTGTCTCACACTTGTATTCCTTCAGTTTATGCCCTGTCAATAAATATTGTTACATATGAATTGTCCCTATTCCTCTTCTTTTTTTCAATTCTTGAAGAAGGTCAATTTGGGGTGTGTATGTGAGTGAAACTCACTGAGATATAATAATATATTTTTAAAAAAATTACCTGAGATTCTGACATTTCTTTTAAATGTATTGGTGTTTCTAGCAGTATGTTCTGCATTGCTTCATCCAGCCTAAAACTAGAACACAGTTTTAAAGCATTTTATTTTGTTTGCTGTTAACTATTTTTCTTGCAATTTGTTCTGTATAGCTTCATATTGCCTGGAACATGGACACTTTTTTGTTATTTGTAAAAATGGAAGCAATTGTTGTTTATTCCAGTGCTGAAAAAGTAACACATGTTACATGTTATATTGCCTGTTACTTTTCTGTTACTTTCTCCAACTAGAAGCAAACGCTTATCCAACATAAACAGGCCAGCAGAATGTTGGATAAGTGAAAATGTTGGATAATAAGGAGGGATTATGGAGAAAACCTATTAAACATCAAATTACATTATGATTTTACAAATTGAGCACCAAAACATAATGTTTTACAACAAATTGATAAAAAAAAGCAGTTCAATATACGGTAATGTTATGTAGTAATTACCGTATTTACGAATTTAGCACTAAAACATCACAATGCTGTGGATCTGGGAGGAGGCAGACTGTTTTGGATAATAGAGAACGTTGGGTGAGCGAAAGTTGGATAAGCAAGACTCTACTGTACTTTCAAACGTCAGTGTACTCTAGTATTTCACAACACCGGCAGAGGCAAAACATGATAATCCAGAACAGATGTGTTCAGTGGGACTTAATTCTAGTCCCATTGCAACCCATTATATTATTTTATTGGAGGTATAAATAGACCATTGTTGGTTATATGGGTGCTACCAGATGCAGCTTTTGTGCTGCCGCCACACTGCTTCAAGCATGATATTTTATGAACTCAGGCACTTGTAACCCTACCATTTTCCCATTGTATCTTCCATTATTTTTTCTTTCTTCTATTAAGGAAGAATAGATGAAATAGCTGTACAGGGCTATTTGATTCACAGTGCTAGGATGCCTTCATCTGGAAGCACCCTGTGTCATACATTAGTGAAGGGCTCTGAAGCCTTTTCCTCTCCAGATGTTTTGAGCTGCTGCTCTTGTTGTCCCTCAGCACTGCTCTGACTGGTCTAGACAGAATGGAACTGGAATCAAAGAATATGATGGCATGTGCTGGGTATGCAGAGATTTTCTAATTCTCCATCAATGTGTCAGATGGAAAAGGATGCAAACAAAGTAAACTTTAGAGGAAGATGTATTTTTACATATTAAGTGTGAACAACATAGCTGATTCTTCTTCTAACACAAGTGCATATCTTTATAGGCATTTGGAAGAGAATCTCATAAGTGTGATAGAACGTGGAGCATTTCAAGATCTAAAGCAACTTGAACGGCTGTAAGTATTTTTTCTTGCACAATCTCAGTAAAGAAGTGGCAAAGCTGTCTTAAATGGGATGTGTTATGGAATAAGGTGATGCTTGCAGTGACATGTCACAGTTATGTCAACAAAAAGCTGGTTGTGTTGTGGCAAAATGTAATTTAGCTGGATTTAGTTCCCCCCCTCCCCCCATTGCCATCTCCTCTCGCATCTGTTTAGATTCTAAGTCTGAGCTGTCAGCTCAATCATTTGTCAGCTGCTGTGAAAGGTTTTTGAAGTGCAAGGTATAAATGCAATACGTAAATAAACAAATAAATGAACAATTTTTACCCTAAAAGTGATGCACATTTAGGTTGCTAAAATGAATAGAACAGTTGGGCCTTTTTTAAATGTACCCCTTTAAATGCATAGTTATCTTTCATAGATTTCTGTTGATTTTTTTATGCAATACTGTTAATGCTTATGATATTTTCAAAGGGGACAATTTTTGCTCCAAAAAGTTCATTACCTAAAAATTTCACATAGGCGAAACAATAAAGAGAAGAGTGGGACTGAACAGAGACACAATGTTTTGTTGCACATCCTTAGGTGTAGTTACAGGCTCAGGAATATCAGAGCATGGAAGTGGAGATTGTGAAAAGCCCAAATGAAAAGAGTGGGTTTTGAGGAAGGATTTGTGTGAGGAAGAAGGTGGCATCTTGCTGGTATCCTGAGAAACAGTTCAAAGCAGACGAGGTAGAAAGTGAGAGTGGGGAGTGACTTATGAAGACCTTTGAACACTGGAGATTGATGAAATTGAAGGATCAAAGGTCATGGGCAGGAATGAATTAGACTAAAAGAACAGGGAGATGGTAGTGGGGTGTGGAAAGACCACAAAGGTCTTTGAAGGCAAGGTTGAATTGGAAGTCGGCAGGAAGACATGAAGGCGATGTATAAATAGGATTGTGATGGAGGTTAATTATATTGGCAGGAAGGTGCTGCAAATCGTGAGTGGGCATGAGATATCAGACAGGCCAATACTGTAGTGGTTCAAGCAAGATGTATGCAAAGCAGAGGTTTTGCCTAGTAGACAATGAAAAAAAGTATTTTTCTATTTTTTTAAAAGGATACAACTGGGCAATAATGGAATGCATGCAATGAAGTAAGCTATGCACCAGGTCATAGAATCATAGTGTTGGAAGACACCCTAAAAGAAATCCAATCCAAAGTCCTGCCATGCACAAGTACATAATCAAAGCATTTCTGGTGGATAGCTATCCAGTTTTATTTTTAAAAAACAACAGAGCAGCAGATGCTATCATTATCTATGGCAGCATCTCCCACTGTTCAGCAGATCTTGAAAGAAGCAGATCTTTCTAATGTGTAGGTGAGATTTCTTTTCCTGTAGTTTTAATCCTTTGCTCTGTGCTCTAGAATCTGAAGCAACACAAAGCAAGCAGGCTCCATATTCAACCTTACATCTTTTCATCTGTTTAAACATGACATTCATGTCACTTCTTAACCTCACTTCTTCAGGCTAAACATACTGAACTCCCTAAGCACATAGGGCATGGTTTCCAGATTTTTGACCATTTTGGTCACCCTTTTCTGGACATGTTCTAGCTTGTCAATATCCTTCTTGAATTGTGGTACCCATAACTGGACAAAGATGAGGTCTGACCAGAGCAGAGCAGAGGGGCACCATTACTACTTTTGATCTAGACACAATGCTCTTATTAATGCAGCCTGGAGTTGCATTGACTTTTTAAGCTACCACATCACACTGTTGACTCATGTTCAGCTTGTGGTCTACTAAGACTCCTAAATCCCTTTCACATGGGTTGTTTTCAAGCCAGGTGTCATTAATCCTATATCTCTGCCCTTTTCCTGCCTAAATGTAGTGCCTTACACTGCTTCCTGTTTAAATTCATTTTGTTGTTTTGGCCCAGGTCTCTAAGCTGTTAAGACCATTTTGATTCTGCTCCTGTCATCTGGGGTATTAGTTATCCCTTATAATTTGGTGTAATCTGCAAATCTGATAAACATGTCATGTTTCATCACCAAAGTCACTGATAAATAATTTGAAACACACTGGGTCCAGGGGAGAGTCCTGTAGCACCCCAGTAGTCTTTCTTTCCAGGATGAAGAGGAGTTATTGTTGAGCACCCTTGGATTAGTCAACCATTACCATTCTATCCAACAGTAGCATTGTCTGGTGGGCATTTTATTAGCTCATTTGCAAAGTATTATGGGGGACCTTGTGGAAGTCCTTACAGAAAGTCTAGAATACATATCTGACTTTGTTGACTTTCTCTTTCTACCAGGTAACTCCATGAGAACACTCGTATGTGATCTTGTAGAAAAATCTACAACAGCCCACTAGTCCACTAGAACACATTTACACAGCTATCAAATCTTTGAGATTGTCTTTTTGTCAATCAATAATACCAATATTCATGGTATTATAAGTCCATACTGTATGTATATAGACAGACTTATGTCACCTACTGTTATTCTCTGATCGGTGCCTTGATTCACTTTCAGTGCTCATTTGCCATGATTTCAAATTAAAACTTTCAGATAAATGTAAAAATGTGGTCTAGACTTAGCCTAACATGTGAATAATACTAGTTGACTTAGCCCTCATGCTGTGGGTTGACAAAACCTGTAGCCATAGATTCAAATGATTGCATAAATGAACTGCTAGGAAGTAAATCTCAGTCACTGGAAGCATTCCCATGTCATGGAAAGTGTGACACAATACATCATAGGCTGAATAGTAATACCATTAAATATCACAGCTTGCATAGTTCATTAGAATACCTTTTGAAACTCAGTTTTATTTGTATAATTTCCTTCTTCATCCTGTTAAAATGTTTAATTGTACTTGTATTATGATATGTTATATTAGATGAAAAACTAATACTGTTACGCTATTTTAATAAAGTAACTGTTATGACCGTTGGACTTTCTTTGGCCAAATAGTCATTAATATTGTAATAAAATATCATTGGAAATAATACTTGTTTCATTTGTGGTTATCCAAAAGGCATGAAACCTTAATGCCAAATGAATGTTGTTTTAATAGCATTTTACTAGCTGACACATCAAAGGGGATCTAAAACTATGAGCTAAAATATGGACGTATTTCTTTGAAATTTATTGCTTGCTATGGCTCCTGCATGTAAATTTTCAGTATATGAAAAAAACAAAAACCCTTTAGGTTGTGTTTGGGCCAAAAACACACTTGTTGACAGCTTTCAAGTGACTTTGCTTTGAAGATTTACGCTTCCTTAAAATTGTAACTTAGATTAAGTATTTGAATGCACATACCTTCTCAAACCATAATACAGTAATTTAGTTAATAGACCGAAAAATCCTTGGGTAGCTGAGTTATTAAGTGCAAATAAAATATGGCCTTGGAAAGGATTGTGCCATAGGAAAACTGTTGTTCAGCCAATGGTGGTGCAGGCTGCTCTAAAATGCATTGTGTTAGTATTGTGGAGGTAAGTGAACTGCATATAGTCTGATGAATAGTACTATGAATAATTATAATTTCTATTAACTTCAGGAGAAAGCTATGTTCATGTCTTTGTTTTTAGAGAAAATGCAAAGATTTTTGCACATTACTCGGTATGGAGTGAGGTCTAAGGAGTGCTCGCATTGCTATTTGTATGAGGTGGCCTGTTTTATCTTTCTAAAGAAGAGTACTACTCATAGAGCAACACAGAACTCTGCTGCTTACTCTCTTATCATCCTCTTGTGCCTTCTAGTGTTAGGCACATGTCAGATGAAGGAATTGGGCTTCTTTAATAACCCTTAGCTCTTAACTTAGAAGCAATGAGGAGGTACACATGTATCTTCTTTACATTTCCCTTAGCACCCAGAAATCTTCTCAGAACTCCTCATATAATGATAGATCTTATTTAAGAAAGAAGGAGTTTCAAACTTCAAAGAAGGAAACAGAAATATAAAGATGTGGGAAAGGCTAGTTTGGGATAAGAAAAGTACTTTGTGTGTTTTAATATCTTCATGTGTGTATATATTCTATTTTTTTTTTTATAAAAAGTGACTCTAAGTCTCACAGAAAGTCAAAACAATTTTTTAAGAAAACCTAAAACACATTTAAAGCAGATGACATAACTAACTACATCTGTGGCACTAATGTTAATGAGAATTGTTTTTTTGCTGCGACCACCAACAAGCAGTAAAAAGAATTATAGTCAGCACTCCATGTTCACTAAGGCTAGAGGCACAGGACCTATGTAAATGTGAAAACACACAAATAAAATGTTATTTTTAAAATCTGAGGGAACATCCCTTTGGGATTTTTCAAGTCCTCCAGCACTACACAACTGGAAGCTGACCATAGAATTTCACTGGCGGACCTAAAGATTCCCAGAGAACATTTTAATCAAATCCACGAATAATCAAATCCACAAAAGCCTGCAAACCTGCTGTACATTTTTTCAATAATGTTGTAAGCAATGGAATTCTGCAGTGTCAGTTTTCTTGCAGTTTTTGATGTATAGATGTAAGTGACTTAACTATTTTCCTAGGATACCTTTTGTAATAATTGGTAAGTAGGTTCTCTGTTTGGTCACCCAAATGCTCTGTGATAAAACATGCCAGTACTTTGACTGAGAAAGACCTAGTGATAGGCACATTCAATGCTTAGACTTTGTTTTTTGTTTTTTTACTAGCAGTAAGAAAATACGCTAACTGTTGCCAAAGGTGAAATGACTGTGGTCAATATGGACAATTTATCTTAGAGATGTATTACAGGGAGAGAAGATAGAAGATTAGTTTGGATTGCATCAAAGTGTGTTTTCCTTGTCAAAAGGAATGCTGTGAAATTCTTCCAAAATAGTTTCCTATTTAGTCACTAACAAAAAATAGTTGATGAATTGTGGTAAATAAATGTTTTTTCAGCTGCTTCACATTAATCTCCACTTAGCCATTTTGCGTTGGTGCTTCACCACTCTTCTAGGGGTATAATGTTTTTCTGGTGGCTAGTACTGACCAAGAGCATTTCACTGGGTTAAAACAGCCTGGGTAATATCCAATGAACTATACCCTCTATATGGGAGTGCATTTGGAGGTACTTTTAAGGCAGAACTTTCCAAACATTTCATGTTGGTAGTTACACACTTTTTAGACATATATTATTTTGTGACCCAGTAATTCAGCTTGACTAGCAAACTGAAGGTTAAACCAACACCTTATAAGAGATATAGAAACATACATAAATTGTAATAATGAAATGTATGGGTACACAACATATGAAAACCTTTTTAAATTTATTTTTATAATATCTAATTTATTGTTTACTTGCTGTCCCCTGCCACACGTTGCTGTGGCCCAGTCTGGTGATCTGGAAAATAAAGTAATGAAAAAGTGTTCGTTTCTAATATATGTAATGTATTTATGCTTGTGGGTAGACAGTATTTCTTGTTTCCTTGTCAGTGTTGATATGGAGATTGTCTGATTTGCCTACTCAGGAACATGCAACATATAATTGTTCTTCTTTAGAGGTACCTTTCAAATCTGTGATACTATATCTCTCTCTGTGTGTGTGTGTGTGAATAATATCTATTGATATTATTGTCAAGGTCTATTTTCCCCAAACTCCATCAGTCTTCATATTTGGGCATATAAACTGTTTGTGCCAAGTTTGGTTCAGCTCCATCATTGTTTGAGTCCATAGTGCTCTCTGGATATAGATGAACTACAACTCCCAAACTCGAGGTCAATGCCCACCAAACCCTTCTAGTGTTTTCTGTTGGTCATGGGAGTCCTGTGTGCCATGTTTGGTTCAATTCCATCCTTGGTGGGGTTCAGAATACTCTTTGATTGTAGGTAAACTATAAATCTCAGCAACTACAACTCCCAAATGACAAAATCAATTTTTTGAGTGATGGTCACTCCTTGGCTTAGTAGGTGTCTTGTGGCCAAATTGACAGCAATTCATCAAGTGGTTTTTGAGTTATGTTAATCTCACAAACGAACATTACATTCTTATTTACATAGATTTCACATAGCCTCAGAGTTTTCTTGTTATATTTGCATGACACACCTACAAACTGTAGCTGACATTTTGGAAAGCTCTGTTTTAGAGGAAAAGATATGAAAAAGTCTTCTCTGCAGGTGTAACATTTCCTGGGAAGGTTCTGGGACCAGGAATGAGACTTCGATACCTCCAATTCTGAGATTACTTATGTTTGTATGTGCATGCATGCACATGTGTGTATCCATGCATGTGTCCGTAAAATAAATTCTAAATATAATAGTCGTTGACAAAGTGCCTTTGTCCAGAAAACCATCCAAAGAAAATGTGTGTAGCCCATTAACAGAGGCCATGCTGTATCATTAGATAGTCTCATGCCTAGAATCTCTCTGTCTCCAGGCAGAGCTTGGAAAACCTTGTCCGAAACTGTCAAGAATAGTTGACATAAGTGTATAGAAGCCTGACAGGGTGGGAGGCACCTTCAAAACATAAGTATACATTTTATTCTGTTGTTCAATAATGATTGGGAAGCAAGGCTATTTCACCAGAACTGGTGGAACACTTTGTTCTTTTTTCCTCTGTCTCCTCATCCTCCTTTTCTTTGTATGTTGTTGTTTTTTAGACTAGCACAAGACTATCTTTTAAAGTCATTTCTAGATAAGACAGAAGGCAATGAGAAATTTGGGGTTGTGGAGGCATAAAAGAAGTTTCTTTCTCGGAGACTTTGTTAACTGAGGTATGCATGTATTCTGTGATTAACAGAATAATAAATAAGTCTTGATTTATGAGAAATTTTTCAAGATGCAAATAGACAGTTAAATTCCAACCTATGTGTTTCTTAAGAACTAGTATTTGATGCCAGCTGGACAGTGCTGTGGTGCCTGAATTGAACCAGCATGTGCTATCCTATTTGTATTTAATGTAATATATGTACTCCTGTGTATAGGAAGGAAATACATCACATATAGGCTATGGAGGGAGAAAAGAAAGACAACCAAAATAAGTATAATCTGATTCCTTTTGAATGTTGTGAAGCAGTTGGTATCAAGCCTTTCCCAAATAGTGGCAGTTGCAGACTTTTGGAACATGTGTTGTTAATGTGAACAAGGAAATATTTTGGGGTGACTAACTATACAACTTCCACTTTGGAAACAGTAGAACAATTTTCTCTGTTTTGGAGCTCTTCCTGCTTGCTGGGCTCTATGATTTTTGGATTGGAACAGACTCTTTGAGTACTCATGCCAGTTCAGCACTATTGGACTACTAGTATGATTGACAGAACCATAACACTAAGCTCTATTCATTATACACCTTGTCTGTCTTCAGTAAGCAATAACTGCACTCTGTAGCATGGAACCTATTTGATCTCTCATTACTGGTGAGAGTAGACTTTCCTCCTTGTTAAACACTTAAAAAATTGGCGCCTCTTCTGCAGAGGAAACCATTAGCTGCTCTGTCAACAGGTCTTCACAGGAGGAAGCCAAACTCAGTCAAAGGCCAGCTAGGAAGACCACAAGACACATATTCTCAGGAATTATTTTGGTCTGCATGGGTGCATCTGTAAAGGATCTGAAAAACATAAAAGCTTATTTTAACTAATAGAATAATAAGCCATCCTGATTTCATCAAAAACATTTGCATAGTAGGTCACTGACCCATAAGAACCCATGGAAAAACAAATATGGGTCATGTTTAAATAGACTAAAGACTTTAAAATCACAACCTCCTTGCTTCTGAGGCAAGTATTATAGTACTGAATGAAGAGAGTGCTTTGGGAAACTGCAGAGAAGTTATACCGCTAAAACAATAGAGTCACTCTGTTCCCCATAATATTTCTTCCTAAATCCTTTGCAGGGAAAAAGACTGCAGTAGCCCAATTGTATTCTACCAGCTAGGGCATAGGCAAGATATCTTCACTGGGGTGGCAAGGAGAAACAGACATGTACCATATGTATAATATTGCTATACAGGTTAAGTATCCCTTATCCAAAATGCTTGTGGCCAGACATCATTCAGATTTTAAAGTTTTTCAGATTTTGGAATATCCATCTTTATATAATCTATAATATTTGCCTTGAGTCTTCATATATGTCAATAATATAGATGGGACCAAAATCTAAAAATGAAATCCATTTATGCTTCATATACACTGTATAGTAACAGCTCTGCTGATGATTCAGTGTATACAAACATTATTTCATTCATGACATTGTTTTAAAATTGTTTATAAAATTAAATTAAAGCTATGTATATACAGGTTTTTTTTTGTCAGGAGTGACTTGAGAAATTGCAAGTTGCTTCTGGTTTGAGAGAATTGGATGTCTGCAAGGACATTGCCCAGGGGACACCCGGAGTTTTAAAAATGTTTTTATCATCCTTATGGGAGGCTTCTCTCATGTCTCCGCGTGGAGCTGAAGCTGATAGAGGGAGCTCATCCACACTCTCCCTGGGTTGAATTCGAACCAGTAACCTTCAGGTCAGCAACCCAACTTTCAAGTCATCAGTTCTTCCGGCACAAAGGTTTAATCCACTGTGCCACCGGGGGCTCCTATTTATTTTCTCAGCTATCCATATAGAGTATTTCTGATCTTGGAATTCTGAATAATGGATGCTCAAGATGTGTTGAAAAAAATCTTAATGGATTGAATTTTAGTGGGCAAAAAAGATTTTATTATTAAAATTCAGTGTGATGGTGAAATGAGTGAATAAGGATAGTGAATGAGAAGATGAGCATATTGAAAGGTAAATGGGAGATTTCGCCATAGACAAGTTAAACTTTAAACTTGAAACTCTGATAAAATGAGAGAAACGGAGAATTAGATGGGGACTGAAATGCAGGTTTGCTGCCAAAAGTAGATCCACATATTACATCTAATTTCAGAGTCATTTGATTGTAGAATTATCAGCCATGAAACAACAACTGTGGCAGTACTGGGGCAAATCCAGGTTTCATGCAGGCAAGTGAAAGATTAATAAGGGCAATGAGATTGTAACTGCTTTCCAACTGATGTAAAAGAAATTCCAGCAGGAACAGATGAAGGGAAGTGGAGGAGACAATGAACAGGACTACAGTTTGCATAGAGTGTGTGCATCTAAGAGTGCAATAATGTTGGAAACAGGTGTTTCAGGCACTGTCAGCAGTTTCTGGAACCACAAAGCAGCCATCTGGACAAAAGTGTTGCATCCAAGCTGTCCTTATCTACTTGAAATAAAAGAAAATGGAATTTCATGGTGCTCCAGACAATGTAAATTCTGTTTCAGTCTTATGACTGAGAGTTGGGAAATTGAGCTGAGTACAACATTCACTCATATACAGATTGAGTCTCCCTTGTCTAAAATGTTTGGGAGCAAAGGTTTTTCAGATTTCAAATTATTTTATTTTTAGAATATCAAAAATTTGATGGGGAAAGGAAAGAGAGGAACATTTCAGATCATGCCGTTTGACTTATGTATGCAAAGCCTTGTAAGACAATACAATGCTTCATGGAGATGTGCTGTTATGCTGATCCTCTCGTGGCTGTGACCACCATGCTGTGTGGTAGTTTTGAGTGTCTACTCAGAGTTGACAACAGTGCCACCACTGCAAGACTTCCAGTGAGATCATGAGGGAAATGTTGCAGGACCACAAGATCATGTACAAGATTGTGCTAGCTTATGTGGTCTATACCCAGAGTGTGATGAGCAAGTTAAGTGTGGACTGGCCAGGAAGCCAGAACTCTGCAACGTTTCCTGAATCCACAAGAACAGATGCATTTGTTCTTTTCCTCCGCTGAACTCAGAGCTTCCCCCCCTTTGTAACTACATTAGCTGTCTCTTCTCAAAGATCCCTTGCCCATTCCAAAAGTTCATCTTCTAGCCAGATGCATGATAATCGCAGTTGTGGCATAGATTGAAAGTGTCAAAAGTCTACATTTATCATTATTAATACTTTGTAGGCAAACTGCAAATTGTATTCCAAAGGTTTGGATCCCTAGACACATAGATTTTCCTTTGTGAGAAGGAAGTATACATTTCCTTGGGCTCTACTGCTTAAAGTCTCCTCCCCTCTTATGAAAATGTAGCACATAGTCCATTTAATCCTACCTGGTACTGACTGAACAGTTTGGTGGGTTAAAGGATGTTGCTTGTTGAGTCTGGCTGTTTAAATGCATTTTGTGCTTCTAGGGAAAAGTAAATGAGTGGGTGCACCAGTTTTAAGCACATTATTAACCAAATTAATGTGATTTTCCCACCTTAGTGCAATGGTGAGGAGAGTAGTTTGGTAGCCTCCACAAGGGAGAAGCCAGCATTAATGTGTCCTGGCATCACGTGACAGGACAGTGGGGATGGGGCTTACAATTTCTTAAAAACCTGTTCAGTTTTAAATTAGCATATGTGAAGCCCTAGATTGTATAATCCTCTTATAGAAATTTAGAAGGCCATGTTTTTAGCTTTGGAAAAGTACCTGAGCAGCACATTCTTCTGGAGACCCTTTAGGTTCTGCTTCTATCTTGAACTGACTTTGAGACTATTCTATTATCTGGTCGGAGGCCACCAGGGGCACTAGAGAGAGAAGGATAGTCTATATTACAATGGAGAGAGTTGAAGAGAGTTATTCTCCCTCCCCACTTTCCCATTTCATAAACGAGGGTTGTTTCCTCGATGGGGACATGGGTGGGGGGAATAACAGGAAAATAGAAAAATTGTTTAACTCATTCAACCCACCCTCCACTCCTGTAAAATGTACTATCCTTCTCTCTCTAGCACCTTCTGGTGGCCTCCACCTGGATAATGGCACAATACCCTGATTCTTTTTCAAATCAGTGAACATGTCTTGCCCCAGATAAATTCTTTTTGAGTTTATTTGAATTTTTTAAACAAACGATTAATTAGCAGCAGAATAGATCCTAGTTAGTTGTGTGTGATCTGATTTTGTTTCAAAACAGAACACAATGTCAATCTACCTAATAAGATATATGGAAGATACCAATGAATACGTGGGTGTATCAAATGGACTGGCCAATTTACTACTGGTTTAAGTGAATAGTTGCAGATAAAAATTCTTCTCATGTAATCCTGAAAAGTATTTTCTTTGATCCTTCTTAAACATATTTTTAAATGGAAAGAATAAATCAAAATAAAGGCGAGGACAGGCAGTGGAGGCTCATTTTAAAAGTGGATTGTATTTTAGAGAAAACCAAAGCTTGGGAATCACAAATACGACGAAAGATATTTGCAGGTACAATTTATTTTGCAAAATGATCAAAGCAATCATATTCTGCACAAAACACTTTGGCGCATTTTGTTACAGATGTCTGACACGCAATGGTAAGAGAAATACGTCTGTTTTTCTTAGGAAGTGAAGTGCATTTGTGTTGAATATGTTATTTATTTAGTGGTGCATGGCTACATGTGACATTCAGCATATAGAAGAGAATAAACATGAATTGTTTAAAACTTCAAATATGAAAAGTTGATGACAGCATGATGTAAGGCCTCATTAAATATTCTTCTGGTATTTTTTTGGTTACTGTCCAATACATTGTTAGAGAGAATGCAATCCTTACAGTTCCATAGAAGTACTTGATGCAAACAATCTATCAAATTGCCAGTCCCGAACAAATTAAAACTCACTGAGCACAGCATTAGCCTTTTAAATTATCAGATTAGCAAGTAAATAAACAACATCAGTACTTGCTTTTAAAAAACTGTAGCTCAGTTATGAGAGTCCAATACATTGTGGTGAAAATAATATAGGAATTGTGAAGGTATCTCCTCAGTAAACAGGTTTTTAAAATGTCAGATTAGGATTATATTCTTTCACAGTTTGATTGAGTTGTACAATCCAAATGGAAGTGATTTTTTTTTTTTGTAAATTGTAGCCATTGGAGGTATTATCTATCCTTCTTCTTTCTCCCTTGAAGGAGAACAAGAGAGAGTGAAGTCCCCTGCTGCTGTCTCTGATAAGAGATAACAGTAGGAATTCCTTTCTGTGCTGCTTGTCATCCCAACTGGAAGGTTGGGCAGAGTGTGTTGGGCATCCTGTTGTTATCTACAGAGATAACAGGGGGAAGAGAGTGGTATGTCCAGTGTTTGGAAAGGTGCATTTTACAGAAGTGTATCTGTCTTAGACACTTCATGATTCAGGTTAGGCCCATTGGTCAGAGGTTTTCTGTCCTGTGATAAGGGAAATGGAAGATTTCTGCTTTTCTTAATATTGAGTTTTGTATAGAGTCTAGCTGCCCACTGCACATCAGTGGAACCACCTCCTTCCTCCTTTGTCTTATAGATAGCCCCATGACTCTATGGACCTCATCACATAGATGAGGTCCTGCAGGACGATATGCCATCCTTTGTGGCAAATCAGCAGGGCAGCGGGGCAATCCTGGCATCCCGCCTTCGACTGTAGCTGATGTTTCGGGATTAGCTCACATGGGGAAGTGTCACTGTGTGGCTTGATGCCATGGTTTTTTTTTTACAGAACATGGGAATTCTCCCATGTTTCAAGAGAAACCTCTGCCATGGTGTCAGGACGCTTTTTCCACTGAGCCTCACTGAAAGTCGCCATATGTTGTGTGATGGTGCCCAGTGGGCTGTGAGGAAGAAACATCCTAAAAGCATCCTAGGATGCTTAATTCATCTTTTATGATGAGGTGGTATGTTCAATGGAATGTGATGATGTGGTAACTGGAGTAACAATTGTGCATATGTTTCTCTTCAAAATTTACATCAGGGCAGGGTTGTGGCCAATGTATGTTGCTTGTCATTGCTGGTCTTTGTGAAATATATTTTTCAGAATTGTTTTGGAAAATAGTTTAAAAGTTGCCCATAAGAATTGTATAACTAGAGCACTAGAATACAACAGATGTATAATAATAATAATAATAATAATAATAATAATAATAATAATATATTTCTAACCTGCACCTCTCTTCCCGAAGGGACTCAGGACGGCTTCGAAATATAACATGAAAACATTGCTAACACTCAATGCTGTCAAAATAAAACATTTTTACACATACAATTAAAACAGAGAGAATGACTTTAGCTAAAAGGCTATGAATCAGTCAGTAAGGCATAATTGATTGCACAAACACTTAAAATCTGTATGAAAGATAAAAATATATAGCTCTATATAGCTAGCTGTATGGCATGTCAGTGTCCATGTTTTCCTTTTGTCTCATTAACTGGGCTCCAGAAGTTATTCATTGCAACAACTGCCAACTGTGCCAAGTGACTCAAAGTGGGGGGGGGGGGGGGGGGGGGAGAGAGAAAGGAACCTTGATGTTTCTTTTTACACATTGACAGATATTGTCCATTATTTCTTTTACAAAATGTAATTATTACTGAATATCACACATTAACTGTGGCATATGTGTAAACAAAATGCAGCTGTGTTAAGTAAATGTGATGGGATTAGCTCACGTGACTTGACAAAACCTCCTTTAACAAAGTTATGCCAGATGTTTGCAATAATAAGTTGTACTGTTTTTAACAAAATCAGTGTTGCCCAGCTGCTAAATTTCACATCTCTGTTGAAAAACAGATGGATTAGAAATGAAAGAACAAAGTTCTTGTGTTTCTATGTTGCCTCTTTGAAAGATGTTAGTGCAAACATTAGGCCACCCTTACTAAGTCACACTACAATGCCAAAGTTTGCTTACGGAGATGCCAATTTGACTTGCTTTTTTGTGTCACATCATACAGAAGCTACTGCTGTGATATGCTATCTTACAAGGTACTACCCAAGGCAGCCCTTGGAAATGGTCTTCTTCCATTGTTTCTTGCTGCACAAGAATAGTGATGTGATTCTCATGGTTCCTCACAAAGACAAAATAAAAGGACTGTTCCTTTAGTCTGGACTCACCTGAGGGTCACAACAGTTATCAAAACATATAGCATGAATTGTTTCCATAATCCTCTCATTGGTCATGAAGTATAACTCAATGTTTGCCGATTCTTGGAACTTGCATTGAACAGCTTGATCTTTTTCTATATACATTTTAAACCAACAATCTTTGAGCATTGCTGATGGACATTTTTAGTTACTATAAAATGGAAATTGGAAACTAAAAGAAAACTGACAACACAAGGCAAATTGGTCCTGAACCCGTTTTGTTGCATCCTACTTTATGTGTTTGAATAAATCTAGACATGTAGTATGCTCTGATGGAAGCTTTATGGAAACAGCGAAATTGAAAGTGTTTGAAGTAATAGGACATCATAATATACTTCTTAAAAACAATGTGGTGTAGTGACTTGAATGTTTAACTAGGGCCTTGGGAGCTCAGGGTTCAAATTCTTGCCCAGCCATGAAACCCACTGGGTGATATTGGGCAAATTACATGGTTTTGGTGGAAACTGAATGGAAGACATTTATCTGTATTCAGGCATTCAGAAACTGTGGTTACTGAACATGTGAAAACACCATTGACCAGGCCACCTTTCCTACCTCTGGCAATATGTGTGCCAGTTACAAAGTTTTGGATGACACATCGTTGGGTGATTTCTCTGGATGTGAAAAAAGATTTAATCCCTCCATGGGTATGCAAACCCTGGTCAATGTAGTTCCCCAGTCTGTTCTTACTAGGTTCTCCAACGAAGGGAACTTAATGGGTATATGTTGTTAAAGTTGATACCTCAATATAATCTAAGTGAGCAAAGTTGTCTGAATCAATTAGAGATGGCAATGGGGGTTCTTTTAGAAAAGTTCCCCAAAGACTGAAAATGAAAGATTATTTATTTAATTACTTCATTTATACTCCACCTTTCTCACCCCACAGAGGACTCAAGGCAGCTTAGCTTTCAAGTATGTAAAAGGGAGAAAAGGCCAGAAAAAGGCATGAAGCAACCAGAGAAACAATATACAAGCATACATACATGTTTCCTAGAGCATATTGTTTACAAATTTGGTTCAACATTATTTACAACTGTTCTTTTTTCTCAGCCAAATATTGGTGAATGTGTGGAGAATTCATTGACATGTCTTCTGTGAATGAATATTTGACTTCATGGAAGAGGCCCCTAAGAATCTTTGCTAACTTTGGCTGTTCTTTATTTAGGCGCCTCAACAGAAATAAACTGCAAGTTCTTCCAGAGCTCCTTTTTCAGAACACATTGAAGCTAACCAGACTGTAAGTATAGTTTTTATTTTTGGCATACTATATGCATTTTGTTTGGTCCTTAAGTCAGCAATTTGGGTTGTGAGGTTTCGGTATGATGCCTTCTTGAAGTGGATTTTGAGATGTATCTTGGTTTATTGTACAAGACCTTTGCTGGGAAACAAATTTGACAGATGTTTCCTTGTTTTTTCGGTTTTTGTTTTACTCAGAATGCAGATATGTTGGGAAACTGAAGCTGTTAGTGTTGCATCTCTTTTTTAATACCTATGTTCATATGTGGCCCCCTTTCTCACTAGATTTATCACATGTTAGCATATTGTCTGAACCCTATAGCCTGATTAATTTTGACTATATGGGTCTGGATACACATGATGTGAGGCACTGTGGCACAGAATCAAGTTTTTCTGGCCTCCAGTGGAGGAGAGGCCAATGTTGCAATATGCCATGAAGTTAAGTGTTTGTGTGTAGAACTAGGGTGTTTTAAGCTCTCTCTGCCCCTATTTTCTTCCTCTCATTAGACAATGTTTCAACCCATCCTCCTGCCTCCAGTGCAGTGTAAGCTTTGTTAGGCCCTTTGGGGCTGGATAGGATTGTTTGCGTTTTTTCCTGGTTTTTACTTACTTATCCTAGCCTGTATCTGGGAGGCTTTGGTTGTTAGCTTAGGGTGGTGTCCTTACATATCCAGTCATTTGGCAGGTAGCTGTTTCTCTTGTACCTCTTCTATAAGAGGTACATCGGACTCTACTTAGGCCTTAGATGAGGATTCTACAACTGTCTTTAGGTCCAGTTACTTGGGGAGAGGGGAATAAACTACCCTTAGGAACAGCCTGGATTATTTGATCTCACTTAAGTCCTGTACCCTAAGGTAAGGTTCTTGGGTCTGCCTTCCAGTGGATGACTAGAGTGGGAGAAACCCAGTTACAGAGTTGCCCTTGGGGCTTAGGTGGTTCACTCAGGGAAGGCTGAGGAGGAACTCGTGGAATGATACCTGGCTTCTGGCTGATCCCATGCTAGGTTGCTCCCTGCTCTTGCTCTCTTCCAGGTTCAACTCAATCTAAATAGGTTTTAGGTCAAATACAGTAGCTCTTTTCAACTCAATTCTCTTCGTCTGGTCCCAGCATTCCATGGTTGGTTACCAATAAAATGTTGAAACAATGCTTTGAAGTTTGCTTCCTTCAAACAAACCAAAGGGTTTTTCCAGTTTTACTGTACAACAAACTGTGGTTAACAATAATAATAAAGTATGTAAAGCTCCTGAACTGCTGATGGCTATACTGGGGGGAAAGAAAGAAGCAAAAACATGCAAGTATGATGCAAGACTTGACTCATATTTATCATCACTAGCTGTACCCGCCACACGTTGCTGTGGCAAACCTTCCCTCCCTCTTTCTCCTCCTTCTTTTTCTCTCTCCTTCCTTCCCCCTCTCTTTCCTTCTTTCCCTCTTTTTCTTTTTCTTCTTCTTTCTTCCTTCTCTACCTGTTTCTTTTCTCGCTTCCTTTGCTGTTTGGTTTCATCCTTCCTTGTCTCTTTCCTTCCTTCCTTCCTTCCCTCCCTCTTTCATTCCTTCTTTCCTTCTTTCATTTTTTTATTTCCTTCTCTCTTTCCTTCCTTCTCTACCTTTCTTTCTTCCCTTCTCTCTTTCTTTCCCTCCTCCTCTCTTTCCTTACTTCTCTATTTTCCTTTCTTTCTTTCCTTCTCTTCTTCTTTCCCTCCTCTCCCCTTCCTTCCTTCTCTACCCTGCTTTCTTTCTTTCCTTCCCTCCTTCTTTCCCTCTTTCTCTCCCTCCTTTATTCTCTATCTTTCTTTCTTTCCTTCTTTCTCTCCTTCCCTCCTTTCTCTCCCCTTCCTTCCTTCTCTACCCTTCTTTCTTCCCTTCCCTTCTTTCCCTCTTTCTCTCCTTCCTTCTCTATCTTCCTTTCTTTCCTTCTTTCTCTCCTTCCCTCCTTCTTTCCCTCTTTATTTACCTCTTTCTTACCTTCCTTCTTTCTCTACCTTTCTTTCTTTCCCTCCTTCCTGTGTATGTGTTTTGTGTGTGTATATGCATATATGTGTGTTTGTGTATCTATATGTGGTTTTGCACATGCGTTGTAATTTTTGGGGTGTTTTGTTTTGGCTTTTTAAGTCCCTTCTGCTATGTTTTTCTGTGTCTTTTTGAGTGAAGGACATACATTGGGTTGTTAGGTGTCTTGTGTCCAAATTTGGTGTCAATACCCCCAGTGTTTTTTGAGTTGTGTTCATCCCACAAACGAAGGTGACATTTGTGTTTCTCTAGATTGTGCTCTGGCTGTGTGGGAGGGCCCAGGAAGCCACCCCAATAACGGGAAGGCGTGCACAAAGGCATCCATTGCCATGGCAAAGGTTGGCCTTGAGGCGAGCAGGCCCAAAGGCCTTGTGGGGGGGGGGGGAGAAAGAGAGAGCGAGGGGCAGCCTTCGAGGCCTACAGCATCACAATCCCCACTCCTCGCGTCGAGGCCTATCCGCCCCAGGAGCCTCCCTCTCTGCCTTGGAAGAGAGGCTGCTCTGGCTCATCCACGCCCGCCTCCGAAGCTGCAGTTGGCCCGGTTGTCGTAGGAGTCGAAATCTGCCACAGCGGCAGGAGTGATGGGGTAGAGGAAGGCAGTCAGGTGGCAGTGCGCATGCGGAGGGCGACTTGGGCACGGGGGAAGCTGGGAAATGGTGTCCTTCCTCCTCAGCGTATTCCTCCCAAGGCCTCTGCGCATGCTCCGTGTTTTTAGGGTATTGTGCGTTTGTGTTGTTGTGTATTGGTGTTTTGAGGGTTTTTGGTCATTCCTTGGGGGAAGAGGTATTAGCAGGCCAAATTTGGTGAGATTTCGTCTGGTGGTTTCTCCGTTTTTGACCGCCTAATTACGCCCTTAAGATTCTTATATATATAGATATCAGCTTGATATCTGAATATATCCAGGAGATTTTTAGAGTAGTTTAGGCCCACAAAGAAATTGATTTTTGTGTACTCCTATTGTGGTGAGTGTTTTACAATATTTATTCATCCCTTGCTACATGACGGAATGCTATTATCTCCTGTGGCCCTTGAAGGTTCTTGCTCAATACATGTAAAATAAGCAGGACTACAATACTGAAATGTTTAATGAAATTTACAGCATGAAGATAGTGGGTAAGATTAATATAAAGAAAACTTAGAGTATACTTTCAGCATACTGAAAAATGTCATTCTCATAGGTGACAGGGCTATTATTGTCCCCAAGCAATGGCTCCTGAGAATTCATTACAATATTCTGCTTCCATGCATTGCAAACAATAAAAACATGGTAAAATTTCTCATGCAAATGCCAACTCTGTGCTACAAGTCTTAATTTTGGTCCATTTACAGAGTTAGCAAGAGATTTGAATTTTGAGGTGGTTGATCAGAAAATTAGAGTTACATTTTGGTGTGTGCATAGATTAGCTTGGGGCCCCTAAGCTTGTAGGGCCACCAAGCAACTGCCTAGAGAGCCCATGTGTTAAGACAGCACTGATAAATGATCAAGTATTTTTTAATAAATGTGTATCCTGGTTTATAGTGTGCTATGTTTACATCTGGGTCTATACAGCCGTATATTCTTGCTGCAGCTTGATTACTATAAAAACTTCAATTAAGAATGTTTTTCACAATCTAATAGGTAGCTATGTTTGTTTTCTGTTTCCAGTCAACTTCCACAATAGCAAACATAATTATTATGAAAATTATACATGAGGAATTTCATTCAAATTAATACAGTAAGTTTTGCAAGTGTGTTTATTGGACAAGAATTGAATAAATGTTCATGCCATTTGTGAAGAGTGCCAATGCAACTCATATTATCTTCATATTATAGGCTTTCAGTAGGCGTTTATTGAAGTCTTCTGGTTTTTACATGAAAGTAAATGCAAATATGTTGCACCCTTGAAAAACCCAAACAACTTACCTAACTTAAGAAGGCTTGCACCCTTTGATTGTAAAAAAAAAAAAACCCCTGAAGAAATCATTTGGACATCTCTGTAAAAGCCAAAGTTAAGAGGAAGGGGGCAATCAAACTGTAGCACCCTTCAATTACAGAATATGTCTGCAACTTCTATAATTATTTACATGTTGCTTTGTGACATCTGTTTGACATTACTGGTAGGAATATACAGAAGAGTCAACCTTAAAATGGAATGCAAAACACCCTGTTAAATGAGCTTAATTCATACATTATTTTAGCCTTTCTTGCTAAGAGAAGTCTGGAACTTATTCCTCACATGTCCACATTTTCTTGAAGCTTTGTTGTATATTACTTAAATGATGGTATTTTTTTCTATCCATATTGTGACTGGGGATTCTGAAAGTTACTGTTCAAAAAGTAATTTTTCCAAGCTCAGGAATTCCATTTAGCACACAGATAATATATTTTGTATACTTGCAAAAGGAAGTCTTGGACCTTGAGTCAGAGAACCCCACAGACGTCTGTAGTTCATTAAAACTAAAACAAACTTTTCTTCTTTAGTATATTTCTTAATTGGGCAGTGGGTACATTGCTGCTGTTGTTGTGGTTATTGTATGTCATAGTGGGATTTGGGGATTCGATGTGGAAGCAGGCAATGTGCAACAGTTCAACCTTACCAAATTATTCTGAGTAGCTGCATCCAGTGTTATTGCTGTGCTGTGTATGTGGAACCTCTGGGTTTTTTTTAAAATTTCTTATGTTTAGAATATTTGGGTGCAGAGGATGCTAGGCTGCCTTCCTACTTCGTGCCCTGAACTTTGGCAGGTCAATGTAAGAATTACTATATAAAAACTCTACTTCACCTTGTTTTTAAGTACTTCAAGATTCTTTGAGGAATCCTAAATTGTCATACAGCAAAGTTTTGAATATTCTGGACTGACATGATGAATAACAGCCATTAATAATCACAGGTCTTTTTGAATTTGATTGATAGTAAAATTTGAGTAGATACATATGTACTCAGACCTCCTATTGATTTTGTGAATCTTATATGTAAGATAAATCAGTATAGCATTGTAAGTTATGTCTTGTTTTTTGTTTTCAAATGTCTCAATCAGCAGGCAAGGATACATTGGTTCCAAGAGTTGTGCTTTCTTGCAGAACTGGCAGAGAACTAGACATTTCAAGCATTCTACCTGGAGAATTTGAAATTAAACCCAAGATCTAACCACTTTCCTTATAGAGTGGGATTTTTTTTTTGGTGAAAAAACATCTGGAATAAAAAAAATCTCCAACTTATCTTTTGCCTTTTGTCATTGGATCTTTTTCAGTCCAACTTAATGTAATGTTTTGGGAAGATAACAAAAAAAAAACCCCTATTGCAATGTTCCATTATAAATCAGTTTGTTGGGACGGAGAAGCAACTTAATTGTTGCCAATTGATTGGCTCTCTTTGGAGGATTGTTTTAGGGAACTGGAATGGTCAGGCATTGAAAAAATGCATTAAGTGTACATTAAACTATATGACCCCCTCTAACACAACACCAAATCTTCTGTAAACTTGGTTCTCTGGTGGAAGGAGGCTATATTTTAACAGATAATTTCAGTTCAAGTTATAATGCACATTATGACAAGGAAAAATATACTGTAGATTATGCTTGAAGATATTTATAGAAATGCATTTCTTTGCAGTTACTGTTCAGAAATCATGATTTTCTGGTGTTAATCAAATGTAATGGTAGACTGGTATCAAGAAGCTTTCTGAATTTCTTGAGCTCCTTGCCAAACCTTTCCCTGCAGTCCTTCTTTAGAATAATATATGTTTCTGGCCTTGTGTTACTGTGGGAGAAATATTTGTTTTGCTCTGCTTGATGTGGTCTGTGCCCTTAAGAACTAGGTGTTCTATCATATCCATTTTCAGAATTCCTTGTTTACAGGCAAGGGGAAAAAAGCTAGATGTAATGAAAAGTGTCATGGCATAGTGGGTACAAGTGCTGCTGCTTCTCCCGGAGGACCTTGCAGCTCTCAGGACCAGGCACACTCACGTTCTTTAGTTCACTCTCAGGACAGTTGTGGCACAACATTTGACAATATCATCTGTCTGTTAGAGCACAAATTAAAAACGTGCCATAACATTTGTTTTGCATTTTGTTTATACCCAAAATATATAACACAAGACTCTTGTGAACTGGAATAAACTTCCAACATCGACTTCAAATGTATCCCACATTTTTTTCTGAGAATTTTCCTTAGGAAATGTTCAGCTCTAGTTTTGGAACAAAATGTGAATGATCCCAGCTTATTTTATTGAGCAGGATTAACCCTATAGGTTTTTTTGCTCATTGCCAGTGTCCATGGCAAGACGTTTAAGCAAGGTGGCATATATCAAAAAGGTCAGAAATTTAACAATGAGGCAGTCTACATTCTTCCCATTTTGCTTACTGAGTGTAAAACCGGGAAGCCAAAGTGATGCTGAAGAGTGATTATGATGTTGGGATGGGAAGGTTCAGCCATGGTACAAGTCTTTATTGGGCTCTTCACAGTGGGATCAGAAAATGCTCCACAATTCATTCAATATAGGTGTGCCTCAGTTTACAAAACCTCTGACAATGAAGCTGCTTTTCACAAAGCCTTTTATGTCCAGCCAGCTGTCTTTTGTTCTTTAGTTGCTGTTTTTTTTAAGATTTTGAACATTGGGACAGTGATGAGGGAAGGCTGGGGAAACAGAGACCTTCTATATTGGTTTGAGCAGTGAGTCTACAGTAAGCAATTCAGTACGAGTCATAGCAGGGAATGAACGGGATTCTGCTCAAGCCAATCCTATTGTAGTCATGTGCAGTAGAATAAACAAAGGTAAGGTTAATAGCATCTACCTCCAGGATACTTTCCTGAGTGTGCATGAACAGCAAAACAGAGAAGAGGGGAGAGTGAATTTGCTTTCCTCCCCAGCTACCCACTACATAGTATAGTTCTATCTACTAACATTGGAAACCCTAGGAAAGATAGATGCTGGGGAAAAGAGAAGGAAAACATTCCTAGATGCATTTTGGAAGAAGTCTTCAAGAGACCTCTAGAAGATTCAAAATGTTATTGATTACATTCAGCCACACAAACCCACTGGGTGACCTTAGGTGAGCCACACACTCCCAGTCCCAGAGAACCCTATGATAAGTTTGCTTTACAGTCATCATGAGTTGAAAATGACTTCAAGGCATGCAACAGTAGCAGTGTATTTTTGAAGAAAAAAGTATTGAAAGATGCTGAGATGTTCTTTTTTGTGGTGTAGGAACTTATTCCTGATTCTGCTACAGAAACTCTAATATCCATTAAAGTAGTAATATTTAAGAATACATCTGCTTTATTTTATACCTGTACATAAGTTAAAATCTACACAGGTTAGGTACCATTAATTACATTATCTTCTTCCAATGAATTCAATGAATTGGGAATTGCCACAAGGATTTTTTTATAAGAACTTCCTGTTTATCAGAAAGCACGCACACACCGTTTTTTTAACCATGTTGTTGGTATACTTCTTTTTGTTCTCATATGTGATGCTTCTCACTGCTTTATCATTATGCTCTGACCATTTGAGTCTAATGGGAACAATTTCTGTATAGATGATAGCTTCCTTCTTTTGCTGCTGTTGCATTTTGATGGTATTGAAGACTTATATAGTTTTCAGTGTCTGCTGACGATTGTCCAATGCATTTCCCATGGATTTGGATATTGTTTGATGCTTCATAGGTAGAGAAGGATAAAACTGTTTCAAGTGTTATGGGATGAGAAACACAGTGAAGTCAAACTTTGCTTAGGAGACCAAAGCAGTTAGGGCTATTGCTTGCAATTCAATCTTTTACCCTGAAGCACATAATAGCAGATGAAAACTTCAACATAATATAGCTAGATGAGTTATTCAGTTAAAGTGTAAAACACTTCACGATGATCTGGAAAGTTATACAAATATTCCTTTTTAAAAGCCAATACCAAATAAATATAAACAAGTACTTTTGAAAAAATGCAGGAAGAGCTAGGACAGCAATTGAGCTGAATACATAGAAAACCAATCCAATCCTGGCTCTTGTGAGAAAGGAACAAAAATGGTCTTCAGAGTCTCTGTTTCCTTTACACTATTTGCAAATGCATTTGGATTTTGTGTGTGTTCTTTTGAGTGTTCGTCTAAAATTCATTTTGCCAACAAAATCCCAGGACTTCCCAGAAATTCACAGAGAGCAAAGCAAATACAGTATGGCCTGCTTATCTGAGGATCCAATATTTAGGGTGCACTTTCCCACACTCCCAAAATATTCCTCCTGGATGTGTTTGTAAATTTCTCTCGTCTTCCAGTGTGATTCTAAGGCATACTTCTGGCCTAGGTATAGGCAAGTATTGAGTTTGCAATTTTAGAAGGTTCAGCTGTTCATGGGGGCCCATGGAGCATATTCCCTGTGAATACTGGGGTCATACTGTATTCAAAGGCAGGGACCTGAGGATACTCCAAAGCCTTGGGACCTAGGTGCAGTGCAACCCCCTGTTTGTCTTATTAACCACTGTGAAGCTCCTACTTCCTGTTGTTTACACCAGTATAAAAGTGTGGCATATCCTAGTTCTTTGCTGAACTGCAGTTTCAACTATTACTTATTGTTGGGCATTTTGTCTAAGGATGATGAGCGCTCTAGTGCAACATCTGGAGAGCTACCCTGCATACACTTTTATACACTCCATCAACATCTCTCTGATTGATATTTCCCCCAGCTTTTGTTAAGGCCAACAACCTTTCTGCTCAAAGCCTCAAAGTTATAAGTAGTGACCCATCTTTTGTCTGTGTGACAAGATTATCTCTAAGTTTTCTGTTTCTTCTAACTCTCCACATGCATAGATGAAAATCAGTCATTTGAAGTGTGCCTTGAGGTTACTTGGGGTCTGACGCAGACAAGTTTGTATTTTGTAGTATGCAGTAATTCTGAGGGAAGAAGCTAATCTTGTGAGGCAAGTGCCTTGTGAGAATGTGCCCTTAAATTAAAGGTCTTGTCTCCTTCGATCACAGGTGCTGGTAGCTCACTTTTTAAAAATGAGCTCAAAGTTATTAAGCCTTGCCAGGGCAAAAGAAACGTGGCCAAGGGAAGCAAGGGTTGCTATGGTTTTGGCTCATTCTGGAATGGGGGCTTTACTGTGTACAAATCCCAGCAGGTCTGTTCAAAAGATGGTAAATAATTACAAGGAACACCAAGTCTCCAGGGGGCACTTCAGGTCTGAAAGGATGTTCACTAGGTCAGAGGTGAGGATGACAAACTGCTGAGAGGCTCTTGGACCATTTATCAAGCTGGAGCTATTTTTATTGCTTGAGCTGCGCTCTGACTCTAAATGGCATAATTTGAGCAAAATCATGTCTGGAAAAGTGTCTCTGGTTGCAAATTCTTAATGGCACCTTTCTGCTCAGTCAATTTCCAAGGCAAGGCAAAGGGCTCTGCTTATTTTCTTGAAGTATGAAAGGAACGTTAACAAATTATCTGAACCGAGTCAGAAACAAGGGAAAGGATGTCAGAAAGTGAATAATAGAGGTTCCATCCTGGATTTTGAGGCTCCCTTGTGTGAAGTTAGCTACTCAAAGCTAATATGTGCAGATGTTTTCCTCCTAATATTGCAAAGGGGAAAGAGCATCATCAGAGAGAGTTAATGTAAAATAATCATGAGTTTCAGATGCTTTGCAACTCCCCCCCCCCCCCAATTGCTTGAAACATGCTGATGCTGATTGTGACAAAGATTTTGTTGTGTCTTCATAGGATTTTTAGACAGATTAATCTTAATTTATTAACATGAAAAAAAATCTTATTATTTTCTGGTTGATTGAATGCTGGCATTTTATCTTGAATATTTCAGGCATAAGGTATTGTAGCAAACCACCAGTTTGTAGCCTGTAACTGGCACTTGCATGGCTTTCCTGAAAACCCATTTCACAAAATATACAGTAACAGTGTATAGTATGGAATATAGAAGACAAAATGTCTCAGCCTACCCTGAACAGGGGTTTTCCAGCATCAGCTTACTCTAGCCATACTTTATTTATTATTAAAAACATTTATATTCCCCCCTTCTCATCCTGAAGGGGACTCAAGGCAGAGTACAACATACAAATGGCAAACATTCAATGCCGTGACATAAATAGATTACACACATATATACACATTAAAATCATTTATCTTGACATTAAAATTCACTGTATAAAACAGTCTCAATCATCCACATTGAATCTAGCTGGCATGGTAAGGTTTCCTATTGCTACCTTATTGCACTGTCCCCAAAACTTGATCCCACTGCCAAGTTTTTACCATCCTTCTGAAGGACTGGAGGAAGGGGGTTCATCTGATCTCACCAGGAAGGGAGTTCCATAGCCGAGGGCAATAACTGAGAATGCCCTCTCTCTCGTCCCCGCCAATCACGTCTGTGACAGTGGCAGGGTGGAGAGCAGGGCTTCCCTAGAGGATCTCTGCAGTGGTTCAGAGAGGGAGATGCATTCGGACAGGCAAATACTTAGTGATACAACCACAACTGGGGTCTTTGATTGTTTGTATATATGACTGCCAACAATATGTTGTGCTTTTGTGGATATAGTTTTCTTTCCAGAACAAAAAGTATTAACTCCCGAGTCCATTCCAGGTTTAAGAGTGTCTTCAGTGCCTCCCAGACCCACTGCAGAAATCAAAAACTCCTTTCCCTATACCAGGGGGCTAGAAGTAGATATGTAGTCTCCCAGATGTGAGTGCTGACTGGATTAGAAAGTTCTGTTATTACTTTGTAAAATTCTCAGGAAATCATTGTGAAGTCAGGGGCAATTCCTATGTATTTAAAGCCTGTAGAGAGAAAAGGCCTTCTTCTCTCGTTTCCTCCGTTTATTTATATCATACATCCCTCCAAATTTGGAACTCAAAGCACCCCACAATTTAAAAGAATACGATTAAAACCATACAAAAAGTAAAAAACAAACAAAATAGAATCAAAGTATTAAAACAATTCACGCCTCCCGACAAGTGATTTTGGCTTCTTTTTTTAAAAGCAGTCTTCATTCCTTGTATATATTCCTTCAAACCACTCAAAGGGATATTTGGATAGAAAACCCTTCAACAAATGTCAGGTGCTGTAGGCTTTCTTTCAGAGGAAGGAACTGGCAAAACCACCTCTGGACATTTCTTGCCTAAGAAACCGAATGAAATTTGTGGGCTCTCAACTTGAAGGCGTACACATACACATTGGAATTTAATCAAAACAGGAATGTACTAGCCATGCAGCAATGTGTTTGTAGCAGCAGCAGTACTTATTGCTTCTGCAGAAGGGGTTTGACAGTACCAAAAATGGGATAAAATCTAACCGCCACACCCCAGTCTACCACAGTTTCCCACCCCAGTCTATAATCTTGTTGTTGGATCTGTGTTTTTCAAAATGATTTTACTGTTAACACCTTAGTAATTTGTTGGAAGGGAAACATAACAAATTGTGTGCGAGAACTGTCTCGTTCACACCACTAATATCTTTGTCTAGCATCAGGTTATTTTGCAATAGGTTCAAACTTGTGAATAAAGGGCTGTTTTATTGGAGGGAAGATCACCTGAGTAGAGTGCACAAAGCAGGAGGCAGTTTCTTTAGATTTTTTTCCTCCCCCAGCATTACTGTTCTGCCAAAAAAAACAACTCCCTCAACTAGCTGGAGCACATTTTCAGCAGTTGCAAAAGAAATCCATTTTGCTGTCTGTGGAAGGAAATGCTAAATCTGGTAGGGAAGTGTACACCTGTAAATTCTGTTTTAACTCAACTTCCCTTTCTGACTGCAAGTTTATTTTTGCCACATCATTTAGAGAATGGTACAATTCATCCCCCTCCTTCTGACCCAAGTTCTACATGAATATTTGTTATGGAATTCCATTCTGTTCTGTAGTATAATTTGGACTTTCTTTGGAGTTTGAGTTTTGTTTCTTATTAATAATGCGAGATATATGTTCTTTTCCCTCGGTGTTAGCATTTGGTACACATCTTTTCATTTTTGAACTGGATCACATTTTTTAAAAGCTGAGCAATAACAAATGCTGGTTTGAAGAAAATTAACATATTTGCAATGTGGAGCTGGAGAAGAGTTTTGTAGATACTGTTGAATGCCATAAAGTAAAAAAAAAATGTGTCCTACAACAAAGGGATAAACTTTCTCTGAAGGCTGACTTAACAGAGACTTTAGATCAGTGATTCTTTTTGGCCTACAACTTCCAGAAATCCCAGCCAGTTTACCAGCTGTTAGGATTTCTGGGAGTTGAAGGCCAAAATATCTGAGGACCCACAGGTTGAGAACAGGTTGCTTTAGATATATCATGACAAGAGATAACTCACTAGAAAAGATGATAACTCACTAGAAAAGAAGCTTGAGGAAGGTCGAAAGAAGTAGGAAGAGAGGAAGACTACATTTCAGATGGATTGACTCAATCAAGGAAGCCATGGCCCTATAAAAGTAGGAGTATAGATGATGGCATGACTTGGAAATCTTTAATTCTTAGGGTCGCCATAAATAAAAGGTAGTTAACAACAATATCTATAACAGTGTTTAGTATGAAATCATCTACATAGCTTCCCCTATACATATCTTGCATATTCATTATGTAATAAGCATGATTTTAAATATATGGAATATTTTTCCCAAAATGATCTAAGACACACTTCGATATGAGTTTAATAAGAAATATTCTATGCACTGTATAATTTCGTATGTACTAAATATATACTGACCTGGCATTCCTGACCTTGAAGTTGTTTCTTAAAGTTTACATAAATACATTGGTGTTTGTTTTAAAATAGGCAATTTTATTTCGAATATGAATTACTATTAGTTCCTAGAAATTTGGGAAGTGTAAATAAAATATCAAACCCCTCTTTATTTGGCAAATGAATTAGTTTATGAAGTAAAAAGCCAGTACAAGAAAATATTCCCTAAACTCCCCATTTGCAAATGTATATGTGGTTACCAGAGAAGATGCCTCCAGACTCCCATGCAGTGAATAGCAGGGAGTCTGAAGTTGCCTAAGAGAATCTCTACTAGATGTAGTTCAGTATGACTGTATTGTTAGCAGAATATTGTCTGTAAGATGTGAATGAATTTCACAGCCAGATCCAGGGTAGGCCACCAGAGAGACATCCATCACCGTGGCTAGAACCAGTTGAAAGCACAGTCTTAGATGGTTGTCTGATAATGGATTTCTTCATAGCAGAGAATGAAGCAGAATTCTCTAGGAAATAATTACTCAAGGTAGGAAAAAAAATCCCATTTGCACTTTATTCTTGGCCAGTTTTCATCCTATCCTAGCACCTACAAGAAACCAGGGCACTCAGATACACATTTATTTTTAAGATACCTGATGAGATGTTGCTCCTGAAACAGTTTTGAACATATTTGCTATCCTGAAAATAAATATATTCAGATGACATTCTTTTTAAAAGATATTGCATCACATTGACTGTGGGATATGTTTGATTCTCTCTCTCTCTCTTTCTGTATATGTATGTGTGTGTGTATATATATATATATATATATATGTAGAAGGAGAGAGAGAGAAAAAAAACGCAAAGCAGCACCTTTAAGGTTTTATTTTTGCATGTGTTTTTGTGGATATAAACTACCATAACTTCTTCAGATTCTCCAGTCAGTATGGCATCTGAAGAATGCTTATATTCATGAAAGGTCATGAAAATAAAAACCAGTTGATCTTAAAGGTATTGCTACATTTCTCTCTCCCCCCCCCCCCCCCCACTCCCTTTAATTCCACCTGTTGCAAGAGACTAATGCAGTCACTTCTTTGAAAAATACATATAATGGCTACCTCCAAACAAGGTACAATTATAAAGAGGTAAATGGCAGGCATACCTTTCTGAAACCCTAGAGATAGCTTACTTCTCTAATAAGCCCATTATGTAACTGAGCATAAATGGCCTGCTCTAATTGCTCTTTCCCTCGTTCCTTTGTACTTCCATGGAAACGTCTGATGATGGAATTAGTACATGCTGTGGTTCTTGGCTAACTAGTGGGGAAAATGTTTTGTGAAACAAATGCAGAAAGATTGCTGGTAGGATATGAGTGGTTCAGAGTATGGGACATGAGCAAATAAGAAAGTATCTGTTTTGAAACAGTTTTCACTGAAAAAGCTGTGGAATTCACTCCTTGCTATTAACACGAGAGCTTTCTGATATAATTAACTATGAGAAATGTAAGGAGCCACCTTGCGCTGATCAATCTAGACCCTCATTTTCAATTTTGATTGGAAACAGTTTACTGGGATTTCAAGCAAGAGCAAGGGGTTTCCCAGCCTTTCTAAAACATGCCTGATAGATTCACATCCAAATACTCACCAAGCCTGACCCCCAATATCTTCCAAAATCAGGCAAATCAGGTGTGTTCAAGGTAGTTTGACAGAAGGTACTTAAATAGAGATGACTTGCTTAACAATTCAAGTGTCTTTTAACCTGGCAGGACCACATTGTATGTATATATTTCTGTCATTTTGTTCCTTTTCTTCTCTCTTAGATACATTTAGTCGTTTCACTGTGAATCTGTTTGAATGGTTTATGAATGAATTCATATGTAGAATTGCATACAGAGAATAAACCATTTAAGAATGTGAAGTGGCAGTTCCACCATGTCATCTGAGTGCTACTTAAATAGAACAGACAGCATTTCTTTCTGAGACATTGATCTGCTAATCCTAATTTGACTAATCCAAAGAAATAAAAAAGATTTATGGCATTTTTTTTAAAAAAATGTTTGAACTGGTTTCTTTGCCAGAGATCAAACTCTACTGTAAAATACCTGGTTTTTATAAGCTCTTGAGAGTTTTATATAAAAATGGAGAGTACTTCATATGACATTTTAAAGACTTTGTTTCTTTTAAATGTGAGCCTTTTAAACAGTTGCCTTTACTTTGGGTACGTTATAAGAATTTTGGTGATTCTCATTTTTGGTGATTCTGTCTGAGAACTAGGATGCCTTGTACGTGCTGATGCCTTCAAGTCACCTGTCAATTTACTATGACCTCTTGATGTTCATAGACTGCAAATCAAGCAGAGATTTGTAAACAGTGGGCTTTGCATACCTTTATGCATGCTGAGAACATTAATCTAATGGCATCCTATGTGTATATTTTGAGCCCTTCCACACAACCATATACCCCAGAATATCAAGGTAGAAAATCCCACAATATCTGCTTTCAACTGGGTTATCTTAGTCCACAATGCCATATATTCTAGTTCACAGCAGAAAATGTGGGATTTTATTCAGCTGTGTGGAAGAGGCCTTTGTTACTTTGCAGTAACCTCCTCTAGCACTGACCTATGAATTTTAACTTGAAGCTTACAGTACAGTGCATCTCTCATATCATTCCACTGCATTTTGGAAGGGGGTTTTGTGCTAGCACTGGCTGGCATTTTTGTCAGGAAGGCTATCGTTTTTTAACCATGATTCCTAAAATCTAGGAGCTATTTCAACTTTTCCATGTGCTGATATTGTTGCAGTGATAAGCCAGAGTTTCAGAAAATCCTGCTTAGTAGTTTGCAAGTAGCATGTTCCTTTGTGGTGTTCATTCAGTTTTGTTTGATTTCTCCTGCGAATGTGAGTAGCTAAACAAACCATAATTCTTCCTCTGTAGGTTGATTATTGCATGTTCTGGGTTGGGGGTTCTGCTTTGTTTCCCCCCAAACTATAGACATGTTCCATATTTTGTTGTTGGTTTATGAGACTGATCTTCATGTTATTTCTTTCTTGTGGCCACAGCTAGTTGGTGCAGCATAGGTTGAGTCCTTACCTCACAAGATCCAGATGGCTAATGTATGATTTGGTTCAGGTCTCTCCTCTCTGTAGGTTTGAGATATGACCCCTGTGAATCAATACATATGAGTTTATTTCAGCAGAGCTACTGAAAGGGTAGCATTTGTGCCTTAAAACAGACTAGCAGGTTAGAAATAAGACAGGTAGTGAGTAGAGAAGGCCTTTTCAGCAATGGTTTCCTCTTTGGACTCTTTCATACTATACATACATTTATAGCATTTTGGGTTCACTTTAACTGGTATGGCAAAAATCCTATTTATAAACAAGCTAATGATCTTGAGTAGGTTTTTAAGGGTTAATCTGAGGACTTACTGTTGGCGTCACTTTAGCACTGGGCGTGTCAATTGAAAACAACCTGTTTTTATTCGCCACTATGTCTTTGTTTTATGCATTTTAATGTTTTATTATGTGATTATATGATTTTAATTTCATGTTTTTATCATTTTTAGGTCTACGTATTGTTTATGTGAGGCATTTTCCTGTACTTTGTTAGTCGCTTGAGGCCCTTCAGGGAGATGGTGGCAGGGTACAATCTCTATTATTATTATTATTATTATTATTATTATTATTTTATATCCTATGTAACCATGAAATATAGTGTGGGGAGATACTAGATCTCTCTGAAGATTCTCAATATTCCAACATAAACTGCAATTTCCAGGATCCTCTTTTACCATAGCAGATAGAGTGAAACAAGTGCTATAATTGTGCAATATGAAAAGGCCTTTTATAGAAATATTTTACTTGAGAAGTTCAACTGCTGCTTACTCTGCTCTCTTTTTCAGTTCAAAACAAAGGCATTTTATTATCTCGGATTTTTAAAAAATTAATCTCATAATCCTTTCATTGCTACTAGTTTTATTCATGTATTATAAGGTTTTATCTCTGTTGGACAGAGTCTCTGCACTAGGTGATAAATCAGGGACTGGGAATACTAAAAAATAAATTGCTGAATGTTTCAGTCTTCCCAAACATTTCATTTTTGAATCTCAGAACAGCAGCCCTTGAACAAACAAACAAACAAATTCAAAGTAATATTATAAGTAGAAACAGCAGAATTGGATATATCCACAAACCCCATCAACAGTTTGTTGAACAGAGACAGTGGTTTCCTGATATACTGCAAATGTAGTATCAAACCTCATAAGGATTCTCTTGCCCATTTTATTATAGCTCCTTTCTGGTTCCCAACAAGCATCATACTACATTCCTAGAACTCCCACCACCATTCATACAGCTATGAACCCATCTCAATTTAGTAAATACCTTTCCTCCCAACTTTGTCTGAACTTCTCACCTCATCACCATAACCACAAGTTTTGCATATGTGTTACTAGTCACACACAGAGCTGCTCATTTATGGGTGTAAATGTCTGTTCACAGGCACTTCACTCCATATATCTGATGAAGTAGACTTAGTCTACAAAAGCTTGTTCTATAAGGCTCTTTCTCTGAATCCAGAGGTGTTACAATATTGCTTTGCTTTAATCTTAAGTTTGATTTGTCATTTTTACTTACTGTTGGGAGACATTTTGAAAATCTATTGGAGGATGACATACTTAGGAAGTAACCTTAGTAAGTAAGACAAGTATGGACCAGCCTACTCATTGTGATTGTTGTGTGGTTGAATTATACTTTTTAGCATGAACACCACAAAATGTGGATGCCATACCTGGGTATTTGTTCATTGTGACACACCAGGACTTCACACCTGGCTGCCAAACATGCATCCCTCATTCTAGTTGTTGACTTGTTTTCTGGGGGCATTTCCTTCCAGGGAGCACAGAAGTCCCTTGAGGGCACTAGGCAGCAAGGGACATGAATACAAAATTGCATCTTCTCTGGGCCGTCTATTCCAGCAGTGGAGTTCTTCATTAAGGGAGCATCTAATGAGAAGGTGCTGTGATTGGCAGTCTAGGAATATAGCAAATAGCTTCAGTGTGGCTTGGTAACTGAAGCAGACAAGGTAAGCAGCAGGGGAATTTCAGCTATGTCGTGGGAAATGGCCTTGGCTAGCTTTCTGATTAGCAGTGGAGTGCAAATCTCTTGGGTCACTGCCAGGGTTCAGGAGAGCAAAGCCCTGCTGGGATGTCAAATTGCTGCCATATTTCATTCACAGAGAAAAAAAGGGAGAGTTGACTGTTTGATTAAGCTTATTGATGTAGGGGCACGCTGTCATCTACCATACTTTTAAAACATTCACAGAAAATTCTTCGAAGTTGTGAACTGTTAAGTAACATTTCCATTTGACTATAAGAAACAGTAATGCTGATTTTCCATTGTTTAAGTATAGTTTCAATAGGTATTTTTTTAATCAGAGCAGTGAGAAGAAGATGAGCTAAGCTTGTCAGTGATATATTAAGAATAAATGTATTAGACATAGCTATATTAGTGTGGATCAGTTTGCAAAGGGATATTGTGGCACCTTTGAGACTGAGAGAAAGGCATTTGTAGTACACACTTTCGTTAACTGAATCTGAAGTAGACACAAAAGCCTATGCTGCAAGTTTTTTTCATTTAGCCTCAAAAAAGTGCTACAATTCATTAGTTATTGAAGTAACCTGAATCTTCACAGGAGGATGTTCACAGAGAGGACAATAGCCAAGAAAGCCTTTTGGCCCCATTCAATTACACTTTTTCTAAAAAGTGTTCAGAATATTCTGTATTCATTGAAAAACAGTCCTTTTAATTAATTTCCAGAGATTGCACAAGAGCTGAGATAACTTTGCAGTGATTGAATCTGAAGGCTTCAGAACGAGTTTATATGTCCACCCAAATCCCTTCTGTCAGATAGAGTTGCACCTGATGAATCAGATGAAAATCCTAATATGTAGCTCAAACCATTGTTTACTGATGAATCCAGAAGTTGCCCACAATCTGACAGCTACACTGTGGACATTTTTTTTGTTAAACCAATGGTACAGCACTTGCTATTTGACAATTTTGTCTAGAGCCTTGGTATTATTGGTATGATTGTCTGGAGAAGTGGTACTGGAAAGCTGTTACTGGAGAACTGGTTGAGTCTTCTTTGGGGGTTCAGTTTTTATTGTGTGCTGTCCTCCTTCCAATGCAAGATACAGAGGACAACTATGTATATGTTTTGCTGTATTAAACAAGGTAAGAAGTACCTTGACCTATATTTAGTAGGCAGTCTATAGTAGAATAATTGCATCAATTGAATCAATTATAAATGAAAAATGATACATAAATCCCACTGATGGTGTGGCTACTCTATTTGGAACTGGGACTGCCTTTGGACTTACATGTCCTGACACCTCCATTTCTGCTGTAAGAAGGCCAGAATATTGAAGTGTGCCTTTTTATTTGGTGTCTCTCTTCTAGTTCAGATGCACACCTCCAGGTTTACTTTCATAGCTATATACTTGCTTTTCAAAATACTAAATGTGAGATTCTTAGGAAGCTTAATTTAAACTGTCAGTCCCACAATTTCCCTATGTTCTGGAGAAACATCATATACAAAGAGCATTGGTGCAGACTTGTTCAGTGTTTGGCAGATGAAACTGAGTTATGTTAGTATTTGGAATAGGAAATTGATCTTTAGGGCTGTGCAGAATTCTAATTAAGCCATTTTAATTTTGTTTCAATTGATAAAGTGTTTGGACTGATTTTTTTTTTCAATCGTATTCTTGAAAATCCCTTAATTATGAGAACATTTCATTGCATCCCTCCATCCCTTGCTCTCCTTTCCCTTGTTTTGTTGATATTTCCAATCTTTTCCTTCATGGACTGATCACAAGAAGGGATCCTATGAAGTTTATGTGATTATTTGTTTATATATTTACTTCATTTATATACCGCTTTTCTCAGCTCTTGGGCCACACAATGTTCCTATATAAGCATTCATATTTGACTAGGTCATGATATCACTGAGTTTATATAAGCTGAAATGAGGACAGTGGTTGCATTATCTATCCATCATATAATCACACAAGAAATAGAATATTATGTTGTCAGTCAGAATTGACTATATGGTAAAATCTCTGGGACAAATCTAATCAATTCAAATTGAGATCAGTACTTTTTGGGAAAAGTGAATGCTTTTGAAACAATCACTGCAGAAGAACGCATTTTCAGTGCTGCCCAACATGTCCATTAAAATGTGGTTATTTTAGGCTTAGCCCCATTGCTGTGTGATGTATGATTGAAAATAATGTCTAAATTGCAGCTGAAAACTTTGAATTATGGGCTTGCTGGAAACTTGCTGGAAACCATGGGATTCTTTTTGATCTCTATGATCTTCACTAGTTTTCTTGCTTTAAGGGCTACGTACTTTGCCAATTTTATTGAGAGCTTCAACCACTTTGGCAAAACTTGAAAATACAGTGTTATGCTGCTTTGTCACTTGACACTCATTGTCAAGTAGTCATGCAAAAACATTGTGGGCATTATAGTAGTGGCAAAAAGATGTTCTGCGTAGCTTCTGCTTCAGGGTGGCTTCTCTTAACAAGACACCCTATAAATGTATTAGCAGTAAGTGGAATTAGGAACAAATACTTCATATCGAAACCGAGCCTCACCTCATGTACATTGGAAAGCAAATATAAGCATATTTTTTCAAGCATGATCTATCTCTGATGTAAAATTGCTTCAGCATACCATATTGTTTGTTTTTTCTGCATTCTAGATGTATCAGGAGTGTCGAACAATGTTTTACTTTGGGGAGGGGGGATCTGTCTTTAAAAACTACTTCCACATAAGAAAAAAAACATACCATATGTATGCCTTTTCATCTGCATTCATCACATATGATTGTAACTACACATATGTCCTTATTGACTCATTACTATGACACTGAAAGGAAACTATTGCACTCTGTACTTCACACATACAATGCCAGAACACACATACTGTTGTCATTGATGGGGAGAAGAGGGGAAAAAAATCTGTTCCCATTTTAATATGCAACCATTCTTTTATTTCAGTTGTTTTTTTTCCATAATGGTAGTTACTTTGTTTTGTGCATTGCAGTCTGTCCTCTTACCAAACTGAGGTTGTTCTAAATTCTGGGTGCTTCCTTTTCCGAAGGAGAGATTTTTTTAAAAAAACGTCATCCCTTAGTCACACAGAAACACAAAGATACACACCTACATTGGTAGTGTGCAACTTCACTCTAGCATGAAGGTGATTTTGTTTCTCAGAGAGTTTATCAAAGGAGAGTAAGCTCTGGCAAGTGAGGCTTTGATTATGTGTCTGGCAATCATCCAAAGGTCAGCCTAGCTGAATACAGACAGACTCATAGACCAAAATAAGACCAAAAGTAACATACTGACCAGAGCTGCATATGGAGTAATTGCTATCTACACATATATCTTCAGGCAGGACACACCTGCACACAGTTTTAAATCCTGCTTATAAAATGGTCGAATGCCTGAAAAATCTTGAACAGCAAAATCTGAAATGTACTTTTCATTGTCATTATGGAGGACTATACTACATAGTCTAAGCAGTTCTGGAAGAATAAGGAAGACAAAGGTAAAGTTGGACCTCTTTATCCAGAGATTCAGTTAACCATAACTTGAAAATATAACCACCACCACCACCCCACCCCCCATGGAAAAAACAGATGTTGAGTTTGCCATTTTATATAACAGAAACCATTTTATTATACCTCTGTATATAATGGAACTTGAGTATTCATGGATTTGGTTTGGGGGGGATTATGGGGGAGATGGTCCTAGAACTAAATCCCAGCGATATCAAGGGGCCACTGTACTCCTTACAGGAGCACCAATGGAGAGTTAGCTTTTGATCAAATTAAGCATGAGCTACATTAGTTAACAGAAAAAGGTTCTTACGTGTTTTTCTATTAGTCTGGGATCTTTTCTACTTCTGCCATGAAGAGAAAGCTCCGTGAAGCATATTTTCCCTAGAGAATTATGTCTAGCAGATTATTTTAATGTTACCTGTGTGGCTAAATTTGGGGAAGTTTAGGGATAGAGGAGTTACTTAAACCATCTTTCCCATGTAATTCCTTCAATGTAAATGCACACCCAGTATTATTTACTCCACAGAGAATAACATAAAACTAATTAGATGGTACCTGTATGTTTTTCTCCACAGGGCTTGCAGTCGTTTCTGGAGGTACATGCTGATTTTGATCAAATACTGGTTTTAGGAATGAAGGGTTACATATTTTATGCTCAGGAGAATTAATTATTCTTCAAAAGAGCTATATAAGGTGGTTAATGAGTAAAAAGCAAAACGAAAAGAAAGATTTTATTTCTTAAATTTCATGCAGTACTACTTGACTGTAAGTTTTCACAGCGTTTGTAAGTCACTTGTGTATTTGACTTAAAATGCAAACAAAATACATGTCATTTCCATTCTTGCACACTGCATTTATGCTACATTGCCTTGGTTGCTACCTCATGAGCTGACATATATAAGAAACATTATTAAGACATAATACTTGTACAGGTTTATGCTGTTGATTAGCAATGAAGTCAAGAGAATGACTCAACATGTACCAAAAATGTGATATCACAGGACATTACAGTAGAACCCTGACTTATGAGCATCCCAACTTATGAGCATTTGAAGTTAAAAGCTGTCAGCCCAGTAACTTGTATGTTTCACTTTGACATTGAAGCAGCATTTTGAGTTACGAGCTAGCGCCAGAGGGAGCACTAGCACCCGAGTTTAGGGCTTTAGAAGGGAGCAACCTCTATGCCTCGCACTCTTGTCCACTTTGAGGAACTTTGGGCTAATTGATTTTGTGTGGTTTTTATTTCTGGTATGTTTCGTTTCATGAAGAGAGAAAGAGCAAGAGAGAGGGGGAGGTTGGAATAAGTACAGTATGAAGAAAATTATGCTTCTACTCGTCACTTTGTGCTTTCTTGTCATAACTTTGTGCTTCTACCTTTTTAAAGTTGATATTTCTTTTTTATTGTTCTGTGTGAATGTTCAGGCTTTGCCTTGCTATTACATATTTTGTTATTTAAAAACACATACCTTTTTTTGCAGGGGAAATTCAATTTGAGATAAAACCGATTTGAGTTAAGAGCTCAGTTACAGAACAAATTAAAGTTTTACCTCAAGGTCTCACTGTATTTTAACTGTGTGATCATTTTTTGCATTTCACCCATAACTTTCATTGCTGTCCTCGAAATAAAAAGTAGTGTTGCAATTGATCATTACCATTAACTTCTTTATTAGTTATATTTCAGATAGCATGATGTTAACAGTAGATCTCTGCAATTATATAGGATTTGTTGGTGTCAGGAAATACAGCAAAGCAACATGCTTAGTTTCACATAGTTTAAACAAAAAGTTTATTTCATGGTGAAAGGTCAATTGAGGTTAATCTTTACTTAAATGAGATTAAAGCATTAAGAGTCACATTTTGAACAAAACTATTGAGATGAGCTAACAAAGTATGAGTCTTCCTTTTTAAAAAAAAGTCATCAACAAGTTGGAGTCATAAGGTTGTTCGGAATCTTTCCTCATGGTAAAGAAATAATTAAACAAATTTAAAGAGTATGCTATTCAAACAACTACATAAAAAAAACAATAGTTTTAAATACTACTGTGTAATTCCGTGAACTTGCTCATATCCTTTGCAATTACATAAATGGAAACATCCTGCCAAAGGAGATGCTAAACAAGAAAACGAAGAAAAGACAAAGAAATAGAAAACTGCAGCAGGTTGTGATTTTCATTGGTTCCAAACAGAAGAATGTATGAAACTACAGGTAACAGGGAGGTATGAGTTTGTTGTTGTAATCTTCCTACATTGCTGGTTGGGAACCTGTTTTTGAACCACTGATCTGATATCCCTATCCATTGGCAATAGCAGCCACAGATTTCCCACCATTGTACTAGATAGCGAACTACAGCAAGCAACAGAATAATGATCAGGTGATGTAAAGAGTCAGCAAAATATCACCTGAATTTATAAAATAATTCATACCAATTTAGCCTTTTTCTTAACCACTGTGACCACTGTGTCTGATGATCCAAGAAACATAACTCAGATGGAGCTCTCCTTCTGGAATTCTCACGTTTGACTCATTTCCGTTCCTAATAGTGTGTTCAATCCAGTAGTAGTGGATTTTCTCACTTTCTGCAAATTTAAGAAATAACATGGTTCTTTAAAACAGTGGGAAGTAATTGCTGTCAGTGAATGAAAATTAAGATTAATAACCATAGACAAATGTGGTTTGCTAAAAACGATGGTTGTTATGGTACAGTAAACACATTGAATCAATGGGATTTCAGCAATTGCTTACTTCTCAGTGTTTCATAGAGTCTGCTCTCGTTGGGACTCAGTTAATTTAGATGTAGGCAAATCAAACATCAATCCAGCAGGGAAAAAAATGGGTATTAAAAGACATGAATTCCCATACTGTATTTGTGGGAATCAAATTTCAGAGAGATCCTGGCAAGATTTCTGTGCAATCTGTATGTTGGACTCCTCCACTGGCACATATATCTTGAGGTATCCACCTAGTGGAAAGGCAGCAACAAGTACACAGTTAAATTGGAAAATAGGTTGAATTGTAAAGATATGATGGATAGTTCTCCATGATAATATTGAAATGAGTGGATGTTGTGCCCATTGTTAATATGCTTTAGCAGCAACAATAGCAAGGGCGGGGCAGTTTGCATGGATTTTGCCTATGGAAAGAACACTCTGAGGAGACCATTTTTCTGGAGGCTGATCTTATGTTAGGCTACAGTGAAATGCCAAATCCGTTGGAGAGCTGTCCAGTCAGCCCCATCATTAAGGCTGACTGTACAAACTCCATAGCAGCAGTGAAAATGTACAAAAACACCCAGTCCAGTCAATATTGTGGTTACTTTTAAGGGTACTCCAAAACAATAATGTGATCTGAAAGGTAGCACTGTTCTTATTAACATCCCTGTTCACAGAAAGAGCATGCATTGGTAAATAAATATATGGTTGTTTCCTAAGCATTACAGAACAAGGCTGTTAGATTCTGAAAAAGCTTGTGGGTTGATTTGGGGTAGATTTTATTCAGGACAGATGTAAACCTTCGTCTGAATGGTAATTGTGCTGTACAAATTATGTTGACATTTAAATGCTACAATAAGATTGCATAGTTTTCTTTTTAATGACAGCATGGAAAGTAGGATTTTTTCCCCCTGTTATTCATCTGCTTTTGCTTTTGACAACCTGCCATGCAATTAATTCATACTTCTGCAAATGCCTTTTCTCAGAAGTTCTTTTTCAAGTGCTGAAAAACAACAAAACAAACAACTGGCATGTCCCGTTTTTGTGACCTTTTTCCTCAGTTTTTGATTAAGGTGCTTTTGACGTGTCTTCAAGTAGTTTTGATCAGTCTATCTCTTTGTTTGAGTCTCCGTAGCAACACATTTTCTATACACTAATGCAAGAACAGCTTTTTAGAGTATATTGAAATATATGATGGCATTATATTATTTTACAGCAGTGATGTTCAAGTAATGTTACTTCAGGTATCATATTGCAGTGCATTTGATGTCTTCTCTCCTTACCTATATATGAAAGAAGGATGTAGTTTGTGCATGAAGACCTTGCAACTTCAAGTATTTTTTGCAACTTACAAAAAATCACCAAAGCAGGCGTCTTTTTACAATTTGTTTTGCATATTCCTGCCTATGGTTCAAAACAGGATTGGAGGTTGAATAGGTTAAAGCCACACACACACAGGGGTGTACTGCTTTCAAAATGTATTAGGGAAGGATATATTCACCCAATTTTGCCTTACTGAAAGCCCATCCTTCGTGTTATAACATATTATTTAATTGTTGGTCATTTCATTGGTTTTTCACAATGCTTCAGTTGTATTTCTCATTTAATTATACAGAACTTTTCTTTTTAAGCTATAGAAACTATTGGTCATGTTCAAAGTTTGCACTCTTTGAGACTTAAGCCAGTCTTGATCTTTCACTTTCTTACTGTTGGGCTAAATTCACTATTTGTACAAACTAGGGCACACCCATGTACATGAATTGGGCTTGTTAGTCATCTATAACACAAATCCTACTGATTTCACCAGTTTCATTATATTAGTTTCCCTTATACTTAGCCCATTTGTAATCTTACTTTGCTATAAATTCTAAATTGACATTGCATTAATAATGGAATTTTTCTCCTACTGAATGAACAGTTCTTAAAAGGGCCCAGTTCTTAATCAGTCTTATGAGTTTCCTTAGCCAAAGGCATGATCAATTATAGATATCCAGACTTGAGTAGATTTCTATAATTATGCTTCCAAGTGAAAGCAATTAGTCATATTAGAGTTATAACTTGATATACCACCATGTGCTTTTGCCCTCTTTCCCCTTCCCCAAATGTAAAAATAGAAGGTCTTACAAGCAATTCTTGAAGTGTATTTTGCAGTCTGTTATTCTGGTATATTAATTCTTAGTAGATCATCATACTTTTTAAGGTCATGACTGATAACATCGAAGCCTCAATAAAAATAAAATGGGGACTATTGTATACTGTAGGTGAAAGTGACCAGAATGTATAAGGTGACGTGAAAAAGATGGCCCTGCTGGTTAGCTGTTACCAGAGTAGTGTAGTAGTTTGAGCATTGGACTACAACTCTGGGGATTAGGATTCAACTCACTACTCAGTCAAGCAAACCCACTGTGTGACCTCAGGCATGTCACACTTTCTCAGACTCAGAAGAAAGGATTAACCTCCCCCCACCCCAAACAGTCTAGAAATATTAGTCAAACATTCAGTCCCAAAAGCTGTTTACTTATCCATAGGTCAATGTGACTAGTGTACATAAACCCTTATATATAAAAGGAAATACACACAGCGAGAGACATGCACAGTAGTGTGGCAAAAGACAGAGCTTAGTTTGCCCAAAAGAACCTAAAAGAAGCGCCAGCCCCTTCTACCACAGTGCCACAGTGCTGCTTTTGTTTTTGAAAACCAGGCAGAACAATGGCAGTGGCAGCTGCAGGAGTAACTGCCCCTCTAAAACACTACTGGAGTATTGCTCACTCTACAGAATGATTTAGCCATGGGCCATATAAAAATCGATAACTTTGGCCCCAAAATTCCCCTTTACTTATTCATGGGATTAACATATACATTAGTATATACTGCAGACTAGGACTGGATTTATTAAACCAAATCAGATCTGCAAGGGGAGCCTATGTGCAACTCCAAGGGTTGAGATCATTCAACTTTTTAAGGACAGTTAGTTTTGAGGCTTATAGCATTCAAGACCAAAGTTGGTCACTGAATAAAGTGTCAAACCTTAGAAAAGCAGCAGTGGTTTCATAATCCTTTCAGACTTTTCTAGCATCCAGGAAATGGCCTGCGACGTATTATAGGTGTCAAAGTATTCTTTTGCTTCTAAATGAACCTGAGAGTAAAATTGCTCCACCCAGTCTTCAGGATTAATCTTCAGATTGCTGGGTTTTGTTTTTGAGGAGGCGTATTGATAAGGGCAAAAACATGCTCACACAAACTATTTGTATGACTTTACTGAACTGAATGAACGGGCTTTAGCTTCGCTAACAACACTGCTTTGATGATATAAAAGACTGTGAGATTAGTCATGGTTAATGCCCAGAACTAAAGTAAACACTCAAAAGGGAAATTATTTTTCATATAACAGAGGATCAAATTACAGTAATACAGGACAAAATAGCACTCACGTATTTAATTAAGTGATTGCTTGATATAAGAATATTAATTATAAGCTCATCTAAATTCGTTTGTTTTCCCTTTAGATATATAAAAAAGAATTTGGACAGATACGCAACACAGGCATGCATTCCAAACATTAAAACAGGGTGAATAGACTAAAAATGTCATCAACTATAATTAATTAAATGTTGGGAAATTATATTAAATAATATCTTATTACAAAAGCAAGAAAACAAAATTAAAAACCATTGAGTTACAAAATTGTCAGTGAACTCAGTATGCTATCTGTATTGTCTCTGTTCTGTCTCTAAGAAAGTGTTCATGCTCCTGATGCCTCCAAATAAAAGCCGTCCGTTCTATCAGAAAGGGATTAGTGTGGGCTTACATGACCATGATTCTTTGATGCTGTTGTTTGAGATGGTTTTATAATTACGTTTTCTGAAGTTGCTGTCTTCAGTTCCTGTAGATACTTCATAGTAAAGAAAATTGGCATCAAACAACCTACACTTAGAGAAACCTGATCTCTATTTCATAGGCACCAGTGCAGTGGACCTATTACTACCATTTTAGAGCTTAATGTATGTATAGGTAATTAGCAGAAATGACGGGTTCGTACTAGATAATGTGTTTTATAATATTAGTGCTGTTAAGTTGAAGGAAAGCAAGCAATACATACGTCTCTGTGTGTAAAACACTCTGCTGTGCTTTTAAGATGTCATGATTTTATTTAAAGTACATCTCTTTGGGACCAAAATTTCAGCCTTACTTCAATTCTGGGTCAAATAGGAGTGCAGAAGAGCAACAAAGATGCCAGAACAAACCTTGTTTTTAAAGTAGAAAACAATAGTAATAATACAATGTAATAATTCAAAATGATTGTCTGTAGTAGATGCCATTTTTGCCAATAAAACTTTGGCATTTAGAGAGCAGTCTGCCATTACTATAAAAATGTATGAGATTCTTGTCCTTTACGTTTCAACATGCAGACCTGTGCTACATCTGTTGTAATAAAATTCCCTGTCTGGGAGAGATGGATATTGGATGATGTAGGGGTAAGGGTTGGCCAGAAATTGAAAGTTGCTGTTCTTTTTGGACTTTTGACCATGTTGGCTGAGGGTTTCTGACTGCTGTTTTTCTTGAATCTTTTCAAGCTTTGCTTTTATTTTTTTCTGGGTTTGAATCTAGACACAACGTATAGACATCACACGGACACTGTCATTTTGGATTTGAGATAATTAAAGAATAAAGAATAATTAAATTTAACAATGATGTGGAGATACGCATTTCCTTCAAGGAATAGTAGCAATAGGTAGAGGAACAAGGTTTATCTGCATCTTTCAGTCATACTAAAGTTGAATTCCTGACTTGCTCAGTTGTTCTCTTTCATGATGCTGGACAAGCACCAGTCCAAATTACCCCAATTTTCCAGGCTTCAGTAGACTTGTGGAATGTGCACATGTCAGATGCCAAATCACCCTAAAGTGACTTTCCTGTACAGAGTTTCAGCAGCAGTTTCTAAGCCACTCCAGAGTGTGTGCTAAGAGAGTTTCAGGGTTAAAGGCAAGGCGAGAGGGGAACATATCCCTAATGATTGATTAAAATGAAAACAATGCATATATTAGTGCTTTCCCATCACATTGACTCTTAGAGAGAATTAATTTCTTCAAAACTTTCAAATCTCAATGAATCTTGGCTCAGATGCAGCCACTAGTAAAAATGCAAAATAGCTGTGCTCAGTGTATTTTTGAAACTGGTTTCCAGCTTTAATTTCTTCACTTGATTGATTGGTATGGAAGGAATGCACCTGGTAGAAATTCCCAGCCTGGAAACCCAGAGGAAGTCACGTTGTCAGTGTGCCTGTTCTAGGAGGATGCAGGTAACAGACAGCTTAATCGTCATAAGAGTGTTGATTTTGAATTGCAGCCCTGCCTTTTTTACTCTTAGAAGTGGGTACTGCATTATTAAAGCCAGATGTATGTATAATGGTGTGTTTCAAAAAAAGGTATGCTAGGGATTAGATTGATAACCATCGGCTTCTGTTTTGTACTGAGGAGCCAAGGTACCTTGATGTTTTTCTGCCATGCATGAATATACATTTGTTTCCATGGTTTCTTTTAGAAAGGTAAACACAACAGATTCAGTGAGCCTAATCAATAAACTGTGCTCCATTGTTACCTAAGATGTCAGGAGAACATGAAATATGCAATCATAAAGGGCTGCAGAGAGGCAACAGGGTTGGTGAAGGAAGCCAAAAAGGAGCCCCAATGTAGTAAATGGACACACAAGGTCATTTTGTTCCATTGCTTTTGGGATGGGAGAAAGATATTATTTTCCTAGCTAGAGTATAAGGTTCACTGGTACAGCACAGTTATATAGATTCCTCTTTTTGATAATGAGCTGACTTTTTTTTTTAAAAAAGTTCATATATATACAACTCTTTACAGATGGAAGGCGGAAGACCTCCAAAAATACTCCTTCAGGCTTGTAAGGCCTTGTTTTAATTTCAGTGGTTGAAATAATGATAGTTGAAGGAGCAACAAAATAGGCAGTCTAAGTTCAGAATTCAAGTTGATGGCTTAAGCCTTCTGTTTTTGTAATTCTGAGTATGTAATACAATCTGAATACCAAACTGGGCATCCATTTTATGTTCTAGTTTTAAAACTCTCAATGTAACTTTTTGGCTTTGGTAATACAAATTATACAAAATGTTGTTTGTGTAGTGGAATCTTAGTAAGGACAGCACAAAATTCAGTAATTACCTGGCATGCTGAAGGCATTTGTCCATCTTGCAATGCTCGAACCATGTTATGAATCAGTTATTGTTTACTTCCAAAAGTTCTTCTCCAGTTAAGAAATTTAAGTGATACTCTTTGGATGTGCATTCAGCAAATCAAATGCATAAAGTCTGCTGTTTTGCACAGACGCATGGAAAGTTGTTAGTCCATCCATGCTGACATTTAATGCTTTAGCTGACATTAAAACTTAGCTCACTTTCTCCCCATGGGGACAAAGGTAGGGCAGAAATAAAGTTAATAATAATAATAGTAATAATAATAATAATAGTAACTCCAAAGCTCAATGAATGAGATCTTCTAGATCAGTGGTTCCAAGCTTTGGTCCTCCAGGTATTTTGCACTTCAGCTCCCACAATTCCTAACAACTGATATGGCTGGAATTTCTGGGAACTGAACTCCAAAAAGCCTGGAGGACTAAAGGTTGGGAACCACTGTTCTAGATAAATTGAGGCTTTGCATCTATACCTGTTTGCCTGGATGTAAGCCTTGTTGAACCCAGTGCAGTTTCTTTGTAAGTAGGTACACATAGGGTCAGACTGGAAATCTCACCTTTTTGAGTAAGATTGCCATTTTCAAGATCCGCCTAGTCAAAGCCATGGTATTCCCTGTAGTAACCTACAGATGTGAGAGCTGGACCTTAGGGAAGCCTGAGCAAAGGAAGATAGATGCTTTTGAACTGTGGTGTTGGAGGAAAGTTCTGAGAGTGCCTTGGACTGCGAGAAGATCCAACCAGTCCATCCTCCAGGAAATAAAGCCTGACTGCTCATTGGAGGGAAGGATACTAGAGACAAAGTTGAAGTACTTTGGCCACATCATGAGGAGACAGCAAAGCCCAGAGAAGGCAATTATGCTGGGGAAAGTGGAAGGTAAAAGGAAGAGGGGCCGACCAAGGGCAAGATGGATGGATGGCATCCTTGAAGTGACTGGACTGACCTTGAAGGAGCTGGGAGTAGTGACGGCCGACAGGGAGCTCTGGCGTGGGCTGGTCCATGAGGTCACGAAGAGTCGGAGACAACTGAACGAATGAACAACAACAATGGTGACTCTTCCTCCTTACTATTGCTGCCTTCAGAGAGCCAGCAGAACCCAGTCAAACATTTTAAAAGAAGAATGTGGCATCTGATGAGAGCAAAGTAGGGTCAAAATATCGGACATCAAAGCAAAAAAATTTCTCCCAACTCAGGAAGTGAAAAATGTGGACTTTTGTGATCCACTAAAGCTTAAATCAAGTAAATTACACTGGTTCTTAACATACCAGAAGTCTCTACTTTCTGAACACCTCAAAAGCATTTCTCTGTGTAAGAATATGTAAATATTTCTATGTAATATGAGGTGGCAGACTTATTTTGCCACCTCAACACTACCATCTAATACTTAATTCTGCTTTTCAATAGAAATTATTTCTTCTCCAGCTCAGAATTTTAAGGGATACATTCTGAATGTGTATTTAGATGACCAAGTGCATACACCTGCTATTTTGTAGGCACATCTACAAAATGGTTACTCTCTTTTTGATTAAATGCTCTAATGGCATGAACTGTGGGTGAAACTCAGAAAATGTCACTATTGATGTGAGACTCCTATGCAGAGGGAATATGTAGAAGAACAACTTTGAATAATCCTAATCCCTTTATCCCCTCAATTCCCACTAACATGTCTTACACGCTAATGAAAGTCTCCTAGTCCTTTGAGAGATTGAGAGGAATGCAAAGAACTAGTGGAATTGCTGAAAATGGCTGGAAGTGCTAAATATTGGTTGCTAATTTCTATGACAGAAGCCTTCCTTGGATGAGCTCCATTCATTGTGACCAAATAATCCAATACCTGGTATTCCTTGGTGGTCTCTCATTCAAGTTCTAATCAGGGCTGACTCCATTTAGTCTTTAAGTTATCAATTTGAATTATTTGAAGGAAGTGGAGTGCAGGATGTAATTTTAAGTAGAAAATAATATTGCAGCCACATGTTGAAAATGTCATGATGTTAGTCATCACCATTATCATATCCAGGGATTTGCTGCTCTATTAAACCACTTCTATGTTCTGTAGGTTCTTTCAGGTTTTAAAATTGAATCTAACTTAATAGGTGTCTTTTTTAAAAGGGCGTCTTTCTAATCAGAAAACAGCTCACAGCAACAGCTGTTTTCAGTTATAATCGTGTGCTGCTTTCCACCACCATCTTTTTCCAAAGAAGTAACTTTACATACCTAAGATATGGCATAAAAGATGCACAATAACTGCTGAGAGCATTTCATCAAGATGGACAGAGGAGATCGCCTCCTGTAGAGGTTCATGACTAAAGCCATTTCTTTTATGCTGTATTGCTAAGCATTTGCCTTTTAAAAAGGGAAGTGCTATCTGTAAATTTCCTGTGAAGAAATTCTGTTTTTAACAGATCAGATGCCTGTTAGAAGATGAAGAACCATTCTTTACTTTCTTGTTTTTGACAAAACATGAAAGGATATTATCTGTATTGCTAAATATGGCAGATTATACATGTGCAATATTCTTTTCCCTTCTTACTAGGCATCCTTTTCCCTTCTTACTAGGCATCCCTTCTTACTAGGCATCCTTACTAGGCATCCTTTTTTACCTAACAGAAGTTATACACTGTTAATACAGGCTTGATATCACCTAAAGCAGTGTTTCTTAGCCTTCTTAATGCTGCAACCTTTAATACAGTTCCTCATGTTGTGGTGACCCCCAACCATAAAATTATTTTCGTTGCTACTTCATAACTGTAATTTTGCTACTGTTATGAATCGTAATGTAATATTGGATATGCAGGATGTATTTTCAGTCACTGGACCAAATTTGGCAGAAATACCTGTTATGCCCAAATTTGAATACTGGTGGGGTTGGGGGGAGGGGACTGATTTTGTCATTTGGGAGTTGTAGTTGAAGAGATTTATAGTTAACCTACAATCAAAGAGCATTCTGAACTCCACCAACGATGGAATAGAACCAAACTTGGCACACAGAACTCCCGCGATCAACAGAAAATACTGGAAGGGTTTGGTGGGCACTGACCTTGATTTTTGGAGTTGTAGTTCACCTACATCCAGAGAGCACTGTGGACTCAAACAATGATGGATCTGAACCAAACTTGTCAGGAATACTCAATTGGCCCAAATGTGAACACTGGTGGAGTTTGGGGAAAATAGACTTTGACATTTGGGAGTTCACTTACAATCAAAGAACATTCTGAATCCCAACAACAATAGAAGTGGGCCAACTTTCCCACACAGAACCCCCATGACCAACAGAGAATGCAATTTTATGATTGTCTTGGCAACCCCTCTGACACCCCCTCACAACACCCCCCCCCCAAGGTGTCCTGACCCCCAGGTTGAGAAATGCTGACCTGAAGCAAAATTGGGAGAATATATAGTGAGTTCCATGCCAACATTTAATCTGATGTTTAAGGAGCTATCCATGTTATTTAAGATACCAGAATCTATTCTGGAATTAGAGTTAGGCATTTCTGATAGCACCTTGAAAGTTGAAACAAAAAATCATGGTGGGGTATATGCCACCAACACCATTCAGGGATTAGACTGGCAAGAAGAGATTAACGTGTATGAGTGAACTAGTCCCGTAATGTGGCCAAATCCATTGCAAATCGGTGTGTGATAGGTGATGAATAAAAATAATGAAACAAAAAAGGGAAATGTTTATTTTAGATAAGAAATAGAGAAGTATAGCAACTGTGTCTTACCAGTCTTTCATAGGTGTGGAAAAGAGGAAGGAATCAGAACTCTTGTACTTTGTTTAGAAAGTCACCTGTTTGCAGATAGTTAAACCCAGAATTTATTATATCTATTATATCTAAACTTGATTTTAGATACCTAGTTAACTGGATAAGCAGTATAAACATGAAAGGCATTGCAGACTACTTCAACCAGAGAAGTCAGCCATAGCAGAGCACCTGATGAACCAACTTGGACACAGCATATTATTTGAGAACACAGAAGTGCTGGACCACTCTCACAACCACCATGTCAGACTACACAGAGAAGCCATTGAAATCCACAAGCATGTGGACAATTTCAACAGGAAGGAAGAAACCATGAAAATGAACAAAATCTGGCTATCAGTATTAAAAAACTCAAAAATTACAACAGCAAAACAACAGAGAGTAAACAATCAGGCACATCAAATCACTCTCAACAAAAGATTCCCCCCAGGCACTTCCAAGCCATTAAATGCTAATAAAGGTGGTCAGCTGAAACATACACACCTAGCTCCAGCAGACAAAGGTCCTTTGTCCCACCACAGATATATAAACCCATTTTCCTACTTCCAACAGACCTCACTACCTCCGAGGATGCTTGCCATAGATGCAGGTGAAACGTCAGGAGAAAATGCCTCTAGAACATGGCCATATAGCCCGGAAAAAGCTACAACAACCCAGTATAAAGATTAATTTTCTATTTATTTATACATGTGCTAACCATGTGCCTATCTGCAGCAACAACAAGAAAATGCCAGCAATCATTTTGTGCTGTTAGTAAAGCAAATCCAAGCTCTGTGAGAGCAGCGTTTTCTAGAATGAAGCAGAGTGTTTGAGGATTAGGACATCTGTGGAGATACCAAGATGCTTGTTCAAGCTATTGTCCAACTCTATTCTGTGCTTGCAAAACATGTACCCTCTATACCACTCTTGACTTCTGGAATGATTCCTTCAGTGTTGCCTTCTAAAAAAAATCCTGCAAACCTTTTGGGAAGACAGGCAGACAAATATCAGCGTTCTGGAACAAGCAAAGATCACCAGCATTGAAGAGATTATTCCCTGCCACCAACTTTGCTGAACTGGCTCTGTTGTCTGAATACTCAGTCACCATCTTTACTTTCAGCACAAGAATGGCAAAGGGAATGTCAGTGGACAGCAAAAGAAATTTAAATACGGGCTTAAAGCTAATCTGGCCCTCGAGCTCTCTAACTGGAGGTCAGTTGTTTCCAATAGTGCTGTGAATTTTGAAGAGGCAAAGATAGAGAACAAAAGGGAGAAATGTGCCAAGAGGAAAGCATGTCGAGCAAATATTTGTCATGAACACCTCCCATCTGGAAATCTATGTCCTCATTGTGATAGACCATACAGATCCAGAATAGGCCTCTATAGTCATTTATAGACCTATCAAGACTCTACCCTTGGAAGACAATCATACTCGGCCATAAGGGATTGCCTGTGATGATGATGATGAATGTCTACTTCACAGAGATATTTATTTCAGAAAGTTCTTTTAAATTATTTCACAGCTATGCAGTCTTTAGGTTGCAAACATTCAATTTTATGAAAACCAATTGATCAGCATAATTTTGTAGATAGCACGTGTTTTTGTAGACCTGTTTTATTTAATTTTGCATACTTACTCTGTATAAACATTAGCCTATTGAATCATTCTGTTGCCAAGTGACATAACTTCTTCTTCCACACTTCATTATGTGACTCGTATTGCACACTCTTACACTTAAACTTGTCTTTACCAGAAGAGCGTTGTCCATTCTGAACTCACATTATGCTTTGACCTCTTGCATGAAGAACATTAGTTAGACACAGCTGTATGCAGTAAACTGTCACTAGGTTCAGCTAAATTTACTGCCCTCTCCTTAAAAGAGAATCTTGATGGATAATCACTATGGTAGTTACTTGTTTATTTGGCTCTTTTTAAGTGCAAAGTACTTTACTATCCTTATCTTGCTTGTCCTTGAAATCACCCCTGTGTTGCTGCTATTACTATTTTGAATATATGCAGCAGAGACTTGTGAGATCATGACTTGCCTAAGACCACCCGGTTTGTCCTTCCTTTAGCTGAACTTAAAACCCAACTCACCTTACTCAAACTCCAATACTGCACTAATCATAGCATCCCACATTACTCAAAACTTTGAAAAGTTCTTTTACATAATAATACATCAATATTTCTAAGAAAATAATGAAGCAGACTCCCCCACCCACAACACCACCCTTTTGCAATCTACTTCCATTTTCAACAAAAAAGTTGCTGCTTCTTTTCTTGTTGTGGGTCACTTTAGCAGGAAATGGTATACCATCCCCATACATTCAGACTTACAAATCTTCTGTGCACATTTACTTGGGTAGAAGAGTTATTTAATTTAGCAATTGGGTAGTATATATATGGGAATAAGCAGTTCAGATGCATTTGCCAGGGTGGGTAGAATGTAATCCTGGGCCTGCATGTGATCCCAAGGGCATTCTGTGGCCCTGTGTTCATGGAGTGCAGTAAATGAAGTGCAGGCTCAGTAGACTTTTAGAACCCAGTAAGGTTCTTCTTATGTTTTGCTTCTCAATTTGGCTATAGAGTAGTAAAGCTCTGAAAAAGTAGGAAGACATTATTTCCTCCCATCTCCCAGGCAACTCTGCATCTGTATGCTTGTCCACTATGCCCTGCTTCATGTACAGAGGAAGAATTGTTGGAGGTTACAGACAATGCCGTTGCTGTTGCCCGTTTTTAGTCGAAAGATATTTAGCTGCTTATTTATTTATTTACTTTATTTGTACTTGAGACGAAGGTGGGAGTGAGAGCAGGGCCTCCCCAGACAATCTTAACGTCTTCGATGGTTTGTAAGGGGAGATACATTCGGACAGGTAAATTGGGCCAGAACCATTTAGGGCTTTATAGGCCAAAGCCCCCGGTGGTGCAGTGGGTTAAAGCACTGAGCTGCTGAGCTTGTTGATCGAAAGGTCGCAGGTTCGATTCCGGGGAGTGGCGTGAGCTTCCGCTGTCAGCCCTAGCTTCTGCCAACCTAGCAGTTCGAAAACATGCAAATGTGAGTAGATCAATAGGTACCGCTCCGGCGGGAAGGTAACGGCGCTCCATGCAGTCATGCTGGCCTCATGACCTTGGAGGTGTCTACGGACAACGCTGGTTCTTCGGTTTAGAAATGGAGATGAGCACCACACCCCAGAGTCAGACATGACTGGACTTAATGTCAGGGGACTACCTTTACCTTTACCTAGGCCAAAGCCAGCACTTTGAATTGGACCCGGTAGTAAACTGGTAGCCAGTGGAGCTGGTGCAACAGAAGAGTTGTATGCTCTCTGAGTGCCGTTCCTGTAAGCAACCTGGCTGCTGCCGGTTTGACCATTTGAAGCTTCTGAGCAGTCTTCAAAGGCAATCCTACGTAGAGAGCATTGCATTAATCTATACGGGATGTAACCAGAGCGTGGATTACCATGGTCAAGTCAGACTTCCCAAGGTACGGGCGCAGCTGGAACACAAGTTTTAACTGTGCAAATGCTCCCTGGTCACCGCCAAACCTGGGGTACCAGGCTCAGCGATGAATCCAGGATCACACCCAAGCTGTGAATCTGCGTCTTCAGGGGGAGTGTAACGCCATCCAACACTGGCTGTAACCCTATTCCCTGTTTGGCCTTGCGCCTGACCAGGAGTACCTCTGTCTTGTGTGGATTCAATTTCAATTTATTAGCCCTCATCCAGACCGTCAAGCGGCCAAGCACTGGTTCAGGACCTGAACAGCCTCCTTAGTAGCAGGTGGGAAGGAGTGACAGAGTTGGACATCATCTGCGTACAGATGACACCGCACCCCGAAACTCCGGGTGATCTCCCCCAGTGGCTTCATGTATATGTTGAACAACATGGGGGACAGTATTGAACCCTGAGGAACCCCACAAGACAATGGTTGTGGGGTAAAACAGTGCCCCCGAGACCCATTCTGACGAGGCATCCCAGAAGGATACCATGGTTGATGGTATCAAAGGCCGCTGAGAGGTCCAGCAGAACTAACAGGGACACACTCCCCCTGTCTAGCTCCCGGCGTAGATCATCAACTAAGGCGAACAAGGCTGTCTCTGTACCATGCCATGGTCTAAAACCAGACTGTGCCGGATCTAGATAATCCGTGTCTTCCAAGAGTACCTGGAGTTGTGAGGCTACCACATGTTCCAGGACTTTGCCCAAAAAGGGGAGATTGGAAACAGGCCGATAGTTGACGAACTGAGTGGAATCCAGTGATTTTTTTTTCCAACAGCGGTTTTATCACAGCTTGTTTTAAGCTCGCTAGAATATTGCCTTCCCAAAGGGAGGCATTAACCACCACCTTTACCCACTCAGACAATCCCCCTCTGGCCTCCTTTAAAAGCCAGGATGGGCAGGGGTCTAGGATGCATGTGGTTGCCCTCATTCCTCCAAGTATCTTGTCCACATCCTCAGGTTTCACCAATTGAAATGAATCCATTAAAATGGGACAAGCAGGTGCTCGTGATACATCCTCAGAGACTGCCATTAACATGGTGTCCACACCAGAATGGATCAAAGTGCCTTTGTCCACAAAGAACCGAGCAAATGCTTCACAGTGAGCTGCTGAGTTGTCAGGGCTCCCATCCTGAGAGGCGGGATTTAATAGGCCTCTGACAACTCGAAGCAGCTCTTCTGGGCACTTGTACTCCTTCTATTTTTATTGGATTTATACTAATTTATGCAATGCTTTTGATACAAAATAAAATCTCCTCTCTCTGGATGATCTATTGTCATACTGTATTGTCTGAATGGATTCTGTTTAGAAGCTTCACTTTGAGAGAAAATGGCTCAACAGGAAAGGGGTTCATTTGGAATAGCTAGTCACATACAATTCTTTCATTGATCTTTGTAGGTTAAAGATATACATCACAAAGAACAGCAGAGTATTCCTGGAGTACAAAGTGAGACTAGAAGAAATAGCTATCACTTTCCAAAAAAAGAAATGTGCCCATACTCATTCATACTCATTGTAGGAAGTTACTTGAAAGTGCACAATAGTAATAATGGTTTCATAGGCTTCATAAAACTTTTATACCTAGGATAAGGAAAGCACATACTTATCTAATGGAAAAAGTAAGAAAGAAACACCAGTGGGGCCATTTTTGATACAAGCCTGTATGCATTTAACTTAGACACTTGTGTTTTTACTGATTGACTATATAGTGACATTAATGCCACTGAAGAGCTCTTCAACCTGATTGAATGACCTACTGTTCTTTTTGCCTGGGAGAAGTGTTGTGATAGATTCACAGTGCACTTCCTTATTTCAAAAAGCAAGGAGGCCCTATCCCAAAGAGCACAATGATTTATGAGAAGCTCTGCTGTAGTTTAGCTTGATTACTGGGGCAGAAAAAAGGTATTATCGTAGCTTTGGTAGCAGAGCATATTGGATGAGAGGAGAATTTGAAACTTATCAAAGAGAAGGGAACATTTTAGAGACTGAGTCCGGGAACATATTCCCTGCAGATATGGGGGTCATACTGTATTGTCTGACTGGCAATAGTTGACCAGGCTTTTGGATAGGATTTGGGTTGTCTGCAGATCCCTACTGTCCCCTAACAGTCCGCCACTGAAGTGCCTGGATGGACTTTGCTTAGTTTCCAAAAGGGGACTAGATCAATAATGTTCAGGATGATATGAAGGTAGAGTTTGAGGTTCACCTCTAAGCCCTTGTAAAAAGTGGGTTTCCCATATCTACTATATATCAGCATTTACACAATGTTGAAGGCAGAAGAGTGTGTTACAGTTGTCTGTGAACAACCAAGTAGCCTGGTGCAGAAACTTTCAAGTAAATAACAATATTAATATTAGGGCTTTGGAAAATCCCTTTTAGTCTGCAAATTCCTCCCCTCATCTAGTATGCATGGAACAAATAGGGCCTATAAGAAAATTTTGTTAGAGGGGAGAGCTTTCATTCCAGTCACTTCATTCCTCCTCACCCCACCCAGCCTCTTGTTCTCAATATCTTCCCTCATAAACACACACATCAGTTAATTTACTGTACCTAATGAGCATTAACTATATGTGCTTTTACTTCATTTATTTCTTTTCTCTTTTAGGAATACACCCCACCCCAAATATTCCTGCAAATCCTAAATGCTAATAGTTCCCTCTTAAGTAAAAAATTGTGATTTTTGAGCCTACTGCAAACCTATCACCCTCCCCAATACTCCACCATTCCCCTGGCAAAGCACTGAAAGCATTTCACAAAAATCTGAAAACAAAGCACTGGTAAAAAATCTATTTCCAGCAGAAATGCAGTCTCAGGCATATGCTCATCTGCAATTTCTTATTAGGAACTTTTCCAAGCTTGTTTATGACCCATCTTGTTTTGTTGCAGGGCTGTCTGGCTGCATAAAATCGGACTTTATGCCTGGGCATTGGAACAGAGAGTGGTGGCAAATAATGTATGCAACATTTACATGCAACTGCATGTGAATGTTGGTAGCAAATTGACTTTTTACACTTTTTCATTTGTTTGTGGAAATGGTAGTAGGCCGTGTATTGCTGTTTTCAGTGCTTCTGTGTATAGTGCCAGACATAGCATTGTAACTATATCTTAGAGTTAGTTTCCTAGTGATGCACATTTTTTTTCATTTCTATAATTATTTGGATACAGCAGTAGAATACATAATATGTTTGGACCTCTTAGAACCTTGCATTTTTGGGATTCATTTTCAAAAAGATTTGTAATGGGTTGAAGTTTGCAAGCTTTTAAATTAATTTTTGTAGACTATGGCCTGAGTTGGTTCACACTCACAGATGTTTAGGTTCTTACTGAAAAATAGGAGGGCCAAAATCAGTATTAGGTAGAGCAAGTGTTAATACCAAGAGGACAAATAATGTGAATAAACTGTTGCATGCCACATTAGAGCATTAGAGTAGTAATACTTGTCTTTCATTGTCTTACATTTTTCAGTAGTGTCAATTCACAATCACAAATGTATAGAAATGAAGGTAAAGGAAATCATAGCTGTTCTTGTGTGGACTAATCCAAGGCTTCTACATATCAGAAAAGATTATTAATATGACCCAAACTAGTATTCCACAATAGCAGAAAAGTTTGGAAAGACCATGTATATGGTTTTATATTCAAGGTATCTAGTTCTCTCAGTCAGCACTTTTTCTCATCTGTCTTCTTCATCCTCCTCCTCCTCCTTAAAAAAAAACAACACAGCCATAAAGATGTATATTGGAAGAACCAGAACACTTTTCCTTTTCCTCCAGAACCTTTTCTGCCACAAATAGATAAATGCAGCTAGGACTTTCCAAACCCTTTTTTGACAGATGGGGAAAAGAGGTGGGCATTTGTTGGTATCTGGCTCTACTGTTTGGCTTCATCTTCATGACAAATGTTAGAAGTAAAATGTATAGCACAAGTAAAAATAATGCAAATGCCACATGTAAAGATGAAAGTCCTAGCTTATTGAAAGCATTGTTTGCATTTTGTAAAAACTTGTCTTTGGGATCAAGCTTTCAGAGAATAGTGCAGTTCAATAACAGATTTGGAATATATGCAATGACTGTGGAACGTCTTTGGACTAGGATTATGGATGCCATTATTTATATTCAGTGTAATGTTTTTAGATGTTTTAAATGCTTAATATGTATTAATTTTAATTTCATTTTAATGTTACTGGAATTGTATGTGTTTTAAGACATTGAATAAATTGCCTATAGGTAAGCCACCTTGAGTCTCCTTCGGGATAGAGAAAGGCAGGATATAAATAGGGTAAATAAATAAAATATTTTTTTCTCAGCCCACATATTGTCAAAGTGAAAAGACTTGCATAGAAAATAATAATTCATTTTAGGCACTATTTGCATTTTTTCTCAGCCTACCTAATGCCAAAGGGAAAAAACCTGAGTGGGAAATAATAATTCATTTTATTCACATCAGTTTTCTTGTTGGACTACAATCCCATATCCAGGATATACCATAGTATTTGGCAGAAGAATGAAACTGATTTTGTTATAGTGTTCTTGTTTTTCTGCATTGTGGGTGTCTCCTCCCTTCCTCAGCTAAGCTGGCTTCTGTCCCATTGGCATATCTCCTCCTTTCTTCATTGCCTGGAACATTAAAGTACAGGATTGTTCACCTATGAATAAAAACCTTTGCTTGTACATCTTTGATACAGTCACCTTTTTGTCTTCTCATCTCAGATGGGTAAGTTAGCCAGAATTTACTTGCACTCAAAAATCCTGAGAACGTCCTCCACGTTGTACACCTTAATTGCTTGTTTCCTACTATATTCACTCAATAACCTTAGAAAAGGCAAGATGCTATTTCGGACTTCCTTAGGCTATAATTCTAGAGTTCAACTGTTGCTATAACCTTTTGCTTACTCTGATGAATAGTTAGACAATCCTCTTAAATATAGAATAAGGTTTTGAAGTTTTGGCACATGTTTTATTCTCATGTCTTACCATTCAGTGTCCTACAAATGCTGAATCCATGATACCTGTAGAATCTCAAGTTTTACCTAGGTGCCCAATGTGCAATGTTTACTTTATTTTAAAGTAAAAGTAAATTAAAAACCCTTTATTTTTAAAGTAATATGCCAATTTTAAATGTAATTTCCCTGAACTAAATTTAGCAATTGAAACTAACATAATAACAAACATTTCTTATGTGTAACCCACACTTTTGATTTAAAATGTAGAATCTTGTGACATTTTGTTGATGGGATTCCCCCCTGCCATGCCATTTTTATTCATAGATGACACTTCAAGTGTAGCATTCCACACACATCTTTGCTCCAGTAAAAAGCATATTCTCTTATATGAAGTCCTGGCATTAACTGAGCAGAAAAAGAACATATTTCTCATGAGATATATAAATACAAGTTTTCTGCAACTTAATGAGTATGGGTTTGAGGGACCAAAGGAGGCTTGGGTTTTTAATCCCCCAGAAACACTGAACTTGTGCTGTAATGTGGCAGGGACAGGAAAGATTATCTCTCTCCTCTTCATTCCTTCATACTATTACAAACACTAGGAAATCAATATTTCTGTCACCTCCTATAATTTTCTTCCCTAGATGTATATATATATTAGTAATCCTCTGGGCCAGAAGCTTTGTAGTCAGCCCCAAATCAATTATCTTAATTAAATGAGATACTTCAGTTTATTTTCATATTGACAGATGACAAATGGAATGTAGATATGAATTCTGGCCCATTATTTTGACTCTCTTATGTATCTTATGCATAATTGTATACTCATCTTCTATTGCTTTGCATTGGAACGGCAATGTTCAAAAGTTCATTTAAATTCAGATCGTTTGTCTGAACAAATGCAGCAACCTCTTATAAACAAAGTTTAATATATTTTTAAAATACTTTAATTTCCTCATTTGTAAACATTAAAAGCTTACTTTGGTATCTTGTTGAATTAGTACTTTGGAGAATTCAGACTGTTGATCCTTATGGTTGTAAAAAGATTATCCTTTAATTCCTTGAAGTAACTAGCAGTATTACTTCTATAGTTGCAGTGTGGCTTCTATAGTTGCAGTGTGGTCTCCAGTTATCTTGAAATCCATAGGATTTATTTCTGAATAAAATACTGCTGTTGTAGACATTCAGATAGGTAATTTCTACAAAGTCACCCCTCCAGCTATAGTTTGTTGTTGTCATGTGCCTTCAGATTGTTTCTGACTTATGATGAATCAATCTAGGGTTTCCTTGGCAAGAGTTGTTCAATGGTAGTTTGCCATTGCTTTTCTCTGAGATGGAGAGGATGTGACCTGTCCAAGATCACTTGCTGGGCGCAGTAGGAACATGAGTCCTGCTCCCTACAGTCGTAGTCCAGATTGCAAACCACTGGCTTTCCAGTTGTAGTGCCCCCAGCCTACCTCCAAATCTCTCCCCGTTCCTAGATTTCCCCCAACATCGAAGATTAGGTATGTGGACATTATAGGATGCTACATAGGACAATGGGAGGAAAAGCCATCTTCTTGTTTTTAATTTATGCAGGGAAAGTTAGGAGAGACAGACTTGTGAGTTTGGACACATGAAAAATACATTTATAAGTTATGTGTTAAAGTTCTTACCAGACAATATAGAATCATACTTCCATGGGGTAGTGCAAACATTGCATTGCATAGTACTTGCAAATATATTGCTAGTACCTTATACTAACAAATCTCTAGGTTAGAATTTTTTAATTTTTCAATACACAGGTTAATTCATAATGAGGATTTGGTACGTTTTTGTCAATTGACAAGTTTCTAGAAATACTCTGGTAAGCTATAAACGATGGAATGTAATCTTTCTTGACATAGTTGAATTTACAATGTCACAGAAGGAGTTAATAAGAAAAATGGAACCTTGTCTAGTTAGTGTGAACAGTACATTTTTGGCAACTAGAAAGAATATGTACTGTGGCTATTTCTTAACTTTCAAGTGGTAGTTGAGAAGACAGTCCTTAGTTTGGTCTGTGTTCTGTCAATGTTCATACAATTAAATTAGTGTTAGAGATGGGTCTTTGCCATCTTATGAGACAACTCAGACTACCTCAGATTCTGCTGATCCTTATGGACTCATAATGTTGGAGGTAACTCTGATGGTAATCTAAACCAAAAATCTAGAGTAGAAAAGGAATCCACAGGTAAGTCATCCTTGAAAGGTGGCAATCAAACCTCTGTTTAAAAGATTCAAATGAACTTGTCATCTTCCATGATAGAATATTCAATTGTTGAGCATCTCTTACCAGCAGGCCATTTACCTTAATGTTTTCCATCTTTCCACTGAGAGCCCTTCAGATATTTAATGATGATTATAATACCAGCTTTTACCCTTCTCTTCTTCAGGCTAAATATACTAATCTGTTTCAGTTTCACCTGTTCTCTGTCAAGCTTGCTTTCTAAAACATTTACCATACTCGTCCCTTCGTCTAAGTAAGTCATTTATAAAGCTGTTGGACAAAATTGGGTCAAAACCTCAAGACATCCTGCTTGCAGTGTCTTTCCAGAATGAGTAATCACTGCTGAGAATTTATGTTTTGTCCAGTTACACATGCATGAGACTTTCTCAAAAACCTTATTGAAATTGAAATGCCTGGATTCACATAATTTCCTCATCTGCCTAGTTTGGGCCTCTGTTTTGAAGATACACAAAAGGAATAACCTAGCAAGACCAAGAAGATCAGTCTCACATCTCCTTAGGAGTAATTCTCATTTGAAAATTTACCTTGCTTGTGGGCAAAGGATTTTGTCTTCCACAAGAGCTATACATGGAATGGATTCTTTTAGATTACAAACCATGCTGTGGAATGATTTTTTGCAGAATTAATCTACTATTTGTGCTATTATTTAAAATTTAACAATTTGGATACACATTGAAATACAGATGGAGATAGTGTTCTGCAAGGCTGTGTTTATGATTTTGTTCATGGTGACCTTATCATTTCCATGTTAAGCTTACTGCCATCACTATTTTTGATAAAAGTGTAGGCAGCGTGTGGGAAGGGAACAGGTGCTGTAGTGCTGTCAGAGTGGAAATACTGGGAGAAAGCACTTTAAAAAGATGTTTGGCCATATTTGGTGCACTCACTTTGCATGGTAAGGCTGAAATCAGATGATCCGACCAAATCATAATCCCCATTAACTGAGGTATCTGTTCCCTTGTCCTATGACGTCCACAGCTTAATTTATTTTTTGTTGCTTTGATCAAGTGTACCTGAATGGGAAAACAAAACAGATCTAGTAGTTTGCAGCTAAGATTTAGAAGGAAGGTTTTCTCAAATAATAGTTGGCTTCTTCAGGTTATAATTTGATTAAATTAGTTGACAATTGATTCATGTGTGTGTAGAGAGCTTGACATTTTGTGCTGGTTCCAGTGTTGTTCAGTATTTTTATAATTTGACTTGAGGGAACAAGTAAAGGGGATGATAATAAGATTTAAAGTTAGAATAGCTAGTAGCTCAGAATATAGGATTCAATATGATTTGATCAGAATTAGATAATTGGCCTTAAACCAACAAAATGATTTTCAATTGGCATAAATGAAGGGCTTTACATTTATTCAGGGAAAACAAGATGCACAGAAATAGAATGGGAAACAAGCCTATAGTAGATTTGAAAAGGATTTGGTATTACATGACCAATTAAACACTGTGGATGTGATGTCAAAAATTTACACAGTTGCATTTATAGATGAACAGCAGGCCTGATTATTATGAGCATGGTTTCATTGATGCACAAACAGCTTTTAATGCCATAGGATTTCTCTGGAGAAACTAGTGATGCCTATGGAAGTTCCACTGGAAGCTCCATAGACTTGTGCTGGAGTCTAGAGTGAACACTTCTCTAGTCATTTTCTAGATGCTTTGGCTGAAATGCTTTGGCCGAAAACCCAAGATGTAGTTCATTTCAGGTAAGAAAAATAGGATTTCAGATTATGTGAAGATCATATTACACAAAGGATCTTGGAATTGATCCTTCATGTAATACACCAATCTACTATATACGTAGCATCCAGATTAAGGAAAATAACAGTCATAGAATGACACCTTCAGAGTTTTGATGGACATTTGTAATGAATGCTATGAGTGACAGGAGATTTTTAAAAATGAACCAAGAGCTGCCTTCCAACTACACTGTTTCTATTTTATCATTCAGTCTACTTTATCAGTCATATTGGAGAGAAACCTCTATAGTCTGATATTCCTCATTATCTTTACCAGGAGTAGAGAACTGCTTTTAACCTGAGTGAAATCTAATTTCCAAGAAACTCGGGGGAAGCATTCCAATGGTACATAGCCAAAGGCAAAGTTTAGAATAAAAATACAAGCATATTTTATTTTACAGCATCTATTGCTAGTAACTAAGCCTTAGGAGGAAAAATATCAGTCTTTTAGAATAAGGAGGGAAATCTACCTGGAAGCTGGAAAACTACCAAACAGTGATAGCATGGGAATAGGGGAATGGCTGCTTCCAGAACACCAGGGGGACAGATTTTGCTTCAGGGCCTGAGGTTATGCACCTCTGCTTCCAATTATATAATTCACATAGAGATCTAAATTCAGTCTAGCTCGACAGTTTTCCTCTGACACTTTATGTTTTTAGATCTCGGAGTATTGTGCTCCATTGAAAAGAATAAGTCACTTTTACAGGTCACTAAAAAAAACTTGTTATATAATGTGTAGCTAAACTGAAGGAGCTAAAATCTCTTTCAGTTACACTTTATTGCTTTTCTTCTTTGTGCAGCAACATTACCTGTCTACTGCACTTATTTCCAGTTTTGATCAGACAGATTCTTGTAAGAGGAATAATTATTTTTCTCCTTTCTCCAGATTTTTGTTTGAAAAGTAAAAGCAGTTCATGTCCTGAGATATCATGGTACATACAATCCTCAATTTGTCAGGAGCTTTCAGATGTTTATGAACTTTGTCCTTGGAGTATCTCTATAAAGAGGGCAACTATGATTCCTGTTTCACAAAGTAGGGACTGATGTGATGAATTACAGAAAACTTTCTTTTAAAACCTTATAGCAAAAATGGTGTTTGAACCCAGACCTACTACACTTCGGTCCATTTCTAGTCCCTTGATTGTTTTTCTGTTTTAATGCTCATGCAGTGAGCATTTGATATCTGCTGTTTTTTCCCCAGGACATTTCCCATCCCCCTGTGGATACCAAAGTCTTTGGATGCTCAAGCCCTCTTTTATACAATGCCATCGTAAAATGGAAAATAGAAACTCAAGGTTTGGCTTTGGGAATATTTGGGAATATTTTAAATTGAGGATGGTTGAATCCAGAGATATATAATCCAAGGACATGGAGGGCCAATTTTATGTAATTTGACCAAAGTTATTATTGTATGTTTATGGTTGTTTAACTTTAATAATTTGCTATCTCACAATTTCCTTGACAGAATAAATACTTCACTTTAGAAATGTTCCCTTTTAGAAAAGTGTTACTTTTACTTTTCAGAATATAGAAATACCAACCTAAGAGATTGAATTCATACAAGGAACCCAACAGGAGAATTGATTTATTTTTTTTAGGGGCAGCAGTGGGGCTTAGTAAATGTGTTCATGAAGGAGATGATATAGTGACATTGCCAAAAGCAGCCATATGGTTTCTGTACAACGTTGGTATAATTTATTATTTGTTAGTAAGGGGTATGATTAACCTCTGTGAAGTTTTTTTAGTATCTAACCACAGCCTTGTAGTATTTGTGTGCTGCTGTAGTAATGTTCCCTCTACTTAGGAGGTTGCAACTGTGGCATGCATAATAAGTTAGATGAGTTCAAGTGGCAAGGTGCTAAAATTGTAATTATTTCTTGCAGTATTCAAATACGTAGAGATGATTCTGGGTCTAATATAAGAAACACATACTTCCTTATGTAACATATAAGTTAAGACAGGTTGACAGCATTGTTAGCTTTTGAGATCATTCAATATTCTCAAATAAAGGCTACATGGTTGATGTTTTTAAGGCCTGTTGGACAATTATAGTGTTGTAGTAGAGTCTGTTGGCAACTCTGCAACTGGTAGTAGGAGTGTCAGAGGAGGGAAAAGAGGTATTCAGGAACTAGATGAGGAACAGCAGAGGAAGAGGATCCGGGAGATACTTATGTCACCCACTGATGAAAAATCCTTCGAGGGGTTTTCCGAGAGTGAAATGAATGTGGAGAAGGAAGGAGATACAGTAGATGTGAATAGGGGAACTCAGAGGATTACTCAAGAGCAGGAGTCAGACGAAGAGTGTCAAAGAAAGAAGATCCGGGAGATACTTACTGCTCCCACGGAAGAAGAGGATTTCATGGGTTTTTCTGGGAATTATGGGTCTGGGAGTGATGGGGATGAGGAGGAAGCACTAGATTGGACCAAGGTACAAGAGGTTCAGAATGTGTGCACTCAACCAACATCCAGTGACACATTTGCGGGGTTTTCTGGTGGTGGGGATTGGCAATCGGGTGATACTGTAGAATCCTGGGGAGACCTAAGTCTTGACAAGAGGTGGAAGAGTTGGAGGGATGGGCGTTGGCGCTCAGCTGTGGAAGCTAAACCAGCTGAGAGTGATGAGGACAGGGTGGAGGGCAGCTCATCATCGGATGATGAGTTGTGCGATAAAAGTAGGCACTGAATTGTTAGAACTTTGCAGTAGGCAAAGTGTTGGTTTCGTACCTTGGGTCTTGTCGCTGCTGCTTTCCTGTTGGGCTTGGGTCCTGGATCTGCAGGTTGCTGTTTTGCTTCATGTACTGACCGTCTTGGATTCTCGTAAGTGCGGATTTCCCCTCTCCTTGACTTCAGACTGCTTTTGACAAGGACGACGCTGCTTTGTGGACTTTGGAACCTTTCAACTTTGGACTGCATTTGGACGACAGCTCTTCTTCACGGCTCTTTGTTTCATTGTTTTCCTTTTACTGTGTGATTTTGGGGTGCTTTGGAAGAACTCCTGTTTAATCCGGGGGTTTTGCCAGGATAATCCGGATTATTGACTAAGTTTGTTTTTCAAGCTAGAAATTGCTACAACTTTTGAGTTTTGACCAGAGGCACTGAAGCAAGTGTCTCTGCGTCCTGTTTACTTTGCTTCAATAAACTATTATTTTGGACATACTCCTGAGTCTGGCTCTTTAAGGAATCTGGGTTCCGACATATAGCTTTAATGGACATAACATAGCAAGTTTTTTCCAAGAAAAAGATAAAGAGTAACTTTACATGATCATGCTGAAGAGGGTAGACACAGTTTAGATGTATTTAATGTAAACCGCCTTGCAATGCATAATAGATAACGAGAGAGTCTTTAAAGTGTATTGACTCTGCATTACTCATTGGACTATGAGGTAGTACAAGTAATATATATATATAGGAGGAAAAAAGCAATTATTTGGATTCATATAATTTGTGATTTTGGTTGTTTACTTTCTTTAGGATATCATTTCTGAGATCAGAGATGACTGAGCATTCCACAAATGGTTTTTGTGTTTTTCTATTTCTAATGTCTGATTTATGTCTGTTTATCCTGTGGTGCAGAGACATGCATATTTGCCCAAGGTAGAGTGTTGAAGAGCATTTCTGATGATAGTTAGCATATATCACATTAGAGCAGTGGTTTTCAACCTGTGAGTCCCCAGGTGTTTTGGCCTGCAAGTATCATTAATCGCAGCTAGTTTACTAGCTGTTAGGATTTCTGGGAATTGAAGGCCAAAACATCTGGGGAGCCACAGGTTGAAAACCACTGTATTAGAGGATAAGCAAGTGAAGGTACCTCTAATATTTTGGGTGCTGTGATTAGATCCTGTGATTGAATTTCCTAACTAGATTTTGTAGTCAAAGTTGGAATCTGTATTTGTAGCAAGATCTTGTACCAACTCCACATCTGTGTTGTTTGTCCTCCTATAGGTAAGAAACTGTTTGAGATTGGAAAGCTGCCTTTTGGCAGATAAGAGAAAATTTAAAAGTAATTTGTATTTGGGTATTCTAAGTAGCTGTTTGTTTAGTATCCTTTTGCCCCTCCTTCCATGTTTTGTTGACATGCAAAGCTATAAACCTGTGATTTTTTTTTCTAGATGTGAAGAGCTTCTTTCTGTGAATGCTCTCTATTTGAGCCACAATTCTAGGGGGAAAATCTGTCCTCTTTATGCCTGATGTTTTCATGCAAGCAAAGTAATTACAGAGAGGACAAAAAGTTAACACACAAGATTCCTTGCATATTAGGGATAAAGTGTCATAGAAGAGAGGATTCTGTCATTCCTTTCCCTTCTTCTGTACTATAATGTGACATAACATAGGACCAGCTTTTTGTCGGGTTTTAAAGAGGGGCCGACCAAGGGCAAGATGGATGGATGGCATCCTTGAAGTGACTGGACTGACCTTGAAGGAGCTGGGGGTGGTGACAGCCGACAGGGAGCTCTGGCGTGGACTGGTCCATGAGGTCACGAAGAGTCGGAGACAACTGAACGAATGAACAACAAAAACAGTACAGTCAAATGGGGTGCAAGTTTTAAATTTCATTACAAATCTGCCAACTCTACAGATGTAATTAAAGAGATAACATTTGCCAAGATGATAGAAAGGGAGGAGACCAGGAGCAGGTCACCTGCTGAGTTCTCTAGTTCTCTAGTGCACCCCTTGCCCCCTGTATTCCCTTCTAGTCAGATTTACTTTATGAGACACATCAGATAGGAGGAAACATTCTTAAGCAGTCTGCTAATACAGATTATGATTTGCCTAAAGAAATCGTCCCCTCTCAATCTGTTACTGTGTTATCCGCATACATGCCCTATAATTTTTCCACTTCCACTGTAACAAATAATCACAGTTGGTGCTGTTGTCTTTCGTTAAATATTTAAAGACAGAGAGGAAAGTGCAGGATTTTTTCCCTTGTGCCTAAGAGTAGGGCCAGGTCTAGTGATTTAAAGTTACAGGTGCGTACATTTTAATTGAACATTAGCAGGAACTTCTTAATGGTAAGAGTGGTTCAGCAACAGAACCAATTGTCTAAAGGGGCAGTGGGGTCTCTTTTTCTGAATGTCTTTAAAAAGAAGCTAGACAGCTGCCTTCAGAGGATTGGAGATCGTGCATTGACCAGGGGTTGGACCCAATGGTTCAAGAGTATCCTCCAAATTCTTTGATTCTCTGATTCTATAGAAGTTAAAAATATTAGATAATGACATAAACCTGCCACTTTAATGAAAAATCATTTTAACTTTAACTGAGCCTCTGAATGGAAGGCATTTCATGAACATAGTCCCAAAACAAGAAGGCTCTTTCCACGCCATCACACAATGTATTACCCTTATTTTGTGAGTCACAGTTGTGGGCCCCTACCTTCACTACTTGGGCAGCTCCAGTTTAAAAATAATTTCCTGTTTAAACCAAGAAATTTTCCAAGCATTATAATATCCATTTACTTATAGCACTAGATATTACTTATAGAGTTATGTGTGCGAGAGACAGACAAAGATTGTTATACTGCTTTGCTTTTTCACAAAAGGTGGTTGGTTACCAGAAAATAAATCCAGTGTCTTATTTCTCATTCCTCCCAGGTGGTTGATGGAGGTAGGCACTTTATTCCCACAGTTCTCAGCTCTCACTCATACTTTGGTTCCTCTCAAACATTTCTAACACAGCATAGTCAATGACTTTAAAAAAGATTGTTCTTGAGTCATCAGGGTTTGAGCTTGTCACCAAAGCCATAATTTAGTGGTAGCTAATGTATATTATCCAGATTATCTGTCTGAAATATGCACAGAGGTGAAGTGTAGCCATTTATCATACATGAGAGTTAAATACTAATCCAGATCAGGAACAAATCCAAAAGTCTATCTGGCCATTCAGTTACTTTTCAAACTGCTGTGGAATGAGGAAAGAATTTGTGAGGGGGAAGGGGGGATGCACACTATTAAATCATTTACTTAGAACTTAAAACTGTATGCTTTAATTCACTATAAAAACATTAGAAGTGCCAAAGGAATTTATGACAGCTGGATTAGATAAGTAGGTTTGACACAAAGTAAAACTTATCTACTTCCATAGTGTCTGTGAAATAGACACACACTTTTTATGACTAGAAAAGCCTGTTTCCTTATACTGTGCAGATGCATTCACATCTATTTCACTAATCCTTAATCCTTCTAGGTGGTGAGCAGGCACAAATTATACCAATTATGGAATAATTATTCAATAATATGGAAGATCGCTGCTTCAGAAGGTAGAATCTCTGTTCTTCCTCAATATTGTGTTTTCAGGTCATTTCTAACCTATGATGATCCCAAGACATAGCAAACATGGGTTTTTCTTGACAAAATTGGGTCATAGATGACTTACCTTTGCCTTCATCTGATGACCAGAGAGTGTGATTTGCCTAGAGCCACCTTGTGGGTTTCCAAGATTGAGTGAGGATTTGAACCCTGGTCTCCAGATTTGTATCCCAATGTTGTGGTCCTCCTTCCATTCCCCCCCCCCCCCAAAAAAAATTCAAGTAACACCACCAAAGGCTCTTTTAAAAGCAAGAGTGGCATGGTATGTATGTGTTTCTTTAGTGATCTAGACCTGCAGTATATATTTGTGTGTATTTGTGTTAGGAGAGGATCTTACAGGTGCACTGTGGGGTATAAAAGGCTCCTCCAACACAAAAGCAACATACCTTGTCAAGGGGGAGTTTCTGAAGTCTCTGTGAAGAGAGGCCACTTGGGGACCAAGTGAAGCTGGCATGCTCACCAGCCTCGGTCTGCAAGAGGACCATGGATTACCCTATTTAAGGCAGCCTGCCCCTCTCAACAGCCTTTTTGCCTTCAGCATGAGAGAAAGAAGGCAGCAGCACTGTGCCAGAATAAGCAACCCAACTCTTGGGGTCTGAGGATTCCCCCATGGTGCAGGTTGATAATGGGTTTGATGTCTTTCCCTCAGGAAATGACAAACATTATGTTGCTCCTCATAAAATAGCAGGCAGTTTCCCAGGAGAGATCGGTTTACAAGTTAGGTCAATAAATGGCCAAATATTTATCCATATATATTTATGTCTGGCCTTGTTATTTCATGCTGGGTTTTCAAATGTCCCCAGAGCCATTTGATCTAAGTAAAATAAAGCTTGTTGAGTTGCTGCTGCATCATACACAGACTTTCATTAGATTGAGAGGGCATGTTTGAGATGATTTGGCAAAATATAGCTAAATGATGCACATAAAATTCATTGTGTGGGACTTGAGGAAGGATGTTGGGGTGTCCCGATATTTTTTTTACCTACACGGTGTAGTGTGCTTGACAACCAATCACAGTGTCCTAAGGACACTGTGAGAACCTTTAATCTTTCAGAACAGTTGGATCTGCTGATTATTCACACTGAGTATGACAGCTAATCATCAGTAAGATTATTTGTCCAACTTCCATGCTATTTTCATGTAATTTCAGTATTCTTCATCTTTGCAGGACATACATAAGACTGCAGAACACCTCAAAGTTTGTGGTGCCAGGCTAGTTTATTGGATAGCTTAGAGTAGGCCTATAGCCAGAATTTAGGTGGGGGTGAGAAGGGGGTGGTGGTGTTGAAACATTTTTAATTTTTTTTAGCAAATCATGAAAAGTAGGTCCATAACACAAAATAATTTAAATTCTGTGGATCATTCTATATTTTTATATACTTAATTAAATCAAATTTCTATTTTAGCTACAAAGTTTCAAATCTAACCCCCCCCTCCCCCAAAAATGACTCTGAATTGGTAATGTAATGGTTACAAAACAATACCACAACACCTGTTGGAAACACATGAAATCTGGTCCAATACACTTTGACAAAAATCAGGCTCCGTTGATAAACCAGTCGACACTCAAGGGTGCAAATCCAATCAGCCTTTATTGTGTGTATAGGAAATGAAACAGGCAATCAAAAAGAAAAAAAAGAAAAAGATAAAATGAGATATACAAAAGAATAAACAGGTTTACAAAATAGTATACAACCAATACTTGTTAAATGTGTGAAAAATCAAAATTGGCTGTACAGTTATTATACTTTAACAAATCTTATCCCTCTAACCTCACATCCATGAACCCAACTCCCATGACCTCTGGATTACATAATTAACCAGCAACTACCCATATTTCTTTTTTCACCAAATCTCCTTTATGACAATAATCAAATCTACCTTAGACTTCTTTTCCAGATAACCAAGTGCCAGCCTCCATTTGTTTGTGAATTCTTTGTTATTTCCTCCTGTGCTACTATTTGTCAGCTTGGCCATTTGGATATAATCTACTAATTTATCTCTCCAATCTTTAATAGTTAACTCCCCCCCTGTAAAGGCTTCCTCTTTGTTGTCTGATATTCTATTCAATCTAGTATGCTGCCACCATCTGTGAGGTACTAGGCTATGCTGCCACAAATTAATAAGGGTTTCCTATTTAGTTTATTAATGGATTCCCCTATTTTCAAATAGATTCACTGCTACCACTCTGTAGTGCTTCTTTTGGTGTGTAGTGAGGTTATTTCCCCTTGAAATAGTACACTGAGAGTTACTAAAACAAGAACAAGTTTATTTGGAGTATGGAAGGGTATTAATGGTTTCAGAATTCTCTTCTCCTGAGGTATAAAGCTTCAAGAGTTACAGTTTCAACAAATCTTAATATAATTTTAGGATGTCTTTTACTTTACCAAGTAGTTCTTTAGTTGTTACACTTCTAAATATGTTTCCTTATTTGACAGATTAACTAAGATCAACTAATGCCCTTATCTCCCTTCGGCTTCCTGCTGAAGTAAAGATTCACAGTGGGATTTCTTCTCCTATTAGCACACAACTAAACCAAAAACCTAAATAAGTCCCCTTGACTTAATTAAAGCTAAAAGCTTTCCTTTAGTTGGTTCACCGCACGTTTGAACCACCTTCCTTTTAGCTCAATGACCAAAGGACTGAAGCCTCAAACTGTCTGCCTCTGGTAAGAGCAGTAGGCTCCACCCCTTTCTCCATGCCAACCAAACTCAGAGTGCTGAGCTTGGTCCCCCTCGTTCTGCCATTTCTAAATGATTAACCCTTTATGTACACCCGTAACTGTCTTTTACCTCCTGAACACATACATATAATAATATTCAACCAGCTAAGCATATATATATACACCCACACACACACACACAATCATATTTAACTATAGAGACACATATACATAACTACACTTAACTGACAGTTAAAAATCAATGCTTCAGCACACACACCCTTCCATGTTTTAGCTATTCTTCATCTTACCGTTTCATTTGAAACTGTTGACACTGGCAATGTTGCAGAAATCTGAAGAAGATTTTTCACATTAAGAAAAAAAAACATTTGATGGTTTTTCTGCAAGTGTAATTTTTTTCCATTTTCTACACCAACAGAGGTAGCAGGTTGTTTGCTCTTGATTCAGGGAAACCGTACTTTATATTTTTCTTCAACAGTTCCACTCAGATGGATGATGTTCTGAAGATATTGCACACATATGATATTGTTCCTTGGCGGTTTCTAACAGATGGAATGCTGCAAGTCTTTGCTAAGGCTAGATTTAGTGAGTGAGCACTACAGTGGATGTAGACAGCCATTGGATACGTCTGCAAGATAATTGCCTGTGTACCACTAATATGACCACTTATATTAGCAACTCCATCATATCCCTATGTACACAAGTATTGCAATTTTAGCCCTAATTTTCCAGTGTTTTCAAAATAATGTCTGCAAGGTCTCCACCTGTCATATCACTTATCTTCCATAAAGCCTATAAAGTCTTCTCTTATTCCTGCAACTTCAACATCAAGGTGCCTTACCGAGAGCAATAACTGTTCTAAGGTACTCATATCCAAAATTTCATCTGCCAGAACAGGGAAACACTATGATGCATTGCATCTTTCTGTATCTCAGGACTAATATATCAAGCAGTGTATTGTCGAAGGCCACGTTCTAGAAGCATTCTCTCCTGATGTTTCACCCACATCTCTGTCAGGCATCGTCAGAGGTTGTGAGGTCTGTTGGAAACTAGGGAAATTGAATTTATGTATCTGTGGAATTTCCAGGGTGGGAGAAAGAACTCTTCCCTGTTGGAGCTAGATGTGAATGTTTCAATTAGCTTGATTAGCATTTGATGATCTGACTGTTTTTAGGTGTAGCTTGTTACTGCATGGGGGAAACCTTTGTTGAAGGGTGATTAGCTGTCCCTGATTGTTTCTTGTCTGGGCATTTATCACTGCAGTTTCGAGATGACTTTTCATGTCATTGTCTCCTGATCTGACACAAGATCTCAAGAAGGCCCTGAAATCACCATAGTTGTGCAAAGGTTCTTTGCAGGTAATAGGTCCTGAATAATTGCTCCCTCTTAAAGACAATTCTTGAAAATATTGATTACACATCTGCAGTGCCAAAACTTTGTCACTTCTACCATGTCAGCTAGTGCTGCTATTGCAATTTAAATTGATGGAAAGGTAGATAATGATAGTGTCATAAATTATCAAAATTTGGTTGAGATAGTGCTTGCAGTTCTGAAGGAACTCTATTTTTTGCTTCTCATAGACTTAGCATAGGAATTTGGTTAAAAAGTTAAAATTCCATGAGTAAACCAGTTTTTTTTTTAAAAAAAACCCTGAAACATTTGGGACAGGATTAAACCCAGATCCCCACTCCACATCCAGCAAATATATGCTTTTAAGCTCCTTTGTCAACTTCTCATGACCTGTATGCACCTTTTATCATTTTGTGACTTCACAAAAAGGAATGGAAAAAGAGTAAAAAAATGCTGGTCTAAGGAGTCAGATAAACAGGCCTGCACCTTAAATTTGGATCCCATCATTTTAAATAAAATAGGATTCTTACAAGATATTCATTGCCCACACAGAAATGCCTCGAAGGCTGCATGTGGCACATTGGCAGTAGATCTTGCGTCTTTCCTAAAGCCTACAGATTTGGCAAAATATTCCTTGGAAGCATAAAGTATCAGTTTTTCTTTCTTGGTCTTTTTATCCAATATACAAATGTATTTTATATAAACAAAGATAACAGACCAACAGATGTTTAAAAGAAAGTCAGAATGAATTAATAGTTCTTGTCAAGGAAGAAATCTTTTTCCAGAGAACTTCGTTATGACAAGTGCACAATCAATGGGCCTGGCTAATAAATCTAATATGCCAAACAGTGGTTTTGAGACTTGGGACTATGCTGTGGATTTGTGCAGTCACCATCCTTACCTCTTGTGAAGTGTAGTAATTATTGCCTGCCATGGTATCACAGGCAAACTATGATGGGGTTTTGCTTCAGTTACTTTTAAAATGACAATTGTTAACTGTATGATATGTTTTAAATGTGTTTGCCTGCCAACCCCCGAAATAACGAGACCACACACCAGTATTTTGGATTTAAAATATGGACAACCTTTATTTATTGTTACCTGTTTAACTTTGACTGGATCTCGATCTATGGATCTTGAACTTGGTGGCAAAGCCGAGGTAGCCTCCCTGTCCGGCCTACCCCTCGGATAGTTAGGGCAAAACACCCGGGTTCCCTGGACACCCACTCTAGGCAACTTCTGAAGGAAATGTGTCAGAGAAATCTCTCTCAGTGTATCTGAGACCATATTTTCTTTATTTCTAGGCCATTATAATCCCCTCCCCTAATCAAATTGAATCTTGGGTGATTGTTTTAGTTAATGGCCTTCACCACTGAAGGGGGTGCCTTGGGCGTATACCAATTTTTAGTTTTTCCTAACTGATTATCGTGACCACCTATTTAACGCCACACCATCCCAATTTGCCCTGTAACAGTATAGGGTAGGCAAAAAACCCTCCTAGAACATAATGGCAACCAAACATACTGTTTAATGGGCGGGAGTGGTGGGTCGACGCTCAGCTTCAGAATGAGGAAAGGGGGCCGGCCAGGACAGAGAGCCTGGCTCCACCCCCTTCCAGATAGTTCCATCCGGAGCTAGAAGTCTCTCTTCGCGAATGGAGGCAAACTCCTCTCCCTCCACAGCTTCGCGGTGGAGGTAAAGTTTTTAATTACTTCTGACCATTATTAGAGTCATTGGAAAAATGTTTCTAATTATTTTATTTGTATATTTAAATTTCTCACCTGTTATTTTGAGTTGTTTTATAAGTATACCTGATGTTGTTTATTTTATTGTTATATTTGATTGTTATTTGAAGTGCTTTCTTATGTTTTTAGGCATTGGATGTTTGCCAATCTTTTGTTGAGTCCTTTTTGGGAGATAGGGCAGTATAGAAATAAAGATGATGATGATGATTATTATTATTATTATTATTCAATCAATCAAAATAGTTTATTGTACGGGCCCAAGGCTATGACAAAAAGCACCGCATGCACATAATAGTACCCTCAGAGGAACAGGCACCAAAGATGCTGATCAGAAACCATAATCTGCTCCCACAGCAAATACAATGCAAGTTGTTGTTGTTGTTGTTGTTGTTGTTAATTGAAATCTATTTTTAAAAACTATATGGGACTGGTTTTCATGGAATGTAATATATTTAATTTTGTTGTCCAATAAAATATAGAAAATGAAGAAAATTAACCTTTGAATTGGAATTGAAATTACCATTTTGAAAGATATTAATGTAATTTAAACAAGTAGTTCAGTCTGTGGGCTTGACTGGCTGTTCTGCCTTAGTTTTGCTGAGTAATATGTTATTACTGAAACGGAATATTTTCATTACAAGAAACAGTTCAATAGGGGACTGTACCTTGAATCTTCTTCAAACATTAAGCAATAGATGGGCCAACTTTTACAGCGGAGACGTATTTTCAGCCTGCCCATGTAATAGACTAATTTGGCCGGGTATGATGAAAATTTCTCTCAGAGAGGAGTGAATTGGAAAAGTGGAGAAAAAGAAGATGACGACAAAACAGACCCCACCCATTGGCACCAGTTACTGATGCTCATCTACTGTGCTGGGAGCCTCCTAGCCTGTAGAAAGTGGGTCAATAAAGATATCCGTTCCTCTTCAAAGATATATGCCCAGCCTAGACAGATTCCCCAGATGTTTTAAATGCAGATGATGCTGGCCAGATATATTTTACACATGAGTCACATCCTTACTGATTCTCAGTAAAGCCAGTATTTGTTTTTATGGAAGCTTGCTAGATGGGGGGATTTTCTTAATACTTCTCAAAAGTCATTTTAACTTTTTCTTTTTTCATCTATACATCCACTGTGTCCCCACCAGTAGCTACTTTATCTTAAATAAGGGGATTATTTAAATTAACTGTGTCTGAACTCTTGTTAAAGCAAACTTGCTTTAACTGACAAGAAGTTCTCTTGACATTAGTTAGTGATGATGGGTCAGATGATGTCCCTAGAGCCTTCTCCTTACTGATCCCCCATCCCTATTTTTTTTCCAAAACTTTTCTTCGTTATATAGCTATGCATTTTTGCTTTTCATGCTCTTTGTGTTGGCTGCCTAACAGCTTTCACTTCACTTCATGTTGTTCCCACCTACTTTTGCTTCCATGTAGGAACTCTTTCTGAGAAGGTGTCATTTTTGGCTAGTTCATTTTTGCCTACTTCAGTCAAGTCAGTGAAAGTTATTTTAGAGGAGATCCTAGGTTAAAAAAAGAATTTCTAACAATTTAGTATGCAGTGCAGATGACTTCCTCAATTTAGATGCCCTGCCACTTATAATTGTAATTGGACGATAACAGCTATTTAATAGCTGACTTTTGTTAAAAAAATACTGTCTGTCTATGTATATGTTCGTGGCTGGTTCTTTAATTGTAAAGATGGACACAACCTCATTTGTTTGTCAAAAACACTTTTCTTTTTTTCCTGGAAGTCTGCAAATCTTCAACGTTATGTTTTTTAAATAAGAAAACAGTTAACAGAATCCCACAATTACCGAAAACAATGAAAAAAACCCAGAAGTGGACTTCTAGCCACATTTTCTCCCCCCAGGAGATTTTGTGCAGCCCATGTTGGATGCAGGGAGTAATAACTGATCTTCTATGTTGTTCTCAGCATAGGTAATCCACTTACTTGCAATGTTATAATCTGTGATGAGCTTCTACTCACTCAATGTGAGTCTTGTTTTAGTAGCCACAAAGGCTGTTGTTGTATGTGGTTCAGAGATTTTATCATAAGTGTAAATAATTTTAACTAGAATATTAAGCAAGATCAATATTGGTGTCTAGTCACTGAGGGAATAAACTTGACCTTTTAATCCAAACAAAACAAATTGAAGTATTATTCAAATAGATACAATTAACATTTTTAGTGTATAAGAAGACAGTAAATTACAGTGTTTGGCTTTTAATACAGGATAGAGTTCAGCCAGTCATAAACTTACCAAAATGTTATCCAGTCCTTCAATAAAGAATGTAAAGTAGCAATGGATAACTTTAATTTTAAATTAAGACCCAGGTTGAATATCCCTAATCCAAAATGCTAGGGACTAGCATGTTCTGGATTTTTATGGATTTTGGAATACCTGTATTTATATATACATTGGTCTGTACTCACTGGCACTGGTTCTACAAGCTTTCATGCAGAAATTATTTCTCGGACCAACCTGAAAATGTTATCATTTGGAATTAGGACCTTTTTACATCCAAAACTTGTGCTCAGGTATCCTATTGAGATTTATATAGGTATGGTCTTGTTATATATCATGTTCCCTATCATTTTCCTTATAGAAACAAAGGAAAGCAATAACAAAAGAGGGCAAAAAAGGGGAGACTGTTGGCCTTCTCATGAGGCACTGTTCCCTTCCCAACAGTCTGGAGGAAAATGCTCCCACATATTGGCACTTCCATAAGAATACTGGAAAAGTGGAAACTTTGGTGGGTCCTCAATGGGCAGCACTAGACTGAAAAATAATTTTTAAAAAGTACTGGAGGTCTGCTGTAGTTTTTGATTGTCTTCATTACTTTAATGTCAAAACCAGTGTTTCTAGAGGCTTCCAGAATGTTAAAAACTAGTTTTGGTCAATCTATTTTCACCTTGCAGGTGTTGAAGAGCCTCCAAAAGAGGAATTTGGTAGCCAAATTTAGCTCAACCTGGGGCTTGTACTTTCTTCCAAAATCAAGGTTATGGGGAAGAAAGGAGAACATTGAATAAAAGAGTGATGTTCCCTAATCTCGTATTAAATGACATGATGAAACATACATTTTATATATGATTTTTTTTCAAGAAGTGGGCTTTTGGACTATGTAGCCAATTCTCCTTTCTTTCTCCAAAATCCCAATTTAGAAGCAGGAATAAAGAAAACTCATTAGATTTCCAAGAATATGTGTTAATTCGTTGTCTTAGGTATCCTCTCTAAGGTGCTAAGTAAAATAACACCATCTTTTGGTGTTAGAAATTCAGAAGTGTACCCTTTAGAAAGACTGTTCTTTTTAGAAACTGAATGAGTGTTACTTGCCCGAGAATCTATTATATCACAGAAGGCATATGAAACAGATTGCGGGAGGCTGTATGGTGAAGGGAGATTATCTATCTGGATCGGAAAGGCTAATTATCTGTGGTATGCTTCAGGAATGCCAGCCCTGCCAATAAAGATTGGAAACTATAAGGGCTGGCTTTGTGCTTTCCAATAGAGTGTGATCTATTAGAGGAACTCTGACAGGGTTTAGCTTTCCCTGCTGCGCACAGATTGAGTCCATATAGATGGCTAATTAAAGTTGGGAGTCAGTAAACAAAAAAGAGAAGTCACCACTTTGAAGAAGTGAAGATCACAAGAGCAATATCCTGTTCTTTGGTTACTGTCAGTATGGCATCCTTAACTATGAAGGAATGCTAACGTCAAATCGTCTTCAGATGTTGATAGCAACAGTTGGGGTTTTCTTATGAATAAATAACGTAGCATTGTTGTTGCTGATCATCTTATTTTCTCGACAAAATGTATTTGTTTAGTATATGGCATAATCTACTTAATGTCAGTTTTACATTGACATGAGTGACTAAGATCTGTTTCATATATTTGAACATGAAAGCAGCTGAAAGGGATTTATTGCATACGGTTAAACCATTCATTTTTAAAATAAATAATTATGTTTAAAGAAGTTTTATCAACAAAACTGATTTTTAAAATTAATTCCTTGCATTTAATATATTCTAAAATAATGTTTAGGACCCCAGAGGTTTATATTTATGGTGGTATATAATGGATTTTTCATGTACCAGGCATATGTATGTATAAAGGTGGCATGGGAGGCAGCATAGGAAAAAAGTTAAGGTTTCTCCTGACATTAAATCTAGTCATGTCCAACTCGGGGGGGGGGGGGGGGTGTGCTCATCTCAATTTCTAAGCCGAAGAGCTGGCATTATCCGAAGACACCTCCAAAGTCATGTAGCCAGCATGACTGAATAGAGCACCATTATCTTCCTGCAGAGCTACTCACACTTGCATGTTTTTGAACTGCTAGGTTGGCAGAAGCTGGGTCTAACAGCAGGCACTCAGTCTACTCCCCAGATTCGAACTATCAACCTTTTGGTCAGCAAGTTTAGCTCAGTAGTTTAACCCGCTGTGCCACCAAGGGGTCCGGGAGGCAGCATAGGAGCTACAATAGTCATAGTGAAACATTCAGGATGGAATAGGTGCTAAATCAAGACTGAATTTAGACAATATTGGTTGTGGTGTGCAGTATCAGGAATAAAAGGTGGTGGCAGAAGTTACATGTATGCATTTCAAGATCTCTTTTGTCCATACAGACAGATATTTTCAGAACATACCAGACTGAAAACATATTTTGATTAGCCACCAAAAGTCTAACAATGTTAGAGTGTTTTTCTCTGACCCTCCCATTAAGAAGAAGGGCAGATGACAGGATTCCTGTTAAATTAATATTTCCAGAGCTACAGAATGCTTTTATTAAAAGGTATATCTGACAAGTACATATGAGCCCTCAGTTAAAACCTAATACTAGAGACACATATATATGCGCTCAGTGTTAGATAATACCCTCTAATTAGATAGATGCCATTTTCAGTCACAAGAACTGTACATAAATACCAGAGTCAGAAAAGGTCAGTACAAATTTACGTTGTCTCTGAGCAATTCACTAAATTCTGGTGGTCATATTGAATACAGTACATGCTTAGAAAATACCTGGCTTTGTTTTGTTTGTTTTTTGGGTTTGTTTTTTACAGATATTTGTAAAAAAGGAGGAACATTCAAAGTAAGGAGCAAAAAGTTGCTTTCTTTGGAGTGACACCCAGTTGACCTTCATTTACCTGAATATAGGGGACAGTCTTCACAGTTCCATTGTGATCTGTGGCTGCTTTTGCCTGGGGGCAATTAGCAAGTCAATAGCAAGCTGAAGGTTTTTCTTCTAGACAAATGAATAAGCGGGCTGGTGGTATCTGTCTGTGTGGTTTTATTTTCTTCCAGCTATTCTTCAGTTTTGCTATGGGCAACCAGGTAAGGGCAAACATCAGATCTGCTGTTGTAGGAACACTAAGAATGTCTTGGTCAATGTCTGTAAACATGGAGCGCTCAGTGTTATTGAACGTTACAGAGTCTAATTAGCATTTGTGTTAGGCATGATATACATAAATTGTATAAATATATCATGTAAAGACGTGTATATACACAAACAAATGAATTAATTCTGAGCCTATCAGGTTCCAAAAACTAGAAGTGAGCTGGTGAAAGACTCCCATCATACCCCCAAATCATCTGAAATAAAATATTAATTACTAATTATTCACCAAATAGCCTATGAAATTTGGTTTGAATTACTAGTCTCTGCCTCTTTCATGTCTCTTCAGTACTTTTCCTTCACATTCTGGAAAATACAAACACATTTCCATTAACAGCTTCTGTAAAAGGAAATGGAAAGTGTTTGCACGTAGGCATGATGGCCTGCCTGTCTCTGTATTCCTTCATAATTGGCAAGAATTAGATGAGCTGAAATTAGATTTGAATATCTGTGATTCAGTTCCTGGACAGGTTTTTTGCTGTGGTGAACACATCTGGGGGGAATGGTTTTCTGCAAGCAATTAAAGCAATTAACAGGAAACCAGACAATAAACTTTTTTTCAGTATAAGAGCAACAACTTAATGAGTTCCATGTCATTTAAATGCTTTGATTCCTTTCAGGCCACTCTAGTGCACTGTAGTTAGAGCCTGTGTAAATCCTCGCCACCACATTTCAGAGTCACCACATTCACAGCCCACAGAGTGGGAGCTGAAGATGTTGGTTTCAAGAAAATGAAATAATCATAATTCCCATCAGGGCTTCTTCTGTTTTTTGCTCATTTCTATTCCACCCACAATAAATGGGGCAGAGGGGGCTTCTGGAGACAAAAAAAGAAAGGTCACTGGAATCCTGGATATACTCAGTTTTAACTTCTTCAGTCTTGAAAAACAATTTGAGCTGAAAATTGTCTTACTAACAGCTTGAGTATGAGTATGGTATTATACATAAGACTGATCTTCTGAACAGGCATAGATTAAAGTAATGAAGACAGCAATGAAGGAATAAAATATAGCACATGGAATTGAAACTATTAGTTGGCAGTCAGAGGTGGCATATAATTCCATATCCCGGTTTTCAGATAAATCCTTCCACATCCTCTGCTGTTCTCTCAAATGGTATTTTTTAAGTTATCAGGGAAGGGAAACTCCCTGCAATGGAATTGGATGAGGTGCAGGTAAGAAATATCGTTGAAATATAACTGAACCTTTCAGAAAGATGGTTTCAGTGCTCACATGAAATGAACAAGAGTATTTTACAACACACTTGTGGAAGACGTTCTATAAATTAGCACTTACACCGTGGAATTGTTTTTGCCAAACATTAATGTCCTATTTAAAAGTCTTAAGCTGTTAAAGAAGAAGAAAAGTGATAAGACCATGTCCTCATATATTAAATTGCATGAGTGATAATATAAATAAGGTAGCACTTGACTCCAAATATCTTAATACATTAAAACAATAAATGCAGATTTGACTTCCACCAAACACTACAAAAAGAGTAATAAATAGTATTTTATACATGTAAGGAATTGCTATAAGGAGATGAAGATTCATGTTTTTTCAGCCACATTGTGGTTGTAATACAGATAGCAGATCAAAGATCTGGTTAGAGATATCTGTAAATTGCTTCATTAGGAGGAGTCATAAGAATGAAAGCTGGTGAATGAAGGATTGAATACAGCTTGTGTTTCCCTTATCCAGGGTTGTTGGGATACCGACACCTTTAATTTCCGATGGTACACAAACTTTGTTTCACATACAAAATTGTGAAAATGTTGTTTATAAAATTACCTTCAGGCTATGTATATAAGGTGTATATGAATCATCACCAGTCCCATCTCCAAAATGTACTTATTCCAAAATAAAATAATTTAAAAAATTGAAATCCAAACACTTTCTATCCCAAGCATTTCAGATAAAGGAATATTCAATCTGCATCTGATTCATTGTACCCAGATAATTACAGTCTTTTTTTGAGCTAACAAAATTCAGATTAATTATAGTAGTTTAACAACATTTGCCTTATGGATTGTTTCTGTATTGTATCTTAGCATGTGCCAAGTTAGATGTTACCTCTGTATAGCTATGTTACTGGTATTTTCATGCAGGGCAATCATCTGAACAATTCCAATGGCCCTTTGCTGTTGCCCAGCAGTTCCCAGCATTCCTCACCACAGACTATGCAGAGTATTGTTGTTTTTGTTGGGCAGCTGGGGATTGTACTCCCAAACATTTGGAAGACTTCATGATTCTCACCCCAACAGAGTAACTATAAATGTTTAAACTGTTTGAAAGGTAGAATTAAATACATTTAACTGAAGCAGTAAGATTTATGAGACTTTCAACAGTATTCTTTTGACTTTTACTTTAAGAATTAGTTTTAATCATTGTGCACACTAAATCAACACTAATTCCAGAAAAGGAAGAATTTTCACCAACTTTCTAAGAATAAGCTATGCATAACCACATTGATATTACATATTTCTGATCCTAATATGGGCAAAACACTTCAGGCATGGGGAATATTTATCAGCTTTAAAAGCCAGTCTTGTATGGGGTATATTCTGTAAATTTTGCACCATTATTGAAATTCCTCGAGCCCACACAGCATCAGAATTATTATGATCCTTCTTCAAAGCTGTTCTTTGAAAATTTCCAGTGCTACATATTTCCGCCTTCATTCCCACCCTCTGCTCACTTCTCTTCAGTGCTTTATAGCTGTAAGCCAGCCAGGACTGCATGCCAAGATGGGGCTCAAAGGAGGGGTTCATAAAAGAGGAACCCTCCCAAATGGGAAGCACAAATGGCATTTCGTTTAGCAAGTGGTATGTTTTCTGCTAATCCCTTTCTATCCTTATGTACCATGTCTTCATTAGTATACATAGAGCTGATTAAACTCTTGGCTTTTGCTCTGAAAAACAAGAAGACTAGTTTTAAACTACTATGCTTTTTCTCTATAGATTCCTTCAGCCTCTGAGTTCATAAATTATGAGCACAACACTTCTTGTACAGCTTGCTTCATTTAACCATGACTGATTTGTTTCTTTAATGAACACCCTTCTTTTATTCAATGATCACTGTTCTGTGCATTTATTATATTCAGTGATTTAGGCATCTGACACAAACCACTATAGTTGATTTGGAGAATATTTTGTAGCCTAAAACACACATGTAAAACACAAGGCCCATGGGCCAAATCCAGTCCGCCACATAATTTTATGTGGCTTGTTAGGCTTTCAGTGCTAGTGCAACATAGTTACATGTATGCAGTCTTACAATTACAACCGGCCCTTTGAAGGCTTCTGTGGCCCTTGGTGAAAATGAGTTTTACACACCTGGCCTAAAGGAACGGGATAATATGGTTGTTGCTAGCTATCTTCTGATCTTTATAAACAAAAGGGCAATATAAAGAATGTTTTCCTTGAACATGAATATAGGTTGATATCCCCCCCTCCCAGATTTTGGAATATTTTTATATACATAATGAGATCATTTGAATTGGTGACCCAAGTCTAAACAGAATCGTCATTTATGTTTCATGCACACAATCATATATCTAGCCAGAAAGTAATTCTGTGCATAATAATTTTGTGCATGAAACAAAGTTTGTGTACATTGAACCATCAGAAAGTAAAGATGTCATTAGCCATCCAAAAAAAAAAACAATTTTGGATTTTGGAGCAGTTTGGATTTCTGGAACCCTTACTTCAAAATGATTTTAAATATTATAGGAAAATATTTATTTAGTTTTTCAGAAGACTTGTTATGCTGATGCTGTTACTTAGAGCTAAATATTTGGAACTTTACCTACAGTTATGCAAAAAGGCAAAATTATTAATATGTTGAAGACTTAACATTTTTGAAATAAAAAATGAAAAACTCTCAGAATAATTCCTTTTTTCTGTATCCTTTAATGCATGCTCATTGTGCCTTATAGGATTTGCAAACAGTTAACTAGGTTCATTTTATTATTCTACATGCAATTATTATAGTCTAATACTGCAGAAAGTATGCTATTCTAGCAAGCTCTGCTCATAACATAGTTTGATCAGTTTCCTTCTGTGGGATGCAAATGTCTGAAATATCACTGCCCTTGCTGATTAAGTGGCCCAAGTTGCTGCCTTTTGTGTAAACAACAGAATAAGAATTAATCAAAGAGAATAGTTGTAATCCCAGTTGCTGTTTTTATGCAAGTCTTTTAGATTATTGATTCAGAACAGAGAATCCTAAATCTTTATAATGTTAGGTGAGAATGAGAACTATTGAGCACTGCTAGAGATGTTCTCTGTCTGCTGTAGTCTGCAATTACTGCATTTTGTAGTGTTATGGTATTAGGTCAACTGACACATACTTTTAAATATGTGTTATATGAATGGAAAAGAGTACATAAGGATTGGATGTATATTGTCCTGGAGCTATTCACAGTAAGATTTTCTTGTCTGGTTATGGAAATAGTTGCAGTAAAATATTTTATGGGCTGATTCAGCAAAAGAGCTCTCCTATGTGGCTGTTGTTCCTTCTGAGCTAGACTGATTTGCAGTTGAATCTGGTGCTCTTGGTAGCATCGAAGAGTTCAGTCTGGTATGTCACACTTGTCTGCTGCTAAGAAAAAAATTAAACATGTGTGGCAGAGGGCAAAGGCTGTAGTTTTCTGCAAGATGCCAAATAAGCTGGAAGGAATCTTTGGATAAAAATATGAAGAATCTCGTTCAGTAATGTCTGCATTTACAGTTGGATTACTGAGTCCCATTTTGCCATCCAGAATACTTAACAGATCCAGAAGCATGGGAAGTAAAATTTAGACTTTGAACTCTGTTCATTTTAAGTCTTCACTGGAAGCCCTGATAATTGCTTAAGAATACAGTTGGACTATCACCTTTGATGATGGTCCCTGTCACATAATACCATGTGTACCTCACTGCCACTTTTGCCTTCTTCTCTCCGGTCACTAGCTATTAATGGGTAAACTCATCAATAGCTTCCAGTCTCTCAACATTTTCATCACTGACTTTCATGTGATGTGCCAGTAGCAAAGTGATGTGAAGGAAAGTGATTCTGTTCCTCTCCCTCTTTCCTCGCACTATTCCCAATTGACATTTTCTTTTTTATTTATATTTTATATTTATATTCGGCTTTTTTGGAACACCCCCCCCCTAAAATTACACAATAATAGTAGTGCACAAAGGCAGGGTGTGCAAAGTATGATTGTGAGGATACAGAATGACCAATTGGCACAATGATGAGAGGTGCAACCTTGTTAGGTGCTCAGTGTGATATGTATCTACTATCTACGCCAGTGGTTCTCAACCTTCCTAATGCTGCGACCCCTTAGTACAGGTCCTCATGTGGTGGTGACCCCCAAGCATAACGTTATTTTCGTTGTTACTTCATAACTGTAATTTTGCTACTATTATGAATTGTAATGTAAATATCTGATATGCAGGATGTATAGTTCACCTAAAATCAAAGAGCATTCTGTACTCCACCAATGATGGAATTGAATCAAACATGGCACACAGAATTCCCATGACCAAGAGAAAATACTGGGAAGGTCTGGTGGACATTGACCTTGAGTTTTTGGAATTATAGTTCACCTACATCCAGAGAGCACTGTGGACTCAAGCAATGATGGATCTGGATCAAACTTGACACAAATACTCAATATGCCCAAATGTGAATACCGGTAGAGTTTAGAGAAAATAGACCTTGCCATTTGGGAGTTGTAGTTGTTGGGATTTATAGTTCACCCACAATGAAATAGCATTCTGAACCCCACCAACGATAGAATTGGACCAAACTTTCCACACAAAACCCCCATGACCAAAAGAAAATACTGTTTTCTGATGGTCTTTGGTGACCCCTCTGACACCCCCTCATGACCCCCACAGGGGTCCCGACCCCCAGGTTGAGAAACACTGATCTACGCTAATATGACCTTAGTGGGATGACAGCTTGGTGTGAATGTACTACAAGAATGGATTTATGCATGTATATTATATATTGATGTTCTGCACAATAGAGCACTAAACTGACTGATTGTTATCAATTCCGAGACTTCTGGGTAAGTATTCTGTGTTTCTACCAAATCACCTAAACGTTTTATGCTCCTATATTTTCACTTCATCCAATATTAATGCAACACTTCAGTATTTTCTAGGAAATCTATTACAGTTTGAATCAAGCTGAGATACGTGAAAATCTCTTTTCCTCAAATGGGAAATTGAGCTATAAGTTTACACGTGCATTTCAAAAATTAGTTTGAAATGGAAAAAAGGATAAAATTAATGAGTTTATTTTGAGTTGTTATATTTTAATAGAATAACACCTTTAGAAGAAGTGATCTGGTACTTTAAAGTGTTTGCTCTTGAATTTTGTTAAAATTCTTCAAACAGTGATTGTAATGGCCTGCTTTCAGTAAGAAGGAGGAAATAGTTTAGAATTCCAATGTGGAAGTTGTGTGGAATAGCCACTTATTTCTTTTCTCAGACAATAAAAACAATAACATATACTTGTCTTCACTTCCAGGAAAATATATGCTTTGGGCTTGATATATTATTTGGGCTTGATTTTGTACCATTCTCAGCATCTGATTCCACCATAGACTTTAAAGCAGCAATATAAGAGTGGTCAGGTGTGATTTAGCCTCTGTGCCATTAAGTGCTATCCAAAGCAGCCAATTATAACATTAGCTAGTACAACAAAATAAATTGCCCTTGACAGCTATAGTCTGGAGGCAGAGAAAGTAATATGGCTAACATCTGGTCCCTCAAAATAGTTACAGGTCACACATTCTTCAGACCCCAGTAACAAGGGGACTATATTGTTACTTTACCTTGGTTGTTGCAGCAGAATTGTCTGGCTTTGCCCCTTTATCTTTAGTCCACTCTGTTCTTCTCTGTTCTTTTTTCTTCTCCTGCCTTACTTTGGCCTTATTTGCCCTAAGACTTTGTCATCCTTTATCTTTTCTACAACAAATTTGTCATCATCTACCCTTTTCATAATCTGCTCTTGTGGGATATACAGTTAGCCCTTCACATTCACTGGGGTTAGGATCCCAGGACCTGTATGAAAATAGGGGGGGGGGGAAACTTGTATAAAGAATGTTTTTACTTGAGAGGAACATTTATCTATTTCTAGGTCTTTAAGCATGACTATATGGTCAACTGCCAGTCTGCTACCAAGCACAATTCAAAGTGCTGGCATTAGCCTATAAGAATGGGTCTGGATTATGTTTTGGATGGCTTGATTTGAACTGATGTTTTAATCATTCATGTTTTAAATTTTTGGTTTAAATTGTAATTTGTTTATTTGATATATTTGTGTATGGCATCAAATTGCTTCCTGTTGTAATTTATTTATTTATTTATTTATTTATTTGCTTTATTTCTATACCGCATTTTTCAGCCTCAGGCGGCGACTCAATGCGGTTTACACTGCAATTTATCATAACAATAACAAGTGGTTAAAACACATCATAAACAACCTTGAGTCCCCCTCAGGGTGAGAAGGATGGGATATAAGTATGGTAAATTAATTAATTAATTAACTTCTGCTGGAATTGCATTGCAGGACCTCAAGATTCCTAGAGAGATGATGCTTCTAGCAGTTTCTTGGGCCTTTGGCATGACTAGAGGAAGTTGACCATAGAGTCACACTGAAGGATCTAGAGTTTCATGGAGTGAGCATTTTTCTCTCCTTTTGGAGAACAAAAGGGGGTTATAAATAAACATAATAAGAACAATAACATTTTAATCAAATACATGAATAATATAACTGTAAAACTATTGTGGTAAAAAAATCTGATCCTAAAATCTGTTACTAGTACACTGATGTAACTTTTAATTATAAAGATAACCAGGCACTTCTAATTGTATTAGAAGTGCCTAGTTACCTTTAATGAAAGGTAGTATGAATTTCCACCATGGACTTGATCACCAAGGTTTTTAAGCAAAAGGCTGTTAGGGAGCTGTTGTTGATTTTCCACCTGGAAGAGAATGACTTTCAACTCACTCATTACTGAGCAAGTTCAGCCCTGCCTTCTCTCGGTTCGAGTTTGTGTGTATAATTTACTTATTTAGAGCATTTATGCCTTTTCCTTCAGGCAAAAAGGCTCCCAAAGCAGCTTTACAAATTGTTAATTTGCATAGCATGAAAGTATGGCCTCGCACATGGGAAAAGATTCCAGATACTGTCAAACCTCATGCCCCATATTGAGATGCTTTATCGAGATTAGGTGTGAAAGAGAAATCAAACAACTTGCACTAAAAACAATAAAAAGCCAGCTTGCTGTCTGATAACCTACCTTAGAAAATCTTAATAAGGCACTAGAGACTTGCTTGAAAAGAGACCCATAATGTTCAGCTGATGAAAAAATTCATTTGTTTGAAATCCTGGAATGAGTTTAATTGAAAGATGAAGATTATATTCTCCCATACAAATCTGACAGGTCTCAGATAGTTGCAGGGGAGACTTCTCTTAGTCCCAGTACTCAAGGATGCATGTTTGGTTATTGGTTGCTGTTCCCAAGCTGTGGCTCCTCCTTCCAAGAGAGTCTAGCCTGGCTCCATTCTGTTGTCCTTCCACGACATGCAAAGATCTTCCCGGACAGTGGCTTTTCAGCAACTTAATGTTTTCAAAGGACAAGACATATGTTGTGTAGACATTTTCTTTTTAAAAATATAGTTGTTGACTAGAAAGGAGAGGATATATAACAAGTAGTAGTTCTTATCTCTTAATTGTTTTGTTGATGATGATAATTGTCCTTTAAATAGTTGTAATTCAGTTACATTTTAATATTATATCACTGAGCATGCATGAAAACAGGGAAAAAGAGAGGAAGCCTCCCAAGCTACCCCCATTGGGTTACCACCACCACCACCACCCCGTCCCACAATAGATCTATGACTGGCTATAAAAATTGAAATCATAAGGAGAGTAGAGGCTGGTAGAAGAGAAAAATTGTCCATGATGCCTTTTGGAAGAAGTTCTCAAGAAAGATCTTTAGTCAAAATGGTTCTTTTTACTTGACCTAGTTGATTTATTTCATAGGTACAAATTGTTGAACACTTTTCTTTTTTGTGGTAAAGGAACTGATCCATGTTATTTCCATATTATTTCATCATCTGGCACCAAATTTTCTGTGAAAGAAGTCATAGCCAGTACCATAATAACTGATGTATATGGTGCCTGTATAACACACTGTGTTTCTGCTTTTTATAATGCTTGTGTCCTAATGTTAGAAGAAAGCTAGGAAAGGAAATAAGTAAAATAAAAAGTCCTCCAAATTGGTAGGTATTCTAACCCCTGAGGTATAATATTTCCGATAGGAAAATGAGGGAGTAAGGCAAACCTCTTCATAGTGTGATTTCCAGACAAACCCCCTGATTAGATAGTAATTAGATAGACATTAGCATATCTACATAAGTTCAAAGTGGCCAAACAAACTGGAAAGCAGATCTGACATTTCAAGGAAAGCCCAGAATGATTTATAATCTAAAAGCAGAGCCCTGATTAAAATGCATAGAATTTACAGTCACAACACAAAAAACAGATGCAATTTCTAAAATATCACACATTGTAGGGTTGTTCACTCTCCTGCAATTTATTTAGACAATTAAAGTGAAAATAGTGTCAATGTCTTAGCTAAAATATCTCATAAACAAATGTTGGTTCATTTCCATAAGGATTAATTCAAGGAGAAGAGGAAGGCAGCACAAAAATCACTGGACTGTCGTATCAGAGGAATTCTTGTTTCTTTTCTCTGAATTGTCTGGCTTAGCTGAGTGCATTTGGGGAAGCAATATTTCAAGAAAACCTGTGCAGGAGAAAAATGGGAGCCTAACAATGATTTAAGACTGCTTAGAAGTTTTCTGTATATGTAAGAATGAGGAACAGCAGTGAGGGCTGGCATTGTTCTTCATCCCAAAGGAACAGATCAGGAATGTGTGGCTGAGTCAGGCTTCCAGAGCTTGATTCACAATGTGTTTTGGAGGATCATATGGAGCTTTTAATAAAAATAATGACTTGCATATCTACTTTGTATATCTTTTACAGACTTTGGTATCCTTTTGAGAACATGTGTTGTTATTGATTTTAGGCTGCTATCTTTCAGCATCTCTCCATTGTGAATAATTATTTTATTTTTTATAATACATTTGTCCTGATGTTAGACTTGATATATATCCCAAGTCAGTTGACAAATGTTGGTGTAATGTATGGAGTAGAACCAGGAGAAGGAGGAAGTTACATGGGCATGGGCGACAACCCTCCACCCACCCTCCTGGTACAAATAGATGAGAATGCAGTGTCGAGATAACCAACGGCCATAACTTGTTTATTGGTTACAATTCAAACAGGGTTGGTAGCCATGCATGAATTCTGGATCAGGAATTGGACAGCCCACTGCTGACTGATCCAACCAATTGGTAGGGGTCACAGGCAGTTTTCCATCCAGTTCTGTCCTGGGGCACTGGTACTGCAACACCCCTAATAAGCCACCTGGATGTTCCACCCCTCCCAATAAGGAGGGGAGGTACCCAAATTGGATTCAGAGTCCATGCCAAATGCCCCCCCCCCCCCCAGTTGTGACAGAAGAACATGACTGTGAAAGAACAATAACAGAAACACAGGATAAATAACTGCAGGGTGGAAAGGAGGGTGCAGCTTAAAAGCCCTGATCTGAGGGCTGGCACTCCTTTCCCAGATCTGCTGCATCAGGGCAGGTGTGAGCACTGCTAATGGAGGCACAGGGCTGAGTCTGGCTCTGATTGGCTGTTCAGCCCATGGGTACCAAAACACAGGCGCAAGGGGCTCCTGAGAAGGAGAACCCTCAAAAGAAGATGGGGAGGGGGGAATGCCAGCTGCTGCAAAGTCCCTGCCTGGTAAATTAGGCAGGGATCTAATAGCTAACTTTTCCCTCTTGCTCAAGTTGAACTTTGTCATGGTGCTTTCTGGCCTCGGGATTCCCAGAAAAACTAGTTTTCTGGGTAGAATACCCTTTTAGAAAAGTGAGTATATGAGCAGGGACATGTTTGCTTTTGGTATATGTGTTGTTGTTGTTGTTTACTTGCTGTTTTGCTTGGGGTCAGTGTGCTTGTCTTACTATAGCATTCTGATTTTACAAGTATGTTGTTGACACCTATTGACCTAATAGCAAATTAGAATTTAAAGAAATAGAATCATAGAGTTGGAAGGGTCCTTATGGGGAAACAGATTCAACTCTCTGTTCAATGCAGGATCTTAAGCAAGAGAAGTGGTTCTCAGCCTGTGAGTCCCCTGGTGTTTTGGCCCACAACTCCCAGAAATCCCAGAAAACAGCAGTTTACCAGCTGTTAGGATTTCTGGGAGTTGAAGACCAAATCATCTGGGGACCCACAGGTTGAGAACCGCTGAGCTAGAGCATCCTTAATTGATAGCTGTCCAGCCTCTTTTTAAAAGATGTCCAGAGAAGGAGATCCCACAAGCTCTCTATGTAGTGGGTTCTACTGCTGAACTGCTCTCAGTGCCAAGATGTTCCTTCTAATAATGTTCACCTAAAATCTCCCCTCCTGTAATGTAAAACTGTTAGACCTTATCCTACTGTCTGAGGCAGCAGAGAACAAGCCTACTCCCTTCTCTTTCAGTAAAGAGTATTATAACCATGTCATCTCTCAGTCATGTGGCCATCGAGATGTTGTTCAATTGCAGATCCCAGCATTCCTCATCTTTCACTATGCCAGCTAAAGCTGATGGTAATTTGCAGCCTAACAGTATCTGATTATGTGGCATGACACTTTTTCAGTGAAACATTAGTAACTGGGATTTGCATCATATTCTTTGAAACATCCTTGGTAACTTTTGTAAATTTGAATGTTGCAATTTTGCTTGGAAATACTTTATATTTGTAAAAACAACAAGTTTGAAACAAATGTATAACCTAAGATATGGATCAGCTGAGTTTATGTTTATTTGAATCATGAATAAAAATTTCTGAAAATGAAATTCACTGACATTGTTCCTCATGACATGGAGAATGCACCCTGCAGGATCAATTGCACATATGTAGGTTGTGGTTCAGGCACACCTAACATGTCTACCTGCCATTCATTCACCCTTGATGTAAAAATCTCATTATTCAAATCTTATGGTCTGCTTATTCAAAAGCAGAGTTTGGGATGTCTGCAAACCAGAGTTTTATTTTATTTTTATTTGGCTGGCTTTTATGTTATTGAATGAAGCTATTCAGTTTATCACATGCTTCAAATATGAAAAGACTGGGGCATGACTATGTATTAAGCACATCTTTGAACTATGAGGGGCAGAATCTGGACTTTGACCAAAACCTAAACCTCAAGATTCCTGGCTTTCTACAGAAGATGTCAAAGTAATGAAACACAATCTGTTGTTCTGCATTTATGTAAGTCAAGAGTGGCTTGAATTTGGAAGGAACGTGCTTATCTGAAGTTCTCAGATATCTCAAGCACTTATCTGAGGGCTGGAATTGTGTAGCTCTTCAGATATTTTTGAACTATCACTCCCAACTCTTCAGCCAGAATATTCATTTGTACAGAAAACAGAACTGCAGTTCTAATCGTGTATAAAGCACCTTATAATTACTACGCCTGCTGGGTTGGATTTTCTTTGGAATCGAGTCATATAATCAAATCCAACTCTTTAGTAATACATTGGCAATACTAGGAGGAAGCAGAGAACCAAAAGATTCAAAGAAAGAAAGAAGCAGTGGCCTTCAAAGGTAGCTTCTGGTGTCTACTGAGATAACATGAAGAGGTAGGAAGCCTGGGAGAAACATGTTCCTCAATTTCTCAGCTGTAGTCAGAAACTTTGCCCGAAAGACTTGGCAGCAGATATGGTGCTAGGCTTTGAAATACTGCTCTCAGATGCCCTACCTCTGCCTCAGGCAGAGAAGGTGAAAGGAGAAATTACATAAAGGGAAGCACTCTAACGTGGCAAACTTTTATCCCATAAAAAGTTGGTTGCATAGAATAGAGATCCAAGAAGCAGGTCTTGTTTTTCCCATGTCACCACCAACCACTCATTACATAGTTACTTTTATGATTACATTGGTACTCAAAATCCATACCAAGGTTATATCGACATTGCATGAAGTGATGTTGGAGCTATATTTGGTGTCATATAAAAAATAAAGTGACAGCAGCAGAAAATGTATTTGAAGAGTGCTCCTAAACAAATAAAAAACCTATATTCTCATTTGGAAAGCACAGTTCTGATTCTTTTATGTGCAGCTCTTTTGCCTGTTAAGAAATAGCAGATATAGCTATTGCTTGGATTAGAATAATGTATATGTTGCTTCTAATTTGTTTGAAGCTTTCCTTGGAGTCTGCACCAGGTAACTTTGGTAAACAGCTTGAAACACTGTTCTGATGTCGTTCGACAAAAAGATTTTAATTACTTTCAGCTTAACCTATTAGTTTTAATAACCAAGGCTCATGGTTAATCTTTGGAAAATGAACATTTGTTGAAAGGTCTCTCAAAGGTCCCAATACACATGATTGCCCTGCAATTAGTCATTCAGAGTTAGTTAAAAATCTGGAATGTGTCAAGCCACTTGCTATGGAAGATTGATGAGAGAACTTTTTAAACACTGGGGCCTTCCTGTTATTTCTGTCAAGCTCTAAACATTGTACACTGAAGAGGCAAAAGAAGACTCACGAACTTTGTAGTGATTAGCTGCTATTGTGTTATTGTGGCAACTAATGTCTTTGTTTGTGGCAACTTTCCCTTAAGCACATACATTGCTCTGTGTTAGAAAATGTGGTTTGACTTTAAGTTATTGTTGCCAAATTGTGACATCTTGATTTTTCCCCTACTCTTGTCTCTTTTTATATGACTAATATACACTGTGAAGTATAGGAAATTGTCAAAACAAATTGAAGCTTTTGGTTTAGCAGTCAAGGCCCATTTGGCAATCCTTTTATCAGTTACCTTATTATGTGCTTACTCTTTTAAACTTTAAGGTAGCAAAATGGGGGAAAAAATCCCCCGTCTTCTTTCCCAGTGCATACTGGAGCTTGAAAAATCAAGCAGTTATTCTTTAGAGAATCTCTCTGAACCCTTTTTGGATCCTGTCATATCCCTCATATCTCAGGAGTGTGAGAAACTGGAGTGCTTCTCCCCTTTGAGCACACATGTTTTTCTTGACCTACCTGCAAAACTGCATCTGTTTCCCTTTTTCTTAAATTTCATTTTTGCCCACTCCAGTGAGAGCTACTGAACATGGATTTTCTCCATCTTTGTTTACTTAGTTATGAGGTCTTCAGTTGTTAAATTCTCCTGATTCTGTTCTTTTTTGGGGGGCCAGTGATACAACCCTTACCCCTAAGTACTTGCCGTCCAAAGCAGGAGCCTAAATCTCAACTATGATGGACCAATCCTGAGGTGAACATTGTTTCTGGTGAAGAGTTTCAGAGAAAACTCCAAATAAGCCAAGGGAAGAGGGAAAAGAAGTTACTGCAGGATGAGGAAGTTAGCCATTTGTTATGGCTTTAAATAAAATGACCAATTGGAGATAATTTGGTCAAGTTCATATTCTGAGCAAGGGAAAAACAACATTCAATAATATCACTAAGCATAAAACAATGCAATATCATCATTGAACGTGAAGGCATCCAAATAATTTGTGTGTACATTCTAGACAACAACAATTTGGAGAGTTGGAAAGTTGTTTTTTTAGCATACTAGTTCTATTTCACTTATTTTTAGGGAAAAGCAAGATCACTGTGAAACAACTACAAATGTGTGCTGTACTATCAGGATGCTTTAAAAAAAGGAAATGTATTTCAAATGGAACAAACAGAAATGTGATGATATTTTTCACCAGCTGAAATGCCATCTGTAATGTTTACTACACTCTGTATAATTTCCAACAAATTGAAAGATAGGCATTTTTAACTCTCAAACTAGCTGTTGTACCTGTATGTGTTAAAAGTAGAAAAGTGTACATGTGTACTTAAGTGATGTTGGAAATTCTGGCATTCTTTTAAAAGGTATGCCCTGTACACGTTGCATACTGTACTTGGGCAAAAAAGAGAGGTGGAGAAACTACTAGTATACGATTAACATCCAGCATTGAACCTGGAGAGAGCCAGGATGGTTGGTCCGGGACTCCAGGAGACAATTGAGCCATGAAGACCCATTGCAGCCCCTCACCTCCCGTGAACAAATGTTAACAAGAAAACTGTGTTTAGTGTCATCAAAAGTTGGAAACTGCTTGAATGTATATAGCAGCAACCATAACAATAACTAGAGCAGGAGACGATTTCTAGTAATAGCTTTAGAGCAAGAAAAAGGAGCCCCGGAGAGGGGGAGGGGAGGGAGAGAGAGAGAGAGAGAGATGGTTGCAGTTCGCCAAATAACGTGCACAGGAAATGGAAATGGCCCAGGGATTAGGGTGAGATGGCATTTGAAAATTAACCAGCCTGTTTAAACAAACATGTCGATTACACAACAGTGGCAACGTCAGTAGTGAATTTGTTTTGAATTTTTGTTTAGGTTTGAAATGAGCTGTCCTGAGTCCTATTCCCAAAAGGTTCATCAATTTGGTTAGCTACTTTAAAGTTGAAAATAAAACTCAGAGCAGATGCCTAATCTGAGCTACAAAAGCAAAGTCTATGGCAAGAGGAGGCTTTTGAAGGCCCACGTGATGGGACTTTGAGGGGATTGGCTGATTTGAGCCTCCCCCCCCCCCTGCGGCAGAGGAATCTATAAATAGGAATCCCCTTACAACGTCCTTCTTTTTCAACTTGTGTGACCCACACTCCCACTCCCAGAATAGTGTGAGGTTAGAACTAGTTGCATGCGGGCCAGGTAGGAATCCCCAACCCCCATGCTTAATCGGGGGAGGGGGTTTCCACCTACCACACACTGTTTCTGTTGAAGGTGGAAATTGACTCTAGGTGGAGTCACTTAAATACATCGTCACTGGCATGTTAAAAGTTTACATTAAATTTGGTACTCACCACAATAGGGTGGCCTTCTGAAATGGTCACTAGGTCGCTACCTTGGCGGGCTGGAAAAGAGGCCATTCTTGAGTTTCTCACTCTTGTAAAACCCTGTGGTTTGGGAGAGAGTGCCCCCAAGATGGTCTTCCTGTTAAGACTGGTCAGGGCAAGCAACCAAAATAGTTTGGATTGTCCCTCAGGGTTGAGGTGCTGCCTAGCACCTCATTAAAGTGACATCGATCCGTTGACAAGACCCATCAATTGGATTTAACCACCCCTTTTCCATTCAGGTTGCAGGAGTTAAATAAATGGGTCAAATAATGGACCTTTTAACCAGATGTATTGCTTATTTCGTGGTGGAGGTTCAATTGCTACTACTGCCTTTGTTGCTTGTTTACCACTTTTCTGATTTTTAAAATTATGTTTCAGCTAGATGTGAATAAAATCAATATTACCATGAAATACTGTTTACTTAACATGTGTGCAAAATCTGTACAGTCCAAGAAAACCTGTTCAGATTAATATGGAGGTAAGATAAAATGGGTTTATGAATAGATACAAGCAAAACTGTCATGGACTTAATTTGGTGACAGTGCATTGCTGTATCCTGACAGCTTTCCAATGATAGCAAAATTTTAAGGCACAATCCTTGATATTTTTTAAATGGGAGCCAGGGGGCTTTTCCAATAGTACCAGATTTTCTTGCATGTTTTAGCAACCCCCTTGTGCCATTCTGGAACCCAATATGAGAGTCAGAAGTTCTTGGGTGGTCTCACAGAGAACATTATCCTATTTACTTGCTCTGAAAATCTTTTTCCAATGTTCAGGGCAGATTTCAGTAGGTATGAAAAACACACACTCTTCTCATTTTATGGGCTAGGAGAACAATGAGGTGTGAGTACAACTACCACATTAAGGAAGATATTTTAGCTTCAGTCCTAGAGTTAGCTATCTGCTGGGAAATAAGATAAATTATTTCTCGAGTAGGTAGTATGATATCATTGTAAAAGCCCGCAACTCAACAAACCAAGAAGTTGTTTTCCCCCTAAACTGAAAGTACAGAATCCCAGCAGAGTTTCTCAGAGCTCCCCCTAATTTTATTGCTGAAGACAAATGATTCCTTTAATGAGGATGGGAAGCTCCTGTTTCAGGAAGAGCTAAAGTACTTCTGATAAATATTGTAGAAGATCTTGGAGGAAGGATATGATATAGCTACTGAATTTGGGCAGAGGAAAAAAATGGGACCTGGCTATTTGAAGGACCATTTCCTCTCATGTGGGGCTGCCTGTCTGAGGCACTTTCTACACTGCTATATAAATACTAAATTATCTGCTTTGAACTGGATTATATGGCAGTGTAGACTCATCTAATCTAGTTTAAAGCAGATCATGTGGATTTTCTGCTTTGATCATCTGGATTATATGGCAGTGTAGAAGGACCCAGAGATTGGTGGCCTTAGCCCCGTTGCATGTGCTGGTGGTAGGTGGATGTTTCAATGGCAGTTCCTCATATGGAAAGTTTCCCATATGTTAAAAGTATGTATTATGGTCATCTGTGTTTTGCAGGGGCAAGAATATGCCTCACATTGAACAAACATGAATGAGATTCTTTTGTGGCTTAATTTTATTTGTCACTTGCTGCTGCTTTTATTGGGTTAATGTGTTTTCATGATGAGTTCCTTTTTATATTTTTAGATCACTGTCAGCTGCTTCAAGGGACTCCTTTTTTGGAAAGGGAAAAGTGGGGCAAAGACGTCTCAGCAGTTACTGAAAAAAAAACTGAGCTGGCTATTTGTGGAGAGGGAGAGGGGCTGCTTTTTAAGCTGGGAAAAGTCAAGATATGCCACTCCCATGCACTGTTGACATCACTCAGCAGAACTTTTAAAGGAATGTCTCCAAATGCTTCATGTTAACTTTCCTTGAGCATGCCCATTTTTCACTGGCAACTACCTTGAATTACTGGACAAGATCTACATCTGTTGTTTGAAGAGGTTGGATATTTATTGTAAAGAAGAGAACCTCTGATTACTCTGAGGTGACATAGGTTTGTTCTTAAGGTTGTCTGAAGCTCCCCCCCCCACCCCCGCTCTGTACTGCAGTGACGTTGTTCAAAAATCTCTTTTAATAAATTATTGTCAAAGGCATCTGGACTTGGTGTAGATCTTTTACCAAGCAATCAATTATTCTATTAGCTGTCAAAAATAGTAAAACTAAGTTCATGAAATAAACAGCTTTGAGAACCAGGGTATCTGTCCAAATAACAAAATGTTCCAAGTTTGAATTTGTCCCTGGAACTAGATTAAATACTGAAGTCAATGCAAGCACAATTTCTATTGAAAAAACATGCCAATACTTAACAGGAGTCCCTGGGAAAGTTCCAGAAATTCACTGAGTGTACTTGGAAACTGAGAACTCTGTAGTATGTCAATACTTGGCTTTACGATGAAATACATTAAAAAATAAATCTTTTACTTATATTGCCTCTTCCTCCTTCTATAGAGTTAGTGCACATGAATTACTGTATATACTCATGTGTAGGTTGAAAATAAATTTACAAATAATTGTCCCCCTCCCCCCAAACCTGAGTCAAGTTATACATAAGTGCTGGAATAGGGAATAAGTGTGAAGGCAGTGAAAAGAGGCAGTGTCAAGAAGCGCTCCCACCCCTCTCTTGCTCAAGCTGGAGCTATTGCAACAAGAACATTGTATGCTTCTTGTAAGCCATCCACAATTCGAAATCTGGATTCAGCTCTTTGGGACAACTGAAGTTTTTGAGTAGTTTCCAAAGGTACCCCCCTCCCCAAAAACACTATGTTACAGTAATACAAATAAGATTAAGGCATGTAGCCAAATCAGACATTCCCGGGCATGGCTAGCATAGTGGCTTTAACTGTGTACATTTTATCTACTACTCTTAATAGTACCTTTTTATTCTGTTTGGTTTGACCTTATCAGGAACCCTGTGTTTAGTTCTTGCATTAAAATTCAAGAAGGATTTTTTTTTTCATGTCAGGAGTGACTTGAGAAACTGCAAGTTGCTTCTGGTGTGAGATAATTGGCCGCCTGCAAGGAGGTTGCCCAGGGGACACCAGGATATTTTGATGTTTTACCATCCTTGTGGGAGGCTTCTCTCATGTCCTTGCATGGGGAGCTGGAGCTGACAGAGGGAGCTCATCTGTGCTCTTCTTGGATTCAAACCTCTGACCTGTCAGTCTTCAGTCCTCCCGGCACAAGGGTTTAACCCATTGTGCCACCGGGGCCTCCAAGATGGATATTGACATGCTGGAAACTGTACAGAGGTGGGTGATGAAAATGGTAAAAGGTCTGGAAGCCAAGCACCCACCCTGAGAGTGCATGGAGTGGCTTATGAAGCTGAGTATGTTTAGCTTGGAGTGGAGGTGATTACATCATGTTTAAGTATATGAAAGATGACATATTGAAGATTGAAGAAGCTTGCTTTCTGTTTCTTTGTATTGATCTAGATATTAGAAAAACGGATTCCATCACAACTTCCTGAGGGTATGGGCTGTTCAACAGTCGAATATGCTTCCTTGAGGGTGATGGGCCATCTTCCAGATGTTTCTAAAGAGAAGCTGGATGGCCATCTATCAGAAATGCTTTGATTGTTTATTTCTGTATGGCAGGAGGTTGGGCTGGAATGTGATCCTGCACCTTCTAGGAGGAGAAAGTAGTATCCACACAGCACAAATTGAAACAGATCTGCCTCTACTGTCAGAAGCTAAACAACTGAGCTGGGATGTAGGTGACCTGGCCACATGTTTCCTGGAATTCCTATTTAAACTATAGCAGTCATTTCTAAATTGGTACCAATGTGTGATATGAATTGCATACACATGTGGAAATGCCATGAGGTTTCAGACTAGCAAAGAACGTCTCAGTCTGATGTAAGCTTGTGTGTTTTTAATGCCCAAGATGAGTTTTTTGGAAGCTAATTAAAGGCATCAGGTCATGTGTGATGTGGAAGTTAAGCAGGGCTGGCCCTGGTTAGTACTGGGATAGGAGACTGCCAGTTAATACGAGATATGTTATAAGTTATATTTTAGAGGAGGAACCTGGCAAAAACACATCTGAGTATTCCTTGTTCAAAAGAAATCCCTGAAAATCATGGGTTTGCCCTAAATTGACAGGCAACTTGAAAATGCAGACACATAGACCAAAATAATGGTATGCAATAGCAGCAGCCCTTCTGTAAATAAGTTCTTTGTGATCTGAACTGAGTAATTGTTCACAAGTACACATATTTTAGTCATTGTATAGAGAATGCTAACTGCTTCTCTTTTAGAGTCTATTTTGGAAACTGTTTCACCTGCTGAGGCTGTCATTTGAAGGATTTGCCTGGTGTTATGGGTAATGTTTGCCTTAGGCATTTCTCAAAGAAGGAGATTGCAGGTCTTCCTCAAAGAGCAAAACCGATAGATGATTGAACAGGGCACAGAGAAGTCACTGGGTTGCTATCTCAATAGAGATTTATAAGAAAACATTGCAGACAGAGTTGACACTGCAGAGGAAATCTCTTGGCTTAACGCAATCTCAGACAAGATCAGTCTTTCCACAACGTATTCAGTATTAAGGCTTGTGAAGAGGGTATAGGGAAAACAATGCTAGATAGGGTGGTCTGCTGCTTAGTAATTCCACAGGATGTTATGATTGTTGACCCTGCGCACGCAAGACACCTTACCTTTTGCACATGCTTTGCATTGCTTTTTATCCTACAGCTTAGAAATTTATACTGCTGTATTTTAATTTTTTATGATATTTACAAGCACCTGAAAATGGGATGCTTTCTTGGTCTTGATGAGCTCATCATATAAGACTTAAAGGGGGAACAATGAGAGGTTTTAATACTTGTTTAATTGCTTTGGTGCATTCAATGGGTCGAGGGGTGGGGGGAGAACCTGAAAATGTCTGCAGCTTTCATATAAATCTGCTGAACACCTCTTGACCCCTGCGAAATAATAAATAAAATGCATTGTGGCTGTCTGAGACAGATTGGCTACAATGGAAGATATGAAGACATTTCACTAGAACATCTGGCATTCATTGCTTTTCCTCAGGGAGGAAAGGAGGAATCAAAAGGCTTTTGGCCAGAATTTCATTTACTGCTTTTTCATATTGCCATATGGCTTCTTTTTTTTTCTTTTTTGAAAAAAGTAGTGTCCTACGATGGAATTGTTTGAAGTTGGAGAGTAATGCTTTTTTCATAAATTGAGTATAATCTGCATATTTAAAAGGAGAGAAGAATTTTTGTCCAGCAAAAATGTTCTATTGCATGTGGCAAGTGATGTGCTATGCTTCATATATCATGCAGCCAATTTTGCTTTGGCCTAAAGACACATTTGGAATCTATACTGCCCTAGGATTTAAGACACGTTGGGAGTCTGTGCACGTGTCATTTTGCTTCCCTTCATCAGAGGGAGATTTTCCCTTGTAAATCATCTTTAAAAGCTTGACTGGGAATTTGAAGCTCTTCCATTTGGAAGGCAAAGAGACCCATCTCCAAAATTCCTATCCAATGAAGTTGAGATCCCCACAAAATTCTATGCATATTTCTTAAACGCAATACACCAAGTGAATGACCTGCAGAACTAGCTATCTATCTAACTAAATTGCGTGTATTAAATATTTTCCACATTGCTGTTTGAAAGCAGTTGGTCATTTTCTAAATGTCCAGTTTCCATTGGAAAAAGCATGTGTAACCAATGTAAGAAAGAAGTGGCTGCATATATCTAAGATATCTCTTCCTCATTAATAGGTTTTGAGTACAGTCTGATATCACTTAGCCACATATTTTTGGTTTTCATCTGTGAAATTGGATCGTTGTGAGTTTTCTGGGCTGTATGGCCATGTTCCAGAAGCATTCTCTTCTGACGTTTCACCCCCATCTATGGCAGGCATCCTCAGAGGTTTTGGGGTCTATTGGAAACTAGGCAAGTGAGGTTTATATATCTGTGAAATGTCCAGAATGGGAGAAAGAACTCTTGTCTTTTTGAGGCAAGTGTGAATGTCTTAATGGGCCACCTTGATTAGCAATGAATAGCCTTGCCACTTCAAAGACTGGCTGCTTCCTGCCTGGGGGAATTCTTTGTTAGGAGGTGTTAGCTGGCCCTGATTATTTCCTGCCTGAAATTCCCCTGGTTTTTGAGTGTTGTTCATTATTTACTGAGCTGGTTTTAGAGGGTTTTTTAATACTGGTAGCCAGATTTTGTTCATTTTCATGGTTTCCTCCTTTCTGCTGAAATTATCCATGGGCTAGTGCATTTCAATGGCTTCTCTGTGACATTGTGTCACAAGTCAGTTCATCAAGTGCTCTGCCATGGCTGACTTCTCTGGATGAATCAGTCTGCATAGGTCAAACTAGTTTGCATTAGGATGACAGTCATAGATGTGGGCAAAACGTTAGGAGAGAATGCTTCTGGAACATGGCCATACAGCCTGAAAAATTCAAAGTGATTCTGGCCATGATAGCCTTCGGCAACACATCTGTGAAATGTTGGAGAGTGTGCAATATTTAGTGCATACATGTAGTGAATATCTGTATATAGTGAATCACAACAAAATAAAAGCAATGACATAAGCAGAAAGGGACAAACAAGGAGGTCAAATACAGGAAACTAGGAGTATAGAATAGAAGCTGAGCAGCCTGAGACCTGAGGGCATTGAAGTGGAAATTGCACAAAAGTTTTGAAGGACCAAAGGAAAGACAGCAATGCTAGTAGAAACAGTGTAGTTAAGAATGGGAAATCTACATTCCTAAAGTCTCTGTTATACTTCCTCTGAAGTATTTGCAGAATGTTCTGATGGCAGGAATTTTAAAGAGGAAATGGGAACATTGTCATCTTGTTTTCATGGCAAGGAAGGCAGAGAGAATCACAAGTAAGATACAGCAAGGAACAAAAAACTTCTTTTTAATTACTGCATCAGATTGTATTCAGTCTGCTAATTTGCTAAACTTTTTATTTTCTTCCGTATTAGAGATGTTAATCACTTTTTGATAACTAATAGTGTCTTGCAGTGATAACATTAAATGATACAGTTTAAATTGATAGTCTGTTTGAAGCATTGATGGAACAAATTGTTTGCTTGATCTTTGTGTTCCTTTCATGTATGCTGAATCTATTAAATCAAACTGTTATTCGAAGCTAAGCAATCTAGATGTATCCTATAGGGATTTCATTTCCTCTCTAGAACTTATTTGAATCAGTAAATTACTTAAAGCACACAGATGTAATTTACTGTTCCAGGAGGACAAGATAAGACAACCGTGTTCCATATATATATATATATATATATATAGAGAGAGAGAGAGAGAGAGAGAGAGAGAGTTTGTATTGACCAACTGCAGTTCTAGACATGTATACTTAGAAGTAATTCCCATTCCATTTGTTGGGATTAGTCTCAGGTGAATGTATATACAGGATTACAGCCTAAATCTATTAATAATTCTTAGAAAGCATTCAGCACTTCAAAGTGTTTTAATGAACATTCTTTCACCAATCATTAAAGAAGTCACATATTACTTCTAGATTGCAAATTAAGGACTCTCAGGTGGAAAAATAGTTGTTTATTGATGGCCCCATGCAGAGTGAATTGCACAACATCCTCCTTCCTATCTCAGTTAGTTAGACATATGTCTATCTGGCAGATTTTGTTAGCTAATCACCTATTGGCTCTCAATCTGCCTTGGATATCTCAGTCGACCCTCCATTTTTGGGGCAACATTTATTAGAAATAAACAATACAGGGCACTGACTTAAAGGGGCTGATAAACAGCCTGATAGTGATAAGAGACTATTTCTCCATTATAAAAAAAATAAATGTGTACATGGAAAAGGAGCAAAGACTGTACACATTATGTACTTTCTAGCCATCAGCATATATAAAATTGGTAGTGTACATGTTGTCTCCTTAGAATAGGGGAAAGAGGTCTACTGTTGTTACCAGGCTCAACAGATTAATGTTTTGTACATCTAGTGTGTAGTTGTGATTGATTTGATTTTTTATTCCACCTCTTCTGTGGAAAGGTACTTGTTCCTATTGACTCCTGACTCCTAATGTATCCCTTTTCCACCAACAGAGTTTTAAATGTTTTTGGATCAGATATGCAGATTTTTGAAGCCCGGACAAGATGGGAGCAATTGGCATTTGACTGTAAGAGCTATCATTTCTTGGAAGAGGCAACTATAGTATGACTGCCTCAGCTTCTCATAGGACTGGTGGGTTTCGGGTTTGTGTGTGTGTGTGTGTGTGTTTCTAGCTGAATTTTCCAGACAGAGAACATAGATCAGCTTGAATAAATGTTTTATATGGACGTACTTAATTTAATTACCTGGTGTGATTTGGATGCAGATAATGTTAAATAATATTCAGTGAATATTCTGAAATAACTCCGAAAACATTACCCATGCTGAATTACATTTCTGGTGTCCACCTCATTTGACACCCCCCCCCCCCCACCTTTTAAATTCATTTTATACTATTTATTTTTCTGAAGCAGAATACCTCTCTGTGTGTATGTGTGTGTGTGAGAGAGAGAGAGAGGGAGGGGGGAATTATTTCTAGTTCACTTCAGTTATGACCAAGAACACCAATGGGGGTCTCCGAGAATCCAGTGGGGTGTGTGGTCATCAGATTCCAGAGTCCATTGCCCTCTTTCAACAAAAGGACCATGTTTTCTATCACAAGCTACAATATGATGAGGAAGAAGGAAGTGGCAGCTGGTAGTTTCTGTATCAAGGCCATTGAGGATAGTATTATGAGAACTGGTGTAGTGGTGTAAGTATTGGGCTAGGATTCAGGTCCCTGCTCCATCATGGAATCCCACTGAGTTTTTTTTTTTTTGTCGTGTCAGGAGCAAGTCGCTTCTGGTGTGAGAGAATTGGCCATCTGCAAGGACGTTGCCCAGGGGACGCCTTGATGATTTGATGTTTTTATCATCCTTGTGGGAGGCTTTTCTCGTGTCCCTACATGAAGAGCTGGAGCTGATAGAGGGAGCTCATTCGCCTCTCCCCGGATTCGAACCTGCGACCTGTCGGTTTAATCCACTGCGCCACCGGAGGTTCCTATCCCTCTGAGTGACCTTGAGGAAGTCACACTCTTGCCATAACCCAAAGAATACTTGAAGGGAAGAGTAGGTGCACAAAGAAATCTAGTGGATCTCAAATGCTGAACCCTATCTCCAGCTTAAGTTAAGCACCTTGAATAGCTCATTTCGAATTCAGAATGGATTGGTCATTCTACTGTCATGGAAATGAGTAGGCATTATTGGGAAAAGTGGTTGGGATGGAGAAAATGGAGGTGACAAAAAGATTGAGAGAAAAAAAAATAGTTGGTCCCAATCACTTTTGCCTCTGGATCCACACCAACTGAATGTGGCCTTGACAAATTTCCACTCCATCCAAACGAATAAAGCCTTACATAGAGGAGTGGGGAAAGAAAATCGTTTCCTTCTACTGATCTAAGCAATAACCCTGCAAGCAGATCATTTTGGTTTTTTAAATCATGAATAAAGAATAAACTATGTACTGCTAATTGATATTAATTCTAGAAAAGATATAGGAAAGATTCTGGCTCAAATCACTTATTATATTAAACCACATTTTTAAATTAGGAGATAGCAACTATTTACTGCTTGGGTTGCTTGAGTATTCAGGTTGGATCCTTAAATAACATATGCGTTTTTTGCTTGAAATGTTCCTTTAAAAAATTACCTGTTCTTTCTCCCCCCTTTATCTTCCTGCCAGTTTTTTCTTTCTCTATTAAATAAAAATGAGTAAAATGGGGAGCTTTTGGAAGGTGAGTAGAGCAGCAGACAAAAAAATTATCTACATATCACTGAGTGCACAATTTGTTTCTGAAAGTATTAGAGACCACAAATGTAACATTTTATTATGAAAGTGGAGGGTTGACAAGATGACTGTGAGAAAGGGTGAAGTTGGATGTGAGCTCATTTTGGCTATTACCCAAATTAATGATGGGTAATGATCAAATGGGTTGATCAGTTTATGCAGGTAGAGGCACAGTATTAAATATTTAATTGTACAATAGTCAAATCTAGATTTAGAAAGCTTTCCATCTCCAATTTACCCAGCCTGCCAAAGTATGCTTCACAACATTTCTCTTGTATTAATGATGAAACCTCTTTTAGAGGTGGATTGATGGCCATATCATGAAAATCCATCATTACGTTTCTGCAAACATGATTTGGTGTACCAATCAGAACAATTGAATATACCTTTTCCAATATGATACAAAGGATTACATTCTGATATGAAAGGTTTTCAGTTTTACCTACCTCTTTTTTTGTATTTAAGGTTTTGTACATTCTTTTTCCTACAGGTTCACATAGATTCAAAAAGCAAATTGATTTGATTAACAATCATAAACAATTGGTGTAGTTTGAACTGAACCAATTTGGAACTCTGATAGACTCATAACTCATGAAATGTGTTCACAGTCTCCTTGTTACTTTAATTTCATACAAAAGAGTAATATTTTGTTAGGGGAAAACATTGTCAAGAAAGCCTGAGAAATGAAACATTCTACTGCACTTGGACTTCTGTATTCACATTGTTTTTCACTGGCAGAGGACAACAGCTGTAACGAGTGAGGTAGATATTCCTTTTCGTTTCTTGCTCCCTGTCTTCAGAGTGATGGCTTATGACTTCTTAATTTATGCTTCTCTCATTCACATCCATTACTCATAACCACTACAAAAGCTTTCTAGAGGAATTGGGTCTTGTTAGTAGCACAAAATAGTTGTTCAAGATTTGCTGTAAGGATCCATGTGTACTTTTAGTGCCCTTTTGAAGTTTTTATTGCATGATTGAAGTCTCTGTCTCTCCTTCTTCAGTGATTAAATGTATTCATGATCTGATTTTGATACAGCCCATATGTTCTCAGAGGTAATTAATCATGCTGAGATTCTGTTGTAACTATGGTTTGTAGAGAAATGAATCTTGCATCTTAGTGTAGTGTAAAGGGAATGTATATGTAAAGGTTACCACTTTTCAGAATCTGTATTCTGAGAACTTGGTGCTCAAGCATGTTTGCATAACATTTTTGGTCAGTTTTGTCTCCTTGATCGTTTCTGTTTTGAGCCTGCTGAGTTTTAATTGAGTGTATAGCCTCATGAACATTTGAGAATAAAATGGTGGACCTATTTATTTGGAAGTAAGAGGGAACCATACGATGATGTGGTTTTCTTGGAATTCAGAACAGTGACACCAACAGTGACATGAGGTTGAAAGGTTTAGAATGGGAAAACTTATTTGGAAGGGTCTAAGGATGATCTCCTCCAGCAAAGGGTCACCGCCTTGTTGTGGCGCTGGAGCTTGAGCACCTCAATGATGTCATGAGCGAAACCGTGACTTCATGGACTTCACCAGATGGTCAGCACCGAAATCAGATTGACTACATCCTTTGCAGCCAAAGGTGGCGGACATCCATCCAGTCGGTGAAAACAAGACCTGGGGCTGACTGCAGCTCAGATCACGAACTTCTTACTGCTCAATTTAGAATAAAACTAAAGAGATCAGGGAAAATACACAGACCAGTTAGATATGATCTCACTAACATTCCTAGCGAATATACAGTGGAAGTGAAGAACAGATTTGAAGGGCTAGATTTAGTAAACAGAGTCCCAGAAGAACTATGGACAGAAGTCCGCGACATTGTTCAGGAGGCGGCAACAAAGTACGTCCCAAAGAAAAAGAAAACGAAGAAGGCAAAATGGTTGTCTGCTGAGACACTGGAAGTAGCCCAAGAAAGGAGGAAAGCAAAAGGAAACAGGGATAAGGGGAGATATGCCCAGTTAAATGCGCAATTCCAGAGGTTAGCCAGAAGAGACAAGGAACTATTTTTAAACAAGCAATGCATGGAAGTGGAAGAAGACAACAGAATAGGAAGGACAAGAGACCTCTTCCAGAAAATTAGAAACATTGGAGGTAAATTTCAGGCAAAAATTGGTATGATAAGAAACAAAGATGGCAGGGACCTAACAGAAGCTGAAGAGATCAAGAGAAGGTGGCGAGATTATACAGAAGATCTGTATAGGAAGGATAACAATATCGAGGATAGCTTTGACGGTGTGGTGAATGAATTAGAACCAGACATCCTGAGGAGTGAGGTTGAATGGGCCTTAAGAAGCATTGCTAACAACAAGGCAGCAGGAGACGACGGGATCCCAGCTGAACTGTTTAAAATCTTAAAAGATGATGCTGTCAAGGTGATGCATGCCATATGCCAGCAAATATGGAAAACACAAGAATGGCCATCAGACTGGAAAAAATCAACTTACATCCCCATACCAAAAAAGGGAAATGCGAAAGACTGCTCCAACTTCCGTACAGTGGCCCTTATTTCTCATGCCAGTAAGGTAATGCTCAAGATCCTGCAAGGAAGACTCCAGCAATACATGGAGCGAGAGTTGCCAGATGTTCAAGCTGGGTTTAGAAAAGGCAGAGGAACGAGAGACCAGATTGCCAATATCCGCTGGATAATGGAGAAAGGCAGGGAGTTTCAGAAAAACATATACTTCTGCTTCATTGACTATTCTAAAGCCTTTGACTGTGTGGATCATAATAAATTGTGGCAAGTTCTTGGTGGGATGGGCATACCAAGCCACCTTGTCTCTCTCCTGAGGAATCTGTACAAGGACCAAGTCGCAACAGTAAGAACTGACCACGGAACAACAGACTGGTTCAAGATTGGGAAAGGCGTACGGCAAGGCTGCATACTCTCACCCAACCTTTTTAACTTGTATGCAGAACACATCATGCGATGTGCGGGGCTTGATGAATGCAAAGCTGGGGTGAAAATTGCTGGAAGAAACATTAACAACCTCAGATATGCAGATGACACCACTCTGATGGCCGAAAGCGAGGAGGAGCTGAGGAGCCTTCTAATCAAGGTGAAAGAAGAAAGCGCAAAAGCCGGGTTGCAGCTGAACGTCAAAAAAACCAAGATTATGGCAACAAGAATGATTGACAACTGGAAAATAGAGGGAGAAAATGTGGAGGCCGTGACAGACTTTGTATTTCTAGGTGCAAAGATTACTGCAGATGCAGACTGTGGCCAGGAAATCAGAAGACGCTTACTTCTTGGGAGGAGAGCAATGTCCAGTCTCGATAAAATAGTAAAGAGTAGAGACATCAGACTGGCAACAAAGATCCGCCTAGTCCAAGCCATAGTATTCCCTGTAGTAACCTACGGATGTGAGAGCTGGACCTTAGGGAAGGCTGAGCGAAGGAAGATCGATGCTTTTGAGCTGTGGTGCTGGAGGAAAGTGCTGAGAGTGCCTTGGACTGCGAGAAGATCCAACCAGTCCATCCTCCAGGAAATAAAGCCCGGCTGCTCACTGGAAGGAAGGATACTAGAGACAAAGTTGAAGTACTTTGGCCACATCATGAGGAGACAGGAAAGCCTAGAGAAAACAATTATGCTGGGGAAAGTGGAAGGCAAAAGGAAGAGGGGCCGACCTAGGGCAAGATGGATGGATGGCATCCTTGAAGTGACTGGACTGACCTTGAAGGAGCTGGGGGTGGTGACGGCCGACAGGGAGCTCTGGCGTGGGCTGGTCCACGAGGTCACGAAGAGTCGGAGATGACTGAACGAATGAACAACAACAACACAAGGATGATCTCATTGTGTTTGCTAAGAAATTAACCATCTGATACATTATCTAACTCAGTGGTTCTCAACCTGTGGGTCCCCAGATGTTTTGAACTTCAACTCCCAGAAATCCTAAGAGTTGGTAAACTGGCTGGGATTTCTGGGAATTGTAGGCCAAAACACCTGGGGACTCACAGATTGAAAACCACTGTGTCTAACCTAAAGTAATTGGTAAAACACATAGGATCAGGCAAAAAACAAATATAGTCTTCATTATACTGTAACTACCAGCTTGGGTAAAACAACAACACTTGGGTGAAACAGCAACAGGAGGAGCACATTCTGTTGTTGGAAAGAAGGTATAGTATGATTTTCATTTCCATGGGACTAGTACCCACATTCAACAAAATATGTCCTCTCCAAGCAGTATTTAAATCCTCCAGTACAATTCTAAGCCCTTTACTGTTATCCTTGGTTTCATATATTCATGAGAAGCCCAAAAACATATCCCTGTGGATATGGGGGTCGTACTGTATTGCATAGAGTCTAGAGGAGACTAGTGTGCAACAATTGGTTATGGTGACAGGATGACACGGTTCTCCAGGAAACTACGAAACTCTGGTTTATCAGGTCTGAGTGGTGTGCTCACTAATTTATTTGATTTATAGTCCACTTTCTCTCAATGGGATTATAAATGGTTTACAAAATAGAATAAAACAGAACATTTAAAACATGTTGGTTCATTTGTTTCTACTTGCAATGAGTGCTACGGAACAAACAATGGATGTTCACCAGTCCCGTAGTCGGGGGGGGGGGGGTTAAGGGTTCAACCCTCCCTCCCCAAATGTCAATTTTAAAAAGAAACCTGGTTTCTTTACAGGTCTGAATGCTTTGATTCTTTTAAAAGCTTATTGGTGGACAAACATACTTTGATTGATTATGTTTGTCCCCTAACATATCAGGACATAAACAATATTTTGTTTATTTGATTTGTTGCGGGAGAAAGAAAAGAAGGAAAAGCACCCATCTTTTGATACCGGAATGCCTTAGCTACAGAGCTAAGCTGTCATCTCTTCACCAGCACGCCCAGGATGAATAGGTAAGAAGTGTTGGCACTTGTGTTTTATTAACGGTAATTTAGAATAATAGGCAGGGAAAGTATTATTTATCCTAATGATTCTTTACAGAGCAAAGCCAATTTCAGACTGTGATTTCTGAAGCTAGCTTTTTTGGAGACATAATAGTTTAGATTCTGATGTAACTGTGATAAATTGCTTTTTCACACTAACACCAGAGGAATCAGTGTGTGTGTGTGGGGGGGGGGGGGGGATATATCAAGAAAAATATTGATAAATTTGTACTAAAATAGACTAAATGAAAGTCACAACCTTCTGGATTGGCTAGATGTGATGACTGTATTATTAGTACCTGTCTTCTATGTTTGTTTTTACAGATGAGGAATCTGTCAGATCTTAATGGATACTGGGAATGAACCTCTTATCCAGGTCCACACAACCTGTGGCCCTCCAGGTGTTTTGGACTTCAGCTCCCTGACAATTGGACAAACTAGCAAGAGCTTCTGGGAGTTGGAGGCCCAAACACTTTGAAGGCCAAAGGTTGTGTAGGCCTGCATCCATAACTGGAACTATTTAAGTTTGGTGTTGTAGGCCAAACAAAAGACATCACATTTAGAGCTTCTTGGTAGAACATCTTTTTTTCAAAAGCAATCTTGAGCTTTTTAATTTAATTCACAATGAGCAGGAAAAGAAAAAGTTCCTAGACAGGCCAACATTTATCCAAGTCTAAAGTGATTGAGAAACCAGTTTCCTTCCTTGGGGCAATTGGCAAGCCATGAATGCAAATTCCTTCACCTTCTTTTTCCTTGCTAACACAGTCTGAGAAAGCCACAGTACTTGCTTTTGCAAGTTGCTGATTGCCCCTGAGGAAGGAAACGTTGGTTTCCGAATAGCACCTAGCAGATTCTGGCAATATCTGAGAATGTTTTCCTCCTTACTCATTTGCTTCATTCAGTACCATTCACTATTAATTTATTGTGGTGTTTCATTTAGGTATGCACTGTCTCAAAATAAACCGTCCTTGTTTTTTCTAGACAGCCCTGTGCCACCTGCTACCACCTTTTCCAAGATGAGATTATTTTTTCCTTGGGGAAAGGGAGAACAGCCAATGGCTAGTCACTTATTGTGTTGCATCAGCCGTGGGGAAGCAATAAAAATGCTTGAAAGACACAATGTGCCTGTGGCCTTTCTTTATTAGGTTCAACATTTGTTTATAAGTGTAGCTGGTAATAGCTCTACTTAAAAAAAAATTCTACAAAAGCAAAAATGCAAAAGTAAAGCAGCATAATATAGCTTTTCTTGGAATACGGGGGTGACAATTTGTCTTGCACACTGATTGTTTTGTGTCAAATATATTCTGATTTAGAAGATAGCAGATAAGTCACATCCTAAATTGCTTGAGATACTAATGCAATGGGGTACCTTTGCATTTTATCAATGGCTTGGAGAATGACAAGTCAAGTTAAAACTTTTTAGTGGTTGGGGTTGATGGATTAGATTTGTTTGAATTGTTGATTGTTGTCAGTATTTTATTTTGTACCTTTTGTTATTTGTCTTGTTTTGTGTGTTTAAAATATCATTAAGATGGGTTATAGAAAAGGTGAAGTGGAAAATCTGCTTTTACGTATACAGGCAGTTTGCAAGTTATGAACAAGATAGCTTCTGTAGGTTTGTTCTTAAATTGAATTATATGTAAGTCGGAACAGGTACACTTTTAAAGTGTAACTGTGTGTGTGTGTGTGTGTGTGTGTGTGTGTGTGTGTGTGTGTCTGTCTGTCTGTCTGTCTGTCTATCTATCTATCTATCTATCTATCTATCTATAAAGCTTTGAGTACCATAGGGAAGGGTTAACACCCCTGTGGTGTTTGTTTTACTGTCTGGGCCCCTGTTCAGAAGATTTCACCTCATTTTCTGTTTGCATGATAATTGGATTTTGAAACATTTGGCTATTGTGGGAACAAGGATTGGCACTAAAGCCGCATTGGAGATGCCTTTCCCCCATGATAACTCTTTCAGAAGTGAATTTCATTTCCAAGGGGTAGATTTCTCTCACTTCCAGTTGTCTCACCCCCATTCTTAACTATGAGTTGTTTGTAAGTCATATGTTGTAACTCAGGAACTGCCTGTACTGTACTGTACAATATACTGTACTGTTCATTGTGGTGCTTCTTCCTTGTAACGTATTAATTGAATAGTAAAAATGTATACAAAAGGTTTAATGACTGATCTTTAGCATTCATATAACAGTTGCTGAATGTTTAAGGTGCTTCATTTTGATAGATCTGAGAAGATTTTTTTTTAAAAAAATGCAGCTTCAAAACAAGTTCTCTTTGTCAGTATTGATAGTTATTCTGAAAGATATGTTGGGATGGCCTTAGTCTGGGTGTCTTCACCCATTGCCACTTGGCAGTTGCTACTCATCCAGCTATATTCATGGGGAGGCACAGTACTTATCCAGTGTGTTACAAACTTATCCACTGTGTTACAACTGTGACTAGGGATGCTTGCAAGCAAGATGGGCTGACCTATTTCTCTTTTCCCATCCACGTTAGTGGACTTAGCTTGTGATGGTGCTTTAATGCACCAGAAGCAGAATAGATGCACTAATTTGAACCTAGAGCATCGCTGTTATTGTTGCCTTCATTTAACCCTGTTTGGAGGAGTGCAACCTGAAAGAACAGAGGCAGACATGGTGTCTGCAGCAAGGTGGCCAAGTGGTACCAGAGAGTGGAAGCATCTGGTTGGGGCACCTGCTGTGATCAACATGCCCACACACTCAAATCTGAAACTACACCCTCCCAAATTGTATAGAAGAGCAAACAAAACCCATAAGGATAATTAAGATAATTTCCAGCAATTTTATAACTTGCTTTTCCTATATCCAAGATACTCCAGTGTGAAAAAAAGCTGGAAGCTAAGTAGTGAACCAAATGAGGTTTTATATTAAGGGGGTCCCTAAAGTGGGAAAATTCATTTTTTCATCATGAAGCAATGACTTGTGTTCAAATTTGGAGATTTTAAACCTAGCACCTCCAGCATATCAATAATGGACTTCTGGTGGGATATTGCGGGCGTAATTGAGATACTATACCAGCTGGAATCCAGATGAAGAATGCCTTTGAAAATTTAATCACAGTCACATTGTACATTAAATACTTATCTGTCTGGCTTGCTGAAGAGTGCAGGAAATGAAATTGCCAAGAAAAGTGGAAGCTTACATAGCATGGGATATACTCACCTATAGGCTTTGCATGTAGTTGCTTGGTGAAAGAACTAAGCAGCATCTTGTTTATTTCAGTGTGTTTTTCCATAACAATATCTAGGTATTCAAAATCAGTGTGCCATTTTAGGGACATATGTTGGGAGTATAATGAGAAATATTGGTAGTTACTGTTATGTTGTTGTTGTTCATTCGTTCAGTCGTCTCCGATTCTTCGTGACCTCATGGACCAGCCCACACCAGAGCTCCCTGTCGGCCGTTACCACCCCCAGCTCCTTCAAGGTCAGTCCAGTCACTTCAAGGATGCCATCCATCCATCTTGCCCTTGGTCGGCCCCTCTTCCTTTTGCCTTCCACTTTCCCCAGCATAATTGTCTTCTCTAGGCTTTCCTGTCTCCTCATGATGTGGCCAAAGTACTTCAACTTTGTTTCTAGTATCTTTCCCTCCAGTGAGCAGTCGGGCTTTATTTCCTGGAGGATGGACTGGTTGGATCTTCTCGCAGTCCAAGGCACTCTCAGCACTTTCCTCCAACACCACAGCTCAAAAGCATCGATCTTCCTTCGCTCAGCCTTCCCTAAGGTCCAGCTCTCACATCCGTAGGTTACTACAGGGAATACCATGGCTTTGACTAGGCGGATCTTTGTTGCCAGTCTGATGTCTCTACTCTTTACTATTTTATCGAGACTGGACATTGCTCTCCTCCCAAGAAGTAAGCGTCTTCTGATTTCCTGGCTACAGTCTGCATCTGCAGTAATCTTTGCACCTAGAAATACAAAGTCTGTCACGGCCTCCACGGTTTCTCCCTCTATTTTCCAGTTGTCAATCATTCTTGTTGCCATAATCTTGGTTTTTTTGACGTTTAGCTGCAATCCGGCTTTTGCGCTTTCTTCTTTCACCTTGATTAGAAGGCTCCTCAGCAGTTACTGTTATAGATATATTAAAATAGTGTTTAGGGGAAAGAAACTTAGTGACAACATTTATTTGTCGTGTATTTATTTGTCGTGTCAGTGAGAACATGATGGAGGATCATGAGTGTCTAGCCTCTCTATCTTGTAATGCATGAGCCTTGTTGTCGGCCTAAATACCGTGTCACACAGAGAGAGTCACATCTCTTTCAGTGTTGGTATATTGTCAGCCAGAATAGAGCTCTAAATACTGTCTTAACACTGAGTTCCCAGATATGGTACTAGGAAGGCCTAAAAAGTTATACTGCATCAGTGGCAAGCATTTTTTCCATTCAATGCACACACACACCAACACCCCACAAAACAGCACAAAGTCAGTACAGGTCTCATCCCCCCAATTTTCCCTATGGTGGAGGTTATTCAAAAGCAAATGAAGACTGAAATGATGTGAAAGAAGATGAGCCATATCATAATGCAATTGAGATTAACTTCATCAGATCTGTAAATAGTAAAAGCTGATTACATTATTTAAAATATCCTCTACTGTGGATACATCTATTTTAGTTTCATTTCCCCCTTATTACAAAGTGCATTTACACTGTGTGGGAATAGGCTATTAAGATGTGATAATTACAAAACTTCATAACTAGCATGTAGGGATGGGGAAAGCCCTGTAGGGAAAGTAGGAGCCTTTATTTTCTGCTGAGAGGGAAGAGTCAACTTCTGTATTACTCGGTGCACAGAGCATCACAGGACAATCACTCTGATTCTACAATGTCCGACATCAGTTTGCAAGAGGGAAGAAGTGAGGAGCCAGGCCACACAACAGCTCCTAAGAGGCTGGATAGCAGAACAGTTCTAAAAGAATGGAAAGAACAGGTATCACAAGCTATTGAAGAACAGTATTAAAAGAATTGGACAAGGCACCATTCTCAGGTAGAGGACTTCTAGCTGAAAGGTAGCACATTGGGATATCAGTAAAGTTCAGGGAGGGAAAATGTGAATGAGAAATCGGGTTATACTGTATTATTTACTTTGCACTTAATTGCAGTCAGCTAGCTTATACCTTTAGAGTACCTATAGTACCTAACAGTTAATCTTAAAAGAGTGTGGCTGGAAAATGTTGGTGTGATCTTGTATAACATAAGACAAACAGTAAATTAAGTGTATTGTCGAAGGCTTTCATGGCCGGAATCCATGGGTTGTTGTAGGTTTTTCCGGGCTATATGGCCATTCAACCTCAGCAGACTGAAAGCCAAAACCAAGGTCACAACAACATCTGTTATAGAACTCCAGTATGCTGATGACAATGTCGTCTGTGCGCATTCAGAAGAAGATCTACAAGCCACTCTAAACACCTTTGCAGAAGCATACGAGAAGCTCGGCTTGTCATTGAACATTGAAAAAACCAAGGTGCTTTTCCAGCAGACACTAGCCAACCCCTCTCCAATGCCAGTGATACAGCTTAATGGTGTAACATTAGAAAATGTTGATCATTTCCGCTACCTTGGCAGCCACCTCTCCACCAAAGTCAACATCGATGCCGAAATACAACACCGCCTGAGCTCTGCAAGCGCAGCATTTTTCCGAATGAAGCAGAGAGTGTTTGAGGACCGGGACATCTGTAGGGATACCAAGGTGCTTGTTTATAAAGCTATTGTCCTCCCAACCCTGCTCTATGCCTGTGAGACGTGGACTGTCTACAGACGTCCTGGAACGATTCCATCAGCGCTGCCTCCGGAAAATCTTGCAAATCTCTTGGGAAGACAAGCGGACAAACGTCAGCGTGCTGGAAGAAGCAAAGACCACCAGCATTGAAGCGATGGTCCTTCGCCACCAACTCCGCTGGACCGGCCATATTGTCCGGATGCCCGACCACCGTCTCCCAAAGCAGCTGCTCTACTCTGAACTCAAGAACGGAAAACGGAATGTTGGAGGACAGGAAAAGAGATTTAAAGATGGGCTCAAGCCAACCTTAAAAACTCTGGCATAGACTGTGAGAACTGGGAAGCCCTGGCCCTTGACCGCTCCAGCTGGAGGTCAGCTGTGACCAGCAGTGCTGCAGAATTTGAGGAGGCACGAGTGGAGGGTGAAAAAGAGAAACGTGCCAAGAGGAAGGCGCGTCAAGCCAACCCCAGCCGAGACCGCCTTCCACCTGGAAACCAATGCCCTCACTGCGGAAGAAGATGCAGAGCAAGAATAGGGCTCCACAGCCACATACGGACCCACAAGAATATTGGAAGACAATCATCCTCGGAAAGCGAGGGATCGCCTTAGTAAGTAAGTAAATGGCCATGTTCTGGAGGCAATTTTGCCATATATGGCCATATATGGTACCATATCTGGGAACTCAGTGTTAAGACAGTATTTAGAGCTCTATTCTGGCTGACAATATACCGACACTGAAAGAGATGTGACTCTCTCTGTGTGACTCGGTATTTAGGCCGACAACAAGGCTCATGCATTAAAAGATAGAGAGGCTAGACACTCATGAGGCAAAAATTGCCTCCAGAACATGGCCATATAGCCCGGAAAAACCTACAACAACCCAGTAAATTAAGTAATTCTGTGGTATTTTTCTTGCACAAATTACACCTCTTTTTCAGTTATGAATTCTTAGTGAGAATTTTTCTTTTCTGTTTAAAACAAGCTCTTTTCTCAGCCTCTTTCCATCAGCGCCTCCCCCCCCCACCCCCACCCCCACCCCACTTTGCAGCATTTAAGTTGGTTTTAAAAAAAACATGATAGAGATTTTGAAAGGCATCCATTTGAAAAATTCTTGTGTAGGCCAAATAGTCGCAGATGTTCTCTGAGTACTCCAAAGTGTTGTCCTTAGAAATATCAATTAATGTTAACTTTGGGAAGCAGAGAAAATTGAGTGGCTTTTGTAGTTGTATGAAGGGTATTAGCTTATAGCATCTTTTGAATCATGACTGGGTGCTACTGAAACAGTGATGACCATTTCCTGAATTTGTTTCATATCCAAGAAAAAGACTCATTATTGAAAGGGTATTCTATGTTCTGCATATGTAAAAGACCTTAGATTTATCCTCACTTCGAAAAAAGCACATTTTTGGGATTGTCAGTACGTTTTTATTAACATGCCCGGGCGACTTGCAAAAGCATCAAGAGACAGCTTTGGTCAAATATTTTGTACATTATATTCATATTTGAAAGTGTGGGGCAGCATCCAGACGATATTGCTTTAAGTTGTTATATCTAGTCAGATTGTGGCAAAGTTATAAAACTACATAATTAGCATGCAGGGATGGATAATAAAATATGAATACAAAGTCAGTGAAGATGATCAAGTATTGACATAACCAAGCCAGAACTATCAAGCTCGAAGCCAACAGAAACTTTGAGTTGTTCCACAATAAGTAATGTGTTGCACTGATTATGATGGAGGTGGCCATAACATGAATCCCTTATCCTAGTGTAGTAAAGCTAGCTCATACAAACTGGAAGAAGATGTCTAATGACAAAATGAAGCAATGGGTATCTCAACCAAGTTGTTCAGAGCACCTCAGAAGCAGCTGATTGCTGTTCTATTGAGAAAACGCCCACAGACAGCTTCCATCTTGTCTAGGTTGAATCACAATTTGTTGACCAGCTTCATATGTTAAGCAGATTTCTTAAGCTGTGTCGCCCCCCCCCCCCAAAAAAAACAAAAACAAAACACTGGCAGTGTTAAAAATCATGTAGCAGCACATCATTGCTGCATTAGGGTAAGATACAGCTTCTGTCAGACTACAGAGAAAACAAAGCCAAAGCCGGTTCTGTGTAGCAACTTGTAATGAAAGGGTAATTATTTTGATAGTTTTAAATTGGTTTTTCCTTCCTAAATGCATGGCTGGTAATGTCTCTGTTTTCCTAATTTTAATGCTGATGTTTTATGGAGAAACCACAACTTTACATTGGGCAGATACATAATTCAAAGATGATCCAATCTTCGTTATTCTGCTTGCCAGCTATTTGAACAATTTAAAATGTATGTAAGAGTGTCTTTAGTACATTGCAATCTAAAAGCAATTCCACTGAATGAGAATTGTCTGGCGTTTTGTTGCTCTCAATAATAATCCATACTAGTAGGCAACTTCCAGGGCAGCAGATGCTAAAAGGATAGCGGTGACAGTCACCTAGCCTTCCTTTCTGAATACTTCAGCAATCAGGCTGGTGGAAGAGTCCTCTGTGTAGTTACATGACTTATATTATGTATTCTCCAAACTAGCCTGTTGCCTTCGGTAGAAAACGCTTTCCTGTCACCAGTGTTAAAATAAACTGGATAGTGGTCTTGTTCAATTTTCTTTGTGGGTTGTGAATGGCATTCCTCTTGTCGTGTTCTGACAATGAAAACTCTTAGGCTTCTCCTGGATGTTCATCTTCTCAAAGAAAGCAGAAACTGGGGAGAACCCAATGAAATCTGCAGAAGAAATTGGAGACACACCTCAAGATGGCAGTTGTATTGGTAAAAAAAGCCAACATAAATTGGTATATCAGTATTCTTCGGGATCTATTTAAAATCATAAATGGGTAATAACACGAATATATTGTTGTTGTTGTTCATTCGTTCAGTCGTCTCCGACTCTTCGTGACCTCATGGACCAGCCTACGCCAGAGCTCCCTGTCGGCCGTTACCACCCCCAGCTCCTTCAAGGTCAGTCCAGTCACTTCAAGGATGCCATCCATCCATCTTGCCCTTGGTCGGCCCCTCTTCCTTTTGCCTTCCACTTTCCCCAGCATAATTGTCTTCTCTAGGCTTTCCTGTCTCCTCATGATGTGGCCAAAGTACTTCAACTTTGTCTCTAGTATCTTTCCCTCCAGTGAGCAGTCGGGCTTTATTTCCTGGAGGATGGACTGGTTGGATCTTCTCGCAGTCCAAGGGACTCTCAACACTTTCCTCCAACACCACAGCTCAAAAGCATCGATCTTCCTTCGCTCAGCCTTCCCTAAGGTCCAGCTCTCACATCCGTAGGTTACTACAGGGAATACCATGGCTTTGACTAGGCGGATCTTTGTTGCCAGTCTGATGTCTCTACTCTTCACTATTTTATCGAGACTGGACATTGCTCTCCTCCCAAGAAATAAGCGTCTTCTGATTTCCTGCCCACAGTCTGCATCTGCAGTAATCTTTGCACCTAGAAATACAAAGTCTGTCACGGCCTCCACGGTTTCTCCCTCTATTTTCCAGTTGTCAATCATTCTTGTTGCCATAATCTTGGTTTTTTTGACGTTTAGCTGCAACCCGGCTTTTGCGCTTTCTTCTTTCACCTTGATTAGAAGGCTCCTCAGCTCCTCCTCGCTTTCGGCCATCAGAGTGGTGTCATCTGCATATCTGAGGTTGTTAATGTTTCTTCCAGCAATTTTCACCCCAGCTTTGCATTCATCCAGCCCCGCACATTGCATGATGTGTTCTGCATACAAGTTAAAAAGGTTGGGTGAGAGTATGCAGCCTTGCCGTACGCCTTTCCCAATCTTGAACCAGTCTGTTGTTCCGTGGTCAGTTCTGACTGTTGCTACTTGGTCCTTGTACAGATTCCTCAGGAGAGAGACAAGGTGGCTTGGGATGCCCATCCCACCAAGAACTTGCCACAATTTATTATGATCCACACAGTCAAAGGCTTTAGAATAGTCAATGAAGCAGAAGTAGATGTTTTTCTGAAACTCCCTGCCTTTCTCCATTATCCAGCGGATATTGGCAATCTGGTCTCTCGTTCCTCTGCCTTTTCTAAACCCAGCTTGAACATCTGGCAACTCTCGCTCCATGTATTGCTGGAGTCTTCCTTGCAGGATCTTGAGCATTACCTTACTGGCATGAGAAATAAGGGCCACTGTACGGAAGTTGGAGCAGTCTTTCGCATTTCCCTTTTTTGGTATGGGGATATAAGTTGATTTTTTCCAGTCTGATGGCCATTCTTGTGTTTTCCATATTTGCTGGCAAATGGCATGCATCACCTTGACAGCATCATCTTTTAAGATTTTAAACAGTTCAGCTGGGATCCCATCATCTCCTGCTGCCTTGTTGTTAGCAATGCTTCTTAAGGCCCATTCAACCTCACTCCTCAGGATGTCTGGTTCTAATTCATTCACCACACCGTCAAAGCTATCCTCGATATTGTTATCCTTCCTATACAGATCTTCTGTATAGTCTCGCCACCTTCTCTTGATCTCTTCAGCTTCTGTTAGGTCCCTGCCATCTTTGTTTCTTATCATACCAATTTTTGCCTGAAATTTACCTCCAATGTTTCTAATTTTCTGGAAGAGGTCTCTTGTCCTTCCTATTCTGTTGTCTTCTTCCACTTCCATGCATTGCTTATTTAAAAATAGTTCCTTATCTCTTCTGGCTAACCTCTTGAATTGCGCATTTAACTGGGCATATCTCCCCTTTTCACTGTTTCCTTTTGCTTTCCTCCTTTCTTGGGCTACTTCCAGTGTCTCAGCAGACAACCATTTTGCCTTCTTGGTTTTCTTTTTCTTTGGAACGTACTTTGTTGCCGCCTCCTGAACAATGTCGCGGACTTCTGTCCATAGTTCTTCTGGGACTCTGTTTACTAAATCTAGTCCTTCAAATCTGTTCTTCACTTCCACTGTATATTCGCTAGGAATGTTAGTGAGATCATATCTAACTGGTCTGTGTATTTTCCCTGATCTCTTTAGTTTTATTCTAAATTGGGCAATAAGAAGTTCGTGATCTGAGCTACAGTCAGCCCCAGGTCTTGTTTTCACCGACTGGATGGATGTCCGCCACCTTTGGCTGCAAAGGATGTAGTCAATCTGATTTCGGTGTTGACCATCTGGTGAGGTCCATGTATAAAGCCGTCTTTTAGGTTGTTGGAAGAGAGTATTCGTTATACACAGCGAGTTTTCCTGGCAGAATTCTATCAGCCTGCGTCCCGCTTCATTTTGTTCTCCCAGACCATGCTTGCCTGTGATCCCTGTTGTCATTTGACTTCCCACCTTGGCATTCCAGTCTCCTGTAATGAAAATAATGTCTCTTTTTGGTGTATTATCCAGTAGTTCCTGCAGATCCTCATAGAACTGATCTACTTCTGCTTCTTCAGCAGCTGTGGTTGGGGCGTATATTTGGATCACTGTGATGTTGAAAGGCTTTCCTTGCACTCGAATTGAGATCATTCTGTCATTTTTTGGGTTGTATCCAAGCACCGCTTTAGCGAATTTCTTATTAATTATGAAGGCTGCTCCATTTCTTCGATGTTCCTCTTGTCCGCAGTAGTAGATCTGGTGGTCATCTGATGTGAAGTGGCCCATTCCAGTCCATTTCAGTTCGCTGACCCCCAGAATGTCTATCTTTAGTCTTGACATCTCACCAATAACAACATCCAATTTGCCCTGGCTCATAGATCTTACATTCCAGGTTCCTATGGTGTGCTGATCTTTAGAGCATCGGATTCGTCGTTCGCCTCCAGTACCGTCGGCCGCTAGCCTTCCTTTCGGCTTTGAGCTAGCTGCGTCATCACATCTGGGGCTAGTTGAACTTATCCTCTGCTCCTCCCCAGTAGCATTTTGGCCATCTTCCGACCTGGGAGTCCCATCTTCCAATGGCATACCGACATATCTCTGGTTGTACTGGTCCATTTAGTTTTCTTGGCAAGGATACTGGGGTGGTTTGCCGTTGCCTTCCCCAGGGATCACGCTTGGTCTGACCTCTCTGCCACGACCGTCCCGTCTTGGGTGGCCCTTCACGGTTTCGCTCATGACATCATTGAGGTGCTCAAGCTCCAGCGCCCCGACAAGGCGGCGATCCTTTGCTGGAGACACGAATATATAATACATCATTTACTTGAAATCATTAGGTACATAGACTTTGTTCATTTTCATTTCTCCAATGATTTTTTTTTAATTTAGTGATTCAGACGTTTCTAAAATTGAATTCTAAATAGATATGTAATGTTATATTTAATAGTGTTATGTTATGTGTTTATGTGTTTCTTTTCATGATTTTGTACAATGCTTTTAAGAAGGCCTTATAGGGTTATACACAGCTCAACATGTGTTAGGCCCTTTTATCAATAAAACAAATATTTTTAGTGTTTTGATATATGTCTTCTGGTTATCTGCTCACACAGGGGCATAGAAGTCTAAACTATTTAACTGAATGTGTGACTGTAGGAAACACACTCAGTACATTCCCAAGCTCCTGTGTGGTTGGAAGGATGGGCAGCAGCCATCATATTCCACCTCTCTACCAAAGCTGAAAGTTTAGGGACATTTACAAAACTAGTATACATAGTAGTAGACAACATAGCTAAGCAGCAGACACAATAAAAACACAGTAATTGAAAATAAACCAAAAGCATATCACAAAGAAGGTGCAAGTCCAGCACACATGGTCCATGTGCATGTGCGAGCAAGATTTTTAGGTATGACTTTGTGATATAAGACTGGTAAATAAACCAAGTGATCTATGGTCTGAGTAGAAATGGGATGCATCACTACCAATATAAGGTGAGGTCTTCCCAATAATCAGACCCACTGGCCTATCTGAGGGAACTGGCTGCCTTGTACTACAGCTGCATATGAACAGGACCAGATTGTTGCCTTTTGACTCTTCATATTACTGAGATTTTTCACCCATTACTCTAGCGGAAAACTGCCAATTTGGTCTAAATTTGAGGGGGCTGGCAACAAATTGGAGGCTAGATGAGAGTTAATGAAAAACTACTGAAACATTTATGTTAGCTTTTTATTGTAAACATAGTTATTTTCACCTATTTTTTCTCCTTCAGCTAAGACCCGCATGCATATTGAGAGTTTGAACATATATCTCCTTAAAAATCCACAACAATGCCAGTGATTTGGAGGCCTCTTCATACTATTTCTTACTAGTAACTTTGCCTGGGTATTTCCAGCTTTTTCCATACATTATCTTTACATGTGGTCTAACAAACTCAGAGGATTTGGCAAATTTGTTCACTTTGCTTTCAACCCTTTGCTGTTGTGAAAATTCAGTTTTTAAGTGCATTTGTCTAGGAAATGGGCCATTTCATTAATTCTTATAGGGTTTTTTGACACAAAAAAGGGTAATAACATATTTGTCCCTTTGTTATTTTGTCTGTTTGGTGTCTTCCCATTCACATTTCCTTGACACTTTTCTCACTCATTTTACACGGGTTGCGTTATCTGATGTTTTCTGCAATCCCTTTGCAACATGCTTTCTGCTCTTCACTCCTTCTGTTGCTTTTAGTCTTCTAGACCTCTGTGTCATCACACCAGTTCTGGTTGGTTTCCCAAAATTAACAATTGGAAAATTAGGAAAAGTTGTCAGAAGAATTGTGAAGTCTTCTGAAAGATTTAAAAGGGGAAAAAAACTTGATAGACATCTGTCATGACATGTTTGAGTACAATAAATACTTATCTTTATTTACTTTAAACCCCACCACCATTCCGAATTTTTCAATTTCCACCAACCATTTATTTATCCTATCTATGGGGTTTTCTACAATACAGACTATGTCGTCTGCATATGCACGGACTTTGTATGAGTGATTTTTTTATTTTTAGACCTTGTAAATCATTGTTTTTCCTTATGTTCATTAGTAGTATTTCTAGGGCTAGGATAAACAGTAACGGGGATAACGGACATCCCTGTCTGGTTCCCTTCTGTATTGGTATGCTTTTAGAGATTTCACTGTTTATAACAACCTTTGCTGTTTGGTTTGAGTATATTGATTGTATTGCATTTGTATATTGATAACCTATATCCATTTCTTTTATTGTCGCTTTGATGAAGTTCCAATTTATCCTGTCAAACGCTTTTTCCACGTCCAGGAACATCATGGCTACATCTTTATTATTATTATTCTCATAGTATTCGTTGACATTCATTAGCATTCTTATATTATCCCTTAGTTGACGTTTCGGGAGAAACCCCACTTGATCTTCCTCTATCCTTGTTATTAATAGATTTTTTAATCTGTTTGCTAGTATACTAGAGAATATTTTGTAATCTATGTTGGTTAATGAGATCGGTCTGTAATTTTTAAGTTGTGTACCATCTGTATTATCTTTATGTATTATGGTTATTGTAGCTTCTTTCCAAGATTCTGGGATGGTCGTTTCTTCCATTGCTTTATTCATCACCTTTTGTAATGGTGGAATTAGGAAGTCCTGAAATATTTTATAATATCACAAAGAATATGAATAAGAAAAAGCAGGAAGAACTACAGAATATATCAGGAATTAAAGTAGTCGACAAGACAAAATACCTTGGAATAATATTTACGGCCAAAAATACACAATTGATAAAGAATAATTATGAAAAAAGTGGGCAGAAATTAATAAAAAGATGAAGAAGTGGGAACATCTGAACCTATCCATGCTGGGGAGAATATCTGTTGTAAAGATGAATATACTGCCGGAGGTCTTGTTCTTATTTCAAACCCTACCAATATTGAAATCCAAAATAATGATAAAAAAGTGGCATAGGGATATAGGAAGATTTATATGGCAGGGGAAAAAACACAAGATAAGCTTCGTAAACCTAACAGATGACAGAAACAGAGGGGGACTGGCTTTACCCAATCTCCAATTATACTACGAGGCAGCCGCCCTGGATTGGATAAGGGAGTGGACAACTCTAGAGAAAAAGAAATTACTAACCCTGGAAGGGTTTGACTTAGTTAAGGGCTGGCACGGATATCTCTGGAGAGGAAAGGCAGAGAAGGAGAAAAATTTCAAAAACCACTCGATAAGATCTGGATTAATCCAAGTATGGAATAGATATAAGGAAAGATTATACACAAGAACACCATTATGGTTCTCACCCAATGAAGCTAACCACTTAAAAGAACTACCTCGAGACAAATGGTTAGTATATAAACAATTGATAAAAATAAACACATTAGAAGTAACACTCAAATCACAGGAAGAACTAAGGCTGTTAGACCCAACGCTCTCGTGGTTTCATTACTTCCAAATTAGAGAGAACTTTAACATAGACAAAAAAAGCAGGCTTTGAAACAACGGAAGGATTCTGGGATAAGGTGATAAAGATAGATAAAAAGATAATAAGTAGAATCTATAAACAACTACTAATATGGAATACGGAAACAGAACAAATAAAAGAAAATATGGTGCAATGGGCCAGAGACGTAAATAGATCAATATCCATGACAGAGTGGGAAGAAGTATGGCAAAAGAAATTGAAATACTCATATGCAGCAGAAATAAAGGAAAACTGGTACAAAATATTCTATAGGTGGTACCTAACACCAGAAATAATAGCAAAAATAAATAAAGGAAGAACAGGAGGAAAGTGTTGGAAATGTGAGGAGAAAACGGGGAACTTTATCCACATGTGGTGGAAATGTAAAAGAGTCAAAGAATTCTGGTACCAAATAGGGAAACAAATAGAGGACATATTACAGATAAAAATCAAATTAAAACCGGAGGCCTTTTTATTGGGAATAACAGACAGTAAAATGAACAGGAACACAGACAAACTTTTCTTCTATATGACAACAGCAGCAAGGATTATCCTTGCCAGAGTATGGAAAACAAAAGAGATACCTACAAAGGAACAATGGAATATGAAAGTTATGGACATACTAAGCATGGATAGGCTCACCGAGAGAATGGCACAAAATGATGAAACATATCAAAAAACGGATTGGACGAAATTCCTAGACTATATTAAAAAAGAAAACAAGGAGATCTATATTAGTAAACTCTAATAAACGCTCAGAGGTAATGTTCAAGAAGGAAAACGGAGACATGAGATGAAAACCCAAGAGGAGAGGTGAGGAAAAAGGAAGAGAAGAAGGAATTGAATACAAATGATTAAATTATCATCAGCTTGGGAGGAACTAGAGGTCCACGTATGTGTTAAGGTTTTGTGTTTGGTCCGGGTTATAGGCCACTTTGGTGTTTTTTTTTTTGTTTGTTTTTTTTCCCTTTCTTCTCTCCTCTTCTGTCTTGCTAGCCTAAGCTAAAGATCTATGAAGAAAAGTACTTATAAAGTGAAGGAGTACACCCAAGCAGGCTAGTGTTCCAGCTATCTTTATCGTCTGTGTATGTATTTGTGTCTGTATCGTTGAATGTACAGTGTTTAATGTGATTGTATATATGTGGGTAAATGTTCATTTTAGACTGAAAATCAATAACATTTATTTTAAAAAAATAAATATTTATCTCAGTATCAAAGGTTTAGTGGAACTGGAAATAATTGGCAGAAGCATTATGATTCGAAGGCATTTCAAACATAGTCTCTATTGTGAATATTGGGACTATTTGTAAGCTTAAAAGAACAAGTTATTAAAATTGTTCTATATTGTGACTTTTAAGATTTATCACATTGGAAGCTAAATCTTTTCATGACATGGTGTACTGTTCATATAAACACACCAAAAGATAACATACTACTGCAAGAAGAGCTGTGGGTTTTTAATCAATTGTTCTTTTTCACCGGGAAACCTCATTCTAGGTCCAATAACCGCCTTTTCAACAATATGAGGGAAATATTGAGACCCTGTCTATGTGTTTTGCAAAAGCTAAACCAAACCGAAGCACATCCCACAAATTATGGCTGCAATTAGGGAAAAAAGCTATTTTCTTTTTGGAACTTTCTTCTGAGGAAACATGTATAGGATTGGATTTGCAAATCTATGAAGACATAATTGTTTCTGCACCTACTGTACTTACTCATACTGAAGCATTTCCTTTCATTTTCCCTTTCTTTCCCACCCCAAAAAGCAAGCCAAAGTAACCAACTATCCAAAAACAAACCAAGAACAAAACCCAAACCAAAAATAAAATCACTCTCCTCTAAATAATATAAGAAAAAAATCTGTTTGGGACTGCTGGATTGTTAAATTTGCTCTGTTGAATATTACAATAGACCATTCATCTGCTAAATTGAGGGAAAATAGTGATTGAATGCCTTTAAAGAGTAAAGGAACATACTTCATTTCACCTGTCATATAGCTATCTCCATCTTTCTCTACCTTCCCCACTGCAAAAATCAATTTAATGAGGCCAGAGTATGGGTTCAGCTGACACACTCCCTTGATGTTGTTGTCATCAAGAGGGCACTTACATTGGATAATTGTTTATGTACCACTAGTGGTCTTTTAACTGTTTGGGTTCCAGTGTGTTGCCTGACCTGGAAAAAAAACCCAGTAATTTCCCATGTGGCTGACACCAACTTAATAAGCATTTTGTAACAAGCAGTGTAACCAAAACTTCAAAGTTCTGTGTTACAGTGAAAGGCTGCCCAGATCTCAGGGCCTGGCCCCGCTTCCCATGTTGAGGGGAAGAATCTCAGGGCAAGAGTGCTGCCTTGAACATTCTACATGATCTTGATCTATATTCTCGTAGCTGCTTTGGAGCAGCTACAGAATAATGGTTTCTTTTGGTTAGACTATAACTCCTATGTGTTCTTAAAAGCAATGCTTTAAAAAATATTAACAGATCTGGGACAAGTGTTTTCATATTTGCTAGACTTTGTTTCCTTATTTAAATCACATTCTCTGAGCAACTGTGATTGATGTTTAATGTATCATGTTTAATGACATCAGCGGGGTGTGTGACCACTGCTCAGGTTTTGCCCCTGAATCCTGATAGGCTATGATGCTCCAAACCTTTCAAACTGAGACAGCATAGCCATTTTAGCAAAACAGCATAAGATAAAGTGGCTGTTTAATATGCCTGCTTTGACGTTAAAAAAAATGAAAGACAGCATTAACCATTATCTTTTTAATTACATATCTTCAGGTTAATAAATGTCATGTGTTTTCCCTTCAGAGACCTCAAAGGGTTAGGTCTAACTTCCTAAAGAGACTGCTTGATTCCAATTCATTACTTCATTTAAAAAAACATTTTATCTTTATTACCTGATATAGGCCATAGTTATCTGAATGGTTGTCTGTGAGGAAGCCCCATGGACCTCAGTTAAATATAGTATCTAGAATACATGGACTTCGTATTGATTTGGCACACATTGAAATTTCTCATAAGTGTTGTCCTCCCTGTGGTTTCAGTATCAGGCTTCGTCATCACAGATATCCTTAGACAATATCAGTTGTAACATAATTATTTGGAATTGCTTCAGGAGATGGCACCAGAGACTATATTCTTGATCCGGAGTGTGGTGGAGGCTCCTTCTTTGGAAGCTTTTAAGCAGAGGCTGGATGGCCATTTGTCAGGGGTGATTTGAATGCAATATTCCTGCTTCTTGGCAGGGGGTTGGACTGGATGGCCCATGAGGTCTCTTCCAACTCTTTGATTCTATGATCCAACTTTTCTCCCTTATGAAACCAAAATCAGCTCATACCATATCTTAAAACAATACAGCTAAAACAGTACGAATAAAAATCATGAAACATAACCCACTTAAAACATTGCCACATATACTTACGTATAAGTCAACCTCATGATATGATCCACGGATAAGCTAAGGCTGTGAACTTAGATGAAGCAGGGCAACTTGAATCAATATGCGAGCTCCCACTAGTATGTGTCTGTGCATAACTAGAGAAGGCTCCTTCTCAGGTGCAGCCCCTTCCCAACTCCCTCCCTGAAGAACTAAGGGCTGCTCCATCTTTGCTCACCTTTAGAAAGGGGGTCAAGACTTTCTTATTTAACAAGGCCACAGCATAATTTGGGGATGTTATGATTGGGATGTAGAAGGGATACATAGGGGAAGAGGTCATGTCTTTAACTATTTTTTCCTCCAGATTGAAGGATTTCAATGTTTGCATTCTGTTTGTAAGCTACCTTGGGTCCATGTTGTGGAGAAAGTCAGGATAGAAATATCTAAATAAATAAAAAGGGTTAATCCACAGAGAAAGAAAGGTTTCAGAGAACCATCTCCTTGGACACCAACACACAGCATTCAAAAAGGCCAGAAATGGTGTCACAGCAGAGATAATAGAGAGTGCTGATAGATTTTTAGGTTCTCCCAGGACTCACTAAGCAATTGCCTTCCACCACACTACCTGGGAAGATAATGCTTTCTATTTTATATAAGAGTTAAGATAAACTTATATTGCCACATAATTAAGTCAACCTAAGTCTTTTTCTAGTCTATTTTGCGACTAAAATCTCTAGGCTTATACATGAGTCTATACAGTCATTTAAAATATTAAAAGACATATTAAGACCTTATCATTACACTACCCCTACCAGGTAAAAGTTAAAGGTTTGTTTAATTTTTTAATACTTTGCCTGCTGGCAGAAAGAGAGCATGGAGGGTACCAACACAGCCTTCATTGACAGAGAGTTCCACCACTTGGGAGTAGCCACTGAGGAAGCTCTATCTCCAGCCCTTACCAACTGCACAAATGAAGGTGATGGGACTAAGAAAAACCCTTCCAAAAGATCTTAATACTCAGGTAAACCCTTATAAAGAAACCTAAGCCATGTAGGGCTCTGTACGTCAAAATCAGCACTGATATATGTTTGATGGGCTATCGAAAAGTAAAATAGATTTTTAATGAATACTATCGTATTTACTAAATGGAACCTTTTTGCTCAGCTGGGGGGAGGGAATCTGATCAAGCTCATGAGAAACCCTGTTTGTGTGCTTCTCAGGGGCATCCAGTGAGCCATGTTTGCAAAGACAAGGCTGTAATATAGGCAGACCCTTTTTATGCTAGCAATTTATTCTTAAATTCCTGGTTATGTTAGTTTTTTAAAAAGTTATGTGGAAGCACTTGCAATCAGGGTGTGTGTGTGTGTGTGCGCGCTATGAAATAAAATACTCTGATTACTTGCATTGCTTTCATGTGATGAAGACAACATTGCTGATGAATGAATCAGTTCAGCAGAGATAAAAGTAGACCATCTTGCTCTTTGTGTATACACTAGAAGTTTGACAGGACTCCATGGTTTTTCTCTTACTACTCGATTGTCATCCTACCTTGTGATGGCTGTCTCTTGAGATGTGGACAATGGTATCAATGAAGGAGCTGCACAAATGTTTGGGAAAGAGTCAGAATAATCTTTGCTTAATTTTCCAGCTAACGTGTTCAACTTGGCTATTCAGGGTTTGAATTGCTGTTGAATTCCTAATGTTTATCTACACACCAGGCACTCAACCACACCGGCTGTACTGCCAAAAAAGACTACAGCATTTTTTTAATTTTTTTGCAACTGGACCACCCTGCCGGTGGGTGAGGTGTGTAATTCAGTCTCAAAGAAAAGAGGCTGTGCAGAGGCTGCTTATTATATTGAAGTGTGTGTGGTTTTCAGGGAAGCATTACTTGGCAGTCTAAGAAAAAAATATTAAACTCCTCTTGATTTGGAAAGGCCAGGATGACTTAAATCCATGGTAGAAGGTCTGCAGTTCATCTCTGCTGTTAAGTGTTTGTATAAAAACTGATGTGACAATGGGAGGTCTTGCCTGTCTCTGAAGTATATCTTCTAGTCTTTGATATTACTGAACAATGATTCCTTGGAATGATTGGCACTTCAAACTTATAAAAGCATAAGCCAGGGGGGTTTCTCCCTCACCCCTCCCCCATATTTATTTACTTTTTTCGCTACCCAGTGCTAATAAAGTAATATCAATAGAAGAAGCAGCTCGTCAAAGATTACCAAAGGAAACTATTATCAATATATCGTTGTAGAATCCTTATGTGTATTATGAAATGGTACAGTTTGAGAAACACCACATACTTCTCCTGCGCCATTGCATTTGTACATAATTTGTTAGACTTTCACATACTAGGTTTAAAATTAGCATTACGCTAAATTAATGACTAGAAATCCTGATACAGCAACAGCCTTGTGATTTCTTTCTACTAACCAAGGCTACAGATGAGAAAGGTTCCCACTAGTGACCAAAACATCTCAGTGGCCCATCTATTGAGGTTGTGGGTGCTAATAAGCTGTAGGGCAAGGACTTCATCAGAACTGCAGTGAGTTAAGAAAAAGGTTGAAAATCCCCTCCCCTGAAAGATGTAGCCTTGTCTAAAGTTTGTCTTCTCAAAATACTCTTTTCATTTTTTTAAAAAAGCTGGTAGTTTTATTCTTTATCTTTATCCATAACATGTTTGTGGATAGGCATTTAGGATTTGCAGACATTTCTCCTTAGTAGGCTGCCCCTCCCTCCAGATATAGCAATACACATTATCCTTTGGCCACATTTATTTATTTATTGCATTTTTAAAGAAGGCTTTTCTATAAAATAAGTTGACTAACAAGAGAAAAATCCACTAGAAAATAGTGATATGAAACAATATCACCATCTCATAATCTAAGAACATATACAAATACTATGCTATTAAACATGATATTAAATTACAAGATAAAACACCGTAACAGACAAGGAGAGTGGAAGAAGGAAATCAGGCCAAACGCCTGTCTTCAAAGTGACTGTGAAAATCCTTTTTTTCAGTTCAAACAAAACATACTATACTGTTATGAGTCAGTTCTTAGCCCTATCTTGTCCAACATGATGCGACCACTCAGTTGTCTATGGGAAAACCCTAAGAAGGACAACTCCATCGCACAGACCCCAGCAACTAATAATCAGGCATATGGTTGCAATAATAAATATTAGTTATATTTGTCCCCAGTAATACTCAGTATTATCTGAATCCTCCCTGGATTTATCCAATACTCTCTTAAAGCCATTCAGATTGGCAGCCATAATTTCATTTTGTGGCAGTGATTTCCACAGATTTTTGTTCATTTTCTGCACCTTGAATCTTTCACCATTATGCTTCAATGGATGGTGCTGAGTTCTGTTATTATAAGCAGAATCTTTCCTTCCTATCTACTGTCTCCTTTTCATACATAATTTTATACACCACTCTCATATCTCTTCTTTTTCACTTTTTTCCTAATTTAGATGGCTTATGCAGGATTTCTTATGGTCCCTTGATTGCTTGGGTTGCTCTTTTCTGCACCTTTCCCAGTTTTGCAATATATTTATCTAGGCACAGTGACCTGAACTGTGCATAGTATTTCAGTTGTCACCACACAATGGATTTCTATAAGTTTTATTTTCGGTTTCTATTCTAAGTATGCCCAATGAGCAATTTGTTTTATTATGGGATCTTAATGCAGAGTCAACATTTTCAGTCACAAGCCCACTGTAATCTAAGATTTCTTTCTTTTTTAGTTACTACTACTAGCTCAAATCATATCAGTATAGCTGTGAAAGTACTTGTCATTACATGTAATTTCTAGAACTGCCGAAGTTTCTAGGTAGTAATTGTGTGGCCCATAGACGGCAAGTAACTTTCCGGGGTTTTTTGTGGTCCTCAGAATTACTCTCTCTCTCCCCCCCCCCCCACCCCCACCCCAGTCTATGAACACTGGCTTAATATATTTTTAATGGGGAAACCCTTTGAAAAGAACCTGGAAATCCCAAAGCCTAGAGAAAAACAGATCAAGCTAAAATATTCCAGTCTCCTCCAGTTCCAAAAACACTGGAGAGTACAGGATACAAATTCTGGTTGCAATTTTCAATCAGTTTTTCAGCTGATAATAGCTCAGTGTGACCCACCTAGGAGGCAAACATTGGACCCCATGCACATGGTCTAGGAGTAAATCCTGAAATTTCCTCAAACTTCACATCTAAAAAGTGCAACAGACTGAGTCCTTGGATTTCCTTTCCACAGTCTAATAATACCTTTGTTTTATCTGTTTAGGCATTGTTGACAATAAGTCCCAGTTTATATTGTTTGCCCTTATCTAATCTTTTACAGATAGTGGACATTGATTCAAAAGCTCAACAGCTTCCTTGGATTGTTATGGATAGAAAGATGGAGTTCGATTACCTATCTTCCTGGCATTACCCCATTAACAAAGCTGTGCCCATAAGAAAACTGACTGCATGGGCTATCCAAGACTGTTGAAGTTTAATAAGAAGCATAATCCATAAAATGTTTAATACTGATGCAGGAACTTAAAAAACAGTCTTCCATGACTGCATCAGATTGCTGAAAAAAATGTCCACTTTTGGTGCATTAAATGTTGGACACTCTCCATCACTTCTCACTGTACAGGGAAGATGTAGTGTGCCATCTTCTACTGCCATAATAAAACCAGACTTTTGCGTAATCGTTTATACTTTTTATTGAACTTCAACAGTCCCAGATAGTCCATAGAGCCAGTTCCTTCAAGATTCCTTGCAATTGAACACATAGCAGTTGCCTCTCTTCAGGGAAAAGATTTGCACCTGCCAAGAGGTGCCAGTGTTGAATATGGTGAACAATGGATCTGGACTCTGGGGTTGAGTAAGCTACCTTTCAGTTGGATCTCTGGACATGGCAAGAAGATTCTGAAGCCTGCAGCTCCTGGTGGTGAAGTTGTTCCAGGCCCCAGACTTTTTGCTGTTTATTCAGAATCACAGCTCATTGCTAGTGTCTATTCCTTGGTTTGGGTAGCTAACCCAGTTTTCTGAAGTTCTCATCCACTCTGACATTGTTGGGGTGCTGCATGCCTGGCTCTTTTGGGGTAAACACTGGAACTCAGGTTCCATTCTCACCAACAGGCCAGATAGAATTGAATTAGGTCCTGGGATTTCCTGTTAGGGCCACACAATTTTATAGATGTGTTGCTAAATGCCATACCTAGTATGTAAAGACGAATGCCTCTGGAACGTCGATCTTTTAGGAAGATTCATATAATTCTCAATACATATTATTCTAGAATTACATTTAATTAAACTCATATTTAATTATATTTTATTAGCATATATATAATAAAATGATAACTATTGTATTTCTTCTTAGTCCTGTGGCTGAGACAGAACATCTGTTTAAGTCAATATGTACTGTTTTTTTCCATGCTGATCTTTGCCAGTTTTCATCAGTTTAATAATAGATACTTCCCTGATTTTAGAGTTTCATATTAAATTATTTGCTGGAACAAAAATTCAGATGAAATAATAAAATAAATACATACTAAGTACTTTAATATTGGTCATTTGAGGAGCCTGTGCTTTTAAACTATGCTTGGCAAACAGTATTTGGCTTGAAGCTTTATCTATTTTGTTCAGATAAGAATAGCTTTTAAGACCATATCTTTAAAGTAACATAAATCAGGAAAAGTCATGATAAATCTTGGCTAAGAAATAAGGCAGACTTGAAACACTTTCAGTTTACTTAGAGGAATGAAATTAGTTTACCAGTTCTTTTCTACAAATTACTTAGCATAATTAATTTCATATTTAGATGGAAGATAGTTGATGGGTATAATATTGAGGGGGGGAAAACCTCTAAAAATGAGGAAATATTTTATTATTGGTGATGTTTGCTGTCAACAAGCACCACCAATGGCTTTGGCTTTGACATATCGTGAACCTCCAAGAGACCTCCAAGAGCATTGATCATCAACCATCCTCCTTGGGTCTTACAAATTTAGGTCTGGGGCTTCCTTAAATCAATATGCCTGCAATGTAATTTAATCTCATGTTCCATATTGGATGATGAAATGTTTTGTCTGGCCTCCTTTTCAACTGGAAATAATTTTGTAGAAAAGAGATAATGGCTAAACAGTGAGACTTTTCACACTGTTGGCTACAGATATTGTGTTTTTCAGTTTTCCTTGATATAGTCCTTGGTATCTTTTCAGAGTTCTTCTTGTTCCTTAGTAGGCATAGTAGTACAAATCTGTTTTTTATATGGTGTTTACAGGGATGCTTGTTGAGTTGTCCTTTAGTATTGTTACTGATGAAGTGTAGTTGTTTAGCATTAGTGTGTGTATGTATATGGATGTGTTTGTGTGTATAGATAGATAGATGGATACATAGATAGATAGATGTTGAGAGTTTATGGTCTGTTCTTCAGTGCATCCCTGATCTTGTTTTGGCTGAGGGAATGGAACTTTCCCATTTTTATTTATTTATCCTATTTATATCCCGCCCTTCTCAACTCCAAAGTGAAGTCAGGGTAGCCTTACAAAGGCAACAATTCAATGCTTCCTGTTAGGTAGCCTGTTTGATTTCTATACACTGGACTAGCAGGAGCCAAAGTTACATCCATTGGAGCTGTGTCAATAACAGCATCTAAGTCAGAACGGATCAGAGCTACTTTATCTGCAAAGTGCCTAGCAACCTTTTCACAGTGGGTTGCTGAATAGTCACGGGGCCCTTCCACACAGCTCTATATCCCAGAATATCAAAGCAGAAAATCCCACAATATCTGCTTTGAACTGGGTTATCTGAGTCCACACTCATTTAATGTGGGATTTTCTGCCTTGATATCCTGGGTTATAGGACTGTGTGGAAAGGCCCATGGATTTGTTCTTGAGGACCAGTATGTAATAGCCCTCTGACCACTTGAAACTGCTCAGCTGGGAAGTTCCTTGCAGATGCAATGGTGGTAGCAAGGAACAATTTCTCTACTGCCTCCATTGCCACCGAGTGGGCTTTCAAATACGCTCCAGCATGTGCTCGGTCAGATTTGCTACAAGTTCTCTGTCAATGTATCTCTAATCTCCGTATCACCTGCTTCATCACCACCAACTCCTTGGAAAACCAGAGGGCTGGTTTGGCTCTGCTCCATAAGAAGGGACATTCAGGAGCGACTGTGTCCACTTCCCTGGCCATTTCCCCATTCCAGAGGTCAACCAGAGCTTTGAAATAATTGCCTTCTAATGTGACAGGAAAATTCCCAAGAGCTGTCAGGAATCCCTCTATCCGTAAGTCTTCTGGAGTGGGCCATCTCAATCAGTCTCCCACTCCTGCAGAAGTTTGGAGTTCCAGCAAGTCTAAACGTGACCAGGTAGTGATCTGTCCATGACAATTGAACTGTAATAAGTTCATCTACACCACCATCACTATAACCCAATCCTGCACAGAAAACAAGGCCCAAAATGTGTCCAGAAGCAGGGGAGGGCAAGACACCACTTGGGACAGACCCATGGTTGTCATGGAGGCCATGAAGTCCTGAGCCACTCCTGACAGCAGTCTCAGCATGGATGTTGAAGTCTCCCAACACTATTAGTTTCTGAGACTCTAAGGCCAACCTTAAGACCACCCCAGCTAGCTCAGGAAGGGAGATTGTTGAGCAGCAGGATGGGCAGTACACCAACAGAATCCCTATTCTGTTTGAGTCACCAACCTTTAGGAAAATACACTCAAACATTGTTGACTGTGGGGTGGGGAACCTGATCAGGGGGATGGTATTATGATAGACCACCACAACACTTCCCCGTCCCCCCAGGTCTTGCCTGTGCTGCACAGAGAATCCTGGTGGGCAGAGCTGAGATAGATTTACCTCCAGTCCCATCCAGCCAGGTCTCTGAGATACAATACTGGTCAGCATGCTAATTCAGAATCAAGTCCTGTATGGCAGTTGTTTCCCCATTTACTGACCTGGCATTCAAACAGCAACATTTTCAACCTAGGGGGACTGTTTTTCATACAGCCTTATTGATATTATGTGGTCATCCTTTATATTCTAACTGCATTTGTTAGATTCAACTTTTGTTAACACATACTTTACTATTTGTCTTTGTTCTTAAATTGTTGTTTCTAGAGAGAACACTGTACAGTGTCTTGAATTAAGAGTAATTGCTCGGCCTGGTTTTCACTTTGATATACGGGCAGCATTTTGAGTTAAGAGCTAGTGCCACAGGGAGTGCTAACACTGCCTTGTGCTTCTGTGTCTTGTGCTCTTGTCCGTTTTGGGAGATTGCTGCCTGCTCCTGTCTGCTTTGAGGAACTTTGGGTTTGTTGGTTTTCTGTTGTTTTTATTCCTGATGTGTTTGTCTTCATGAAGAGAAAGAGAAAAGGGAGGAGAAGGAAGGCTGGAATGAGTACAGTATGAGAAAATGATGCTTCTGCCTCTTCACTTTGTGCTTGCTGCTTCCTGTTGCGCAGCAAGCAAATTCTATTCAACCTCCCAAGCCCAAATGCAAAAGACTCCCAGACCAGAGGAAAAATGAAGAGAAAAATATTTACTCTTAATAGCAGAGATGGAACATAAACTTCCAATGTTGCATACAAAAACAAACAGTGCAAGAAACTTACATAGTCCTTGTAAGTAACACAAAATAAGGCATCTTTATCTTAATTCAAATGAGAGAGCAAAACATAAACCTTGAATAAACAGCTATTCCAACATAGCCTCCTCTAGAGCAGCATAACAGCTTCTCTCCAAACTGCTCCCTAGAGCCGAGCCTTTGAGCATAGATCTCCTCAGAGAAAAAGCTCCCCACCACCCACTGTATTCTTAAAAACCCATACAGTTATACCCCACTGGGTATGGCCCAAGCTTGCTGGCTGACCTACAGTACCAGCTGCCCATAATAATTACCATCATAAGGTTTTTCTTCAACACACACACACACACTTGCTCCTGCTATAACTTACTGTAACACTTCCTTCCCACAACTTCGTCCTTCTACCATTTTAAAGTTGATCTCTGTTTTTAATTGTTCCATGTGAATGTGCATTTATACATTATTTGTTACTTATAACGTACATTTTCATATTTAAAACATATAACAAAATGGGGTGGGGTGGGCAGAATGGATTAATAGCATTTCAGTGGGAAAATTTGCTTTGAGATAAGAGCTCAGTTACATAATAACTTAAACTCTTAATTCAAGGCATCACTGTATAATGATGGGATTGAAAATGTCCCGTTCCTCTCCATTTTTGTCTTCTCATTCCAAGTATTTCAGTGCTTAAATGTACAATTTCTCATTGTATAAATTCTAGTTCCTCCACATTCTGTGTCTATTATATGTGTTGTGCAGGCCTGGGAATTTCACATCTGTGGATGTCAGCAGCTTGAATGTCTTTTCAGTTTAGGTCTATTGTGTCATTAGATACAGCACTGTTCATGTTTGTCCTTCACTTTTCTCTAGTCTCAAGAGGAGGATCTTCTGACCTTGGAGTCTCATCTTTCACATTTATGATTTGTTTCATTTTGGATTGTCACATCATACTATTTTCAAGTTAAAAATATGTATAAGTGGTTTAACAATCCCTTCTGCTCAGTACTAACAAGAATTAGCTAAAATCCCACTGCTATCATCTCTAAGTGCCAGTGTCACTATTGTTGCTTGTCACCACAATGTGGTGCTTGGCACATCTTATTCTATTTTATTACATTTCCTTATTATTAATTTAAAATGTTTAGGAGTACAGTCAGAGACTGCAATGAATATCTTTTCTGTATTAATGCCGTAATCATTGTTAACGTGACAATATTATATAATAGACACGTAATGAAGGCATTTGGTTGAACTGCTTGCGTTCTGGATCTGGAAAAAAGGAGGGTTTATCTTTGATTTGGCATTGTATTTAAGCCTCAGGCAAAATGAAAACAGAACAGAAGTTTATTGTACATTTGCACAGTTAAAACTTGAGAAATAATTCATTACGGCATTATAGAATTCTAAGACTAAAACCCTTCTCATGGACTATCAGGTTTTGTGTAATTTTCTATACAATCGGTAGGCCTTTCCAGATAGTTGCAAAGCATTCACACACAAAACACACTATCTCATAGAATATCACTTCCATTTTATTGATTTTAACAGGGGGGATACACACATTTCTAAAAATCTTTATAACATACTTTTGCCATGCAATGTACCAAAGAGGGAACATTTAATCTTGCCATAGTAAATACTATTCTCATTTTGGTACAGGAAGACCATCCAACACACTCCAAAATCCAGCATTGTCTAGATGAGTGGCTGAGACAGTGACACCTTTGTTTCAACCAATACTAATTAAATATATTGTATACCTTGTGTCTATCTGTGTGAGGTCTACATGATGCATACATAACCTTTGTGTTTAGACTTGGATCCCATCTCCAAGATATCATATTATATACATGTATGCAAATATAGGTATTCCAAAATTTAAAAAAAATCCTGAACACTTCTAGATAAGAGATCCTCAGCCTGAAACTTGGAAGAATAAAACAGGCAGAAAAGGTCTAAGAGTCTATTAATTAGAGATCTATTCATTTCTTTTTTGCATCTTACAGTTGGTTAACCATCCTGCTCTCTTATACTATGAATGTGTGATATACACTGAAGACTATTGTAAACACCATAAAGGCAATACATTTTTACCGTCCACATAAGGTGATATGGGACTCTACTATTGTTTTCAGTATAAATTGCCATATGGAATTCCATCTGGGTTTTGAGCATGTTACCTACATACAGGAGTAGGCAATCTATTTTTCCTAGCCTTCCCTTTCTTTTGAAAGTGTGTCTTGTCATTTCAAAGAAATGAAAAAAGATGTAAGCAGTCCTTTTCCATCAAAAGGTTGTTACAGTTTTGACTAACATAATAAGGGACATAAGGTTACTGTGTTTTGGGTTTCTCATTTGCTATCTATTGTTAGAAAACTAAATAGGACTGTAAGATTAAGAGGATTCTTGTCAATTCTAAGAAAGTATTTTTATGGCTTTAAAAAGACTTAAATATTAATAATGTTATAATATTGTACGATTGTGCTATAGTGGTGTAAGTGTTAGAGTAAAATTGTGGGAGACCAGGGTTCAAATCCTTGCTCAACTATGGAAATCCACCAAGTGACCTTGAGCAAATCAGCCTCAGCCTCTGGAGAAATCTTATAAAGAAAACTCCTTGATAAGTTTGCCTCAGATTTACCACAAGTCAGAAGTGACTTGAAGGCACATAATAATAACATTGTTGAATGACACAGCTGGGCTCAATATGTGTCGTATGACTAACTTTCCTTTAGAATGGATTCCAATTGAGTAATATCTTCAAAATATACAACTTAGAAAGTGTTATAAACAATACTGATGAAAAATGCATTTTTATGCTTACATATTTGAGATCTGACATTTATTTTTTGGAATGGGAGTGGATTTATGGTGGGGTTTGTTTCATTTATAAATCTCAATAGTGTTTCATTATTAGTGTTTCATCACTATTTTCCTCTTATGCAGCCCAGTTTCACCCATTCATTCTGCCAGGATTTCATACCATGTTTTATGCTTGCCCCAGGGCCATATTCTCTTGTTTTTAGCTATAGGCTTGTATGTTTGCCCTACTCACACTTTACTTCGAAAGTTTCAAGCTTTTGCGCTTGTTCCAGTTTTGTCTCCTCCTCTTGGTCATCCTGTTTATGAAACAGCACACCTACACATCCTCTTTTTAAACTGCTGTTTTAGATCCCTTTACCCTGAAGTTTTTGCAGAATGTTCCCTTCTCTCTCGCTTTCATTCTCACTATATCCTTACTTTTTTTTCATTGTCTAACTTGCATCCTCCTTTCAATCATGTTGCCTTGGTCTTCTTGTCATGGATATATTTGCAGGCAACTCCAGTCAGGTCTGGATAGAATCAGATTGTGGAAAAGATAAGGATTACATAAGGATTGTATAAGTTGTATATGCAAACACTTTTCTCCTGCAATGTTATTCAGAACTACCCTGGAAATCAGGCAGCTTCAGAAAAATCACCAGTGTGAGTGTGTGCCTTTAAGTCACCTGTAAGTTTATGATGATCCCATGACTTCCATAGGGTTTTTTAGGTAAGGAATAATCAGAGATAATTTTAAAACTGCTTTTATGTGAAATATAGGTTACAAAAATTGGTGGTCTCCTATCAAAGTGCTAAACAGGGCTGTCCCTACTTAGCTTCCAAGTTCAGGTGCTTTTATGTCCCTCAATGACTCTTCAAATGACATGTCTTGGAAATATTTTAGAACAATTTAGCTCCTTCATACATTACAAACTGCCTTTGATATTAAATCACAGCTTACATTTTTACTCTCGTTCTTTAAAGAGACCACAAGAAAATCTAATTCCTTTCTTTTTAAAATAACAAGCTAATGAATTAGAAACCTGTTCACTGACCAGATTATTTATACCTATTGTTATTGTTATTATTATTTCTTATCCACCAGTCCTTGTGGCTCAAGGCGGGTTACAACATAACTAAAATAGATAATTTAAATCAATGTCCCTCACCCCAGATTCTCCTGGTGTACTTACTTTATTATAATCTTATAAAGTTCCTCTGGGATAAGGAATTTGATATTATGAGTAGATAAAGTCATCCAGAGACAAATGCTCTGTTACCTTGAAATTTGTTTCTCCCATCTACACTCTCAGGCAATTGTTAGAAAACCTGTTATACTCCCTTCTTGCCAGACTATACAATCATAGATCTATCTTCAATGTGCCCCTTTCCTCCTTCTTCAAGATACTGGCTGATTCCATCTACTCTCTTCTCCGAGTACAAATATTTCTTAACTTAATATTTCTTAAAAATCCAAAGACAGAATAGTACAGAATGAGTTAGTTAATATGCTTAGTTAATAGTTAATTTTATCTAATTCAATTACATTCACATTGACGGAAGGAAATTGAACTATGCAGTTTATGATAAATCACCATTTAAATTTAAGTTAGTTGTCAGCACTACAGAATAAAGTTGAAAAATGCCACCCATGCTTTTTACTCTTCCATTGCTATCCGCTGTACATGTTTTTAGCTTATGAGAGGAAATCATTGTATTTTTAAAAGGCTCTATTATTCTTCCATGTTTTCCAAACAAAAAATAATTTTAGTTAAAATTAATCTATTAGATTTACATTTTCATTGGAGAACCACTACTTAATTGACAATAATATTGATTTTAACTAGGTAGTTTATATCACTCCATCAGTCATATCTGCTTATGTTTTAAATTGATATTTATTGATTATTTTATTTGTTACAACAAAAATATTTGTGGAACTTATTTCTGAAAACTTTCAAATCTATGCCATCTTGCTATTTAGGTCAATGATTAATCTTCCTTCCAACCACTAGTTCTGATATTACCGTTCCTAGGGATCTTTGGACATGATATACAAATGGTCAGTTGTACATATATGAGACTTTTCTGTCAGTTATGAAAGTTACAGATCTCTCTTGTGAAAGAAAGGAGACCAAAACAAAATACATTGGTGGTCATTATCCATTTTAAACAAGTCTATCCAAGATAACTAAACACAGTTGAGACAGGCAGTCCCCAAGTTATGGACAAGATAGGCTTTGTTTGTTCTTAAGTTGCATTTGTTTGTAAGCTGGAACAGGTAATTTTTAAAATGTATTTCCAGCCAAATATAAGCTTTGGACATCATAACAGCCCTGTGGTGTCTGTTTTTCTGTCTGTGCTGCTGTTCAGAATATTTCCCTTCACTTTCTGTCCCTGTGATCATTGGATTTTGAAACAAATTTGGTTGTCGTGGAAATAAGAGAAAGCTTCAATGATGAGAAAGCTTCAATGGAGACTCCTTTCCCCATGATACCTCTTACAAGAGTGAATTTCTCTTCCTAGAGGTAGATTTCCTTTGAGTTCTTGTTGTCTCGCCCCTGTTCTTAACTATGAGTCATATGTAAGTTGGATGTTTGTAACTCGGGGACTGTATATGCTTGCTGTATTGTTTTGACTGGGAGTCCAAGGTTCACATTCCCACTCTGGTACTGGGTGACCTTGAACACTCTGTTTTGCAGGAAGGCAATGAATAAATCTTGGGAAGAAACCCTGAGGTTAAAATAATCATAAGTTGCAGTCAAATTATGATGATGTTATTAACAGCAACAAATTCTTGCTTTTAACAAAGCAACATTCGGTGTTTTGTGGTGTATTTAAAATAGAGAACCTTGGCTATTTTTTTCTGAAAGGTTTAGGTTGACTAATTCCCCATTTTAGAGTGTTTCAAGGCCTTGATAAATGAATGTTAGCCAAAGATCTTTAAATAACGCTTGAGAAGTGAGAATATGGAAACCCAGATGAAGAAAGTTAATTGAGTAAATGATCTCAATCAGGATGACCTCCAGATCAGTAGATCTCCCAGGATTGACTTTTAGAATAGCTGTTTTAGTTTTGCATAACCCACAAAAGTTATTCTGCAAGGCACTGCTTATGTTCATATTTCCTTACTACAATGTAATTTCAATATTTTCCATGTGATTTTTTTTGTGGAAAGCCAATACATTTCTGTTTCTTTGTATCAGTTTTAATATTTTCATTCATTGAGTTGACTCCAATGATGTTGTTTCACTGATGCAAGGTTTTTTTGATTCAGCAAAAGCTCCTACCAGCACCATATTCAGTAGATGTCATTTTTGCCTTTTCCCTTTTGGTCCCTGCCATTCTCTAATGGTCCGGAGTGTTTAAGGGAAATTAAAACAAATTGTAAATTGTTATTGTGGTTTGCAGGGAGAAGAAATTAACAAATTCTTTTTTCTACGCATTTTCTGAAAGAACTTTCTGTGAAATCATTACTTTCCATCAATTTTTGTGTTTGAGCAACTGAATTTTTTGTGGAGGGAGCACAGATGACAGGCCTGAGATATATAATCAGATGGTGGAGCTAGGGGGTGTGAACAGTTGCCTCTAGGGTACAAATTCTGGTGTGTCACATTGTCAGCATGCTTTATTCTTGACCAAATAAGGTACATCTTGATGAAGAGATACCCTTCACTGAATTTTGAAGGTATGATAATATAATGCTGTGGCTGTCTTTATCATGACAGCTCTGAATATTGCTCCCTACCTTTGTTGCTCAAAGCAACACTTGAAGGCAATAAATTTGGTTGGGCTGTATGTCAGCAGACACAGCAGAAGTATGCAGTATTTACATTTCCACCAGGAATTCATAAACAGAAAAATGTTAAAAATCTGTCTGCTCTTTCCTATCCATTCTGCTGCTTCTATTTTAAATATAGTTACCATCTGAAGTGAAAATAGACATTGGAAATTAAATTTATCCATAATTTAATGTGACCTGCAAATATTTAATTATATTCAAACACTGAATAAAGAATGTTAATTGTATTAATCTGTGAATAAGAACTTTTAAAAAATCAGTAAGAATACATTGCTCTACATTCTGTTACACTGTCGTGTAGCAGACGAAAAGATGGTACTGCATTATTGAACAAATCACACTGGCAAATTATCTATATATATAAATTTCCTCCTGGCGTCCAACGAGGAAACAAAACTCTAAAACCCCTCCACACAACTCTACCAAAATTGCCAGGCCCCAAGGACAACCCACTAGGTACAAACTAATCCACTCAGAAATCCAAACCACACAACAACAACCACACAAAACGGTAAAACAACTGAGCATGCGCACTGGTGCAAGCTCCCCGGCGCTCGCACACGCGCTCGCACACACGCGCGCGCGCCCCCTCACCCCCCCCGCCGCCGCCGCACACACACACACACACGCGTTCCTAATATGTTAGGAATTGTGGGAGCTCAAGTCCTAAACACCTGGAGGCCCAAGTTTGCCCAGGCCTGCTCTAGGGGCCTGAGCGTGGATTCCCCCACCCCTCCTCCTCCTCAGGCCTTACAGACTAGGCCTCAAGGCAGCCTCTCTCCTCTCTCTCCGAGGGGCGGGATGCCTCCCAGCTGGCACACGCGGGCCCGGCTCCCTCCTTCGGTGCAGCAGTTGCCCAGGATGCTGAGGGCCAGGTCGAGGGTGCGGCGGGGCCTGGGGGCGCCGGCCAGGACCCTCAGCAGCGGCGCCAGCCCCCCACGCTCCCGGAAGCGGGCGATGCCTCCGGCCTCCTTGATGTGCTGCGTCCGGAGAGCCAGCAAAGCCTCGCCCAGGCCCGGCTCGGCGCCCTTCTGCAGCTGGGACAGGCAGGAGCCTAAGGAGCCGCTCCCAGGCCCCTTCCCGGTCCCTGGGCCTTTCGAAGGCGGAGCCACCATCTTGGCGAAAAAGAGGCCCTTCTTCTCCAACACAGCAGCGCCCGGGACTACACTTCCCAAAGGGCGTCGCGGGCCACCATCTTGACGCGGTGCATGCTGGTCCCTGTAGTTTCTTCCCCACCTATTCTCCATTAGTTATGCCGAACATTGAGGAGGAAAAGCACTCGCATCCCATAGTGCCACGCGGCAGCTATTGACTGACGTAAAAGGAAGCAACAAGGCGGGATGGGAACTAAAGGTTCCTGTATGGCATATCTCTGATGAAGAGCCTCAGGTATATATATATATATATATATATATATATATATATACACACACACGCACACACACACACACACACGCTCTGTGCATAATGAGTACCTTAAAAACAAAAGAACCAATGAATGAAATCACACCAAATTTGGCAAGAAAACGTCTCACAACACAAGGAGTACGGCCATCACTCAAAAATTATGATTTTGTCATTTGGGAGTTGTCGTTGCTGGGATTTATAGTTCACCTACAATCAAGGAGCATTCTGAACTCAATCAACAATGGAATTGAACCCAAACTTGGCACACAGAACTCCCTTGACCAACAGAAAATACTGGAAGGGTTTGGTGGGCATTGACCTTGAGTTTGGGAGTTGTAGTCCACCTACATCCAAAGAGCACTGTGGACTCAAACAATGATGGATCTGCACTGAACTTGGCACAAGCGCTCAAATATGAATGCAGATGGAGTTTGGGGGAAATAGCCCTTGCCATTTGGGGGTTGTAGTCACTGGGATTCACAGTTCACCTACAATCACGGAGCATTCTGAACCCCATGAACGACAGAATCGGGGCAAACTTCCCACCCACAACCCCCATGACCAACAGAAAATCCAATCCAACTCCCTTCACCAGGGCAAGAAAACATAATCAAAACCCTCCTGACAAAGAGCCATCCAGCCATAGATATAAATAGATATAATTTACACACAGAGATAGTATTATAGATTTGAAAGAGACCCCTGAAGAACGACAGTTATATCTTGCCTGTTCCAGAGTAGGCAAACCAGACTCTCTCCACATCAACACTGACAAGGAAACAGCAGGAAATACTGCTTACCCACAAGCAGAAAGACATGACATAGATTAGAAACCAACACTTTCTCATTACTTTATTTTCCAGATCAACAGACTGGGCCACAGCAACGCGTGGCAGGGGACAGCTAGTAATAAATAATAATAATAAACTTTATTTTTTAACCCACCAACTCTTCCTGGAGGGACTTAGCATTTGATTTTTATTTCATTCTTCTACCTTCACAGTATTTTCAAAACTATGAATATATATAGCAAGAATATCAAAATAACTTGAAAAAATAAGAAAGTTGATCTCGACAGCGAAACAGTAATGTCTACATTATTATAGAATAAATTTAACTGATTTATCTACTGAACATTGATAAATCAAAATCCATCAGAATTCAAACATGAATCAATGAAATTAAGTTCAAAGAAAAAAACTCCACCAGAGCATTAAGATGAACTTCTTGCCTACAAGAGTTATTAATTTGTGGAATGGATTGCTTTGGAAGGGGGAGTCTTCTTGTTTGAAGGTCTTAAAACCTTTTAGAAGTGCTTAGAGTATGTATTACTGCTTGGATGGAGTGTGATCCTTATCACAGTTTCTTAAACCTCATTTGGAGTCCCGTAACTTTAGCTGGGGGTCACAACCAGCAATTCCCCTTGGTTTCAGAAGCAATTGGCTTTCATCTTTAATGAATGATAAAATTATATGTATACCAAATAATTGTTTAAAATAATTAGATTCTTAAACCTATTTTTATACTGATAAACCTGGGGTAACACAAACATTTATCATGCGGTCAAAAGAGGAAAAAGTTTAAGAAGCCTTGAGCTATATCAGTCATGTCATCCCCCCCCCCCACACACACACACACACTTTATAATTTTGTGAGAATGCTTAGTATTGTGTTGCATTGAAAGCTCTGTTTGATATTTCTTGCCTGATGCTTCTCACAGCAGGCCCCATCCCAAATCCCAGGTTTTTCAGAGTGGTGGAAGGAGCAGAAAACTATATCGAGAGGACGTGTGGGAAATTTCCTCTGTAAGAGCATCTTGCATAAACAGTGGTTTGCCATTAGTCATCTGTACACATGTATAGAATCATAGAGTTAGAAGAGACCACATGGGCCATCTAGTTCACCCCCCTGTCATGAAGGTGCCCAGAATTAGACACAGTATTCCAGTTGAGGTCTTACCAAAGCAGGACAAAGGCACCATTACTTCCTTCAATCTAGACACTATACTCCTTTCGATTAAGCCCAAAATCCTATTGGGTTTTTTAGCTGCTACATCATACTGTTGTCTCATGTTCAACTTGTTGTCCACAAAGACTCCAAAATCTTTTTCACATGGACTGTAGTATCTTACATTTGTGTTGGTTGAAATTCATTTTGTTTGGACCACCTCTTTAATCTGCTTAGGTATTTTGAATTTGTATCCTGTCCTCTGGAGTATTAGCTATCCCTCCTAATTTGGTGTCAACTGCAAACTTGATAAGCATGTCTTCTAAACCTTCATTCAAGTCATTAATAAAGATATTGAACAGTACTGAGCCCAAGATCGAACCTTGTGGCATTACACTAGTTACTTCTTTTCAGAATGAAGAGGAATCATTAGTGAGCACCCTTTGAGTTTGGTTGCTTACCCAATCACAGATCCACCTAATAGTAGCATTGCCTAGCCCACATTTGACTAGTTTGTTTGGAAGAAGGTAATGGGGGACTTTGTTGAAGGCCTTACTGAAATCAAGATATGTTATCCACAGCATTCCCTGCATCTACCAAGCTTCTAACTCTATCAAAAAATCAGATAAGATTAGTCTGGCATGAGTTGTTTTTGAGAAATCCATGTTGACTTTTAGTAATCACTTAGCATTTCTTTCTAAGTGGTTTCAGACTGCCTCCTTAATGAACAGCTTTTCCTTATCCCCTGTTAGCATTTCATCACCATCTCCGTGCAGAGACCCTACAGTTTCCTTTTTCTTCCTTTTTCTACTGACATAACCAAATAATCCCCTTTTATCATTTTTAATCTCTCTGGCAAGACTCATTTTGTGTCTTAGCCTTATGAATCTCTTCCATACATATGTTGCTTATTTGTTTGAATTCCTCTTTGGTGATCCCGCCCATTTCAATTTCTTGTGCATGTCTCTTTTAAATCTTAGCTCAGTTAAAAGTTCTTTGGACATCCATTCTGATTATTTTTTCTCCTTGCTGGCACTGTTTGCAATTGTACCTTCAGTATCTCTCTTATAAGAAATTTTCATCCATCATTCACTCCCTTCTCTTTTAGTATTCCTGTCCATGGTATCAACCACTCTCAATATTTCTTTAAATTTCCTGAAGTCAGTTCTCCTAAAGTCTAGAATGTGTGTTTGACTTCTCTTAGTCTCACCCTTCCTTTGTATCACAAACCCCAGGAGAACACCGTCACTCCCATCTAAGGATCCCACCACTTATAGTCCATTGACCAGATCCTCAGTGTTGGTTAGAATCAGATCCAGAATACCTTATCTTATTGTCTCTTTTGCCTCCTGAACAATAAAATTGTCTGCAAGGCAAATGAGGAATTTGTTGGACCTTATACTCTTGGCAAAGTTTGTTTTCCAAGTAGTTGAAATCCCACATTACTACTATATCTCTTCTTTCTGCATGTTTGATCAAGGACGGCTTCATCCAGTTCTTCAGTCTGGCTTGGAGGTCTGTAGTAGACCCCACAACTACATATTTTTCTGTTCTTGTTCCCTTAATTCTTATTCAAATGCTCTCAACCTGTTTTCCAGGATTGAAGTATTACATCTCTTCCACATACATTATGGGTTCCATATAACTTCCAACTAGATATTAGTATTGGCTTCTACATTATGACCAGAATAACATCTTATTAAAAAGTTTGGAACAAACAATTAACTGGTCATCCCAGATAAAATTGCAAATAAATCTCAAGAATCATATTGGTGAATAGTTTGAAACAGCATTTTTATATGCTCATTAGAAGAGTTGATCAGAATGATTGGATAAGGAAATATGTAGAAATTTAACTTGATATTTATTTAATTCTGTTGTGCCCTTTCTTTGAGCTCCCACATAACCTTCTAAAAGTGAATGTTAACAGGTTTTTTCATGTTTATATTCTCATTTTGAATGAAAATTGCAGAAATGTGTCACTGTGGTGTCCAACATGAGTTTCTACCTGAAGTCTCAGATGAACAACTTTGAGTGTAATGAGACATGAAACGTGTGCAGCCTTTTTTTTATAGTGAGCGTCTCTTATTCTGAGCACATGAAACGGGTTTACATTATACCTTGTAACTTTTAAAAAGGAAGGGAATTCACTCCTTCCTGCTAGAATAAAGCACCGTGTGTTTGCCTCCTTGCAATTTATGATTAAAAAAAATAGGTAACCCTTCTGTTCATGTTTCTTGAAAAGTAATGCCACTAGCTAATGACACTGATCAGATTACGCTGATGAAAATGAGATAAACCTGTCACTGACAATTTTTGGAAGCACTAATCAAGAAGTTCAAGTAAAAAAATCAGGTGTAGAAAGGTGTTAAGAAGGAAGTATTTGTCATGGAAAAATAAGGTACCACAAGTACAGTTATAAACACCATCATGGCTGAGTAGGGAAGTATTTCATCAGAAATCAGGTGATTTAGGGCATCCCTACTCAGAAGTAATACTCACTGTTGAATACGATTTATTCCCATGAGCTTCCAGAGCGTAGTACCAGCAAAATAGAGGGCTAATTTCTGTTTAATTTTTTGGGGACATTAGCTTTTAAATACTATTAGGCAATAGATTTGTGCACGGATTGCACAAACCTATTAGGCAGCCAAGGCAGCGAATATGAATAAAATGCAAAGACAATACCAAATATGCAACGTAAAACCAAATATCAATTCTCCCAATTAGAAACAGTAATAAATAAAACCAGTGCCAGCTGCACTATATCTGTGCCAAGAGATACTATTCTTCTAATTATTTTTGTAGCCTGCTTTTACATTTCCAAGCTCCAAATGGGATAGGATTATGTTGTTAATGCACTTTTCTCCAGTAATGGTGATGGTGGGTGGAACTTAGCTCTGGTCCATTTCTTCTGATATTTTTCTCTCCATGTTTAAAAATAGGGACTAGAACAAGTGATTGAGAAGTGCTCTTAGAAATGTTATTTTTAACATCCCAATTACCATCTGTTTCCAACTTTGGAAAGAAAGCTCAACTAGTTTTTGTCTATGATCCGAAAATGCAATACATTTTCTAAGTGGGAGTGTGCTTATTTCCATAAAGAGTTCTATTTTGATAGAATGTTATTATTTAATCATAGTATCCACGAAGGATTGGGTGGTTTCAGAAATGTGTCAGTTGCTGGCCTGTGAAGTTTATAATTGACCAGCTTAATTCAATATAGGGCAGTCTGAATCTTCACGCAGTCAATTCAGGCAGGTTTCTCAAATACTTTACCCCACAGCATGTCTTCCAGATCTTAGTCCTGACTTTCAGAAACATCTAAGAAAAGCACAAAATTGCTAGAGGCTCTTTGTCATGTGTATTTTCTCAGATAAGACTTGGTGGGTGGACAGGAATTCCCATTGGGGAACTAATTAGATTTGGATGGGTTTATTTAGGCTAAGCACCTTCCTGGGATAGATCAATTCCACTGAGGTAAAGTAAGGTTCTCGAAAACATGGAGAGCTTAAAGTTATTCGCTTGCTTTTTGTATGCTCTAGAGATAAATGAGAGCATTTTGATATTGTCACCTAACTACATTATACAATCTTCAATTATCCAGTGTATACAATGTATACCGTATTGAAGTGGTCATTTTGATCTGTTGATAATCATTAAAATCACTTCAAAACAGTATACATTGTATACACTGGATAATTGAAGATTGTTGAAGCCTTGTATTTAGGGATGCTGGAGTACAATCAAATAAGAGTCTGCTCGGAACTAAAATGGTATGGCAGATATTCTTCCAAAATGTTAATGACATATTAAGTAGGTATATAATTTTTTTTAGAATCCTGGATTTAAAGTGTGTCATCAGTACTTTCATAGGGGTTACAGGTGCAGCTCCCCAGTTGAAGTGGAAAAATTGTGAATATCTCAGGGTGTCGTGCTGCCACTACTATCCCTGTGTAGATAGCCACCATAGTCCGGGGGGTGGGGAGGAGCTGTTTCCACACACCACTTTGCATACCCTCCACATCCTGGCTCCTTCTCTGCTTTCTTTATGTCACAAATTACTGTTTTGCCCAGACAGAAGAAAGAAGATACTTGACAGAACAGAGAAGCACAGAAGCAGAAGAAAGAGGAGCCAGCACTGAATACATCTGCACTATCACTTACTTGTGAATATCTCGGGGTGTAGTGCTGCCACTACTCTCCCTGGGGAGAAAGCCACCATGGTCCAGGGGGTGGGGAGTTGTTCCCATCTTTTGCCTGGGCAAAACAGATATTTGAAGAATACAGAAAGAGGAAGATGAGCAAGATCTGAGGGATATGTGAAGTGACATGTCTGTTTTGCCCTGGTAAAGAAAGGGAGATGCAAAGCAGAACAGGAAACATACAGTACACTCACATCCCAATAGCCCCTCAGCTCAGTCCTTCTTCAGGAGGGAGGGCTGGTGGCACAAGCTTGTGAATAATCAATACCGCTTGTGTAAAACCGGGTGAGCTATTTTCAAGATGTAACTGTAAATCACACCATTTGGATTTTTTAAGGGTTCTTTTTGTTGTCATAGCCTTGTTTGAAATAGTTATTTCAGACTGTTTTTAATATTACAGAAAAAACAATTACAACACATTCATGACATGGCAAAGAATCATAGCCTAAAGACATTTTTTCATCATTAAGTCTGAGTCATTCAATATTGTAAAACCTCATATTACATATTATATGCTATTCCTGGTATTAAATGTAAAAAATAATTAATTTTAATGAAGGTTCAAATAACAATGGTAACCCATGCTTGCCAGTGGCTACTGGGGCACACCCAGTATTTTTCATACAATGGGTGCCATACTTGATTCTTTTCCTTTTGAACATGTCAATCTACTTTCCATACTTTCTCATTGCATCAGCTAGAGGGTTTCTTGCAAAGCAAGATTAGTCCAGATTTCCACTGAATCCATGGAGACAATATCAATTTAATATCCCTTACCAAAGAATGCTTGGGGCCATACCCCCCCCCCCCCCCGATATCATGAGATATCTTGGACAATCCTGACTGGAAGACCATTGAAAGAATGGAACATATAAGTTTCTCTTGTTCCCACCAAACTACCTGGGAAGATAATGGGACAAAAGGAAGAGGATCTTCTAGCTTGACTAGGCTCATATATAATCCTCCAAGCAGCCTTGATTCAAGCCATATAGGACTTTATAGGTATAACCAACACTTAGAATTCTGTCCAAAGCTGACCAAAAAGGTATACCTAGCAGTTGCTACCTCTCAGGATCATTCTACTTTGTTGTATTGTTTGTAATGAGCTTATAGAATCATGTTGTTGTTGTTCATTTGTTCAGTCGTCTCCGACTCTTCGTGACTTCATGGACCAGCCTACGCCAGAGCTCCCTGTCGGCCGTTACCACCCCCAGCTCCCTCAAGGTCAGTCCTGTCGCTTCAAGGATGCCATCCATCCATCTTGCCCTTGGTCGGCCCCTCTTCCTTTTGCCTTCCACTTTCCCCAGCATAATTATCTTCTCTAGGCTTTCCTGTCTCCTCATGATGTGGCCAAAGTACTTCAACTTTGTCTCTAGTATCTTTCCCTCCAGTGAGCAGTCGGGCTTTATTTCCTGGAGGATGGACTGGTTGGATCTTCTCGCAGTCCAAGGCACTCTCAGCACTTTCCTCCAACACCACAGCTCAAAAGCATCGATCTTCCTTCGCTCAGCCTTCCCTAAGGTCCAGCTCTCACATCCGTAGGTGACTACAGGGAATACCATGGCTTTGACTAGGCGGATCTTTGTTGCCAGTCTGATGTCTCTACTCTTCACTATTTTATCGAGACTGGACATTGCTCTCCTCCCAAGAAGTAAGCGTCTTCTGATTTCCTGGCTACAGTCTGCATCTGCAGTAATCTTTGCACCTAGAAATACAAAGTCTGTCACGGCCTCCACGGTTTCTCCCTCTATTTTCCAGTTGTCAATCATTCTTGTTGCCATAATCTTGGTTTTTTTGGCGTTTAGCTGCAACCCGGCTTTTGCGCTTTCTTCTTTCACCTTGATTAGAAGGCTCCTCAGCTCCTCCTCGCTTTCGGCCATCAGAGTGGTGTCATCTGCATATCTGAGGTTGTTAATGTTTCTTCCAGCAATTTTCACCCCAGCTTTGCATTCATCCAGCCCCGCACATCGCATGATGTGTTCTGCATACAAGTTAAAAAGGTTGGGTGAGAGTATGCAGCCTTGCCGTACGCCTTTCCCAATCTTGAACCAGTCTGTTGTTCCGTGGTCAGTCCTGACTGTTGCTACTTGGTCCTTGTACAGATTCCTCAGGAGAGAGACAAGGTGGCTTGGTATGCCCATCCCACCAAGAACTTGCCACAATTTATTATGATCCACACAGTCAAAGGCTTTAGAGTAGTCAATGAAGCAGAAGTAGATGTTTTTCTGAAACTCCCTGCCTTTCTCCATTATCCAGCGGATATTGGCAATCTGGTCTCTCGTTCCTCTGCCTTTTCTAAACCCAGCTTGAACATCTGGCAACTCTCGCTCCATGTATTGCTGGAGTCTTCCTTGCAGGATCTTGAGCATTACCTTACTGGCATGAGAAATAAGGGCCACTGTACGGAAGTTGGAGCAGTCTTTCGCATTTCCCTTTTTTGGTATGGGGATATAAGTTGATTTTTTCCAGTCTGATGGCCATTCTTGTGTTTTCCATATTTGCTGACAAATGGCATGCATCACCTTGACAGCATCATCTTTTAAGATTTTAAACAGTTCAGCTGGGATCCCATCATCTCCTGCTGCCTTGTTGTTAGCAATCATAGAATCATAGAATCATAGATTCTATGATTCTATAAGCTCATTACAAACAATACAACAAAGTAGCTTGCCCAAGTTTTGAAATATTTGTGAGGTTATGTCTCCATAACACTCCTCCAAAATGTTTATCTCACACAGAGGTACTCCCAGTTTTTTTCAGTGGCTGCTCAGGGTCATGGAATACTCCTCCCAGAAAAACTAAACTGATGCCCTCTGTGGCAACCTTCTAGTGACAGGTGATAGATAGATAGATAGATAGATAGATAGATAGATAGATAGTTGGTAGGTAGGTAGGTAGGTAGGTAGGTAGGTAGATACAGTAGCAATAGTGTACCACAGTCCTACTAATTTAATAATTTAAATTCTTATCTCTGCTGCTCTTCTTATAGTATCTTACAATAACTGTCCTCTACCAAAACCTCAGCCATAGAGCCCCCCACATTATGTTCACGGGTTCTGGATCAGCTCTATTAGAGCCAGGGCTGAAAGACAAAAGGTTTCCTAACACATTTTAGCTAAATTCCCTCCAGTCAGTTCCAGAAGGGCATACGACCTGAGCAAAACAAATGAAAATGGTTGGTTTGACCCTTTTTACTTTCAGGCTGGGGAGGTACAGGTTCCACATATCTCAGGATTTTTTTTATTATGTCAGAAGTGAATTGAGGATATACTACAAGTCACCCCTGGTATTTCAGATGACTTGCGGAAATAAGTAGGTGTCTTCCCAGGCTTCTGTAACAGCTCTTTTCCTCTAGGCTTGGCTCCCGAGTCTGATAAACGTGTTCATGAAAGGAGATACTGAATTGCCTGCCCAGTTCTCAGATTCCGGCACCCATGGATGGCTGCCATGGATGGGGAGCAGTGGTTCTAGCATGTATGAGAGAAATTCAGTAATGTTCACCTAGCTGAGCTATGATCAAAGTGCATGAAACAGTGTATGAAGAAACAAGCGCTAATTAATTCACAAACTTTCACCAGCTTGTTAGAGGTGGATCAAATGACCAAAGACAGACAGAGGAACAATGGCAAGTCACTGTACATTTCATGTCTCATGCTGTCAACCTGAGGAAACTAATTACTTTCCTTGGCCCCAGGCCTTATGTTGCTCTTTCAAAAATCAATCAAAGAACACTATAGGCATGGAAACCAGGCACTCTGAAGTGGGGAACTCTGAAGGCCTCTTGCCAGATATAACAAGAATAAATACTGAAGGTGCCTCATATTCCAAAAATGAAATAATGTTTTCATTTTGCTGATAACACAACACCCCAAAGCCTGATAGCCTACAGAGCCTGCTGTCTCCAGAGAGATTTTAGTGGGACTGTGGCAAGTCTATGTCTGGGGAACTGCTCCTATTCAGACAATTCAGACACCCTGAAACTAATTTGCCTGTCAGCAGAATGTGGTAAATCAAGATAACTCATCAAGTGTTTGTGTTCTGGACTATTAGTGAGACCTTATTTTAAAATTCATTTCTCCTTTTTTCCTCCTATGTCAACTGTAGGTATCCTATTACACTAGTGTAATCTCAGTTGGAACCAGTTGTCAACATGGGAAAATGTCTGGAATTCAAAATTTATACAAGGCTTGGAATAGTACATGAATCACTGTACATATTTATTTTTCACAAACCTGACATAAAATTTTAGGTTTTGTGGTATTAATTTCTGTCAAGATATTTGAGTATTGATAGTCTGACCACTTCTTTACTGCATTCAAGAGAGACCCCTATTATTGTCTACTATTGTGATAAAAAGCTGTGAGCTTCCTTCCATCAAAGGCAGAAGGACTTTTTACTGCATAGTAAAAATGAATTATCAGTCCATGATAGCTACTTTAACCTTTGATAGCCGTAAACATGGATATTGTATCTCAGACTGATTTCATGTTGACCTCAGAATCATCCACATTCTCTGCATGCTAAAGGCCTTTTTTGGCCTTACAGACTGCCTCTTGCAGAATTGTTTCTACTTTTGCTTTGTGCACATGTGTGTATATGCATATGGGTTTATGTATGCACAAGAGGTAGAGAAGGAAAAAAAGATGGTGTATAGCAAGGCATCCCTAGAACGCAAACCTTCTGTGAACAAATCTTGCCAAGAAAACACCATGATAGTTTTTTTTTCTGAGTGTTACCATTAGTTGGAAATAAATTGAAGGTATGCAATAAGTATAGTTTAGCCTAACTTCTGATACAAAAAAACCTAAATAGTATTTCGAACCCATTAAAGCACAAATAAAGAAACCCTACATAGATTTTGGCGCTTTTTGCAAAATAAAGAAAGATCCCCTTATTCATGGAAAATACATTCCAAAAACCTCTGCAGATACCTGAAACCATAGATAGTGCATTCTTCCCCCCTGAGATGTTTTAAAAAATCCACTTTCAAAGGGGAGCTGCACTTGTTTTCATACACAATTGGTTACTTGAATTTAACCCACTTAATTAAGTAGTCAATTAAACTTTCAATGAAACTTGCTTTTCATTTTGAAAAAAACAATATTTCAGATATGGTTGGATGTGTCTCTTTTTGATGTCCATTTTGATCATCAGATAAACATTTAGTTCAACTACACCAATGGAAAAAGTCAGACCCAGCTGAGATTCTGGTCTGTTTCTTTCTAATTTCCACTAAGGGGATTTGAGTAAGGTGTTCTATGGTCCCCCCAGTTTATGATATTATAGTGGTCATGCATGTATTACTGCAAAACAGAGCACCGATTTAAGGATAATGCATGCATTCTAATTTTTATTCATTGGTGCATACTTAGAACTAATTGCTATAAATTAAAATATCTCTCTCCATAGAAGATAAAGACATGCTAGATTACATGTGTACCTGTCCAATCTGCTCCTAAACCTGATCCTTCTCTCTTTTTCTTGAAATATCAAATATGTACATACACAGCAGTAATAGCATGATGAAAGACAACTAGAAAGTTGCACATAAATCATATAATTGCAGGCTATATTTTAAAAAGAAAAAAAATGCCAGAATGAAATAGTTTTAGGATAGAACTTTATACTTAAACTGGAAGCAAGCCTTGTTGAGCACAGCTTGAACGAAATAATCCTATGATTGCAAAATTAAGAGCTATGTTTGAATTACTAAATAAACAAGCACCGAATGCACTAGACAGACCTCAGTTGTGTGTCTGTATACCTCAATTCTGACACTACAGCTGAAAGTGATAGTAGTCTTATATATCTTGAGATCTTTCCATCCCCACTCCTACACTTCATTGCCCCGGATGTTATTAAGGTGTTTAAGACCGTCATGCCTCTAGCTGTCCATCTGTATTATTTTCAGTTATCCCTGGTTGCCTGTTCTGAAGTGTTTGTGGTAAGTGGATTTGTGCCAGTGGGTTAAATAAAACGGAATGAGCACACACAACAGTAAGACTCCATTAAAATCATTTCCTCTTAACTGTTGCCAAGAGAGCACCCGCTGAAGGCACTTGTTATAGAAGAGGAATGTGGATTTCAGTAGCTGACTTTTTAGAATCAGTGTCTACTTGGGGAGAGTAATCGATTGACAATAGACTTTTAAAAACATTAAACTAAGTAGACAATTTCTAACTAATGTGTACAACAGCCCACATTTCAGAATAGGTGAGTCCCAAATTTGTCCTGTTTTATTTAGAAATATTTCATACTTTATATCCTTATCAAATGAATTGTTGATGAGTAAACACATTGTCTTACAATATTCTGCAGGTTGTATTTCACATGAAGGAACTGACAAAACCATCTCAGGATTCCTTGCCTACGAAAATTCTATGAAATCTATGGGATTGCTATAAATCAACAGGAGACTTGAATACATATGCAAAAATGTTTTGGTTGATTCTTGCTATCTTTAGAACATAGTTCTTGAAGTGTAGAAGGACTGGTGCCACACTGGTTTTGGAGACCCAAATGCTACCTTTAAAGATGAATCAATGGCTGTGGTAGGCTTTTCCATACATGTATTCAGCTCGGTGGCTTCTATTCACCTATAAAACATACTGAAGAATTGCTCTGTGCCCCAGAGACAATCCTGGTAGGCATATAAGATATCCCACCATCAATCACTTTTAAATGTTTTACTTTTAACCAATGTATTGTACAGGTTGAGCATCCCTTCTCCGGAGTTCAAAAATCCAAAATACTCCAAAATCAAACATTGTCCACAAAGTTATCGAGACAGCGACCCTTTGTGATGGTTCAGTGTACACCAACTTTGTTTTGTTCACAAAATTATTACAGATATTACGTATAAATTTATCTACAGGCTATGTGTATAAAGTGTACAGGGTTAGTCAAAATGAATAGGCCAATAAGAAAATTAATTTTAGACGAATGTATGTTTATTGTAACCAAACTACAGCTACGTATCGACAGATAAATTATCAAAGTTTTGTCTCACCTTCAGAGATAAGTTAATTAATAAGTTTCTCCCCAGGTTCTCTCATTCTGGACAATTAATTTTCTTATTGGCCTATTCATTTTGACTAACCCTGTATATTACTCTAACATTTTGTGCTTAGACTTGAACTTCAAAATATCATATTATGTGCATATGCAATATTTTTTTAATTTTGTTATATCTGTACGCAAATACAGATGTACCAGATTTTTTAAAAAAATTAAAAATCCAAAATAATTCTGGTACCAGCATTTCAGAGAAGAAATACCCAACCTATATATTATATGGTTTAACAATGTTTTATGAAGTGATTTAACATCTTTAGGAAGGAGGCATTCTATTAATACAATTGTTATATGAAAAATAGAGGGATAAACCCAGAGTTGTCCTTTCATGAATGGAAAGGTTATTTTCATTTGCAGAAAAGATTGCAGCCTAGCATAAGTTCCCAACTGACAGAAGGGGCTGGCAATGTCAGCTGAACCCCATTTTGCCATGCCTCATATTATGCCAAGGGGAGTCTCAACTCATTGGACCAGACTTTCAAGTTTCCTCTGTGAGGAGTAAAGGGACCTCTGGAAGGAACTCCCTTCCATGGAACTCTGTGTTAAAGCTGTTGCCACTGTTTCATTTGTGTGGAAGGTTACTGCTGGAAAATCAATACAGCCTTCTCTGTTTGTTTTGAATGAGATTTCCTGCTTCTTGGCAGTGGGTTTGGACTGGATGGCCCACGAGGTCTCTTTCAACTCTATAATTCAATGATTTTGGTGACTTTTGGGCATCCCTTTCTTAGAGTGGGGCTATGTGCCCTGCCGCTGCTTAGACTAGAGAACGCAATGTCACACATCACAGCATGTATCTATCTAAAACTGAAAATACTTTCCTACCTGTCATTTGAATTTATTTATTTATGAAATTGCACTCGCTTTAAAACAAGCATCTAATCTCAAGACAGTTTTTGAAATAAACTATACAAATCAGAATGAGGAAAGCCTGATTTTTTAAAATGTTTTGTCGTGGGATTGGCTTAGAATGGTTGGAGTTATTGTTCTGTAACCAGGTTCACAGTTCCATTTTAGCACATCATCTTTCTTGGCTTTTCAGCTTTTAATGTTCAAGAACTAGTCTCAGAACAGTTGTTAATTTGGACAGAAGAGAGTGAATCTTCAGAACTTGGGTAAATTGGGATGTGTAATATGGAGCCACCTGCTGGCTCTTTATAAGCTGTTCCTTTGCTTTCCTCTTGCCAGAGAACAATCATCCAGACTGTTATGAGATATAGATAGATAGATAGATAGATAGATAGATAGATAGACAGACAGACAGAGCGCAGTAAAACAGGAATGCTGGAGGAGCTTTAAAATAAATACTTTATTGAAAGAGTCATCGTATTGTTTGTTCACTCTTCACTACCTTCTTAAAAACATGTATATGCTGAATTGCTTTTTACATTCTTGCTCTTAGGATGGTCAACAAAGCCAATAAAAATAACATGGTTCAGTTGTTGCACATTTTTATTTGAAATATAGAAAGGCAAAATGTTTTTCCTCAATGATGAATGTTCTTATTAAATAAATGCAAGTTTGCAACTTTGCATTTGCAGGGAAAGGCCCCAGGTTCAATATGTCTTACAGATTATCTAGAATCCTGAAATTCAAAATATTTTGAAATCCTAAATTATCTACATGGGTGGCTGAGATAGTGACCTTTGCTTTCTGTGGGTTCAGTATACATAAACTTAATTTCATGCACAGAACTATTAAAATATTGCATAACATTACCTGTATAAGGTGACTATGAAACATAAATGAATTTTGTGTTTAGACTGTTTTTGTCACATCTCCAAGATACCTCAGTATCTGCATATATGCTAACAGGCATTCCCATTTTTTAAAAAGTTCATAATCTGAGGAAATGATCAGTAGAGCTAGGAATTATCAGCTCTTGTATATTTGAGGACTTCCTCGTTCTCTTTGACAGATTTGGGACTTTTCAGCATATGAACAGTTGAAGGCAGAATTATGATAGTACAGGAAGTCTCCAAGTTACAAACAAGATAGGTTCTGTAGGTTTGTGCTCAAGTTGAATTTGTGTTTAAGTCGGAACAGATACATCTTTTAAGTGTAACTCTAGCCATATATATGTTTCTGTGTACACACGTGGATACACGCACACACCCACATGCATGTTTTGGATAGTATAGGGAAGGGTAACATCCCTGTGGTGTTTGTTTTATTGTCTGCGCCTCTGTTCAGAAAGTTTAATTTCACTTTCTGTCCCTGTTATAATTGTATGGAGTTTGTTGTGGAAACCAGGATTGGTGCTAAACCTTTAGCAGAGACACCTTTTCCCCATGATAACTCTGTCAGGAATGAATTGACCTTTCAAGGGGCAAATTTCTCACAGTTCCTGTTGTCTCACTCTCGTTCTTAACTGTGAGTAATATGTAAGTTGGATATTTGTAACTTGGGCATTGCCTGTACATTTAAATGCTTGCTCTAAAGACTTGGATTGGGAATAGATATCTTAGCATCATTTTTAAAGATTGGGCTTCATACTCAAACCATCCATAGTTGCATGTTGTCTTTCAAATGTGTAAAATTCCTTTGGGCTACCATGAGACCTCCATGCATATGGGATATATTGAGCATGGTGATCAGATCATGATATGAATAAACATAACAGTTTAAATAATGTAGCAGTAAGGCTTTCTCGTGGACCACCCTGAGAATGGGGGGGGGGGGGGCTGAAGCCCCTCAAGCCCCCACCCCCACTGGCTACATGCCTGCTGGTGAACATAAAAGATTTGTCCTCTCCTGAACTGTGGAGCTGTTAGGTTTGGTTATTGGACCATTGATGTGGAGGTTATAACACTTTGAGAGCTAATGTCAAGTAGTGGTTTGGGTGTTGATAGCACTCTGGAGACCTGGGTTTCAATTGCCATTCTTCCACAGAAACATGGTGGGAAAGACACACCCTCTCAGCCTCACAGGGAGGAAATGGAAAACTGGCTCTAATCAAACCTTGGCAAAGAAACTCTAAATCGGTTTCTGTACAATCACCAAAAAGTTGGAAACAGCTTCAAGGCACACAACAACAATAACCTTATTTATTTTATTAGGAGTTACTTTTAATCTTACCAAAGATTTCTAGCAATGATTTATGAAACCTGGTCTTTCAATGATCAGTTTATGTGCCTGAAAAAAGTACTAGTATTTTCTAGAGTCATGTTTAAAAGACACTGTTTGAAACTATCTGCAAAACATGTCTCTGCATACAATGTACAAGAGAAAACTAAAAAGAAAAGCCTAATTAAACTATTCTGTAAATCAGTTTCTTGTTTCCACTACAAGTTTTTAAATGGAATGTTTCCTAATGAACTCACTAAAGGAAATACTCTGGAAACAATATTTTATTGGAGTCTATTCACATTTTCTCTGAGGACATGTGGTAAAAGTACCTATGGAAACTATTTAAAACTTGAATTATGTTGACAGCTATCTTAAATATTTTAGTTTTTAGGTCAGCATATTATTTGCAACCAGACTTCTTTTCTGTAGCATATTTAAGAAAAGGATGCCATGTTTATTTAGCAGTGTTTTTGGAATAATTTACCATTGTTGCTGGCTTTAAAAGGACTTAGTCCAACTTGTGAATTTGGACATCCTGACTTTAGAAATTCCATAATTCAAATTATTCCACCATATTTTAAGATCTTGTTGAATGGGAAATCAGTAGAGAAGTGGTTCCCAACCTGGAGTTCCCAGATTTTTTGGCCTACAACTCCCAGAAATCCCAGCCAGTTTACCAGCTGTTAGGATTTCTGGGAGTTGAAGGCCAAAAACATCTGGGGACCCCAGGTTGAGAACCACTGCAGTAGAGACTCTGTTTTGCAACTGAGTTACAGTTTACCATATATACTCGAGTATAAACTGACCTGAATATAAGCTGAGGCACCTCATTTTGCCACAAAAACTGGGAGTAAATATTGACTGGAGTATAATCTGAAGGTGGTAAATGCAACATCTACTGGTAAATTTCAAAATAAAAATAGATATGAATAAAATTAGTTGGGGCATCATAGTTTTAATATTTATATAAATTTACATGTTTTAATATTTATATAAATCTGTAATTTAAGATAAGACTGTCCACCTTGATTAAACCTTCTTCAGTGTAAATGTGATGACATATCCTTCCAGTAATAATAGAGTAAAATAATAACTGTAATAAAAAAATTATAGAGTAAAATGTAATAATAACAGTAACAATAGAGTAAAATAATAAATGTAATAAACATAATAATAATAATAATAATAATAATAATAATAATAATAACAGAGTAAAATAAAAAATAACTTTGGCTTGAGTATAAGCCGAGGGGGAACTTTTTCAGTCTAAAAAGGGCTGAAAAACTTGGCTCATACTCGAATATATTTGGTAACTTTATTTTAAGAAGTCCAAATTAGATTGGTTTATACTCAGGGCTGCCATAAGCTAATTTCTATATTATATATTTGTTCATGACACAAATTATATAGCAGGGCAACTTTCCTGTCCTTTCCTAGTTTCCCAATCAAAATCACAATCTTTATTTTCATCTTTTTTTTTAGCTATTGGGAACCAAATACTGATTTAGGTTATTCTTTATTTGCAATGCATGGGTGCCTAGGCAGTAGCCTATGGACTACATGTATCCCATGTCCATAGAACAGGTGTGTGCACGCTTGTGATTTCCCTACTCAGGCCTTCATGCCAGAGATTTTAGGCTAAAATTCAGCTTCATACATAAGTATTTCTGTTTTCTTGTCTTTGAGTGCAATGGAAGCCTTGACACTGGTGCCAGCCATTGTTAGGTATGATCGCTTGAAACATCACCATCTAGCAGTTATGTGAATAACCCTTCCTGCCTCCTAAAAATAATACTTAAAACGCAGCAGATGGGAGATTTTTCATGATAGACCTTTAAAATGAAATTGCCAGTTGTCTCTGCACAACAATCAGGGGAACAACATGGAAGTTTTTGGGAAGACAAGTGGGAATGGGCCTCTTGTTAATCTTCAGCAATAGCAATGCAAATTACAAACTAAACATTTGCTCTCCTAAATCACAGGTTAAGGATTAAATCAGATGCATTTGTTCAGTTATAAAATAAAATAAAATGTTATGAATTTAGAATTCTAAAAGGAACATATATAAGGCCAAAGCATATATTCTCCCCACTATACCTGCCTGCACCCTTCCATTTCAATGCCAGTATTTAAGTAAGCTGAGGACAATGAGGCCTAGTGGAAGGATCAGAAAGAAACTAGGACATGTTGAAAGCGACTATAAAAGTGACATGCCTTAGATAGCAGATCAGGACATTTGAAGGCTATAGGATTGGAGCTTGTCATGCAAAAAACCCATCAGGCTCAATAACTTTAGAAATGTCTCCCATAAGTCAAAACCCAGATCTTGCCAGTTGTGCGCTGATTTCATATATAGAGATTTGAATTAAAAAAATCTTTGAAGTCAGTGGAAGTTGGTTCTGTGTAAGTGTGTGCAGAATTGCATGATAAGCTATTTTATGAATCTATAAATATATTTATTGTTTTTAAGCATGCTTTATATAACTAAATTGGATATTAATTACAGCTCATTTAAAACAGCATTTGTTTATTTCTCCTCCCCAGTCATTGGCTACACAGGCCAAAAATTGTGTGATTAATTTTCATGTGTTTGCTGGCTAGCTAGTACTCACTTTTATCGAAAGAAAATTAATTTTCTTCACACAAAAAAAATAGCACCAGCTGATAATTTTTTTAACTTGGCATGTAAACTGTAATGCAATAAATTAACAATAAATAGCAAGGCTTCAATTTGGCCTCCTCCTCAAAGATGAAATTTGCAGATAGTCCATCCATATCTTCCTGCCAAATACCTCGTGGGTATACTTACAAGCCATGAATCCAAGACAGTTTCTTAGTTAGCAATAGCCAAGCTAATAGAGAGTTTCCAAGGTCATTTTTCTGTTGTTGAGCTGTTTTCTGAAAAAAAAAATCCAACAAAATTCTACTTGTTAAATTACTATTTAATTGATGCTACCCTTTTTGAATCGATGGTTGGAATACGTTAATATTTTAATTAATTTTTATAAAATCATGTTATACTGCTTTTATATTGTATGATATATGTATTTTTAAGGAAACATCTTGAAAATTATACTATATTAAGTAGTATATACATGTAAATATTTGTTTTTAAGGCAGCAGTGTGACATCAGTGAATAGGTTTTAAAAATGTTAAATACAAATATTAACTTTTACAGTTTGTAGAATCATGGAATCATAGAGTTGGAAGAGACCCCAAGGCCATCCAGTCGAATCCCCTGCCATGCAGGAAAACAAAGTCAAAACACACCCAACTGATGGCTATTTGTCGTCTGCTTCCCATAATTTACTAATAATAATAGAACATCACTCTAATCTTGTGCCCTATGGTTCATACGGTAGAAATGTCAGCCAGTTAGTTAACATAATGAACCATTGCTTGTTTTAGATCTATAGATGTGTATTGTGCAAGCAGAGTCGTATAGCCTTAAATTCTGCCTCATTACCTTGTCCACTTGCTATTCTGAAGTGCACTTTAGTCATGGCAGAAATTTCAAGGTGTTAATAATTGCTAAACCCTGCTGTGTGCTATTGTCTCGGACCCTTCACTTAATGAAACATTTTGCCTTGTGGTTGCCCACACTGCCTATATCAGTGGTGGAGAAACCAAACAAAGGGGGGCAGTGGTAACAACAAGCCTTTTAGATTAGCTGATTTCTTTTGCAGAATTGTTTCTCTAGGCACAATCAAGGCAGATGGCAATGCTTCAAAGCATGAATGTTGAATGTTGTTGCAGTTATTTGAAGAGAAGCTCTGTGTTAGAGGCAAGAAGTGTCACTCTTTTTCTTTTGTGAGCAGGAGAGCCAGGAGTTTTACTTGGGAGACCCAGGATGATGGGTAAACATTTATTTTGTACGTCTTCCAGCTCTTTCTGACTCCCCCCCCCCCAAAAAAAAAGCATTGCTTCATATGATTTTTGTTTTTGAAGTTAATACTTCCTTTAAAGAAATAATGATTTGGTTTTATTAAAGTATATATGTTTGTTCTTGCGGTTATTGGAAACGGAGGCACTCAAATATTGAAATATCTAAGATCTGGAAAGAGGGGAACAGTGGTGTTCTGCTAAATACAACTTTAGTTTCCATTATTCTCATTTTACCATAGCTAATCTGACGAGAGAGAGAGAAACAGAGAGGTGGGTAATGGAGGAGCTGTAGAAACTGTCCCAGCCTCTGTAGTTGCTTAATCCATTTGTAACAGCAATATGAAGTTGCACTATATGACCTTCATTCCACTCCTATGGATATGTGAAGGGAGCTATTTCATGAAAAAATTCTATTCGTATTCCTGGTATTGGAGCCCTCTGGTAGATGAAGGATCTGATTCAAAAGCCTGTAGGTCAACAGATGCACTTACTTAATATGTTGTGCTTGAATGGAGGCAATCAATTCCTAGTTAGTCCAAGTGTAATGCAAATAGAGCAGTTCTATTTGGGAACTTTTTGCCTTTATGTTTTTGTTTGTGTGTGTGTCAGGAGCGACTTGAGAAAATGCAAGTCGCTTCTGGTGTGAGAGAATTGGCTGTCTGCAAGGACATTGCCCAGTGGACGCCTGGATGTTTTAATGTTTTACCATCCTTGTGGGAGGTTTTTCTCATGTCCCCGCATGGGGAGCTGGAGCTGACAGAGGGAGCTCATCCACGCTCTCCCCAGATTCGAACCTGCGACCTGTCAGTCTTCAGTCCTGCCTGCAAAAGGGTTTAACCCACTGACAAGGACAAGGAAATATATGATGCTGCCACCATACTAAGGACTTAGGGACTTAGCTGAGTTACTATACACTGTTTTTCTATTCATCATTAGACTTTGTCACTTGTTACAAAGTGGGCTGATGTTAGACATCAATGCAGTTATTCCCATGCATATGCAATGTTTTTCCTTTGCATGTAAAGCTACCTGCTTGTTGTGTCTTATTTTTAATATTTTGCTGGTTAGCAGCTAATTTGACATATTTCCTTTACGACCATTTTTTTGCAACTGTTATCCAGCAGTTGTCTTGTTTCAGATACTCACATATTTGGCTAGAAAAGTCTGTCTTTAAAATTCTGAGATTGAAGGTAACATGTGTGTTGATACTCTAATTTAATTGATTCCACTTCTTTTGGGGTGTGGATTATTTTATGTATAATGCAGATGCCTCTGCTTCTGTACTTACTCTGTATAGCATTTTAATTGGGTTGTGATATGAAAAAAAATTCCCATTACATTTAATGCAAAGTTTATGAGTCCTTGAGGATGACGTGTGAGAAACAGTTTTGAAAGTAAGAGGAAGTTTGTGGTGGTAAAGTAGGCATAGACACGTCCTGCAATGTAATAACCTGTCTGAGGTGTATAATGATCACTTCTAATCCTCTACTGTCTGGCTCCTGCTTTCACCATCTTCATTGCACGTTATCTTCAGCTTTATTTCTTTTGTGGTTCTCAATTTTTTTTAATGAAAAAGTTGGTTGCTAGTGTCATAAACAATATGGCCATGTAGGCAGAATATAACATTTCTGTAGCTTTTCAGCTTCTGAATTTGTGTTCCCCTTCTCCAAGTGATGCCAAGATGAATTTATACCTAGGAGCAGTTGCTTGAGGTCAGGGGAATGTGACACTTTTTTCAATCTTGGGGTTTCAAGTACTGTGTTGTTCTTCCAGTTCCTTTTTCTAAAGACTATTTCACTAACTGGAAAAACCTCCTGTGAATATTCCTTGCCTAAGAAAACTCCATGAAATTTATGCCTGCATTCTCTTATGCTTTGGTCAGACTTCACCTGAAATACTATCTCCAGTTTTAGGAACTGCAATTCAAGTAGGATATTGACAAGCTGAGGTGTGTAAAAGGGATGCCGAACAAAATGGTCAAAGCACATGAAGCCAAGCCCTATAAGGAGCATTTAGGGCATTTAACCCAGAAAAGATAATCATAGAGTCATGGAAACATAGAGTTGGTAAGCCATCAAGTCCACCCCTTGCCAACAAGCAGGAAAATCACATTCAAAGCACCCCATTCAAAGCACCCCCGACAGATGGCCACCTAGCCTCTGCTTAAAAGCCTCTGCTTAAAAGCTTCCGAAGAAGCTTTTAAGATTGAATGTGACTTCCTGTACAAGTCTCTTCCTTGTGTTCTACTTCAACTGAAGAGCTCTCAGAGCTAGGAAGTGCTTCCTAATGTTCAGGTGGAATCTCCTTTCCTGTAGTTTAAAGCCATTGTTCCACATCCTAGTCTCCAGGGCAGCAGAAAACAGATTAAGAAGGTTGAGAGGGAATGTGATAGCTTGTATGAATATTTGAAAGGATGGCATATTGAGGAGGGAGCAAGCTTGTCTCCTTCTCTGGAGGTTTTTAAGCAGAGATTGGATTTAAGCAGAGAGCTGTCAGGAATGCTTTTATTGTGTATTTCAGCATGGCAGGACTTTGAACTGGATGACATTTGAGGTCTCTTCCAACTGGGATTCTATGGAAATACCCATACACTTTATTCTGCCAATAAGAACTATATAGTCAATTGTGGTGATGGTGATGGTAGTGGTGGTGATTGCTGCATCAGTAGTAGAAAAAGAACTGTGAACAATTTTTAAACAATACAAATAAAAGTAAGACATCTCCCTTTTGCCTCGTCCCTGCTCCCCCCCCCCCCCCCCCGGTATATCAGTGGCATTAGAAATGACACTTCATAGAGATTTGACTGCCAATGCAAAGTGCAGTGACTGAAGTCCCAAAAGTTACACTTGCCTCCTCTTTGCTTTATCTGCTCTTTTTACTGTTTGTTGATTGAACTTTCCTTTAGTAGGCCCTCTTTGGAGATGTAACCAGATGTTTATATTTCCTACCTTTCTTAAGGTACAAGTCAATCTCTAATTCATTAAGTTGTGTGATAAACCAGTGCAGTGTTTACGTATGATGAAAATTGAATATATTTATGTCCAGACACTTATCCAATTTAATATCAGTAAGGCATTCGTTGATCTAGAAAAAATGGGAAATAAATGAAGAAGTGTACAATGGTGACTAACTGTATTTGATTGGATGATTAAATCCATTGTCATAAATGTCTTATTTATTAAATATTTACCAACAGCCACAACTTGTGATTGCTAACAAATGTGTTAACTAATATTTTCCTTGTATGTTGTTCTTAATTTAATACTTTTAAATATTTCCAGCACTTTGTAATTTCTAGTCTGGCTTTTTTTTTTTTTTGTCTGTGCATGTCTCATTTTCCTTATCTTCCTATGCCGGGCTCTGCCAATTTGTTTGTAATGTTGTTAACACTTAGCGCAACATGTTTCATAGCTCCAGCTTTTAATAATACATCCTTTTCACAAAGTTAATTACATAGAAGAAGAATTAGCTGTAACATGTTGAAACTTTTATTGTTCTCAGAAGGACTGCAAGTCAGCTTTTTTGTTTTTTTTAACAGCAATGGCTTTATTTTGGAAAGGAAGGAAGAGCAGGATGAATCTGGCATTCTTCTCCATTCTGTTCACATATGTGGAAGCAATAACTGAAAGTCTAGAAGGCCTGTTCAGGACCGATAATGGCATTTGCATAGGTTTCAGTTGAGCTAATTCCATACCATTACATTTGAATACCAAAGCTAAAATAAATGCAAATACTTTAGCCTGTTTGTAATGACACCACACTCTGTAAGGGACAACAATACTAATGTTCTCTCCATTTCCCAGCGTTGTGAAATGAGACACCTGTTTCATGCCTTCTGGTTTGGGGCTGAAGCTTTTGCTTTGCATATGACAGTCTGTTGCAAAGGAATAAAAACATTATTCTGTAATGTACTAAAGTAATTGCTTTTTGCAGTGTTTTATGGAAGGACATGCTGTACAATTGGCTGGGGTTGTATGATTAGAATCTGAAGTAAGAAAGAGAAGGGCTGTATCTCAACGTCTGCCAGTGGCCAATTATACCAATTATGTTTTTTTCTCCAAATGCTTCTCATAGAAACACACGTTTCTAAAATCACATGCCAATTTTTATCTTCTGACGTTATGAAATGGTATCTGGGAAATGTAGTAATTGTTGTAAGCCCTATATGTAAGCACTCCAAAGTTTTTGGGGAACTCCAACCATGTCTTAATTTATCAGATCATAGCAAACATGGGCCTCAACCCAGCTATTAGTCCCACCTAGAGTAGATCATTTAAGTCAGTTTTCTGCTGATTCATCTCTTGGATTTAAGTCATGCTCTTGTTTTATAAGGTGTGATATTTTTTGAAAGAATTAGGTTAGAACTAGTTGTTTGTTTATTCTTTATTACCTAGCCTGTCTGCTAAATCTTTTGGAGCATTAGAAGGGGGAGAAGGAAGGGGCCATTTCATGTTGAGGCTAGGAAAAATGGTTCTGTCTTTTGAGTTTTCCTCAGAATTTCCTAAAAGAAGTATCTTAATCAGAAATCGTTCCTCTCTATTTTTCAGTGTCACAATAGTACCTTGGTGTGTGTTGAACTTCAGTATTAGTAACGATTAATGACCTACTGGTGTATCGCGTAATAAGAAAGTAATGAGTTTTATTCAAAAAGTAGCATTCCAAATGTCATTGCTTTATTGTTTTCATGCTGCCTTTAGAATTTATTTCAATAAATGAAAACATGGGATATATATTTCTTAAATTCTAAAAATAAAACCCTCAGGGGTACTTATATATGCCTTTCTAGGTTTAGTGGTAGGGCACAACCTTGAAGACAAGCAGATAAGCATACAGTATTCCTGTTTGAGTTGCTGATGATCTGTTACACTTTGTTAGGTCTACCAAGAATTTGGAAAGTTATTTTAAAAGGTAATTAATTACAGTTGTGGTTCCAAGGCTGCAGCGATTAGTTAGCTGCCCTTATAAGTGCTGTTTGTTTTAAATAAGGTAACTGTATTGCTCTAAATCTGAACTTCCTGAAATAGTAATTTGGGTAGTATTCTAAAAACACCATCTAAATTCTACACAGCTGCTGGCTTGTGCTACGAAATAAATTCTCTTCCCTTCTGCCTGAATGAGGAAGCCACAGAAGGTCCTGCTCACTGTGAACTTAACTAGCTGATATTCCCCCTGTGCCACCATTTAGTAGTATAACTGTAACTGTTAAAGCAACTAAAGTTAGAGACAGTATTCCTCTTGAAGTCAGAGTCATATGTTAGCTTTGCTGTGCTTTCACTAATGAAAAAGAAATTCATTACAAGGAATGAGTTTACAGTTGTTCAGTCCTTCCATTCCTCCCAATATGATTGCAACAATTTATGTCAAACTTATTGAATATGGCAGATTTCTCATAACATCTACAGAATAACACAAAACTACATCTTGTCATTAAATAGAAATATGCTCCGAAGTGAAGCAGCTCAGTGGTTAGCTTTTCTGCCCTTTGCAAAATGTTTTATCCAAGTGCAGTGTTCATAACCTCTCCACCGCTCTGCCGCATATTCTCCAACAGCTGGTATCCATTTCCCGCAACTGATAAGATAGCAAACATGCTCCTCATACATTTATTTTACAAATCAGATTTATTTGGTTCCTTGAGGTTTGTATGTAGTTGATTTGATTTCCTTTTCTAACAGATCTTTAGATAAGTATGTCAGATACACACATATTAATTCCTTGTGGATTGTGTGTGGTTGTCTACTTGTCCTTCCCAGGATAGGAACATAACATTGATATATCTGTACAAAATCCTCAGCATAATTGGATCCTCATAAATAATAGTTTCTCCATGAAGTTTAATTTTATTTTTAGTTGGATGTAAGCCTTTTTGCCAAACCACAACAACTTTTGTTGGTATGGGCTTGTTTATCTTTTACAGTTACCTAGTGTTCTTCATGGGGTAGAACCTAGATTTCGCCAATATTTAGTTATATTGGTGGCAAAATTATTGCCAACTTTGGAGTTTCAATTTATTTAGCACTAGTGGTAGCTTTTTTGTTTTAGAAAATGTATTGCGCACAGTAAAACAAAACAAAACTGTGTACACAATTGCAGAACAAAACAACATATAAAAACAGATAGAAGCCAACAGCAGGATCAACAGTAAAATTGCTGACTGCTACAAATAAAAGCCAATTAACATTTAGAGCTAAAATTAATCAAATAGCTAAACACATGCATGCCATATGCCAGCAAATGTGGAAAACACAAGAATGGCCATCAGACTGGAAAAAATCAACTTATATCCCCATACCAAAAAAGGGGAAATGCGAAAGACTGCTCAAACTTCCGTACAGTGGCCCTTATTTCTCATGCCAGTAAGGTAATGCTCAAGATCCTGCAAGGAAGACTCCAGCAATACATGGAGCGAGAGTTGCCAGACGTTCAAGCTGGGTTTAGAAAAGGCAGAGGAACGAGAGACCAGATTGCCAATATCCACTGGATAATGGAGAAAGGCAGGGAGTTTCAGAAAAACATCTACTTCTGCTTCATTGACTATTCTAAAGCCTTTGACTGTGTGGATCATAATAAATTGTGGCAAGTTCTTGGTGGGATGGGCATACCAAGCCACCTTGTCTCTCTCCTGAGGAATCTGTACAAGGACCAAGTAGCAACAGTCAGAACTGACCACGGAACAACAGACTGGTTCAAGATTGGGAAAGGCGTCCGGCAAGGCTGCATACTCTCACCCAACCTTTTTAACTTGTATGCAGAACACATCATGCGATGTGCGGGGCTTGATGAATGCAAAGCTGGGGTGAAAATTGCTGGAAGAAATATTAACAACCTCAGATATGCAGATGACACCACTCTGATGGCCGAAAGCGAGGAGGAGCTGAGGAGCCTTCTAATCAAGGTGAAAGAAGAAAGCACAAAAGCTGGGTTGCAGCTAAACGTCAAAAAAACCAAGATTATGGCAACAAGAATGATTGACAACTGGAAAATATAGGGAGAAAATGTGGAGGCCGTGACAGACTTTGTATTTCTAGGTGCAAAGATTACTGCAGATGCAGACTGTAGCCAGGAAATCAGAAGACGCTTACTTCTTGGGAGGAGAGTAATGTCCAGTCTCGATAAAATAGTAAAGAGTAGAGACATCAGACTGGCAACAAAGATCCGCCTAGTCAAAGCCATGGTATTTCCTGTAGTAACCTACGGATGTGACAGCTGGACCTTAGGGAAGGCTGAGCGAAGGAAGATAGATGCTTTTGAGCTGTGGTGCTGGAGGAAAGTACTGAGAGTGCCTTGGACTGCGAGAAGATTCAACCAGTCCATCCTCCAGGAAATAAAGCCCGACTGCTCATTGGAGGGCAGGATACTAGAGACAAAGTTGAAGTACTTTGGCCACATCATGAGGAGACAGCAAAGCCTGGAGAAGACAATTATGCTGGGGAAGATGGAAGGTAAAAGGAAGAGGGGTCGACCAAGGGCGAGATGGATGGATGGCATCCTTGAAGTGACTGGACTGACCTTGAAGGAGCTGGGGGTGGTGACGGCTGACAGGGAGCTCTGGCGTGGGCTGGTCCATGAGGTCACGAAGAGTCGAAGACGACTGAACGAATGAACAACAACAACTAAACACAATACATTGACCAACATATTTGACATTTTACACATGGAAGTATTAGAAGTGCAAATATGTTGTCTTAAAACTGTCCAATATATTCATCCGTAAGTCTAGAAATTTTAGTCAAAAAATCAACCCAAAAAACCTGGGGTGACTTATTCGCGGGTCAATGTGATTTCTGTCCATTCATTGTAATGAAAAAGGAACCATCCAATTGTCTAAATAAAGTGGCAAAAGGCAAGCATTTAGTTTGTCCCAGGAAAACCTAAAAGAAACACCAACCCACTCTATATTTTTGCTATGGTTCTACTTTTGCCCTTTTAAATTCCTGGGCCAGAAGCATTGGTGCTTTTTCTCTGCAGAATGCCCCTGGATTTATCCATAATTTTGGCCCCAAAACCTGCCATCAATTTATACCTGAGTATATACAATAATTGATAGTCCCAACTGAAGTAGATAGACACTTTTCATCAGTTGCTGGATGTAAGTCAACATGTAAACATATCCAATTGATGCAGTTAGTCTGCTGTATTGGGACTAGTAAATAAATGTAAGCCATTTCAGATAATCACATTTAGATGTCTGTGATCAAAGCTAGAGACAAATAGCAAGAGCAAAGAAAACAGAGGGGATACAAATCCCTGATATGCTATATGCGTGAAGATTATCACAATCTTCAGTATCTACAGTGAAATGATTTTTTTTCTTGATTCTGTAACACAGATGAGAATTATTCCCGGCCAGTGTGGAAAACACTAATTTATATGGGATAATGCCCCAGTCACACAATGGATTAAACCGCTGAACTGCTAAACTTGTTGACCGAAACGTCGGCAGTTCAAATCTGAGGAGCAAGGTGAGCTCCCACTGTTAACGTCAGCTTCTGTCAACCTAGCAGTTCAAAAACATGCAAATGTGAGTAGATCAATAGGTAACGCTTCAGTGGGAAGGTAACGGCGCTCCTTGCAGTCATGCCAGCCACATGACTTTGGAGGTATCTACGGACAACGCCGGCTCTTTGGCTTAGAAATGGAAGTGAGTACCACCCCCCAGAGTTGGACACAACTAGACTTAATGTCAAGGGGAAACCTTTACCTTTTTATGTGCAAATGTCCTAATAAGAATAAACACACTCTTATGTTTTCAGTAATATCAGAGTTTGTGAATTTTCCTTTGCTGAACATCCAAAAGCTGGAAATGGTCTGACTGTGTACTCTCGTTTTTCTACAATTTTAAAATCAGTAGTTTTGGTTTGTTGATTTAAAGTAGGACTGAGTATCATCAGTGTACATGATGTATCATCAGTGTACATGCTGTTGCACAAAATAGGACAATAAAAACACATTCTTTATAACAGCATGCAATCCAATAAAAAGTAATATGAGGAGAGGAATGCACAAATGCAGGATCACATACTCTGGATATACAACATCATAAGGACAACATAAAATTGAAGCTCCAGAGGCATTAGGAAACAAAATTTTAAACTGAGATTAAGAATAGTCATTGAAGAAGCAGTGCACAAGTATTCGAGAAGAGAATGCCAAGAATATGGAGCAGCAAGAGAGAGAAAACAGTTAAATTAGAGAAGAAAAAAAATGTTCATTTTGAGAAAGAAACAGAATTTGGGGAAAAAAAGGTTCATGAGTAGGGCAAAAATAGGAAATGACTAAACAGTATGAAGGAGCCAAATTAGGTCAGGCTTGAAAAGTTAGGACAAGATGCTTGCACTGAATCTTGAGAAAGATAGGAAGCCAACAAAGAGTCTTAAAATGCATTGACATGATTTGAAGTGGTGGGCCAAATAAATGCTCTTGGTTGAACATTGAAGAAAAACAAAGCAGGTGAGATGTGATCAAGGAAGACGGATAAAAATAAAATTGCAGGAGTTAGGATGAGAAATGACTAACGTATAAACTACATTCTTTACAAAAGAAATGGGCAAGAAAAATCCATTCTCATAACATGGGGGAGGGGGGATAACACAACTTAACTACAGCTTGATGTAAGAAGTAAAAGAAACAAAGAGAACAAAAATAAAAACCTATACTATCTGCTTCCACCACACAGCATAGACAAAAATTATTAACAGTAAAAGCAATAGTGTACAGTATTGAGAAAGCATTGGATAGGCTCCACAGTCACCTACATACCCACCACCAAGACACTACACTTGGAAGACCATCATACTCTGAGAACGAGGGTTCGCCTAAGTAAGTAAGTATGAAATACAAAAAAAATATCCAGCTTTGCCGTATTAAGTTACAGGCAAAGGGCGTTTAATCCAATAAAACAGGATAAAAATTATGCAAGAATTATATTGTGGTTTTATTTTTAGTAGCTTACTCTTAAGAACTTGTAATGGTCACCATGTTATTGTGGTTCATGGTTAGCTAGACTAAATGGCAGTTATGAGAGAGCAGGCCCAAGTTGCTTTTTGTTAACCAGAGCAAATCCTTGGCTTTGAAAGTACAGCATACATCGTACTTATAACTTGGGCAACACAGTAATAGCGAACTGGAAAACATACTGTGTTTTGAAAAGTACCAAAAGTTTAAGCTGTTCATGAAGAATGACAGAGAAGGAACCTAATCCTGTTCAAGACCACACAGACCTCCCATAAAAAGAAACTATCCTGCCCAGCCCTTCTGAACCTGTGAGTTATGTCCTATAAAAGGCCCCGTGGAAGCTGAGTTGTAGGGAAATTGGAGGTTTCTATTTAAAGTTTCAGTTAAAAAACACTCACATTAAAAGAGTTCCAGCTGAAGAAACAAAGAGACATGCCCTTGAGTATTGTTACCCTAAATTTAATATTCACAGTGCACTCCCTTGGTAAAAAGCAAGCCAATTACACTTTTGAGAGTATCAGATTAAAAAGTACAAAGCAACTTCAGCAAGGAAATCCTAAGAAGGCAGTGCAGAGGTTAAGCACAAAATAAAAGGAGGCCAAAAGATGTGTGCTGTTTTATGAACTACCACCTCACCCTTTAAAGCAGTTGCTAGATGTTATTTATAATTGGTTCTGCTAGTTCTGATGTATTCTTTTCAGGCTTAGGTATAGCTTGCAGTCAGCATGTTGCATATGCGTTCTTCTTCTGTTCATTGTAGTCTACTGGAGGAATTTCCACAAGACATACTGGTAGATTCTGTTATTCTTGATGTGTACCACTGACAAATGTTATCAGTATGCTAGTTATCTTGCTCCATATGACTGTTTAATACTACTTCGGGTATACATGAAGTAGATGTCTTCTTGATTGTTATTTCTTCAGCTGAAAATCTGGTAACAGAGGTGAGGAGGAGGAGAGTAGTGGAGGAAGAGGAGGACTATAAGGAGGAGGAGGACTGCAAGAAGGAAGAGAAAGAAAAGTTCAGTGCCACAAAAAAGAACAGTTCAACATGCGTTGGAATTTTTTTAAATCCAAAACTAACTACAATCGTCCTTCCATATTTTGCAGATTTAATTATGTGTGGATTTCTTGTTGCAACTTCTGCTGCTGCCCTAAATCAATTTTTGAAGGCCAACAATAACACTAGTGTCCATCTTGGGTTGTGTTCAGTTAAATCAGGTATATTCAAGCAATCAGATCTTTAGTTTCTGGGAGGAAGGGGATGGATGGGCTAGTGCAAGGAAGAAGTGTGCACATATGCATTCCTTCATGCAGTTGCTCACTTGCTCGTTCATATGGACAGATGGGAGGATAATAAGAGCAGTGAGATGGGATTGCTGCAGTAGTTCTTATGGTGGCAGCAGCCCCCCTGACTGTCCCATAGACCCAAACACACATCCCCAATGTAAAGAATATGCTTAGTACCAAAAATGGCATCAAAGAGGACACCAGGCAAACCAATTCCACATGTTCTTCATTTGAAGTGTCACCACTTCTGTGTAAATTTATGTCTGTTACCTAAGATAGGAGCAGCATGTGAAAGAAAATTGTCCCTCTGTGTGGAGGACTTTGAATGCCATGCACAACATTTTGACTTGTGAAATTAACTGGGAACCAATAATTTGCTCACTTCCACTTTACTGTCTTGTAGCTCCATTTTTGTCTCATTGAGGTTTTTAAGGCCATTTTAGCCATTTTTTCCATTAATTTTAGCATTAATCTTTCTTAGGCACTTAGGTATTTGATTGCTGAAACTAAAATTTCAAGCCTGGCCACATGATTATCAAGCCAAGGCATAGTGGCCCTTGCTCTTAATGTGGCACCATCACAGTTACATGGTCTTCCATGAAGCTGAAAGCATTGGCCGTCATCACTAGTGGTGATCAGCCAGCTGATATGGACTGATATTTCATCCTTATCTGAAATTATAACTCCTATTAAAATGCCACATTGCATGCTTTGCCAGTTAAACAGTGCCTTTAACTCTGCTGAGTTATTGTTTGTTGATGTAATTCAACCCAGCTGGTGGTGCTTTAAGAAAAAAAAGAATAACAGCCAGTAATACTTCTATCATCGCAAAAGACTTGCTATATCCTTACTCTTTCAATCCATTTCCCACAGGGAATGCAAAGCATATTGTCTTCATCAGTGGCTTGATTACAGCTGTGGCCCTTCATTTCTCACTTCCACCCCCTCCCCAGATTTCAGTGGGATTCATCCTTCATCAGAGTTGTAGTGACACTTGGCCCAAAATTGCAGTGCTATTGTAGAGGGTGGATTTAAAGATCATAGAAACGTCTTGGACAAGACGGTAGGGGAGACAGTTAAAAGATTAGATGGCAAATTTGCTTAACAGAAAATACTCTACTGGGACCAAATTTCATATCCTGTTTTGGGATAATATATTTCCCTTTGTGCTCTGGAATGAATCTGTCATCTGAGGACTAATAATGAACGACAGGGGATTTAAATTGCTGACCCTCTCCTATATAATTTAATAAAGATAAATTTCTCCTTATCTTGTTTAATACCTGATACTAGATCACTTGCTTGTAGTACCCTGAGAAAATCAGCTCAGGATTTTGTCACTTACACTCGGTGTGATTGGAACACTGACAGGTATAAAGTGTCATATTTTAAAATGAAACAAAATGTAATAAGAAAATAAGCCTTCAACACTACATTTTCTTTTATGGAAGTATTTCCTGGCTATATATCTAATACACAGGCTGAAATGTCTCAACCTTGCAATCAGATCCCCAGTAATTTTTGCTCATATTTGATTGCTGAAACTAAATTTTAAAGCTTGGCCACATGATTTTCAAGCCAAGGCATAGTGGCCCTTGCTCTTAATGTGGCACCATGCACAGTTGCATTTTAGGGATCACTTAGTACAAGCAACTGATTGATAAAAATCAATTATAATTTTGATCCTTTCATACTCAGTAAAAATAAACAAAAAAAGTAAGATCATACCCTCTGTTCTAATTTGTCAGGATGTATTGAGAAACCTTTAAAATGTTTCAGTTTTAAAGTTTTCTGATTTGTCCTCAGCTTACATGAATTGCTGAAAAAATAGTGCAAAGTAGTTTGCACACATGTCAGCAGAAAGACGTGGAATTGAAGAACTGAAATTGCTTCTTCCAATAAGCTCATGCAAAAGTAAAATGTTGGAGCGTCTCATAGCCTATATACAGGGTTAGTCAAAATGAATAGGCCAATAAGAAAATTAATTGTACCCGAATGTATGTTTACTGTAACCAAACCACAGCTACGTAGCGACAGATAAACTATCAAAGTTTTTTTTGAGCAACACACATGTACGTTAATGCCGCTAGGCGTCGCTAGGAGTCGCTGTTTTCAAAATGGCGGAATCAGGCAAAGAGAAGGCGTTTTGTGTGATGACATTTGCTAAAACAATGTCAGTAATTACGGTCCAGCGAGAATTTCGAGCCAAGTATGGCAAGGAACTACCTCATCGACATTCCATTGCGAGGTGGGTAAAGCAATTTGAGGAGACGGGCTGCTTATGCAAGGGTAAAACCACAGGAAGACTTAAAACAGCGCATATGTGCTGCATTTGATGCCATTACGTCGGATGTGCTGCAACGGATGTGGAATGAACTGGACTATCGCTTGGACGTCTGCCGTGTCACACGGGGCGCCCATATCGAACATCTCTGAAGGTGAGACAAAACTTTGATAATTTATCTGTCGATACATAGCTGTAGTTTGGTTACAATAAACATACATTCGTCTAAAATTAATTTTCTTATTGGCCTATTCATTTTGACTAACCCTGTATTGTTCCTCATTAATGACTTTCCCCCTCATGGCCACACTCTGATGTTGCTTGGCCTCATTTTTCCCATTTTTCATCTGCAAAAAGTTGGAGGTGTAGTGGTTTGAGCATTGAACATATCTCCAGTGCTTGAATCCTCAGTAGGTCATAGAAACCCACTGGTTGACTTTGGGCAAAGTCATATTCTCTCACACTTAGGAAAAGGCAAACGTCTGGACATTATCTTTTCAAGAAACCTCTGTAGTAGACTAGCTATAAGTTGGAAACAACACAGCAATAACAATAACAACACCATCATCACAATGTGGTACTCAGGAGGTGAAATAAGAATGGATTAGTTCAGGGTCTACATTCAAAGGAAAACAAGTGTAGAACCAATTGCTTGTGCTATCCCTAAATTGCACAATAGGACTACAATTTATCTGTCAGATTGTGTACCCAGTGTAGCCATTGCAGCAGAAGTGTTGGATGAAACCCAGAATGTAAATGGAATTATTACATTAAATTATGACAGAACCTTGCCTTTTTAGGCCTTTGCAGTCATTCAAGGTTTCTCTAGTCAGCCTTGTGATCTCAGAATCCTAAACTAATGACACTAGATTGTTTAAAAGAGCTAACTTGGACCTGAGAGAATGTTGCTATATTGAATTTATTATTGTGTGTGCACGTACATGCATTTATGTATGTGTATACATTTATTAGATAATCTATTCCCAATTAACCCTGCCAATTTCAAGGAAAGAAAATGATGAGTACTACTCATGTAAAGTAGTTTATTTTGTATAGACCAGAACACACTCAAGTCCCAAACAGTGCAAATAATTTCATAAATGCAGATTCACTTATACTGTTGAAGACTCTATAGATTATATCAAAGAAACAAACAGGAAGAAAAAGTGTACATGAATCAACACAAAACATGACACGGGAATATATCCTGCTCCCCTTACCAAAAAGGTGGGGAAGGTTGAGCTGGTGGTGGCAGGCATTTTACAACTCTTGAAGGTCCACTAGAGACTCCTGTAGATTATTGTCTACATTTTTACAAAAAATGTCCAAAACACATACCACAGAGTTGCTTCTGGTGTGAGAGAATCAGCCATCTACAAAGACATCACCCAGGGGACATCTGGATGTGTTGCAATCCTGCGGGGAGGCTTCTCTCATGTCCTCATACCACAGGGTGCATTGGCCATATTTAGGGCAATTCCCAGAGCCAGAAGTGACATGGAGTTTTCCTGTATGTAAAGGGACCTTATAGCACCATAGAAGTTGCCCAGGAGAATGAAGTTGCCTAGGAACATACCTTTGTAGACAGTATCTGTGTGTGAACAGCTGTAGAAATGCAAAACATGTGGGTATGGTGATGAGGTGACAAGTTCGGTTTTAACAATGGTTGCTGGGAAACAAGAGCAGATGGGAAGATGTTTCCTAATGTTGAGATGAGTGGTTAACCATATGAATGGTGAAGGGAGTACTGAAATGTCATTAGAACCTGGCTGGGAACCAGAAAGGAGATGTGATAAAGTGGCCAAGAAGGTCCACATGGGGATTAGTGTTACTTCCAGTTTTGTTGAGAGCATCCATGCAGACTGTGGGATAAAGTTCTGACATTTCTCCAGCCAACCCTCTGTGCCCTTTTAACTTGAAGAAGCTTGGTTGAAGGAACTCTTAGTACACAATGCATAACACCCCCACCCCCACCCGCCGCCATCCTAACTGAATCTCTGCAAAAACCCAAAGTTAGTTAAGCTCTACTTTTATGTCATGGGGAGAAGAAAGACCTGTGTGTTTATGAAAATCACATCCTAATGGGACAGCTAAGATTTGAGGACTTATGGAAATAGCATAATTATCTGTCATGGACTTCCCAGTGTTTTCCTGTTTTAAAATCCATCTTGTATAGCTTCTCAAAAGTAATATTTCATCATAATTTAATGTAAGAACAAATTGCATATATACATGTTGTCTGCCAACTCCAACATTTTCAGAGTATTCATTCTATTTATTCAGAAAGGGATTTGGGTGGTGGAAACAGGTGGAAACAGCATCTATTGATCTGAAATTTACAGGCTATGAGAATAGGAAAATTGGCTGTAGAAGATGGGTTGAAATAGAGAATTTTGGTTGTACAAATGTGACACTATTCTGTTCCACTAAACACTTTCCCCCCTTTTGGTGATGTCAACTTTTCTCTTACTATAAGCAACCTTATTTAATTATGGTTCAAATTTATGTCATCCTGATAGGATTCGGTATAATTGCATTATTATAATAAATATTTTCATGAATTTGAAAGCTTGCCTGGTCAAGTTTCTTCGATATGTTTCCTTGCTTCCAAATTCATACTATAAATGAAGCCACAATTGTTAATCAAATTTTGGGAAACATGTACCTTTATATAATACAATTTTGGTTCTGTTATGTCCTGTACTATAAACTGTCATTATCAACTTATTAGAATTTCCCATAATTGAAATACGTAATTATGAAAACTTTGGTTAATATTTCACAGGGTCGAGTTTGTTTTTCCAAAGATATATTAGTTAAATGCATACTAGACTCTTAATTTAGCAGAGTGGGAGGTAGAAAAATATCATTTTACACTTGAATGATAGTACACTTGGATGCCTGGACCTTAGTTTCTGCCAGTCTCCATAGATACCAAAGACAATACATTAGAACTGTTGCAGTGAAATAAATATTATATTTCTGAATTGGACTCAAAAGAAATGGCCATGAGGGACACTTTGTTGCAGATGTGCTAAACAATTAATAAATCAGTTCTGTATTGTGCATAATAGTAGGCAGGAAGGTTATGAAAGATCACACTTCAGGTAAGATTCATTTTTATATATGAAAAAGATTGTAAGATTAGCTAAAGCAATGTATTACTGCATTGGTGAAACACATTCATTTAACCATTCTTTTTGCTGGATGCATAATATACTCTATGCTTACCATTAGTAAGATCCAATCATTGTATTTTGCCTTCAGGTTGTTTCTAACTTAGAGCAACCCCAAGGCATAACAGAGTTTTCTTGGCAAGATTTGTTCAGAGTGGGTTTACCTCTCAAAAGGCATGACTTTCCCAAGGTCACTCAGTGGGTTTTATAACGGAGTTATAACAAAGCAATAACCGAGTTTCCTTGGCAAGGATCTGATCCCAGGTTTTCTGTTTTAAACTGGATTGTATGAGTCTGCATTACCTCATATAATCACAACATCACATAATCTAGGATAAACAGAAAATCTGGAATGAGATCCTGGGATATAGGGCCTGCCTGGAAGGGTCCTCAGTTGGTTTTCATTGCTGAACAGGAATTCAAGCTCATAGTCCAGCACTCAAACTGTTATACCACACTGACTCCAATAGATCCAATAGATCAATTTATAACACCATACAATTCCTGCATGCTTGCTTTCACTTTTGAGATAACTTTGCATTAACCAATGGTTTCTTTTTCACAGTTGAAGGGTAGAATCCAACCTTTTATTGCTGAACATAAGCAAAATTCCATTCGTCAAGCAAATGCACAGTGACAGGCTTTCTACTTGTAGCATGCCTACCATGCCAAAACCACTTCCACAGCCTTTAGAGTTGTAGCGTATGGAAGAGCCTGAATGAACCCCACCATCAATTGAAAGTTTGGTCATTTTTGTAATCCCAAATCCTGAATCTTATTGGGTATCCCAACCAGAGTAGTCCTATTGAGTCAAGTGTTGAATGTGAGTCAACACTGATGTAAATCCCATTGAATCAATGGCTTTTCTCTGGTTGGGGCCACCAATAGAAGTCAGTCTAAACTTTTTTGGAACCAGTGGAGCTCTTTCTCTGAAGAAGCTAATCGTGCCTGAAGCCTAAGAACTCCATCATACATCCTGCAGATTTTTGTTGTTGATATTGTGGTTCATTTTTTTGTCTTACCTTATATCAGTCATGTCTCATCTAGGCATAAATTAAGATTGTACATGACATCTTTTTTGGCTACTCCGTATGACATCCTTGTTTCACACTCTATGAAACACATAGAATCCCATTTACATCTCATACTCCAGTTCCTTTCTTTCGGTTTTTATGAGATGGATTCTCGTTCTACTTTATCATTTGGAAAAGTTGCAAGTCCTGAATCCCAGTGTTTTCATGGTTACATCCATCCTAGCTCTCTGTATATGCGCCTTTTTAGTCCATAAATGGTGGATATGGTGGTGGTGGTGGTGGTGGTGGTGGTGATGATGATGCATGGATAACAATATAAAGACATACAACAACCAAGACACGATAAGCTTAAGATTCTTAAAAAAAAAATAAAAACCAGCAGAGGGCACCATAACATGTCAGGACTGTTTTATATTATGCCTTTAACATTTTAGAGAGATAGGTGTTTTGTTTTGTTTTTTTCAAATTAACTGTGATGTTGTTTTCAGTGCTATGATAGGCTTGAATGATCAATAATGACATGATATTCCATCATCACCTCAGAGTTATCCTTTCTGTATAGCAGAAAGCTCTTTCACTGTGTGCGTGTGTGTGTGTATTTTTTTTTTTGAGATGAGGTATTTCTTTTTAAGGATTTTTGCTCCCTGCAGCAGAAAGTGAATTATGTGAATATTTTTAAAATGGAAGATTGTTAAGTGGGTGGTATTGCTTTGGAAGAAGGGAAGTTTCCCGATGATAGTTTTAAATGAGCTTTTTTAAGAAAGAAAAATGACTTTACATATCTGAGTGGCATAGCAACAGAGTATTTATGGTAGCCTTTTAAGAAAAATGCAAGAAACAAAGCTGGGCTAATGTCTTAGTTTCACTATCATTTGAAGGAAGAACTTTCCCCCCTGTGTGCTCTACAGAAGACAGGAGCAGAATTCAAAATGATCTTAACAGATTAGAGAGATAGGCCAAAACTAACAAAATGAAGTTCAACAGTGACAAATGCAAGATACTACACTTAGGAAGAAAAAATGAAACGCAAAGATACAGAATGGGGGACGCCTCGCTCAACAGCAGTCCTCATGGACAACAAGTTAAACACGAGCCAGGCCCCTAGCCAGGATTTTGATTTGGGGGGAGCTGAGTTTGATTCGGGGGGGGGGGGGGGGGCTGAGTCTGAGTGAAAGAGGGTCTACCCTAGCAAAACTTTTGTATTGTTACCCCAATACCCCCATGCATATGGGATATATTGAGCATGGTGATCAGATCATGATATGAATAAACATAACAGTTTAAATAATGTACCAGTAAGGCCTTCTTGCAGACCACTCTGAGAATTTCGGGAGGGGGGGGCTGAAGCCCCTCAAGCCCCCCACCCTGGCTACATGCCTGACACAAGCCAACAGTGTCACATGGCAGCAAGAAAAGCCAATGGGATTTTGGCTTGCATCAATAGGAGTATAGTGTCTAGATCCAGAGAAGTCATGCTACCCCTCTATTCTGCCTTGGTCAGACCACAGCTGGAATACTTTGTCCAATTCTGGGCACCACAGTTGAAGGGAGATGTTGACAAGCTGGAATGTGTCCAGAGGAGGGTGACTAAAATGATCAAGGGTCTGGAGAATAAGCCCTATGAGGAGCAGCTTTAAGAGCTGGACATGTTTAGACTTCAGAAGAGAAGGCTGAGAGGAGACATGATGGCCATGTATAATATGTGAGGGGAAGTCATAGGGATGAGGGAGCAAGCTTGCTTTCTGCTACCCTAGAGACTAGGACACAGAGTAATGGCTTCAAACTACAGGAAAGGAGATTTCACCTATACATTAGGAAGAACTTCCTAACTGCGAGAGCTGTTCAGCAGTGGAACTCTCTGCCCTGGACTGTGGTAGAGGCTCCTTCTTTGGAGGCTTTTAAACAGAAGCTACATGGCCATGTGTCAAGGGTGCTTTGAATGTGATTTTCCTGCTTCCTGGCAGGAGGTTGGAGTGGATGGCCCATGGGGTCTCTTCCAACTCTACAATTCAATGATTCTATGATTTCGTTGGCATTCTTGCTGTTTTTGTGGTTAATACCTTAGTCATTAAAAGAAGTCCAAAATGTTGGAATATAAGTACGTCAACACCTGAAAATATGGATCTAAGGATTAATTTGTTCTTAGAGGTTTGTAGCTTTTAGTCCATGCTTTGGCACTGGTCATTCAAGATGCATTCCTAGTGAACAGACCTGGGTATAAACCTAAGAAAATGTTGCCCACCAAAAACATGGGCTTTAGATCATTTTTCAAAATTATGCTTCATGTTTACAATGTGATTTAAGAGTGCTGTTGTTTTAGTGGTGCACATTTATTTATTTATTTATTTGGGGTTCTTGTACCCCGCCCTTCTCACCCCGAAGGGGACCCAGGGCGGCTTACAGCTGCAAGGCGCACTTAGACGCCTGCTACACAACAATCATCACAAAAATATAACAGTACAATTTCCCACAATTCAACATTATCCAATAAAATCAGTAAAATGATAAAATCAGTAAAACAATACAAACCTGGATCTTCCTCCTACCCATCAGTGTACATTAACTCAAAGATCTGTTTTTGGTTCCATTTCGACAATCCTGCCGATCTTACACATCTGATTGTCTTATTTGGTTGTCATTGTCTAATTGCCTGGTTGCCCAAAGGCCTGGTTCCACAGCCATGTCTTCACCCTCCTCCTGAAGGAGAGGAGGGTTGGTGCTGTTCTGATTTCCCCCGGGAGTGAATTCCACAGGTGGGGGGCTACCACTGAGAAGGCTCTGCTTCTCGTCCCCACCAGCCTCACTTGTGAGAGTGGTGGGATCGAGAGCAGGGCCTCCCCAGATGATCTCAAACTCCGAGGTGGGACCTAGAGGGAGATACGTTCGGACAGATACACTGGACCAGAATCGTATAGGGTTTTGTAGGTTAAGACCAGCACCTTGAATTGTGCTCGGAATTGAACTGGCAGCCAGTGGAGCTGGCACAACAGGGGGGTGGTATGCTCCCTGTATGTCGCTCCGGTGAGCAATCTGGCTGCCGCACGCTGGGCTAGTTGGAGTTTCCGAACAGTCTTCAAGGGCAACCCCACGTAGAGCGCGTTGCAGTAGTCTATCCGGGATGTAACAAGAGCGTGGACCACCGTGGCCAGATCAGACTTCCCAAGGTACGGGCGCAACTGGTGCACAAGTTTTAATTGCGCAAAAGCTCTCCCGGCCACCGCCGAGACCTGGGGTTCCAGGCTCAGCGGCGAGTCCAGGATCACTCCCAAGCTGCGAACCTGCGTCTTCAGGGGGAGTGTAACCCCATCCAGCACAGGCTGTAACCCTATACCCTGTTCGGCCTTCCGACTGACCAGTAGGACCTCTGTCTTGTCTGGATTCAATTTCAATTTGTTAGCTCTCATCCAGTCCGACACAGCAGCTAGACACCGATTCAAGGTCTGGACAGCCTCCTTGGTTACAGGCGGAAAGGAGTGACAGATCTGGACATCATCTGCATAGAGATAACACCGCAGTCCGAAACTCCGAATGATCTCCCCCAGCGGCTTCATGTAGATGTTAAACAACATTGGGGACAGAATAGATCCCTGAGGGACTCCACACGACAATGGTTGTGGAGCCGAACAGGTGTCACCCAGTAACACCTTCTGGGACCGTCCCTCAAGAAATGACTGGAGCCACTGCAAAGCAGTACCCCCGAGTCCCATTTCTGTGAGTCGTCCCAGAAGGATACCGTGATCGACGGTATCGAAGGCCGCTGAGAGGTCCAGGAGAACTAACAGGGACACACTCCCCCTGTCCAGTTCCCTGCGCAGATCATCTACCAAGGCGACCAAGGCTGTTTCCGTTCCATGTCCCGGTCTAAAGCCAGACTGTGCCGGATCAAGATAAAACTACCTTCCATGTGTCTTCATAGCTAAATACATTTCTGTTTTGCCAAGTCTTCAGTTTGGATTCAGTCATTCAGAAGCTTGTGGTTAAAATGAATCAGCTGTCCCTGACTGAACTCAGGCAGTGACACTCAGGAAACAAGGGAGCTGAACAAAGTAGTGCTGAATTTTCTTTAAAACATTTCTCTTGTCAATTTCTAAAAACTGTGACCGTTTTTTGTTTGCTAGCCTCACTGCTAGAGAGAGGAGGCAAGTTTGCTGTCTATCCCCCACACCAGCACACAATGTTCTCAATTGTATTTGGTAATGGTTTCTCTTCTTGCACTTCCACCTGGTGCCATAGTTCTCCAAAGCAATGCTTAGTTTGGGATTTTGCAGAAAATACAATAAGGTGCTATTGTCATTTGCAGCAACCAAACAGCAACAATGAGAACAAAAATATTGGAGAGTCGGGAGAAAGAACTTGTGGTGCGACTCTTGAGAATGGCAAGCCCCTTCTTTGCCCCATTAAACTGTTGGATAATTTCTATTCCCATTTTGGTGAAATGGTCACTCAAGGTATCCTGCCCACAAGAAATACAGACGATTTTAGTATAGACAATTTCTGCATAGATCTAGTGATTATTAAATTCTCCATCAGGACTCTCCTTTTGGAACCTTCTATATAAAACTAAAACAGCTTTCATGGAGATCCTATGTCTGGGGTCCAATAGATAATGCAGCCCTCTACTGTTGTTTTCTCATTATTTGTTTTCTTTTTAATTAAAAGAAGTAAAATGGATGTAGTGGTGAGAAAACACAGGAAGGCTCAAAGTAGATGGTGATGATAATTGGGCTCCCAGTAAAATATCTGAATGAGGCAGAGTAGTTCTGCAGTAAAGGTGTAATCTGGAAGCAGCCACAGATCAGAAACAGCCTTTAAGAGATCATTCTGAAAGCCTTCCCCTGATTTGGTTCATATAGTAAGTAAAGAGTGTGATACAAAAATCAAAACTCATGGAAATTCTTAACATTAAATAAAATAGAATGGGAGAAACTGTCATTCAGCATCATTTGCCTCCCACTGTTCCAGGACTACCATGATCCCTCATCATCACTAGGCTTAGTTCTCATGGAAGTTGCAGTCCAACAAGATTTGGAGGGTTATAGTTTCACTTCCCTCCTATAATGAGAGTGCAGTTCCATGTTACACTCCTTATTGATAATGGCATATATATATATATATATATATATATATATATATATACATACACACACACACACACACACACACATATATATATATACACACACACACACACACACACACACACACACATACACACACACACACACACATATACACACATACATACACACTCACACATAATGATAAAGTTAGTTCAGCTGGCCCAGTCTGAAAATACAAATTCAGAAGCTTTATTAATGTGATCTAACAATCAAAACTGATAGGATACTAGGTTGCTTTATTTGTAATAGAATTTGTTTTATGCGAGGATAAAAGGCAAGAAGGACTGGACAGCTGTTCTGCATTTAATCCCAAGTTGGAATGTGTTGGCTTTGTACTTCCAATGGAATGTGAAAAGATAAAACCGGCAATCTGCAGAAGTATTCATTTGCATTAATGGCCTCCAATGCAAGCAGTGGAGACCTGGCAGACCTTGCTGGCACACTTGGGAATGGGATTCCATGTACCCCAAAGCCCGTGCCACTCCCATGTATGATGTGCTTTGGGAATAAGGGAGGGTGGTGGCAGAAACCTCTAAAGGAGTGCAGTTGATTTCATTTCAGTGGAAACACCCTTGGCATGTAGTTGGAATTTATAGGGGAGAACGTAGGGTTCAGTTTATATCTTCAACGTAATAGCCCGAAAGAATGGGAAAATTTGAAACAAAGTTTGTTTCCACAGCTCAAACACGCTCCCGAGCTGCAACCTGATCTGTTCCCCTTAAGCAGAACACAAGTTATAGCCATCTCATAACATGGGAAAACTAAATCTAATCTGTGCCACAGTTTGTGCTTACTTGCTGTAACCATGATTCAAGTGCAAGTGCTAAGACTGTGTGGATGCAGCCAGAAATGTCTTTGGCTCTTTGATGAATGAGGTACATTTCAAATGTTGGACCTAGAATGCATGGGTAAGCAGAAAAAAAGGAAGCAGTTTCACATGAAACTTCATTGTGAGTAGTCTATAAGAAACCTGGCTGTGTTTCTTTTCCTCCTCTAAGTGTTTGGTTGAACAGAAATCATCACTTAAATTGCTTTACTTCAAAACTGTCATTAGTTTTGTTTATGAGCCTTCCTTTTATCTTAATTTGATTATTCATTTGTAGCGTGCTTTTTAAAAAAGCACATGTAAAACATAATATTTTGAATTACATGAGGCTGTTTTGAATCTCATTTAAATACTCAAAATGGTAATTAATTACACAAGTAACATCATGTAGAACACAGTGCTTCTCTAGGTTTTGAATGTGTTTTCCATCTCTAACTCACAACTCCAATGGTATTGCCAGCATTGGTGCTAGTAGCTCTCCTGTGGACCCCCTAATTTAACCCCTTTTCTCTCTTTCTGGTTTTCCCCTGACTGATGATCTCACTGGATTTTGGAAGCAGGGATAAACCCTGTTTGGTTGATGGAAGACCAATACTGTATTTCAGAGGACGGATCTGACAAAACTACTTCTGAGTATTCCTTGCCCAAGTAAATCCTGAAAAATTCATGGGGTTACCATAAGTCGATGGACAAACTGAAGGCAAATACATACATACAACCATCTGCTTTCTCCCTCATTTTTTTTTGAAATTTTTAAGTGTCTAGATTTAACAACAGAGCGAGGCTGCAATTGTCTGAAAGATGTTAATTTACTCAGCATGTTTCTGGATGTGTACAGTCATCTAGAAGCTGTAAAGCTCCAGACTTGACCTGGTAGTCTGGCATTAGCCATATGTTGAACTAGGAATGACACAATCTCTGCTCATATCTGTAGCTAAGGAGTTTTCTTCCCACAGTTAACACAAAAAGAGGACACATAACATTTTCTTGAGTCTAAATTGTTTTTAAGTGACTTTTAGGATATGAATTAAAAATTAAACCTCTAAAAATTCGGGGAAATAATGCACCCCTGTGCCCCTGAAGTTGTAGAACTGTAAGTTCCAGCATGCTTCATCTCAGACTGTGCTAACAAGGCGTATTGCCATTTGCAATCCGACAACACCTGTCGGGATTAGACCCCTTGCCTAATCATACTAGAGTAGACCAGCAGACTCGATTGCATTATGGTAAGTCACTACTTCAGTCAGTCACATTGATTAAATGGCTGCATTTGAGTTGGGAGTTGACATTGGGTTAGGCTACTAAGATACATTTGTCTACAGAGAAGCAAAGTGCTGCAAATTCAGCAAGAATGAATACATTCTTTCCCTGAATTTTGAATTCTGTGCATTTTGAATTGGTTGTTACTTATGACATAATGCAGTATAATGATCTGTGCAACAAACCACTATGGTGTGATACAGATTTTATGCGGACTTTGCGACTCCTCAAACCTACTGATAGCAAGGCTGTGTGATAGATTATTCTGCTGGATACATCTGCCATGCAGTAATACTACAAGCTGCATTATTTATTTAGCAGTGTGTTTGGCTCCTGGCATTGGAAACATCAAAATTATTATATTTTATAGGGGCCTACCTACCACAAGGACTTTCCAAATCTGCCTAGGATATTTCAGGTGTGGAACAGGTTTTCAGGGACTTAAGCAGATTGCCTCAGGAGCTTGCCTTGTTCTAATTTTCACCACAGTACGTTGTCTTCTCGTTTTAATCGCCTATACTGAGCTCTAAACTGGCAAGCCTATTGGATGCAACATAATCTCTCGTATCTGTAATTGTGGTTTGACAGTTACATTTTTATTTCTGTTTGTTTCATATTGTGTGTGAATGTTTGTGTGATGAGCAACAACATAAAACAATGAAAGTGGCATGGACAATTTATGATCTTACCTCCCACCCCCACCATCCACCTTTGTTTTTTAAAACTGTAACTCAAAGAAATTAAATAGCCATTTCCACACATTGTTTGGCAACTGTAGAAACATTTGCACATAATAACATCTGCACCTGCCATATAATTGCAGTTTTCTATCTTATTTTCCATGTTCATTGGTATTGATTTTGAACAGAAACAGGACATTTGGAAATTGGCTCATGCATGCTTGCTAGTTCTCTGGTCTATGACTTGTAAAACTTGGTGGATATAAGTGCATTAATATGGGAAAATATAGAGATATTAATAACAGACTACATGTTCTAACCTAATGGGATAAAATAGGTTGGAACAGATGGAGCAAATTAGGAACAGGAATATGCTCTTATGCTCAAACTTATCATGCATCTAGAAATATGGCTACTACAGATGTGCATGCTATTAAAGTTCTGTATTATTGATTCATTGCATTCCAAACTGATTGATTATTTGTGTGTGCTAAGATTTTAGCCAGGGATTTACATCTCTGGCCATGCAGATGCTTTTAGACTGCAATTACCATCAAACCTAATCAGAATATACTGCATCTTCCATCAAACCTGGCCAAAATGGTGAGGGATGTTAGTTACATCAAACAATGAAAGCCAGAGTGGCCCAGACCTGCTTTAGCATTGGTCTTTTGAAAAGAGGGAAATCTCAACATTTTGACAATAATGCCAATAATGGTCCTGCTGGATACCAGCATGTACCGATAGCTCTTATGAGCTTGGCATTATTTTATTTATTTATAAGATCCATTTCCTGTTTTTCTCCCAATAGGGGACCAAAGTGAGTTAATTTAAAATTGTATGTAAAATCTTAACTGCAAAACAAACCCATTTCACACCATAAGTGTAAAACAAACCAGTTTCAAAACTAATGTTTTAAGAGATTACTTTAAAACAACTTAGCAGAAATAAGACCATCAACCTCATGTTCTTCCAGACTATAATCCTTTCATACAATGAACTGGTTGACATGTAATACCAAATTTAGAGGTTAATGAACAAATCTTTTTTCTTTGCACACACCATTTCCTCCTGAAACCGAATAAAAATTCTTAATGGGGTTTATCTGTGCATTCTTATGGAAGAGGGAGTGGGGATAGAAGAAGCACCCCCCCCCCCCCGCCCAAAAGCCACTCTAAAGTCTCATATCTAAAATAAACTATTTACTGTGTGGGGAGTATCCCATATCCATAATGCTTTTGACAAGAAGTGGTTTGGATTTTCTAAAAAGCTTTTGAATATTTGCATAAACACAATGTGATATCTTGGATATGGAGCCACATCTAAACACACAATGTATTTTTTCATATATACATTATACACATAACCCAAAAGTAATTTATGCCAATATTTTAAATAATTTTGTGTATGAAACAAAGTTTATGAACACTGAATGGTCCGAAAGCAAAGGTGCTACTATTTTAGCCAATCATGTGGACATTTTTGTATGTTGGAACATTTCGGATTTCAGATTTCTGGATAAGGAATATTCTGTGGTTGGTTTAATATTTCATGTCGGCCACTTCAGTATATCTGTGTTTTCCCTTCCCTGACTTCTAGGCTACCCCACAAGTGTTGGGGCATATGTTGTGTTGTTAGCTATGGTGTACTCCAGTGTTGGAAGCAAACTGGGACACAAAGCCATTAAAAACACAGCCTTATATGATTGGCAGTGGGCAGACCATCACCCTTTCTGCTCTTTTGTGTAACTTATTATTACACTTATTTATAAAGCAAAAAGAGTCACAATTATTGCCATGACTTATCATAAGAAATATTCTTGGGAGTAATTAATGACAACCTTCTTAATCTCATGTACATAGTTTTAATGGCCGGCTATGATAGGAGCCATAGCAAAGTCCTGATAATCTTTCTCCTTCCAGGGAGGAAAAATCCACTTTTCCTTTGGGGCCTGCATAGAAAGTGGGATGGCAGGAAATGTACAGATTACCCTGCTTTTATCTCTTCTCTGGCAAGTTGCTAGTGACAAGGAAGATAAGCCTCTTTTTTCCCAGTCAGTCCACAAAATCAAGGAGGGATTTGATCTCTCTTTTTCTCCTCCAGTAGCTTTTCCTACTACTATGAAGCCCTGGGGCAAAGAGAAGCCACCTTGTTGCAAGTATAGATATAAAGGAACCCATGGGAACCAATTGCCTCCACTCTTCACTCCAATATTGAACTGGTGAGTTACCAGTCATCATGGCAGGCTGCCCCTAATCCACGATACAAATGATAGGGTTTAAGGGGTAGTAAAAGACTTCTGGGGTAACAAAAGTATGATGCAGGGACGCCTTTCCCCCCAAAATTGCTATAAAGAGTGTTCAGAAGTGCTGTAAGAAGCCATGACTAATATTATGTCTACATACCATAATGACAGAAATGCCCTGGATCTAAGTATTATGAGTCTCTTGTATATTATAAAGTAATGATGCTACCAGTATTGGGTTTCTTGTTGTTACCTATAACACTCCGTTCTTTACTTCTTCTTCTTTTGAAAAAAAAAAAAAGGGGGGGGGAATCCTACAGTTTGGTTTTATTTTTTGTAACTGTCAACCGTTCCGGCCCAGCGCTTTAGAATGGCCAAGCGCTTTAGATTACTCCCTTAGAAAATAATGTTCCTCTCCTTTTCAAAAAAGTATTCACAACAATGAAATGTAAGAGACCTTCCTGGTTTTGTTCTGTGTGACTTTTGTGGTATAATTTGGAACATGCTGGAAATCCTATGTAGGTCTCTTGTGAAAATCTGAACAGAAATTGCAGAACTTATTCTGTTATGCTGGAATCCTCCACTGAAAAAGTAACCCTCTGAAATTCTGGTAGGAAAATAATATGAACTTCATCTATGTTGCCATTTTAACAAATTCAGTTCTGCTTAACCTGATACAAATTTTTGGGATGGGGGAAGGTTCGCCTATTGACAAGTGTTTCATATTCAGAGCACATGTTCCTAGTTCTAATCGAGTTCCACCTTGCTTTTCTTTTCTTTTTTCTTTTTCACTCCTTGAAAGGTAATAAAAACCAGTGATCCTATCTCATAATCAATACAACATATATCCAGTCACCTCTTGTATATGATGTTCTGATATTTCTCCGATAAGAACACAGCCTTCACTTTCCGTGTGAAGGTTACTGAATATTTCACTGATATGCCAGAGAACTTTTGAAGGGTGAGTTATGTCAAAGAATGTAGAAGAAAATGCCATTCAAGTGGAACAGTGTGTTTAATATATTAACGAGCTTGACAAATGTAAAATAGGGTAAGCAGTTACTATAGTTGGATAAATTTGGTGTAAGAATAGCCTACTTGTTAAGTTGGGCAGAAGGTATATTGAATGACTTATTCTCTCTGTATGTGAATTAACAATTTTCTTTTCCCTGCCTAAATTATGTTCCACAGACTCTTAAGGTAAAGCCTATTATTGTTCTACCATCAAGTTTTTGGCAATCAACTATACCAGGCTACGTTGTGTAGATCAAAATTTAAAGAGCCATTTTGGTAATTTGGAACAAAATTAGCAATTTATTATTACTTTTATTACTTTAAACACATGATTGTCTTGTGTGAACATATGAATACATTATACATAATATATTAAAAGATTTATACCTACCTTTCCTCTCATAAGGCCATCAAGGGGTAGAATATAATCTAATAATTGTGTTGTTCTGGAAAGGGCAGTGGCATATAGGAATTCTAAGAACTTTCTGGTCTTGTACAAGGAGGTACTGGCTACCTATTTGTACAACACCAAAGGAAGTACTTGTATATGGAGCCATGCTTATTTAATTTCTATATTGCCCTTCTCCCGGTATGGGGTCCAAAGTGGTTTATAATTCTTTGTAATAATTTTTTAAATGGTAAAGAGACTTTACAGACACTCTGTAGTGTTAATGTGTTAATCCTAATGCTAGTATTTCTGTGTTCTGCTCTGTCTCTCTCATTGAAATTCAAGGAATAATTCTTTTAAGAGTTTGATTGAAATTTCTTTTTTTCACCTTAAAACAGGGTCCAATATGCAGTAATAACTAAATAAAAATAAATCAGCAGAACTCAACTGGAATTTCAGCTAATAAGGATAACAATTATTCTTTTTAACCTATCAGACAAAATGTTGCATGCTTTTAAAAATATATGTATTAGTCCAGAGAACATAGCTCAGAATTTCTTTCTGGCTCCAAGATGCCACTTGACATGTAAGAAAGCCCTTCTTGTTCCCAGGAGAGAATGAATATGTCTGGATGAAATGTAGTTTCTCATCTTCACAATGTCCTGCTGTGCATCATGGGATGAATCTGAAATGGGCAGTAGAATAACAAATATTTATTTGCTGCAACCCATTTTCTTGAATTCAAGGTTAGCCCTTGTTTCAGTGACTTGTAAGTAAGGATACATCTTGTTAATCAATAACAACACTGCTTTTCAAATCTATCCAACTCACACACACGAAGAAGAAAGATTAAGAAGGCAGTGTTATTAGGAGTTAGCTGCTGAATGCTAAGTATAGAAGGCAATACCTGAAAGCTTGAAGTCATAGGATGACAAGATCTTGATACAAGAAACACCTGAGCTTCCCCCCTCCCTCTCTTTGCTGATATATGACCTAGCTTCTCACAGGGATTTGAGTTATAGTAAGTAGTGTCAAAGTTGAAAATGAAATCAGATGAACTGTTCACAGCACCAGAGTGTTAAAGAAGAGAAGATGAATGACTTCTCAACATGTACATCATGCAGAAATGTACAGAGGAGGCAACATTCCAATTCACTCTGAATAAATGTCTTGCTCAGCATGACAAAGTACTAGAAGGAGCATAAGCAACTATGCTAGTAGTTGCATCTGTTCACTTAGTCTTTGCACCAATTTTTCAATATTTGTGCAATATGCAAGCGTTTGCTGAAAGAGAATTGCCATTATAATGTCTGATTGTGAGTGCTTTATCTACATTTCTGCAACAGTAGAGTGCTATTTTCAAAACATTTGAAGTGTAAACCTCTTATTTCATCTTCAGTGCATTTCTTTAATGATCTTGCAGGGTTGGTATATATTAAAAGTTAATGGATGTTCACATTCAGGACATTCTTAATCTAGGTTCTAAATCTCCCTTTTAGTTTTTTTACTAAAATTATCAGGATTCTGTAAAGTTTCATGCACCCTGGGTGAGGAATGTAGAAAACTATTACCATATGTTGAACATTTTAAGATGCTTGTGATATCATCCTGTATGAACATGTTCAAAATGGATTCCAGATACTGCATTATTCTGCTTGGTCCAACATTTGCTGTGGAATTGTATTTATATTCATGTGCTACGTACACCAAAGTTATTTGACATATCTTAGGAAAGGTAAGAACTAATAGGGCCATAGAGTTCTATGTTCTGCTTAAGTTAATGCACCCTTTTAACCACTTTATTTAACTAGGGTATGTAATTTAGAAAAGTAATGGGTTACGCAAAACAACTAATTCTTCATTTCTTCCACTAAAACTTTTTAGAAGATGGATCTGCCTCCTTTCATCTTAAGAATTCATTACAGATGGAATTAAGCAAGGATTAACATTGTGCCATTCAATCATGTACACACACACAAACAAGTCAGAAATTTGCACCAGTCAAGATTCAGTTTAACTCAAAGATTTACATTGTGAGTGCTGATTTGTTCTAGGAGGTTTTCTCATCTAGTGTCTCTGATTTCACCGTAGTTTTCTTATCAGTCAGAATTCAACAGTAGCCACTAAGGCTAAGCCAGATGTACCTGCATAACCCTATTTTGATTTTTGTATTTATTTTTCTAAAGTCGGGTGGCATGTTGGATGCTGAATATTGTGATATTTGTATTCTGTCTTCCATCTTGGAAACCCCAAGCTGTGTTTTAGTCCCAGTAGAACCCTGTGATATAATGTAAGATGAACAAAATTAATTTGTTCCAGAATACCAAGTCAGCTTCAGAGTCTTGAAGGTTCATTTGACAGTGACTTGTCACATTACTCTGGGTTTGAAATTGTCTCCTTTCTGGTTTTGATGTTAAGTAGTTTTGTTACTTTATTAATACTGTGCAAAATAAATGAAAATTTGTGATTTTTCACTCTTTTTTAACAGAACTTCTATTTTACATTAATACTTCTATTTGTGAAACAGAGCAGTCCAGTTATACTCACTGAACATCCTTATGTGATCTGTTAACACCTTCGCCCCTTTCTTTCCTGTTTAACTTGTAATGTATTTTGATGGCTTTCTTTTACTACCAGAAGAAACAATGTGGACAGCTAGTGATAAGAATGTACAAATAAACAGATCGACTTAAGAGTTGGTGTACAAGACAGACATCAATTAAAGAAAACATCTGGATGTCCATGCTTTTCACTTTCAGAGAGTGCTTGATTGCTCCTGACCTTTGAGGTTGAAATCGTTTGTGCATATGAATGTGTATGAACATGCACATGTTCAAAGTTATCATCCCATTATTTTAAATAATAATACACCCCTGTGTTATTGTCATTGTGTTCCTTCAGGTCCTTATGGCTATTCTGAGACAGTTCTATCCTTAGGTTTTCTTGGCAAGATTTGTTCAAAGGGGTTTTGTCATTGCCTTTCTCTGAAGCTTAGAGAGTGTGACTTGCCTTCAGTCACCCAGTGAATATCTATGGCAGTGAGTAGATTCAAATCCTGGTCTCCTTGAGACCAAACCCTAGTTTATGGAGCTAGTACTACATCCAGGTCCTGTGCATAATCTAGGATTTAAGTCACTACAGCACACTGGTTCTCAGACAAAAAGAAAAGCATCTTTTCAGAAACTTTCCTTCAGTTATCTTCTTATTAAATCCAAAAAAATGTTTGAGCCAGCCTTTAAAAGGGGCATCTAATTCTGTGTTCCACAAACATGGCTTATAATTGCCACTGTAGGTGAATTTGCATACTTACAGAGGGGTGATGTTCATGTCAGTTGTAAAGGTTTTCAAATACTGGTTCAGTACAGGGTTTGATTATATCACCAACTTTAGCAGCAGTTTTCAACTATCCTTCCACACCCTGTGCAGAATTGGATTAATATCACATGATTGCACACATGGGGTCCAATGCCCTAACAACTCCCATACTTTCAGATTTATGTTTGATGCTGTAGTTTAAAATTCTCTTCCATTTAAAATGTCCTTAAAGCCATTTAATATGCTCTCCTTGCTTGCAAAAAGCAATTATTACAGCTCTTTGTTGCCTCCACTGACACCATGTAACATGATTATTGTTCTTAGTTTGTAAATGTCATTTCCTAATTGATTCATAGAATCAAAGAGTTGGAAGAGACCTCATGGGCCATCCAGTCCAACCGCCTGCCAAGAAGCAGGAATATTGCATTCAAATCACTCCTGACAGATGGCCATCCAGCCTCTGTTTAAAAGCTTCCAAAGAAGGATTGTATCATAAAAACATGGAAAAAGTTTATTAAACTGCAAAAACTTTATTTTTGCAGGACAACCTGGAGCACATTTTGCTATAGTTTTTCAATGAATATCTCAAAGAGTCTCAACCAATTCAACATTGTTTTATGGGAGCCCCCAAAACAAAGTTTCTGGAATATAATAAATACCTTTAAAATAAGTACCACACAATTAAACAGGAAATAATACTTTCAAACTAGGAACAGAGAATTTTTGAATTTTTTTCATATAGTGTTTCTGCTCAATGATTCGAGGAGATGCCACCCTGAAACACTTTGTTTTTAATAAAATACTAATTTCCAAGTTCCTGTTTGTGTATGTGTGGGTATGTGGCAATTCCATGAATTACATTGGGAGGGTTTTAGGTAAGGAGAGCTCAGATGTGCTTTCCTCAGTTCCTTTTACTGAAATGTAGTCCAAAGTAACACATATTTGTCGTATCTCACCCAAGGGCCAACCAAGTGCTAGATTCCAAGATCAGATGGGTGTTTAGACCTTTTAGTACCTGATTATTGTATCTGGGTAAGGAAGTACATTTTTTTTGCAAACCCTAAATTCATACTTTTAGAATTAGTTGAGGACACCAAGAGACCAAGGTTAGACTCTGCATTCAGGCAGGCTTGGAACTGAGTGGGTGGCCATGCGCAAGGTAGACCCTCTCAGCCTTTGAAGAGAGTAATAGAAAATCTCCTCTGAATGAATTGGATTTGACTTGAAGGCACACAATAGCAACAAAACGAGCACACTCAACTAAACCTATGGGGTTTTTATCATTATGCTGCATTGCTTGTTTTGTATGTGGAGATAAGTTGTTGTTCCTTAATTGGTAATAAATTCCTATGGCAGTTTTTCTTCAACAATGAATCTAATCTCTGAAGCCTTATGACTTTTAAGGTGAAATCGAATAGTAACCTGACTGATTTTAAGATAAGTTCAGGTGTCATAATTAAATCTTTATATTGATTTCATAAAACACAATAAACTCATGATTTCAGCAGCATGCTTTCAGAAATGGCCCAGTTGGCAGTCAAGGAAAATTGAGGAAAGTTTAATTTATTAGAGAAGACTGCTGATTATATGAAGGTACTTGTAAACATGCAGATGAACTGGGTTAATGAGGCCATTTTGTGGTTTATAGTAGAACACAGTTTGTGTTTGGAACATGAGATTAATGAAGGATGGCAAAATTGCACAATCAGCATTTTCTCGCAAAGGCAGGCTAGGGGAAGAAGCAGGAGGGGAGGAGAAGAGCAATATGTTGGCCTTTCGGCCCTTTCGTGAAAGGTTACAAAAGTGTGAGATACTTCCATGGAGGACAGAATAAGGGGGAGAGGAAGCTCCCTGTTTTTTTAAAGAGATCCTTGAGCAGCTCATTGGGGGAGTCTGCTGAAAGGAATAATAAGGCGAGTTAAGAGAAATGGTACCAGATGTGGCTGAAATGCCAACAATCAGCTAAAAATGTAAACATACATAAAGATTCAGTAATAAAGTTGCTACAGCTGTAATGCTAGGAATCATAAGAGAAAATATGAGGTTTTTCATTTAGCTGCAGATAAATCAAAACCTGGCACACATGGAAATAGGCCTTTTGCCCCTTTCCATGTAGCACCCCATGTACATTAAATAATTTATCACTGTGAACAGCAAAAGTAAATTTTAAAAAGATGAAGCAAACTTTGTCATGGGTTTTCATGTGTGATGAATGTGCTTATGTTTCAAGAGTGCTGTGCTTCAGGAATGTTTGTCAAACACATAAACAGCCATGTGTTCAGTGACACTCAGTGCATGCTATTCTTTTGCAAAAAGAACAAAAATAAAATCCCAGCATGATTTTGGTCTTCTCTCGTCTTAAAATTAATATACAGTATAATCTCCTTATCCGAGGATTTAATATGCAAAGTTTCACATCCACCCTGGAAGTGTTTACAGGCCTCTCTAAGCCCTCCTGTGCAATTCTGTGGCATGCTTCTAGTCTACATATAGTTATCCAGTTTCAGGTGTTCGTGGGGAGATGTCTTGAAACAGAATGGGGAACACCAAAGAAAGGAAGAGCGGGAAATCGGGACTGAGGTCTGTTTTCACCAGGGACCACTTGAACAGGGACCACTCTACAACATTAGTACCAAAAGGTTTATGAATCTCGTTTTGGTCCACTTTAGACTTGGTTTGTTTATTTGGGGTACTGATTCTGAAAATTGCATTGGGCAGACCACATCAGCTCTAGTTTCTGATACAGAACATATGGCATCTAGTAGTTGCCATCTGCTCACCCACAGAAAACCATATTGCATAATCTAGAGCTGATGTGGTAGCGGTAATCTTTTGTGGGTAGTCTCCTCCTGACATCCCCGTTGCCTCAGCACTATAAGAAGGTTTCACGAGACCAGTCACTCATTGCCATGTTGTTTTGAGGCAACGGTGTAGTAATGGAGAGGCCAGTGGTCATTCTTGCAGACCACTAGTGGCCTATGAACCACAAGTTGGCAACCACGATTTTGCAAAGATAATGAATGTCATGAAATTATTCTTTTGTGTTCCCGTGTATTGGTACAAGGAAAGGGCAGCTCATTGACTTCATGCAATAGCCTTCCCCACAGTCCTTCCCAAAGCCCCTCCTGACATCCCCGTTGCCTCAGCACTATAAGAGGGTTTCACGAGACCAGTCACTCGTTGCCATGTTGTTTTGAGGCAACGGTGTAGTAATGGTGAGTCCACAGACCATATTTTCGTTCTTGCGGACCACTGGTGGTCTATGAACCACAAGTTGGCAACCACGATTTTGCAAAGATAATGAATGTCATGAAATTATTCTTTTGTGTTCCCGTGTATTGGTATAAGGAAAGGACAGCTCATTGACTGCATGCAATAGCCCTCCCCACAGTCCTTCCCAAAGCCCCAGGAACGCCCACAAATACATTTGTAGGGAACAAAACATCAGCTGAAAAATACTTGAAAGTGTAGCAGCATTTTACCTCAAAAGCTTCCCCTCACCAACTTCAAACTTGGAGAGTTTCGGCAACAGCAAGAATTAAATTTCATGGAAAAAAACAAGTAAGAACCAGAAGTTACTTCTAGCTAGTTGTTAAAGAATCCGTTACACATGAGAACAATAAAATATTGTGGTATTTCCATTGCTTTTTGAGTAATTTGTACCTTTTTCTCATCGACACACTCAAGGGTTTAAAGCTTGAGCTGATCTTCTGAAATACAAGCTGCTCTATTATCCAATATATTTTTGCAGTATGAGCTCTGATGCCTCCTAATATTAGAACCCATTTGGCATTTTCATGACATATACAGGAGAAGTCTTTATTGCAAGATTTTGTGCATCACTTCATTGGTTTAGGTAGGAGATCACAGCAGTTACTTATGGTTATTATATTCTCTTGTGTCTGCTTTCTTGGAGATTGAAGTGTACACTGAGTGTTTCCAGTCTGTGGGCCATTGTTTTCTTAATTTATTTATCAACATAATTTTGTTGCTATATGAATGGGTTCACATTCTATTGCTTGAAATAGCTCTCATGGTATACCATTCTTTCCTAATACCATTTGAGAGAGGGCAAGCTTGTTGTTGGCTGCTCTGGAAACTACTACATGGAGCAAAGGATTCAAACTGCAGGAAAGACTTCCTGATGGTAAGAGTTGTTGGGCTGTGGACTTGCTGCCTGAGAGTGTGGTGGAGTCTCCTTTTCTGGAAGTTCTTAAGTGGAGGATGAATATCTGTCCACTGGGAGTTCTTTGATGCTGTGTTCCTTCATGGCACAGAGTTGGACCACATGGCCCTTGTGGTCTCTTCTAACTCTTTGATTCTGTCTGAAAACCTTTTCTACACCACTGAAGCAACAGAATAGAGGAGTAGGTAGTTTTTTAAAGGTCTACCTGGATGGACTAACCTCTTTTGTTTCATGACTGTATTCAGAGAAGATGGTGAGTACTTCTTGATAAGAGTTAAGATGCAGTACTCACATTAACCCATTGGTGTTTTGTGTTGATTTTTTTGACTAAATTTTCTAGACTGATACATGAGACTATACGGTATTGGCTACTTCCTTACAGTCTGAAAGCTGTACACAATATTTGCTTAGATGACAGGATCATTTTGAAGACTATTTCCTACCATGTTCTAAAAACTGGTGGTAGTTGTGGGGCAATTATCACATTAACATGAGGCTTGCTATCCCATGAATCATAGGATTCTAAGCTGTAAAATCTCTCAGTATTGAACTTGAAATATAAGGTTTTTTTAATTATCATGATATCTAAAAGTATCTTTTAAAATTGGAAGTAGGAGGATTTCTGCTTCTTTAAAGACCCCAATTTTTGCCTTACGGACCAAAACGTATTGCATGGAAGACATCTTGGAATGGATGAACTGGTGTTTGTTTCATTAGATGTAGCTCTTTATCTATCTAGTTTTTGAAATTTATACCTTTATTCCACAGTCTGTATCTCTTCTATAAAGATAAGATATGTGGCATATAATTTGTGGTTCATGAGAGAACAGGTAGTGAGTTCTGCTATGGCAGACAACTTGAGGACTGATCCCTGGAATCAAAATTGAATAACTAAATATTTGAATTTATGAATTCTTTCATGTTGCTCCTGATGGGAAACATCTTCACAGTGATATAGGTGTCCTGCTTGTATGGGAAGTACAAAAGAATAAAAAAAAATGCTATATAATAATGGCAATCATGTAATATGAATGAACAGTTATTCTGGGTACCTAAATGGATTGGAAAAAATGGCCGCATAGCTTTAAGTAAGATGTTGCAGTTTGAGCACAGCTAAGGAAAAAAAGGTTTTAATGAAACCATTCACCTGTGATCATACTCTTTTTCCCCTGGATGTCACTGTTGCTCCATGTAAATGAAGGGGAAATAACATTCATCTGGCTAGAAGATCTTGTGAAAAGGTTCTTCCTCCCTTTCTTACACCTGTTTTAAAGAATGGTCAACATTTAATTCCAAAATCCATTACAATAATCTAGCATCTTTAGAGCCAGGACATAACATGTTTAGAATATCATTTGTTCTAGAGCAGGGGTCGGGAACCTTTTTGACTCAGAGAGCCATGAAAGCAAAATATTTGGAAATTTATTTCAGTGAGAGCCATATAATATATTTTAAGACTGAATTCAACTAAATGTGAGTATAATAAGCCTCTGAATTTATTCTTTTAAATAATGTTGTTATAATACTCACCATTAATGCGACTTCTGGTGCTGCATGGATTTGCTGATGGCTTTGTAGTCTGGTTGGTACTTGGTGAGGTTAAGCTTCATGCAGGCGTTGAGGCTTTCATCCGTTAAATGTGATCGTAGGTTGGACTTGATGTTTTTAAGATGTGAAAATGACTGCTCACATGAATATGTAGATCCAAACATGGTCAATACAGCAATACTCACACGCTTCAGTGTGTCGTATGTGACAGGAAGCGCGTTCCAAGTTTTGATAATCAGCTGGTCTTCAGGTTGAAGTTTTTTCATTTCTGTCCACATGTGCTTGCTCGCCAACTCCGCTTTCTGTCGTGCGATTCTTTCCAAATCTTCATTCAGTGACTTGAACTTCAGTGACTTGAATTGTAGTTTTGCAAGGCCTCAGGAAACTCAATGCTATGGAATAATGGAAGTCCTAGTTTTGCAAGGCCACTCCAAACTCATGACTATAGAAACATGGGAGGTGTAGTTTTGCAAGGCCTCAGGAAACTCAATGCTATAAAATATGGGTATTATAGTTTTGCAAGGCCTCAGGAAACTCAATGCTATGAAACATGGGAGTTATAGTTTTGCAAGGCCTCAGGAAACACAATACAACAAAGATGGGAACTGTAGTTTGGCAAGGCCTCAGGAAATTCAATCCTATAAACATGGGAATGGTGTCTAATTCCCTTTTTTCCCTTTCAGACTACATTTCCCGGCATCCCTTAGCCTGGAGGGCTATCGCGGGCACGCCGGGAGCTGTAGTCAGGGCGAGAAGGGAGGCGGAAACAGCCTCGGTGCGGTGCAGTTCCCCCGGCGGCCCGAGAGGGGGTGTGGCGCGCTCCGCCCCTTTCCCTCCCTCGGCCAGAGCTTCGCTTCTCGGGCGCCGTAGCTGAAGAAAGGCCCCTCTCGCTCTCCCCTCTTCCCCGCTTTCCCTGCTCCGGGCCCGGCGAGGCCGGGGATCGGCGGAGGCGACTAGGCCGCAACGGGTCAAGGTGGGCTTTCGGTGGGGAAAAGATTCCCCGTTGCTTCCCTTCTCCCTTCCTTCCCTCCTCCCTTCCTTCAAGGCCTAATCAGCCAAAGGCGGGCTCAGTTCCTTTCCAAGGGAATACACGGGCGAGCCAGATGCACTCATCAAAAGAGCCACACCTGGCTCGCGAGCCATAGGTTCCCGACCCCTGTTCTAGAGCAATCAAGGGAGGAGGTGCCAAATATGACACAGCATCCCTATTAACCCTGCACCTTTGTTAACTGTTATGCGTGTCTTAGCACAAAAAGAACTAATATGGAGAAATACTTGGGTTTTTAGGATGCATCCACTCTAATGTACATGGCAGTAATGCTTGTCTACAATCAAAGGTTACATTTCACATATGAGATCAGAATAATTGTTGAAAAACAAGCATTGAGTGCCAACTTTGCTGAATAATTTCAACATTAGAATGTTTCTTATTGTAAGCTGAAGTTTGTTAACTGGTACAGAATATGGTACATTATTGTTTGAGAATTAAGATTATGTAGATGAGGCTGGGCAGAATGTGTTAATTTTTTTTTTTTTAAAAAAAAAAAGCTCCTGATAACCAGTAGTATGACTCCAGTGCTGCCATTTTGGATGTTCCTGTATATCAGTCAGCATCCCAGAATCAGAGAACTCTCTGTTGTGCTGATACTATCCGAATTACAGACATGCAAAAGTCAAGTTACAAACTAGTTTTAGTATGAAACCAGCCAGCAGACATGAAGATCTACAGAGACTACTAGTATAATGAAATAATTACAGAATCTGGGGCCATTATCCAATTTAGCTGTTCTTTGCAGCTAATGGGATTATGTTCATTATAAAGAGATTAAATGTAGAATTAAAGCTGGGTATAACAAAGTAAGCCTTAAATGTGCAATCTGGCAAAGCTTATGAGGATGGTTGCGGAGGTGGGGGGGGGGGGAGTTAGTATTGTAAAATTGTAGAGATAATGTAAAGTAGTTGGATTTGGTTCTTAAACCCTTAGACAACTTCTTTCATCTATAATTATATGCATTATTTGTTCATTTAGGAAATGACAGTTGAAAAGCAAGTTCACTGTTTGATTTTAAATAGTGCCAAAAATATTTTGCCTGCACAGTTGAAATTGGTAGCTGAGCTCCCATTGACTTTCATGATATAGAGCAATATTTTTCCAAATAATGAGCAAAATTCCAATATCTTTTTACTTAAATAAAAGTCTATTTCATATTGTACAACATACAAAAATCCCCAAATACCAATTAAGTCAATCTTATCAAAGTATTTATGTTAAGAGTATGATGCAGAATATTTAAGATATTTGCATTATTTAGGAAAATCACTTGGATTAGCAGTACATTAATCTCCATTTGTAGATGAGTGAGTGGGTGAGTTAGTGAGTGGGTGGTGGGTGGGTAAGGTGAGCAGGTGGATGGGCGGGTGGGCGAGTGAGCAAGCTGGGACAAGCAGATGAGCAAGCGGGGGAGGGGTGGAGAGCAGGGAAAGGGTGCTGCATGCCCCTTCTGGTACACATGCCATAGGTTTGCCATCACTCACCTAGACAATCCTCACTACAAATGCAGTGATATATCTGCCATATATGCTTGAATATAAACCGAACCAAATATAAGCAGAGGCACCCAATTTTACCAGAAAAACTGGAAAAAAGTATTGTCTCAAGTATAAGCCGAGGGTGGGAAATGCAGCAGCTACTGGTAAATTTCAAAATAAAAATAGATACAAATAAAATTACATTAATTCAGGTATCAGTAAGTTATCTGTTTTTGAATATTCACATAAAACTGTAATTTTAGATAAAACTGTCCAACTCTGATAAAACCATTATTCTAACCTTCTTCAATATAAATGTGCTTATGTAGCTTTCCAATAATCATAATAGAGTAAAATAATAAATATAATAATCACAATAATAAGTAGAATAAAATAATAAATGTAATGATAATAGAGTAAAATAATAAATGCAGTAATCACAATAATAATACATAGAATTAAAATGATAAATGTAATAATGATAGAGAAAAATAATAAATGTAATAATAATAATTACATAGTAAAATAATAAATAACCTTGACTCGAGTATAAGCCAAGGGGGGCTTTTTCAGCCTAAAAAAGGGGTAGAAAAACTTGGCTTATACTCAAGTATATAGGCTATATACATCAGGATCTTGTCTATTTCCTTCATAGGTACCCTTCGCATCCTAATCTTCTTCTGATATCTTGACTGCAGTCTCCATTCTGATTAATGACTAATATAAAGAGTGGAAAATCTTGAACTATTTCAATCTCTTCATCATCTGCTTTAAAGTGGTGTAAACCATATACATTCACTCCTTTTGTTGCAACTGTAAACCTGCCTTTGCACTTGCTTCTTTGACTTTCTGCAGCAGTGGCTCAAAGTCTGCTGTTTTCTGCCAGATGTCATCTGCATGTTTTATTGATGTACCTTCTTCTGAGACCTTATATAGGATATTTTCAGTGTATAAGTTAGACAGATAGAGTGAAAAAAATACCGCCTTGCCAATACATTTATCTGTATTCTGACCTCATGGTATCATCTTTTCCTGAGTACAGGTTATGGCTTAGGACAATAAAATGTTGTGGCTCCTTTATTTAAGAGCAATCAATAGTTTTTTATAATCACCAGAATGAAAGAATTTGCTAGAATTTATGAAGCCCGGGTTGACTTTTCTTCTGAATTTTTTTTGCCACATTTTGTTATCTGATGTATGTTTGCAATATAATTCCTAGTGTCTCTTCTTTTCCTGAACCTAGCTTGGATATCTGCCATTTCTTGCTCCACATATGATAAAAAACTTATTTTCAGTATTTTGAGCATCACTTTGCTTACATGGGAGATTACTGCAATGATCCTGTAGTTACTGCAATTCCTGGTGCTCCCTTTCTTAGGGTTTGGAATGTATATTGATCATTTGCAATCTGTTGGTCATTGTTTTGCTTTCCATCTTCATTGACAGATTTTAGTTAGAACTAGAATAGAGCCTGTGTCTTTAGACTTAAGCAGCTATATTGATATGCTATCTGTTCCTGGAGATTTATTTCTTCCAAACATGCTGAGTGTAGTTTCCAATTCACTTTCTAAAATTGCTGGTTCATCTTCAAATGGTTCTTTGTTGAATTATATAGTTTTTGGTGTATTGTTTCTTTTTATTTCTATTTGGTCATGTAATGTGTTCCCCTGCTGGTTGTACAGCATTCCTACTGTTGCTTTCAATTTCCCTTTGATTTCAATCAAATGTTGTGGCAGACCCATTTGCTATGAGATTTGATCCATAGTTTTTCATGATCTACAGAATCAAAAGCTTTGTTATTGTGAACCATGTGAAAACGTGTAATGCCTTTTAAAGATGAGACAATTGTACAGTAGTAATACAGAGCTCTCTGCAATACTAGAAAGCACAAGCATTAAAAAAAACCTTGCTTATTTCAAATATCACATATTCTTGCCTTGGCTTGCTTGTTAGATGATCTTTGATAATGGAAGAACTGCAGGAGCATATCCCTATAGATTCTCTCACCGGCTTTCAACACAAGGCTATCTGGAGTGATAATTTGTGGCTGATCATTTGGTCTGTGTGGGTCCGGAATATTAGCTCTGAAGTGAAATACTGTTTGTAACACTCTGGAGGTTACCACAGCCACCACAGGTTTATGTTTGGCATTTCATAATGTATTTGGCTATTAGACTATTCCATTTGATCTTAACACAATACATTTAATAAGTATATCTGACAGAGAGCCAATGTGGTGTAGTGGTTTGAGTGTTGGACTAAGACTTTGGAGACCATGGTTGAAATCCCCCTTCAGCCATGGAAACCCACTAGGTGGCCTTAGACAGATCACACTCGGCTTCAGAGAAAGTCAAAAGCAAAACTCCAATGAACAATTCTTGTCAAGAGGCCGCCATGATACATTTGCTTTAGGGTTGCAATAAGTTGAAACAACCTAAAGACACAGTCAGGCATGTAGCCGGGGGGGGGGGGGGCTTGAGGGGCTTCAGCCCCCCCCCCCCCCGAAATTCTCATGGTGGTTCGCGAAAAGGCCTTACTGGTGCATTATTTAAACTGTTATGTTTATTCATATCATGATCTGATCACCATACTCAATATAACCCATATGCATGGGGGTATTGGGGTAATGATACAAAAGGTTTGCTAGGCTAGACCCTCTTTCACTCAGACTCAGCCCCCCCCCAAAACTCAGCCCCCCCCCCCGAAACACCCCCTGAAAATTTTTTACCCCCCCCCCCCCCTGAAACGAAATCCTGGCTACGGGCCTGGACACAGTACAACAATCACTCATACTAATTAAATATGAATAAGAATTTTAAAAGATAATTAACATTGAATAATTCACTACCTAATTAAAGAACAGCAGATATTGTTAATTGGTTTGGTTGTGCAGATATTGTTAATTGAACTAACAGCTAAAAAAAATGTCTGGTTTTGTGGGGTTTTTTTTTTGTTTTTGGATTACTGAAATAATGAAAAATACTGTTCTTTTTTTAAAAAATGGAGGTGTGTATTCAAGGGAAATAAATCCTCTTTCTCTATGGTAACACTATATTTAAAGAGTAAAAGAGCTTGTTATTACCTTCTTCTTTTTCAAGATTCTTCTTGAATCTTTAAAGGATGACTGAAATATATTCAGCACATAAAATACAACCATATGATTAATAGGGATCTGTACTGCCCTGCAGTGATATTGGAATGAGAGTTTCATGGTTTCAAAGTTATTGTTAATGATAGACTGTTGGTTCCATCTAGCACTTGCAATATTCTAAGCATTTTCAGGGTAAATCAGGGTGCAGAGTGATTTCTCTAAGACATTTAGAGATATGATGATGATGATGATGATGATGATGATGATGATGATGATGATCTTTATTTATATTCTGCCCTCTCACCTCAAGGGGACTCAGGGTGGATTACAACAAAAGATGTCAAACATTCAATGCCAGATCCAATACATAAATAAAACATAAAGCAATCAGTTAATCCAATAGTTCCCAACCTTTTTTTGACCAGGGGCCACTCACCAATATTAGTATCAACAGGGTTATGAATCGGTTTCTGGTCAACTTTAGATTTCATTTGGTTGTTTAAGGTGCTAATTCAGAAAACTGCATTGGATAGACTACATTAGCTCTAGTTTCAGATACAGAACATATTCCATCCAGTAGTCGCCATCTGTTTGCCCGCAGAAAACCATATTTAATAAGCCTTGGCATTGTAAGAGGGTTTTGTGAGGCAAGTTGCTTCAGTGTAGTAATGGTGAGGTTGTGGACCATATTTTAGTTCATGCGAACTAGTGGTGATCCACGGAACACAGGTTGGGAATAACTGAGTTAATCAGATCTAGAAATAAAAATCATGCTCATTTTATATAGAAAATTCCTGTTGCCTTAGTATACCTTCCTGTTGTTTGCCTTCAAGTAATTCTTTATTTATAGTGACCCTCAAGTGAATCCATCATGGGCTTTCTTATCATAATTTGTTCAGATTATCATCATCATCATCATCATCATCATCATCATATCTCTAAATGTCTTAGAGAAATCACTCTGCACCCTGCCTTCCTCTGAAATTTAGGGAGTGTTATTCCATGACTGAATGGCTATCTGAACTCTAGTCTCCCAGTGTCTTATTGTAACTCTCAAGCCACTACACCACATTGGTTCTCATAGTATACCTATATGAAAAAGTATATGAAATTTATCACCACACATATAGCTTTGGGATGAGTCTTTTATTATGCCAAAATCATGGGCAAAATTAAATAGAGTATATTGGAAATTGACATTATAAAAAGTTTTCAATCAAGAATATGTAAGAATTATCTGAGAGATAATTAATGTTAAGTAAGCTTAAAAGAGCCTAGGTTTTTTTTAAAAAAAAATGCTTTAAACTAACATTTTAAAATGTTATTCACAAACCTATACACTTGTTTCCTCTTTTCTTAATTTTACTCTTCATAGCAAGAAAGCAAAGCTGAAACAAAGGAGAGGGAGCAAGGATCTTGAAGATAAAACTTCATTAGCTGTAATGCATACATTTTCCATATTGTTACTTTTGGTGGGTTCCCTTTCAACCTCTCTCACATGGATCAATATGATAAAAGAGACTCATAAAGTGCAGCAAGATAGAAAAGAAACCCAGAATTCCTCCACAAATAGAAAAAGTCATTAATAGTATTGGATAAGAGAGCATTCAGAGCTCTTAATATAATGGAATTTTGGAATTGGCTTTTTGGAGATTCTCTTTCCTGTCCTAATAATCCATGTTAGATGTAGAAGTATAATGTATTCCACTGTTTGTATTGATATTATCAGCCTGTTATTAGAGTTCAATTGAACCCATTAAAACTGGAAGTAAAAGATATGAATGGTTTCAAAATGACTCCAGTTTAACAGTAAGTGAATAGATATTATGATCTCACATTCCAAAAATCTATCTCAAAAACTATTACAGTTTAAGGGATTCTGCAGAATTTACCTTCAGACAAAAAACCCCAGAAGGCATATCAAAATAGAAACAAAAATGCACAGTGTGCATGTACGTGTCTTCAATTCACATGTGGACTATTCTAAGGTTTCCTTTATTTTTGTTTTTCTTAGGCAAGGAATGCACAGATGTGGTTGTGTCCGTTTCTTCCTCTGAATTATAAACTATAGCTAGTACTAACTAGGACTGACTCTGCTTAGGACATTACTGTAGTAATTTCAGCTAGGCTTGGTGAGCCTTCACTAAACCAGATCAGCCAAGACAGAGTATAAGTGCTCTGGGCTGAAGACAAAGCTACAGAGGTTTATTATAATTTGGCCAAATAGGAATAAACACAATAGGAAAACAAACACAATAGGAAAGTCTTCTAATTGCAAAATGCTCATTTATTTTTAAATGAGATGCTAAATGTTTATATGAATTTATTTATCGTGTCAGGAGCAACCAGACATTTGTATTACATTTTTACCAAAACAAACAAACAAACAGACAGACAGACAGACAAAACACAAAGTTTGCAAGCTTGGTAGTTGAATAAATGTCCTTTGACCAGTATCTGGCCACTTGGAGTGCCTCTGGTGTTGCCGCAAGGAGGTCCTCCATGTGCATGTAGCAGGGCTCAGGTTGCATTGCAGCAGGTGGTCATATGAATGATGTTTATATGAATGTGTGTTTATATGAATGGTGCCTTGGTACTTGAAAATCTACTTGAAAGTACAGAGAAGTGCAGTCCTTTGAACTGTTGGAGCTCTGCAATTCTCACATAAATGAAAATGCGACGGGGGGGGGGGCAATATGAAGGGGGTAATGCATGGATTGGGAGGAATAACCACCTTGAATGTTTGCACTTTCTCAAAGCACATTCAGTAAGATTTGGTGTGATATGAAAAAGGGCTAGGCAGGTGAACTCCTGTCTCAATCAAGATAAGTTTGCGATAGCAGAACCTGTTTTAGGAGGCTTGTGTGGCAACATCCTTATATTCCAAGATCAGACAGGATGTGGTGCTTTTATGATATTCATGCCCACACTATGAGGGGTTCTGCAGACTTTAACCTCACATGAGAACCTAGAAGAGCCAAACAGAAATAAAAACACATTGGTGCAAAACTAACCACGAATTAAATAGCAGACTGGTGTTTCCCATTTGTGCCTAAGAGCCCCTTACTAGATGACAAACATGTCAAATAATACATTATTGTTGCAAATTGGCATTTAAAGAGCACGAATCCCAGTATGAAGAGCATGTCAGAATAGTATTGACCTCTTAGATTCTAGAGTGGGTCTAGTAAGGGGCTCTTAGGCACAGTAAGGGGCTCTTGGCACAGCTTCGTGCAGTATGTTCCGCTGAGAGTTGTTCACACAATAATATTCTAGGAGGAGGTGTTTGTGTCTGTGTGTGTGTGGAAGGAGGGAGGTAGGGAGAGCTATTCCTGTGCTCTGGGATTTTAAAAGAAGTGTATAATGTAGACATGGAGAATTAAAAGAGAATGAGAATCTATGCTAGTACTCTCCCTATCTGAGCTTGGCTCTAACATAGCCTAGTTAGCTTAAGCATTTGGTAGTTCATTTCCCTGTTAATTTCAGTAGGGATATGTAATGTTGAAATATTTGGTATCCATACTAACTAAGCAGAATGCAGTCAGATAATGCAGTTATGGTGGAAATGGGGAGTTATTACTTTGGATGTTCTAAAAAAGTAAAAAAAAAAGACACATCTATTCTGTCAGGAAATCTATCCAAGGAATTAAGATAACGCAAAAGAAGCCATATAATCCAGATTAAGTATCCAAATTATCTGCTTTGAACTGGATTGTATGAGTTTACACTTCCTGGATTATATTACAGTGTAGATGGAGCATTACTTAGAGGAACCCTTTGATCTGGCTCTTGCACGTAAAAGAAAGCTTGCAAGTGTTACTGGTTTTAAAACCTTTCATGGTTGCCCCTTTCTTGGATGAAAAAAGAACAAAGGAATCATTCATCTTCATTTGAAAACAGGGACATGATCACAGGTTGATAGCAAAAGGTCTTAAACAGATTTTAGAAAAGACAGAGGGGTCAAACTCCAGGGAATCTCTAGTTATTTATCGCCTCTATCACATTGCTTGAGACATGTGTTGATTCCTGCTAATTTCCAACAGGCCAAGTTTCTTGAGGTGATGAAACAACTGACCTGATAATCACTAAAAAGTGTACCAAATATGAAGCTATCAGGTTTACTAAAAAGCATTTAAGAATATTTTAATCAACTGCTGTTTAGACTGTAATTTTAATCTTGAATTTCTAGCAGAACCAATCTGTAACAGTCTTATTCTATGAATACTTTAAGTATAGATGATTTCAACTGTACAAAAATTCTATTTCTTAGAAATTGAATCCCTAATATGTAACTAGAGAAAAATATTTTTCAAATGCCATGGAATCCATGCACATTTTTTGGATTCAGTATTTATTTGGGTTAACCACGTATAAAGGCCATAATCTTTCTGGGTAATTGAATGTTGGGTTAAGTTATATCAAAGAGTACAGGTCAGAGTTTATCATTTCATTGATCTTGATTTAACTCAGTGGTTCCCAAACTTTTTTGGCCTACCCCCTGGAAATCAATTTTTCTAAATCTTCTTTCTTTTATGCTTTCCCCACCCCCTTACAGTTATTCATGCCCCCCCCCCCCGATCGCTGCAGTACCTACCAGGGGGCAGTAACACCCACTTTGGGAATCACTGGTTTAACTGTTCCTATATGCTCACTTGGCTTTGCATCTCTCCCCTTGATTGATAGTTGCTTGTTCTCCTACCAATTCAGAACAAAACTGCAATAATGAAAATGCACTAACAGGTTTAAAACATTTTCTCCATGGAAATCCTTTGAAAACTCACTCTTTTGGCCCCATCTACACTGCCATATAATCCTGTTCCTGAATCCAGATTATCTGTTTTGAACTGGATTATATGGCAGTATGAACTCATATAACCTAGTTCATAGCAGATACATATATACTCGAGTATAAGCCAACCCAAATATAAGCCAAGGCACCTAATTTTACCACAAAAAACCAGGGGAAACATATTGCCTCGAGTATAAGCCAAGGGTGGGAAATGCAGCAGCTACTGGTAAATATCAGAATAAAAATAGATACCCATAAAATTACATTAATTGGAACATCAGTAGGTTAAATGATTTTGAATATTTGCATAAAACTGTAATTTAAGTTAAGATTGTCCAACTCTGATTAAACCATTATTCTATCCTTCTTCACTGTAAATGTGCTTATGTATCCTTCCAATAATAATAAAGAGAGTAAAATAATAAAGGTAATAAAATAATAATAGAGTAAAATAATGGAAACGTAATAATAATAGTAATAATAGAATAAAATAATAAATGCAATAATAACAGTCATAAATAGAGTAAAATTATAAATGTAACAACAACATAGTAAAATGATAAATAACTTTGACTCAAGTATAAGCCGAGGGGGGATTTTTCAGCCTTACAAAGGGTTGAAAAACTCTGGATTATACTCGAGTATATACCATAATTTAGAGTAAAAAACTGGATTATATTGCAGTGTAGATCTAGCCTTTGTGTGTTATTCTTTTATAAACCTATTTGTATTATGTATCTGCTTTACAAGATGTAGAAAAATCAGATGCTATTAAAAAGGTTATACAGGAACAACTGTCAACCTTCATTTATTCCAAAGTAATTGTGCATGAAATATTGTTGAAATATACACATAAAAAGACAACTTGTCTTCTGCATTCATAAGATGATTACAGTATATCCATTTTACACTAACATCAATTGAAATGGCTCTTTCTCCATACCCGTTTTACCTGGTTTCCAGGAAAGCAACACTTGAATGAAAAGGAATCATGCCATTTGCTGAAACCACCTGCAGATATCACCGGATGACATTTAGATATTACTGGAAACTCACTGGAATAATCTAAACTGGAACATGTTAGTTTGGTTATAATTGAGCTGACATATTTTGTTATAGTACTGCAGTAATATATTACAGGAAAATACATCTTTGGAAGGTATTAGCTGTCTGTTTTAGAAGAAGAGTACTGCCAAAAAGAGTGGCAACAAATTTCTAACATTTTTGATAGCAAAAACAAAGAAGCAAACCAAAAACCTATTTTTCAGAACTTTCTTATCTATCATGTGATGTAAACTATTAAGATTTGCTGCAAAATAACTTTATTGAAACTATGAGATTAAGTATTATAGTTGACACTTCACTGTCATCAAAAGTGCAGGGAGACTGTATTTATTTCATGGTCACATAGAAGGCAAACAAAACAATTTTTGTGGTCATTTCAGTAGACAGCAGGATTTGCCACCTCATTTCAAGTGTGAAAATAGCCATTTAAATGCTGTTTTGGAAACCCTCATTCAAATAGATGAAATAACTTGGACTGGCTCAGTCCAAACTATTTTCTAACCCCAATGAGATTCCAATGTATTGTGAATTTGAATAAATGTGCCCTTGTCCACAGGATTGTTTGTGGATATGCAGTCAGCGGCATTACATAACATTTGAAATGAAGGTCAGGGAAAAAAGCTGAAATGAACTGGAACAATTGTTTTATGTTGCTGTTTCCACCCTTTGTTTTGAGAAGAAATGTAGCCTCGAAATTTTACATTTAAAAATCTTAATTTTGAGCAGTACATGACCTTATGTAGCAAGTGCTGAAAGTTTTCAGTTCTTCTGGGGAAAATGTGATTAAAATGCCTATCTTGTTTAAGCCTGCTTTTCTTAACCTCATTTTAAATTTTGTTAAAATCTGGTAAATCAGTTGCAAGCAACTTCAAGTACCAAACTGATAGAAAACAGGATAGAAATATGTTGTTGAAGGCTTTCATGGCCAGAATCACTGGGTTGCTGTGCGTTTCTGGGATGTATGGCCATGTTCCAGAAGCATTCTATCCTGATGTTTCACCCACATCTATGACAGGCATCCACAGAGGTTGTGAGGTCTGTTGGAAACTAGGCAAGTGAAGTTTATATATCTCTGGAATGTTCAAGGTGGAGAAAGAACTCTTGTCTGTTTGAGGCAGGTGTAAATGTTGAAGTTGGCTACCTTGATTAGCACTGATCAAGGTGGACAAGAGGGATCCTTTCACTTCTGCAGGAGTCTACCATATTTCATGCAGCTGCTGACAAGTCTACATAAGGACCACCAAACACAGCATTCAAACACGAATCAAGGAACATGAAAAGTACTGCAGACGAATTAAATCAGAGAAGTCAGCCATAGCAGAGAACCTGATGAACCAACCCAAACACAGCATATTATTTGGGAACACAGACATGCTGGACCACGCTAGCATTTCTGTGTTCTCGAATAATATACCATGTCAGACTACACAGATAAGCCATTGAAATCCACAAACATGTGGACAATTTAAACAGAAAGGAGGAAACCATGAAAATGAACAAATCTGGCTAGCAGTATTTAAAAAAACTGTAAAATCAGAACAGTAAATAAAGAACAACACTCAGAAAACTGGGAAATTCCAGACATGAAACAATCAGGACCTGCTAAAACATCTCCCAACAAAGGATTCCCCCAGGCAGGAAGCAGCCAGTCTTTGAAACCGCAAGGCCATTCAGTGCTAATCAAGGTGGCCAGTTTCAACATTCATATCTGCCTCAAACAGACAATAGTTCTTTTTTCTCCCAGCCTGGACATTCCACAGATATATAAATCCCACTTGCCCAGTTTCCAACAGACCTCACAACCTCTGAGGATGTGGGCAAACTAAGATAATGCTTAGATGTGGACAAACTAAGATAATGCTTCCGGAACATGGCTATACAGCCCAGAAAACTCACAGCAACCCAGGATAGAAATACTACTACTACTACTACCACTACTACTAACAACAACAATCATAGATATAAGTGTGTTTGAATTCTGCAACAAAATTTGATTTGGACGGACAAAAATATTCCATCTCATTAAGTAGCTATATATGATGAGTTGTGTCACAGTTCCCATACCTTTTTGTTCCTGTAGACCAGGGGTCCTCAAACTAAGGACCAAGGGCCAAATATGGCCCTCCAAGGTCATTTACCAGACCCTCACTCAGGGTCAACCTAAGTCTGAAACAATTTGAAAACACACAACAGCAAAAACAACAACAATTCTATCTCATCAGCCAAAAGCAGGCCCACACTTCCAATTGAAATACTAATGAGTTTATATTTGTTAAATTTGTTCTTCATTTTAATTATTGTAGTGTTTTAAAGTGCTTTTTGCACTACAAATAAGATATGTGCAGTGTGCATAGGAATTCATTCATATTTTTTTCTAATTATAATCTAGCCCTCCAACAGTTTGAGGGACTGTGACCTGGCCCTCTGTTTAAAAAGTTTGAGGACCCCTGCTGTAGACGTATCAAAAATATTGCTGGATATTACTGGATAATGGGTCTTGCTGTCAAGTGCATAGACAGTCATGAAAAGGCTGGAACCCCACCCATGCCAATTTCTCATGTGTGCATAATTTCTGAGGTGTGCTGTCTTGACATCTCACAAGAATTTTCAACTGTTACAGACTCTCAAGAATAATACAGAATGTTGTGACAGCTAACCATTGCCTTGATATCTTACCAGATCACCAAACAATTACTTCTTTGTTCCATTGAAAACAAATTGGATAGGGATAGGTGAACTTGTGAAAACTGGATGGAGTTGATATTCAGTTTCCCAACTGTTGTGCCTGAACTTTGGCTATGCCTTTCAGCTCTAAAATAGGGAAAGTATAGGAACAGAGTGATCAATTGTGACTTGTATTTTGGTCTTGTCATTCTACTATTTTAAGGATGTGAAAAGGAAATAACAACTTGATATTGTCAGAGAGAAAACAAACCTGAAAAATTAATACTTGGCATTATATGTCTCTTGCTAGAAGTTTAGATTATTTATCACAACAAATTTCATTATATATGCATTTTATTATATATGAAGGAGCTGTATAATCTTTATCCAACTTAATATCAATTTCAGAAAATGATTTGAAAACACTACAAACTGTCAAAACAAGAGGACAAAGAATAGTACATAGTTCACTTCATTTTATCAAAAGATCATACTCCTATATCTATTTTCTGATTAAAATACAGATCTATTATTTCTCTATGTCAAATGATTTCCAGCTTCTCAAGACTGCCAGTCCCTGGGCAACGAGGCGCAGGCAGTGACGAGGAATCAGCCCACTACCAAGACACTGAATGGAGAGTCATTATAGGAATATGAGACAGTAGTATTCACACTTTACTAGAGAGGGATGTAGCCACCCTCCTAACAATAATCAAGTTTGCAGTAATATAGGGGTGCTCAGCACTACCCCATATGATTTCCGTTGTCCAGGCTGACTTTTCAACTAGCTGGGTTTTGTACATCGCTGTGAGTTCTCTTGGGCAAGAATGTCTTCACCACACATGATACATAGTACAGCAATCTCCAGATTTGGTCATTATAATGTGTTCTACCCTGAGCTGGAAATATTTTGCATGACTACATTAAAGACAGTTGAATATATATGTATGTGCCTTCATGTTGCATGTTGATTAATAGAAACTCCCTAAATTTCACAAGTTTTATTAGGCAAGTAAAACTCAAGAGGTAGTTTGCCAGTTCCTTCCTCTGAAATATAGCATGCAGCACCAGGTATTCAATGGTGGTTTCCCATTCAAGCACTAAAAAGAGTTGATCTGATATTAGCTTCTAAAATCAGATGAAATCAGGTGCCTTTTGTGTATTTAGGCTTCGAGAAAGATTGCTAAACTATTGTTCCGAATATATCTTAACCACCTGAAATAGCAAAGTATATTTATTGTAAAATGGATATAATTGTTTAAATAAATAAGTTAATACAATGTCCTGGTTACACTTAAATTAAGGGGAAATATAAAATGAACCCACAAATTTGTTTGAAGGCAGTGCTTCTAAAGAAATAAAAGCCTAGAATGCTAGCAATGTATTTTGTACTTCAATTCAGCTATTTATCCTTGCATCTTATAAGACAGTGGAGCAGCTGCATGTTTTGCTGTAAATACTTTTCAGAATGATATGATATCAAATTGAATGTGATTCTGTAACAGAAAGCTGCCTCGGAGCACACTGCTGGCTTCCTCAGAGGTTGAATTATTCAATTCCCATATTAAAAAACATAAGATGGAGGAGATTTTAACTGTTTAGTGTCTTCTTTCAGTGGACTGTGTTTTTGCAAATTTAAGGTCATCTAAACTCTATGTTTAGTGTATGTGTGTGTGTGTGTGTACGTATGTGTGTGTGTGTGTGTGACACACATCTGCATTGTAATAAATTTTATGGGCTGTCTGTTCATATACTTTTTACAAAAGAATCCATTCTCACTTTCCTTGTAAAACATGAAAAATAACTACATCACACTAAGAATCAGAAAGCCTAGACCTTCCAGTGTAAGACTCCTTAGCTATAGCATTCCTGATGTATAATAGACCACTATACTGTAGCACTGGGCTGAAGTTTTTCAGGAATGGGTCAGAAGCCCACCACCAAAATTGGAATAACTTTCAGAAGCTGTGTACATTTTAAGCACATTGCTCTCAGAATTATACTACATCACAATGTTTGATCACTCAGAGAGCATTCTTGGAGCTTGCAGGGTGGCATATGAAGTCCTTTCAATGGGAGAAGCCTTTCCTCCCCTCAAAAACAAAGCTGGGAATCAGCAAGAAAACATTATTCTGGTGGCAGGAAACCAGCATTTTACACAGGAAGCCATCTGTGAAAAACATGCAAACAGTACTCAGTTTTTCCCCACAAAAATATCCCAACATGTCAATACAAAAAGAATTGTTACAGTTCAGGAGCTGTTTTGATGCACTAGCGTACCTTCCAAAGATCCTCATTGTCAATAAATAATGGGTTGGGGCCCATTTTGGGGTCCCCCAACTGAATTTGTGGGTCACAAAAAACTTGTGTAGCCTGCCATCTAGTGGCTCCTAGACAGTGACATAAATCCAGGGAAAAAAGAAGTACCAACAGTCTATTTTTGTCACTTGAGGCTCCAAATCAGGCATGCTGGCATAGAATGAAATTATTGAAGATATTCTGATTCTTCTAGTACAGCGGTTCTCAACCTGGGGGTCGCGACCCCTCGGGGAGTCGTTTGGCAATTTTCTGGGGGTCACGAAGCTGCATTGGCTGGCCATGCCCCCTACAAAATGGCGGCGCGCGAAGTCATCCGCCTGTCCCTCATCTCCTTCTGATGGGAGAAGGAGGCGAGGGACGGGCGAGCAGCTCCGCGGGCGGCTAGGCCACGCGCGAAGCCATCTGCCCGTCCCTTGCTTCCTTCTGATGGCAGAAGGAGGTGAGGGATGGGCGAGTGGCTCCTTGGGCGCCCCTCGCCTGCTCTGCTCTCCCGCTGGCCGGCAGGGGTGCGGAACAGGCGGGGGCCTTTGGAGCAAGGCCTTGCGCCAGGCGCCCTTGCCTGCTCCGCTCTCCCGCCGGCCGGCAGGGGTGCGGAGCAAGTGGGGGCCTTTGGAGCAAGGCCTTGCGCCAGGCGCCCCTCGCCTGCTCCACTCTCCCGCCAGCTGGCAGGGGTGCGGAGCAAGCGAGGGCTCTTCGTTGCAGGTGAACTATAAATCCCAGCAACTGCATATCCCAAATGTCAAGGTCTATTTTCCCCAAACTTCACCAGTGTTCACATTGGGGCATATTGAGTATCTGTGCCAAGTGTGGTCCAGATTCATCATTGTGTGAGTCTGCAATGCTCTCTGGATGCAGGTGAACTACATCTCCCAAACTCAAGGTCAGTGCTCACCAGACCCTTCCAGTATTTTTCGTTGGTTGTGGGAGTTCTGTGTGCCAAGTTTGGTCCAATTCCATCATTGGTGGAGTTCAAAATGCTCTTTAATTGTAGGTGAACTATAAATCCCAGCAACTACAACTCCCAAATGACATAATCAATTTTCCCTCCAACCCCACCAGTATTCAAATTTGGGCATATTGGATAACGTAAGGTAAAAGTTTTCCCCTGACATTAAGTCCAGTCATGTCCATCTCTGGGAGTTGGTGCTCAATTTCTAGGCCAAAGAGCCGGTGTTGTTCATAGACACCTCCAAGGTCATGTGGCTGACATGACGGCATGGAGTGCTGTTTTTGGGTATTTGTGCCAAATTTGGTCCAGTGAATGAAAGTACATCCTGCATTTCAGATTTTTACATTATGATTCATAACAGTAACACAATTATAATTAGGAAGTAGCAATAACAATAATTTTATGGTTGGGGGTCACCACAACGTGAGGCACTGTATTAAGGGGTCGCGGCATTACGAAGGTTGAGAACCACTGCTCTAGTATCACATTTTCAGCAAAGAGTAATTTTTAAGTAAATTAAACAAGCACATCTATCTCATTAATTTTCAGACTTGCTTTCATACTGGATAAAAATAATGAAAATAATAAATTATAATAAAAGATTATAGGTCAGAAAGAGGGTTTGAGTAGAAAAGTTTGAAAAGTCCTGCTCTAGCTGATGACTGGGACCATGTTTTTTGTCTCACAAGGTTTAGGCCACTGTCTCCCTTTTCTCTCTTTTTCAGAAATACAGAAGACATTTGGCCCATTTTGATACTGCATGCCCTAGTAGAGGTGAAAAAGCACCTTCCCTCTTTTATTCACATTTTTAAGAGAATGGCTTTTTTTCAGTGGGTCACACATTCCAAATATGCAGAGCAAGGATTCTTCTCAGTGTTGAAATATTGTTGTGTGCCTTCAAGTCATTTCTGACTTGTGACAATTCTAGATTTTTCTGGGGCTGAGAGGTATGACTCACCCAAAGTCACCTAATGGGTTTCCATGACCAAGCAGGGAATATAGTCATAGTCTTCAGAGACTTAGTCCAATACGCCCTCTGCTGGGACATTATCAATATGAGACATAGCATTGTTTTGACCACTGCAGCTAGTGTAAGAGTTACTACAGAGATTTGTGTCCTTGTTTGACCTTGCATTGCAAATTGTTGCCTAGCTACCCACTTTCTTTCAGGGCAGAAATAGGTTGGATAAATTTTGCATCTGTCCCAGTGGAAAGTTGTTCCTGTGTTTAGGAGGATAAAGTGAGGCTTCACTTCAAACAGTTAAGCTGTGAGAGGCTCTTGTTAATGCTACCTGCTGCTTGCCAATGTGGAAAAAGCAAGGCCTGCTGCACAGAAGGTAAAAACAAAAACTGTCAAAATGATTTACACAGTGCTTTCCTTTTGCAGGACTATTTAATTTTTCTACTCTTTAATCATGCCTACTGCTAAAACCACAGTTAACACAAATAAAATATCAAGCTCCAGAACAGCACAGACGGGACCACTTCAGTAATTATACTTTGTATTTACTTACCTCACTTCCTTGGGGAATTCTGGATGCCTCTAAGTATGTTAATTTAACCTTACTAATTACTATAATTACACAGAACAACCTGTCATTTGAAACAGTTAAGGTTGCTACCCAAATATTGTGCCAGATTGGAAGTCAGGAAATGAAAAACGAAATCACCACAGAGTGTATATCCTATTTTCACTTACCCGCAGCAGTTCATAGTCAACCTCTTGCATTCTGCGCATAGTGTCTGATGTGCTTTTCTAATTCCAGCAAACCTGGCATTTGGTGACAATAGATAGACACGCATGGAGCAAGTCTCAACTAACATGAAGGGTGTCATGGATAGCGTGGTTGAGGGTTTGCTGCAGTTGGGGAGGTGGGGGGCTTGTCTGTTGAATTAGAGCCAGGCAAGAACAGATACTCTTTCTGCCACACCCAGAAGGAACAACTACTCAGCCTGCTGGCCAAACACAAGAGGCTTCTGTTAAGCAGGCTGAGGAATAATAGACTCATAGAATCATAGAATCAAAGAGTTGGAAGAGACCTCATGGGCCATCCAGTCCAACCCCCTGCCAAGAATCAGGAATATTGCATTCAAATCACCCCTGACAGATGGCCATCCAGTCTCTATTTAAAAGCTTCCAAAGAAGGAGCCTCCACCACACTCTGGGGCAGAGAGTTCCACTGCTGAATGGCTCTCACAGTCAGGAAGTTCTTCCTCATGTTCAGATGGAATCTCCTTTATTGTAATTTGAAGCGATTGTTCCGCGTCCTAGTCTCCAGGGAAGCAGAAAACAAACTTGCTCCCTCCTCCCTGTGGCTTCCTCTCACATATTTATACATGGCTATCATATCTCCTCTCAGCCTTCTCTTCTTCAGGCTAAACTTGCCCAGCTCCTTAAGCCGCTCCTCATAGGGCTTGTTCTCCAGACCCTTGATCATTTTAGTTGTTCTCCTCTGGACACATTCCAGCTTGTCAATATCTCTCTTGAATTGTGGTGGCCAGAAATGGACACAATATTCCAGGTGTGGTCTAACCAAAGCAGAATAGAGGGGTAGCATTACTTCCCTAGATCTAGACCAGTGGTTCTCAACCTGTGGGTCCCCAGGTGTTTTGGCCTACAACTCCCAGGAATCCCAGCCAGTTTACCAGCTGTTAGGATTTCTGGGAGTTGAAGTCCAAAAACATCTGGGGACCCTAGGTTGAGAACCACTGATCTAGACACTATGCTCCTATTGATGCAGGCGAAAATCCCATTGGCTTTTTTTTGCTGTCAAATCACATTGTTGGCTCATGTTTAACTTGTTGTCCATGAGGACTCCAAGATCTTTTTCACACGTACTGCTCTCGAGCCAGGCATCCCCCATTCTGTATCTTTGCATTTCGTTTTTTCTGCCTGAGTGGAGTATCTTGCATTTGTCACTGTTGAACTTCATTTTGTTAGTTTTGGCCCATCACCCCAATCTATCAAGATCGTTTTGAATCCTGCTCCTATCCTCTGGATTATTGGCTATCCCTCCCAATTTGGTGTCGTCTCCAAACTTGATGATCCTGCCTTCTAACCCTTCATCCAAGTCATTAATAAAGATGTTGAACAGGACCGGGCCCAGGACGGAACCCTGCGGCACTCCGCTCGTCACTTCTTTCTAAGATGAAGAGGAAGCATGGGTGAGCACCCTCTGGGTTCGTCCATTTAACCAATTACAGATCCACCTCACCGTAGTTTTGCCTAGCTCACGTTGGGCTAGTTTGTTTGCCAGAAGGTCATGGGGGACCTTGTCGAAGGCCTTACTGAAATCCAGGTACGCAACATCCACGGCAATCCCCGTATCTACCCAGCTTGTAACTCTATCGAAAAAAGAGATCAGATTAGTCTGGCATGACTTGTTTTTGATAAATCCATGTTGACTATTAGCGATGATAGTCGCTAAGAGTTAACTGTGCTTTCCTTTCTGGAACTAAAGAAAGAAAAGACTTAATGATTAGATCCCTAAGGATAAATTATTTTGTAAAGCTGTGTAGATATAGGCAAGCCCAAAGACAGAAAAAGAATCCAGGGGGTGGGTGGGTTGAAACATTTTTTTAGCGAATCATGAAGAGTAGGTCCATAACACAAAATAATTTAAATTCTATGCCTCATTCTATAGTTTTATATAGACTCAATTAAATCAAATTTGTATTTTAGCTACAAAGTTTCAAGTCTTTAAAAACTCTGAAAATGACTCTTAATTTAGTACTTACAAAAGAAAACCACAACAAAAAACAATACACTGTCAATACACTGACAGAAATTGGACTCCACTCATAATCTTCGGTAATCACAGCAAGACCAGTCAGTCTTATTTGTTCCATTGTGCTTCTTATGTATGTTTTCAAACGAGTTGAAAATGACCTTTCATTTGTAGCTGTTGACATTGGCAATGTTGCAGAAATCTGAAGTAGTTTCTTCACATTCGGGTAAAACTATCACAAACAATATATGCTTCCAGTACAGTTGATGGTTTTTATGCAGGCCCAGTCTTTTTCTACAGCACAAGTCAAACTCTTCCATCAGTGTCGCAGTATCTTGAAGCCATTCATTGTAAAATTCTGTGCACTTATTCAAATTACATTTTAAATGACCACAATTAATTGGGAGGAAGACTTGCAGCTCCTGAATTACTTCCTTTTGCCTTGTAAACCTTTCTTGAAACTGACTACAGAAAAAGTCCAGAAATGGGATGTACACATTTAGCCTATAATATTCCATTGGTGTTGGTGAAGTTGCCTGGATGTTGCCTTTACAAGTCTGCCTTGAACAGATGCAAGGAATCCTAACTTCTTCACCCATAAACTTCACTGATCTTACTGTGACAAAGATCGCCCAAAATGGCATAACCTTCTCAACATTAGAATGGATTTATTCTTTTTTCTTTCTTTTGGAAGGTGAAAAACTCCTCTCCACAAAAAAAATTAAGCCAAAGCTGGTGATAATTATGAGGATCACAGTCATAGTAAATTCTCTACATTTTCAGGAAGTTGGACTAAATTACAAGTATATTTAAGGTCCCTTGCAGCAATACGATGGTATGATTCCTCTGTATTTGAAAAATGCTCTGATTTATAAGTGAGAAATATCTAATGAATGCACTATGTGAAAAATGAAGAATGGCCTTATTTTGGGAATACTCACTGATTATGAGAGTTGCAAGAAAATATACACACCAGTAAATCTTTTTAAAAAAGAAAACAGAGAGCAATTTAAATAGAAATTCTGAATTAGCATTTCTCTGTTGCTTGACAACTGGAATTATTCTTAGGCAGCAATGAAATGAATTTATTTTCTTTGCTATCCAGTTTTTCCTTAGTTTTATCACATTTGCCCATAGCATTTCGATATTGCAATCTGCCTTACGTTATCTTCAGTTAAAAGTTTAAAAAAATCATACAACACTTTAAAAAACAGCATTTCTTTCTTGTAAAATGGTAGGTTTTGTACAACAGTAAGTTTCCTGAAGATTGTTAAAATAAAATAAAAAAACTTCTATCTTCCAACATCACATAACAGAACTTGGTAATAACAGAACTTGGCCTGATCCATCAGGGTAAATCAGCAACAGGTTATAGAAGTGTAATATAGCATCATGTTGAAATATCAGTTACATAGCACGTATGCTTAAAAGAGTTACTCTATATATGTGTGTATGATCAACAGAACTGATAGAAAAGACTAAGCAAAGTATTTAAAAAAATGTTTCTGCATAAAGCTTATGATTTAACGCATATACCTCATTCCTCAGGGCAGTGAATTGCAGAAGGTACTGGGTAGCTAAATGCAGTCTCCTGAGCATCTGAGGAATTACTCAGAAATTTGTGTGAAATAACAGAAAGGCCCCCTCTTAATATCAAAGAAAATGGGCAGGAGTGTGAGTAGGAACAAAAGAGCTTTCTAGGGATTCAAGCCTTCACTCAGTCTGTTGAATACACTTATGAGGAAGCGGAGTGCGTCAGTCCCACACATCTCCATTGCTATTTCCATTGCCCATTGTGATAATGGATCACAAGAGGAGGGTGTTCAGTATTTGTGGAAAGCCTGTACATGATTTGGAACCACAGAGGGACTTGCTAGTCACTAAGTTTATATAACACTATGCTGTTATGGATAAAGTTTAGCTCAACAGAAATTGGGTATCATAAGCAGCTGATTGTGGAGTGATCTCATGGGGCTGCTATATCTAGATCCGGCACAGTCTGGCTTTAGGCCGGGACATGGAACGCAAAAAACCTTGGTCGCCTTAGTAGATGATCTACACCGGGAACTAAACAGGGGGAGTATGTCCCTGTTTGTTCTGCTGGACCTCTCAGCGGCCTTCAATACCGTTGACCATGGTATCCTTCTGGGATGCCTTGCAGGCATGGGATTTGGAAACACTGTTCTTCAGTGTCTCTGGTCCTTCCTGGAGGGACGGTCTCAGAAGGTATTATTGGGAGACACCTGTTCGGCCCCGCAACCTTGGTCTTGTGGGGTCCCACAGGGTTCATTTCTGTCCCCCATGCTGTTTAATATATACATGAATCTGCTGGGAGAGATCATCCAGAGTTTCGAAGTACAGTGTCGTCTGTACGCAGATGATGTCCAAATCTGTCACTCCTTCCCATCCGCCACTAAGGAGGCAGTCCAGGCCTTGAACAGGTGCTTGACAGCTGTGTCAGACTGAATGAAGGCTAAAAAATTGAAATTGAATCTAGACAAGAGAGAGGTCCTACTAGTCAGCTGAAAGGCTGAACAGAGCATAGGGTCACAGCCAGTGTTGGATGGGGTTACACTCCCCCTGAAGACCCAGGTTCATAGCTTGGAGGTGATTCTGGATTCATCGCTGAGCCTAGAATCCCAGGTTAAGGCGACTCCCTCTCTCATCTCCTTTAGAAAAAAGCTTAAATCTTGGCTTTGGCACCAAGCATTCAGGCAGCTGATCGAGCAGCAACTGCAATGACTTATGAGAACTGTCAATGAATAGACCTTGGACTGGAGCTCTGGATTACGATTTGGATTTGGGGACTTAGGCTCGGTTGTGTTTTAATACTTAACGGTTAATATTTTAATGTGTTTTTATAATCTTGTTTGTTTACTTAATGTTAATTGTTTGTACTGCAATTGATTGTTTGTTGGCATCTAATGATTGCAAGTTGTAAGCTGCCCTGAGTCCCCCATCGAGGGTTGAGAAAGATGGGATATAAACATTAGAAATAAATAAATAAAATACACTCTGCAGTTCCATGGAATTTCCCAGATTTAAGGACTCCGCTTCTTATCTCCATATGAAAGACAAACTCAAGAAAGGAAAGACTGTTGCTAATTCAGACAGATAGCCTCTGAATCTTTTGTGCAGGGAGCACGTTGGTGGTACCTTCATTCAGATGAGGTGTTATATTTCAGTAAATAATCCAGCCTTAGCTTCAGTTCAGTTGTCATGGTAAATAAATATTTATGGTATGCTGTGTACCATGTGAACTCATTTAGTAATTAAACTTGCTCTGTCTCAGGCAAGGTTTGAAGGTTGCTGCTTTGTATGACATCCAAAGTATGCTGTTAAGCAGCAGCTCTCTCAGCGGTAGGCTGGAAAGAACAGAGGATTCAAAGCCTTTGACAGCAGAGGCAGAGTTTAATTGTTTGACAGTTTTCCGTGTGTTTGTAAAGCTTCAGCAGGGGTTATTCAGCTTGTGTCCCTTAGCACCAATCTTTCAGAGTTGCAAAAAAAAAAAAAAAACCTCCCTGAGAAAAGTTGAAATAAGAAGCTCCATTGGAGCAATGCTGCCAAGCAAGTTGTCAGCCATTATATCTGCAGCTGCAGCAGCTCTGTTATTGAGATGATGACAACTCATCAGCTTGTTTTCTATATGTAGCTGGACAGTGGGGATCACAGCAAGTAGTCATAGGTTAATGATAGAAGAACTATTCTTGCAGAATGGTAAAGAGGGTCATAAATATTGTACTTGCCTGCAATTGGTGTAGCCAAGATGTGGAAATTCTACAGTCCTCCAGATGTTGTTGTGTTATAACTCCTATCAGTTCTAGCCAGATAACTCAATTGTGAGGAATGGTAAACATTTATTAAGTTTTAGAGAATGGGCCTGATTTCCCATGCTTATAGGCAGTTTTTAAAAATGATACATCTACCAAGTATTCAACAACCAGAGTGCTGGCTGAATTAACAAAATCAAAAAACTGGAAAGGAGCGGTTCTTACCAGGCCTTGTGGTTCCCCTTGGGGCCCATAGTTTCACCTCCATTTGCAGGCTCCAACGGCCTACATGGTGTAGAAATGGTTGATCAGCCTTCAAATATAAAATTAGGGGTGTTTTGTTTTTATTTCTTGCTAAGTTAGGTGGGACATGAATGAATTATGTCCTTGAAAATCTCTGCCAAGAATGCACTCCTCTCTGATGTAAAAGGGGAAATTGAGATAAATCAATCACAGTCATTTTTTTTTGCTCAGTCTTTAAAGATATGATGATTAAAACAAAAAGATCACTACCCCCAAAAATCAGATCTCCCTAGAAACTAGAATAAAAGGCATCGCACAGAGAGCTCCTAATATTTTATTTAAAGTGGACATTTATGACTGGCCATTGACCTTGAGATTCCATTAGAGATAATGAAGGGCAGCTCTTGAGGTTTCTTACACAGTATGCAGCAAATGATGCATACCCCTAGATCATAGAAGATTTCCTGTTCCGTGCTGTGCAAGAATGGTGCATTACAGCATTTGCATTTTATTAGTGGCTTCAACAAAATGAGATGAAACAGCAGTTTTAATGCACAAGACCACCAACTTCATTTTCCTTTAAAGTGTCAAAATCCGCATTTTCATTGTTTGGTGCTACATGTCAATAGCTTGCCAAATCTTCTAATATATATATTTTAAAATTGTTCTTCAAATGTACAACCCACACCTGAATATCTGAAACCATTGATAATAATAAAGACTATATTTTGGCAATGCTTGGATCAGAAGTATACCATAGAACAATGCTGGAGGACCTAGAGAGTGTGGGTAAATGATACCATAGATATTGATTTTTTTGGATAAGGGAGGTGATTGTACCATAGTAATATGTCATTTAATATTGCGAAGAGGGTAAACTACTGTAATGGAAATGGGCAGAAAAACAATTTTTGTTGGTCTTCCTGCTCTGAATATGCTTTTAGTTCCAGCATCTCCTCATTAAAAAAAAATCTTTAAACAGTAAGCAGGATGAATGTAAAACTAGATTAATCTGAATTTTAGTGTAATCGCTGGCTTTCCTTGTCAACATTCTTACTGTTTATTTATTTATTTATTTATATTTCCTATACTTTTACCCCACCCTTCTCACCCCTGAGACTCAGGGCGGCCTCACAAAAGCATCATCGGATGTCAGCATCATAAAAACAATCAGCAATACATTAAAATATTAAAAACAGTAATTAAAAAGTTAATTAAAACACGACTGTTAAAATCAGAATCCAGAGTCCAGAGTCCAGTCCAGGTCAATTCATTGTCTTAAATCTTCTTTCATTTGCTGTTATTACTGGTCGAACGCTTGGTCCCTGGCCAATTTACTAGCCAATTTAGTTCAAAGAGTCATTGGGAGTAGAGAATGTGTTCACAGTCATCACGACTTCTGTTCTGACTTCATTGGTCTGAAAATTTCGTCATTGGTCTGAAAATTTCACCAGAGCTTTGAATTTTAATTTTTTAAAGGCTTTACAGAATGACACCCAGATTTGATATCCTTGGCATCACTTATGCTCCAAAAATACCACCTACATCTTGGGAGTGTTTGTAAGCCTCCAGTGCTATTCTTTGGTATGCTTCCAGCTCTAGTATAGTTGAAATACAGTGTCTGTTCACTATTATCCATGGTTTCAGATATTCTTGGAAACTAGGAGTGTATCATCCACAGATACAAGGATTGTACTGTATTTATAACATATTTATGTTGCAGTTCCCCACACTTCAGTGCAATGCTGGGGACTGCCCATTTCTTAAAATATCTGAACTATGAGCTGGCAAGAAGCAGAGTCCGAGTTGGAACTTCTATACTTTTTACTCAGATGAAAATGTATTACATTTATGACAGTAAGTGTCCAGCTACATATTAAACATAGTGGTCTATTGAAACATATTATTTGAACTTACCACTTTTCTTTTGTAATAAACAACAACCATGGAGCGATGGAGTGGAATCTGGATTGTGGAGTTAGCTGAAGTGATTCCATAACTGAAATTATCCTTTGAAAGTACTGTTTGTCTCCGAAGGTGCAAGTTCCTGGGAATTATGTGGTGGGTTTATTTTTGTTGTTGTTGTTCTTAGTCCCAATCAGAAATCCATCACTTCAGTGCTTGCCATAGATGCAGGCGAAAAGTTAGGAGAGAATGCCTCTAAAACATGGCCATATAGCCCAAAAAAACCCCCCTACAACAACCCAATAGTAGTATTCTTTATTAATGACTTAGATGCAAGGTTACAAGGCATGATCATCAAGTTTGGAGATGACATCAAATTAGGAGGGATAGCCAATAGGGCTGGGCGGTTTTGTTCGTTAATTTCGTAATTCATTATTAATTCGTTTTTTTTTATAACGAAGCGATATTGAACCATTCAGGAGCAACTAAAAAACGAAACGATTTTTTTGAAATTGTTTCGTAATTGTTTCGTTATTATTTCGTTATTATTTCCGTATGTCTGGTGCAAGTTTTATAGTCGTTGTTTGTTTTATCAGTGATAAAAAAAATTTATCACACCAACAGTCAACAACAGAGGGAGAGGGAAGCTTCAGAAGTTCCCCCTGTCCCATTTGGAGGGTTTTTTAGCGTATTGTGCAATCGTGTCCGCCATTAACGAATCGATTAGTTATTGTTTCGAAATTGTTTCGTAATTTCCGAAATTTCGTAAATATCAAACTTTTTAAAAGAAAAATTTTGGAATTCTTTTAAATAACGAAACACAAAAAAACCCTAAAAACGAATCGAGTTTAGAAACAAAATTTTCCGTGGTTGGACAGCCCTAATAGCCAATACTCCAGAAGACAGGAGCAAAATTCAAAACGATCTTAACAGACTAGAGAGATAGGCCAAAACTAACAAAATGAAGTTCAACAGTGACAAATGCAAGATGCTCCACTTTGGCAGAAAAAAAATGAAATACAGAATGGGGGATGCCTGGCTTGAGAGCAGTATGTATGAAAAAGGTCTCGGAGTCCTCGTGGACAACAAATTAAACATGCGCCAACAATGTGATGAGGCAGCAAAACAAAAGGCAGTGGGATTTTGGCCTGCATCAATAGGTGTATAGTGTCTAGATCCAGAGAAGTCATGCTACCCCTCTATTCTGCTTTGGTTAGACCACACCTGGAATATTGTGTCCAATTCTGGGCACCACAATTGAAGGGAGATGTTGACAAGCTGAAATGTGTCCAGAGGAGGGCAACTGGAGAACAAGCCCTATGAGGAGTATCTTAAAGGGCAAGTTTAGCCTGAAGAAGAGAAGGCTAAGAGCAGACATGATGGCCATGTATAAATATGTGAGGGGAAGTCATAGGTAGGAGGGAGCAAACTTGTTTTCTGCTGCCCTGGAGACTAGGACGCGGAACAATGGCTCCAAACTACAAGAAAGGAGATTCCATCTAAACATTAAGATGAACTTCCTGACTGTGAGAGCTGTTCAGCAGTGGAACTCTCTACCCCGGAGTGTGGTGGAGGCTCCTTCTTTGGAGGCTTTTAAACAGAGGTTGGATGGCCATCTGTCGGGGGTGCTTTGAATTCAATTTTCCTGCTTCTTGGCAGGTGGTTGGACTGGATGGCTCACAAGGTCTCTTCCCATTCTTTGATTCGAAGTGGAATGGCAATTCTTGGTTGTATGTTGGTGCTGCTGAAATGCAGTATAGCATGTGTTTCATCCCTACTGCACTTATGGGATGAACTGTCCTGATCATTCTGTTAACGTTGCTAATAATCCAAACTAACTATAATGATCAGTGCCTTCTCCTTTGCTTTTGACTGTGATTCTAGTTCAAAGGTAATTCTCCCTGTTCATTCATCAAGAGTGGCATGGGGGGGAAAACCCATTTTTATTTATTTGTCTTCAGCCCTTTGATCCTACCTGTCCTTCATGTAGTTTCATTTTAGGCTCTACTGTTTCTGCAAATCATACAGGCTGGTCTGCAGAAATAAATACGTTTTAAAAAGATATCTATTATAAGAATTTTTAAATTTAATTTCTATTCATTTCTTTACCAAAAAACCCATTTCTACAATTCATATAGATATTTCTTCTCCTTTGCCCCGTCGTGCTACTTATTGTGCTCCCCATCTCCGGAGTCCTTCTTTTCTTTATGATTCCACCAGAACCTCATTTCTTCTGGTTCCCATCTTCTTTAATGTTTCCTCAGTAATTATTTTGCATATACTTTCAAAATCATTTCCACCTCTCCTTTCCTTTTTTTTTTTTTTTTTTTTGGGGCTATTAATAGCCTTGCAGCCGTTAACAACATTGTTATCAAATTCTTTTCATTTTCTTTCCATTCATCTGTATTACAAATAGATAACCGGATTTATTTATTTTTTCTTCATAATACTTTCTGTCTCTACTATAACTTTTCCCCAAAAGCTCTGTACATAAATACATTGCCAGTATTTGGCATTTAACTGCAATATTTGGACAGTTACCTTTTATAAGTTACTTGTTTCGATTACTCTTTGCAGTCTTTTGAAAATATATAATATTTTTTCTCTTTGCAGTGCAGAAGAAATTTGATTATATTTCTCTTGGTTTTTTATGTTACTTTTTGTTACATGGGTTGGGGATATCCCTTATAGAAGAGAGTGCTATATAATTGACCGATAAAAAGATGCCATGAAGTCATTGTGTGTGACTTGTTCTTTCCAAGAGCTTCTTTAGCTCTTCTATCGAACTGAAAATCCTACCCTTGATCTAGTAGACTTCAGAGAATAGAGTTCTTGCCTTGTTGAGGAGAACAACCCAGTGTAGATGTCATCAAGGCTAATGTCTGACACAGACATTTTAAGTACTTTCATTCTTCTTCCCTGATAGAGAAGGTTCAGGTTGGCAGTGTTTCATTTTCTGTCACTGGACTGAAATAGCAGCATACTACAATGTGCACAATTTGGTGCTCCCAGGGAATAGATTTAAAATACAAGATTTGTATTTCATGTCTGAAAAATCTTTAGTGTGTGCATATAATTCAATAATCCTGCTCTTGCTCTAGAGAAATGGCATACACAATTTCCTTTTGCCAGAGTGTTATAAGAGAACTCAATCAAGGAAGGAAATGAAAACCAGACTTCACTTGGGGATGAGGGGAATCAAGTCGTGGTGTTTGACTAAGTTCCCTTAGCAGTTTCCTTCGGATGCATACTAAAACAAGCTATCAAAATGACACTTGAACATGTTTTTGGTTTATACCCTTATCCTTAGTCATAACCTTGGTTGCGCCACTTCCATGTATAAATTTTATATTGTCTAATAACATGCTGCACAAAAAATTGTGGGGAAAGGCATTGATACAGAACATGCTTTGAATAGGTTGGGTTACATTATTTTGGAACATATATAAAGGCTTACATTCCATAATCCTGGAAGAGATCATTATTTTTTAAAAGCAGTCCAAAGAATACAGCTGGCATTGACTGGACATCAGCGCTGTTAATGTTAGATGAAATGCCATGAATGTGGGTGATGATTAACAACTCATGCTGAAACCTTATTTCAAATTTGACTTCTAATATTAGTAACGTTTAACAATGTAGATGTCAGCATCTCGATTCCTGCTGAATAAATCTACCAGAAGAATGCCTTCCTCAAAGAGAGGGAAAACTATAAACATGCCTGATATTTCATCAGTACATTTCTTTTCCTGTATTAGCTGAACTTGGTTTGACAAACACCCATCCATGTTTTACATGCTGGTGCAATAACATTCCAACATTTTTTTCTCATACTGTATAAGCTCGCTTTGAATGTATGAGTTTGCAGGACTTCAAGTTAAGGCATTTTCAATCTCCTTAAGCTTTGTGTGGAGGAAAATCTGAAAAGCAAGTTGTTTTAGGATGGCCTTTTAGGCTTTACTTTTGCAATCTATAAACACTTCTCTCTCCTCTTCTCATCAGTAATTTCAAATAGTATATGTATGGAAACCTACCAAGTAACTATGGGCAAGTCACATTGTTTCAGCCTCAGAGAAAAGTGACATCTCATCTCTGAAAAATCTTGCCAAGAAAGCCCTGTAATAAGGACACCATATCAGAAATGACTTGAAGGCACATTTGAGCAGTGAAAAACAACTCATATTAAATACGTATGTTGTAATTTCTGTTCTACAAAGAGGCAGGACAAAATATTTTTCATCCCAAGTTCCTTTAAAGTTGACGGGTGTGATGATCAATCTCAGAATGAAAGGACTTTCAGTGAAGTCACATGGACAGTTTTTCATGAATTTCCTCTTCTGTGCCATGTCCAATGCTTTTATGGGGAATCCCTCTCCTTCAGTTTCCCAGACAAAATTACCCCAAGGCACAAACATTGTAGGGAGTGGGTTTTTATTAATCACCTTGCTCTTTTCTTTTAACATACTCAGGGAATGTTTTTTTTCATGAACAGTGTAGAGATTCTTAGGATCTGTACTAAATGTACATCTTAAGACAGCAGAAAAGCATTTAATAAACACATTTTAGTAGTAAATATAACTTTTAGTGAGTATATATTCAATTTTTGTATTTTTGTAATATACAGAGTAGGACAATGGTGATCGTGAACATATGTCCAGATTTTGTAGAGCAATATTTTGTTGAATTTTTTTTCTATTTTTCTTAATTTACCAGCCTTTTTCTTTTATATTCAAACATCAGGAAACCATGTTTTGATCCACTGTCTTACTAGTATTATCTTTATTCATATGACAGTTTTCCGTAACCATTATTTCTCATGGAATCTCACTGGAGCATTGCAGCGCCCCCAAATACCTGGGAGTCACTCTGGACCATTCTCTGACCTACAAGAAGCACTGCCTGAATATCAAGCAAAAAATGGGTGCTAGAAACAATATCATACGAAAGTTGACTGGCACAATCTGGGGATCACAACCAGACACAGTGAAGACATCTGCCCTTGCGCTATGCTACTCTGCTGCTGAGTATGCATGCCCAGTGTGGAACACATCTCACCACGCTAAAACAGTGGATGTGGCTTTTAATGAGACATGCTGCATTATCGTGGGGTGTTTGCGCCCTACACCACTGGAGAAATTATACTATCTAGCCGGTATTGCACCATCTGACATCCGCCGGGAAGTAGCAGCCAATAGTGAAAGGACCAAGGCAGTGAGATCTCCAGCTCATCCCTTGTTTGGGTATCAGCCAGCACATTAATGACTTAAATCAAGAAATAGTTTTCTAAGGTCTACAGAGACACTCGCTGGGACACCCCAGCAAGCGAGAGTCCAAAAGTGGCAGGCTCAAACCCAGAACCTCAATCAATGGCTGATACCAAATGAGAGACTCCCCCCTGATCACACAGAAAACTGGGCGACTTGGAAGGCGCTGAACAGACTGCGCTCTGGCACCACGAGATGCAGAGTCAACCTTAAGAAATGGGGCTACAAAGTGGAATCCATGACATGCGAGTGTGGAGAAGAACAAACCACTGACCACCTGCTGCAATGCAACCTGAGCCCTGCTACATGCACAATGGAGGACCTCCTTGCAGCAACACCAGAGGCACTCCAAGTGGCCAGCTATTGGTCAAAGGACATTTAATCAACTACCAAGCTTGCAAACTTTGTGTTTTGTCTGTTTGTTTGTTTGTTTGTTTGTTTGTTTGTTTGTTTGTTTTGTTAAAATATAATACAACTGTCTGGTTGCTCCAGACACGATAAATAAAATAAAATATTCATATACAAGACAAAATAAGGCCCCACCTACACTCCCATTGTAATGCAAATTGAACTGGATTATATGACAGTGTGGAATCATATAATCCAGACTGAACTACATTGAACTAGATTATATGAGTCTACACTGCCTGAACTGCATTGAACTGGATTATATGGGTCCATCTGTATTATAACGGCAGTGTAGTTGCGGACAAACAGATCATCTTCTTCCCTTCCCCTCAAACATTCCTTATATTGTGTAGAAAGTGGCTTGCCTGAAAAAAAGAAGTTTCTTTTAACGTGTGCTGTCCACAAGAGTCTGCCGATTTTCTAACATCCTTGAAAATTTGGATTTTTAGCACCCTTGTTAACATGGAGAGTCCCCCCATCAACAGGAATTCTCATCAGATGGACCATTTTCAACATGATGAATCAAGCGGGGCAGTAGTGAAAGGAGCATCAAAATTGGCGTACAAGCCTAAAACCAAAACAGGGACAAACTAATTATACTCTTACGCAACCAGAATAATTATAATCTGAGAAGGTGGGGTTTTTGTAGTCAACCAAAAATAGTTTTGAGATGTTGGACTGACAATTTCTTAACTTACTGGAGTTGACATAAGAGTGACCTGTGGTTAGTGCAGATTAGACATTCTCTATACTGTCATGTGGAAGAGATGTGATTGTCTGAGCCTCAGGTATATTCAGGCCTGTTTTCATAAAGACAAATGTTTTATTTTTATATCTACACTAATCCATTAACATGCAATTGATGGGATTAAGATATTGAAAGGTGCTATTTAACAAGTTGCACATTCTTTTAACTTGAGAAATGGCTCTTATTTCAGTTACTCTTAAATATGTGTTTCAGTCCAGTTATTACTATCAGCAAGAGTAGAACTATTAAATCAGTTGAAATTACATATGACTGTTAATTCTGAGTAGGTACATTTTGGGTTCTGATTCTCATTATTGGATTTTTTTCCCCCTTCAAATAATTTCTACATGTTTGACTAACATTGTCTTCAAAGCTAATCTAGACATGGTTATTATACAGATCTCCACTTCAGACAACAAGTTCATTTTAGGAAATCAGTGTAGGAAAGATCAATGTAGCCATTTTGGTTAACAAATGTGTGTTCATTGGGTGACATAAAGACACAAATTAGACTAGTAGTAACATAATCCTGGTATTTTCCGATATTCTGGAACAGTATAAACCGATACACAACTTTGAGTATGTGTATCTTTATCTAGGTATCTCTTCGTTTATATCTTTCTCTCTGTGTGTTTGTTTGTCTGGCTCCCTGTCTATCATGAGAAATAATGGTTATGGAAAACTGTCATAGCGCAATCATTAATTTTCTGCTAAACTTCAAATTCTCTTCATATAAAGAGAAATGGTGGCATTTCATCAGTTACATATAATTATAGATGGTAAATACGTATAGGTTGAGAGAATGGGGAATTTTTCTTACGATGATTAGAGGTATATTGTTTTAATTTTAAAAGACTAGCATTACTTGGGGGGGGGGGCATTCATATTAAATTTGAAAGTAAAAACATCACAGAGATAAAACAGTTTCCTATCAAAATAGTTGTGAGTCTTCCAGAGATCTTCCCCATATGGCAGACATTAGCTGAAAATGAATACAAAATGTCATGGGGACTGAAATGACGCATCATTTTCACAGTTTTAAAATCATGTTGTAAGAAAAATACAGAAAAAAATATTTCTGGGTGAAAAATAGTATGTTGAGCAATAACTCTGAAATTAGGATGGTTTTTTTAATTCCATAAAGTGCCATGCAGCTTTAAATTACTCAAAATATTTTCACATTGTGATAGTCAAATTACTTCCTGAACTAGAAAATAAATTAATTGCATTCAACTGTGTGACTTCATCTGTTTTTTTGTGTGGATATTCCAATGCCCAATTCATCAAGGCATATTGTTGGTCCGTGTTTAGAGGGGGGGAAATGTTATAGTCTGCTAAAAGAGCAAAAATTAATTGGTATGATTAGGGATTGTTTTGTGAAGGACTACTTATTTTAAATGGATCATCACAGGTCTGGGCAAAAAAGTTCAGATCTTTTATTAGCATAGATTACTATTTAACCAGCATTGTTTGGAATACCTGCTGTCAAGTGGATTAGAGGAACTGCGGGAATCATGAGCATGAAGACAAAAATTATTCAGTAAGATTTTTGACGGATACAAATGGAAAGTGTAAAAGCATAATGACATGATTTTTCTTGTTGGTTGGAGGCACTGAAACCAAAAAGAAATGAAAGCAGATATGGAAACTGCCATGTATCTTCAAAGACAGCTGCCATTCCCTCCACCCAAATGGTTTACTTAGTTTTTTCTGACGAAGACTCCACTTTCTTTTATTATCCAAATCAGTATCCTATGGTGATGTGAGCACCCTTCTGTCAGTGAGTCCAAAACCATGCAGAGGGCTGTCCTTGATTTTCCAAATTCAAATAGCCTTTTTGTTCATTGAACCTTTTTTGCTTGTCAGCATAGGGCTCCTCTTCAATAATGAGTTCCTCCAGCAGAGGCCAGGGAGTGTGGGCAGGTTTGAGACAAGAGGGAATGCTCCTTCAACTTGAATTAAAATCAATCAGAAGGCAGTAAAGAAATTTCAAATGAATATCTTAGACCAGAAAACAAATCATGCAATGGTTCCAATGCAGTACTTTTAAAAATGAGTGGAAGCCAAGACATAGTTAGTGCATAAATGATTTATTGTTATTTCCATTTTCTTAAAAACCATCTCTTCTCCACATCCAGTCTTAGTGACCACCTAATATCACAGCTCATTTTATAACATCATCTTAGGCTTGGACATGGGAAAAAGACAATAAGGGATAGCAATCTATAACAAGTGGGAAGTGTGAATTTGCTTTAATTGTTTTTTTAATTATTATTTTTTTAAAAATACAGGGTTCTCACATGGACAAGGGATGGACACTACAAGCATTCCTCTGTTAAGAAGTCTATGAGATAGAAATGTCTTTTCACAAAGGTGTCCACTTGCCTCACTTTTTTTGTTCATCCTTTGTCTAACTTGAAGTTGTATAGCAGGATAAGCTATATAACATTGGGAGGATGGTAAAGGTACACAGGAGAATTCTGTATTCAGAATTCTGTAAATGTATGTGTTCAATTGTAGCAGCATGTGTGTCGTGAAAAATACAATAAACGTCAACCTGAGCGGAAATAGGATTGTAGTTCCTTCTACTTCAGTTATGTGTGTCTGCATCAGAGAGCAAGAAATAATATCCAGAATTCCTTGCAAAGCATGTATGTACAACTAGTCAGAGAGAAAGAGGGAGAGTGAATAATCCTGCCTCAGCAGCTATCCAGATTTATACCTTCAGCCAACAAAATGAAAACCTTAGTTTACTTATGTAAGCCCTACCTGAACTAGTTGTTTCATTTCACTTGTCCATCTTACTCATTTTGAATGCAAAGTTTAGTGAGACAGGATTATTTCTTTTATCTATAGCCATTTCTTTTATTTATTTACCGCCTTTCTCCTAAGATAGCTCACAGACAAATTTAGTTAAAACAATATAGATACACACACACACACACACACCTAAAACAGTATAGAATTGTTGGAAACCAAAACTGAACAGCTCTTTTTTGTGGTGTAGCAAGCTATCCCTTTCTCCATACTATTATCTGCTTTCAGTCCCCAATTTTCTTTTGAAGAAGTACTATTCAGAAAAACATCTACTTAATTTGCTGAAATGTACCTTCCATTTTGTGGTGTTCATTAAAGTAGAGGCCAGTGCATGGTCTTATAGATGAATATTACTGAAACAAAGGTTCTTGAGGCTGTCAGTGGAATCCAAACAAATAAAATATACAGTCATAGAAACTGGCTTCTGTCTTTCATTTCACTGAAAACATGTCTTTGAAGAAATATGTTTATCTCCTCTTGTGATTACTTATGTCTTTTTTTTTGAAAGCAATATGATTTTCATGTAACAAATCAAAAATTCTACATACTTGGCAAGAAATGAAAGCATATTATTTAAAAAATTGAATTTGCGCAACTTTTGTTTTTGAGATTTGTCTTTCAATATTATGAATGAAGTTGTAAGAGGCAAGAAGTTTACTGATCATGAGGACATAAATCCTTCACACACACCATCACTTAAATTTTTTTAAAAAGACGCCGGATGCCAGAAGGAATAAACCTATTGTACAGGTCGATAGCAATGGTGCCACTTTTCCAAAGAAACTGATGATAAAGAGGAACTGGAGAATAAAATGACTTTTTTTAAAAAAAGCAAAGTTATTACAAGGTTCATTAATTCTCCAAAATCACATGAATGGAAGAGGAAAATGAGTCTTGAAGAATTACTGGCTTTAGTTCAGAATGTCAATTCCTACTTTTTAATCCCAGTTCTCACAATTTATTTGACATTCTGAACAGCAGCCAAAAAAGCTATTATAAGTATAAAACACACTCATTGGTATAAATCTCATTAAGTTGAGCGATTTAATTAAGGTATTGACATGCTTAATTGAAACGTGCAAGGAGAGACCATTTTCATATCTAATTTCCATATGCTTTCTGCTTTAAAAGGGAAAAAAGCCCTGTAAAAATGTTATAGATTCAGCTAAGCCCTACCATCCCAAAGGAGCACTTGCTCCCATTTACCTTGATTTAGAGCCAACCACTCTCCTAAGTGGAGGTCCATTAAATGGATCTGATGTATGCCTGACTCAAACATGCGTCAGCTTCTCTTATGATCAATAGAGGAATACATATATTAATAAAGCAGCAACTTAATTAAATAAAATAGTCTTCTGGGTAAACTTAAGATACTCAGAGATGGGCAGGGAATCAATATATTCTGCCATTTGAACATTAACTATGTGCTTGGAAATTTTATTCTCCCATTTTGAAGATGTTTGCAGTTTATAAGGGTAGACTTACAAAAGTTCACTGCATAGAAAGGCATTATATATGCACAAGAGTCTGCATGTTCAAAGATAGCTTTGCTCTGTTCTGTATCTTTAACACTTTTCTTAACTATTTATTCTAACACATTTAACATAGATGCCTGGTATCCAAAAGGTTTAAAATAAATGTTCCACTGGGGGTGAAAGTGTGCCGGTGGTCTTTCTTCAGCTCCAGTCATAAGTTCTGTAAGAATCTAAGCTCGCATTTACCTGGGACTGGTGTGAATTTGTCATTCCTATTCAGAGTATGAAGGCAGTTGAAAAATCATTGTGTGGTTAACTCTAAAATCTGGCACATGTTCTTCATTGGTATTTCAAAGATGCTGACACGTGGTTATTTTTTGTTCACAAATGTGAACATTTTATAAAATCAAAGCTCTGCCTTGTACATTCAAATTAATTTACAAGAGTATACCAATCAACTTTTTTGTATTCTTCCTCTCTTAAAAAAGCCCATATTTATTCTTTATTGTTGATCTTTGCGCCTGATCTGTGCGTGTGTTAAACAGACTTTGAATATAGTGGGATAGTATTTTTGGTGATTTGGAACTAGTCAAATTGCTTGTTCGTCAATATCGTAACTGAAGTATCTTTTAACCAGAACTGTTCAGATAGACATTGTCTTTAGGCATACAATTCAGATTTTAGCTGCAGATCACCAGTGAACTCTTACTAGGATGTTTGTTTTAGATGTATACAAAAATATGTGTTACAGAATGTAAACAATCAAACACAAATGCTTTAAAGAAGAAATAGTCCAAAACCAGAAAACTGGCTGCTCCCATTAATAAGCAATGCTTGCAGGTCCCGAAAGGCTGTCAGACAAGTTTTCATGTGTTAACGGCAAGAAGGGAGCCACCGTGACTTCTCTTGAGAAGAGGTTCCATAGCATATCATTGAAAACACTCAACAGACAAATCTGTGGAAGTGATGGTACTGAGATAATGATCTTTCCCATAGATTTTGGAGTCATATTCAAGTTCATATAGTTTTTCAGGTGGCAGGGACTCAAACCATATTAGGATGCATATGTTATAAACACCACTTTAAATTGTGTCTAGAATGGGCCAGTGGAGATGTTTCAACAAGAAGTGTGTGGTCTCTAAAACTAACCAGCATTAACAATCTGGCTGCAGCCTCTCTCTGAGTACTTTTCAAATGCAGTCATATGTAGGTATATTACAGTATTCCAACCATGATGTAGCCAAGGCATATATAATACTCTGGCCATATCAGATCTTTCCAAGAATGGTGCAGATGGCATACTGGTCTCAATTGTGCAAATGTACTCCTGGCCACCATAGAAATTTGGACTCAATGCCTAATCTAAAAAGGTTCAGTGAGTACCATCCTATCTGGTACAGACTGAATCCCCTCACTCTACAGTTTTATCTGGATTAAGCTTCAATTGATTTGGTCCCATCCAGTCTGTTTCTGATGCCACCATTATAAATACATCTTTCTTGGATAGAGTTTGTTGCCATCGGATGCTAGTGACACTTCTTTCTAAAATTCTAGACAACCTTGGAACTGAAGTCCAAAGTATCTATAGCATCAAATCTGTAAAGGCCTTTTTTTCTAAACTACTGTATTAAAACTGTAGTAATCCAGGTGTTTTGCACTTCAACTTTCAAAAATCTCAACTGCCTTAGCCAATGATCAGGGATTCTGGGAGCAGAAGTCAAAAACACTCTGAAATACATTACTTAGGTGATCCCTCGTTGTTTGAGTTTGATGGCCTTCACATTATTGGAAGACGCCTGTGCGTAAGGTTTTTTTTTAATGTGTAGAGGTCGGCGCACAGCTGATCAACACACAGTCTTCACAGAGTGAGGGTCCCAACCAATGGTGTGACAGTGGCTTCCAGTCTGTTGCAGTCTTCTTCCACCTTAACCATTGTAACATGTACAATGTTATCTTCTGCCTGATCCACTGTTGAGGTCTTCTTTTTTTTTTTTTTTTTGGCTTTTAATTAATATTTTTTATTGATTTATCACAATTGTTACATACTGTTGCATTTTATACATCAACCTCTTTAACATGTTGTTTTGTTGTTTTGCTTTGACATTTCCTCCCCTTTTCTCTTTCCCCCCCCCCTTTTTCACCTCAGTGCTCCCCTCCACCCGTCTCAAGCCACATTTTTTTACATTTCATCTGTCCAGAATTTCATTTCTTCTTGTGACGGTAATTTTCCTTCCTTATTTTTTAATCCATTTACCACAAATTTTCCCCATATAGCATCAACATCACTTTGTTTCCATATACTGTTGAGGTCTTCTGATTGTGCTTGATCTGGAACCTCCCCTGTGCTCCCCCCCCCCCCCCGGGAGTGCATGGCTCTGGTGGTTATGCCCGCAGGTTCATTGGAACACACACTCCTCAAGGGGGTCTGAAAGACCAGAGTTTGGGAAACACTGTTCTAAACTATGGTGTATGCCCACCAAAATATATACCCAAATCATTATTTAATTTCATTATTATAAAGGTAAACTATGGTTTAGAGCAGGGGTCCTCAAACTAAGGCCCGGGGGCCGGATGTGGCCCTCCAAGGTTATTTATCTGGCCCTCGCTCAGGGTCAACCTAAGTTTGAAATGACTTGAAAGCACACAACAGCAACAACAACAATCCTATCTTATCATCCAAAAGTAGGGCCACACTTCCCATTGAAATATTTATAAGTTTATAGTTGTTAAAATTGTTCTTCATTATAATTATTGTATTGTTTTTAAGTATCTTTTGCACTGCAAATAAGATATGTGCAGTGTGCATAGGAATTTGTTCATTTTTTTTCCAATTATAATCTGCCCCCCCCCCCAACAGTCTGAGGGACTGTGACCTGGCCCTCTGTTTAAAAAGTTTGAGGACCCCTGAGAATGTGTAGGTAAAAGAAGGTAAAGGTTTTCCCCTGACATAAAGTCCAGTGGTGTAGGTGAATGGATTTCACCACTACTTATTTTCTCTTTTTTTTTTGTACTTATGGGACCACAATTTATGCACTACAAATCCCACTTGCTTGTACTTATGGGAATTACTGTTATTGTAAAATGAGGTAGGTACCATGTTGTCTACTCTGTTTTAGAGCCTGATTCTCTTTCATTTTCCAGTTTCTCAACCCTTCTGTCTTTAGGAGCCTAGTTTTTCCATTAAGATTAGAAAAATGCTATCATTTTTTTAAAAGTTCAGTACATTTTATAGGAATACTATGAGAAAATGCATTTGTTCATGTTCTGAATAAGTTCACAAATCGGAATTTGTCACTGCTTTGAAATTTGCCATCACTATTGTAGTCTGAGAAAAAGGAAAGCATACAATAGAGATACTTATTTTCCACTGCAGCAGTTAGAGAAAATGTCCTACCTTTAGTGAAATGTTTTGGTCTGTGTTGTGAGTTCTTCCACAAAGAAGTGCCATTGAATATGCACAAGGCTGCAATTAGCATAAAACTCTCCTGGAAAGGTTTAGTGAAGTGAGCCAAGCACCACGTTAAGCATAAGCTAACAAAACAAAACAAAAGGGAGAAAACTCAGGTTCTTTTCATGATTAGCTGTTCAAGGCCTTCTGAGGTTAGAAGAAGACCACTTTCCTCTCCATTATATTGAGAATTTATAGAATGTGCTATCATTAAGCCATACGCATTAGTGGAGTTGATATTTCTTAGTTTTATAAAGGACAAACCTTAGATAGATACATGCTGGAGCAACAATTTAAGCTCTTCCAAGAGTGAAACAGCTAATTGTCTTGGGATCACTTTCTGTGCCCTATGTGGTCCCTTGTAGTAAGTAATCCAAAAGTGGTGTATGTGAACTCCTACATGAAACTGCAAAGCATGTGGTGCCTTCTCCTCCTCCCTTCCCCCCAAACCATCAGCCTCTCTTTTATACTTAATTTAATTGTATGAGCTGACATTGTCAATCTGCAATCCAATAACATGCTTGATGGCAACTCAGAAGAGAGTCTAGTTAATTTTTGGAAGTGCTATTATGTAAATAAATATTCTTGTGGAGTGCTGAGCCAAGACATTTGCTGATTAATCGGAGTTCTGCCCTTGTCTTCTCCAGGAATAAACCTTGAAATGTCAGAAGATACTTTAATGCTTTTAAATAGTAAGAACACACCCACATTTTTTTCTGTACCGTTGTGCTCCATTAAGTGAGAAGTCTGATAGTAATCACACTGTACAATCTTTGTGGTTTGCAGTAGGGCCAAATGTCCATCAAGGCCTGCTTTCACATAACCAAGGTATTTCAACTTTTTTTTTTCTTTGAGTGTTTGTATGTTTCTTCACCACTGTGTCAGGAAAGAACAGAGGTAAATTTGGTAGGTTCCATATATAGATGATGGCATTGGCTTACATTTTACGTCAGTTTTCTTTAGAATAAAGAAGAGCAGCACAACAAGCAACTGTAAAATAGTCCTTCCTGTTATCCTGTTCCAACAGTTGCTTTGTATGATCACTTTCATTAAAAATGTAGTCTAACTTGTTTATGAGTCACACGGTTCAAGCCAGTGGGAAAAGGTTGAGTGAGGGATTTTCTTGTCTTTCTATTAATATTTTTTAAACCTGTGTTGTACAGATGGTTGAAAAATATAATTTCTTTTGGTAATGATTTTTAATTGTTTTGATGGTTTACCTGTTTTTATAATATTAGGTTGAATGTTTTTAATTGTACTTTATGAGTGTATGGCATCAAATTATGCCAATTTCTGTAAGCCGCCTTGAGTTGCCGTAAGGCTGAGAAAGGTGGGCTACAAATGCCATAAATCAATCAATCAATCAATCAGTCAATCAATCAGCAGTTCTGTGCATGGTTTAGTCATCTCTGTGAAGTTCTATGAAGTTGGGGATACTTTTATTGAATTAAAATGTTCATTTATTTTTCTTGCTCCAGCAGCAGTATGTGGAATGAATTCAGATGAAGTCTTAAATACAGAATATAGCTATTTTAACAATTAACCAGAAGAAACAGAGTGTGAAAAGATGGGCAAATTGTTGGTTATTTGGCCTGTGAATGAAGTAAAAAGATGGACTTAGCAAATAAGTGTTGCAGAAAAACCAGAAAACCTGTATTACTAAGAGTGCTGCTGCGTGAGTCCCTTTCACAATGAGCATTGCTCATTAAAATCTATTTATAATATTTTAAGAATATGTATTGTTGAAGGCTTTCATGAACAGAATAACTGGTTGTTGTAGGCTTTTTCGGGCTATATGGCCATGTTCTAGAAGCATTCTCTCCTGACGTTTCACCTGCATCTATGGCAAGCATCCTCAGAGGTAGTGAGGACCTCACTACCTCTGAGGATGCTTGCCATATATGCAGGTGAAATGTCAGGAGAGAATTCCTCTAGAACATGGCCATATAGCCCGAAAAAACCTACAACAACCAGTTTTAAGATTAGTTGAACCAGAGTTGCTTTGACTGTGTTCTGTAATACTTACTCATTTTAGGCATGAAATAGGTCATCGTGAATAGGAGGAAGTGTTCTTAGGTCAATACCAAGTACAAGCAATTTCTTTTTCAAATGTAGAATGGAGGGTAGAGTGGTGAAAAAGATAATCTTCTATTTTCAACCATAAAAGCTCCTTATTCTCATACAACATTGCTAAACTGTATCAGGATATATCACTGGATCTTCATTAGGCTAAAGATTTTATGTTTGTGTTGAAAAGGAGAAAGAATGATTTTTTGTTGTGATATCCAAACAGATTATTTGATTTTTTTTTTAAATGGAAATCAACGAAAACTCAAAATCCAAGAGAAGCAAGGCAAACCACAAAATCAACAATAAAGAAACTATTTATTAGATATACACATGATTGCGAAAAGAGTGCAAATTGTACTATTTAGAAGTCACAAATTCCAAACTCTTACACAGATCTCTACCTAGAATCTCTTTCTCAATGTAATATGGTTTCAATGAAGTGGAAAGAGAGAATTTCAAAATAGTTTCTTAGTACCCTTCTCTGCCATACTGTTTTGGAGAGTATTCCTGCTCTTGGGAGCAGATTTATGGGCAGTGCAGAGAGATTTATGGGCAGTGCAGTCAGCAAAAATACTACCTCCCTTCTTCCATTCATAGGAGCTTGCAGTGGCTCGAAAAGCCTTCTGTGCAAGGATGAGCAATGCTGTTTGTTCTGTACGGCAAAACAGCATTCAGCCATCTGAATTGGTGTTTCGGTAGAAGAAAACAAAATTTCAGATTGCAAAATTCCCCTCATATTTAATACTGAAGAAAAAATGGGGATGGGGATGGAATAAGAGAAGAAGCTGACAGTCTGTCGTCTGTCCACAATATGTTGCAGTCCAGGCCACTCCAACTATCAAGCAGAGTGAGGCACAAGCATCAGCCATCAGTTTTGAATGTCATGTAAGGACAGCAAAATTGTGATTAATTATCATTGCATTTTACCACCAGACAGGGTAACTGGTGCTTGTGCCTGGCTTTTCATGTTGTACACCTTGATTTAAGTAAAGTTGAGTACAATTTGTTGCTCACATCAAGACATAAGATATGTTGCATTGCTCCTGGTCAGAGTCTCAACAGGGAGAATTATTTCCAGAGAGACAGAGAACAAGCAAAATAGACTGAGAGTGCTCTCATATTCAGGACATACAGGGAACAAACCTGTGATGACTGTTTTCTGTTTTCAAATTACAAAAACCAGCCATTATATGAGGCTATTTGTAGAACTGGTTTAGCAACTGATGAGTACAAAGACAGTTGGACCAGTAGAAGCAGACATTGTGTGTGCTTAACCTTTATTATATAATAGAGATTGAAGCTCTATCCTAGTCTTCATCCTGCTCTTTATCAATTTACTTTAAAAAAAAACATTTTAAGTGTCTCCACAAAATCCCTCTGTTTTTTCAAATGCCAATAATATGGCATTTTCTATCTCTGAGTACTGAGGCAAGTTTCCACCAGAACTTTCCAAATTCTGACTTTTGAACAATATATAGTGTGGCATTGAGGAAAAAGGTCAGTTGCCTTTGAGAATCTGACAGCCCTGTTTCAGAAAATAGCGAAAGTATAAATGTAGGGAAATTACATATGTTTATACTTTGCAACCTCTCTGCATTGGGGCACTCTGGTGGTAGTTAGCATCCTCCTTGAAAAGAAATATTTTCTGAGTGTTCCAGAACATGGCTATCAAGCAGCGATCAAGCCACTTGAAAACTTCAAAACCTACTCAACAGGGCTTAAGAATAGTGAAAGCATGGCTTCATAAAAGCCTCTTACAGATGCAACTTCCACACTGCCTCAGCAGCAGCTTTAAAACTATCAGCTTGTCAGAACAAAAAGAAATACTTGTGAATTTATGAAATCAGTGCATAACCCTGGAGATTTATGGGGAATGCATTCTGAGAGAGAGGAGAGTACCTCAACAGAAGATAAAATGAAGGCTAGGCATCCGCAAGTGTTTTTTATTTATTTATTTTACTCTAAAGGATGACTTCCTTGACATCCTCTTCTTTGTTGAAGAACTGCTGAAAAGACAAAGTACAGGAATATAAACAACAGCAATTGTATAAATTATCTCCTTATACTAGAATGCTGGAAACATAACATTAAATCATGAGTCTGTTACCTTTCCTTTCTAACCAAAGTCATATAAATGACTATATTACAAGGATGACATTTTGATTCTTTTGAATCATTGAATTTAGGGCAGAGACATCTCTGTCACAGGTTGGATTTTCTCTTTTATTATTTGTTTTATGTTAATCCTGAATTTTCCAAATACATTTTTATTCCATACTGAAGACAGTTTGTGGTTGCAGTCCAGCAGTGCTTAGTGCAGCACATAGTATAGTGCCGCATGGGTGTGTCCCGACAGAGAGAGAACAAAGACCTGTTGTGAGACTGTTAATATTTCAGGATCAAAGAATTAGAAACAAGATGAAAAAGATGGGGGTACCTTGCAAGTCAATGCTTTCTAATTTGGAAAAGTGTGATAGAATTTGGGTGTGTTTGGAAAGCTGTCTTTGTGGAAACAGCATTGTGCATGCCCATTTATGCATCTGTCTGTCTGTCTGAGAGAATAATAACAGCTACTGAGGGGAATATGTGTAGACTAGATGACTAGTAAAAATTGAATTAGCCTGACAAGGACATTTGGGGTGGGGGCTGAATGGACCATCAGCCTGATGGAAAACAGAAGAAAGCCCTTGGTGACATAGCTTGACCTGGGATGTCATTGTAGGTTTTCTGTGTAGTACTCTCATTCAAAGCTACAAGGCTTGTTATTCAATAAAATCAATTTGATGGAGGTTCACCATATAACACAGAATTCACTTTAAAGGAGAAAAATTCTGTAGAGTGCTTTCTAATGGATACGACTTGGTTGAAATTCTGGCTTTAAGGTGAACATCTTGTGCATCCCTCATGAAAGCTAAAGTTATCGGAGTCAGGCGGACTGTCTTTTGTCATTAAAATCACCAAAACATCTAGAAGTTTTATAGGAAAGGTGATTTTCTGTACTTGTTAGTAATGATGATACAAAGTTATCTAGTAAACTTTGTGACATGTATGAATATTTATTTAATTTTTAAGCTGCCATTTTGGAGCATATCAGTCTAAAAACACTCAAAAAGATATTGTCCCATTATAATGCTGGTTGCAGTAGTTTAAAAGCCATGATCAATTTATTTTGCTCATCTTTCCTAAGAGTCTACTGAAGTTCTTTCAATCCATAATTGCTGACATATTTTGATCAATTTGATCTCACTTTTTCTATATTAAATAAAATACATATCTGCTGCTTTCTGATGTTACTTTGAAAGGATTTGGAAAGAGATTCTGATGGGAGATTCTGTATTTTAACAAGGCTGAAATATAAAATTATATTTATATTTCACTTTAATTGGACTCACCGAGCCTTCTTCTTGAGCACACACATTTTATATGTTCCGTTTTTGCCTTCTTTGCTGGATCAAACATCCTTCCGTCTGACATTTCATTCACTTTCTTTGTTTCATTTTCAAAGGTTTAATTTGGTAATTGAAAAGCATATTTTTCAAACAAAATATATAATTTAATAATGCATTTAAAATCTGCCAGAGTAAATTGGAAAAAAAATATTTTTTTTCTTAATGAGTGTGTATTTTCTTTCTTTTTTAAGGGACTTAAGTGAAAATCAGATCCAAGGCATCCCAAGGAAGGCTTTTCGAGGCATTACGGATGTGAAGAATTTGTAAGTAGATTATATTTAAGAAGTGTGTATAGATGACATACGACACAGAGCATGGAAGTGATTTCCGTGCCTTTCAATAACTGGTCAGCTTTGTGTTGCTCTATGCAGCTGAATATACGAGCCCTCCTCCAAGGTTCCATCCATCTCCAAGGGTCATTTCACACTGCACAGTTGTAGCATTGTCTTCCATTTTAACAGATATGACATGTTATGGAATCCTGGAGTTTGTAATTTGAGGAGGTTGTGGAGTGCCATTGCTAAGAATTTCAACCAACCGTCCTAAATCTGCAGATCACAGAATTCTGTAGGATGGAATCATAGCACTATAATGGTATAATGTGGGAATGTTCCAGTAATCCATTTTGAGGGGTAAGGTAGCCTGTATAAAACAACAAGTGTGTTGCTCAAAATGAGAAGACTGACCATTCTTTAACTTACCTTAGCATATTTTTGCTAATAAACATATTTATAATGAATGCACAGCTGAAATTTCACATTTGAGAAACAGTACTATTTTTTATTGACTTTTTCCAGTGAAAAAGACTTGATTGAATGTCATTTGATGCAATATTTTAAACCTTATAGTGAAGAACTTAAAACTCAACATTATAGACATATCGTTGAAAAGTCCTAGTTTTTGTTTGTGTTCTTACTGATTTTTACACTAGGTTAAAATAAACCGACCTAGGGAGCTGATATAAAAAATATGAGATTGTACTGGCAGCTGATGGAAAATATTGTGGGATTAAAAAAGAAAAAGAAAACATGGATGAGTCTCCAAAATAAAAGATCAGTAACAAAGTCTGAAGCTTTCTGACTATTTCAAGCAGTCTGAACATGCCCAATATGAGCACCTACATCTTGTGGGGTGCAGTTTAACTCCAAGGAATCATACCTTGTCTTTCTAGTAGCAATGATGGTGAAACAATAATTTGTACTGTCTTTTCTGTTCTAAATTTGCAAGGCAATTCAGATACATTGTTCCAATAATGGTTATAAAGTACAGTAACATGTAGATACAGTATTTCCTTGATTCTAAGTTATACATTTCCCCAAATAGAACCATGTTTGGTTTTTGAGTTGTTGTGTGTTTTCCAGGCTCTATGGATATGTTCCAGAAGCATTTTCTCCTGGTGTTTCATACACATCAATGGCAGGCATTCTCAGAACTTGTGACCCACAAAGTCTAAGGATGCCTGCCATAGATGTGGGTGAAATGTCAGGAAAGAATGCTTCTACAACATGGCCATACAGCCCGGAAAACACAGCAATGATAGCCTTTGACAACACTTTTTTGTTGTAGTTGATGGTACTGAAATTAGTGTTTTACAATTGATGGTATGCTGAAATATGGTATTATTGTCCAGTGTTTTAGAAAAGAAGTTAAAACGAGCTAATAAATTGAAATGTTGCAAATTGAAGTGAAGAATTCTAATTAATGTTCTTGCTATCTCAGCAAAAAATAACTATGCAATTTATTATTTTTCTCCTCTTGCAAAAGGGTTGTTTGTCCTTTATATTAAAAAGAATTAGGGGTTCAAATATAATCTTACATTCCCAATTATCAGGATTAGTTAATTTCATGATATGTCAAACTTCAACTTAACACTATTGTTTACTGTGTTTAGTACATATGTCCAACATTTTCAGATGAGAGAAATTTTGTGGCACGAGACTATTTGAAAATGAGAATGATGTGCAAAAAATATTTTGAAGCTAAAGTTTTAAAATATTGAAATATCTTTAAATATATTTTACATGTTTAAACTTTAGCATTAGCATAATTTTGAATATTGGTTTTGGAAGAAGGATGCTTTAATATAAGGAAATTATTCTTAGCTCTCTTAATGTCTTTATTTTCTTTTTTTATTACATGGCAATTTTCTTTACACTGTTTTTAGTGTATTCAGAGTTTTAAGATGCAGTGGATTTACAGCTCTGATTTCTTATTCATTTGTATTATTTTATAAGACAGTGTTTTATTTTAAAAACCAAATTCTAATATTCAGCCAAATGCATTTTATGGAATAAATTAACCTGTTACTGGGCTTTACCATAGTGTGTGCGTGTGTGTGTGTTTGTGTGTGTTATTCCAGCCACCTTAAAATCAGCTGTTTGCCTTCAGATATATTTCAGGGGCAAGGCAAAACTCTTCAGGAGGAAAATAGCCAGAATATCTGTCATTTTGTTTTTCCCATTTTTAAAATATTCAAACTGGCCTTCAGCTTAAGCATTGGTTTTCTCTTGTAGAGGACAATAGTTGAAAATCGAATACTGCAGTTGGGTAGAAAGACTATTTCTCCTGCTATTTGTATCTTAGTCGTAGAGGATTAAATAACACCTCAAAGAAAGGATAGGAGGTAAAGTAATCTATTTAAAACAAAAAAAGGTCTTGTTTTTAAGTCTCTAAAATTTCAAATTGAATTTAAAAATCAAATAAAATAAGCATGTCTTGCAAAATTTGGAGAAATCCCTTTACACAAAAGTGGTTCTGAAGATTTAAAAGTTGTCCCATCCTTGTTATTCCAGAGCAGGGAGCAACCAATTTTATTACTGCAGTTCTATGCCTGCCTATGCAACAACCACTAGATTCAGAGGAGCGTGCTCTCAGTTAAACATGTTTATGAGTTAGGAAAATAACATTGTGGTCAATTTTACAAAACCATTACTCCTCAAATTGAACCATCATTTTCATGATTTCTTGGATTAGACTCCTTGTTGCTCCACATGTTAGGGCTGCACTGATCTTGATACTTACTGAAGTTACAATGAAGATTTAATTCTCATAATTATGATAAATAATGAGATCAGGGACAAGATATGGGATGAAATAAGGGCAACTCACTAATTGTTCTATGGTGATGAGCAGACCAGTCATCTCAGCTTCCCTCAGATGTAAGCATCACAGCTCTAAGAAGAATCCCTGAAACTTGGGTTGCTCCCACATCAGTTACAAATTAGTAGGCTGACCCGAGGGTATAAGGCCTCAAGCCCCATGGCCCCTGAAGATGGCAAAGACCAGCCCTAAAGACAGGTGGCCATTGATTGCTTGATACTCAAGGGCAGTTCCAAATTTCCAATCCTTCACCAAAAGTATGCTGGAAGGTACTCACAGATTCATGTCTTCCCCCAAAACTTGCAGGAAGGCTTATTTATGACACCACCTGTGTCAGTTGCCAAATTCTCTATAATAGTAAAGAGTAGGTAAAAAACCTGTAACAAGGGGAAGTAAGGTTTCCAATCCACCCCTGCAATGACCAGAAGACTTACACTGACACGAGGTCAAGAGTGGGTCAGTGATCTCAAAGAGAAAATAAAGGGGCAGAGCTGCCTTAAATATGCCATCGTAGCCCCATCTCTCTCCCCTCTGCTGTTCACATGATGCTAGGACAAATTAATGTTAGCCTCTTTCCTGTGGAGGCCGCAAACTGATCTCCACTCTCCACCTTTGCAAGTCAGAAATCATTTCTATCCTACATCTTACAGCTTTTGCACTCAAGACAGTTACCAGTTTTTTAAAAGAGGACAAACAAATTGTGGATAAAATTAATTATAAATTATTACAATAGTGGCAATAGTTAAATTATTTAAATATGTAAATAAAAGCCCAGGAGTAAAATAAACAAATATGGGACGGTAGTGGTGCAGTGGGTTAAACCGCTGAGCTGCTGAACGTGCTGACTGTAAGTTCGGCAATTCAAATCAGTGAGATGTGATGATCCCCTGCTGTTAGCCCCAGCTTCTGCCAACCTAGTAATTCAAAAACACGCAAGTGTGAGTAAATCAATAGGTACCGCCTCGGTGGGAAGGTAGTGGCGTTCCATGCAGTCATGCCAGCCACATGACCTAGGAGGTGTCTACGGACAACGCCAGCTCTTCAACTTAGAAATGGAGGCGAGCACCAATCCATAGAGTTGGACACAACTAGACTTTATGTCAAGGGGAAACCTTTACAGGAACAAAATAGTTTCATGGGCTGTCTGCTGCAAGGCTTTCAGCGATATGAGGCTCTGCCATTCTAGGAAGGCTCTCCCACAATATGTACCACAGTTGTATCCAGACCCACACTTCAAATGGCAAAGGAGGAATGCCTCTAAAGTAAAAGCAAGTGGCACAATTGAAGATATCCTAAACCCAGGCTGTTAAATATGTCATAAGTCAAGAGCAGCAACCTGAATGAACCCTAGAAGCAAACTGGTGAATAGTTTGCTTTATATAGTGTGATTACTTGACCGCAGTGAAAGCCTGGGTAGCTGCCTCCTGGACTAATTTAAGTTTTGAGATTATCATGAACAAACCACAGAGCACTTTACAGTTGTGTTGTTACTAGGGAATACATGACTGAGGTCAAGTTGTAGTTTTCCGAATGAGAATGCCGCTCAGTTTCCCAGTGATTTTTTTAAAATGGTATTTAGGCTATTTCAGCATTGTGGTGGTTATTGGTGAGAAAACAGAAGTTTACAAAATGTGCTCTTTTGAATCAAAATATCTCTATAGTGCAGAGCTTGGAAGAGGCTACAGAAACAACAGGAGTATCAGTCCTTCACTACATGTGCACAGCAGGTGTCTTACTATACACAGCATATTTTGACCGCTCTGAAGAACTCCTTGCAGATGTTGCCTTGAATATCTGAAAGCACACAGAGAGTAGTGCTGAGTGTTACCTAATGTGGGAGTCCTCTGGAAATGCACAGGGCTCAACACTTCCTGGTTTTTTTTTTTTTATAATTTCCTGTAATGCCTGAAATAGAATGATACCTTTTTCATCATCAGATACATGAGCTTGGTTTGCACTTGGCTATAGTCTTTCTCTATTTTGCTTCCTTTATATTTTGTAACGACCAAATCCACTTGGATATGAACTGCTTTTCACAACATAATTGCCTAGTGGAAGACTAGCACACACCTCTGACAACTTTAAGGGGAGTCACGTGATCTAGTTTTGCATTTTTTCTTTGTATGTTTTTTCAAAGTAATGCAATGGAAAAAAGGCCGGTAATTCTTTCTAGTGGCACTTCAATTGCTGTTGATCTTAACAAATTTAGGAAATAACCCTTTGGCTATCATGTTGACTTCCAAAGAAAGCCAGTAGCTAAGCCATATTACCATATTATTGAAATTATATCTCCAAGTTAAAACTTCCTGTAAAGAAAAATTACTTCCAGCATGAATTAATTTAATGAATACATTAGGCTGACTTCACCGTCTGTTCAACACCTGCTTAAAAATGGGAAAAAAACTCCATACATTTATTTCACAATTACATCATTTTAAAAGTATGCATGATTGAAACACACATTCCTCATACCATTTGGTCTGAGGATGAAACCTCATTTATGGCCAATTTCCTTCATTAAATAATAGTGTTGGCCCCAAAATGTTAATGTGACACACCAAACAATCAATAGTTGATTTTTTGCAGGAATTTTACAGAGCCAAGCATGAAAGAGAGGGAAGTGGGGAGGCATTCACAGGGAAGATTCACAAAACAAGTTCAAGTTAAATACAAGGAAGATTGTAGGATTTAACAATCTAGCCTTAAAAATATGATGTGACTTCCACAGCCACTTCTAGTAATGTGGGTTTGAGCACTGGACTAAAATTCTTGAGATCTAGCTTTGATTCCCCACTCAGCCATGGAAACTCACTGAGTGATCTTGACTGGATCACACAGTCTCAGCCTTAGAAAGTCCATGATAGGGTTGCCTTAGGATCACCATAAATTGGAAATGAAAGCATACAACTTCAACCAGAACTTTACAAATACTGTCTAAAATGTTGATGTCCACAATGTGGTACAAGTTAGGCAAGTCAGTGGAAGTTAAAGGAGTATGTAGAAAAGATTGACATCTTAGAATCATAGAATCATGGAGTTGGAAGACTGGCTATCTAGTCCAAACCCTGCCATGCAGGAAAAGCACAATCAAAGTACCCCCGATAGATGGCCACACTCAGAGGCAGGGAGTTCCACTGCTAAACAGCTCTTACAGTCAGGAAGTTCTTCCTAATGTTCAGGTAGAATCTCCTTTCCTATAATTTGGTCTGAATCCTAGTTTCCAGGGCAGCAGAAAACAAGCCTACTCCCTCTTTCTTATGACATTCTTTCATATATTTATACATAAGAGACTTATTTTGCATAGAATTATGAAAAAAATAGACCTGTCTGATTCCACAGCAAGCTGGCTTCAGGAAAGGCAAAAGCTGCACATCACAAGTGCTGAACCTGACTCAGCACATAGAAGATGGCTTTGAAAGGCAGCAGATCACAGGAGCTGTCTTCATGGACCTGTCAGAAGCTTATGATACTGAGCCTCCTCCTGAGAAAAATGTATAATATCATAAAGGATTACCACCTCACCCACCTCATAGGAAATCTGCTAAAAAACAGGAGCTTTTTTGTTGAGTTCCAGGGCCAAAGAAGCAGATGGTAAAAACAGAAGAATGGCCTGCCTCAGGGGAGCATGCTTGCTCCATCAATGTTCAACATTTACACAAATGACCAACCACTGCCAGAAGGGACAGAGAGTTTCACCTATGCTGACGATGTGCCTTTACCACTCAAGCAGGGAGTTTTGAGATGGTTGAACAGAAGCGCTCTATGCGTTCTTACTGCCTATTACAGGGAAAACCAGCTGATCCCTAATCCATCTAAAACACAGACATGTGCTTTTCACCTTAAGAACAGACAAGCATCCCGCGCTCTGAGGATTACCTGGGAAGAAATCCTACTGGAACATTGCAGCACACCCAAATACCTGGGAGTTACCCTGGTATGTTCTCTGACCTACAAGAAGCACTGCCTGAATATCAAGCAAAAAGTGGGTGCTAGAAACAATCTTATACAAAAGCTGACTGGCACAACCTGGGGATCACAACCAGATACAGTGAAGACATCTGCCTTTGCTACTCTGCTGCTGTGTATGCATGCCCAGTGTGGAACACATCTCACCACGCTAAAACAGTGGATGTGGCTCTTAATGAGACATGCCGCATTATCACAGGGTGTCTGCACCCTACCCCACTGGAGAAATTACACTGCTTAGATCTACGGAGACACTCGCTGGAACACCTCAGCAAGCGAAAGTCCAAAAGTGGCAGGCTAAAACCCAGCACTTCAATCCATGGCTGATATCAAATGAGAGACTCCCTCCTGGGCACACAGAAAACTGGGCAACTTGGAAGGTGCTGAACAGACTGCGCTCTGGCACCATGAGATGCAGAGCCAACCTTAAGAAATGGGGCCACAAAGTGGAATCCACGGCATGCGAGTGTGGAGGAGACCAAACCACAGACCACCTACTACAATGCGACCTGAACCCTGTCACATGCACAACACCAGAGGCACTCCAAGCGTCCAGCTACTAGTCAAAGGACATTTAATAGAATACCAAGTTTGCAAACTTTGTGGTTTTTTTAATGCAATACAACTGTTTGGTTCGCTCCTGACACGTCTCCTCTCAGCCTTCTCTTCTGCAGGCTAAACATACCCAGCTCTTTAAGACGCTCCTCATAGGGCATGGTCTCTAGACCTTTGATAATTTTAGTTTATTTATTTACGACATTTATATGGTGCCCTTCTCACCCTGAAGGGGACTCAGAGCAGCTTACAAGATATATATACATACAACATATTATATTATTATCATAGTACAATATCAGTATTATATATTACTATATTGTACTATACCATTATATTGTAATATTATTAGTAATATTACATGTAATACAAAAATATATATAATTATAATATTGTATTATTATTAATAGTATTATTTTGTATTACATTATAATATTATAAATATTATATGTATATACAATAAAAGGTAAAGTAGTCCCCTGACATTAAGTCCAGTCATGTCTGACTCGGGGTGTGGTGCTCATCTCCATTTCTAAGCCGAAGAGCCAACGTTGTCCATAGACACCTCCAAGGTCATGTGGCCAGCATGACTGCATGGAGTGCCGTTACCTTCCCGCTGGAGCGGTACCTATTGATCTACTCACATTTGCATGTTTTCAAACTGCTAGGTTGGCAGAAGCTAGGGCTGACAGCGGAAGCTCACACCGCTTCCCGGAATCGAACCTGCGACCTTTCGATCAACAAGCTCAGTAGCTCAGTGCTTTAACCCACTGAGCCACCGGGGGCTCCCATATACAATAATATACAATAATATACAATAATATGATATTATATCTATCTATATATATATATAATATTATAATATTATAAATATTATATGTATATACAATAATTTAGTTGCCCTCCTATGAACACCATCCAGTTTGTCAATATCTCTTTTAAACCGTGGGGCCCAGAATTGGACACAGTATTCTAAGTGAGGTCTGACCAAGGCAGAATAGAGAGGCACCATGACATCCTTTGATCTAGACACTATACCCCTTTTGATGCAGCCCAAAATCCCATTGGCTTTTTTAGCTGCTGCATCATACTGTTGGCTCATGTTCAACTTATTGTCCACAAAGACTCTAAGATCTTTCTCACATGAACTGTTGTCAAACCAGGCATCACCCATTCTGTATCTTTGCATTTCTTTTTTTGGCTAAGTGTAGTAGCTTACATTTCTCCTTATTGGAATTCATTTTGTAAATTTTGGTCCAGCCCTCTAATCTGTTAAGGTTATTTTGAATTCTGATAATGTCCTCTTTATTATTAGAATACCTCCTAATTTGGTATCATCTTCAAACTTGATAAGCATGCCCTCTAAACATTCATCCAAGTTGAACAGTACTGGGACCAAACCTGCGGCACTCCACTAGTCATTTCCAGGATGAAGTGGAACCATTCATAAGCACCCTTTGGGTTCGCTTGCTTAACCAGTTACAGATCCACTGTAACTGGTTAAGTATCACTGCCTAGCCCACAACTGACTAGCTTGTTTGCAAGAAGGTCATGGGTGGGTTTGTCGAAGGCCTTACTTACACTGACACATAAGCTTGGGAGATGTTTGCATTCCTTTTTTGCCATTGACTGTGAGTTTTGTTGAACATGCAAGGTCCATTAGCATCCAAACAAACAAATTATGATCTCCTTGGATATTTTCCAGAGTTTATTGAAATATAAATGCTTTCTTTTAACTCTATGTATAGTCAATACATTGACATTTAGCAATGCTTTATTCAAAAACAACGGCTTCCTTTTTCATGGGAAAATAATCATATTTTCTTTTATTTGGCAGCTTTAAAGAACGTGTGTGTACTTAAAAGTCATTAAAATAAAATGAGTATGCCCAGGGACATAGCCAGGATTTTGATTTGAGGGGCGCTGAATTTGATTTGGGGGGGGGGGCTGAGTTTGATTCAAAGGGGGGGGGGTGAGGATCTACCCTAGCAAACCTTTTGTATCGTTATCCCAATAGCCCCATGCATATGGGATATATTGAGCATGGTGATCAGATCATATAATGAATAAACATAACAGTTTAAATAATGTACCAGTAAGGCCTTCTTGCGGACCACCCTGAGAATTTGGGGGGGGGGGGGCTAAAGCCACTCAAGCCCCCCCCCCCACATGCCTGAGTATGCCCCATTTGTTGAAAATTGTAGATTATAATTGGGGGGGGGGGGGTTCCATTGAGGATAAACATGCCAGGTAAATGTTATTTGTATAACGTATGTTGCTGTTTACATTTTACCTTAACTTTAGTAACTATTTCTAAGTAAAAATCTAATTTCTTAATTTTGGCATCATAATACTCTTTAAATGAATTGAAAGATTAGATAACTATTATTCACTGGTATGTATACTGGCCTTATCAGAAAGATCAGTGAACATTAACTCAAATGACCTAAGGCTGTATGCCTGTGAGTTATTTTGGGTTTTGAATGCATTAATTAATTTCAATTAATCTCACTTTGTCTGTGTGTTTGAAGCCTCCAGTAACCATCATCAGTCATTTAGTCATGCATAATAGCTTTGTAGTCAGTATTGTTTGAATTGAGGGGAAGCAGGCCAAGGGGCAGAATTATAAGTCTGCCTTCTCTACCCTACTGCATTGCAACCCTCTGGCATGTCATGGAGAATCCCCTTCCAATGAAATCTGAAAGGTGTATCACTGCAGTGGAAATTCTAGAGCAGGGTACCTTAAAACTTTTAGGAAGTTTGCGGTCCCTCAGACTGTTGGGGGGGGGGGCAGACTATAGTTCAAAAAAACACATAAACAAATTCCTATGCACACTGCCCATATCTTATTTGTAGTGCAAAAAAAACCCATGAAAGAACTATACAATATTTAAAATGAAGAACAATTTTAAACAACATGAATTTACCACTATGGGTCTGCTTTTGCCTGAGGAGATAGTCAAGTTAATTAGGATTGTTGTTGTGTGCCTTCAAGTTGTTTCAGATTTATGGTCATCCTAAGACTAAGGTATAGGGCAGGGGCCAGGTAAATGATCTTGGAGGACCACATCCAGCCCAGGGGCCTTAGTTTTAGGACCCCTGGCCTAGAGGCTCCTGTAGCTGTGTCCAGCTCCAATAGGCTTCTATATATCAAATTCTATATATAAAACTAGCAATGCATGGAAGTTGAAGAAAAGAATAGAACAGGAAGTTCAAGAAATGTCTTCCAGAAAATTAGAAACATCAGAGGTAAATTTCAGGCAAAATGGGCATGATCAAAAACAAAGATGGCAAGGACCTAACAGAAGCTGAAGCGATCAAGAGAAGGTGGTGAGACTATACAGAAGATCTGTATAGGAAGGATAATAATATTGGGAATCGTTTTGACAATGAGATGAGTGAATTAGAACCAGATATCCTGAGGAGTGAAGTAGAATGGCCCTTAAGAAGTATTACTAATAACAAAGCAGCAGGAGATGATGGGATTCCAGCTGAACAGTTTAAAGTCTTAAAAGAGGATGCTGTCAAGGTGATGCACACCATATGCCAGCAAATATGGAAAACACAAGAATGGCCATCAGATTGGAAAAAAATCCACTTATATCCCCATACCAAAAAAGGGAAATGCTAAAGAAAGCTTAAACTTTCGTACAGTGGCACTTATTCCACATGCCAGTCAGGTAATGCTCAAGATCCTGCAGGGAGACTCCTGCAATACATGGAGCAAGAGTTGCAGGATGTACAAGCTGGGTTCAGAAATGGCAGAGGAACGAGAGACCAAATTGCCAATATCCGTTGGATAATGGAGAAAGGCAGGAAGTTTCAGAAAAACATATATTTCTGTGCAAAAGCCAGGTTGCAGTTAAACATTAAAAAAACCCAAGATTATGGCAACTGAACTGATAGATAACTGACAAATATAGGGAGAAAAAGTGGAGGCAATGACAGACTTTATATTTCTCGGTGCAAAGATTACTGCAGACGCAGACTACAACCAGAAAATCAGAAGACTGTTACTTCTTGGAAGGAGAGCAATGACCAATCTTGATAAAATAGTGAAGAGTAGAGACATCACACTGGCAACGAAGATCTGCATAGTTAAAGTAATGGTCTAGCATAGTTAAAACTGCACCATAGGTAAGGCTGAGCGAAGGAAGATAGATGCTTTTGAACTGTGGTGTTGGAGGAAATTTAGGAGAGTGCCTTGGACCGCGAGAAGATCCAACCAATCCATACTTCAGGAAATAAAGCTCAGTGGAGGGAAGAATACTACAGGCAAAGATGAAGTACTTTGGCCACATCATGAGAAGACAGGAAAGCTTAGTGAAGATAATTATGCTGGGGAAAATGGAAGGAAAAAGGAAGAGGGGCCGACCAAGGGCAAGATGCATGGATGGTATCCTTGAAGTGACTGGCATGACTCTGAAGGAGCTGGGGATGAGCTCACAAACAGTCCAAAGCAACTGAACAAATAGACAACAATATCAAATTAAGTGTAAATGCAGCCTATTTCTAAGATATATTCATTGAATCATTGGCTTGAAGAGTAGCGACTTTATCTCAGACACTAGAACTGGTCAGATATTTTGGCTTGGATCCAACATGGAGACGTTCCAGACCCTGCTTTGTCTGACTTTTCCATTGACTGTAATGACAAAATCGGGTCAAATATATATTCCAGAGAAAGGAACTTCTAAATATTCCTTGCTTAAGTAAACCCAATGAAATTCATGGCATAGACATAAGTTCATAGATCATTTTAAGTCACATACGCACACTCTCTGAGAAAACACAATACTGTTTACTGTGGAAGTGAATATACTTGAGGCATAAGTAGTGTTCTAAGCAAACATGTGTCCTGTTAATCCATTTTAGGAATGAAACAATGCAAAGAATATAGGTAATTATTTGATATACTCATGTGTACGTCAACCTCATGTGTACATTGAGGGCTGGTTCGGGGCCAGAATTATGGATTTTGATATGACCCATATATAAGTCAAAGGTCATTCTGCAAAGAGGAAAGGGAGCTAGAGTTACCTTAGGAGGGCAGCTACCCCTGGCTGTCATTGCTATTTTCCTGGCCAAACATTTAAAAATGCTTTACACAACTCTACTTAAAAAGGGGGGTGGCTTGCAGAAGAACCTAAAAGAAGCACAAACCCTTGGCTCTCCTTTGAGGGAAAATGCCAAAGATCTGCCACCTTTTGCCCACCAAGGCATTAAGGCCAGAAGCAGCACTGCAGAGAAGAGAGAAGGGGGGGGGTGCTTTCTTTACATTCTCGCAGGATGAACAAAGCTTCACCTTTTGACATTCTACTCAGATATGAGGATGGTTCTTTTTTACTTACCCATGGACAGAACAAACCAGGTTTGCGGAAATTGATGTTTTGACTGAAATTTCTAGACATGAGTATTTACAGTAAGACTTTTAGAAGGCCCAGTGCATGCACCTTTGCCAGCAGGCACAGTTTTTTCTTCAGAGGTGAAATGTTTATGAAGAGAGGAGGAGAGAGGAAAGGCAGTATTAAAAGCTCACCATTATCAATTAAAATCCACACATCAATTCACAGTATACTCACAACAATACATACAGGCAAAAAGCAACAGCTTGAGTTGATATGAAGCATTGGTTGATACAGAACAATGGTACTAGATTCATGGGACACTTTGGGATATGACATGGCATGCCCAGTCACCTATTACAACAGCCAGATAAAATTCAGGAATAAGAAGTAAAGAGCAGAAAAAGTGGAGCCTGAGGACTCAGCCGTTTTTGATAGACAGGGTGGAGAAGTCCAGCACCAGAAAGTTTTTGTCAAGCAGTGCCAACTGTTCTATTGATTCCCCTTCTTAGCTGGTGCAATAGTGCATGACAATGAACTTTATCACACAACCTGTTGTCTCAATGCAATTGTGTTCTTTAAGCAAATGGAACAAGCACTTTCACACCTCATCGCAATTGCTCAATTCAGCCACATTGTTGATGAGATTTCTGTGATCTATCTTTCACACAGTCTCACTTCCTACCAATGTTTGCCTTACACAGTACATACACACTGTATTTTTTCTGTTTCTCATTGCCCACCTATTTAGTCGTAACAGCTCAGTCACACGGTTTTGGTGTGATAATGTTTTGTCCACTTTGCAATATAGGGAGTGCCCTCAAAAGACGTTATAGTGCAAAAGAGAGTGATGAAGGAATAGTGATAATGGATTCATTGATTTTTTTCTCCTGTCAATCAAAAGAAAAATTCCAATCATGAGTATGCACAGTGTGACTAAAGGGGAGACATGATGTTGTGTAGGAAGCTTCATCCAGAGAGGCATTGATCTTGGTATAGTGTACTATAGCTTTAGGTGATAAAGTTCAGTGTAGCTTCAACTGAAAACACCTGCTTGAAATCCTCATGGGAGGGCATGTCAGGTGGACAAAATGTGATATTCAGATGTCTTCAATGGCATTATCCACACATAGGGTGGCAGATATTGCAAACATTTATATGTGTGTGTATGTGTTTTCACAATGACTCAATTTATATTTTTCGCTGACATGATATGTATTGTGGATTTTAAAAGAAAATGTTATACCCTTAAAAATATAGGTATTCGCTTCTCCAAATAGATTCCACAAATTAAAAGGAAGGAAGAATAAATCCTGCTGTGAAAGAGGTGGAAAAAATGTGTCTTGTAAAACTCAAAAATTACTTAATGCTTTTGTTTACCTTGGGGAAAAAGTCATACTGAAAGAACCAATGGATGTGTTTTTGCTGTTGGTGTACTTTCTGTAAAACTTATAATTTACATAAAACATCACTAAAGGGTTTTGGAGCTTTTTCTCTCATGGACCAAAGAAAAGTATGTGTCTTGGAGTACAGCATATGTAGCCAATCTGTCAATAAAGAAAGACCATTTGCTACCCTCCCTGAAAAGGAAATTGATAATTTGAGAGTTCTGTTATCTCCAGCTGCTTGGTAACTTAGTGCACCATGTAAAATGTATGTTTAGTTTGGCTGATAGAAAGAATGGGGTGTTTCTCTTTATATCTGCTGTGTGTCTGCCTGAAAACCTTTCTGTTTAGTCCCAGAGAAGAGACAGGACTAAATTGCAGCCTCAAAGCCATAAATGTGTGTCAGCCATTGCTTCTTCATGCTAGAATGCTTTGTTGTAGGTTGATAGCTGAAGCACCGATAAATTCATTATTCATTCAGTATGCAGTGTTCATTTTAAAACCAAGTCTAGACTGACTTTATTTTAAATTCATTCTGTTTCTTCCTCCATATTCTTATTTGTGTATCACTTAGCCTTATAAAGTTGGAGAGCTGAGTCAAAACAAATTTCACAAAGGAAAAATGTAAGAAACTAAAATTGGAAAAAATGAAATGCAAAGATATCGAAGGAAATAAACCTACTACTGTATTCTGCTTTAGTCAGACCGCACCACAAATACTGTATCCAGTTATGGGCACCGTAATTCAAGGATATTGACATTATGGAACCTATATGGAGGAGAGTGACTACAAGATCTGGAAACTACTACCTTATATGGAACAGCATAAGGAGTAGGGTGTTTAGCTTAGAGAAGAGAAAATTAAGAGGGGATGTGATAGCTGTGTATAAATATTTGAAAGGATGTCATATTGAAGATCAAGCAAGCTTGTCTTCTGCTGCTCCAGAGACTAGGACACAGAGCAATGAGTTCAAAGTAAAGGAAAAGAGATTTCACCTAAACATTAGGGAAAACTTCCTTCTAGCTTCCTTATTCAACTGGAATATGCTGCCTTGGGGAGTGGTGGAATCTTCTTCATTAGATCTTTTTTAAAAGAGATGGCGGGCCCTTCCTCACAGCTCTATATCCCAGAATATCAAGTCAGAAAATCCCACATTATCTGCTTTGAACTGGAATATATGGCAGTGTGGACTCAGATAACCCAATTCAAAGCAGATATTGTGAGATTTTCTGCCTTGGTATCCTGGGATATAGAGCTATGTGGAAGGACCCTGAATGGCCATCAGTCATATGCATTTTTTGTTTGTTTGTTTTTGACACGTGGGGAATGGACTCCCAGTGTACAGTAGTGATCCATCTGGAAGACAGGAAACTGTGGAATTAATGATATATTGGTAGGCCTGAGGCGGGTCTACAAACCTTTGCAGTCTCATGTTGTTCTGTCAAGTGTGCATTTGCCTTTTTATAAGTATTTCAAAACACATGCATGAGCACGAATTTGCATACACACACACACACACACACACACACACCCCTTTTACATGTGTTGACATTTTCCATTGGACACAATAAGGGTGCCATCTGAGTCTTTGAAAACAAAATGGGATCCCGCTTTAGCTTTTCTCTCACAATACTGGTAATACAAAACTAATAGCAGAAGTGATTTGTTATGTCAAAGAGCTATGTTGTATTGAGGCTTTTTTATTATATAGCCTTTCCAGATAACATACTGAAAGCAATGCATATGAAGTAACAAGTATATGAAAACAAGTGCTCTTGCAGGTATACAAATGAGAAAAGTCTGATCCTGTTATTGAGATTAACATTTTATGTGATGAGAATGACTTTGAATAAGTAGATGTGATTGAAACGTTTTCATTTATGAAAATGTGAGCTAAAAAGTAAACTTCTAGATGCCTGTAAGAGTAATATTTCTCTGGACAATTTATCCTGACTGAAAAGGTACTGAAAATAGTTAATTATTTTCTCCACTAGCAGCATTTATTTTTAGGATAAACCTATTCTTTAATGTTCCTCTGTAAGGCATATATATACAACAGCATGAGCTTTCCATACTTGAAATCCAAAGTAGTCCAAAATCTGGAACTTTTGACTGCCAGCTTCTGTGTTTCAGTCAGTGGCTGCAGCACTCCTGCCTATTCATTTCCAAGGTGGAAGTGGGCAAGCTTCCCAGAGAGAGGAGAGAGGCTGCACTCACATTGAGCATTACGCTTGAATTCCCGTCATTTCACAAATTCCAAGTCTCTTTCTAGTCACATATCTCATACATGACTAGAAAGAGGCATGAGGTTGGACAGAGATGGTAGGCTGGAGAAAGACATAAGCATGGAGGGTATAATCAAAAGGTAACAATAAGTTATAAAATATTGTATAAAATTATCTTCAGTTTACATCAGTCTACAAAGTCCCAACCACTTGTGGCCCTAAAGCACTTTGGATGAGTTATACTCAACCTGTAATATATAACACCTGCAGTTCCTATTCTGAAAAACCTGATTCTCAAATGCTAATGCATGATTTGTTATATGTCAATGAACTATGTGCTATTTATTAATTAAGGATATTTATTTAACCAGTCCTGCCAGATGACTACTCTGCATTGAGTGAGATGGAGCACACAATGGTGCATTGAGTGAGATGGAGCTCCACCACAAAAAAAGGAAACATGGTGTTATGCCCTCACAATCTTTCACCCTCAGTCCTTACCTGAGGATGGTTTTGTCCCCTCTAATAAATTATAATAAATTTTATTTGTACCCCGCCTCATCTCCCCAAGGGACTTGGGGCGACTCACAACATGAATAAATACAGTAAAATACATAAAAATAAAATAAATAATAACACACCATATTAAAAAAATTGAATTGTTGACTGGGAGGATGACTCAAAGAGGTTCCTGAGGAACACTACTCCCAGAAGACCCAGAAGGCTCATCTGTTTAAGGCAGAGAGGCTGAAAATCAGCCTCTTTGCTATTTTTTTTAAAACTTATATCCCTTTGTACAGAATGAGCTGTAGCTAGTCACCTCTGGGGATCATTAGACATTTTTAACATGCCTAGATTGCTCTCAGGCATCATGTTGGGTAAACTTCTAGAGCCACTTTCAGGGTAGTACCTAAGCACAAAAGAATGCTTAGAGAACAGGGCTATGCTAAGACTGCAGTACCAGTGATGTTGGATTTAATTTTGTATTCATATACAGGCAGTCCCGAAGTTACAAACATCCAACTTAAGAATGAGTGTGAGGCAACAAAGAACTAACAGAAATTATCCCTCAGAAAGGAAAATCTCTTCTGAAAATTATCATGGGGAAAATCAGTTTCTCCACTGAAGCTTTCTCTCCAATCCTTGTTTCCGTAACAAGTCAGATTTTTGAAAATCCAATTAACCAATCCAATTATCATAGGGACAGAAAGTGAGGTGAAATCTTCTGAACAGGGACGCAGTCAGCAAAACAAACACCACAAGGGTATTAACCCTTCCCTATGCTGTCCAAAGCTTGCTTGCATTTGCATACATATCTATCTATCTATCTATCTATCTATCTATCATCTATCTATGGTTACACTTAATAATGTACCTGTTCCAACTTACATACAATTTCAACTTAAGAGCAAATGTACGGAACCTATTTTGTTCAGAATTTGGGGGCTGCCTGTATCATATATCTTGCTTAACCATTTTGAATCACTCAAAGTCCACAATGGTCAAATATGAGAAGTAAAGTACAAACTCTTACAATGATTTACAATGACAAAAGTTGACTTTTAGAATATTCTTTCATAGTGTTCTCCACAATTTTGTGGAGAAAGTTTAATACAAGGTTTGGGAGCTATTACATACAAAAGTGCAGAAATTATTATTAGATTTAGAAGCCCCCCCCCCCCCCAAATAACACCCCACATTCATAAACCTTGATTTGCATTTGGACAAACTGGGGGTTCAAAGTGATCCTTTGCAGAATTTATTGTCATTAATTTTTAAAAACCCATACTTGACAGCCAGGTGATGCAAAGAAATAACTAAATAAATCTTGTTCTCTTCAGTATAGTTAGTAACTTTTTTATCTGTAACTTTGCTAAATGGATGTCAGTGTGATTTAAAAATCATATGTAAAATCATCATTTTTGCTTTTTGCTTCCTTTGAATTTAGAAAAAAGTACACATAGAGGTTATCCTTGACTAATTTATGCTGACTTCATGCCAAGTTCGAATATATTTGTTGAAGATTTCCTGTAGCATATATTTGAGGCTGTCAAAGAGGCTTTTATCCGGGAAAAAATTGTGCTGGTTTTAATTACAATTTTAAATAGCTCTATAACCATTGTGAACTCTGGGTTTACATCATTTTTATGATAGCCTCACAGTTCCTGGTTTATTGATTTTGTCATTTGTTTCATTACACTTAATGCAAACCTTTTGTACTGAGTTACTGTGTTCTCTGGGGACTTCTGGGAGGGGGGTGGGTCAACATGTAGTATCTTGGCCAGAACAGCACAGCGTCTATAATTTTACCATGGACTGAACCAATCATGTAGAGCTATAAATATTATTCAGCAGGATGTTGCAGAAATATGCTGGTGTGACCTATTCCCTTAAACAGAGTAGGAGTGTAGGATTTCCAAGCAAGATTTGTCTTTGCTTTGCACTCCCCTTTCAACAAAGTTGAAATGATTCTGACCATATTTTATTATAGCTCTGTGACATGTATTTGGGCAATGTGTGGCAAGAAGTAGTCAAGTGCTGGCAATTTCACATGGAAGTAAAAAAACAAATACAGTATAAAAAGGTTTGACCCAGATGAATTAGGCTAAGAGATGATACGATGATTTAGCAAAAATGAAACCTTTTGTCTATACAGGAATCCATCCACATTTGTGATTTTGACTTTTGCTGATTTGATTATTTATGGATTTATTTAAAAATGTTTTCTCTAGGAAACTCGGCCATCCAGTATGATCCTATGGTCAACTTTCTCCAGACATGCTGGAAGACCCAGATTTTTTTTTAGAGAGAATGCTTGTCTAGGAGTCTTTGGGTCCTTCATTGCAATTCTATAGTCTGCTTCCAACAGAGCTTTACCATAGAGACATGGCAGAAAACCTAGGGTTTCCTAGAGAGGTGTTCTCTCAGGTTAAAAACAATAGCAATTTCTTAAATGTGGACACCTGCTATATATTTTTCCTGTCCCTTTATATATGAATATACAAACTCAATTTATATACATCATGTCAGCCATTAGAGCTAATACCTTTTCCAGAGGTGTGACATGTACACAAGTTGTGCATATATTCTTTGTAGAAAACCATCATATCATTAAATGTAAAAGAATTAAATGTAAAGAATGCATGTGTGTACACAACTACAAAAAAGCAAAAATGCTTTGTTAATATAACAATCCCTTAATGCACAGATCAGTACATGGATTATTCTAATGGTGGAGAAACTGGGAAGAAAGAGCCATTTTAAATTGTTATTGCACATTTTGTCTAAATGCACTTAATTGTTTTTGCTTTTTGAATGTATGTATTGATGGCATCAAATTGTGCCGATACGTAGACCGCCCTGAGTCGCCTGTGGGCTGATATGGGCGGGATATACATAATGTAAATAAATAAATAATTAATAAATAGGCCAACTTCTGTAATACATATGTGTTTCAGGAATATTGCAAACTAGAAACAGTTCAAATGTATGTCATTTTACTGAAGATAAGAATAGTCTCCATTAGCTAATATAGATTTGGTTCTATCATTCTGTTTCTTACTTTATTTATACCTCAACTTTGTCTGAAAGCTGGGGTTGAATATAGTTTACAAGGTTTAAAAAAAGTGAAAAATGCAGATGCTGAAAAATGCACATGCAAGAAGTTATTAAAATGTTATTAAACACTCTATAGAATTAAAACCATATAGGTTTTGTATCATTTAAAATCTTGGGAGATAGTCTTCAGTGGCTTCTGAACAAAATGAATTATTATGCTCTTGAAGCTATACATTAATGCTTTCTGAGTTTGTCAAATTGTTTTGAAATCCACTCTTCTACAACTGAGATCTTTGGCTATAAATACTTTAAAAATCAATATATAACAGCAGTAAATTGTTTTCTAGTTACAAAAAAAGTGAGAGGTAGGGAAACTGAAAGCAAGAGAGATTCTTTCCTTACAATCATTTTGAAAGAATGTGATTTGAACGCTACAGCATAATGTGGCATATGGGGGAAATGCTAGGCGGCCACAGAGAGAGATTAATATAAGTACTCAAAATTCTTGCATTTAAATTGATCCAGGATCTGAATATACTCAATATTCCAGGTGTACTACATATTCCATGTAGGTGGTCCAGGATACCGTTACAGTCATTTGCAATAAAAAAAGCTTGAATATCAGTATACCATTAGCTTTTTTTATAAAGAGGGGTTTTTACATGTTTTTCCAGCATCTATTTTGTATCAGATAAAGGTTCCTAGCGTTCTGAATAAAAATGAAAGAAATAAGTTACACATTTTTTGTTCATCAGAAGTTGGCTCTCAAGGGAAAAAGGAGTAAATAAACTTTTTATTTCTGTGGATAAACATGATTTTCTGTGTGAAAAAACACTATATATTTTCAGTACATACACAAAAAAGACCCCTACATGCAGTTCTTTCACAAAATCAGTCATGAACTGCAAATAGTTGTTAAAGAAAAGGAGAGTAGTAATATTGTTTGTTTTTGCTTCTCAGAATGAACGTTTTGAAGGTTTACATCATTTATAGCCAGATATTTGTGAAACAAATGTTCCATTAAAAGACAAATCATTCACTGGGGAACATTACGTTTGTGTGGGGCGGGGGGGGGGGGATCTAAAGCTACTAATATGATCATCTCTTTATTAAAATCTATGGCATGACAACATTTGGAATAGCGTGGACATTTTGGTTACTTTACCTCTGAAAATTGTTCAGATAAAATAGAATAGAAAAGAAAAATCACAATAACCAAGGAAGTGGAACAGCTGGTTTGGAGAAAAGGAAAAGTAAGGAGGAATGTAACAGCTAGCATATATAAAATTTTGCACGGTCTGGAGAAAGCGAACAGGCAGAATATATGTAGAAAAAAGTCTCTTTCTCTCAAAATGTAAGACCCACAGTCATTCAGTTAAACATTCAGATACAGGACAAACAAAAGCAAGTATTTTTTGCATTACCTCTAGTATTAGAGGCAGGCCACTTCCTAGGGAACACAAGTGTGAAGGTGACCTGCTGACAGGCTTCCCAAAAACATGTGGATTTGTGAGGTTCAAAGGGGCTGCCCTTATGGAATTATATGTTTGTTTGTTTTTACATGACTTCCATAAATTTTCACAACCCAAGACAAACTATATGTGGATTCAGGAAGAATTCCAGCATTTGCTTTTCTAGCATCTTTTATTTTTCTACAAGCTGCTGCATCAGGGTAGGGTGAGATTTATAACACTGAGGAATATAGGCATTTAACCCTTTCACCTTCCCCCCTTTGCAGTTAATTGGGAGGGGGGGATTGAGCCATGAAATTCTGGGAACGAGTAAAGCCCCATTCCCTCATCCTATTCAACATGACTCGATACTTTCAGATAGCTCTTCTTTACTTGTAGTTTGGATTTAACAGATTAGACAATATTTCCAGTACTTTTTTTGTAGAGAACTCCCCACCACCACCCAAAAAAAGCTGGTCTGTTAGTCATAGTGCTTGATTTTCCACATCTGTATATTCCCCCCTTGCATTGTGATTGATCATTGCAAGTTAAACACAGGCTTAATCTTTGAGTGATTGATGCGGCACAGATTTCTGAGGAAATTCTGCCGTGGGAAGAAAAATGGTTTCGTAATAGGAAATATGCATTTCTTTTTAAAATCTAGTTTGAACTTTAGTAGGTGAATTACTGTGCCAGAAACAGAATGAATATATATATACTGCATGATTCCTCTGCCTTTTCTAATTTCTTAAATGTAACTATCTTCATATCTAGAATTATGTAAACTAGGTATGGGTAAATCAGTTTTTTGGAGAGACACTTTCACCATTCTTTCTATGATTGAATGAAATATAAATTTGAGAAATAAAATACAGGTGAAACAATATCTAGGGGTATCAATCCTTAGTTAATTTGGGTGTGTGTTAATCTGAAGTAAAGACCTTAATTAGTAGGAGTTTTTTCTTCCATGTTGATAAAACATGAAAATGTTTTGGCACACACAAAGCTAGTATTCTGAAACTTTTTTCACTGGTAAAATATTAATTTCCTTATTAATAGCTGAACAGTCAATGCAAAACCAAAATATTTAAAACTTAGAATGTTGTCATTGGCACATTCTACACAATCATCTTTAGTGATGAAATGTTTCTTCTTGTAGAAGAAAGGCTATTAAATAGGGGGTGGATTTTATATTTAAAGTAGCCTTGCATGTTACTGAAAAGGTGGCTTCTTTCCCAATTTTTATTGGTCCTTCAGGTGTAAAATCATTTGAGATTTATAATAAGCTGGCTGTGAACCTTATCACCATGTTACAGGACAGGATGGACTGTACATTAGTTCCTTAATTAAAATAAAATCCTTCATGCAAAAGGTTTTTACGCAATGATCTTTACAGGGATATGAATATTAGAGGAACTACAGTTTTTAGATGATTTAAACATTCCTATTATGAATAGGCAATTCATATTTTCCCATAAACTGTATGTAATGGTTAAAGTTAAGACAGTTGCATGCTAGTGCTTACCATATCGAATTTGGCATTTGTCCTATTGATTGTACAGATTAGATACAGCATAATATTCTTGAGTCAGTCAGTGGTTCCTGATCACTAGGACTGTATATGTCTAGTTCTGCTCAGTGGGTGAGAGTCTATAGAGGGTCCAAAAGGCATGGACAGGCAGCAAGCTGACCTGCCATTTGGTTGTGCTGCAATTCAGGTCACACCCTGGAAGACCTTCCCAGCTGCATCCATTGGATTTCTGGAGTGAGGCCTTTTACTGGACAAAAGAAGGGAGATTTTTCTTCTTTTTCTGGCCTGCTTCATGGCTATACATTTTATACCCTGACTAATCTTCAATATTATTATCTGAAGAACTGTGGTGCATTTTACTTTCCTTCAGAGCTAGAGAAAAAAATGATTTGGTGCGTGGCTCACTGGAATAGCTCTTATCTCCTTTCCCTTCCCTGGCAGTCTTTTGATATGGTTGTAAAATGCAAAGTACCAGTCACTACTCAGAATGTGAACACATTCGTATCTTTCATATAACCATCTGGCCATTCTTCTCACCTTTGGGGCCTGAAGGCTACACTGTCCTGGATGATGGATCAGGCTGGCTTGGCAGTCCAACTGGGATTCCCTCAGTTACCACAACTGAACATAGTTCAGCACCACTGGGCAGCCACCCCAGCCTCCTTAGTGAAGCCATTCTCTAGCTCATGGCAGCCAGACCGACCAGGAAAAGGTAGATGGGGAAATCGCAGCTATGGGGATTGGGAGGTGGGGGTTACAGGAAGAGACTGCCATCCTACATCCTCAAGCTGCCTGGGCCCAGGGACCACAGTATGACTGTCAAGACAGCTGCAGCCAATTCCTAATAGGGCATGATTTCCAGAGGTTGTCACAGGTACCTCAAGACAGGAAGCCCTTAAGAACTGGACAGAGCGGAGGAGATTCACCAACAAAATCTCAGCATGGCTTCCAAAACATATACGTCTGCATTCAGAATTGGCTGTTTGTTAGGCATTTGGCTTCAGAAGATGTTTTATGTCCTTGCCTTTCAGTGCAGGCCTGTCCGTCATTGATTTCCTGTTGCACCATGGAATACATTGGTAAGACAGAATTGATTGAGACAAGCAGATAAACATACTACAGGATAGGGCAGCATCTTCATTAGACTCAGATCCTATGTATTAATGTTTACCATAGTGCTAAACTTGTATTGAGAAGCAATGTTCTTTAAATGGCACAGCATTGTTGTGATCTGGAAGGAAGATGGGGCAACCATTACCCTAATTTCTTTAGTGAGAGATGTTGGAGTCTGCATTTCAAAGAATAGCTAAATGTGTGAGGGCCATTCTTTTGAGGAAGCTTTGTTTGCTAAATGAGAAGTACTGTAGTGATACAGCAGTCTGTGAAGTAGCACTCCGTTTTTAAAATGATAACAATTTTTTTTAAAAGAATCACAGAATATAACATGAATGAATCACCTATGGAGCATTTGTTAAAGGAGTATTAAAAGTGTATTGCATGAGATATTTGAAACCCAGCTGTTTCTGAGCAACTGAACTGTATAATAGAGAAGAAGAGTTATGTATTAATAATTAGCACAAATACTTTACAAGTTTATGAGATAAAATTTGAAAGGTGGTACATAGCAGGAGTGGTTATTTTGTTTCCAACTTGTGCCTGCTTTACAATTATTTGTCTATTAAAAATCTGTCCCACTATTTTCTGTATTCAAATTTGGTTAATTTCACCCTACACTATGCATTTCCCTTAAAATAAGCACAACATATTTCTGTATGTATTTTTCAAATACATCACGAAATCAAATAAATCACTGCATTTCAATCAACACATTAGTCAAGAAGTGTTTTAGTGTGTCACTTCAAAATCCAGACTGGGCATAGGAAAAAAAAGATATATTAGGTCTAACCCAAAACCTATCTAATCCAGTTGCTATAGGAAATCTGCCAGCAAGACATGAGTGCAACTACAGCCTTGCCTCATGGTGCATTACAACTGATAATATGGAATACAATCAATCCTCTTTATCCATGGATTCTGGACCCAGAGATTCAGCTATTAACAGGTTGAATATATATATCTGTAAGCAATTCCTGATTTTACCATTTTATATAAGGGACACCATTTTACTAAGCCATTGTATATACTAGGACTTGAGGTCTGGGTATCCACAAGAGGTCCTGCAGTCAAACTCAAGCGGATACCAAGCTCCACTACAGTGGCTCTGAAACTGGTATACTGCCTCTGGCACATACTAGAGATGGCATATAAGTTATTCATGGGCCCATCTCCAATGAATTAATCCAACACCTTTTGAAAGTTGTCAGACATCACCACGTAACTACCTTTAGTGGTAGTAGATTCTTTAGCTTTACTATATGTGGTATTATTTATCTGTCCTGAAACATCCAGTGGATGGCCACAGATTCTAGCATAATTTTATACAGTTCTAGTAAGTCTCTATTAAACAAGTTCTCTCTTGCCCATAGTTTACAGTGCTAATCTTCATAGATATTATTTGCTCTTATCATGATATGCACGACTTGCATGTGTTTCTATACATATATGCATTTTTGTACTTTATAAGAACCGACCTTTAAGCAAACTGTAACTAAGAACTGTTTTTGGCTGAAGTAAGTGAAAATCAAATGAGTGGGGGGGGGGGGAGGGGGGACCAAGTAGAAATCAAAGCATATGTCAAAATACACATCCTAGGTAAGATGAAGTGCAAGGAGTTGTTATTTGAGGAACACGTTTCTCAGACTAAGGAGCTGGCTTGTAAGCAAATATTTTATAGATCCTGCTGTCTCTCCATTGACCTGTGTAGTTAGCCAGCATAACTCAATCAATTATTGCTACCCAGAAGGCACACCTGATTCAAACAGCCCAAGCTACCCTCCCTGACTGACTGAAAAGACAAGAGCCTCGGTGATACATGAGTTGGGTGGTGAATATTTGACCCTTGAGATCCTTGTGTGAAACTTTGCATCATTAATATCGAGTCAGTGAATAGTTGTAGCAATTGTTCTTTAAAGCTATTGTGAGACCTATCTTCTCTTTTAGCTTCTTGGGTGTTTTTAGTTCTAAATGTTTCATTCACATAGATCACTTTTTCAAGTGTAATAATTAATTAATTAACACTAACACTGCTTGAAATGGTTCTGTTTGCACTAGTTAATTTGTTATCTGAATAATCTGTCCCATAATAGACCATGGGGTTTGAACAGCTTGTCATGGGAGTTGTTACCACTGACCTCACAGTTGCATTTTTTGCCTTGCACTTCCAAAATTGCTTTTAAAATACATTTTAGAAAAGCTATATTGTCACAATTGGAAGGTTTTCTGCAGGCAGACTACAAGCCTGTATACTTGCAGGCAGACTACAAGTATATTTGTTCTCTGGGAACTGAAGGAGTTGAATATGACTAGAACGGTCAACTTGGGAAAGACCGTTCTATATAGATGTTCAACTTATGGCCTGTTCCATTAAATTTAAGATTAATTTGCATCTCTCTTCCCTTTTTCATATCCCTTCCCATTTCCACCAACGTGTGCAACTGCCCACTGACCCTTCCAACCCTTGTTTGTTAAAGATCAATAAGGAGTGACGTTAAAGGTTATTGAACAATGGTGGGTTAATTTCAGCTAACGAACATTGATCCACAGCAGATATGACAATATATTTTTGGTTACAAAGATTTTATAATTGTTAATCAGAAATGTTTTGAATGCCTTCAGTGCACCATTTTTTCTGCAGAGCTGAAGCATTACATCATTTTTCCCTCTTAATAAGTATGCAGTAAAAAGATCTTTGTAGGCAGGGGCGGCTCGTCCATTACGCAAAGTAAGCGGTCGCAGAACACTTTTTTTTTGCCAGGGGCGCAGAGGCACCTCTGTAAATGCCCCTCGACCGCCACTTGAGGAGGGCCCCCTCAGCTCACAACAGGCCTAGCAGTCCGGGAGGAGCCTCAGCTTCCTTGCCTCACTGCCGGGTGATCCTCTTCCTGAAGGGGCCGGGCCCTTGAGCCTCGCCTAGCCCTTGACATATGCGAATTGTAGTTACTGGGATGTATAGTTCACCTGCAATCAAAGAGCCTTCTGAACTCCACCAATGATGGAATTGAACCAAATATGGCACACAGAACTCCCATAACGAACAGAAAATATATATCAATGATTGGTTGGGGGGGGGGGGCGTCAAAATACTGTTTGCTTATCATTGAAAATTACCTAGGGCCGCCTCTGTTTGTAGGGCATATGTTTTTCTGTTTTAACTCAATGGGATTTACCTTAAAAAATAGTCAGGAATGGTAAAATATGGATTTAGCTAGCTATATCTTTTGGCTCTCAGATTTAAGTTTACTAAACTGATCAACAGGTGTTGATCAGTTTAGTAATAAATACTCTTTTGTTCCTCAAGCATATGGTTATTGCTTTAAAATGGATAGAGAACAGCAGGATATAAATATCATAAATAAATAAAGATATCCAAGGTGGGTGAGAAATGTTTATAGCAATTAGAGTGCTTGTATGTAAAAATATTCACATTTGGTGTTCTTATAGCTTTTTAGAAAGCTATAACACTTGAAATACTTTTAAAGCCTTTGAAATGATCCTATGAAGATTCCTAGACAGGTATTCTCTCAAGTAAAAAAATAATTTAATGAATTTGATTTTTCTCCCCCCACTCCCATTTTTATGGGGATCCAGTGCTCTAGTCCCTGTGAAAGTTGAGGGCAAACTGCATTATATTATATTATTATTATTTGTGCAGTTCCTTTAAATTATTATTATTATTATTATTATTATTAATGCTGAAAGTCGATACCAGAGGCTCTTGAAGTGGCCAGCTTCTGGTCAAAGGAAATTTAGTAAAATGCCAAGTTTTTAACTTTGTGGTTTTCCTATACAGTATAACTGTATTCTCAATTGGCTTCTAATATGATAAATACTGGTATTACTGTTATTATATCATTGCATGGAATAGCATGAAACCCAGTTATGTCTGTTTGATGGACTGACATCTATAAGTAAGGCAAATTTCATTTTCCTTGTAGATGTGCCCCCCTCCCAAATTTGCTTTGTGCAATTGAAAGGAACATATCTCATGGAGCATAAGGGGTGTTCACAGGCTGGAGAGAAGAGAGGGCCATTTGTGTTAATGGAGGTCCTCTTGTGAAACTTTGGATTTAGCCCCAGTGTGAGTTTACTCAGACACAAGCTTCAACATGTTTCACGGGGTCTATTCCCCATTAAGTTGGGCTTGAGTTTTATGTTTTCCTCATGCTGTTTCTTACGCCTCTTGATGCAGCAGTGTCAGGATTTTCTCTTCTATCTCTCTCCTCATTTGAGTTTTGCACTTGTTAGTATTGTCTAGGAGCTAATTGCCTGTCATGGACGTCTTTGTTCCCCTGGGAACTATGACACCGGAAGAGGCAATTTATCTGTGTAGTGCAAAACATTTCTATGTCACACTTCAGTGTCATGAAGTAAAGAAGTGTTTCAGAGCTGACTGCATATCGAGGCTGTAAGATCGTACTAACTGTTGAACACATGAAACAATTATGAGGCAATGGAAATTATTTTTTCTCTCTGTTTCAGCAGTTTCTGGAGCATGCAGACTGTGGATATATAACTGCTACAGTCTGCCTTTTCTTCCCCTTCCCTAAAGAGACTTGGGGCAGAATAACCCTGTGAAATAAAGTTCAGCACCTAGGAAAGTCAAGCTCTACTTGTTCTCTTTCACAACAAAAAAAATCAGTTTGTTTCCAAGAAACAATTTGGATGCCTTGCGGGAAAAAATGTTGGCCAGTACTGTTATATCTAGCGACTAAAGTGTGTTGCAATAATAGATTGATGAAAAAGGCTGTTGAAAACCAAAATCACAAAAAGAGCTTAAAACAACCTTCTCCAAGCTGACAAATCTCCACCCCAACACACACACACACCCTGTCGCCTCCAGCATGAAGAGAACTATACTTTCCCATCTGTAGTCCTACACTAGTTTCGGCAAGTATTATGGAAAGTTAAACATGTTTAGTACTACAGTACTATTATTCTAAACAGCGATGAAGATTATAATTTTTTCAGCCTGCATTTTTTATACTGACAGCCTTATGATTTTTAAGCATATATTGGTGAAAATAGTTTTCAGTCTAAAGGCAATGCTATTTCTTATGTTGCTTTTTAATGAGCATATGCTCAACTAATGCGGATCTGGGAAACAATGATTTATGTGAAACAACACCTATAGTATAATAACTTTTGATGTAAGAACTATGCTCCTTTTGCAATAATAGATCAGTTGCTACTACTGTTAGTTTTTCATACCAGTTGTAGCATTTTTCATTATGCTATAACAATGGTTCTCAACCTGTGGGTCCCCAGATATGTTGACCTATAATTCCTAGAAATCCCAACCAGGATTTCTGAGTAGAAGGCCAAAACATCTGGGGACCCACAGGTTGAGAACCACTGGGCTATAAGGACTAAAATGCTTTAGAAGAGTTCTCAGAGATAAAAAAAAATAATGCCATGTTCTAGTTTAGATGGGATGCTTTTTCTAAATATGAAATTCAAGAAAAGCTGAAATCTAGTGTAGTGGATAATATATCAAGTAACTGAATTGTTTTTGCAGTGTTAACAATAATGAATTACTTGCTGTGGACTTTATAAAGTGTTACATAATAAATTAATTTTTAAAAGCAGCTTTCCAACCTTTAGTTTTTTGCTAACAGCTGTGAACATCTTTTTTACTAGCAAGTTGAATATAAATACAATAAAATACATTCTGACTAAGAAGGGCAAATAGTAAATAAACTGTCTTCAGTCGTTGGAGACGGGGGGAATCATCATTGCAGTGTCCAGGTGTGAGACAATGGCTATAATAATTAGTGCAAGTAGTTGAGTCCTTCAAAATGTTGCAATACAGAACATCCCTGCCACTGGTTGTAAACAAGTAACTTTTGATGCTCTTTTCCAATTGTTCATTCAACATGGCAGTATAGAAAATTAATTCATATCAAGTTTCAATATTGTGTGTCTAGCAGTTGTTCTCCAGGGTTACAGATGTGAGTCTCTCGTAGCTCTAATTGAAGATACTGACTATGAGACCATTGCATGCAGTGTTAAGTGCTGTTGATGATGTGGTGCTCTACGCAACAAATAGTCATCATTCAATAGCTGTTTAGCATGCTTAATCTTCATTAGACTCTCTCTCCACAACTACTCTCTACTTTAGGATTTTTCTTTTTTCCTTTAGTCTACTAATTCCTCCCTCAAGTGTGGAAGTTCTCATTTTGGCTACTAGATAATGCAGTTTCCTATTGATGTATGGGATGCTATACGATACAGAAACAATCCCAACACTATTTCCATGTTGAGGATTATGGCTTCTTGGGTCTTTAGAGGTCTCTTGGAGTTGTAGACCAAAAGTCAGTCAGTAGTCTTTATTTCGGTCAATAAATCTTCGGTTGAAGTCAAGTATAAATTACCATACTGTACTATTTAATTGTTTTTTAACTTTTGTATTGTGCATTTATAACTTGACTAAAATGTGTGTCCTCATGTGGAAAAGGCGGGATATAAATAACAATAATGATGATAATAATAGTAATAATAATAATAATAATAATAATAATAATAATAATAAGTGTTTTCCAACTCTAGGATCATAGCAAGCCGCTTTGAGTCCTCTTCGGGGGAGATAAAGCAAGGTATAAATAAATATAATAATAATAATAATAATAATAATAATAATAATAATAAGAAGAAGAAGAAGAAGAAGAAAGCCTATTATAAATTAACTCACCATATGCATGGAGAAAATAGGCATGTTTACTAGTTTATAAGATAAAAGAAGTAAATCTTTTAGCCAAGACTCCCAGTTTGTTTATATTATGTCCACAAATATGATCGGAGGAGAAGAATCCTGACATTAATATGGTTCACAAGAGATCTCTTATCAAATTAGATCACATAGGACAGCTGATAGGCTGGGCAGGGTGTAGAAAGAGAATGAAATAAATGAGTAAGAGAAGGAGATATGAGAAGAGAAATCAGACTGCTTTACAATTTCAATCAGCAGGGAGCTGCAATGCAGCCTCCAAGCTGAAAAATGAACTAACTATCTAGACCTGGTTACACTAAATAGAGATACATTTCATAATGATTATAATGGATGAGTGTTATGGATGTTTATAGATATAGCTATCCTTAATATTTACTTTGGAAGCTTTTGCATTCACAGATGCCTATTTAGAGATGTATAGTTCCTCAACAGATTAGATTGTATTTCTATGTATGATTGCATATATGAAGATTGGAAAAATAAATAGACACTCACCTAAGGGTCTGATTATTCTCTTATATAAAATCATGAGATTCCAATACTTAAGAATGCTGAGTGTTCATATTAACTCTGCATCTCTGGTTTTTGCCAGGATTACAAACTGAGCATCTAGGTGGCCTGCAGGAGAGAAAAGGATCCTTGACAGAATACAGATTAGCTGACAAATGGCAAAGGACCTCCATCTTTATCTATTTAGACTGAGAGATTGAGGCCCTTTGCGATTTGTCAGCTAATCTATATTCTCTCTAGGATCCCTTATATAGCAGGTAGCCTTTTCCATCAAGATAGACAAAGGATTTTCCTGTGTCCTTATTTTCTAGGCAACTATCCTACCTAAGCCAGGACCATTTCTTTCAAAGGTTCTTGAAGTCAGATTCCTTTTTGATGCTATCTCCCATTTGGTGACTGGTTATCCCGCTATTTCCATTCTTGTGACATGATTATTATAGATCCTTGGGTATTCAGGATTTCATTTGAAGTATACCATTGCTTTTAACTTGGCCCCACGGAATGAATTCTTTCAGTTCACAATGTCTACACCAATTCTGTTGAAAGAAATCCTTGACATCCTAGAGGACAGAGCAGTGGAAAATACTTCTCTGGGAGATATGTTTTTAATATTTTCCCCCTAAATTTTAACTGCATTTTTAATAGCATTGATATTTAATTCTGGTTTACTGTTTGTATATCTGTAGATTTTAAAATGTATTGAAATGTGTTTAGTGTAAGCAGCTTTGAGTCTCCTTTTGGAGAGAGAAAATGGGGTATAAATAAACATAAACATAATAATTCTTCAAAGCTCCATGCACATCTGTCACTTTTGCTTTTGGTGGATGGAACTGTACAAATATTGCCTGAATTTCACTTTAGCATGAAATAACTCTGTATGACAGTCATGAAGGATGAATTCCAGACTGCTTGGAGAGCATATCTAGGCAACTTTGCAATACAAGGCACCTGGTCAAGATCACACCAGACAAAACCTTTCAGCATGCCCAGAATGCCATAGGCAATAAAAGCTTGACAGCTTTTATTTGAGCAGTTTTTCTTGTTCCAGGTGACTCTGATTACTTCTGAGAATTTGATGGTGGCATCAACAACATCAACAAGAAGTGTGAAGTGAAAACATTATTATACCTCAGAATAAATATCTGTGATTGGTGCATCTATCACATCATAATCTCTTGTGTGTGTGTGTGTGTCCCATAGGGTTGTCTAGTATATTGACAGACCAGTTCAGGCACATCCAGTCCCTAGAAGATCATATCTTTGGTTGTGCTTAGCTAACTTTTCTGCCCGTGATACTACCACAGCACTCGCAATACCCTGTTGTTAAGTCAAATGTTGTCCTTCCTATATTGGGGTATTTCTTAGCATAGCATTCTTGCAGATAGAATTACTGTTGATGATCTGTTCTAACACCTTTCCTGATCTCGATGTCAAGACAATTAGCTAACTTGTTGCATAGATCCTTCTTTCACTTCCTTATAAAGGTGGAGACAACTCTGAGCCTCCAATCTGGTAATACCTCTCCTGTTCTCCAAGAGCTCTCAATGATCATTGATAGAGCCTCTGAGATCACTATCACTACTCATGATTTACAATAAGCTTTTTCTAAATGATAATAAGAATCAGAGCCAGTCTGTTACTGTAATAGAATGTTAGTTTGGTTTGGTATCAAGAATACTGTGTAAAAACTGAGCTCAGAGCTAGCAGAGGCTGCTGGTAACGCTGAGAATGGATGTTTATCTCACTGGCATCCTGACTTCCTGAAGAACATAGAAGTCCTATTATTTCTTTAGTTTCCTACCGTTGTATGAAAAAGAAATCTACTCAAGAAGAAAGTGTTTAGTTTGTTCCTGTGAACACCTGTTAACTGTTTTCTGACTTCGTTATTCTTAGTGAATGAACTGTTATAAATTTTACTTTAAAAAGCACAACTGACTCAAGATTATTTCTGTTCATCAGGACTTGAGTTCAAGGCCACACTGCATAAGAAGAGGCTAGTGTATCTTTAGAACAGTGCTTCTCAACCTGTGGGTCCCCAGATGTTTTGTCCTTCAACTCCCAGACATCCTAACAGTGGCTGGGATTTCTGGGAGTTGTAGGCCAACATTGTTGAAGCACTAACATTTATTTCACAATCGGATTTGCAGGTTTCTTTAATCTTTTTGGTTGCAGTTCACCTAGCCCTGTAGATTTGAATTAATTTAGGGTAGGTAGAAATTCATGTACTATATCTTTTTCTATTCTGGCCTGCGGTCTCTTTACAATATCACTTTTCCTATTTTTACCAAAAGAACACTGCTTTCTTTTTGAGAGAAATGAAAACAAAATGAGCAATTATTGAGCAGTTCTGCTTTTTGAGTGCCCCCTATTTACATTTCAGCATACAATGATCCTACCATTTTGCTGTTCTTCTTGATCCAAACCAAATCCACAAATGCTTTTTAATTTTTAAAACATTTTACCAAGTTAGAGTGTATCCTGAATTGCTCCATATAACTACTAGATATTCATTTGCATACTTTTTATGTTTCTTTGTCCCTTCATTTCTTGTTCCAATCTTTGTACATTTAAGTACATCCAAAAGTTATTTCTTCATCCATCATGTTTTCTGTAGACACTCTCCACTTTTGTTTCTCACTGGAATTTTTTGCAACTATGTCTTCAGTATCTTGCCTTTGAGAAACTTTTGTCCAGCTTCCTTCCCATTGAGCATTTCCAATCATGGGATCTCACCTAGTATTTTCTTAAGCTTCTGGAATTGTGTTCCCGGAAAATCCAGGGTTGATGTCTGACTACATTTGGTTTCCTCTATTTTTCTGTGTAACAAATTTTGAGAAGTATATCTGGGGTTGGTGGCAGGTGACAGTTTTCATGTCCTGCATGCAGCTGCTCTGCAATGGATGGTGAAGATAGGGGACAATGGCAGTGGGCTGCATGCTCTGGTGTTCTGTTTAGCAGACGTGCTTCCAAACTTTGCTAGGTCTTACTTTTGGGGAAGACCTTATATTTAGCAATTCAGCAAAACTTCTGCTAGATTATATTTTCAGGGAATGTCTTATTTTCAGGGAAACAGGGAATCAGTAATCTTCAAAGTCCATCCTTCATTTTCCAGTCGTAATCCATTGCTTTGCCTATCAATAAAAATAAATAAATCTATGCATACACCCACAACTGAATGAAACAGAACATTGTTCAGCCTGTGAATAGCCATGAAGGACATAACCTACCGCTATTGTTTTGGTCTATTGCATGCAACATGCTTATAGCAGGGATAGGGAAAAACAGGTTCTGAATATCCCAAAATTGCTATGGCCTCATCCCTTCATACTGCCTTTAGGTCATTTCTCACAGTTTTTGCTTACTAGCAGTTAACATCAAGACAGAATATCCCAAGAGAGGGGTTCTGGGAAAGGAAGCAGTGGAGAATAAATGATTAGATCTTAAAGGACTCCAAAATTAAAGAAAAAAATTAATTGGGAATACAACATTATTTAAAAGCGAACTTAAAGAATGATATGGATGAAAGGATGGTTTGGGATGCAGGAAAAGCAGTACTAAGAGGCTTACTAATTCAGAAAAACACTATTTGGTTTAAAGGGAAAACAAAATACAGTTAGAGATTCTAACCAAAATTAGAGTTAAAGAAAAAGAATTAAAGAATAATAAATCAGGGAAAAGTAAAGTACAAGAGCTGATTAATTTACAACAACAATATGAATTGCTAATTACAAATGAGGTGGAAAGGAAAATAATATATAAAAGACACAATTCTTTTGAAAATGCAGATATATTAGGGGAATTGTTAGTGTGGCAACTGAGGGATCCCAAGAGGCAACAATTAATTGTTAGAATAAAGAGGAAATGATCACTGATATGTGATTCATTCATAAGATATTTGAAGATTATTATAGGAACTTATATATAAACACTCAGAGAGATATAAGAAAGATGGACCAATATCTGGACGAATTAAATTTGATAAGACTATCAGAGGAATTATGCCAGAGGAGCTAGGTAAAGCAGTTGACAAGGCTAAAACAAATAAAACCCTGGACCCAGACAGGTTCACTTCCTTGTACTATAAGACATATAAACAAGAACTGAATTGAATTCTTCTCTCAATAGTGAACCAAGTACTTCAAAAAGGAGCGATTTGTAGGTGAAAACTATAATAGTGCTCATTCCCAAGCAAGATAGAGATATGGAACAAATTAAGAACTTTAGATCAAATTCCTTACTTAACTATGATTATAAACTATTTGCAGAAATTTTAGCAAATAGATTAAAATTATTTCCTACCTAAGATATTACATGAAGACCAAGCAGGCATCCTTCCAAACAGGTTTTACCTGTCCAAACAGGTCGTTAATATATTAGAGGTTTCTGAACAAGATCCTATCTGAGAAGTGGTGCTTTTATTTCTAGATGCAGAGAAAGCCTATGAAAACATGCATAGGGAGTTTATAGAAAACGTATTGCGTCGTTTTGGGGTGAGTCAGCAATTTAAAAGAATGGTCAGTGCTATTTACTCCAAAAAAGGCTACATTAAGGATAAATGGGAAAAATTCAAATTATATTGAAATGCAAAAAGGAACAAGACAAGGGTGCCCTTTGTCACCTTTTTTTCCTTTTTATATGGATGTTAGAAATATTAAATGTTAGAAATATTATATGTGTGTGTATAAATGTAATACAAGAACATGCTGCTGCTTTCCTCAGCACCCACCGAAGGATGCCATATACCTAAAGAGTGGAAGCTGAGGAATTTTATTTCTAGTCATCAGGGTCAATCTAGTTACCAATTAGTTATATCAGATATCTCAAATGGCTCTATTTTCCAGAATTTGTTTTTGGCAGTAACATCTTTCAAAAATATTGCTATTGTTCACACATAGGTATCAGAGTTAGTTTTCAGTTTTGTCCACCACATATTTGGATGGCTACATCTGTGTGTGAGAGAGTTGGGAAAAGTGGAAGTGGTGTCTTGGTATGTTTATACCTAATTTATGCTTGCTTATACATTAGTGTAATTGCATGAACAGGAACTAAAAAAGGCCAAGGTATTGGTCGTGATACTGATTGAGTTTGGGTTCTGCCTCTTCTAGATGAGCAGTCAAATGCCATGGGACTTGAAACGCAGCATTTCATTTTGCAAAATGGTTTTTTAATTATAAAGTCTATTTTTCTTCATTTTGTTTTTTTTAAAAAAAATTACAAACTGTTATAGAATGCTAAGAGTTATAAGATTTAACATGAAAATAATTGTGTACCATTCAGTAATACATGCACACTGTGAAATCCAAGCTGAATGGTATAAAATAAATTTAAAAAGTACAGGGAAGAGAAGAACCATCAGCAATTTGTAATGGAATCAGAGCAGATAAGCCTGAGGTACTGATTTTTCACATAAGACTAGAGCTGTGTTCCATGAACATAGGCGTCCACATTTCAAGCACATAAATATTTATAACAAAGGAAATGCACAGCATTGTAAATAGGAATTATTAGATGCACCCAGCACAGTTGTTCCTCATGCAGACAGAAGTTTGGCAGCAGAAGAGTTTCCATACAATGGCTGCAAGAAGGGTGGCTATAACATTTGCTGGTCACACAGCAATGGATTTCCTGGCCACCTCTGTAATGTGTGTTTCCCCAAATTACCCAAACCAAGACCCACAGAACACTTAGCACTTACTTATTACTCTATCTAGTGGCAAACTTCATTTACCACTGAAAAAAAGCATTCTCCAAGTTGGAAGAATCTCTCTTTCTAAAGAAAGGACTGGAACTGTAGTATACTTGGAAAAATCATTACTCGTGTATTTGTACTAGAATTATAATACTTCTTTCTGTATTCAGCTACAAGGGCTTCACACTTTTAAGCACTATTTTGGCTGTAAATAATTATCAGCCTTCAATAAGTCTAGAAGTATTCCCTTATTTTAATTTTTAAAACATTGGAAGGTGTTCAGTTGTGTGTTTAGTGGTGTTTAAACATATTCTGCCTTTGTGCAGACCCAATGTGTTCTGTTAGCATGGTTCCAAACATAATGTCATTTCCAAAGGTGTACACATGTTCCAGTTATGACAATGATATTCGATTTTAATTGTCATGCCTCTAACCTGAAAAATCCTATAGTTGGTTGTTTGTTGAGATACTTAGACATCACTGCTAATGAAGGTTGTTGCCCTCCTCCCTGACCTGCGGAGTCTCTTGGACAGAGAATCCTAAGCATTTTACTAAAGGACAAATTCCAAGATTATGTATGATGGAGTCACAATAATAAAAGTGGTATCTCACTAACAGTGATGTGCAGTGCAGATAACACTTGAGAGATTTGTCTTGTGACCACTGCTTGTTCAAAGTATTGAAATGGTACAGTAATCCTATATACCAGCTTCTGGTTTCAGTCCAGATGTAGACAGGGCTTGTTACACACAAGAAGCAGCTAGGTTCAGGGTACCATTATCACAAGATTTGCAGAAAGCATTTTTAGAGGAAGCCGTTTAAGTTGGAAGATGGGTTGGTATAGTAGAATTTAATTATGTATTTCAAATCTTCATCTACACAAGTGTGAAGCAGACAAACAAATTAAAGGAAAAAAATTCCAGCAGATGTAAATATTATCTCCTCTACAGCCATTAATCTTTATAAAAATGTCAATATCTATATAAATAAAAATGTAATGTTCGTTTGTGGTATTAACATAATTCAAAATCCACTGGACAAATTGCCACCAAATTTGGCCACAAGTCACCCACTAACACAAGGAGTGACCATCACTCAAAAAATTGATATTGTCATTTGGGAGTTGTAGTTGCTGGGATGTATAGTCCACCTACAATCAAAGAGCATTCTGAACTCCACCAATGATGGAACTGAACCAAACAAGGCACACAGGACTCACATGACCAACAGAAAACACTAGAAGGGTTTGGTGGGCATTGACCTTGAGTCTGGGAGTTGTAGTTCACCTACATCCAGAGAACACTGTGGACTCAAATAATGATGGAACTGGACCAAACTTGACACGAATATTCTATATGCCCAAATATGAACATGATGGATTTGGGGTAAATAGACCTTGACATTTGGGAGTTGTAGTTACTGGGATTTAAAGTTTACCTACAATCAAAGAGCATTCTGAACCCCACCAATGACAGAATTGGGGCAAACTTCCCACACAGAACCCCCCATGACCAACAGAAAATAAGGCCATTCGGTCCAACTCCCTTCACCAGTGCAAGAAAACGTAATCAAAGCCCTCCTGACAAAGAGCCATCCAGCCATAGATATAGATAGATATATATGATTAACACACACAGAAAGAAATTACACATATTAGAAACCAACACTTTCTTGTTGCTTTATTTTCCAGATCACCAGATTGGGTCACAGCAATGTGTGTCAGGGGACGGCTAGTAATTGTATAAACTTGTTACTAAAATAAACAAAAATGACATTGATACTATCACATAATAATAGTATAAAATGTATCAATGTGGAAAGAAGTGATCCAAAATTAGAAGTAGATTTGGCTTACTATGGACCATATTCAGGCCCAGCAGCTGTATTTGAACATTATACATGTAACTGAATGATGATTCAGATTAGTTAGTTATATCAGTTGATTTCTTCTTTCCAATTCCTGCCTCTTCCCTGGCATATTCAGATGCAACCAAGGTGAAAAATTCACTCCTAGCATGTAGATAGTGACATTTGATTTCTTGATTAGATCAGTCTTGCTTGATGCACTGGCACTGATGTGTGTTTGGTCAGAAATGTTTCAGTCGACATGTCTACCAGATGGGGCCAGTAACAAGGCGGAAAAACACTGAACCACCACAGACGTTTGGTGCTTGGAATAATAAAAAGACTATAAAATTAGATTAGTTGAGACTAATTTGGAATTGGTATATTCCCAATGCACCCTTGAAACTCTTGGGCAGATAAAGCCTTGAGATTTAGTACTGTCAGGACGGAGGACTACAACTTCCAGTAAAAGGGGGAAGCAGCATTCTGGGAGGTCACTGGGGGCAGCCTGGTGACCTCCAATGATTTACAGGCCTTTAGCTTAATGAAATTGTTTCAGTGACATGACGGTAAAAGCTCATAATGGATTGGATGCCCTAATGTAATGAAATTATTCTCTTCTGCCTGGGGGGGGGGGGGGGAGAGAAAGCGCAATTAATATTTACTGAGACCTGACAGGCTTCAGTGTGCTGGAGTATATGCAGCTCTTTCAGACCGTCAGTAAGGAGAGACAGAGCAGCGTGGCTGGCTACAAGCAGGCATCCTCCTGGTGACAAGCAAAGACTGCAAGGGGGTGGAGGGACACCTTAGTGACAGGAAAGCTGAGAACATGGTGCTCCAAGGCAGCGTGGTTACCAGGCAAACCTTCATACTTTCCCTTCCTTCCGTAGGCAACTGGACAACAATCAGATCAGCTGCATTGAAGATGGAGCCTTCCGAGCCCTACGTGACTTGGAGATACTGTGAGTTGACTTCCTGATTTTGTGTGTGTGTGCATGTGCGCGCGTGTGTACATATATGTACATGTTTAAATGCCCTGCAGTGTTTTTATTATGTATGCTCATTTCTGGGTATTTTTCTTTTCCTTTATTTTCTTTCGATTGAAGTGTATCACCAGCCAAGATACATTTTTCACTTACTGATTTGAGGTTATTGCTAATTGAACTATGAAAGAAGGCTGTGGTTCTTACAGTCTTGTGGAAACAGATGAAAGCAACACTATTTATTTTTGTACTGAACAGATGCAGTTTAATGGGTTCTAAAGGACTGGGTATCCTATATATAAACAGCTAGAACCTGTGTTTTTTATAGAGTAAAGGATAGCTGACAAGTTCATCTGGCACAGTATGTGGAAATAGTTTGCAATTGATCTAAGTGAAGAGGATAATTGTTAATACAGAAAAGGATTTGGTGGTGATGGCTTAGCAGAATGGCAGTTGGGAAAGTACTAAGATATAGAATATTAGCACCATGAACTTAATACTTCTCATTTTAAAGCTTTTGTTTAAGTAGCTATGCTCAAATTATTTGTTGTGGAGTAGCTCATGGTAGTCCTTTAAATTCTAAATATGGGCTACTTTACTGATACCTAATCCAGGTTTTAAGAGAATTTCTTTTGATAAAGGTTACTGTCTGCTCTAATCAGATAGTGTCTGTGCTTTGTGTAGAACAGCTGGTTTAAGCTGCATATGCCAATATTATCTCTTTGTACATGCTACTGGTTTTTCCTTAACTCCTCATCTACCCATCCCAAATATCTGAAGTTATTGCTAAGTTAACAAAGTATAATATTGAAAGAAAACTATGAGAAAGTCTGTCTTCATCTGGAGTGCTTACTTTGGACCTGAAGCCAATCATGTTCTGAAACAATGCAAGTTTGTTGGGAATATCAAAGAATAGTCTCAAAAACGTTCTGTCTCTTGAGGCATAGCTTACTTAAATGCTAAAGATGGTAAAAGTGGGTAGGCCTCTTGAAGCTTACACATAGAAGGCCATTTCTGGTTCCTTCTAGGCCCACATGGTAAAATTTGGCATAGTTTATTTGTAAGGTGGCCATTTATTCCATACCAGTATATAAGGTTCACATCTAAGGATACTGAGGTCAAATATATATGGATAAGTTATGACTGCTTTTATGATATATTTGCAGGAGGTTGGACTGGAATGCTCTTGTGATCTCTTCCAACCCTAGGATTCTGTTGTTCTAATTAAAATAGGAATGTTTTTTGTACTGAAATGATGTTCTTCTTGGAAGGTGCTGTTTTTTCTTTATATTATCATTGATTGTTCCCTATATATTGACCCATAGAGTGGGAAGAGTCAACAAGGATATCCTTCTGAAATTATTGTTTCATCCTCCCCCCCCCCCCCCCCCCCAAGTGGCACGGTCAAGAATCTTTGTATCTAATCTTAATATGGTTGTTGCGTTCAGAAGTAGATACTAACTCATGTGTTTTATTATTTTGAGATAAAAAGAGTGGAATTTTAAAAATGATATTTTGTAGTCTGGCTACTACTATTTAAGGTGATTTGAAAAAAAAATGTTTTCGTTTAGTGCATTTAATGTAAATTACTGTCCACTTCTGGTGACATCTTGAAGTCTCTGAATGTCTATCATGCTTTGCTATAAATGAACATTTAATTTCTTAGCGCTTGGAAACCTACTGTGCACTTGCCACATATACTTTAAAATTTCTGTTTCTGATTAATATAAAAAATTATACCCAGTTTAATGTCACAAAAATTAAACTTCAAGAAATTTTGAAATTAGGTTAAAAATTTCTAGGGAAATATCACACGTTAAAGCTCAAAATATGCAGAAAAACCCAGCATTTATGAACGATGAAATTCGAAGACTTGCGGGGTGTGCAAATTAGAATATTCCATAAACAGTTTATATGCATTTCTAATTAATATCCATTAAATTAAAATCTTCCAATTAAATTTCTCAGAAAAGAACATTTGAAATCATAAGAATCTTAAACTAAATTATGGACACAAGTCCATAATTTATGGACTTGTGTTATGACCACCTTCATTCATAAGTTAAATACCAATGACATTTGTATTTTTTAAAGGATACCTAGCCACTTGGTGTTTATACATACAAAGTCTTCTTTACAGACTGTCATTGCCAGAAAACTGTGCTATTATTTCGTGCAACTAGATATAAAACGTTTAAAAATTTGCATAAAATGTATCATTCTGATAATTTAACAGCATGTGATTTAAATCAATCCTCGGTAGTTCAAATTATATGCAAAATATTTTGTTTAAACTCAGTATTCATGAAATCAGAGGAAATTTTCTTTTTTCAGCTTTTTACAATTAAGGGCAAATTAACTCACCTATCGATTAAATTAAAGCACAAAATCTGCATCATAGTTGGCAAATACCCCAATTCATAAATGTGTTGAGATTCTACGCAAGGAGCTCACTTTTTAAATCATGTTGGCCATTGGCTATTGACAAACATGGTAGGATCAAGAAAACATTACTGAAATTAGCTGACTTTATGATATTTATATAAATAGTGTATCAGATTTCTTTATGTCACTGATGAATATCGCTCTCTTTTTAAATAGCCTTCCTTCACCTTATGTAGTGATAGTGTTGTTATTGTACTTTCCTTCCTGTTATAGGTAATATAAATTTATACATGAATTTTAATTCAATAGCACTGCAATGATAATCAGAAGAAGTTTAAAGATATTCCTCTGAAGAACAAACTGGTTACCTAAAAGAAGCTTGATTAAAGGTTTTTGTTTGCTTTACATCAAATATTTCCTAAATATAATTATTACTTTTTGCCTGGAACATCAGTTGTATCAATGGGATTTACATAAGTGTTGATTTACCTTTCAAGACCTAATTCAGAATATGTACTTGAGATTATCAGTTTGATTTAGCTCAATGGCTAGAGTGAAACGGAAAAACAGGAACACTTGAGAAATCAGTGTGTTTAGCACTCAGGGAGAAGGTTGCAAAAGCAGCAAAGTACTTGCAATTAAATCTTTCAGATTTTAAAGTTAAATGCTTAGGATTCAAAGACTTAGGGTTCTTGCACATGGCCAAACCACTTACATGTTTATATGGAAGGACACTTCTTGTTTTCAGTATCATCGCTCATGTGTCTTTGTGTACTGCTGTAGAAGATTGTTGCATGCTACTATGAAGAAGGGCCCCCCAAGAAAATACTAGGAAGTTGATGCTGGAAAGGAAGAGCCTGTAACATTCATATCACATCATACTTGGAGTCCAGTTAAATCCATTTTCAATAGTGTGCATGAATCTGTACACGCATATCTTGCAGTATATTTTTTGTTTATTGTCACCTCCCACTTTGAAATATTTAATATTTTGTACAGATCAGCATTTAGGAGTCCATTTCTTTTACTGGTTATATTTGGTGTGTTAGCGGAAAATAGTTTAGGTGAAAACGGGTGATACTCCATGGACACTGTCTTTAGGAGATTTGAACCTGAGATAACTATAATAAGGAGTGGAGATTTGGTTGTCTATATACTCATGGATATGTAGAAACAAATACAAAGAAATAAAAACAAGAATCACACCCAATCAATAATTACATTTGCAAAAAAAAAAGCCCAAAAAAACTCTCCAACCAATATTTTGTACTCATATGGCTATATGTCCTATATTAATAGTCAATAAATAGTTACCATTATTCTTACATGTAGTTAGCTTGTGGACAGCGTTCCCTCTTCTAAACTTCTTCCATCGGCCATTCCTTGCAATAGTGAAAATGTTCAGCGCACATCATGTTACAGGTTAGAATTGATGTTCTTATCAATGCCTTGCCTCATTATTTGGGTGGCGATTTCTATGTTTGAAACTATTGTTTCATTGTAAGTGTGAAATTTCTGTACATTTATTGGACTGTACACCTGGTGGGTGATTGTCTGTTTTATTGTTTTATTGTTTTATTTTATTATGATAATGATAAATGAATGACTAAAAGAATAGTAATAATTTCAATTTTTGGTATTTGGCCAGTAAGATTTTTCCTCATTTTTTTTTGTTCTGGAAAAACAAATAATGCAATGGTGAGCAACTGTCTTAGGCTCAAAACACTTCTCTTTTTACCTTTGGTAAAATCCCAACTTTCTAGATATTAATGTTGTGCATCACAATGCCATTGCTTTTGTGGAAACATGTTGTACCATGTACAAAGCCCAATTCATACTTCTAATTCTCCACATTAATATGGTTTACGCGTATGAACTGTTCTCTACTCTCAAATTAAATGAAGTCACGGAGTGCTTCTCTTTTCGAGTTTCTACTCTCATTTTGTGATTTTTTTTCTTGTACTAAACACAAACTAGTTCTAGAAGAAAAAAATATCAAACCTGTCAAATTACTATTGCCGGTGTAAATTGAACCGTTACATTAATTTGCCTGCTGATATATTTCTAATTTCTATGAAAGAACTTTAGACAGCACGACATCAATTATTTTATCAGCTCGCTGTTTTGTTTATTATACATTATTATTATTATTATTAATTATTATTATTATTATTATTTATGGCTAATTAGATTTGAGGTATAAAATCACGAGTTAATTCTAAGTAAATGTGATGTTGCTGCTTATTGAAAATCTGCAAATGGACAAGGAATATGATTTATTTTCCTGTTTTGCCACAAATATAATCAGTTTAGACAATTAAGATTAAATTTGCATGGTGTGAACTGTATTCATAACTATCATGATGTAAGTGGAATATTCAATGAAGAATTTACATTTTCCGTAAAGTATATGTTCAACTTTCTCTGTAGTAATGCAGGGTATTTTTAATATGGAAAATTATTTTTCATAAAATTGCAATTTTTTGCTGAAAAAATATATTTTTAGCCCATAATAGGGTTCCACTGCAATTGAATGTTGACAATATAAAGAAAACTGAAAAGCGTTTTGATACTCTTTTTACAATTTAGTCAACTAGTTGCTTGATTTTGATTAATCTAAAGTCAGTTATAATAAGATGAGTAGAGAAAAATCAGAGTTTCACAGTCACCTTTTTTGTAACTTGGAAGCAGATCAAAATATACCTTCGTGTTTGATAAGCTATTTTGGGCCCATGGGTGGGAAGCATCTAGCTCTGCCTTTCTTAGCCTCACTTGTAATCTGGAGGGACTCCAGCTGAAAGCACTATCAGAACATCCACTAATTTCTTTTATCAGTCCCTGTCCCATTGTAGATTACTGTAGTAAAGGAGCAGTCTACTGGAAAAGCATGGCACTGGCAGTTTCAATTTCCTTTTTTGGAATCAGATTAAACATATGAGAAGGCACAGTAAAGTCTTTTAAACTCCTACTCTTCAGGACATCATTTCAGGAGAAAACAGCCTGCTAATGTGCTTTGAATAAACACAGAAACCTGATTCAAGAGACAGTCCACTTCACTGCTTCCATCCCCTAGGCAAAACCAGAAAGATATTGTCTTGGAACTAGAAAGAAATGGAGTCTAGCAACATTTCGTAGATGCAGTTTTCTCGCAGCATATGGAGGTGCTTGAGAACATCTCCTGACTATTACATATGGTAGAAATAAGAGAGCAAAAAACCAATAAATAGCAGCCAGATGGCATCAAGGTGACAGGTTTTATAGTATCTAGTAGCAGAGAATGAACAAGACATCAGAAGCTGGCTTTAGCAGGCTACATTTATTTCCCAGAAAAATCCCTGATGGCTGTAAAGCAGTTGCTTCAGGGAACAGTTTAGGATTTCTGTGTAAGTATCTTGATTAGTGCTTGTTAATGCTGTAATACACTGTGTCCTGTTTCAAATTATGTTGGACTAAATCCAATCTTACTCCTGTCTACAGCAGACCCATAGAAATGAATGGAGCATCCTGGTCACAACTCATTTATGTTGCACTGATTAGTGATGTTGAATTGATAAACAGTTTTAATAAAAACAAGAACCACAACACAAGATGACAGCCTCTAGTAAAATGCAATTTAGATTTTTTGTATGGAACTTTTTCTTCAGTGCTACAAATAACATGCATTTGTTCCTTTGCCTGTATTTTAAAAATATGTGTACATTTTCATTCTCAGGTGCCTTTCAAAGGCTCTATATAACTATGGCATGTTAAGGACATTATCTGTATTTTGCAGGACATTTTCTCAATTGCATTGTTATTTATATCACAAAAATAGCTTATATCAAATTGGACTTGAGTGTTTTTCCTAGTATGACAGCTTTATCCTCTTTGGTGCTTATGATGAGTGAAGGATCATACATGGAACGAAACTCGTCTATTTTAATGAACGGGGCACAAAAGCTACATAATATCCCCTAATTCCAGAGTGTAAAAACACATAGTTTAAATTTAATTAATGCGAATTGCTTCTTAAATCTCTATTGTTATAGAGGGTCCTCCATCATCAGGTAGTTGGTGTGCTGATGTCAGCTTACTGAATAGTAATATATAGTGAATCTTCTAAAACTTTTTCCACTTGCAACACCCTACATGGTTTGGGTTACCTACGGGATCGCCTTCTCCCGTACAATCCACACCGCACACTTAGGTCCTCTGGGGGGTGGCTGCTCCAGCCTACCAGTAAACCAGTACTCGACTGGAGACCGTTATCCAGAAGACCTTTTCATCAGTCGCCCCAAAACTGTGGAATGACCTGCTGGAAGAGCTCCAACAGCTAAATGAACTGTCAGAATTTTAAAACAATCTAAAGACCTATCTCTTCCCGTAGGCCTATTCAGCCAATTTTAAGCATGAATTTTAATCTCTGTCTTGTGTATTAATATGTGTTGTTTATAGAACTATGTTTTAATATGTGTGTTTATAGAATGTTTGCATGGTTTGACTGTGCTGAAACTTGCCTCGACCCATGAGGAGAGGCGGGTAAGAAATCAAATAATAATAATAATAATAATAATAATAATAATAATAATTATTATTATTATTATTATTATTTCCACCTGAGAAATGTTTACATAATCCCATATATATAGATATATAAAATAAGTATAAAAATCAAACATTTATGAAAATAAATCAGTATTTGCAAGACTTGCTAAACAGACTGGTTTTCCTTTTTGTGGAAAATTCTGCAGAGTCCACTATAAACACTGCATGTTGTTGCTAACAAATTGTGTAAATGTGTGGTGTTCAAAAACCTTTTACTATTTCCAAATTTTTCGTGACCCCAACATTAAGCTAAGGGGCACCCATTTGTGATCGGGACCCATAGTTTAAGAGGCAGGGATGTAAAGTAACATTCCCTACTTGTGAATAAAGGGCATATAGAAGGATCCCCACCACACAAACACACACACACCTTACTGAGTTGTAACAGCTCTGTCAAACAATGGCCCTTCTTGTAATGACCATATATTTCCAGTTTTCTATATAGATGGTTCTTAGCCTTATACAAAGAATATCCTGCAGTGGCAGTTATCTGAGGTGTGATATCCAAATTTCATGTTGAAGTTCATTCTCTGATTGACAGCAAATATTAACCTTCCTTACAACTAGGGAAATGAGGTATCTCCTATATGAGAAAATTGATCTCTCTTGCAATCTGAAATGGTCTAAATGAAATTTGTTATGGAAAAGGGTGGCTTTGAAAATGTTTTTATAAGTGTGGGTGTGTTGCTAGAAAAGACAAAGGCTCATTGTTTGGGTAACCCAAATAAATTTATTTTGTAGTATAATTGACCTCTAGACACTGTATTTTGTTTCTTTGAGAACATTTTAAAACTCTCTTTAATTATGGAGTCCACACATATGACTAAGTCCAAACAATATTGGACATTTAGATTATTGTACAAATGGGTATGAAAATTGTCTCCAGTGTATGTAATAAATTTGGCCCTAGGTGTCCTTTAGAGTAATCTCATGCCCAAGACACTGACCACTGTTTGAAATCTGAATGTGTGTGTGCGTACATAATTTATCTCAGACACAAGTTTCATATTGGGTCATTCTTTGAAAAGAGCATACTCGTATATTATATATATTTGAATGTATTCAAGAGTAAATTACTTGCAAAGCAATATTCATACTTAGAATTTGTTCTTCATATACAACTTGTGAAACAACTTTTGAAAGATGGTAAACCTTAAAAAACTAATAAAAGTAGATTATTAGTACCAAGCAAACATAAGTATTTGCAGTAGTGGCACTCTTCTTGGATAATTTCTATTTATAGATAGGTATTTGTGATTAAATGTGTGTGTGAGAGAGGGGGGGGGGGACAAAAGAGTATATATAAATAATTTAAATAGCTTAATTCCTTTCATTATGGCCATGGTAGAAATCCAGAGACTATTATTATATTCTGCTCTATTATTATATTCTGCTCTAGAAGAGTAGTCTTTTGATGTTTGGAAATTATATTTGTATTATCTTGTGGTAGATGCAAGAGTAAGTAGACCTAAGTCTACAAAAGCTTATCTTATGTTAGTCTCAAAGGTGTTACAAGATTCCTTTGCATACTGATATTCCAGACTAACATGTTTGTAAATCTTTGTATTAAGTATATATATTTCCATTTTAATTGGACATAAAAAGTTTTGCCCAGTTGTTTTACCTAAAATCAGAAATAATTTGGATCTAATTAAATATGGTATAAAGCCTAAATTCCATATAATGTAAGTTGAATTGAAGAATCATAGATTTCTGCTTTCATAGTGGAGATTATCTTGCCATGGCTTGGAGTCCCAGCTGGGACCATTTCTGTATTCTAGTCTTCTGAGACCTGCATGGTGCCATTCACCAGACCTGTCACTCATACTTTTGGTGAAGTACTTGGGCTAATCAGTTTCAGATTTGCATTTCGCCATGCAGTAGTCCATGAACTGCCGCAATGCGGTCCTTATGACACCATCTTTGAAGACCACTCAGCTTCTGCCAAAACAAAATGAGGTTGCTGTCTTACTGGGCGGGGTTAGTTGAGGGGAGCCTATTTTATCTCTTCACCAACTGCAGAGCCTGCCTATTTTGCGCCTGAGCATAATCCAGGTGGGTCTGTGTTATCTTAGTGTCATCTTCTCCAATGGCATTTAAAACGCAGGTGAGACACTTATCTCAACTATTTTAGATTGGAACTTCTGGGACAGACTTTCTTTAGCGGGTTATATCTTATTATATATGAATAAAAATATTAGAACTAAAAAGAAATGTTTTCACCAAATTCTAATTGGTGAAGATAAATATGATATAGTTTATTTTAATTTTTTGCTTTTAGAATTGTAATACATAGAAAATAGTGTTTTCAAATTCATTTTATTTGTAAATATTTTTTCTCATCTTTCGTTTGTGGGCGTGAGACAAGTGGATCACAGTAAGTACTCCTCGTGTATATTCAAGTTTTCAGCTACTTGATGATACTTATTTTTAGAACTGAATAGTGTATGTAGAAGCAATGATTTTGGATAAAGAAGAAGCTTCTGTGACAGGACAGGTGTGATAAAATAAATGTATTTTAAACTATTTTTAATTAAATAAACTTATTTTTCATCTTGAAATATATGTTTCATTTATTTCTAAATCTGCTAGTCTTTAGAAATACATTATTGACGTCACACCACCAAATGTGGTTGACTACATGTGGGACCATGTTCAGTTGCCATATTGCTCCCAACTGATTTATTTGCTCATTTTTTTTTCAAGAAACGTTTGCTGTTTAGTTTAAAAATTGCAGAAAAATTCTTAGCCACTTTAGAAGCAAAATATTTATAGTGACTAAAATAATGTTTGAAATTGAATGACTTTTAAGGTAATATAAATAGTTCTGATGTGTCAGAGCTTTGTGGGCAAAGACAAACTTGACTTTAATCCTTGGTCGAAACTTTGAATACTGTTACTGCCATCACGCATGTGCTTTCCAAGACTCAATGCACTTAGAGCAGCAATTTATTTTTTTCAGTACTTTATACTGGTCATTGGTATTTAAACTGAAATGGATTAAATATGATTCCACTGAGATATCCTCTCTTTTTCATCTATCTCAAGCTGTGTCTTATTTTACAACAAATAGCAAGTTTTAATGTATGTTCACTTTTTCATTGGATAAATATATTAAGAACTGATTTAAATACATGAAGCATTAGTCTGTAGACATAGACCTCATGCTAGACATGGCTAGTTGTGAAGGCAGAGAGGGATTGTTTCCCATTTCTGTCCCCATAGGGAACTTAAGTCTAAATTCCTCTCTACACTTTCTGCTTGTCTTCTTTTATCTGGAGCTATTTTGGTAGTCATAGCAGGGAGGAACAAACTATTGAGGAATATTAGCTTGGTTCTGTCATGTCCTCATGCTCTGCTTGAGCAACTATTATTGTGACTTCTGGCATTTCATTGTTTGCCCTTAAACACCCCTCGTGGTCATCGAGAGAGTATCACGAGGCAGTTGTGTGCCGCAATGCGACACTTGGCTGAAGGGCAGCAGCTGGATCAGTGCCAGCCCTAGAAGAAGATGAAAATAATTTTACTAGTATGGCCATAACACTTCTGAACAGGTCTTAAAACTACTCTTGCTGTCCTTCTCTACAAATAAAACAACAACCAGTTTTTCTGCAGCTACCCTGCTGCAGTGTGTAGGGAAAACTGGGTTAACAATTTTGTGGAGGTAAATTGAGCGGACTTTAAAGATAGACATCTTCCATTGTCTAAAAGTGCAAAATATAAATTGTAACACACTCTGAATATGAACTGCTTATATACGATATAGTCTACAGCTTGTTAATTTGGATACCCTGCAGCAATAAGCTTAAGGATAGATGCATTTCATCCTTAATTCTTATAGCTTTTATCTTTAATTTTGAGAGAAGCAGAAGGCAAGTATGTTTTTAACCATTTTCTTGCAGGGCTACTGTCTGCTTTCTTCTTGGAATTACTTTTAATTTTAATGAACTCAGGACCATCTCCTAGAAGTATGGGCTATGCCATTTGAATGTTTCAATATACATATTTTACCACCAGTTTATTTGTAATGCATTTAGATGCTCAATATTCATCCTATAACCATTTCTGCTGGATTATATTTAAAGCCTAAAGAAAAGTCAATGTATTATCACTGAAAATTCATCAGTATTCAAAGACACAAATCCTGTGTTTTTAAATAGTTGATATTTCATCAGTCGCACACTGAAATGAATTACTATTTCCCACAAAAATTTAAGGGTATGGGTAAATTGGATATAGTGGGTTTTTCACATCTGTTCCAAAAGAGGCATTGTATGGGATATTTCTAACATCTAAGAGGTGTTGGCAATTCTGAATATAAATAATGTTTGATGTTTTCAAAATAACATTTTGCTCATCTTTTTCATGCTCAGTGTTTTAACTTTTAAACTTTTTGACATTTAAATAAGATCCTATATTTCTCACTTATGTAAAGAAAAAGTAAGACCGTTGTCTAATCCTATGAATAAAAAATTGAATTTTCCAAAATTCAAAAGTTGACGTCTAATTATCTTATGGCATTGGGAAATAAACTGTTATTTCACAATTTTATATCTGAACCAGCTTGAGGTGGTTTTGTTTTTGTGTTAAATTTTTGATAATATGTGGTAATAGAGTTTTAGAAATTGATTGCTCACATTTACGTAGTAGTTCTAAAGGTTACTGAGAGATCTTGTGATCTCACAGCATTTCACCTCATGATATTTAAAATATGTTTTAATCATTAAACACAGGTGCATGTGTAATAAAAGGTAGTTCATGCTCATTCAATAATTCAAAGCAACAAAGTAGCAAAAAATGTGTTTTGTGCATTTTATAAAACCTTAAATTTCAAAATCTGTTGAACTACTGATTTGTAATTTTGGCTTTTCTTTTCTTTTGTTTTGTGTAATAATATATCCAAAACTATTGAACTGGATCTAAAGTTGCCAGAGCTGAATTCTGAATAGGATGTTTCTGTGCTTGAAAAACTATGATTTTTGCTGATTCCACCTCACTGACCTTCCCCGATCCCTAGAAAATCTACATATGCACAAGATTGGATCCAACCTACGGTTTGCTTTGAAGGGTCTGCAAACCCATTGCTGATTCAGTTGGATTTTAGCTATGAATTCAATTCTAATTATAGGATTCCTCCAAACCTATTTTCAGCTATGGTACATGATTATGATATAGTGCCCACAAGAACACATGCCATTAACACATTGTAAATTACAGTTTACAAATTTGACAATTCATAATTATGGGCGTGTAATAGCCATTGCATATGCCAGTCATTTATGGCATCCTCTTAGATTTAAAAAAAATGGTGCCATTCTTGTATTCTTAAAACTAGTTATGAAAAAAAATATTTATTTTTAACAAAAGCATAGATGAACTAACTTCTCCTAAAAAGAATAGTTAATTTAAACAAAATTGTTATTGCAGTAATATCGTCGTCCACTTTTTTGGTCCAAACATGTTAGCGTAATATGGTAGTGAATTAAAATTCTTAATGTCTTTGACCATTATGCATGTTGTTTGGGACTGATAAAAAATAAAGTTCAGTGCCATTTACTAATCTTAAGGGGAAAACATTTTCAAATTGAGCTCATTCTCTGTCCTGCATAAAGCCATTTACAATGTAGCCTTATTAAAATACGGCTATATTGTAAACGTAGGAGCAGTGCTGCATTGTAAATAAAATTTACTACAACTGCTGCCTGCTCCCAAGAGAGGTGGGTTAACATTGAATTGGATCTTGCAATGAATCATAGTACATATATCTTTAAATATGAAATCATCAATAACTTCAAAAGATACTTTCTATTTCTAATACACTGGTTTTATTTGTAAATCTGCCTGTCTAAGTCATTTCATGAAAGTGAGGTTGGTGAAAAGGCTTCGCCCTTCCAATCCACCCTGTTGTACATTTTTGGTGGCAAAAAAATGAGGCAATTAAATTGGATGGGAAACAGATCTTGGATGTTCGTAATGGAGTTTCCAGTGCAGCTGAAGGATCAAAGATGTTTGAACACCAAGAAGCAATAGTAATTTTGGGGCAAGCTAAGAAAATGTCAGCTTTGAAACTGTCGAATTGAAAGTGGTAGGTATTCCTTTGCCCTTAATCCTCTAAAGATCTGCCAGAAGAAGAGAATATATGTCAAAGCTTCATGTCTCTCAGGCATAGGTTTCAAGGGTCAAAGTAGTTATTAAATTCAATATTTGCACTTGCTTCCTTGAAAAATAAAATGAGAAAGGATCATACCAGTGGGGAGAGAATAGAATTGGACATCAGCGTTAGGTCTTCTTCATCATATCTGGTGCGTGCTCTCTCTCTCTACACACACACACATAGAGAGGAGGAGGGAGAGATAGCAGTGGGATACCTATTTATAAAGTTTTGTTTACAAATTATTTGAATGAACACAATTGTAAATAATGTAAGGCATGGAAAGCATTGCCTTGCTTGAGTTAAATCTGTCCAATAGCATCACTGTTTGCATAAAACTGACATCTGTTTGACCTCGCAGTCCAAGAAGTCAGTTAACATGCAAAGAAGTTTACTGGTTAACAGAGAAGGTTTTAACTATTTGCAGTGTGACTGCGTATGGCTACCCATGTCTACTCAGAACTAAGCTTCACTTAGTTCCCTCTCCAGGATTGTCATCTAATCCTATATATGTGCTTTAGATTAATGAATTTGCAAGCACATTCATAAATCGGTATTACCCCATAAGGAAGGCTACCTCTTGTTCATATAGTTCCAAAGAATTAATAGACATTTCTTACATTTTGGTAACTTTGGGAAGAAGATGTAAGAATGGAGAAAGACCAACATATTTGAATAAGCAGACAATTAACAAATCAGCATGTGCTTTTTAGTTGTTTTTTTAATGGCACCTGGAGAACATTTAGCATTAATTATTTTAAAATAGCACTAAGAGCCTGTCAAAATGATATTGCTGTTAGAACATATATTACTGTAAATATTAATTTAAGGTGTCAAAACAGCAGTCAACTGCTATATGTTGGGAACTTCTGACATTATTTGGGTTTTGTTACAGTTGAATGGCAAACAGTTTATGTAATAATCATCTACAGTACTTGGTGCTGGGCACACAGAAACAAACACACAAGATTAAGGACTTTGCTCACTTCCTTTCAGAGTTTTTCTCTTATGGTGTGGAGGAACAATAGGGAAGAGACTTTGTAAAACCCATTTATACACTTCATATATACTAGCACTTCTAACAGTCTTGAAGTTTCTCAGTCGCCATTGAGAACAATCATAATGTAAGAAATGCCAGGACAATCAAAATATGCTGATTCTGGGAATTGTATATGAGCCTGGGGTTCAGTGGATTATGCGTAGCGAATAATGAATCATGCTTTGCTCATTGTTCAGGGGTGCATATATTCATTCTAAATAATTAAGCAGTTTGTTATATTTAGGATCCATCTTTTTATTATTATTATTTTGAGAAAAATCTATTTCTTAAAAGAGTATTTCTTAAAACCACATATGTGCAAATCATACCTTCTGAGTAATTAGCCAGAGGTATGCAAAGTAGCTTAAGAGAGAAAAAGCTGGAAATAATAATAATAATAATAATAATACCGGCTTACTAAGCTGTTGTTTCCTAGCTAGCTATTGCAGGTTCACAAATATTACTGCTGCATTTGTACAGTTTCCCCCAGTCTTCATATGGTTTGGATTTGAACTCCCATGATCCCTCCCTATTGGCCATGTTAGGAAGAGCTGCTGGGAATTAGATTTCTCTGATAAAGGAGTGGCCTAATTGGAAAAGACAGAAGGAAATGTTACACTTGTTAGAACTGCCATTGTTGCTATAACTAATCAGTCAACCCCAAAGATCTATGTCATGGTCCCAGAACTTCCTCTCTCCCCCTCTCTCTCTCACACACACATAGACAGAGAGACAGACACAGAGACAAGACTGCTCCTCTAGGTTAAATAAGAGAGCAAGAACAGAGAAAATACCAAACCCTAAACAGATACAGGAGTATAGATTATTTAGATACCACGGAGCCAGCCTCATCTAAAGTGATACTTGTTAACTGGGAAATGTCTAAGAGTTTTTTTCTTCAATAATAGTTAAACATAAAACTAAATATGACTTCCTTTTTGATCTAGCGGAGTTGAAAACCCAGAGAAAGCAAGTGAAACAAATGCATGGATTATTGCTAGTCTTTAAAGAAATCAAAGGGTTAAATGTGTTCTTTAATTCCAGAAACAAATTAAAAACCCTGTCTCCTTTTTCTAAGAACAGCAGTAATGTTAATTGACTAGTTTAAATATTACAGATGATATCTGTAGACCACATCTGAGTACACATACAAATATCAGGAGAAAGGCGAGATAAAAAATAAAGTAAATAAAAAATAAAATGCAGAGTCTGTGTATGATCTCTGCATTGAATAGCCTATGAGTTTGTGTATTTCTTTACAGATTAGAATTGTCCCGATGGATGCAGCACAGCCAAATGCCATACAAAAAAAAAAGCCTGCTGCTTATTATCTTGAGGCTTGAATGGCTAACCGCCCCCTGGTAATTACGCTAGATGCTCATTAGTGCTGAACAAGCACTAATAAAAAAAAATAATCTACCATATCATTTGTCATTTTGATTGGTTGTTTGCGATAACTGCTTTCAGAAATCAAGTGTTAAGAGAAAATCAGAGTCCATATTATATTTACCAATTGGAGTCTCCCTTCAACTATGACTCTATGCTTTGGAAGGGAAGGGAGTTATAAAAATGCATATCCAATCCATTCAAAATCAGTGCAACAAGAAAACAACATGCATATTTTATATGTGTATCCCTTGAGAGTGAGCCTTTCACAGTGCATCTTTTCCATCATGCTAACAGAAAACAGACCTATTTCTGTCACAGTAGTTGTGACATTGGACAAATGTGTAAAAAGCCATTTGTATGCCTCCCATTCACTTCAAACTTATTCCAGTGAACACAAAATTGCACATTTATTAATTTTGCCACCTATCATCTTGTTTAATGTAGGCAATTAAAATAACAATGTTACCTTTAGATCACAGTTTTGCTGATACCATAGCTGTAAAATTTAATCCTAGGCTATTATTGTCACCGCAAAAGAATACCCGGTGCTGCTAAGATGTTGTAAAATGTTTATTATTAGGAAGTCATAAGGTGATTTCATTTGCATTGCTCATGTATGGCCTTGATTGATTATGATATTTCATTCAAATAATTTATTTATTTTATTTATTTCATTCACTTATACCCCGCCCTTCTCACCCCGGGGGGGACTCAGGGCGGCTTACAGGGGAGGGCACAATTAGATGCCCGAACACACAACAAGTAATACAAAAAATAACAATTCAACACTTAAATTAAAACATCAATACATAGTAAAATCCTAAAAACCTAAAAACAATCTCATGTCAGGGTCCATATATCAGAGTCCGTAAGTCAGTTCTGCTCCATTTGTCTTTGTCCATTTCCAGGTCCTTGAGTTAATTGTCAGGGTGACCAAAAGCTTGGTCCCACATCCAGGTCTTTAGTCTTTTCCTAAATGCTAGGAGGGAGGTCGCCGATCTAATTTCCCCGGGGAGTGAGTTCCACAGGCGGGGGGCCGCCACTGAGAAGGCCCTGCTTCTCGTCCCCGCCAGCCTCGCTTGAGAGACTGGCGGGGTCGAGAGCAGGGCCTCCCCAGAAGATCTTAAACTTCGAGGTGGGACGTAGAGGGAGATCCGTTCGGACAAATACACTGGGCCGGAGCCGTATAGGGTTTTATAGGTCAAGACCAGCACTTTAAATTCTGCTCGGAATTGGATTGGCAGTGTCTCTGTGAAATAAGAGTTGGACTGCCAGTGTCTCTGTGAAATAAGAGCAGAATGAGTAGCATGCTCCTTATAACTCTGTTCAGTGGAGATTAGAAGAAGAAGAAGTTCATTTGTATTACCTCTTTCTCCCAATAATATAACTTATTTATAGTGTCAGAAGCAGTACAGTTACAATGCATTTTAAAAGACACAAACAAAGTTAAAAACTTGGCATTATGCGAGATTTCCTTTGACCAGAAGTTGGCCACTTGGAATGCCTCTGGTGTCACTGTGAAAAAGTCCTCCAGGGGGGAGTTTGTGATCTGGTATCAGCCATGGATTGAGGTTCCGGTTTTTAGCCTACCACTTTTGGATTCTTGCTAGCAGGTGTTCCTGCCAGTGTCTCTGTGAATGTTAGGAAGCTATTTCTTTATTTAAGATGTTTGTTTGCTGGGTGATAGCTGAACAGAGGATGGTCTGGACATCTCAATGCCTTGGTCCTTTCATTACAGGCTGCTACTTCTTGACGGATGTCAGGTTGTACAATACCAGCTAATCATATGAAACATATTAACATATTAAAGCCTGAAAAAACCGACAACAAACCAGCTAAACATATTAAAACAATGCAAGTTAAAAATAACATAGAATAAAAAATAAATATAAGTGTCAGAAACAATTAAAGATTTTGTAAATTAAAGATAAGAAATATTAAACTGCATTAAATTATTATCAAAAACCCCATTTAAAAATCTTCAAAACAGCACCACAAAGCTTTAACAACTCAACAGTCATCAACGGAAGGATGAACATGTACACTATATATATATATATATGTTTTGGTTACATATGAAGGACTGGCACTCTCTTGGTTTTGATAGGACATGGCTTGCGACAGCCAAAATTCAAACACTTTTCAAGAAGGTGTTGATCCTCAGCTACCCTGAAGCTGAAAATTAAGACTTTTGTTTTATAGGGGAGTGAAAGTTTCCCCATTTTTTTCTCAAGCACTACTGGGAAGCTTATTTAGTTCAATGTAATTTAAATTGGCCTCTCTTGTCCTTGTAACTTAATGTAGAATGGGGTATCAATTCGATCTGATGTTCAGTAGAAAACTTCATTTCATGTTTTCCATCTTATATACAATTTTTCTAAATAAAATATAGCTATTGGAATGTGTCAATATTCTGGCCTATTTCATTATAACATTTCTTCTGCATGGGGTCTATAAAATCACACAGCTGAATGAAACCAATATCATTTTTTACTGCATAGCCTTATTTGCAAATCTATTGGGATTTGCATCTCAGGTGGAACCAACCTAACATGATGGGCAGATGAAAATTCAACTTTGTACATGCTGAACATGACAAATTTGCAGGGTTTTTGTTTTTATAAATGTGTGAGCACTAGATTTAAAAAAAACATGAGAGAAAGAAAAAATGTGTTTATTAATGAAAGTACAGGCAGTTCCCGAGTTACAAACATCTAACTTACAAATGGCACATAGTTAAGAACGGGGTGAGATAACAGGAAGTGAGATAAATCTACCTCTAGAAAGGAAAATTCACTCCTGGAAGAGTTATCATGGGGAAAGAGTCCTTACACTTTAAAAAATGTCCTTGTTCTGACTTACATAAAACTTCAACATAAGAACAAAACTATAGAACCTGTCTTGTTTGTAACTTGATGATTGCCTGTACAGACATTGAGAGCTTAGTTCGTAAAGGTTTAGCTTTTACTCAAACATGTTTATGGTGCTGCATTCAGGTTACCTCTTTTTCCCTTTAACAGTTCCTCATCTCTAATAACCATATGGCAGGCATAGAAATCATTCTTCTGGGAATACCCTCCTAAACTGAGAATGGTTTTTGTTATTTTGTGCATTCAAGTTGTTTCCTTCTTATCACGAAAAAACTATAGCAAAATGTGCTGCAGAATGTCCCACAAAACCAATGTTTTTCCATGTTTTTAAAGATAGAACCAATTAGGAAAAGACATCTATAACCCAGGAACAAAAATCGTGTTACATAGTGTTATAGATTCAGCCACATCATCAAGATGCAAAGGCAAATAAATATGACATGCCAGTAGCGGTCAAGGTTAACTGATGTCTCCCAGACTCTTACCATTGTGTTCTTTCTACTGGTACCACCTATTCATCAGAAATGTATTTGAAAAGATAGATTGGCACTGTAAATTCCTAAAAAAAATAAATAGTGTATTGCTTATTTTAACTTATAGGGCTGACTGGATCCACAAGAGATTTATAATGGTAAAGGAGCTATCCATGGTGCCGGATCTTATTTTCAAAATAGTTTGGATTAAAACCTGGAACTACTCCTCTAACATGGAAACCAACTGTCACTGGATAGTTTATATTTGTTTTTATAGGCATCTTGAGGTTTACAGTGCGAATGCATTTCTAACTATGCTCCGATCGATCGTTCATTTCTTGTGTTTTCCCCCCACAAAAATAACATTTTCTATAAATAGCTCTGTCAGAATACTGCTACTGATTGAATCCGTCTATGTTTGTTTTTCTTTCTCTATAGTACTCTCAATAACAACAACATCACTCGCATCCCTCTCACCAGCTTCAACCATATGCCGAAGATCAGGACCCTGTAAGTACTCCTTTTCAAAGCATTTTGTGATTGAACTGACCTGCATAATGTTTCAGTCTTTTTTCTTTTTGTTTTCAACACTTTTTTAAACAAATGGAACATAATTGCTTATTCTAAGAGAGAGGGAGAATGTGCAGCACTCTTGTTTCTCTTTCATTTCAGTATGTGAGAGCAGCAAGTAGCTTGAATTGGAAATAGAATAAGGGTGATATATAGGCCAGAAGCAAGACTGCCACAGTGGAGAGACTTCACTCTCTTTTTCTTGTGGCAAGATAAGCCTTAATGTCAGGCCAGACAAGCATGGAGGTCATGGCGTGAGCTTATGCAGCCCAACATAGACTGCTGTTCCTGGGCTGGGTTTGGAACAGAGTCTCAGAGTGAGAATTAAACTGGGAAGAAACCTTGTCTAATCTGGGCATTGTGATGTACAACATAACATAAAAAACTGTTTATTGGAACCTAACTGGATTTTTCACAAAAAGATGTATTTCTTCTGTGTGTGGAAAGATGTTTTTACCAAACAAGAGCATTTTCTGGACAGATTTCACCAAATTCTTCTGCTTATGAACTTCCCACATGCACATTTTTGCCGAGGAGATTTCATAGAGATTGACAAATTCACACAAATTACCTCTATCCATCTATTGGAAGGAGAGTCTCTTGAACAGAACTGGATTCAAGAATGTCTCTGCAGTAGGATCCGAGCTGTAGTGCTTATGTTTAATGTTCACACAGTCCAAACATATAATCTTAACAACACCACTATATTATAGCCCGGATTTCAGATAAGAAACTGAAGCTGAAACAACATTTCAACCAGAGAATCTTTAGCTCTTTGTTCAGTACCTTAGCTGCTATACACACAAGGAGATTAGTATGTTCTGCATTGTTCCATTGCATTGGGAAAATAGGCAAATCCAATATTGGATAATGCAACAGGAGACTGTTATAATGTAGCCAGGTTGGAGCTTCCTCAAATATATATAACATGTCATCCATTTTTATATGTTGTGGTGGACTATGCTGTAATCCAGAAAAGTGCCAAAGAGCACATTGTCCAAGGTAAACTTAGGCACAAAGCCAAGAACACTTCAGCTGTTGACATCAGAAGTAAGAAAATAAATTGCACATGGAGGCTCAAGCTTCTCTGTGCTTTATAGTGGGGTGACAAGAGACATTATGCAAAGCATGAGCTCCATCTACTTCAAGGCAGGCCAGCAAATGGGTATCTGTTATAGAGTGAAAAGGGTGTTGAGGTGGTATCAAGGTACCAGCTTTTTCACCACTCATATAGAACAGGATTAAGAAATACACAGTATAACCATTCGAGTTAGACAGACTCCCTTGAAGCCTATCAAATGGTGAGGGATGCTAGAAGGTACAATCCAAAAATCAGGAGGGCACATTTTGTCTATTCTTGATATAGAGCATAGGTTTTTATTTGTTATATAAATTAAATGATATTATTATTATTATTATTATTATTATTATTATTTACCAAGGATAATGAATGTTCCTCTATTTAATGTTTTGCCATTTAATGTCAAATTGAAGACTTCCCTGATGATTTGGTTAAATAATATCAATTATCTGCCCCCCCCCCCCCTTATTTGTTTCATTATTAGCCTATCTACTTCAGGCCTGTTTTCTTAAGTGAAAAATATGCCAGTTCATAATAAATGTACTGTTTTTGAGTGAATGTAAGGTGCTGGAGTTTTAAACCCATGCTAGTTAATTTCTGGTTGGTTTGTTTAGCTTGGTGGGTCACAAATAGTTTTATAACTAGAGTTAGAAGAAAGAGTATACGAAAACATTTTCTTTGCCTGCACTAAAAATTTGCTGACATCAATACTGAGTTTATTTTTGTATGTATTAAGGCCTTCCATAAAAAGTAGCTCTATAAGTAACTGTTTGAATTCGTTAATTTGAAGATATTTATATATACATTTTAGTTTTTCCCTGGTAGTGCTCTTGTTTTTCCCTACAAATTGATCAGTCTGTGTGATAACCATACAGAGTGTCTGCTGCCATTTTCCTTTAATTCAAAAGATGGCTTTGTATATGGCTCCCTGGAGACTTGTATCGACTAATTCTCTTTTGCTGTAATTAAAGGGAGAAACAGAGAAGGAAGCCATAAATGGGATTTAAAGGAAAGCTTTTAAATTGAATTTTCAGAATTACATTTTATAAAACCTAGATGCTGACCCAAAAAGATATTCTGGAAATCTAATTAAGGCAGTGCCTAAAAGGACACTTTTAAAAACTAGAAGTTATATTTTTGTGCACTATAAATTTACTTCTACCAATTTCAGTTCATGTATATTGCCAAGTAAGTCGGCAACAGACATTTAAGCATTCGTGTTCTTAATGAAAAATAAAAGGGCCCGACTACAATTAAAAGGTTACTTTTTTCATCTTATACTTCATTTATGTTGTTATAGACATCAATGCTATCAGATGAAGATTAAGTGTAAAATAAGCATGCATGGTACAGACAAATGATATTTCCAAGTGTCTTCATTAGGATATTATTGAAGGAAATGACTTTGTATTTCTGTAATTATTAGTCACACTCTTGAATATGTTATTTAATATTTCACATCATTAAGCATACGTTACTTTTTAAAAAAAGAAGTAGATGCTAATAACCCTTTAGAAACCATGGCTGCAATTCAGTGCACCAACTTAGACACACAGAAAACATTGACTATGGAAAAGGAATCTTAAATGTACCCTGCATGAACCTTATACCTTTTCTGTGTGACAGAGCAGTGTGTTAGCTAATTAGAGAGCAATCTGTTGGCGCACTCCAATACCAGAATCATCATTCCTTTCTGTGTCTCTGTGGAAAGTTAGAAGCAAGCTACTATTTCCAGCTTCTCTATTGAGATTGGTTTTCCTCCAGGGGTAAAAGTCTTCTCCCATTCCAAACAGAGACATGGAAATAATTTGGAATAGCTCCAGGGCTACTCCCAGTTACTCCCAATTGTTGGCATGTGAAAACAGGTAGTTGCACAATCACTGAGAATTGTGTTTGGAGCTTGACTGAAACAAGGGATCCTCAGCACCACCATCAGTTCTGATTTTATAGATTGAAGAGAGAATCCAAAACCTGATTTGTACCCAGAGCTGTGAGATCATCTCAGGAGGAAAACATCAGAAACCTTCATGGTGGCTGAGAAGTCCTGGGAGAAAGGATCCAAAGGGGAATCTTACTCTGGAAAACAGACTTTTCTATGATCTCAAGGACACCCCTGTGGGATATCTTTTTTTAATTATTTAATTTTATGGTAGTTTAGATTCTTGTTAATTGCTTTTTCTGGAGTATAGTCTTCTCCACACACACACATTTTTATTTTCTTAGGGTAGCTAGGAAAAGCTTTCTTCCATTTGGATGTTTTGTTTCATTTTGAGTAGTCTTTGTCAAGGAAAACTTGAAAGAAAGCATGTGTGCATGGTTCAGTCCAAATTGGATTAACAGAATCCAGTGAGTCGCTTTTTTCTGTCCAGGGCTTTGATTATGGCTGAAGCATTTTTGCCTCCTTGTTTTGTGGTGCTGTCTACCAACTACATTTAAGGATGTCCATTTCACATAAACATAATTTATACTGAGCACCTGTGTTGGCAAATACTGTAGAGAGGACAAAGCCAATATAACATAGCAAACGCTACAGCACATTTAAGTACATTTAAGTCCCCTCGATTTTAGTGGGAATTGGGAAAGTTCAGCACCTGTTCTTCAATCGATGGAAGTTACCATGTGTTGTATTGCAGTTTCTTAATTTTTTTCCCTTTTCTTTTTTGTTGGACTTCTCACGTTGTTGACAGTAAGGCTTAGTTTTGCAGCTTACATTTTATGTCTCATTTGGGCTGTTCTTTTCAACCTTTTCATGCTTGTTTAAAACATATTCTGCTGGATTGAAGGTCATAGTAAAAGGAATACATTTTAACTTTGGCTTGATTTCTGAGGAAGAGAAATCATGCAATATAGGTGTAGTGCTACATACATTTTGTTGTTCCTCATAATCTACTCTTCCTTGGACTGTTCTTTTCTTTTTCTAATTTTCTGGTTTGTTGATTATTTAAAAATATTGTAAAATAAGAAAGATTGGAGAGGAATTAATTTGTATCAATATGCTTTCCTTCTTCTATGAGGCAGCTATAATTATGCAAAATGTTGCCCTCCATTCATTTTTCTTCATTCGCTTAATTTTAACTCTCCTGCTGTTTCTGCATCAGTGAAGGAATACATTTTTAGAAACATAATTGTCAGTGATTTTGTGTAGCTTAAAGATGGTTGAAAAAGAAACTGCAACAATTCATTAGTCATCTCAGTGGGTTTCAGAGGAGACTGTTCCACTTCTCCCATTCAGCCCCTAAACTCTCCATGGGTGTGTATCTTAAACTATTCTGTAAACCTCAATGTAATGAAAGTTTCTTTGGGAGAGGACTACTTGGGCATGGTTTGCCATTGTCTTCCTCTAAAATAGAGCCCACTTGCACCTGGTGTTTCTTGGCAATCCCCCAATTATTTCTAACAAATTCTGTGCTCTTTAGCTTCCAAAGCAGGATCTCATGCTTTCAGGAGATTTAGGCAATCCCATGTATTTTATATATCTTCTTGGAAAACCTCTCAAGCAGAGTTTTTGGTTGCACAGAATGCTACAAAGCTGAGATTAGAAAGGGAAGAACCTCTGTAATGGGAACACAAAGTTTGCTTGGCCTCCTCCCAGATCGGCTGCAAAATTACACATGTAAATCTCCAAAATTAGGAGCTTCTGTCTCCTGAATTATGATTCAGAGAAAGGGGATTTTTTGTGATTTTTTTTCTTAACTGGATGAAAATCAGAGCTCCTTGCACTTAGCACTGCAGGTGTTAAATGGAGTGTCTTCCTTCCTCCCAATCCCTATTCTGAAATGTAGCAAGGAAGGGGAGCAAAATAGGGTTGGGAGAGAAAAAAAATAGTAATTATAATGAAGTATATCTTTACAGAGCTGCAACATTTATATTATAATACATTGCTATTATTTTTAAAACCAGTTGTGTGGAAATCCTCAAAAAAAAAACATATGTCAAAATCCATAAGGGTAATGATGATACACAAGGATAATGATGGTGCTATCCCATCTTTTCCCCATAATAATACAAGAACAAAAGTGGTTTAGAGTGCAGTCTACTAAAGATGGTAAATCCCATTACACCTTCTTAGTACAGCCAATGATTGAATAATGGTGCCCGTGCTCCCTTTAGGAAAATAATAATAATAATAATAATAATATTCTTGGGATAGAGTGTCTCTTTGATAAGTTCCTCAATTATTCAAATGATATGTTTCAAGTTAGTCATCTTTGTTTCTCTAACTATAGATATAATCCTGCAATGATTCAACACAGATTTAGTCTCTAATTAGTTCTTTCCATGTGTGATATATATACCAGTTTTGCATGCACTTTAGCTGCATCTATAATGGAGAATTAATGCAGCTTGGCACCAGTACCATGACACAATTTTATGGAATCTTGGGGCTTTTTTTTAGTTTGGTGAAATATGAGCCCTCTTATAAAATTACAACCCCCAGGATTCCAGAGCATTCAGCCATGGCTAAACGGGTGTCAAGCTGCATTCATTCAACAGTACAGATACATCCTTTATTTGGGAAAAAAAACCCCGGCTTAAATGGTGAATTTAGTTTGGCTTCTTTATAGCTGGCCCCCTTTGGTGTTGTGGAGAAAGTGCCTTTCAGTATTGAATCCTAATAAAATATAATCAAATATTTGCTTTGTTAATTTTGAAATCATTTTGACTCCAGTGTGTTGTTGATCACACTGTAGGCGATTTCACATTCAAAAAGCTGTGTTTTTCTTTCAGTAGGAGGAAAGCGAAGTGCTTGCATTGAAAATTGGTTTAGATGCAGATTGCTTGAAATATAATTAATTAAAAGCCTGATAATTACAGGGTTAAGTATGCATAGGAGTATACTTTTATTGGATAACAGCCATTAAATGCTTTTAAAAGTCTCTCTGTATGCAAATGAGATAACATACCTCTTCCAGTATTCTGTTCAAATAAAATTTCACCCAGTCTTTGATGAATAGATCTGTTTGCTTTGCACAGTCTGCTCTACAGGTCAGGAGACTTTAGCTTTCCTGGACATAGTGAGTAAGTGAATTCAAGAAACTTCCCAGCAAAAATGCTTCATGGGCCTTTAGCAGACGTACAAATCTAGAGACTGTCGGTTCAGGCGCCACCACTCAATCCAATTGCAACTGTCTAATATCAGGATCTCTCACACCGCTAATTTATTTTGGAGATTGGCTAGACTGGTTTATAGTTCTTTGTATTTGTCAGTGTAATATATTATGTTAGTCTGTCAAAAATGAGTATTTTGCCCAACTCTGTCCTCAGAAATGACAGTATTGTCTTGGGAGTTTTCTGTTAATGCCTGCCTGCCATGACTCATATAGAAGGGATGAAATATTTGATTGCTTATTTGCACATTCTGGCTACTTTATTTTTAAGATATAGATCTTTTTTTTCTATGTAACACAAAACAGTGTGAATTCACAAGAGTGGAAGGTATTTCACATCTTTCATATTGGGAATTAAATACTAACCCATTAAGTATGTTAGAATGTATGGTTTATCACTGCTTTTTTAAACTTGGAAGGAAAGAATAGTAATGATCTCCCATTTACCTATAGGAATACAAGGTTGAAAGATGATTTTTCTGAACATACTTAGTGACTAGTGACTTAGTGTTGTCCTATTTAGAGCCATTCAGAAGAAGAATAGGGATGGGAAGTTTTTTAGCAATCCTTACTGCTCCTTGCTATTTTCTCTATGGTACCCCCTGCCACAGTTCCACAGGACCCCCCTCCCAACATCCCATAAACAGATGGGGGTGCGGTGGAGGTCTACAAGTAGGTAAATAACCCACCTCTGTACCTCATGTTGAACGCCTTCTTTTGGCAAATAGATAGTCATCATTACTATTCCTTTGTCACCTTGGAGCCCCTGGTGGCACAATGGGTTAAACCCTCGTGCTGGCCAAACTGCTGACTGAAAGGTCACCGGTTCAAACCCGGGGAGCAGGCCAAGCTTTCTCTGTCAGCTCCAGCTTCCCATGCGGGGACATGAGAGAATCCTCCCACAACATGGTAAAACATCTGGGCGTCCCCTAGACAAGATCCTTGCAGACGGCCAATTCTCTCACACCAGAAGCAACTTGCAGTTTCTTGAGTCACTCCTGACACGAAAAACCCTTGTTATCCAAGATATCCATCTCAGTTCTTTTATTATTCTCTGCTGTTTGCTACATTCATCCAATCATTATTACCTAGCAAACAAGCCTTAAAAACAATGAATGACACAACTTGTGGGAATGTAATTGATAACTGTAAAGTTGCTGTGCACTTACTGCCTGGCAAGGGTTTGAACTAGATGGCCCTTGTGGTCTCTTCCAGCTCTAGGAGTCTATGTCTATGTGTTTGAAAACATTTATATGGTATACTTCATCCTATTTGGGGTATTATGATGGTGTACAAACAGTGATCCTATAGGATAATCTTTGTGCTTTTTTGGTGCCCATCAATCTGTACAACTCATAAGATGGTGTATTTGACTCAATATAAATTTAGCTAGATTCTGGAAGGCTATGGATTTAATATGTGATGTCTCTTTTAATCCATTACAGACGGCTTCATTCCAATTATTTATACTGTGACTGCCATCTTGCTTGGCTTTCCGATTGGCTACGCCAGAGGCGATCAGTTGGACAGTTCACCTTTTGCATGGCACCTGTTCACTTGAGGGGATTCAATGTTGCTGACGTTCAGAAAAAGGAATATGTTTGCCCAGGTGATGTCATAAGTTTATCTTTTTGCTTTGTTCTGTCAGTTTTTATCAATCTTCACTGTAAGCACTAATTAAAATAATGTAATGTTGGTCCCATTTAAAAGCTACTCCTTACCAGTTCCAATTTGGTCACACAGCTAATTAGTGTAATAATATTATAAATTATTGTGTTCAGATTACTCCCACCCCCGACTACTAGGTTCTGTTGACAATTTTGTAGTTAAATTGCCTTTTTAAATTTGTACTTGCATCATATTAATGTGGAAGAGTGATTAACAAATAATATGATGCCATTTCTCAGGGGGCACTGTATCTGACTAGCATATAAATGAAACAAATTAGAAAGTATATGTGACAGAGTGGTATTTAATTTAAGGCGCAATGAGCTCAGTTGGATACACATTCTGAATGAGGAAGTAAGCCTGTATTTAGCTATTATATTAATGAAATCAATATTTCTAAGAGGGTGTAGTCTTCCATGTCTGCCTGATGTCTATTTTTAGCATTCTTGATGTACAATGTTAACATACAAAATATCACTAGGGTGAAAATTGTCCTAACTTAAACAATATTGTTACAGATTGGGATAATATTTTTAGTTCACTATATCCAAATTTATATATGTATAAAATCATTTTGCCAGTGCAACGAGTTGTCTAGAAATTGCATATGAGGAAGGGTCTTTTTCTCTAGATCATTGGTTCCTAGCCTTTGGCTCTCCAGGTGTTTTGGACTTCAGCTCCCACAATTCCTAGCAGCTGGTAAGCTGCTGGGAACCATTGTTCTAAATAGTTTCAAAAAGAAGCTGGACAGCTATCTAATTGATATTCTCCAGCTGGAGTTCCTAAATCAAACAGGAAGTTGGATCTGATGATCTATGAGGCCCCTTACAACTCTGTAGTTCTAGGGGTCTGTGATACTAAATAGATGTCACATTTTCTGTAAGACTGCCAGAAATTGCAAAAAGGTCCCAGATAAGAACTGCACTATCAATGTTCTATTAATAGCACCGGCATTGTGATAAATCCATCAGACGGTCTTGTTGGGCCCTATCAGGTTGGCAGAGGAGACCATCACATGGTGCAGGGCTACTACCGACAGGACTCCATCCCGGCTCTATCCTGGAAGCATCCTTGGATGGAGCCCTGAGAACATGGGTGGCTACTCGTGTTCTCATTAGGCAAACTCGGGAAAGTGCGGGGGGAGGGGGGTTGAACAAGGCAGCAATGCTTTCCCCTGTGTGATGGGTTTTCCCACTGCCCCACGGATGCTCCTGCTGTCCTTTAGCTTTAGGATCTAAGTTTGATGAGGTCTATATCTGACCCACTGTATGAGACTTTCAAGCAATGAAGTGCAGCATTGTGAGGTGTGAACTTCCAAAGCAGTGCTCCAAGCCTCAATTTGCAGAATTTGTGGACTGACTGATTTCTTAGACCTTGGTACTCATGGGGTAGGTTAACAAGGGATGGCAGCTAATCTAGCTTGATAGATTGTCACTATAAGTGCTGGGACTGTTATTTAAACTGAATAGACAGCATTTCCAGCATAGCAAATGTTAGCATATGGAGAAAAGGCATCTTTATTTTTTTCATGTCCCTAGAATGATAGAAATGTGATCCTAAAGACATTTTTTAAAGTTTCACCACAACCAAGATGCTACAAATCACCAGAATGTAGATGAAACTGAAAGGTGATGCAAAGTCTTGTAATCACTTTGCCATTCCAAGATGGAATTGAATGGATTATTCTCCAACGATCTGATCTATGTTCAGTTATCTTAGAGTAGGGGGAGCCAAAAGGATAAGAAGTTAAGTTTGTAATGAGACATGGCTATGATTTGAGTGCATTTAGATGCATTATAAATGAATCAGGTGCTGTCACTGCTTGTGTTGACGTTTAAAAGGGTATATTTTAAATAGTTTTAGCAGCTGTTGCTGGTAATTTCTTAAACTAAACCTCCAGTGAGATTTTGATAGTATACTGTGTCAATATGGAGTTCAAAAGGATGCCAAATCTATGGGGAAGGTGTTTTTTATTGCACCCAGTTGTAGACATTTTAAATAAATTGCAGATGGAGGAAACAAATTAATGGGCAATCCGGCAATTAGGTTTGGTTCTGTAACTGTAACTGTGTGACAGCAGCCAGTCATATATATGCAACAACATTTTTAAAGTACTTTTGTTGATTTCTTTTCCTTGTAGGTTCACACACTGAACCTCCATCTTGCAATGCCAATTCCATCAGTTGCCCATCACCTTGCACTTGTAGTAATAATATCGTGGATTGTCGGGGAAAGGGCTTAACTGAAATTCCAGCAAACCTGCCAGAAAGTATTGTGGAAATGTAAGTGTCACCTTAGTCCTATGTGATCTGTAAGACTGTAATCTGCCAAAGATAGAAATGCAATATGCAGATTGTGGCTGAATGCGTAGACCATCTGTTAATGGCAATATCAATTGGTCTCAGAATTTCAGCAATGTTTATTTGTTTTCATGGACAATATCTGTGTTGTTTTAATATGCCCTCACCAAATAATGAAGTAATTTCACATGGTTTCGAAATGCTTCGTTTTATAACACACACTGCTGCACTCAGAATTTTTTAAAAGCGTAACTCTATATTTCGGAAACAGGAAGAGTTCAGAGTCACAACTCTTGCTGTATTTGTAATTGATAAGTGCCTAAGGACAATTGCTTTCAACCTGTGGGTCCCCAGGTGCTTTGGCCTACAACTCCCAGAAATCCAAGCCAGTTTACCAGCTGTTCTGGGAGTTGAAGGCCAAAACATCTGGAGACCCACAGGTTGAGAACCACTGCCTTAGGATCTCTGTAAATCAAAATTGACTTGAATGTACACTGCAGCAGCATCATGAAACTGAACTATAAATAGGACTAAGAACTAAAACTGTACCTAATTTCTAAGAATTAACTTCCTTAGCTCTGTTCAGGATAATTGTTCAGATCAGTGAAGAAGTGTTCTAGATGCTAACTTAAAATGGTTAAGTTCTAAATTGTCATCTGGAGTGTCTGAGGATGATAAAGAGAATCTGGAAAATACTGTTCCCTAATTTGATCTAGAAAACATATTTTGCCTTTCCACTGCAACCTTGATTTTTTTAAATTTGAAAGAAAAAAATTGTATAAGACCACATTGTTTTCTGTGTCACCAGCACATAAACATGTGTCGCAGGATCTGTACTTTCCCTATGAAGTGGTACATTAAATGCACAAATATGACCCCTGAAACACAGCCAAAGCTCTTCACGTAGATGGGAAAGACTTCATTTAAGCTCGATAAGTCCTCAGTCAAACATTGTAACCCAAGTCCTAGTAAGTATCTTCAGGATACAGGGCTTGGCAAACTTTTGCTAAGCATTTGTAGAAGAAAGAGCCTGATTCTTTAATAGGGCTTTCTCCCTCAGAACAGGACTTATGCTCAGTTGCCTCCAAGTCCCTCTCTATGGGTTCTTAGTGCTCTCAAAGGACTTTCATAGTCAGGCAGCCCAGATAATGTGTACCTTTCTTTGAGACTTTTCACACCTCCAGCCAGGCATGTAGCCGGGGGGGGGGGGGCTTGAGGGGCTTCAGCCCCCCCCCCCCCCAATTCTCATGGTGGTTCACGAAAAGGCCTTACTGGTGCATTATTTAAACTGTTATGTTTATTCATATCATGATCTGATCACCATACTCAATATATCCCATATGCATGGGGGTATTGGGGTAACGATACAAAAGGTTTGCTAGGCTAGACCCTCTTTCACTCAGACTCAGCCCCCCCCCTGAAACAAACTCACCCCCCCCCCCAAATCGAAATCCTGGCTATGGGCCTGTCTTCAGCACTGAAGATATAGACCATCTACGGTCTTGCAGCTTCTGCCTTCCAGTCACCCTGCAGAGTTTGTTGCCGCTCTTTTATTCGCCTCATTGCCACATTTCTTGCAGATGCTTTAACAATTGAAGGTAGTAGCTGGTTCTCTCTTTTTTTCTGGGGCCATGAAACAAGGAACAGCTGAGACAGTTTTTCCACAACTTTAAAAAGAAATAGCATAGGTTGCAATCAGAAAAATGTCTGCATCACATTTTGTTCATCTCATTTCATAAAATATTTACATCAGTACTCAGGTCAGAGGTTCGAATCTGTGGAGAGCGTGGATGAGCTCCCTCTATCAGTTCCAGCTCCCCATGCAGGAACATGAGAGAAACCTCCCACAAGGATGATAAAACATCAAAACATCCAGGCGTCTCCTGGGCAACATGCTTGCAGACAGACAATTCTCTCACACTAGAAGCAACTTGTAGGTTCTCAAATCACTCCTGACACACACAAAAATTATACACACATTGATTTATCAAATGTTTCTTTCTTTGCATAGTTTATGAATAAAATATAACCAAACATGATATTATTTACATTTAGGCTGATATCCCAAACATTTTCATGTACATTCAGGACCCATTTTTTTAATTGCAGGTTTTCCTCTCTTTGCATTGTGTTAAACAGATTTTAAAGCTTTAAGGTGCTATCAGTCAAACTTTTGTTTCATTCACATCATAATATCAAGCCTCACCATTCCAGGGAAGTTTCCTAGTATATAATTATGCTGTGAATGTGCCATTTGTTTAAAATGTATTAATTTAAATGAAATGTAGTTTTTTAAAAACACACATCTATAGATAAACCTCTGCAAGCATTCAAATATCAATATATCAAAGACCTTCAGATCAGGCTATTATAACAGTGTGAAATGTGCAATTTTGAAGTGAAATGAGCTTGTGTGGAAGCATTTATTGCTCATTTGCTGAAATTTAATCCTGGAACAATTGTATTTTATTGCAGTATTAATTAAGGGACCTCATACGTATTAGGTAGCACACCACCTAAAATGACAACGTGTACAGTGCCCTTTAAGCTTAAATGCCTAGCTTGATATCACTGAAAAACACTGTCTTTCATGAGTAAGAGCAAATGTACAATTTCTTCTGGACATAGGGTAAAGAAGTCAGTTCTACATTAAGAGCTATTTCAGATAGATAATCATTTTCCCCTGTACATCTACCACAATTTTATAGATATTCAGATCTTTCCAGGAAGTCTGGACTCCTAAAAAATGGACAATTTGGATTGTCTAATAAAAAAGCATACTGTGAATGGATGCATAATTTCTTAGTGGGATTCATAGGATACTAATTTTCTGTGCTCTCATTTCAAGTAAACACAGAAAACGACAACTTCCATTCATTCCAGCAAATGAATAAATATTTATAAACTGCTCCTACACTGTTCATGAGTTTAACTGAAGTTAAACAGAGATACTTTCCTCTTCTTTAGGAATTTAGTTAATTGAACATTGAATTTCTAGCCAGAATACTAGAAATTCAGTATTCATCAGCACACTTGGAATTTTCATGGAGTGCTGTTACCAATTAAGCAAATGCCAGCTTCTCGTTCTTATGAACTCTTTCTCCCTCCATTTCTTTCATGCCTTTGCAAGGACAGAGGGGAGTGAGGTCTGCACTATTACAACTTTGGTCTTGGTCTGTCCTCATAATAACTTTCCCAGCCCTGAATTCATCCTATTTCCATATTTTGAGAGTGGAAGACCAGCCATTTTCATCCCGACGCCCCATGTTATGTGTATGAAATATTCAGAGGGTATGCACTAATAACAACTAAGCACTGAGCACAGCATTCCTGGTCTAAGGGGAGGGGCAGGCATATATATTCTTGTTTTCTATTTGGAGTTCTATTTGTTGTTACCATGTACTTTCACCTCATCTGTGGCAACCCTGTCGTGGTGTTTTGTTGGCAAGATATGTTCAGAGATAGTTTACCTTTTGATCCTCTTGAACTGCGAGAGTATGGCTTTCCCAGAGTCATCCAGTGGATTTTCATGTTTGACTGACAATGTGAACCCCCATCTTCAGAGTCCAAACCCAATGGTTATGCTGGTTGTCTAGAACAGTGGTTCTCAACCTGTGGGTCCTCAGATGTTTTGGTCTTCAACTCCCAGAAATCCTAACAGCTGGTAAACTGACAGTGATTTCTGGGAGTTGTAGGCTTAAACACCTGGGGACCCACAGGTTTAAAAACTCCTGAAACAATTTAACAATGAAATATGTCTGTCTAGTTGGTAAACATCAAATGAAAGAGATTGACTAGTAAAAATGATTTTGTGGCTTTTTTCAGTGTGGGTGTATAATGTGGTTTTTACCCACCCACCCCCCACTTTCCTCCCCCCCCTCTCTCCGCAGTTAAATGTGTCTTCTCTTATAATATATTATATGGGATACCTGCTCCCTTAGCAAAATGTTTTAAAAATTAAGGAAGGGATGGTATTTCGGACTAAAACTCCTTCGTTACTCTAAATAGCATGGGCTGTGCTGAAAAGTAACTCTTGGCACAAGAGTCAAAGTGCTTTTTTTCAAGTTTGAGCCACTTACCTCACACCGCTTCTGAGAACTGTGAAGTCATCAAGAATCAGGCAAATAGATGTCTGGCAGAACAATTACATATTGCCAGAAAGCAGCATACCACAAGGAGAACATCCAAGTGTGTCTTTCCACACTAGATAAGGCAAAGGTGTTCTGAACTTCTGATCTCTCTGTAGCTGGCAAATCACAATGTAGAACAACACCATGTAAAACGTGAAGTGAGCAATTAGGGTTGATGAAGGCTAGATATGAATTACATTTCCTTGAAGTGAAAAATTATTTCATTTCTCTGTCCTGGACACTGGTGCTTTCCTTCTTCTTTGGCCTCTCACCTGTAATGTTCTCTGCGCATTTGAACAGACAGTGAAACAAGGAGACATTTGACTCTTTTGACAGTCTTGTGCTGACACCTTAGTCTTGGATGCCCTTTTCTTTACTGATACCAAACTCCAAGCTGGAACTGTGACATGGGGGTGACTGTATAGTGAGCCAGCTTTTCTTTTCTTCCCTACCATTTAAAGTTCAGATCATCACTTCTTGTTTATCTGAACCACAGGGGTGCCCTTTATTTGAAGGTGAAAGTCTGAATAGTAATTCATCACTAGTCTCTAATGCCAAGCTGTCTCAGTAAGTGCAGTGTTCTTGGAAACATCTTCAGTGTAGTATACACCAACTTCGCAAGGGAAATGTAGATAGAAAGCGGTATTTAAACTTGAATAAAAAGGATGACAAGACCATGTGTGGCTGTTAGCACAAGTGGTTTTCAGTAAGGGGTTTAGTATCAAGAACTAAACTGGTTGATTGGGGAGAGCTGTGGTTTGAGGCTAAACTATGACATCATATGTACAATAGTATTTCACATAAGAAACATTTGCATGCGTCAGTGATGTCTGAAACAAAATATATTGATGAAGGTGTTATAGACAATGGATACCTCACATGAAAGTGTGTTTTGAGCTTAGTGGCCTAGTAGGCTGTTAGGAATTTTGAGCTTAGTAGGCTGTTAGGAATTGTGGGAGTTGAAGTCTAAAACACCTGGAGGGCTAAAGTTTGCCCATGCCTGCTCTAGATCGGTGTAAAGGCAGGAAAGAATTTGCTGCATCTCTATCATTGATACTAATTGTCTGTACAGTTTTACAATTGTGTAATAGATTTTCTGTCTTTATTTAATCAATTAAAAAATACATGTAAAACTAAGTTCTGAAATTTGATGGATGGTAGATTGTCAAATAGCCATTCATGATATAATAAACATATTGACATAGAACTGGAAGAAAAGACGTGTAAGGCATGATTCTAGTAAGATATCTACCACTATTTATTTATTTATTTATTTACTTCATTTGTATACTGCTCCTCTCAGCCCTTAGGCGACTCAGAGCGGTTAACAACAATTCAGCAGTATACATAGTACAGACAATAAACCTTTAAAACAATAGCATCACAAATCAATAAACATAACATCAATACAAAATTACATCAGTATAGCAAATCCATCAGGTCTCATCACTAGAATCAGTATCCAAACTCGTTATCCATTATTCCGTGTTCCAATAATCAATCAATCAGTCACACTGCTTAGCCAAATGCCTGTTCAAACATCCAGGTCTTCTGAGGACCTCTGAGGAAGACCTCTGAGGAAGCCTGCCATAGATGCAGGCGAAACGTCAGGAGAAATGCCTCTAGAACATGGCCATATAGCCCGAAAAAACCCACAAGAACTGATCCAGGTCTTCAATTTCCTCCGAAATACCAGCAAGGAGGGGGCCGATCTAATATCTGCAGGGAGGGCATTCCAAAGCCAGGGGGCCACCGCTGAGAAGGCCCTGTCTCTCGTCCCCGCCAGGCGCGCCTGTGAGGCCGGCGGGACCGAGAGCAGGGCATCCCCAGACTATCTTAACGTCCTAACTGGTTCATAGGATACACAGATATATACATCACTAGATCTATATATCTGTGTATCTTTAGACATATATGTGACCTGAGAACCAATGTGGTGTAGTGGTTTGAGTACTGAACTAAGACACTAGGATACTCACTGATCAGCCATGGAAACCTACTGGGTGACCTTGGAGAAGTCACTCAGCCTCAGAGGAAGGAAAGGGCAAATTCTCTGAACAAATTCTGCTAAGAAAATCCCATGATAGGTTAACTTTAGAGTTGCTGTAAGTCTGAAACAACTTGAAGACAAATAACAACAACAACAACAACAACAACAACAACAACAACAACAACTATATACAGGCCACATATATCACTTGCCTTTGACAAACTGCTGCTTCACTAGCTTTACATTACAATTCCTGAATCTTGAATATTATATACTTGAATATTATATTTGTTCATCTCTCTCACATCAAGCAAACACTTGTGATTGCCTTCCATCTGGAAATCTTATCTCCTCTATGTGGAAGACTGTGTATATCCAGAATAGGTCTTCACACTCATTTATGGATCCACTACCAAGACTCTACCATGGAAGACAATCATACTCGGCCACGAGGGATCACCTCAGACTCCACCTTCCTCAGAAACTTTGAACCTGATTTTTTGGAAGCTAAATAACTCATCCATTCTTTGTTCTCATTCTTTAATGTGGCTTTGTTGTGTTTGCTAATTCTTTCTCTACTCATCACTAGCATGATTGTCTAGATCAGACTTCTCTCTTGTGTCTGAGTTTTTCAAGACCATTCCCATGCATGTTTTCAGTTCTCCAACACAGAAGAAATTGTCACCTATTCCTATGGTAAATAGACACATAATACAAGAAAGGACAAAGTAGATCAGGTTGTTTTGCAAAAGCAAAATAGAAAATTTAGATTCAAACGAGTGGACAGAAGAATGAATTAGTGTCACAACATCCCAGTCTTGAGCTCTTAGTCTCAGAGAGGACTCATTCATTCCCATGGGATTGTTTAGAGCTTGGGTTTATGCACAAACCTAGTAAGCTTACGGCCTTAAGTTATGACTAGGCTTGTTTGATTTTAAAAAATGGTTCAAAACTCATTTCGCTGGCGATTCGAATGATTTCCAAAATTTTCCAGAAAAAAAGGCGGAAATATCCGAAATTTCTGAATTGCTTCGTTAATGGCAGACACACATGCGCAGTAGGAAAGAAACAGCACTGGCACTGGGGAAACTTCAGGGGATTGTCCCTCCCTCATTTTTAGACCAATTGTGATGAAACTTGCTACAGTGGAAGAACACATGGGTCACTGTTAGTTCAACCAAATTTCATAATTTTTGACTTATCCATGGACTTTTAGCAAATTTTCTAAAGAAGTTTTTATAAAAAAGTTTTTATAGACTGATCCAGCTTAAATACAAGTTCTGAATAAAATTTTTCTATAGGCAGCCACAGCTCAGGGAGAGCGCACCGGCCTCATAAACATAAGTCCGTAGTTTAATGTAGTTTAACAGCAGGACCTTTTGCAATCTCTACCATTGGGGGCGTAGCCTTCAAGAATGGCTGTGCTTAGCCACGCCCACCTCATCCTTCTTTGCATCGCCACTTACCAGGGAAGGGAAACAGCGAGATTTTAAAACTGTTTAGGCTTTATCAAATTTGCTTAATGGTTCTGAAAATCAAAATAACCATGGGAGACATCCGAACATTACAGAATAATTCCGAACAATGGGTAAGTGGTTCAAATTCGGATTTGCCCCTCCCTGCATGGTTTGAAATTGGTTCAAAAGTCCAAATTCGGCAGGTTTTTCCGACTTTAGGTTTGGTTCGGAAAAACCTTATACAGACGTAGTTAAGACAGATTTCTACATTTTCAAAAAACAAAATTATCAAATAATACATAATTGTAAAATTATTTTTTGGCACTGGCATGAAGCCTTTTACAGTTCATTTGACCTAAGCCTTAATTTAGTCCTAATACCATCTCAAACATTTGTATGCATCGCCTGATACTTTATTTAAACATCATTATATGCAATATGTAATTTCCTTGTGAAAACATTATTCTTGACATGGCCTCAGTTCATTTGTAATTGTGTCAGACAGTACTTTCCTATAGAAAACATTTGTTCTTTCTGTAACAGTTTATCTGATATGGTCTTTTCACTCACATAAATCATCAAGTGTTGGTTTGAATCACTGTGTACTATCCAGTCAATGCTCTGATTGCCATTTAATCATGCAAAGTAGAAAGCCAGTTGGCTTACTAACATGATTACTACCTGAGCCGTAAGTGGTTTTTCAGAAGGGATGAGTTCTGACCTCCTGAAAACTGAAGTGCTGATGTTAGAATTCCCTCTATCAATGTCTTAGCTTAGAGTTATCACTTGCAAAGCATCATTCCTCCTTCTGTCCCTCTCATTTCATTCCTAGCTTAATTATTTGTCTTTTTATGGATAGTCTTGGCAAACCATTAGGCAGGAGTACTTGTTGGCAGAGATATTGTTCAGAATGTGGACGAGCCAGCAAACTGTTCCCATTGGCAAGCTGAGTAGCAAGTCACCCCCTTTTCAGCAATAAAAATGATACTTGCAACCTGAAATTGATATGAATATCTTAACCAATCTGCAGTGGGTATTTCTCTTCAAGACAAATAATTTTGTTTCTCCAGCTAATGTGATCTGGCTTTAGAAAAGTTATATTGGATACTCTCCCCTCTGCTGTCTCAACCTGTGTGCAAAATGTTCATGTATCGACTGAGGAGGCGATGAAAAGTATTGAACCTTGAGATTCATTCAGACAGGATTCCTGGTTCCGATTTTCTTGGCTGAAAGAAGATTGTCAACCTTTAGGGCATCTTTTTTTTACTCCTGCTGTTTTCAGCAATTTTGTTAAGTGTGTGGTTTAGACAGCACATTCTTTTTAAAACAAAAATGGTTTGAGTGCCAGAACACATAGGGACTTGTTACTTAATGCCACATCATGTTCAGGGGGAAAAAAACTGAATCCATCAGGCTGTTCTCTCTAGACTTTGCTGTTTTATTCGAGAGAGTGAAGGAAATTGCCCCTGTCCTTTGACCTGAACAGTTGTTGAAACCTTAAAAATAAAGCTCCCAAAGGGCAAAGAATCTGTTTCCTAGCAGAACAAAACAAATAGAATTATAGTGCTTGAAAGTACCTTCAAGGGAATCTTCAGAACCAAGATATCTAGTTCACACTATCTTCTCCCATGTAGTTTATATAAAGTTGTAGAATATAACCTAGGACTCTAGGCCATTCTTGTTTGTGCTTTAAAAAACTCTTAGAATCATTCTGGATATTATTTTTTTTCTGGTGGAGAATGTTTGCTTACATTCCTTCTTTTGGTATTAACAGAAAATTATTTGAACTATGACCTAACAGAAGTTTGTTTATCTATTTAGCCCCGTTCACCAGTTTGAGATTGCCTGTTAATATTTTTTAAAGAACGATTTCTGTGGCTCCTGTACTTTTGCTAGGGCTTTTGCAATGTTATAATGCCAGTTGAGAACATGTGGTATAGTGGTTTACAGCTATGAGGACCAGGGTGCAAATTCTCACTTGGCCAATGAAGCCCACTGTGTGATCCTGAACAAGTCAAACCCTCTCAGTTTCAGAGGAAGGCAATGGAAACAAATCTTCCCAAGAAACCCCCATGATAGCATCACCTTAGTGTTGTCATAAGTCAGAAATGATTTTAAGGCACACTGCAAAAATGCCAATTTAACATTGTTTTGCTATGCTCTTTGTATGTTCCTTGGGGAAGGGTTTAGCTTGGAAATGCACCTGGTACACTGGAAAAGAAATAAATGCTAGCAGTTGTTTCTTTTGGCTTTGCCATTGTGACATTCATATTTATCACTCTCTTTGTAGCCGCTTGGAGCAGAACTCCATCAAAAGTATTCCTCCTGGAGCTTTCTCTCAATACAAAAAACTTAAAAGAATGTAAGTATCATCGGTGCTCAAATATATAAAACTGTTAATGTTTACCGTTGTAGCTGCAGCTCAGTGGGCACTAATGTGGAGAAAAACGTTGCTAGCTCAGAGCAATATGTATTACATATAGCAAAAAGCACCGCATGCACACATGACAGTTATTAACTTGCATGTCCTTATAGACTTCATTTTCAGCATATTCATTCATTCTTATTACAGCCTACCTTTCTCCCAGTGCAGCATGCAAGGCAGTTTTTAACTTGAATTAAGACAGATAGCTGAAAAGCAATCACTTGCAATATAAAAGAAAATTTATAAATTTATAAATTGTCATATTAAAAATAGACACTGAATTAAAGTTATTGAAACTATGAAACTAATAGGCCTATTGAAAACATAGCAAAGGTATAGTATCACCACCCATTAAATACACCTTTAGAGCAACCTATTAGAAGAATCTCGTACAACACCAGAAGCCTGACTAAATAAGAAGGATCTTTGCTGCTGGTAAAAGGGATATCAGTGAAGACAGTTCCTTTTTTAAACAGAAGTAAGTAAATAGAGTTGCTTGGAGCATGGCTACTCAGAGATACCAACCCTTAGGAGAGGTCAGTTACAAGAGCTTTCAAATACAAATAAGTTCTCTGTAGCAAAGAATATAGCAATTGCCAAAGGAAGACTTAAGTATAAATATAAAATGGCACCAGTAATCTGTAGCTGATAATGTCAAGTTCAGTTCCATTGGCAACCACTAGCTGTGCCCTTGAACTATCTTTTTATAACTCTTGGGTTTCAGTTATTTTCAACACTCTAAAGAGGCTCCTAAACATAGAAAATCTACAAGACTCCAGTTTAGAGAATAACGCCAATACATTGCCTAAAGTCCAAGGTTTTGGTTTTTTTTAAAAAAAAAAACAAACTTTGCTTTTTATCTTCCCAGCCTGGACTACCTAGTGTTAAAATTGTAGTCCTCTATCCTCCTCCTTCCCTCCCTCCCTCCATCCATCCAATGCACATTAGTTATGTATTTTATTTTATAAGAAAAGTGGTGGTGGGGGGGGGGGAGTATTCTTAAGCCTGAGTAGAGTGTTTTTTCATACATTCAGACAGAGAGCCCTGCAAAAATTTGAGCACAAATTCCTCTTACTTTATATCATATTCTGGGAGATTAGAGTCTGAAAAAGGAAAGGAGTAAGGCTTCTCTTTCTAAAAAGAAAGAGGAAATGTGTTGCATTGATTGTTTGAATCTCCACATTTCTCCCAAGGTTGATTTATTTGTAGCAGAGGGATGGAAGCACTTTCAAGTGCCTCCAAACACTATCATTTTATATGGTTTGTGTTGATCAGCTGCTGGGCACCAGTAAAGTGGAATTGCAGTTATTATTAACTGGTGCTTTAATGGTGCATGATGATAAAACATTAATAACAGCTAGATTCCCTTCTGTTACATGAGAATACTTTTATCATATCAACTCACTTTAATACAAACTGTTTTGTCAAAGGAAATGCTTCCAGGTATTTGTTTCAATTTATTTGGAAAATTAATTTTAACTCAGCATTCTAAGAGCTGGAAAAACAGCTCTTGTAAGAGTAATTTTCTAGATATGGTAATTGTATGCCTTTATGTTTGATGTGAAATTGCTTTAATTTTTAAGTAAATATAGTGAGTTATAGGGTTTTTAAAATATCTGCTAGTTGTAGTCTTGGAAACATCCAGCGACTTCAATATAATTACTTTGAATTTATGTCAGTAGTAAAAGAAAGCAAAACATGGCTATATTTATGTTCAGAAAGCTACTAGGGAGAAAGTTGTAGACTGTTATTAGCAGTCCTGATGTTTCATTTGATTTGAAAGCAGCAATATGATTCTGATGGTTGTACAAAAAGTTCTAGAAGTCACAGTACTATTGTTAATGAAGGAAAAATAGCCATTCCTGGGAGTAAGTCTTATTGTACAAATTGGGACTTGCATGGTAAATATGGGTATAGCTGTCCTATACTTGTGGTAAAGAGTTGTAAACCTAAGATATGCCAAGGGTTTAAACATCCATGATTATTTTCTGAAATTTCCAGTCAAAATCCATTTTGCAATATTTTCAGCTGTTATCATTAAAAATGCTTCCCTTAGGTCATGTGTTTGCAACTCTGTACTCAGAGATAACCTGATAGAAGTGTGTAAGTTGACCTACTGAGCTTTTGGTTTAGAAGAATGACAGAAGTGATGAAGAATTCCCAAAAGGCCAACAGCGCTATTCTGTTTTGTTTGCATTTTCCAACATGGCAACATGTTCACATAAAGCTGTTCCATATCAAAATAGCAGGGTGGCAGTTTTCATGAAATACATCAAGATTGACTTGTCTAGTTTTAAAAATAGAAAAGAGCTTTTAATAATTTACATTTTAGAAAAAGAAAGTATGAAATATTAAAAATGTGGTAAGTGCAGATTTCAAACTGGTCAGAGTTGCCAGGGCCTCCGACAAAAGTTGGATTTAAAAGCTCAAAAATGTATGCGGTACCACCTTTTGTCAAGACATCTGGCCAGTGCGTAACCTATCTGGTATTTGATGATAGGTTTTAAAGATTTGGGGTGTGTGGGGGGGGGGGGTTGTAAAGAGGTTTCAAAGATTCCCCAAGAAGCCTACCTTCCAAACTGTCTCAAAGGATGAAGAAAGAAAGTTGCAAATTTGAAAATTCAAGTCACAGTCTGGGGAATGCTTTCAACAGAGCATTTTTTGCAAAACTTGTACAATACAAAATATTATCTTCAGAGTCTGGATCTATTTTCAATTACTGAAGCCAGCATTTATTGTCTAAAACATTTAAACTATTAGAAGATGGCAAGCGTTGTGTGTGTAATGCTTGTAACCTTCCCAGGAAGAAAGAGGGCTAGAAAGTCTAAGCAAAAGTTAAGTGATGAAACCAGTGAAGGTATGTATTTTGCAGGGACTCCTTGGAGGACTAACCATTTGTATAGGAGTCTTGTAAGTCTGGAACAGCCTTCTAATATTGAAGGAGAGGGAGGGTGAATCTATACTGTAGAATTAATGTTGCTTAAGCACCCACAGTGCAAATACACACAGACACAGTGTAACATTGCTAGAGTCCATCATCTTTATTAAATTATTCTATTTGTATGCGCAAGTTGTATGGGTTGTGGTATGAAGTATACCTACATTCAGGTTATCACTCAAGACAGTCTTATTGTAACTGTCTCCCATGTAAGTTACTATAGGATTTGTTATATTAGTATATTACATTGTAAGAGTGTAAATGTTATAATCAGATCACATTCACTAAAAGCGTATGGTCTTCTTAAAAAATGGTAAGAGGGAACGATAGGTATAATTCTGAGACAGAATTTACTAGATGGGGGAGGATTGTTGTGGCCCTCTAATAAGAGCTGGTTTTTAAGCTTTAATGATTATAGTGAAGTGTATATAGAGGTCAATATAGCCGTGTGGATTTCAGTTATTAGGCAAGTGATGCCGTTATTTCATAAGCAGTTGGTGCTGATGGTATCATATGCACCACCTTTGCAGTGAACCAGCATCTCTTTCTTTCAACAGAATTAAGAGCATTAAGTGTATCTGGCCTGGATGCTGCTGTTATCTAAAAAATAAATTGTTTCCAAAAGCTTGGGGCATTTTAGTAAATTGTGTTTTCATTGGTACCATGTCTTCTTCCCTTGTGTATCCTTACAGTGATATCAGCAAGAATCAAATATCGGATATTGCATCAGATGCTTTTCATGGCTTGAAATCTCTCACCTCATTGTAAGTAGAAGGTAACCTTGAAAGGGTGGTTTGCAGAGAGCCTTAAAAACAAATAAGTAAAGGACTGGTTTGTGGTGCTTTCCTTTTCCCTGTACAATTGTCACCTTGAGTGAAGAACCTAATCTCTCTTAAATTGGAAATTGATCAGAGCTGAAGGTGCCATTGTTTATACAATTCTAGATTCCTTGTATAGATGGACACCCTGTGAAGGTTAATTATGTAGGTCTTTAAAACACAAGTACAGACATGGTGTATTTCTTTTACCCAACACCCCGAGCTGTGTTGTTAGGATAAACAGAGAATATAGCATCCCACAAGGATATCTTGCCAAATTGAGCCCAGAAAATAAATATTTTTTTCAGAAAATATATCAGAATTTGTAAATTATAGGTCTAGGTTTGTGTTGTTGCTTAAAAATGATTAAAATATTTTGTAATGTTCAACAATAAAGTAAAGTTACACATCTTGGCAAACTTTTCATAACTATTGAAATAAAAACAGAATCTGAAAAGACTGGACCACTGACATGTTCTAGCTTCAGAGTGAAACTGAGCATGCATGGCATAGCTCTGCCAGCAGTTGTTGCCATAGGAGTCAGGTTGGCAAAGAACCTTAATAACCTGGATCAGTGCTTGGAATATCACAAAAGCCATGAAAGGCACCCTACTATGATGAGCCTAAACAGAGTAGAATAGTAGTTTCCATCAAAATGAGACATCTTTCTGAAAATTAAAGTTAAAGAGTAATGTAGCATTCCTTTCCGTGCAAGTGTGGCCAGTATTGTTCGATCTGAAAACAGTGCTTCATTTGTTACAAATTACTGGGTTAACTTTAAAAAGCCATAATGGAATAACAAGCCAGTATGGAATAACAATCTAAATTTGACAATATACCACCAGTAACACTAGAACTTCATTTCCTTCCTCCCCTAAGGAGTTGTTTTATGCCACCACCCCCCCAACACACACATATACATACAAAACATATAGTGAGGATTTCCTCACCTCTCTACAGCCCATTCTAAGACTGCATAGTGAAGTTCATTATCAAGGCCAGACCAAGATATGATAATTACTTCCAGATTTAACTGTGGACGTATCAGAGATGACTTAGTGTGACACCACAATCTGAGTTGTTCTATTTTGGCTCATACTCTTTAATGTAATTCCCATTAAAGGACCATTTAGTTCCAGATGAGGAAGGTGGAGTTCTGGGAATGAGCAAAGATGCTTCATATTATCCTATAGCCTCATGAAATATCTGCTCCTTTCTCAAGTCTGCACTTTTGCCATCCTATGCTAAAGGATTCATACTGTGTATTGGAACTGTTTGTTTCTTGAATTTCTAATTGGAAAATGGTCAGAGGAGAGTTCTGCTCACCATACAGTAAACCTACATGACTCAGTACATGATCTGGGCATGTGAGGCATTGTCATGTGCCATCTTTTTATTCAGTTCGGGCCATCTAGATGTAAAAGACCTGTGGAAAGCATGGGTACTTGGAGTCTAAGTTGTAAGTAAGCACAGTTTGTGAGGGAGCTGGGTATGTTTAGATTGTTGAAGAAAAGGATCAAGATTGAGATGGGACATGATTGTTGCACTCTAGCCTTGAGACACCTTTTCACCCAGCACCACATCAGAGTCCAGCAGTTCTATCTACAATAGTTTATTTTAAAAAGCATGTACAAAGGGAAAAAGGGATTTCCCAAAAGTGAGGTAGAATAGAAAATACAAAATGGAAGCAAACCAAAAATGTCAAAGTACCTGGAGACAAGAGAGCCAAAATCTTGAGCATAAATCCATAAGCATGAAAACAGGAACTTTCTCCAAGGCAAACCTTTCAAGGTACATAGGCAAAACTAGAAAAAGTTGTCTCCTTTGAGAGGCACAGAGAAAACACCCCTTAATTTAAGCTCGACCAAGAGGCCATGAGATCATGCCGAACAAACCTGGACTTCAAGGACTTCTCACGGATCCTCTAATTAATCTATCTTTCACTCCCTCCTTCTCAAACTGGCTTGTCATGAAAACTCACTATCATCTGAAGGCCATTTCAAAAGGGAACTGCAATCTTCCCTTTCTGTTGCTTGAGAACGAGAATTGGAATCCCACACAACAGCTTCTTCATCCTGCAAGTATTTCTTCTCCCTTGCAGACTCTTCATTTTGCAACCTACCCATGCCCTTATCCTCTGAAAGATCATTTGAAACAACAGAAAAATCCTCTTCTGTTTGCTGAGCCACAACAATGATGTCTATGTTTAAATATCTGAAAGGATGTCACAATGAGGAGGAGACAAGCTTAGTTTCTGCTTCACCAGGCACTAGGATAGGACATGGAGCAATGGATTCAAACTGAAGAAAAAGAGAGTCTACCTAAAAAATTAGGAAAAAACTTCCTGAAGGTCAGAGCTATTCAGCAGTGCCTCCTTGGAGTGTGATGGAGACTGTTTTTCTGGAGATGTTTAAGCAGAGACTGAACAGCTATCGGCCAGGAGTGCTTTGAGTATATGTTCCTGCATGGCAGAATGGAGTTGGACTGGAATTTAATGAGTCTATGTGACAGTGCTGCTACTTGTCTTTCTTCTTCTTTAAAAACTCTTTGAAGAGTGTTCAAAGGCCATGTATGTATGACTTCATTTATGATTACATAAGTCACACATAGGTTCTTCTAGCCCAGTTTAATTTTACATAAGAACATAAATTTGTCATTTTAACTACGAAACAATAATTGGCCATAGCACAATATACTGTTCATGATTGATAGTTTATGAGCACTAAGCTGTTGGATCCAATGTGGTGTGGTGTTTTTAGCACTGAATTATGTCTATGGAGACCAAAATTTGAATGCCAATGCAGTCATGGAAACCGAATGGGTGAAAGTAAGCAGGGGAAGGCAAACCCCCTCTGAATAATCTTGCCAAGAAAACTCTATGACAAGGTTGCCATAAGTTGGAAATTACTTTAAGCCACAAAACAACAACAAATGAAGCCATTACTTTATTTTCCATTAAAGAAAAGGAAAAAGTAAAATTAAATTATGTGCTTTATTGAATAATTACTTGGTGAATTGTTTAATCAAATGCCACAAAAATTGATTGACTGGGAAATAAACATAATACTATATTATGGCAGCACTCCAGCACTCTTTGCATTGGCAGTCCAAGCTTAAATATTTGTGCCAATATCTCTGACTAGGAAATGCCAGCATAAGGACCTTGATGTTGTGAGATCCTATTTTGTATGCTACAAGCTGCCAAACACGTAACTGACTATGTTTCTTTTCATTTGCATTTCCATAATCCTCCTCTGCCGAACAAGATACTTCCAGTTTTAATGGCCTCAGTGCTTAATGTTTCAGTGTAGCACCATTGTTTTGTTTATGTGGGGGAAGTCAATGCAATCACCTGGCAGGATGTATGAATCACATAAAGTATTTCCTGTGGTGTTGTATTTACGTTTTGTGCTAAACATTTGTGTAACAACGTAGTCAGATTTGGAATTAACATCTAGAAACAAAGCATAAAATTATTCCTATACAGATATCATGTGAGGAATCCCATGTCTGAATGCTCACCCTATTTGGGTTTTGTTTTTTTTTTAAAAAAAAAAAAACAACTTACCTTTTCCCCCATTTGTGTTGATCAGTTTTAGAAACAGTGTTTCTTTTAAATAGGCTTTGTACCTATTTCAGCATATGGATCTATATTATCCAGACTTAGCCCATCAGTCTGTGTACCCTCAAGCTTTATTATTTTTGGTGGACTACAAGTTTTGGGTGATAACTGCCAGAATCCCCAAACACGGCCAGTTCTCATGAGATTCTTGGAATTGTGGTCCATAAAAAGAACTTCCCACTCTAGCCCTCTACCTGCTATTTTTAGGCAACAGTCTTTCACCCATAGGTGTAGGCCAGCTCTGCTACCTGAGACTAACTAGACAACGACTTGCTTGAGGTGCTTTATCTGGAGATCCTGCATTGAGCTGGGATGGGAGGGGAGGGGGTTGAACTCTATTGTTCATGGAGCCCCTTTCTACTCCATTATTCCTTTTGAGGCTTGGATCAGGAATCTTTAGATGCAAGATCTGTGGTCTTCAATAAGTTATGGACCTTCCCCAATGGTCCAAATTTGAATGAGAGTCCATTTCCCTTCTGCCCAAGTATTACTTGTGATTAAAAAGAAAGTGAGGACAAAACCAGTACTAGAGTGCTGGGGTCTTTTTCATAGCAAAGATTGCCTCAGTCCTTGTTTCATATTTGATGCTCAATTTCTGCCTGAACTCTAATCAAGATAAATCTAAAACAGCATCAAGCCAAGGTAAGACCCCATGCTACTTTTGACATGCTTTGTTAGCATAGCTTGGTTACTGACAAAGTCAAATAAAAAGTCACTGACAGCCCAGTTGCCAGTTCTGTTTGCTTTTTGCCTAGTGCTTCAACCCTTCATGACTCCCATGTACCAGGTACATTATTTAGTTTCCTTAACTGCTTGCTATGCAAAACAGAATTTCAACTGTCAGCCATTCTAAAAAAGAAACCTCATATCTTTGACCTGAATGTGATGAAATGTTTGTTAGAACAAATTGTTTGCTGTCGAAATTTTGTGATTTAAAAACGCTCCAAAAAGTGTTGCCTGAAAGAAAGCCCTGCCTTATTCAAATAACAACAATAAAATGAAATAAATCCTATGTTGCTATATTGTAACTCCTGGGAAATACAGTGTCATTTTGTAAATAACATATGCTTCCGTTATCCTTTGTGGTCATATGTTTACTGAAATTGCACTGTAATTTTACCTGAGTAGTAGTACACTCTCTCAGAGTGGCTTGGGATCCAATCATCCTATTTGTGAATAGAGATCTCTTCCATTCAGAAGCAGGATTGCCAATTTGCTAGTCAGATAGACTCGTAACACTTTCCTTCCAGTTAAAAACTGTTACCTGAGGATGACGTTCCAGAGCATCATTTTTGTGAGCAATCTGGGAAGATCTTTCTCATACATGTTTAATGCAATATCTAAATTATCACAGAAACATTAAATATATTATTTCTCTAAAATTACTTGAGATCTTCATGATCGGATTTTCATGATTTGCTTCTTTTTATAAACCCTGCCACACTTCATGTTGTGTATTCTTTCAGTCATGACTAAATGAATAGGTTTTGTTTGGTCATAGACATTTACATGGTATGTGCCTTCAAGTAAGACACAAAATTATGACCCAAATCAATTGGAAAAAAGCAATATAAAACAATGCAGAAGGTAGCAAGATAAGATTAGGTAAATCTGAGGTCTTATTGGTGATTTCCTCCATCCTGATTGCATAAGATAGGTTTTTGGACCACAGCTGGAATCAATAAATAGTTAGGTTGAGTTGCTTTTTCATTGTTATTGCAGTCATAGAGGCTAAGGATCCAATTGGCATGTAACGTTGATAAAGCTCTGGTTTGAAGTTGGCTTTTTTAGAACCTGTATGTTCCCAGATTGTATATAATGAAAAGCCAGGCTTTGTGGAAAGTGAATGTAAACACACAAAGGTTTTGTCATAAAATGTGATCAGAACTTAAGATTTGGGGCTTTTTCCTCTGTATTCATTTCATACTGAACCATGGCTGAGAGTGACGGGTGACCCAGCTCTCAGTTTTACAAAATCTCTCTTAGTCCTCTGTGAACTCACAAAACTAAAATAGATGTTTATTTAATTGAATCGAATCTTTAGCTTTGATATTAGTGAACCACATTATTATTGGATAAGAAATTAACACCTGCTTTTTGTTTATTAATTATTTGGTTTATTTTCTTCAAATGTGTCGTGCACTCTTTTCTGAGGACTCAGAATATGTTACATGTTAACAGCAATTTCAGCAAAGACCTGACACGACAAATAAATAAATAGCAAAGACAGATATATCACAGTCCTCCAAGGACTCACAGTCATTTTGCACACAGTATCTAAGGCTTCTGAAGAGTGCCAGTAAGTTTTCTGCACATTTAATTTGGCTTTGCCAGAGCTCATAAGACCTTTTCCAGACTGTCTGGAGACATTGTGTGTGATGTGTCACATTGGTTCTTAGCAGTTCAGTGATGAGAGAATTTATTTCAGAACTGAATGAAATGTAGATTTTTTTTTCTATTCTGATTCTAACTCATTTTTAAAAGTTAGATTAGCTTAGATCCAAGTGCTTAGTATATCGCATGCGGTTCACATTTACATTATTATTTAATGAGTAAAAGTGTGTTATCATTTTGAGGGGCTGCCAGAGATGAACAAAGATGTTGTTGGCTGGAACTGGAATATTACAATAATAGTTTTCCTTGAAAGTGTTTGGCTGAGATGTCTTCAGTTGTTTTGAGAATAAAGGGTTGTTTTTTGTTTTTTGTTCCTTGAGGTTTCTAATATCCAAAGCAGCTGTTTATCTGAATATTCCTACAAGATTTTTTTCCCCTTGAGGATGAACCTTTTATCACTCTTCTGATTGTTTCCTTATGGAACTTACATGGTCTTGCAGATTCCTTTCAAAGGTTTAATATGTGGTTTTACACAATGCTAATCTAACTCTTAAACAAGAGGTTTATAGTGTTCATGTGTGACTTCAAGTAATTTCAAATTTATGGCAGCCCTAAGCAAACCAATCATAGGGGTTTCTTGGCAAGATATTTTGAGAGAAGATTTTTTCTGAGGCTGAGAGAGTATGACTTGAACAAGGTGTCACTGTGGGGTTCCATAGCTGAGTAGAGGGTCTTGGCTTTGTACTTTGATGAAATGTCTTCTTTATATAGCTCTATGCAATGTATAACCCATGGCACCCCAAATATATTTCCCCTTCTAGAAATCAGTTTTAACATTCACGTTCAACTGTTTTCTCACAATTTCAAATTATATCACCTTAGTTTACTTTGTGCTTTTTTGCAAAGTAGAAAATTGATGCTACAAAAAAAAATGTGTTGTTGAATTTAGCAATCCCACAAAGACAGTAACTGATGGAGGGCAATTCTTAGGTACTTATTTGCTTATTTGAAATCAGTGGTGTTGTTATTTATCAAATGTACAACAAACTATACATGTTTTGCATTGTATTGTTAGTGTTGGGGTTCAGCCTGAGTTTGAACTTGAACCTGATTCTCTGTTTGTTCCTCCTGATGCTAATGAAAGTATATTTACTGATGCTAGTGGAAATGTACCTTTTGATGCCAATGCTCCTGAAATTAGTGAGGAAGAAACTGCTGTAGGTTTGGAAAATGCCAATGTTCCTGAAATTAGTGAGGAAGGAACTTCTGTAGATTTGGAAAATGAAAGTACCAGTGTTCATGAGAATGTTTCAGAGGGAGACCTTGAACTTTCCCTCCCTTCTGCACCTGTTAACTGTAATGACAACAGAAGGGGCCAAATTTGGGAAGACAGAAGTAAATCACTCAGTTTGCGTCGATCCTCCCGAATTCAAGAATTAAAAACATTGGCTTCAAAACAGAAGGGCGGTTCACAGAACCCATTCTTGAGTTTTAATTGCAATACGCCGAGCTGATTGTCTCAGTTCAGGCATCGTTTCAGAATTGATGAAGACCTTGGCAGTTCTCCCGGTTCCCTGGCCATAGTCTGGGAAGATTTCTAGGATATCAAGTACGGTTAGTGGATTGCTAACAGATTCCAGTATTTCCCAGTGAGGCTTTTGGTTTTGCTTTGTCCATTTAAATTCACGTTTGCTGATTTTGCTGTGGCTTTTGACTTGCATTTTTCCTTTATTTTGTAACCATTTTTCTTCAATAAAAAAAGATTGTTTTTCACAGCCAAGTGTGGTGGATAGTTATCTTAGGGCCTCGTTCCCTGCTCTGGATTGCAACAGTTTCCTTTAAAACATTTTGTATTGGAGAAGAAATGTCATAAACAAAATGAGTACCAATACATTATTCATTGTGTGCAAAGATTTACAAAACAAAAGACTCCATCAGGATGTTTAATTATATAGGACTGTTACGACTGTTGTAATTATAGTTATATTTTTAATTGAGCTGCTCCTCATTTTGGCAAGGGTGGTCAGTTCAGTTAATATGCTTAAACAGAAGGCTGATCTTTGCATGCCATTCATGGTTCAATGGGCGGCAGCCAGATTGCTCACAGGAGCAGCGTACACGGAGCACACAACCCCCCTACTACATCAGCTCCACTGGCTGGTAGTCTGCTACTGAGCACAATTCAAAGTGCTGGCTTTATCCTATAAAGCCCTAAATGGTTCTGGCCCAGCTTACCTATCCAAACGGATCTCCCCCTATGAACCATCTTGGAATCTAAGATTGTCCGGAGAGGCCCTTTCTCTCAGTCCCACCTGTTTCGCAGGTGCGACTGGTGGGGATGAGAGACAGAGCCTTCTCAGTGGTAGTCCATTGGCTGGGGAACTCCCTCCCCAGCGAGGTTAAATCAGTCCCCTCCCTCCTGACCTTCAGAAAGAGAATTAAAACATGGCTCTGGGATCAAGCCTTCAGAGAAGAACCATAGTGCAATAGATTTATTGGAATTATATGCAATGACTATCAGAATGACTTGGACTATGACTGCGGATTGCATGATTTATAATGATAATAATGCTTTATAATGTTTTAATGTATTTAATGTTGATTTTTAATTTTATCTCGAATGTATTTTAATTGTATGCTGTGGTTAAGGCATTGATTTTTTTCCTAACTGTAAGCTACCTCGAGTCCCCTTGGGGTAGAGAAAAGCGGAATATAAATATCATAAGTATATAAATAAATACATTTTGGATTTTCATCTTTTGCAGAGTACTCTATGGAAATAAGATTACAGAGATTCCTAAAGGCCTTTTTGATGGGCTTGTGTCTCTGCAGTTGCTGTGAGTATTATAATTGCTTCTTTCATTGTGCTCAAGATTTTTACAAGTTTGAAACCCTAACATCAGCAGGTTAAATACTGATTTGGTATATTGTAGATTAAAAAATCCCATACATGAATTTAATCTTCTTATTCCTATTTGAGATTAGTATGATGTGAAACCAGAACTATGTCAAATGACATGATTATGTTGATAATTAACACTTAACAAAACAGCATATTGATTGATAGTTTGTGTATCCATTTTGTTACTGTGTTGATTGCCATTAAGTGGATTTTGACTTAGAGATTCTTATGATTGAGAGACCTCGTAGTCACCCTGTTGTCAACAGTCCTGCTCAGATCTTGGAAACTATCATCACAGCTGGTATACCAAAGGAGAGAAGGTCCTTTCCCCTATTTCCATGTGGTATATGTAGCCGGTGTGTGCCTTATATGTCCACTCACATTCATTATAAGTCCCAAGGACCACCAACAGCCTTCCCACTTGGCAAAGCCAGTGTGTGTGTGTGGGGGGGGGGGAGTGCCCTTGCCAAGAGTGGATACAAAGGTGTTCTCTCAGGCTGTTTTGGGCCACATAGAGGTCTCTTTTTCTGGTTGACTTCTGGTTGACTTAATGTCTGGAAGGGGACTTCCTCTCAGCTTGCAAAAGTAGAAGGGGATACATAGACATGACCCCCTACACCATGATTTCCATGGGGAATAATGCACATTTGGGGAGCTTTAAAACACAACTGGTTGTGTGTACAACTCTACAAGGTGATGTGGAATGCCCAAATGCAGCCCTTTAGCCCCACCTCACTGGTTTCTGTGATTTTATGGAAATATTATTCATATGGGTGTTTTTTGCAAAGGCCCTACAGTACAAACTTTTATAAGGTTGGAGGGGATGTTTCCCATTCTAATCATGGTTTAGTAATTTAGTTCACACTTGGAATTTACTTGCCAATTTTAATTTTTTTACATGCAGCATTCATTCTGAAACTGATACACTGTGGGTGTGTGTGTGTGTGTGTGTGTTTGTATTGCTTTCATTTGTAGAATGGGACTTATTTTAACATAAAAACAGGAACTAGAAAATACCTACACATTATTTTAGGACATCTGCCTAATAACTGCATGTTTTAATTTGTTATTCAATATTTTAATAATCTGAATGTGTCAATATTTTCTGTATGTCTGAACCGACAACCTGTACATTGCAATCTAGTGCCAAACAATTGGAGAAGTGTTTTCTCATGAGATCTAATTGAGTGTTTATTTGGCTGTAAATTAGATCATTTTCTTATTAATTCAGAAAGAAAGGAGCAAGAAAATTTGAAAGGTTTAATGGAATATTTTGGCACAATATATACTATGTTTTTAAGAGAGGATGGAGGCTCTTTCAGGTATGTTTTAAGAGGGAAAGGGATGTTTCATTTAGTGCTGTTACTTATGTCATATCAAGTAAAGCCCCATTAAGCTGATTTTGTAGTGATCATCATCATTTTAACTTTATCAATTTCTAGAAAATTCCACTGAAGTACACTGTCAATATTTCTTTAGATTATTTAACTGGTAAACTAATGGCATACTATATACATAAAGGTAGTCCCATGGGAGGAGGTAGATCATGACCTTTCAAATATACCCAGAGACAGACAAGTGTGACAACGGACTTTATTTAGGCTCAAATAGTACTCAGCCAAATAAAAAATACTGCAGCACATCTCCTAGCCCTTCTCAATCCCTAAGGGGACTCAGGGCAGCCTTACAGAGGCAACAATTTAATGCCGCATGTTCACATATCATCAATAAATAAACACATTAAAACATTAAAAATCAACCAATTAAAAATATCACATCAAATATGTCAGTTTCTAATTTACTTAGCTAACTATCTAGGTGCAATTCCTATCCAAACCTTCCTATAGGAAGTCCAAGATAGCATGTATGAACAACAAGTTGAATTGAAAGTGAAATATAGATTCCAATTCAGTGACTCAGTCTTCTGGGGAACCATCTCTGCTCAGATTTATTCTTACAATTTAATTAAATGCACCACATTTTCTTGAATCCTGCTACTGCAGTTGTTTGAATTTAGCTCTGTGAAGTTTTGTCCATTCTTCTTTTTATATACCTGTGATTCAGGATATGTATCATTAATTATACTACATAGATAGAGGCTATTGATTAAACAAGGATAGTTAATGGAAGAGAAAAGAGCAATCATTTTGTAGAGCTTCAGTGCTATTTTTTCTCTTATAATCTTTCAGCTTATTAGTATACCTAAAATGATTTCTTGTCTATCTGGTAACGACAGAAACCATTATGCTCCTGTGTGTTGAGGCCACACATTCAAACTAAAATCAATCCAGTCCTTCTCAAATCAGTTGCTCTCTTGTCTTCGTTGATCAGAAAATTAAAATGTTGTTGAGGGCATCTCTGTTCTATCCAAGGGCGGGGGGGGGGGGGGATTGGAAGCTCAAAATAAGATGTGAATATGAAATGCTTGGAATTGTTCTTATATGATGTCCACACTCAGGTATACCTGTTATTTTAAACCAGCATTCTTTTCGCACATTCATTTTGAAATATCCAAACATTATTTTCTCACTAATTGTAGATTAATACTATATCTAATATAAACTTTAGTGTGTTGAAAAGGAACAGTATTCTAAATAATAATGTACAAGAACTTTGAAATCTGTTTGGGTGTAATGTTAAGGCAAAAGTTAATCTTACATGCATAGTTGTAGTGAACCAGCTATGCATGTAAGATTAGTACTGCATCAGAATACTAGCTTAACTCCAAGGCTTTCACCAGCGACCATGCTCCTGCATATATTGCTAGGGATCCTTTGGCCTTGCTGATGTTGTTGGATTCTAAATCCAGTCAAACCCAACCAGAATTTCAATGGTTGGGGTTTGTGAACTTTGCATTGTCACATCAGTAGAGCCACAGATTGCCACATTTTGTTGAAGCCGTAGTTAGTTTTTTTAAAAAACAAATAAAGAACAAAACAGGATCATAAATCACAAACCAAGGGTAGATTTTGGGGCTGATACTATGGATTTTGATATGACCATGGATAAGTCAAGCGTTATTTTGTGAAGAGAGGGAAGCATCAGTGTCAACTCTGAGAGTCAGCTACCTATGGCTGCCTCCACCTTTTTCCCACCCAGGCATTCAAAAAGGCCAGAAGTGGTTCCATGGGAGTAAAGGGAGTTAGTGCTTCTTTTAGGTTCTCCTCAAACAGACTAAGCTCCCACTTTTTGCTACTCTATACAGAGAAATGTGATGGATCTTTTTTAAAAATAAGAGTTAAGGTTCAATACTTACATTGACCCACAGATAAGTTGATCCAGTTTTTGGAGTTGAACTTTTTAAAAATAAAATTGCTTAACTTATACTTGAATATATAAGGTAGCTAGAATTTTCAGTCTCCACACGTGTTTCATCAGAGGTTTGGGTTTAAGATTAGAATTGATCCCTTGGAATCTACCATGGAATGCCTGCTTGTTAAAGGGGATTCTGAAGCATGCTCCAAAGGAAGTGCATGTAATTTGTGAGGAATATGTGCTTCATTCAGCAAAATGTGGTTATCGCCTTAAGCAAGTGCATGTACAGATTAGTGAACTATTGCTATGTATCATGGAGATTCATAAGTAAGGGAGAATATGCCCAGATCTTCCTGTTGCCTTCATGAACACAGTTTGAAATCTTTATCTTAATGGAAAGTGTCAGGAAGATTGTTAGTGTCATTATTTCAAATAGTAGTGCCTAATTTATTCTTTGTATTCAATGAATTTTAAAATAACCAGCTTCAAATATTTGCATAAGATGCAGGAATCAAATTCCTAGGGGCCATGTCTAGTCTGTGCTGTGAAATTCCTAGACACAACCAATACGTTTAATAAAAATGTGTGGTCTGCTAGTCTCATTCACATACCTAATGTGCCAAGTTAAACTTGTAAATTCCAATCAGTCAAAAGAGCTGCTCTTTTTAAAGTGCTCAAAGCAGTTTCATGTGTCATTGGTCATAGTGCAGAGATTCTGTGTTGGATCTGCTGCGTAAGTGAAGTTGAATAATACATGTGTGTCATGTATAGGATATTAAGAAAATATGTTAAACTGCTTGAAGCTTGTTATTTGTGAACAATCTTCTTCAGCCATGTATGTGTTCTAGATTTTCCCAATCTGGTTTTAATCGTCATTCCCTCTTTTCCTGGTGCTCTTCACATTTCTAATTCTGGGGAGGGGGAGTTACCGCCTCTTGAAATATGCATTACAAACTTGAAATTGTAATTTCTAATCTATAGTTTGTAATTCTGTGGAAGGGAACAGTTATTTCCTATTGCAAATAGGGTACATGTAGTTTGATCTGATCTGCTATTTGCTGGCAAGGAATCATAAATGTACAAGAATGTATAATAAATAAGCAAATCATAAATGTATAAGAACATTGTTTGGGGCAAGAGTTAGGGAATGGCCTTTCATCTTGAACAGTGGTTCTCAGCTTTTTGCCTTCCAGAGGTTTTGGACATACGGAAACCTCACAGAATCCCAATTTTATTGTTGTCTTCCATGTCTAGTCTTTGTTCTGAGAAGTATTTATATTATTTTAAGTGTAATTCTGATCTTTGGTTTTAGCTACTTCCCAGTCCATGTTTTAATGAGGTTGCTATAGTATGATTTTATATATTTTAATTTTTTTCTTACGGGGGGAATGGTTGGAGGCACAAAGTATTATAATATTTTTATTTTTTTAAAAAAATATGACCATACTTTTTTTGCAATCCCTAATTCTTTGTAATACCATATTTACTTGAGTCTAATATACCATCAAACCTAATGCACACCTCAATTTCCAAACCGTGAAACCAAAAAAAAAAAAAAAAGGATTTGCTTCTGAATGTTCTGCACAGAGGTAAAAAGTGCACTCTTTGTTATTTGGCCAAAAAAGGTGTGCATTCTAGTTGCTGTCTTCTTGGATTCCTTCTCTTTTTTTTAAAAAAAAAAGTGCTATAACACCAAAGCTTCCAGCAATAGAAGAGACAAGTTTGCGTGTGTCTATACTGTGAAATGAATCCACTTTAATTCCCTTGGTTTAGTGTCATGGAGTCATGGGGCTGTAGTTTGACGAAATCTTGAGCCTTCTCTGCCCAAGAAGGCTAATGCCTCACTAAACTACAAATCCCAGGATCGCATAGCGTTAAGCCTTGGCCATTAAATTAGAGATGGGGTACCACAAACAGTAGGTGGAAACCCCTTTTGCTTTGTCTCAGTACTATGGTGAGTATATGACATGAATCTAATGTGCACCCTAATTTGGGCGAGGTCATTTAGCCAAAAAAAAAAAAAAGGTGAACATTAGGAGGATTTTGTCTGAGCATAATCTCCTGAGTTTATCCTTGCTTCATGTGTCTTTTGAAAATGAATTTTTGTATTTAAAAACTCTTTTCTTTGTTCACAGGCTTCTCAATGCCAATAAGATCAACTGCCTAAGAGTGAACACATTTCAAGACCTTCATAATCTCAATTTGTTATCTCTCTATGACAATAAACTGCAGACTATCAGCAAAGGCCTTTTTGTGCCTCTCCAGTCCATTCAAACTCTGTAAGTATATAAGTATATGATACCTTTCATAGCAGACTTTCTTGTGACAGAGAGCTTCATAAGGGGCAGAAAAGAGGGAGACTATTTTGATAGAGGACATATGAATGTTATGAATGAAACTTTGAGAATCAGAGAAAAAGAAAAGTGTTAGAAGAGAAAGAGAAGTGGATTGGGCACCCGAGAATGAAAGAGGAAGTTGTTATGTACTGTGTATACACATAAGTCTAGATATGTTAGTTGAAAAATCTATCCCCTCCCTCAAGTTAACCTATACACAGTCAATATATTTACAATACCTAGACTCTTTATTTAAAAAGGGCTATGTTCTTTCACCACTCCACTAAGAGGTAGGGGTTGGCTCATTTTTTAAAGAAAAATTGGTAATGTTCCATTATCTGGGGGCCTAGACAGAGAAGGGTAGTTCATTTTATAGGAGAGGGGGTTGCCCCCATTTTTGTTGGTTATCTCCCCTTTTATCCCCCCATATCATAAACAATGGTTATTTTGACAATAGTGACATGGGTGGGAGAAATAACAGGAAAATGGGGGGGGGGGGGTTATCTCCTTCAACCCCCTTCCCTCTTGAAAAATAGACTGCCCTTCTCTGTCTAGCACCCACTTGTGGCCTCCACCAGGATAATGGAATAGTATCAAAACCTTTATTTAAAAAAAACAACCATCTCTTTCTTTGAGCAGAGTGGGAAAGAGTGGCTGTAGTAGCCCAAGATGGCTGGCCTTCAAAACAGATAGCAGAGTTGTCTATCTGTGAAAGGATCTGTGAATTATTAAAGTGGTATATAAAAATAATTAATTTTGCCCCTCCAAACCTGCCTATGAGTTATATATGAGGTTGATTTATACGCAAGTATACAATAAATTAAAAATGTTCCAAGATCAGGAACCAAGGGTCTAGCTAAATACATACTATTTTTGTGCTTGTAAATTTGGTATTAAACTATGTCACTTTTGAAACTTTTGATCAATTGCTTTGTGTGATCCAAGCCCTGACTACCTATGAAAAGTCCTTATCTCAGATATAGTGAAATTTCATTTATAAATCTATTCCCACTATCTGACTAAATGCTTCATATCATCATATCCCCCCCCCTTTTTTTTTTTTTGGTCATAGAGTCCCTGTTACAAAATTGTTTTATTTCTATTAGATGTGCATACAATTATGACAGATTCTTGAATAGCCCTTCATTACCAAAACGTGGTTTAGCTTCATCAGAAATGTTTTTGGCTAAACTACTGTTTGAAAGAGGTTGTTGAAGTCTTACAAAAGAGAAGGTTTTGAACTGATTTATATTTTTTATTTTATTTTATTTTATTTTATTTCGAGTACTTCTACACCGCCCTTCTCAACCCCCTAGGGGGGACTCAGGGCGGCTTACAACCAGCACAATTCGATGCCAACAATTTTTACCTCTTTCTGTTCCCTCAATAACTTAAACTGTTGAACACCCATAGTTTAACTGTCCCCTTGGTTATTCTTTTACAAAAATGTTCTTTGTAGGTAGAAACTACCACAATGAACCCACTTAACACATCCTCAAAATGGCAGCTGCTGTATAATATGAGAATTCTTGTGTGTATAACCCAACCACATAGACCCAGTGGCTTCACTGCATTCTACAGCCAAATATTCCTAGCATGTTAACAAACCACACAATAGAAATTAATCCAACAAAGACCTGATTCACATTAACAACTCATTGTAGGATCGATCGGTGTCAATGTTAAATGACCTTGAATTAATATCTTGGTTTGTATCACCTCATTTAAAACTGTGGGCTATAATAATGAATATTCATATACACATTTAATGTTCTCTTTACAAAAAAAATATTTTGACAAACAAGAACTATGAACTGATAAAATAGTGTTTCACATAAGATATTCCCAAAAATATAGTTTATAAAGAGAGTGATTGCTATTCACTCTAAGGAAATTTTATATAAAGGCAATTCTTATCTTTTTTTTCATTATTTGATTATTACAACTATTCATAACTTTTTGGCACTTTGGGACAATTAAAAATCTGATGAAACTTTTCGAGCCCCTTTTCCAAAGAATGCATTGAAATGTATACATTTAATATTATTACATTATATTATTGAATTGGAAATGTATTTTTATGCACATGAACTCATCTGAAGCAAAAACATAAAGCAACCACCCCAATAAATACTTGAAAAATCTGAATCCCACCCATTGTGTTTCTGAGGATATACGGATTCCAAATTAAAAACACCTGAAATAATGAAGGAAAGATCCAGTTCGAGTCAAAGTTTTGTAATTTATGAACTCATGTTAGGGAAGTGGAAAGTAAATATTTCCACAGTGTAAATATAAATCATTTTTGTCTGGATGATGTATATTTTCACTCTAGTATTAGTTTCCCATAAATGCTGGATTGCTTTCCATTTCCCATAGTTTTTTTTAAGATATATTGGTCTGTTTCTAGTTCTATGATGAATTCTGTTTGAAACGTTAAATGTGGATCATAAGAGCAAATCCATTTTTGTTATTACGTTAATCAGAGCTAACAATCTTTAGAGTTTAAGATGAATTTTAGTTTATCCATTGACTTTGACTAAATACTTGAGGTACAGTGTTATTGTGCATATCTGCAGCTTAATGTCCAAAAAGCTTTGGTGTTGTAACAACGATTCTTTCAAACTTTGAATTTCTAATATGATACGTCTAGATGCAGTGTATTATCCAGCAGAAAACTCTAGCATTTATGCATGGAACTCTTGTGCCCTTCAAAAGCAAGCATTGCTATATTAATTTTTGTTTCCTTCTTGAAAAGGCTCACTGCAGACTTAATGAACTAAAGAAAACATAATAAGATGGCTCACAGAATTGCTCCCATTCACGTGCTGTTCCCTATTCCATGCTGCTTCCGCTACGCCTGTTCTACTGGAAGCTGATTCAATTATTGTACTCCACCGTTTTGTGTGCGTAAAAAACAATGATGGAGTGCAGTGTCACAGGTCACTTCTGGTTAAACATCCCATCCCTCTTGCAGGCATTTAGCTCAGAATCCATTTGTGTGCGACTGCCATTTGAAGTGGCTGGCTGATTACCTGCAGGATAATCCAATAGAAACCAGCGGCGCTCGATGTAGCAGCCCACGTCGCCTTGCCAACAAACGAATCAGCCAGATCAAGAGCAAGAAGTTCCGTTGCTCAGGTAATTCATTTATCCAGGCTGCACTGCACTTTCGGCTCCAAAATGAGCAGGTCCAGAGAGCCTGCTAATCAAATCTGTAGGACAGTGTTTGCTGTAATGGATATTATGTAGCATCTTTCCAAAATTAAATTTAAGAAATTGGATTACGCCTCCAGAAAACCTATTTACCTTATGCATTAAAAGAGAAACCAACCTTTAGCTTGGCTCATGATTTATTTAGCATTTCAGCAAAAAGATGGGACATGATTTTTAAAAGAATGCAGTAGTGTATATGGCCTTAAAAAAGAGTCAGGTTACAAATAATCCCCATGTGTCGGCTGTTTTTAGAAGAAATAAAATATCAGACATGTTTTGCTTTGATCAAGTAAGGATATGTTTTGTTCAGTTTGTTATAAAGACAGTTCTTCCTGGGTAAAGAGTTTGTGTGTGTGTGTGTGTGTGTGTGTGTGTGTGTGTTAAACCCTTCAGCTTTACTGACAAGCACCAAAAGCTTGCTATAATCTTTTGGCCATTGTGTCACAGGTAACTTTTAAGCAAAACAGGTTGCTCTGTACATAACATATATGCAGCGCAACCATCTAAACATCTGCAGTCTTGGACCAACAGAAATGTTGAGGGTGGGTTTGTTTTCTCAGAACTTTCCTTGCCAAGTCTGTCCCAAAAAACCAATCAACCAAGTAGATTGGAAAATTAAACGAACCATGGAAATTAGCAGAATCCTCATTGGCTGTTTGCCATGTACCATGTACATGACAAGCAAGGACATTTCTTCTTTGTGACGTTGCACTTCACAAGGTGCAAATCAGGCCCCAGGTGTGCAACCCATTGCTCTTTCCAAGTATTTCAAAAAGACTGACTGAAAGAGAGGAAACTAAATTGCTGTCTGTTCATAATACGCTAGTTGTATGAAGGGGGTCATAATGACTTATGGTGTTTCCATTTATTTCTGGGGGTTTTCCCTAGCAAAGTATACTCCAAAATTGTTTTGCCAGTTCCTTCCTCTGAAATGAAGCCATGAAAACCTAGTATTTATTGGGGGTTTCCCAACCATATTAACCATGGGTGACTCTATATAGCAGTGGTGCTCAACCTGAGGTCCCCAGATGTTTTTGGCCTATAACTCCCAGAAATCCCAGCCAATTTACCAGCTGTTGGTGTTTCTGGGAGTTGAAGGCCAAAAACATCTGGGGACCCCAGGTTGAGAACCACTGCTATATAGCTGCCAAGATCATTCAGGATCTAGTACCTTTAGGGGAAGACAAATGGCAACCCACCTGTCATTGAGTAAAACCGCTGATCTTGATGTCTTGCTTGGAGTGCAGAAGTAAGGGAGCATGGTATAACTCACAGGTAGTAAATGACAAGTTGGCAAGGCCTGGGCTCACAACTTCTTAAAGATATAGGGAAATATGGGAAGCAGTGATAGCAATAAACATTCCCACATATAGTGCTATCTTGAGATACAAGTAAGCTATCTCATTCAAATATGCCATGTTTTTTCACCAACAGTATATTCATAGCCATTGTATCTTAGTGTTGTGCCCCTTAATAGGAAAACATACATAGCTGAAAAATGTATCTAGGGAAAATCTTCTGTGTCTAATTTCATGATTTTGGGTAGACCAAACCCTGAATGCTTTAATTGTTCAGATAACACTGAAGGAACAGCTAGAACGGACTTGACTCATGTTGCATTTGATACATGTTTACATGTATATAGCTAGAGTGCTATAGCTAACCATCTTGCAGGCTCAAGGAAGGAACACATTTACTTTACAGCATCAACTGCTATCACATTCTGATTACTCGTGTTGTTTCGCTTCCTTACCCTGCATATTTTATACGTCTGCTTGTGATCCAGTTAACTTCTTATTTCAGGCAAGCTTCAAGTATAGACAGAATTCCATGTGACAGAAAATCACTAACTGGTTTGAGAAGAAAAAAAATGTTGTCAGTGATGGAATAGCTTGCAGCATTCAAGTATTGTTACTCATCCTCCTTTTAAAAAAAGGACTGTGATGAATTGTGCTCCTGACATCTAGGGACAGATGGCAGAAGATACTGGAAGATGCATGAAGTGCATGGAAATTTAATGTAGGTGTCTATGCAGAAATATGTCTGGACTTTTCATGAAATACTAGTGATCTGTGTATAATAATCAGTGTTGACTCCAGTAAACTTAAACGTTGGCCGTTCTGTCATTTGATGGACTATCTGTGTCTTTGAAATTAATCTTGTGAGCCATATTGTGATGTAGTCATGGAGGAAAAGTGAGATATATAAGCTAAACTAGGTCTATAAATAATTTTAATCCATTTTTTTGGATCAGTATCCCATTGACAGAGTGGTTGGTCATCTTTAGAATTAGTAGGGAAAATACTGGCCTTTATTGTGGATTTTGAAATAACATTTGATAATTCATAATATTAATGAAGAATTTCTTTTTGGGGGTGGGGGTTGGAATTAGCACTTTGTGAACTTCTCAAAAAGCATATGGAGTAGAGCAGGGTTTCTTGTCTACATAGTGGTTGAAAAAAAATTGGGAAAGCTGCTTTTATTTTAGATACAAATACTTTCATCAATTCCAGCAGGAAGAGAGGGCATTAAAATATAGTATTGATTTTTATTTTGAGACTTAGAGATCCAAAAGAAAAGTTCCTCAGTGTTGCTGAGTTAATTAAATTCCTTCATGAATGTATACAGTACAAGAATGATTCCCCAAGAGCAAAATGTTTAATTTATGAATAGAAGCAATGCATTATATGTAATAGACGAGTTTAATTTTTAAAAAGACTCAGATTTATAACCTTGTTCAGTCTGTGATAGTGAGTAAGTGATTCAGCGATACTATGCCACATTTTTTGAAAATTTCCCCTTATATTACAGTGGGAATGGGAATTACATGTTGCATTGATCCTGAGTGTAAGATGAAAGGTTATGTCCATTTATCCTCAAAAAATATTATCTATAAAACCACCCAGCATCTGGTGAACTTGCAAAGGCTGGCTTATTTATCATTAAATTTTGAATGAGTTAGAAAGAAACTAAAACCTGGAATATATAGCTTTCAGGATTGCCTCAAATATGTTTAGCTTTCAGAACTAGTTAACTGACCATAGAATTCTGTGCGTTCCAGCAGGAAATGCTCTTATATCTTATTCAAAAAGTATGTCCCTCTGAATTAATTAAATAATGCTTTCTCTTAACTTATTATAGATTTGGTAACCAAGTATGCTTACCGTACCATAATAAATGATAGCAAAGTAAAGCATGGATTATTCAAAATCTTTTTTGATGCATAGTAGAGTGGGCCATTTTAGACATAATGCACAGGTAGACCAAGATCTCTCATTAGCTGAAAGAGGCTAGAGTGTATAGTTTGTAAACATACTCATCCTCCATTTAAGAGGTAGGGTTGTATTTGAAAATACAATACATGCAGCTGCTCTTGGCATTAAGTTGCTATTATCCCCCAAAATTGGAATTCAAAGTGGCTCACAATTTAAAAGAAAATGCAATTGCCAACATAGAAAAAAATGAAAATAAAAAGAGAATTAAACTATTTACAGGATTTGAAGAATTCAAAACATCATAAAATAATACAAAAATTAAAAGATTTAAAGCTCTAAAAACAATTTGGTGAGACAAAATAGTACCCTCTACCCAGTTCTTTATTTTTCTCTGTGTTAACAGCCAGTCTGAACAAAATTGTTTTAGCCCATCACTAGAAGAAGGATGTGGCTCTTTTGGCTTCCTTGGGAAGTGAGTTCTACAGTCTAGGGGCAAACTGTAAGCAGGAATGTTTTTTATCCAGTTGCTAGTCTCAAGGGAAGCAAGCATATTGGATCAGTTACTGAATCAAAACTTATGTGAATCCCATTGATTCCTTTAGGTTTAGCAGTAGGATTTAGGCCAACCTTCAAGAGCAAATGTTTTTGAAAAACTATTCTTTCATGCAAACTATGTGTGTAAAAGTTGTAAAAATGATTGATTGTATAGGAGCATTTTTGTGCCAGAACTCTTGTGTATATTCAAGGTGGATGGGGCATTTATTTTCCTTTCAATTAGCAGAAAATCCCCTTTCCATGTTTAGCATCAGCCATAAAAGAATATGCTGCTCTTCTCCTGCAGCTGCACCTGTCCAGTGGCAGCCTAATGTCCAGCAAGACATACCTGCTCTATTTGATCAGACGCTATTCTTCTCAGTAGCCTTGTCCACTTAGCATCTTTTGATTAAGATAACTGCCGTACAGATTTGTTTTCTAAGGGGAAATCAAAAGGAATCCAGCAGCAGATTGTACTTGCTCAATGATAGCTCTGTGTGCTTTAAAATTGGCAGGGTGTCGTGATTAGTGTGCAGCTCCACGGCATTGGCTGCCAATGGCATGAAAAATATTACTCCACTTGGAGATACGTCTTTGTTTTCACTTCTAGGTTTCTCTTTCCCCCTCTTCTCTTGCTGTCACATTTGACTAGCAATTGATTGATCTGCCCTGTACATGTTCTGCAGTTTCTCTGCTAATGAACAAATGTTTAAAGGAAGGGGGAAGTCACTGGAGCTTTGTTCTCTTCTACCATGACAATAAGAATTTGTTTCCCATTTGAAGCTTTGATAACCAAATGTGTTTCTCCTGTGTCTGTGGTATTTGATTCTTGTTCCATTTAGCCAATTTAATTAGCTGTTACAATGCCAGATAGTTGTCATACATGCCGCTGACACAACTAACAATGAGCCATCTGCCAATAGAGATTTCTTTCTCTCAGATGTTGCCTCTCAGTAATTCAGTCCAAACTGAAGATAGCAGCACTGCATCAAACCTGGAATACTGTGGAGCAGGCATCTCACTCTTTGGTAGCACTTTCATGTAATTTTGTCATTCCTACAGAACTTCTTGCTTCGGGCCATGTGATTTTCCATTTATCTGTAACAATCAAATGGATTTTCAAAGAAAACAACAGTTTATGGTATTTTACATGTCTGCTTGAGTTCTCAGCAACCGTTTGCATAATGGTGGTAAATGTTTTAAAGTAGAGTATATTCAACACACAGGTCCAATGTGTCAAAGACATGCCCTATTTTGAGTTTAATTCCACTTAGATTTGCTTTGAATGGCACTGGGCAGACACCCTACCTAATACAACAGGGCTTGACTACAATGAAAATATGCATTTCATACAGTGCCATCTAGCCTAAAACCAGTGATAAACAATAGCGCTTCTCTATTTTCTAACAGACTTGAAGCTTTTGTTTTTATTTGAGCTTTTGTGGATTTTTGTTTTATTTGTTTGTTTATTTATTGCATTTTAGACCAATTAGCTGCTTCCTTTCCCAAGCTTTCATGTTCAGGAAAAGTAATTCCATGTATTCCATGGAATTCCATGTAGTTAGTTCACATGTGTTACTGATGGAAAGCTATAACCATTTGCTTCACAATATGTTGTATGACAGACAGGGTGCCATATTTAGTGTTTATTCATTTAAAGTAATTAGGATGACTTCTCTTCTCATTAACATTGCTTTTATGCAACAGTTTCTTTTGTGTATATCTTTCTCCTGTGTAAAATAAACCACCAATTTAACTTGAACTTACTATTCACATAAGATAGAAAGTTTGACTTGTTATATCCCTTCAAGTCATTTCTTGCAAAGGTTTTCTTGGCTAGATTTGATTATAAAGTGTTTGCTTTTGCCTTTCTCTTATGCTGAAGGAGTGTGATTTTCCCAAGGTCATTCAGTGGATTGTCAGGGATGAGTAAGGATTCATATTACAGAGTCATGTCCAGTGCTCTGACCACTAAAGAAACTTTCAGTTTGACTTAGTAATGCACAATGCAAGTGCTATAACGCACATGAAGTGTTCACCATTGTAAACTTACTACTGTTTTGCAGACTCTGTTTTTGTGTAATAATGCCATTCTACATGTTTACTATTACATAAATCATAGCAGCAAGTGGAGTCAAGACTGTGAAGGAAAGTTTTTAAGCAACAACAAAGTATGCAGCATCCCTGATAGCTTTTAGAAGTTTTTTGTGTTTGTGCTTTTATTATACTTGGTAACATGCTGTGCATTACTGGAGTGGTATAGAAAAGTTTGGCCCTGCTCTCATTTCTAATGTCTAACTCAAGGTTAAGCCTATATACAACGTGTTTCCTCTTCAGCAGAATAGAGGTACAAAGTAGTAAAAGTCTCCTAGGCAGCATACAAACCAAAATACTGTAGATTGTGTTGAAGGTGTTGTGGTACAGGCAGGGGGAGAGCCTACCAGACATCCCAATTTCTTTCAGTTCTTTTAAAAATGTTAAAACAAGTGCTGTGGAGCCAGTCAGTTGTTGCTTTACTGGGTGATGAGTTCTGAAAATCCTAGGCTCTGATATTTCAGGAGCACTAAAATTTTAAAGCAAACATTTGTATTCGTAATCAGTCAAAATTCAGCCAACAATCAACTTCTATAGTACAAAAGAGCTGAGACACTACTCTGGATCTCAGAATATATTAGTTCTTTGCTATGTTCCTGCTACAAAATCAGTGAAATTTAAAATAGAAAAAGTATTATCATCAAAAGCTTATTTGAAATTATAATAAGAAAAAAAGTATATTTAGCAACAAACACAAAATATTTGGTTTTAAGAGGTTGATTGCTGCTGGATTTGCTAGAGACTGTCTTAAGGCTACAAAAAAATAACAGTATTCCAGGCATGTGTGAAATTATACTGTTGTTAATTTCCCCCCATTTCCACACTCACTGTATTTAATTGGTTAAACTGTCACTGAAGTTTCACTGTCACTGAAGTTACACATCTTTAACTGGATTACACTTTCAAGATCCTGGTGAGTTGTTCTCAAACACTAACAGTCTATGCTATAGAGTGTGTTTTTTGCATTTGTAGCAATAAGTGTTGAGCTCCAGTTCGTTTATGCATGGGAGAAGTGGACAACTGCTCACAATGAAATCTCCAGCTTGTGCTTCTCCGTGCTGCTTCCTCTCAGCGCTCCTCTCTTTTTGGCGGCTGCCTAACACTGACTCTTCCTGTTAATGGGATTTTCCTTTGTGCTTGATCTAACCATGTGGTAGAACAATACAAATTGAACATGGTTCTGTCAAGCACCATGGAAGGCTCCATGCTTTCCTGCAGCATGGCATGCTGAGATACTTCTACTGTTTTCAGAAACTTCAAAAGGCGAGAGATGACAGCATTAAAAGGTGAGCGTGGTCAGCAGCCATATAGTAAAGAGAACTGGAACAATTTCGCAGAATTAAATGGCTGAAAAATATTTTAAAAATCAGGGGTGTTTTTGTAAATTGCTGGTTTGTGAAAGAGTTGCAACTAATTTTATTAATTCATCTTCAAGAGCACAGATTAAGCACATGGTTGATTTATTCAACTTTGTGTATACTAATGTACGTATAAGTCAAGCTCATTGATAAATTGGCTGTTGATATGACTCATTGATAAGTTGAGGGTCATTCTATGATGAGGAGAAAGCACCAATTCCACCTCAGGGGGTCAGCCATCCCTGCCCACTGCCACCATTTCTTGGCATTCAAAAATCTCAGAAGCAGTGCCGTGGTGGAGAGAGTAGAGGGGATCGGTGCTTCTTTTAGGTTCTCCCAGGATGGACGAAGCTCATGCCTTTTGCCACTCAGGTTTTTGGGGCTGTTTTTTCAATTGAAATTTCTAGACTTATACATGAATATATAGGGTTTGGCTTTGGTGTCAAATCTGTGAATATAGTTGGCTTCATGACCTAAAGAATGCAAGTGAGTCACAATATCAGGATTCATGATCCACAATTGCCTCAGGATATGTACCATATAAAGCATCTTCATTTGTGACTAAACAGTATTCAATTCTAGAAACATTGTGGTTGAAATACACACTGTCACATCAAGTAGAATAATTAAAATCTCCAATAATTATAGTTCTTACCTTGGTGCTAGAATATTGAATTATCTGCAGTATATTTCTATGCTTTATGCCGATGCCTTGGATAAATAGTTATATTCCCAGTGGTAATTTCCTATTGACACATTTGTTTGTCTAATTTTAGAGAACCCTTTCCCAACTGAATTGTATGTCAAATTAGTTGCTAAGGAATAGGTACCTTTCTTACAGGAGATTATAGAGAATTGTAGTAAGTGGACAAACAAACTTTGTTTTAAAGGGGTTTTTTGTGTCAGGAGCAACTTGAGAAACTTCAAGTCGCTTCTGGTGTGAGAGGATTTACCATCTGCAAGGATGTTGCCCATGTGACACCTGGATGTTTTACCATCCTGTGGGAGGCTTCTCTCATGTCCCCATATGAAAAGTTGGAGCTGACAGATGGGAGCTCACCCTCCTCCACGGATTTGAACTGCCGGCCTTTTGGTTAGCAGTCCTCCTGGCACAAGGGTTTAACCAGGGGCTCCCGTTTTAAACATAATTTGTCCTCATTGCTGATGTTTCCAATGGTGAACCTCACTTGTGTAAATAAACAAGCAGTGCTCTCTGCCCTATAATCCATTTAAATGGTTTGAAAACTCATGCTTTTTTTTAAAAAAATTATCTGCATTGCTCTGCCTCAGCAGAGGGGAATAGTATTTTTTCTAACCATTTGGAAGAATTATTGAGATAACCAAATTGGTATCTGAAGGTGAGAAAATATACCCCAAGTTAACTTGGGCCAACTACCTGTACTAAATATTTAGTTTCCCAAGTAGATACATACATACTTTAGTAATTTGTCTCTTAGTATGGTCATCTGTCTTCATCCCTGAATAAACTTTGAAGTAAGCTCTTTAGTCTTCATTACTTTCATCAAGAGTGTTTCAAGTGGTTGCCTCTTTTGTTTAATGTGTGTTTCTGAAAAGTGAGAAGAGAAGCTGATTTCCCTGCTTTGCTCTCATATTTTCTCTAAGAAAAGTGGGACTAGTGTGAGAGCCGACTCTATGAGACCAAGGGGTTTAACTTATGCATAAAATATGGTACTACCCCAAACTGATTTTCATAAGAGGTATATTTTCACTAAAATGAGAATGAACATGAGTGTACATGTGAATAAAGTAACAATGTGATCCTTTAAGCCCAGTTAGGTTTTAAGAAAAACTTTTTTCCTATTGCTAAAGTTCTGAAATGACATTGTTTTTCTCTGCAGCCGCCCTCCATTTGATTTTTATAATTGAAGTAATGCTTGAACATAATCGATTAGATTGTACCTCTTGAATTGAACCATATCCACTTAAAGCCCCATGAGGGCATGCTGATAAAGTAATGCATGTAGAGATGGATGGACACATATAACTGGCACTGCAGCCAGATGGCTGGCTTTCACATTAGTTTCCCTAATGGGAATAACATGATAGAGCTGCCACCTGTCCAAGAGATCTCAAGACTCAAGTTAAAGAGTAAATTTCCTCCCGTTGGCAGCTGATTGCTGCTGTCTTGCAGGTTGATGGGTATCTTGGAGTGCTTGATGGCAGCGTGTGGTGTTTATCACCTCACACTCCATGGTTCTTCAGATAATTTGCATTATAATTTTAATGTACACATATACTTAGAGTTAATAAGCAACCTCTTTTCCTGTTGTAGATATTTCACCTGTATAAAGCAAGAGATTAGACATGCTATTTTTCTGTATGAATGTGTTTCTTTAGAAAAGAAGAAAAGATCTGGGTTCAGGTTACAATGACATACCTTGCACCTTCCTTCCTTCCTTCCTTCCTTCTTCTTCTTCTTTTTTTTTTTTACATTTTCTAAAAGTTTGGTAAACTTCCCACATCTTCATATTGTGTTTCCCACCTGCAATGAACACAATGGGCCCTTGTTAGCACTTGAGATTTGATTCCAGAACCCTCTGTGGATACTAATAATCCATGGATGCTTATCCCATTATAATACTGTCCTTTATATAAAATAGCAAAATTTAGATAGTTGAATTTGTGTATATGGCAGGCCAACTGACAATGTAATGACTCAGATTTTATATGTGCATGGTACACAATTAATTTCTAAGATTCTAAGTACACAGTATGTGCATACCTCGTAGTCTTTGAACTTGTTATACCATGTTTTAATTATGCATACAAATTATACCATGTCCCAACGGAAAGAATGACAGATAACCCATGTAGTCTTTACTTAAAAGAAATAAGTAGCTTTCTGTCAAGGTGACCAATATTTTTATGCATAGCGGTAGGTTCTTACGGAGCTTTAGATGTGATCCAAAGAACTATTTAGGTTAAATGGAATGTTAGGGTGTAACTAGTGGAATAGTCAATCTTTTTCCTTGGAAGAGCAGGCCACCCACGCACTCACAAGTTAAGAAACATATTACTTTTGAAAATCTTCTCAGCTTTCAGAGATGTTTGCCAATGTAGCACAAAGGTGGAGCAGCCGCCTCATAAATGGAAGTCCAGAACTCACTGTGTGGGAACTATTTGTGTGGTTCTCCTGATTCAGGTCTGTGGATTGAGAGTGACATTCACTGAATGAATATGCATTCAGTGCAAAATTGAGTGGTTTACATGCATCAGTGTGTGATCATTGGCATGCCTCTTTCCAAATGACAAACTAGATGTGATAGGCTAACCACATGTATTTGTTCGTGTGTCTTGAACAAGAAAGATTTACATAAAATGAAAATCAGGCTTGAGTATCTACTTTTAAAACTGAAAGAAAGTAATACCCTTCCTTGCCTAGTCTCACTGGGCTCTGGTTTGGCCAAGTTGTAGTATTGAAAAGGAGGCAGTAGGAAAGTGGAGCAGAGTGAAGTATGCTTGGGGGGGGGGGGGTGCTTTCCTCACCAATGTGTTCCTTTTTGTGTAAGAGTAATCCCATACCTTGCGATACACATAAATTAATAAATAAATACTGAATTACGCTGTTTTATCTAGTTTTGCTCTGCTGTGTGTTTACTAAAAGTAAAAAAAAAACTTTTAGTGTTCTATTTTACAAAACAAAGCCTCACTTATATTCCTTTCTGTATTATAAACTCATGTTTGGTATAGTATCCCCCTTAACAGCATCCATTAACTGCTGAGAGATTTCAGTACCTTAATTATATAGAAGGTGGCAGTACCTATCTTTCAAATACACATTTAAGCATTGAGATAACTGCCTGAGATGATTCACTAAACCTATGGTTTAATTATGATTTATACCCCATTGTCACAGCTTTCCAGCCCCAAAAAAATGTACTCAGAAGCCCCACCTAGCGTATGTGAAGAAACTCCCCAAGCTTCTTTTCCTGTGAAACAAAAAATCATGCTAGTTTAACATAAAACTGTTGTGATCTGCAAAGCAATGTTGCTGTGTGTCCATGTCATCAATCAGGAAGGTTCTGGTTTTTGCCAGCCAGCCATTTGCCTGCCAGCCATGTTCCCTTATTGCAAGGTCGGGGAAAATGTAGCCCACAGGTTGATGAAGTTCACACACTCAATTTCTGCTACTTTAGAGGCTCCTTTGATAACCCCAAAGCTTCTTTACACAAAGTTGATGATTTTTTAAAAGCAAACTACACTGATTTCTGGGATATTTTTCAACCCTACACTGACCAACCATCCAACAGACAGTAAATATGGTAGCGTAAGTCATTCCTATTATATCTGAATGTGATAGTAGATTAACCCCATACACACCCATGCAGTTGTTAACCGCTATCTTATAGGAATATGGCTTCAAGCAGGATATCATTTTCACCCTCACCCCAGTTTTCTTTTTTCAACTGATCCCTAACGTATTATTACAGACCACCAAACCACCAATCGTGCTCTGAATTCTGATATTGGGAGGGAGGCACCCAGAAGAAAATGTGCATTTCCACAATCTTACAGGACATATTGTTGTCTGTCTCTCCCTTGTTCCTTTGTGCCTATTATTCATTATTGATTCTGCGTGTTTTTTCTTTAGAACAGGACTAGAAATTTAGAAATTTAAGTTCAGCATCTTATATCCATTACTTTGATGTAAACAAATGTTAATATATACAGTACTTGGGTGGTAAATGTATAGTTACGGAAGTATGAAAAGAGACTGCACTCATGCATGTCCTCCTTAACTTAGTTACGGTTAAGTCCTGCTTAAGGCTAAACACCTTCAATTAGAATTTTACAGATATAAAAAACATAATTGCTGTGATTCCTATGAAATTTGCATTAAATATGAAAGTATAAGAAAAAATGAGGAAACAGGATGAACAAAGTGCAGTTATTGTGGGTGTGAGTGAGCTTTATCCCACATATTTAATACCTGTAAGAAAAGTAATGGTATATTTCATGTTAATACTCCCAATTTAAATATAATTTTAATGAAACAAGTCATATTTATTTTTATTGAATTAACTCCAAGATAGTGTTTTTATTTTAATTTTTACTTAATAATCCATCTGTAATTAGTATATGAAAATGCAACTGCTTGACTACATTCCTTCAGGTCACCTCTGTAGTTCAGCAATCAGGGTAAACTGTAAACGGGGCAGGATTAGTTCTAGAGCTATTGGAAAGAGCCTGGCTGTTTGCTGTATGAAAAACCTCTGTGACTAAAGAAAATTATGAAAAAGAAAGCAGGAAAATTATTCCTTAAAATAAACTAAGTTCATTTTGAACTTTCAAAGACAAAATCAGCATTTTGCATTTTACCTGAAAGTTAACTAGTACTGAATATTAACAAGTGCTTAAGGACCCGTATATAGGGCAGTCCTTTTGGATGGTGCTAGTTAGCAAATACTGCATTTTCAGTGAGTTGAAGAATTGGCGATTTTGTGGTTTTATACAGTATTGCTACATAAAATCTTTGTGTGCCACCATTTTATTTGTTCCTCTCTGCCATCAATTTGACTTTGACTTATGGCAACCCTATGAATGAGTGACCTCTGTATCACCCTGTCATCAACAGCCCTGCTTAGGTCTTGCAAACAATGGCCTGTGGCTCCCTTTATTGGGTTTATGAAACAGTAATGTGGTTTTCCTCTTTTCCTTGGGCCTTGTTAGGCATTACTGTCTATTCTAGTGAGTCACAAGTTCTCGTGATATGTCCAAAGTATGGCAATCTCAGTTTAGTTATTTTGGCTTCTAAGAAGATTTTTTTTCTAGAATCCACTTATTTTTCTTTTTTGTCAGTCCATGACATCTGAAGAATGTTCCTCCAGCACTACATTTCAAATGAGTTGATTTTCTCCCTTTCAGCTTTCTTTACTGTCCAGCTTTCACAACCGTACATAGAAATGGGTAAAACAGTGTCATAGATTATATTGACTTCAGTATTCAGTGATATATCTTTACATTGGAGGAGCAAGTGTAGCTTCTTCACAACTGCCTTTTCAAGGCCTTGTCTTCTGATTTCTTGACTGCAGTTTCCATTTTGATTAATGACTGAGCCAAAGTATAGGAAATCTTGGATTTCCTCAATGTCTTCATTTTATGCTTTGCTGTTATATAAATACTCTGTGGTCACTATTTTTGTTATCTTAATGGTCATCCATAAACCCGCTTTTGTATTTTCTTCCTCAATGTTCTTTAATAATCATTTCAAGGCTTTGCTCTTTTCAGCTAGTAGTATGGTATTATCAGCATATCTTAAATGGTTGATGTTACTTCCTCCAATTTTCATGCCTCCTTCCTCTGAGTGTAATTCAGTTTTTCTCATTATACACTCAGCATTCAAGTTAACCAGATTGGGTAATGAAATGCAGCTTGCATAGAGGTCTGTCTTTCATGTACAAAACAGCTTGTCTGAATTATAACAATAGAAAGCACCAACAATGTTCTCAAACTGGGTTCAGATCTTAAAATTAATTCAGATCTCTGTACACATTTTTTGTTGAGAGCCTTTATGGAGTTCTTTTCCTGATTAATTCAACAACTTTGCCTTCTAGTACTTTACCTTCCCAGAATTTTATTTTTAAAGAGGTATCATTTGTCATTTAAGTGAATCAGACATTGACAAATAGATGTTTCAATTACAACTGACTTATACAGGCCTGGAAAAGTTACAAAGACTTGAGTTTGTTAGGGTGATGGATATAACAGATGATTTCAGGAAATATTTAGTTGATGCCACGATGAACTATGAAGTGAGCAGGCAAGTAATAATGAATTAATGTGTGCTGATAACTCTTTAATTTATCAATTAGTATTTTCACTGTCATAAGTGTGAGGATCATGTTTAAATGTCTTGTTAATTCATTTTTAAAAAAAAATCAGGAATGGCTTGTTCATTTGGAAAGATGTTTAATTAAAATAAGTCAAAGCATGCTGAGATGCCATTTTTGCTAAATATGCGAGGTGCTGCATGTGGTTAAAGTGAAAATCTTTGCTACTCAAGTTACTTCCTTCAGCCCTGTTCTTACATTGTTTAAAATATATATACATTTGCAAAGCACACTCATTAATTTGATTATAGATATTGTCAATGCTGATTGCCTTTCTTGTATCTCTGAGTTAGTATTGCAACTGAGAAAATATTTTTGAAAGGTAAAAATGCACTAGAAGAGACTTGCCAAAGAGGGAACAGGTCCTCAGTCTCTTACAACTACATTGAAGTAAATTGTTGCAACCGCTTCAAAGCTGTAATAAAAATTTCAGTCAATTCTTTCCCATTCACCAAGGAAATGGAAGTGCTCGTTCCTTTAGAAGTAATTTGTGATAGCTATTTTCTGTACAGTTATTTATCTGGAAATATTAAACTTTGCAGGTTCAGAGGACTACAGGAGTAAGTTCACTGGGGAATGCTTCATGGACTTGATCTGTCCTGAAAAATGCCGCTGTGAGGGAACAATTGTAGACTGTTCTAACCAAAAGATTACTCGACTTCCCAGCCATCTTCCAGAATATACAACAGACCTGTAAGTGTGGCACATTTTGCAAAAGAGACCATAGAATGTTCAACCATTGAAGTGAGTCAGTATGTCTTATCTTGCTGGTATCCAAGGTTTTAAAGGGCACTGTAAAACAACTGCAGTATTGTGGTGTTAAGTGTACTGCCTTGGAGGAAAATAAAAACATGTCTAAGCACATTACTCAGGTTGTGTATTCACACTCAACTTCTGATTTCAATAATGTTTTAAGTAAAGACTTGTTTTCTTGGGGTGGGCAATGTGTGGTACATTAATTGCATGTACTACATACCTTTTTCCCCCTTGCCTTTTAGTGGCCTCTACAAACAAGATCCAAAAGGAAGGACAGGGTCAGAAAGGAAGGAGAATTGCAGATCTGGAAGCCTGTAGGAAATATAAGGCTAGTTTAAGAAAGGGTTTAGTCCTAATGCTCTCTTTTTTTGTAAAGATAGAGGCAGCTAAAACCCAAAATGGATTTATAGTCATTCCAGGTTCAATAAGGCTACTAATGTAGCCCTTTGTGGATCCCAGGAACAGGAATTGACATCAAATTTGCATACCTGTTGCCCTGTTTTAAATGAAGTGGATTTTTAATGGTTCTTTCAAAGTGCCTTCCCATTATCTTTGGCACCATTTAACGGCCTCATTTGGCTACTGTTGCTATGTAGGAGTTCTCCAACCAGTGCTAGGCCACTGTGAAATACTCAGGATATTATGCTTATATACAAATACAGCTGTTCAGAATGGCATTTTATATGACAAATATTTATATTGCAATAGTAAAGGAATTCTGTTCAAAAATGAAATTCACCAAATTTATAAATGCAAAACACACATATACATATAATTCTGAGTAGAATCACCACGAATTCTGAAAACAGAACAATATGTATTATAGCTAAAACTGTAATACATATTGTTCTGTTTTCAGAATTCGTGGTGATTCTACTCAGATTGGCCCAAAGCATGTTCCCCTTTTGCTATTTGCGGACGACGCAGCCCTATTATCCCTCTCTCATGTGGGCTTAAAAAGACTCCTGCATAAATTTGTTGATTTTTACGAGGCGAACGAACTGCAGGTGAACTACGACAAAACCAAAATCTTGGCGTTTGGGAAAAGCATCAAAAGACAAGTCTGGAAGATAAAGGGCCACTATATTGAGCAAGTAAAACGTTTCAAATACCTAGGTCTCTGGTTTAGCAACAACTTGTCATGGTCCACCCACCTAAAATATACACTGGCCCGGGCCAAATCGAGTAGCAGTGCGACCAGGAGGTTCTTCCACTCCAGGGGTAATCAATATATCCCCCTAGCTCTGCAAGTCTTCAAAGCAAAGGCGATGTCACAACTTCTCTATGGAGCACCCATCTGGTTAACCCCCAATAACAGCGCCATCAGATCTTTTCATTCGAAATTCCTCCATAAACTATATGGTGCCCCCAACTGTGTCCCGTATGCAGTTCTTTGTCTTGAATCTAGGCAATATTCTATTGAGGCTACTATCTGGCTAATCGTCATTAAATTTTGGCTATCTATACACTATCAAAGTCCCAGCGACTCTCTGACTCAACTCACCTTGAGTGAACTCCACCACTCCAAATGGTGCTCAACTGTCCTAGCAAAGATCGGGGAATTGGGCTACGACAGCGATTTCCTGACTCTACTATCTTTTTCCGAGATTTTTACCAAAGGAGGCTGCTAGAAAGGGACCACAACCAATTGTTGAGCTTGGCAAACAAATCCTGCTCACCTATTAACTTGGCAATTCCATACACACAGGGAAATCCAGCCTTTTACATCTCAGAGCTCACCAACCCCTCTTACAGAAGAGCCTACATGCTGGCTAGATTTAATATCATGCCATCGCCGCTCCATAGAGGAAGACTCAATGGCCTCCCGAGCAACAAGAGGGTCTGCCTCTGCAGCACAGGACAGCTAGACTCCATACCGCATATTCTCCTGCACTGTCCACTCTACCAGGAGCTAAGATCCAGCCTGCTAACACAAGCTATAGACTCACTGAAGAACCGCAGCAATTCTGACAAAGTGATTTTGCTTTTAAATTGCCAGGACTTTAGCTGCTGCCTTTCAGTGGCAAGATTCCTGAATGAAGTCTGCAAACTGAATGTGTAGCAAACGAGAAGCCCTTTTTTATTACGTGTACTATGTTTTATACTCTCTGCCATGTTATGCCAATAAAGGCTTATTGTATTGTATTGTATTGTATAGCTAAAACTGAAATCAGTAATATAAACGGGGCTAAAGCCAACATTAGCCCTACCCATTGGAATTAACAACACTTGGTAGTCTTAACATTTCAGTGAGTTTACTCTAGATAAAAGGACAAGAATTAGATTTAGTCCAAGGATGGCAGGAAAAAAAATGCATTTTGTTGCACTTATATCCAGATTTTCTCCAAAGTGTAGAAGATTGGGTTTATGGTTTTATTCCAGTTTTATCATTACAATCAGTTTAGCCAGTTTAATGTTATTATTATTTTATTTCTTGCCTGCATTTCCTCATGACTCAAGGCGGGTTACAGCATAATTAAAACACATAAATATTGTAAAAATTCTATAAAGATACATATTTCTATAAAAGATAAGTATTAAAATGCATTTCTGTAAAATAGAAATAAATAAGGTGAAATAACTGACCCAAGATGGTGCAGTCAACTTCATTGTTATCTGTGGATTTGTGTTTTCTTCCAATGCATTTGTCACAATGCTATGTTGTTTGTTTATCTGTTTGATTGCATATATAGCCTTTCTCCAAGCATGTCATTCATGTCTTTGTTGTTATCATTAGTCTAAGAAATGTACAAGCTATATGGGCATTTCTAAGCCAATTATGTCTTACGTGATTTCACTGTTATTTCTCCTAAGGCGTTTACATGACAATGACATTTCTGTTCTGGAAGCAACAGGAATATTCAAGAAGCTCCCCAGTTTAAGAAAAATGTAAGTTTCACAAATTTGTTTATTTTAATTATGAATACATTCACAGAGGTTCACATGTGAATATATGCAGACTCAAATGTTGTGTAATTTTCTCCCGAAAAAGCATACACAGGATCTGCCTGCTAGTATGCTATTAAGTAATTTAAAGTACAAATGCACTTAAGAAAACTTCAGTATCCAAAGCAGAAGATATTTGTATGTCAATAGGTGTCAAGACACTGCAGCCTGAGCTTAGCAAGGCAGTCCACAGTCGACATAGAGATAGCACTTACAGAGTTTAAATCATAGGAGAATTCCAAAGTCCGGTCCGAAGGTCACATATACACATGACTTTTCACCTAGTCCAAAGGAAGTCCAAGGTCATTCACAAAGGTAGTCCACACAAAGTTAGCAGGCACAAAGAGTACTCTGAGAGTCTGATCTGAAGGTCAAACACCAATATCCACAACACGAAGTACAAGATCCAAGGGTCAAAGTCCCTGGCTGAAACATCAAACACAATTATTGCTTTTAGCAAAGTATTGTTGCCAAAGCTCATATTTTATGCTGCCTCTGCAGAAGTCCTACCATCTGGACCAAACTTTCTTATTTTGGACCAAACTCTTTGATGGGTGCAGCTGAATTATGTCCACTCTGTGTTATAACCGGAGGAGGGGAAAAAATTATGTCAGTCATGTCAAGCTGTTCCTCTCTCATGGGCTCATGCTCGGCTCCTGGGAGGAACCCCCCCCCCCCCCCCCGCTTCTCCTCCTCTTGACCCATAGTCTGGACAATAGGAACTAGACAAAAGATGAACTGTTAATAGGGTTGCTAGGTCTGAAATATTCCAAGACTAAGGTTTCCAGGCCAGAACCTGAGATGTAAATATGGTCACTGGTGAAGTCATAAAGTGTCATGCATTAAGTACCAATCACAGTTTCTGACCACTTGTCATTCAGATACATACTGAACTATTCCAGATCAAGATGAAATAGGGTTATTCCTTTTCACCTAATTAGGAAAATGGAATAAGAAACATTATATAGTACTAGCCTCCTTTCTTCTAGTCAAAAAGGTAGATGTAGATCAGAGAATGAGTCTTAACACTACAGTTTCTGGAAGGCAAAGAGGAAGCTACTAAATAAATACACAAACCTCATGGAAAATCTTTACAAGTTACAGCAGCAAATCGGTTTGAAATTTTAGCAAGCAAGTGTTCTGTTTGTGGAGTTGAAGATTTATACACAGTCCTGTTCTCTTCCCTGAGTTGATCTCATCCAAACTGGAGATTTGCTTCTTCTGCCTATAAATAACCCACAAAGATGGGAGACTTGGGATCAGGCCCTGAGATCAGAAGTTAGTAATAAAAAGTGTATTTATTTATTGAAATGTTAAACCCTTTCAGTTTGGCTTCAAACCTAGCTTTGGTAATAACATTTGTACTTCTTCTCCTTATCCTTCCCCTTCTCCTTCTTCTCCTTTATCTTCCACCCTATCTCCCAATGGGGACTGATATAGATAGATAATCTAAATCAGTAAGTGTAGAAGGTGAGGTTGTGCGCAGGTTGCCCTTCAATCCCCATACTAGTATATAATTTTGCTCATAGTTTATCCCTGCAACAGCAATTTCTTTGCTGAATAGCCATTCTTATCTAGTTGTTGTACTAGGAAGTGACCTTCACCCACCAGAAGAACTTGTCAGTGTTATACACAATATAATTTACATTGGCACAAGATGACAACAAGTAGACACAAAGAATTTGAGGCATCCCTTACTTTAGCTTGGTGATCCAGGGGAGAAAAAAGTGTTCTGAAGAGTAGTAGTAATTCATCACATAGCATAGGTTTGGACTATAAGAAATTATCTGCAATCCTTTTGGTTTAGATTGAAAGCTTCCCACCTCTCTCTTCTATCTCAACAGGCCATGGCCAAAGTCACAAAAATTGATCCTCACCTTAAGAGGTTTATGCTTATTGGCCCTGGTGCATATCTAAGTAGCCTCTTATTTGGTAAACCTAGTCCATGCACTATTATGGTAGTGCATTGTTGACTGCAGGGCAGTGAACCATCTTTATAGGACACACATGTTTCATACATTAATAATCTATAATACCGGGGGGGGGGGGGGGGGTTGGGTTTTTGTTTTTGTTTTTTGCATTTATTGTTTATACCCATCTTGATATCATAGAAATCTCCTAAAGAGGATTCCGGTCTGGCTCAGAATAGTTGAACATTTTTACACTGTGAATGAACATATGCTTTTTAAATATATTATTCCTGTACAGGGATATTTAGTGTATGGTGGAATCTTTCAGTCATTTTTTTCTCTTGAATTGTGCAAAATATGTCTCCTCTTGAGAAAAAAGAAACATTATTCAATAGAAACTTAGTGGATATAGCAATTGGTTCCTGTCTGGCCTTGTTGAGTTTGGTGGACTACATTCACATCTGAAACAAATTCATAATGTGCTAATATTGAATTGCCTATACCTGCTGCCCAAAGTTAAATTGAAAGGAAACCATATAGCTAGTATATTTATATACTGATGTCTCTTTTTCCCCTTTCCCATGTCCACAAATAACTAAACATCTGGTGTGCACTATTTACTTCTGACTATGCAAGTTCTCATTTCCAAGGCTGGTTTGGATCGTTTTTCTAAATTCTAGTCCAGCTAATGTGTCTTATGGTGTCTATTAGAGCTCTTTAAAGAAAAATAACAGAACAATTTATATACATTTTGAAATCTGGAATCCTATGCATAATATCTTTAAAATGCCAAATAACTCTGAACAGGGGTTCACAAACCAAGAATGGAAAATGTATGTCAGGCTGCTGATGTCTGATACATCCTTAATGCTGCAGTTATGGTAATATACCTGGTAGACTGTCTATCTCTGTGCATTGCATGAGAGATTTTAATAATCTGGAACAGGTTATATCTCTTCTTGTATGCTGATTTTCAAGGAGTAGAGACTGCTGGACAAAGGAGCATTTTCAGTATGCATGAAATGTTCCCATTTAGCATTTTATATCTTTGTGAGGCAGTAAATTCTCCATGCTCTACTCTTGGAAAATATAAGTACTTAGAAATGCAGGTGCAGTTCAGATGTCTGTACTCTAGCAGCAAGAGCTTACAGTCTTGCAGTCCATCATAAAACTGCTTCACTGATGCCTGCAAACACTGGCAGAAAACTCTCATTGCTGGATTATTTTCTGTTTTTGTTCCATTACAGAAGCCACCAGATGCAGTTTAGGGTTAAAAGCCAGATTTGACTGGAAATAGCTTTTTGTTTACAGTTTTCTTTCTTAAAAACCATGAATCTCTCTCATTTACCACCTCTTGCTTAAAATTACAAATTCGGTTTTGCAGAATACAGACAATCCCCCAGTTACAGACATGCGACTTACAAATGACTCATAGTTAAGAATGGGAGTGAGACGACAGGAGGAAGTGAGAGAAATCTATCCCTTGGAAGGAAAATTTGCTCCTGAAAGAGTTATCATGGGGAAAATATGTCTCTACTGAAGCTTTCTCTCCAATCCTTGCTTCCACAACAAGCCAAATTTTCAAAATCTGATTATCACAGGGACAGAAAGTGAGGTGAAATCTTCTGAACAGGGGCACAGACAGCAAAACAAACACTACAGGAGTGTTAGCCCTTCCCTATTCTATCCAAAGCTAAAAAGACATGTTTGGCTGGATTTGCACTTTAAAATGTACCTGTTCTGACTTACATACAAATTCAACTTAAGAGTAAACTTATAGAACCTATCATGTTCATCACTTGGGGACTGCCTGTACAATCTTAAAACACAAGAAAGATTGGATACAGATTTCCCATAAACTATTTGATAGATTTTGCATAATGCCATTGATGTATTGTACTTTTTCTTCTCCTGTGAGACCTGTTTCCAGTGAACTAATGTATAGGATTTCTAAGTAGTTTGGTGCTGGTAAGCGTTGTCGTTTGTTAGTTTTAATTAATTTTTTGCCTCTCTTGTTCAAATTAGTTTACATAATAAAATGTACAAATGCCATTAAATCCAACCAATGAAGGCATCTAGCAGCAAACGAATAGTTGTTAAAATTTAATACAAAATAAACATAAAGGAATTTGACTAATTAAAGTTACTCATCTGAAATTATAAAGACATAAAAGACAAGCAAGCAAACCTATTATTTAAATCAAGCCGTTAGTCAAAGCCACAGTAGATCCATTTAAATCAATGGAACACACATAAATGGTGACTTACTAGGTTCCCTTGATTCAGTGATTCTACTCAAGTTTGGAGTAACAATTGAATTAAAACTAGTTTCATTTATTACAGTTGTTTCAGTTTTGATATACTTTCTAAATTATGACTCTACAGAATGGCTTTTCAGGAGTAGGGAGATCCTTTCTGTGGTGATCCACATTCTGACAACATTTGTTTTTTGTTTGGTTTTTTGTGTGTGTGTGTAAAACATCATATCAGGGGTTGTCCTTGCAAACTTATGTTATCCACCTGGTTCACCATAGTCAGCTCTGTATTTTCTCTATTTAGAGACAAAGAAACTCTTAAGGAGTGCAGAATAGTAGCCCCACTTCCTTCATCATGTATCTACTAAAACTCCAATATGGAATGTCTGGACAGAGCTCTTGCAAAACCAGTATTGCAACAGTTTGGGGGGACATTGCATTGTCTCCCTATTTACTACTAAGTCCTATTTACCTTGAAAGCTCTAAATAAATTGTGGACGAAATAACGGAAGGATTGGGGTTTCCAAAGGAAGCCTTCTCCAAATGTTGCTGGAAGAGATATGATGCATTTATCTAAGAGAGGTTTTAGTGGTGCTCCAACCTCGAAATATTTTCTGAAGGTGTCAACATTGGGGATATTCTTTCAAGTGCCAAATTTAAATGCTTCTGTTTACCCAGGAATTTTAAATATTAAAGTGTTGAACTTTAAGCTTGATCTATATTTATTTGACATTGCTTTGTTCTTTACTTGTTTCTGATTGAATATTTCACATGTCCCTTATATTCATAATTTCATTGTTCTTGATTTTGTAAATATATCTTTATCATATTGTGTGCATTGTCATAGGTTTCTATATAATGTACTTGGACTCTTTTGCGATAAAATATCAATACAGGGGTTTTTTAAATAAAGAGAAGTAGAAATATAGAATCATACACTTGAAAGAAATTACAGTCCAACCCCCTGCTATGCAAGAATACACAATCAAAGCACTTCTGATAGATCGCCATCCATTCTCTGTTTAAGAACCTCCAAAGGAGGAGACTCCCCCAAACACCTGATAAAATAAAAAGGAGTTGCTGCAGCAGAGTGCTCCAATACAGAGATTTCTGCCACAATGAGCAGTGTAAATAAAACAATGCTTGTAGTTATCCTATACAATGGCAGTCTCCTCCTAGGGTATGCGAATACTTTATATGTTCTTCTTGTTACAATTTAATATAACATATAAAAGTTACAGAACACCATAAGAAACTATAATAATGTGCATAAATATATTATTTATATTATTTAAAACATTTTATAGATAAAAAATATATACAAACCAATGCCGTCTTCTGAATACTGAGAAACAGAGATAGGTGCACATTCACTTATACCAATTGTGGTATGAGTTCTGGAGAACCTAAAAGATCAGAAGAAGAAGAAAACTCTTAATCTCCTTTTTCTGATTTCATGTCTATAAGACCACAGCTAAAGAAAAGATGGATGGACACCATCAATGAATTATTATTATTATTATTAATTATTATTATTATTATTATTATTATTATTATCTTTATTTATACCCCGCAAAATCTCCCAAAGGACTCGATGCAGCTTACAATGGCCAAGGCCGCAACAAACAACAACATACAAATATAACAGTAAAACTCACAAGCAAATAATAAAATATCAAGCAAAGACAATAAAACACTAAAAGCAATGACACATGATGCATGTAAAATCTAAAAGGCCGGGCCAAATGTATTGGACAAAATTTAAAAGTGCTGAACTTGACAGGAGATATGTAGAGGTTTTTTGGAGGTAGATGCAATATGCAGACAATCCTAGTCTCTAACAAAGTGCATTTGGGACATGATGCCCGGAGTTTCCTAATCTGGAAAGGCACACTGGAACAGCCAGGTCTTCAGACTCTTCCTAAAGATTGCCAACGTTGGGGCTTGTCTGATGTCCTTGGGGAGAGAGTTCCAAAGTCGAGGGGCCACCACAGAGAAGGCCCTGTCCCTCGGCCCCACCAAACGTGCTTGCGACGCAGGTGGGATCGTGAGCAAGGCCTCTCCAGATGATTGAAGGGAACGTGTGGGTTCATATATGGAGATGCGGTCATGCAGGTAGGTGGGTCCCAAACCGTCGAGACAAAAGTTTGCTCCAGGCACTGTCAGGCCATTATATGCTAATCAAGGTGGTCAGCTGAAACATTCACACCTAGCTCCAGCAGACAAGGTGGTCAGTTGAAACATACATACCTAGCTCCAGCAGATAAGTGTCCCCGTCCTACCATGGTCACTCCACAGACACAAAAAAAACCCCTTTCCTAGTACCTCACTACCTCTGAGGATGAATATATGTGTGACACCAGCTTGAGACCTGAGGATGCCCAAAACAAAGCCCTGTGGAAAAGATAGTCACAATGCTAACCCCTCCATTGGGAAAATAGCTTAGAAAGAAGAAAAAGAGATTTGTTATTTACAGGAAATGTTTTTCATGGGATAAACAGTACTCTGCCTCTAATTATCATCTGAGACTTCAAAAATCATGGTTTATGGAAGTAAGAGCAAGTGATAGGCCCTTCTCTTTTCCCTTGATCAGGATTCCAGTGCTTAGTGTCTCCTGTCTCCCAGTCCTTTGTGAGGGGATTATGGAAATTAAGACATGATCTTGGGTGCAGCCAGAGATAATTTATACACAAGGTTAATGCAAGACAAAAGGCATGGGCTCACTTGGTTTTATGGAACTGTGGTTTCACAGAGTCATAGGATAATAAAGTTGGAAGAGATCACATGAGCCATCTAGTCCAACCCACTTCCATGCAGGAAAAGCACAAAGTACCCCTGTTTAAAAGCTTCCAAGGAAGGAGCTTCCACCAAACCCTAAGGCAGAGAGTACCGCTGCTGAACAGCTCTCACAGTCAGAAAATTCTTCCTAATGTTCAGATGGAATCTCCTTTCCTGCCATTTGAACCCATTGCTCCAAGTCCTAGTCTCCAAGAAAGCAGAAAACAAGCCTGCTCCCTCATCCTAGTGACATCCTTTCACTGATTGTCTTTTCCCCAATACCTCTGGACTATGGGACCAGGATATGATATCTCACTGAGTTCTCATTGTCGAAGCACCTCTAGACATAGAAATATATTGCAAAAAGACTATTGGTAGCATGTAAAATGACAGAATAGAATATGGTAGGAGGAAGGAGAGATAAAAGATTTAATGTTAGGAACTAGGTGTAGAGCACCCTTCTATTCAAGAGGAGTTCACATTTTATTTAGCTTAGATGGCAGGCTAGAGAATGTCTATTTTGTGCTAGAAAAGAATAGTCAGTATTCAACATACTTCTTTATGCAGTTGTTGGTGTGTGTGTGCTGTACATGAGGAAATGTCTGTTACACCTGTAACCTTTACTATGGCAACATGCTAATTTAGCACTATCTGTGAAAATTATACCTCACCAGCTCTCTTTTTCCTCTGCCCACCATAGCAACAGAGGCAAATCAAGGCCAGTTCACTATGACACCTTAGAAACATTATTGGTATACTGTAATACTATATATGGGCAGTTTTCACTTGGAGCCTTTGTCTGTTCTGTCAATAAGTCTTGTGTTTAAGCGGCCCCAAAGGATTCATTGACACAATTGATTTCAGGGTCAACTGTGGCTGCTTTTAAGAAGTCCCTTGGTACAAATTTACATGATAGCTCATCATGAATACTGAAAAGCCATTAGATGCCTGCTTCTAATGAATGTGAATGGCAAGTATTTAAGTGGAAAAGAATATCTGAATATAATAGCACAATGCTGGTTGCCTGCATCTGGAAAATACTTTTCAAACTTAAAAAAAATATTTCCCATATCACAGCTTATGTAAAATGTTGGCAGAATTTAAGGAGTTAGGGCCAATGATATTTTCACACATTATCATATTACCTGTTGTAAAACAGGTGCATGATAAGTATTTTCACCTGAACACATTCTGTAACAAATAAAGAGTCTGTTATTTCCACTATTTTGAGCCTGTTATTCAGTCACAAGAAGTATCCACCTGATTCACGTACAGATAGCCATCAGCTAAATCTTTAATCTGCTATATGTTGAGTTTTGGTGTGCCAGGGACCTGTACAATATATCAGATTGAACAATTTCAGGACAGCCTGGAATGGATTCAGCATGTTGGCAATTGCATGTGTAGAACCAACTTTACACAGCTGAACCATTTGCCTGGGTGCCTGAGGCTCCCATTGTTATTTGCAAACCACAATGTTGACTTCAATCCTGAGCTATTTAAAGAGCACACAGAATATATGGATTCCATTGTGCCTGGATCACAGTTGATGTTGAGAACCCCTCTCTCTATTTCAACCACCATTGCTAATGGCCACTGACAGAGAAGGATTGCAGCCAGAAACTACTGAACGCCATTCCTTCCCAACCCCTTTTTCTTGTATGTCATGTCTCATTTAGATTGTAATCCTCAGGACAGGGAACTCTCAATTATAAGCCTATCTGGGAACCTTTGTGGTTGAAGAGCATGGTATGAATTTGCTAAATAAATAAAACTATTAGTTTTGTTTCGATGACTGTGGACTATTGTAAGTGAAATAATTAACTTCCTTAAGCAAATATATCAAAGAAGGGAAAGAGAAAACACTAATAGATGCCCATAGAGAGGGTGAACAGTGAAGAAAGAGCAGAGTCCTACAGAAATGATATTAAGGCAAATATTGAAAAAATAATTAACAATAGTAAATATAACCAGTGTAATTGTTGATCACCTTATTCATGTAACAAAACTGAATATAGGTAATGCCATGATACATTGACTACAATTGTACATTGCAATCTATACAATCATCTGGAAATCATTGAGGGAACATAAGCCTGAAAAAAATGTTTAAAAATGGTGAAGTAACCATTTTCTGGGACATTTAGGATTCAAATTGATAAGTCTAATATGTAAGACTTAACTGTGGTTGGGGGAGCAGGGTGTGACAGTCCCTCGGGAAGCACAACAGAAAACAAAGATATGGAAGAGATTATGAAATAATGAGACATAGAAATGGAGACCCAATACCTCTGGACAAAGAAGATAACTGCTCTTCCAGTGGTGATGGCTGCTCTGGAAACAATTCAAGACAAAATATCTGAATGAAATCACTATTGATGGAATCACAATAACACAATTTCAGAAATTATACTTCTTAAGACATGCCACATTATTTGGCAATATTTGACAGATTTCTTGCTTCTTGGATGAAATCCAAATAACCAATGGTCCAAAATTTCATTTGATAATATCTGGGAGACTCAAGCTATGGAGAATGAGGATGTGATACATGGGAAAACTGACCTCTCTTCCAGAGACATTCTGTTTATCCAATCACTTGCTTTCTCAAGAATTTGTGTATGCTTTTTCCTGAAAATGTTCTTATGAGTCACTAATGTTTAAATGTGACAGCTAGGGATGGAAATATTTGTGTGTTTCATTTTACATGTGGGAATGAAAACCTTTTTCCCCTGCCACTTGAGATTCAAAGTATTCTTGCGAATTTTGTCCATTTGAGGATTTCCTTGATAAAATACAGTAGTTTTTCTATGACAAAGATATGGATCTTATCCATGATTCAAATGCCATAAATTCTATTCACTCATCTTGCCTTTATAAACATGTGCCTAGTAGCCGGCTAGAGAATTCCACAAGGTGGTTTTGCCAATAGAACTACAGGTTGAGCATCCTTTAATTCAAATGCTAAAATCCAAAGTAGTCCAAAATCCAAAATAGCCCACATATATAGATGAGATAGTGACATATTGATGGTTCAATATACACAAAGATAGTAGAAAATTATTACAAAAATGGTATAAAGGTACTTTTGGGCTATGAATATAAGGTGTATAAGAAACATAGATGAATGTTATGTTTAGACCTGGGTGCAATCTCCTAGATATCTCACCCAAATACAGGTATTACAAAATCCAAAACACTTCCAGGATCTCATCACATGGAGGTCAAGAAGCCAGGGACAGCGGGAAAAACGCTGGGACAACATATGTCTTCATCCACCTCTCACTCTCTGCAGTTCCTTGGATGCTCTTAAGATCCTGATGGGTTGTTGTAGGTTTTTCGGGCTGTATGGCCATGTTCTAGAAGCATGCTCTGCTGATGTTCCACCTGCATCTATGGCAGACAACCTTGTGGGGTCACTACCTCTGATACCTGCCATAGATGCAGGTGAAACATCAGGAGATAATGCTTCTAGAACATGGCCATACAGTCTGAAAAACCTACAACAACCCAGTGATTCCAGCCATGAAAGCCTTCAACAAGATCCTGATGTTTGGGAAACCTGGGAAAAGTCTTAAGAGACATAACCAACTTCAGCAAGGAGGGGAAGGGTTCCTGTTACACTAGCAGAGATCCATGTGATGTTGCCTTTTAGGCCTGGGTGTTTAGTTGGATCTGATTTACAACAATGTGCCTGCCTCTTTAAAATGTAATGGAAGAACTGACCCTTCAGTGTCACTGGTTATCAGACAAAAAAAGTGGCAGTAACAAAAATAATGCTTGCATTATCTGAGGATTTAAAAGAGATGCTTAACTATATTTTTCATCAGACAACAGTTCAGCACCAGATTGAATTCATCTGTCATAACACTGTTTCTGAACTGTTTGTGACATTAAACATAAAGCCTAATCTTTATACTATGGACTGGAGTAAAATGCATGAAGCTACTTTAAAGGGAGGAGAGAGAGCACTTCCATGATTGTGGTTGTTTTTGTGCTTTGTTGTTGCCGCTGTTTCCCTCCGTTATTCCTCAGACTGGATAAAAGGTGATGGGTCACAAGCTGCACAGCCAGGCTGTCTCTGCTGTTTGAGGAAACAAACCAGGCTACCAGTAACTCATACAGTTACTAATCCTAGCTTTCGAAATTGCTTTCACACAGTGGTGGCTATGATAGAGAATATACTTAGCATTGCATAAAAATGTGCTTGTTTGCAGTGAATCCTTCGCATCTGTCCTCTCTTTAGAATGGCTATCTTTGACAAATTGTTGAGGGAGGTTTTTTTTCCTTTTGCATTTTTCCTTTATTTCTTGTTCTTGTTGTTAATTCCCCTCTCCTTTTCAGACCTTTTAAATTATAATATTGCAGGAACAATCTATTTTACTTTGTAATATTTTGTGTATAGTATGGGTTTCCCCCCTCAGTATAGTTACATAACATTATTGTGAAATTCCCAGAACACTGTAGCTTCTCTATCTCAGCTCTCCCCCTTAATGTTAATGACATTACATTGCCTAAACTAGAATACAAAAAATGAAAAGGTCATAAAGATGAAGGTGAAATGTATGATTACCTATCAATTGTTACAATAATATTCATTTCTTTGTTTTTTATTTCACGTTTCCTCTGATGAACTTAAGGCAGATACATGGCTCCCTTTCTGACTCTATCCATGCTAGAACCCTGTGAAGTAGATCAGACCGTCTCAGCATCATCTGCAGACCCTCCAACATTCTGGTTTGACAGGGACAGTCTTGTTTAGCTCTCTGTTGGCCCCTTTTTTCAGCTGCTTTTAAAATATTCCACTTTCTCTAGTTTCTTTCCATGTTTATCCTTTGTCTTCATTTGCTGCAAACTGATTTCGAAGTGCAGTAGACTATTAATGACATTACAAGGGGCAAAATCTTACCCTTCCCTGCAAGCTCAGATGACATCAACCTGCTGTAGCCTTTTGGCCATCTTAACCACATTCTGGCCACAAGTGTTTTAAATCTTTGAAGTATTGGAAGGTATGCATCCAGTGGGTATCATAGCTCAATGAAAATTAAATGTAGTGTCTCCCCATCCCAGCAGCTAACCAATACCTGAAGATATTAAATAAATTCCATGGTCTGTTTAAAAGAAAGAGATATTTACAATGTGAAAAACCTTGCTTCAATTAAAATATTATGTTAACATTTCCCTGGAGTTATAGAAAAATATGCTGATAAAAATACCAGAAAGCAGCAGTGTTATGCCATGCTTTTCACCCCACCAAATAATAAACCCAAACTCTACTAGTACTGTGACATATGACAGGAGGAGAATTTGAGCAGCAGGAAATACTTAATCTGTGTTGTAACTATTGTTTGTTCCTTCACTTTCCATGCAAACACATCTACCTTGGTGTGATGGAACACATTTAACCTTGCTGAATAATACTGTCTGCTTAATATCTCATTTGTTTTCTCTTTCAGAAACCTGAGTAACAATAAGATCAAAGAGATTCGGGAAGGCGCTTTTGATGGGGCAGCGGGAGTTCAAGAACTGATGTTGACAGGGAATCAGTTGGAATCTGTGCATGGACGAATGTTTAGAGGTCTTGTAGGGCTCAAGACATTGTGAGTATAAAATCTGTTTGATTTTCTTTAGACTGGGAAAGGGGAAGAAAGGCAGAAAGGTACTGTTGTGTATCTGTTGCATGTTTGATCACAGGTGCAATGAATTAGCACTGCTGGTTTTGACAGCAGACTGATGGGACCCAAGGTAGGAGACTTAACATTGTGAGTATGCATAGGACTCTGTGAATTACTGTTCTAATCTGTTAGTAGCACCTCTGTGATCTTTAATTATATTGTGGCTTCCTAGCAATCCTGAAAATCTTTCTGTAGAAACCTACATTACCTTGTTCTCCTATTCAAATAAAAGGTGCATTGAGTCCTCAAGCAAGTATAAAACATGCATAGCAAGAAAGGAAGTTTCTGTATGTTGAGGCTTATTATCACTAATGTGAGCTAGAGCCACGTGTCCCTGATAATTTCTTGGGCAACAAACATTATCTTGGGATTGCTTACTCATTTCTTACATTGCATGCAAGTGTCTTCTGTAAAATATTTTCCCAGTACTTACACTATTTGAACATTCTTGAATGCTGTGAAAAGTATATATTTAGTTTAAGATGCTAAGCAAAACCACAGACTGCTATAGAGAGTGCTTTTGTAGAAGAAATACTAAATATTGACTAAATCAACAATGACTTACAGCAAGAATGCAAACTGAAAGAGACCAGACAGGAACAGCAGACAGGACATGTCCTTCAAAGCATTATATTGCATCAAAATGAATGCTAAAGACTTAAAGCCACAACTGCAACAGAAGTGGACAGGTTTTTCTGATGCTTTCCTTTTCTTAAAAAAAAAAGTTTAGCTATCTCACATTAAACTAGAACGAGATCCATACACCTAAGGACATACCGGTGCTCAACCCAGTATAAAGAGATGAAGATTATGCAAAATCATTTGCTTATTATAATACATGGTGCCTATCGTTGCCATGGACCGACCACTTCCTGGTCAGATTTAGGCTCACTGTGCCCCCTAACCTCTGCAGAGGTGGAGGACCCATTAAGTTGGTCCGCCCCAGGAGGCTTATGGATCCGGATGGATTCCTGACGGCTCTTGGGGAGTTTCCTGCCACCTCGGTAGGTGACCCTGTTGATGCCCTGGTCGCTCTCTGGAATGGGGAGATGACCAGGGCAATTGACACGATCGCTCCGGAACGTCCCCTCTCAAGTAGCCGAGCTAAACCAGCCCCTTGGTTCACTGAGGAGCTGGCAGCGATGAAGCGAAGGAAGAGGGAACTAGAGAGTGTGTGGCGTTCAGATCCGAGCGAGCCAAATCGAACACAGTTTGTGTCCTTTCTAAGGGCATATGCCGCGGCAATAAAAGCCGCAAAGAAAACTTTCTTTGCGGCCACTATTGCGTCTGCAAAGAACCGTCCGGCTGAGTTGTTCCGGATTGTCAGAGGCCTTTTAAACCCCGCCACTCTAGGCGGGAACCCTGACAATTCGGCCTCTCGCTGTGAAGCTTTTGCTCAGTTCTTTGCAGACAAAGTCGCTTTGATCCGTTCTGGTGTGGACACCATATTAAGGGCAGTCTCTGAGGATGTAACACGAGCACCTGCTTGTCCTATTTTGATGGATTCATTTCAATTAGTGAAGCCCGAGGATGTGGACAAGATACTTGGAGGAATGAGACCTACCACGTCCATCCTAGACTCCTGCCCATCCTGGCTTCTAAAGGAGGCCAGAGGGGGATTGGCTGAGTGGGTTGAGATGGTGGTTAATGCCTCCCTCCGGGAAGGCAAGATTCCAGCGAGCTTAAAACAAGCTATAATAAAGCCGCTGTTGAAAAAACCATCACTGGACCCCACTAAATTTGACAACTTCCGGCCAGTTTCCAATCTTCCCTTTTTGGGCAAAGTCCTGGAACGCGTGGTGGTCTCACAACTCCAGATATTCTTGGGAGACACAGATTATCTGGATTCGGCACAGTCTGATTTCAGACCGGGACATGGAACTGAGACAGTCTTGGTCGCCTTAGTGGATGATCTGCGCCGGGAGCTCGACAGGGGGAGTGTGTCCCTGTTGGTGCTGCTGGACCTCTCAGCGGCCTTCGATACCGTCGACCACGGTATCCTTCTGGAACGCCTCGCGGGGATGGGTCTCGGGGGCACTGTTTTACACTGGTTCCGGTCATTCCTGGAGGGCCGATCCCAGAAGGTGTTATTGGGGGACACCTGTTCAACCCCGCAACCTTTGTCATGTGGGGTTCCACAGGGCTCAATACTGTCTCCCATGTTGTTTAACGTCTACATGAAGCCACTGGGAGAGATCATCCGGAGTTTCGGGGTACGGTGTCATCTGTACACAGATGATGTCCAACTCTGTCACTCCTTTCCACCTGCTACTAAGGAGGCTGTCGAGGTCCTGAACCGGTGCCTGGCCGCTGTAACGGTCTGGATGAGGGCGAACAAATTGAAATTGAATCCAGACAAGACAGAGGTACTCCTGGTCAGTCACAAGGCCGAACAGGGTATATGGTTACAGCCTGTGCTGGATGGGGTCGCACTCCCCTTGAAGGCGCAGGTTCTCAGCTTGGGTGTGATCCTGGACTCATCGCTTAGCCTGGAGCCCCAGGTCTCGGCGGTGACCAGGGGAGCATTTGCACAGCTTAGGCTCGTGCGCCAGCTGCGCCCGTACCTTGGGAAGTCTGACTTGGCCACGGTAGTCCACGCTCTGGTTACATCCCGTTTAGACTACTGCAATGCTCTCTACATGGGGTTGCCTTTGAAGACGGCCCCGGAAGCTCCAACTGGTCCAACGTGCGGCAGCCATGATACTAACAGGAGCGGGACGCAGGGAGCATACAACCCCCCTGTTGTACCAGCTCCACTGGCTGCCGATCTGCTACCGGGCTCAATTCAAGGTGCTGGCATTGGCCTATAAAGCCCTAAACGGTTCCGGCCCAAGATACCTAACTGACCGCCTCTCGACCTATGAGCCCACGAGGACTTTGAGATCTTCTGGGGAGGCTCTGCTCTCGATCCTGCCTGCTTCACAGGCACGGCTGGCGGGGACGAGAGATAGGGTCTTCTCGGTGGTGGCTCCTCGGCTGTGGAATACCCTTCCCGTAGACATCAGACTGGCTCCTTCCCTGATGATATTCCGCAGGAAATTAAAGACTTGGCTGTTCAAGAAGGCGTTCGAACAAGAAGTGCAATGATTGGTAATTGATTAGGAATGGAACAATGGAAAATGATACTGGATAGTGGTTTTGACGATGAGACGACGCGGAATGGCTTTTGTAGTAATGATGTTTTTTTGATGATGATGTTTTTTTGTTAATGATGGACTGTGGATTATTTTATATTGTGTCTTGCATTTTGAACCTTGTTCTTTCTATGTTGTACACCGCTGTGAGTCGCCCCTGGGCTGAGAACAGCGGTATATAAGCAAAGTAAATAAATAAATAATTATCATTGGCACCATCTATTAGGAGCCCATAACATACAGAATAGTAATGAATAGGTTACGTAAGGAAACCATCTCAATTAGAATTTAGCCTGAGATACAAAACTGTAGACAGTAAAAGGGGAGAAGGAGTACCCTCATTTCACTCTTGACATGTGATGCACAAGACAAAAGTGCACATGGAGAAATGCAGTTTTCTAAAGTGCTACAACCATCAAAACCAGTAAGAAATGAAGTTGCTATATGGAAAGAGAGCAGCAGAAGGTGCCCAGTTTCCATTAGTTGCAGGGTAAAGAATTGGGATGACGGAATAAGACAGTTTTTTTCTGATTTAAATTTTAACATGAGCCAGAGTACAACAGAGAATGGTCACCTCATATTTCAAGTAAGCATCATCACACTCCAAAAATGTATTTTTCTAAGCCAAAATATATTAAAATTGTCAAGGACATGTTGGCTAACATTTAGGTATCAGGTTTTATCTTTCAGTTGAATTGCCCACACATTGCCTCCTTCTTCTTTCATTTCCCCTCCCCTCTTTTAATTAAGAAATTCTAATTATAGATTTAAATCCTTTTTAGGATGCTCAGGAGCAACATGATCAGTTGTGTAAACAATGACACCTTCACAGGACTGAGCTCCGTAAGATTACTCTCTCTCTATGACAATCGCATTACTACAATCACCCCAGGAGCCTTCAATACACTGGTTTCTTTGTCTACAATGTAAGTAATCTTGTTACTTTAAGTGTTCAGTTTTGGTTTATGATAGTTACTTTAATTTAGTTACATGAAAGTAAGAAAAATAACTATAAAACCATTCTCTCTCTTTTTAAAAAAACCCCAACTTTCGAGTAAACCTGTAATTTTTCGAAGTTGTTTTACAAAATCAATTAAAGTGGTTTTAACAATAGCAACAATATTGTTGATAAATATAAACACATGAAGAGCCATGCCCACGTCTTCCTGTGGCCTCAAGACATGGCACAACATGGTTCAAACAGTCAGGCAAATACAACACCATTAAAATGCATCTATCAAAGACCGACACCGATACCAATAAAGCACAAGTTAAAATTCACTGTTGAAATTGACTGGGTAGGTTAGACTGGAGAAGCTCCATCTAGTCCAACATTCTGTGATCAAACAGATTCCAAAAGGAAGACCTCAAGCTTCCCCCAAATGTAAAAGCCTTCTCCCACTCATGAGCCCCAGCACCTGATAGACACACAAGGGCACAGTCTCTGGAATTGAAGGAAACATAGATATAAACCCTGACAAACAGCCACCTGAGTTTCAGTGCTTCGTTAATATGAATAATTATCTCACTAGCCTTTTAAATCTAGTGTTCCTCTTCTTTCAAATGAGAGTCTGATCCTGACTGGTATTGTGTCAGGCAGGGGCATCAAATGGTTTCATGACAGAGATAGAACGTAAGGGATTTCCTGGTTCACATTATCCCTTAATTACTGCAGTTGATTTCAGAATTAAAGTCTCTGAACATGTGTAATAAATACCATGCAACATGTGTAATAAATACCACGGCTCAGATCCTTCAGACTTCTCACTAATCTCTCTACCACAGATCTTAAAAGATCTGATCTTGTTTGCTTTTTCTCTTTGTATTAAGATCCCTTGAAGCAGTCTATGTATATGCCTCATCAGTCTTTACTTTAATTATCATTAGGATGGTTCATATTTCCTCTCAGTGTTTAACTTGTATTTCTTTCTGCATCACAGTACTTTATGAACTACTCTGCTCATTTTTTCCCATTGTGTAGATTGTGTAGAATCAACATTAACAAATGAATTATCATAGGCCTGATAATTGCATTCAAAGTAAATGAACAAAATGTGTTTTCCATACTTATGATTTGTTTCTTGTCTTTAAAAAAAAAACTGGTTGTGAAATTCACATAGATTAGACACTGGTAATTCAGCTGTGAAGTATCCATGTCATTCTGTTCTTGCCAAGACATACACAAATACATTTGTGCACACTTCATCTATCCCGTAGCTTTAAAAAGGGATAAAATTTCCCTTAAATTCAACTTCTGAATATGTAAATCAGAAACAGGCTAAATTCCAAATTCATGAAGTTTTGCCTAAGATCCTACTATGTGAATGCTACCCTAGTTTGGGGTTGTACTCCAAACTGAAACCTAACAATTAATGTGTTGCTGTGGCCATGTTTCAGAAACATTCTCTCCTGGCGTTTCACCCGCATCTATAGCAAGCATCCTCTGAGGTTGTGAGGTCTGTTGGAAACTGGCCAAGTGATGTTTATATATCTGTGGAATGTCCAGGATGGGAGAAAGAACTCTAGTCTGAGGCAGGTGTGAATGTTATAATTGGCCACCTTGATTAGCATTGAATGGTCTTGCAGCTTTAAAGCCTGGCTGCTTCCTGCCTGGGGTAATCCTTTGTTGGGAGGTGTTAGCTGACCCTGATCGTTTCATGTCTGGAATTCCCCAGTTTTTGGAGTGTTGTTCTTTATTTACTGTCCTGATTTTAGAGGTTTTTTTTAATACTGGTAGCCAGATTTTGTTCATTTTCATGGTTTCCTCCTTTCTGTTGAAATTGTCCACATGTTTATGGATTTCAGTGGCTTCTCTGTATAGTCTGACATGGTGGTTGTTCGAGTGGTCCAGCATTTCTGTGTTCTCTAATATGCTGTGTCCAGGTTGGTTCATCAAGTGCTCTGCTGTGACTGACTTCTCTGGTTGAATTAGTCTGCAGCGCCTTTCATGTTCCTTGATTCGTGTTTTGGCATTGCTGTGTTTGGTGGTCCCTATGTAGACTTGTCCACAGCTGCATGGTATATGGAAGATTCCTGCAGAGGTGAGAGGTCCCCTCTTGTCCTTTGCTGAACGTAGCATTAGTTGGACTTTCTTCATGGGTCCGTAGAATCTGTGAAGCCTACATCCTCCAAGGTGGAGGAGGTGAACAACCTAAACTGGGCTCTACAGGCCAATGGATACTCCACTACAGACATCAGAAGAGCTGCAAGACCAAGAACAAGCCACAAGAGTAAATACAAAGACCCACCCAGAGGAAATGTGTTTTTACCATACATCAAGAGAACCACTGACCGCATAAGGAAGCTAATGAAGAAACATGACATACAAACTATCTACAGGCCCGCTAAGAAAGTCCAACAAATGCTATGTTCAGCAAAGGACAAGAGGGATCATCTAACCTCTGCAGGAGTCTACAACATGTGCCATGCATCTGTGGACAATTCTACATAGAGACCACTAAACGCAGCACCCAAACACCAAGTGAAGTTCTCTCAATCCTGGTAACAGGCACATTTTATTATTGCTGTGGACAAGAAATATAGTAGCTTTCCCTAGATATCTCTTAAGGTGATAATATTTATTCCTCTAATAAATTATGTGTTGACATTATTGGGGACAAAAGATGCAAAAAAAATCAAGGCATTAGCTATGTGCCCATGATAAATGCATGCATTTTCTCAAAGGCTAGAACAAAACCATGTTTTATCAATGTTCAAAAGCATTAGTAATTGTATTATTTGGTTTATTACCCACTGATGGATTTTACCTGATACATTTTGGTTAATTAAATTCATCAGTTTAAATTGAGAAAGGGGTACAACTTAAGACAGTCTTCACATGGTCAAAAAAAAGTGGACAGACTTTTGAGTGAAACTGTATCATACTTTAAAGACTCGGTCAGCTTCTTTTCTGGCCTTATTATTTTATGTAGATGATAAATAGATAGTTTTGTATGGGCCACCAATATTTTTTATAATTCCTCTTCCCTCCCCCCCCCCCCCAGTTTAGCCCTTCCTGCCCACATCAATGTTTTAATAATAATAATAATAATAATAATAATAATAATAATAATAATCTCCCCTTCTCCCCTCATACAGCCGAAAAGAAAATCCCAAGTATCAATGTATTCCAGGCGTATCTTGTAAAACACCTTGGGCACCCTTAAAAAAACCTTTCAAAATAAAAATAGTCTGGCAGTGAATGTCCGTGTATTTCATAATTTGAAAATCATAAAGTATTTTAGTCTTTTGTCAAGAGGTGAGACCCTGAATATTCATAATAATTATTCATCTCCATTCAATATGATGGGCTTAAAACCCACAGAGATTTTAAACTCAGATACTATGTTGACTTTTCTTTCATTTCTTTCTATTTTTCCTTTTTCTTTTTTGCCTTTCCCCCTCTCTATGGCTTTTGAACTTGACAATTACATTGCACCCTTGTGATTTTTTAAAGATTATCTTCATATAACCATTAGAGCCTCAGGATCTTAGTATAGCTGGATGCTGATCCCTTCCTTCCCACCACCGGCAATAAAAATGTCACTGAAATTTTATGCATTAATGTATTGCATAAGGCTGGGCTTGAACTGTGGTAGTGGAGGTACACCTGCGAGATTTTTTTAAAGTGTTTCTTATTCACTGCTCTTAACCTTACTTGATGGCATATTTCCGTTATGCTTTTGATATATGATGTGTACAACCAATTTTACTAATAAAAAAGACCCCATGCTAGCCAGAAGGGATTTGGAAGACTTTTTTACACCATCAGTCAATATGTTGCTGACCATGATTTGTTAGCTTAGATTCTTCTTGATTTGTAGCAGCTGAAGTTAAGTTATGCATGTATTAAAGAATATATTTTGATCCCAGTGAAAAGGCTTGTGGATATTTTCAGTTGGAGAAATGAAGAAGAGTTAAACTCTTTTTTCTAGTACCCCAAAAGGAGAAACCTGATAGCCATCTCTCTGTTTGTCTCTCCCTCTTTGAGTGAGTGACCCAACACATTTCAATTGACATACATAATTGATTTATATGCCGTCTTGCTCCCAAGGCAGCTTCAAAAAACAATAAATTTAAAAACATTGGCCATGCACTTTAAAAACAATTAAAATGTTGTTGTTGTTGTTGTTGTTATTATTATTATTATTATTATTATTATTATCTTTAATTATACCCCACCTTTCTCCCCGTAGGGACTCAGGGCAGCTAACAATCCCACATTAGACAAGTTTAAAAAGTGCAATACAAAAATAAAATAAAATAAAAAACAAATTAAATAGTAACAGTGTGGTCAGAACAGAATTAAAATGCAATAAATACATTTAAAAGGGGCCTTTAAAAATCATACCCCCCACCCAATCCCACCCAACCTTCCCACTAATACATTTTGAAGGTGGAAGCAGCCACCGAGAAGGCTATCTCTTGAGTCCTCACCAAATAGGCCTGTGATGGTTGTATAAGACTCTATAGGTAGAAGCACTTCAAATTGTACTCATTTGGGAGACAAAACAGAATGAGAGATCCCACAGGCCAGTGGCCAAAACACTGAGCACAACTCTTCCTTTAAGAAAGACTCAGACCTCTCCATAACAGTGCCCCCAAGTCCTATCCCAGAGAGGCAGATCAGGAGGATGCCATGGCTGATGATGTCAAATGCTGCCAAGAGGTCCAGCAGAACCAACAGGGACAACTCTCCCTGTCCATTTCTTGGCATAGGTCAAGGAGACCCAAGGAGACCAAGGAGATCATTCCATAGCAATTCATAAAAACAGACTGAAATGGATCTAGATAATCAATTTTATCCAGAAGCCAATGGACTTGGGAGGTCACCACACACTTGCCAAAAATTGCATGGTAGATACTGGTCAATAATTATTCAGAATGATGGAATTCAGGGAAGCTTTTTCCATTAAGAGTCTCACCAAGCCTCTTTTAGGTAGGATAAAACTTCCCTACCTGTAATAAGATATTTACCACTCTCCTTATCCACAGCCTGAAAGATATTTGCTTTCAGAAGTCTAGAAAGGCAAAGAACCAAATCCCCTTCTGGGCATCTCAACCTCAGTCTGCACAAATTGAAATATATCCAATAAAGCAGGAGAAGCAGGTGTCAATATTACATGTACTGGGCCTATTTCAACTTTAGTATCCAAATCAAAGTGGATCCAAGTGGTTTGTCTGCACAATGTCTTGCATTTTCTCTCATCATGCTTTCCAATGGTCTTTGTTTGCCATATATACTCATGTATAAGATGGCATAATGTATGAATTGAGGACAGGTTTATAGCCAAAATTAATGAAGGTTGTAAGACCCATTGATAAGTCAAGGGTCATTCCATGCAGTGGAGAAAGCCCAATACTGCCTTGGGGAAGAGGGGCAGCCTTTTAGACAAATATTACGGAGCAGCGATTATCCCATGAACAAATCAGCTCAGTTTTTTGGGGTGATTTTTGACTAAAATCTTTAGACCTATAAGGTATAAAGGTACGTCTTGAGGGCCTGGGCTTGTGACCACTTGAGATGGCACCACTGGACAACACTGTGCAAATGCAATGGTGGCAGAAAAGTATGACTCCTTTTCTTTAGATGTGATTTGTCTGTGACATACGAGGAAAACCATGGGAGAAATGAAGTCAAAATCTCATTGATCACAAACATTTGTTTTCTGCTTTTGTTTATGAAAGGTAAAAATGCCACTGTTTTGTAACATAAAGCTGTCTTTTTGTAACATAGATTACTTAACAGACTCTATTTACATGTTTGCCAGTTGACTCTCTTAAAACCCATCCTTTGACTTCTACAATAACTGATACCCCTCATTTCTTATCCAGTAATTTGCTATCTAATCCGTTCAACTGTAACTGTCACTTGGCATGGCTGGGAAAATGGTTAAGGAAAAGGAGGATTGTCAGTGGAAATCCACGTTGCCAAAAACCATTTTTCTTGAAAGAGATTCCTATTCAGGATGTGGCTACACAGGATTTCACATGTGATGGTAAGCAATTTTTCCGCAAATGGTATAATGAGAAAAATCACCTTTCCTTCATTATAGGAGTTTTAGCTAAAACAATCTGATTAATGTGAGCATTGTATAAGGCAACATAACTACATCAATTAATGTTGAATCTTTTCATCTCACTTGTACTCACTTGGTTTGTATGCAAATGGACTATGCTCTGTGCCTTAATACTGTCTTGTTTGGCAGCATGAAATCTTTGAGTATGTGATGGATCTGAGAACTTTCAAAACTGTTGCATCCCTCTGGAGCATAGAAACTTGACATCAAGAATTTTAACAGGAAAAACTATGTTTACATCATATTCTTGTACTCCTATTATTAATTAGTGAACTTTTTTGAAGGTAAATACAGGGTTAGTCAAAATGCATAGGCCAATAAGCCATTCAATTGAATGGCTTATTGGCCTATGCATTTTGACTAACCCTGTATATCTCATTGTCCATGATATCAAGTGCAGGTCTGTGCTGGCCAAGGAAAGAACACCTTTAGCCCAGTCCATAGTAACAAATGTGAGGTCCCTCCAAATGGAAGCTTTAGAAGAAGTATTCTGAAGTGCTGCAAGCAGATATGAAAAAGTATCCCTGTCTTTCCTCCATTAATGTAGCTTTCTGAGTAGAAAATGTATTGTCCTAGATGCAAGCTATTGTTTATATTTGTTTCTGTGGCTCAAGGGCTAAGTACAAAATTGTATTTTGTACAAAGATGAAGGTACAGTAATGATTCCAGCGCTGCTGAGAGTGAAAGGAAGAACTACTCATATTGTTCACCCTTTCATTTGCCTGAAAACAATTAAAACCTATTGTGGGAATTATCAGTAAAGGCTACATTCTTTGTTACAGCATGCAGCAGAACCTTGCCCAGATTGTGAAATATTTACATTTTTTATTGACTCATTTTAAAGTGTATTCTACTTAATGTTTCTAGAGACATGTTTGGATGCTGCCATTGTTTCCTCCCCCTAATTCTTTGTGAAGCCACATATTGGTCTTGGAAGCAATCCATAGTTTACGGTTCTTAACTTCAAATGCAGCATTGTTTTTGCTTTCCTAATTTGAAGTCGAATCGGTTTTCTAAAATCTGTTTTATAGAAATCAGTACCCTTGTTGGAAATTCTAGATATTTTAAGCATGTCCACATGTATCCCTCATCTCATGGTGCATGCATAGCTAATCTTGTTTATTTATTTTAATTTATTGTATTTTACCCCATTCTATCTCAACTCTGAAGAGGACTCAGAGCAGCTTCCAAATTGGCAATAATTCAATGCCACATTAACATAAGACAAACAAAATACAATATACATTGTGTGTTAAATCATGAAAATCATGACATATAAATACATAAATAAGGTGTTAAAAGATTACACATAGACTAAAAATCATAATCCAGAAGCTGTTCCATTCACATTTTCTTTGATTCTCATTGCACTTGTTAAAAACTAATAATTAAAAAAAAATGAAATGTGCTACATTAATATGTGCTACAATAATAATAATACATAATAATGTGCTACAAATATTCACTATGCCAGGGGATAGATAATATTTTAGGTTCTTTTCTTCAAAATCATAAACATGAAACCACCATGTGAACCTCCGTGAAATCTACCATCTAGATTGTGGTATATCACAAACTGATTTTTCATATTATCTTGTGTCACCTTACTTTTTCAGCAGCGTCAATATTTATTTAGCTACCAGTTATCAAATGTATAGTAACTGTAGAAAAATCAAATGATATGTATGCATATGTCAATGATATGTAGCATATGTCAACTAAACTATAGTTGTCTAACAATCAGGAATTATAACCTTGGAGTGATATCACACGTCATGTATTCCTTCTATCCAGATAACATCTACTTATGTTGTTTTTGTACAAATCTGCAGGTTTAAAAAGGTATCATATGTTAAAAATGCTGAACTTCTCTTTGAATCAAAACATTTTTACTGCTGGGTCCATGTTTCTCCAACATATCTCTGGTTTTGTTTCGGGGTTGTTGTTTTTTTGTTTTTGTTTTTTTTTGTTCCTAACCAGCTAAGTCTGCAGCTCTACCTCAGACTTGGCCTCTCCCCAAATGCACATACTTATCACATTTTCAATTTAGTGCAATTTAAAATCCTCCAAACTGGCTGCATGCATTTTCTACTGGTATAGGAATTGATCTAGCAACTGTCAAAGTGCAGCCTTGCATTAAAAATATTTTCTGTAATGCAGAGAAGACAGTTCAAGAAATGATATAACCCTATAATCCTATAATGGCCCTTTGTATATTTTTGATAACTCAGTTTTATAAGCTGTGAGCTCTTATATTGGAATAAATTATTATCCAATCTCTATTGAAATGTGATTTTTCTTGCTTTTTCCACTTTGTAGGTAATGTTGAAAGCAGCTGCCATTTCTCCCCCCGTTGTCCTGACCAATGTACCTGTATAGATTCACTAGTTCGCTGCAGTAACAGAGGGTTGCGATTCCTGCCAAAAGGAGTTCCCAAAGATGTGACTGAACTGTAAGCCATGTTTTAAAATTGTTGTTGTTGTTGTTGTTGTTGTTGTTGTTGTTGTTGTTGTGTGCCTTCAGTTTGTTTTTGACTTATGACTCTAAGGTGAACCTGTCCAGATCTGAAATTGTGTGAGTTGCCCAAGGTCACCTAGAAGATTTTCATGACTAAGTGGGGGAATCACAGATAAATAAGTAACATGTTCAATAGAATCAATAAAACTATATGGGGTAAGTAGATTTTCAAAATTACATGCTTTTTCTACAGAGTTGGGATTCATCAGCTAGCTCCAAATAGTACCTCAGAGCAGAAACATTTTTGTGCTACTATCTATGAACCATACACATTAATCTACCACCTATTTCCATCTAGAGGGAAAGATGATTTTCCTTGTGTAATCTAAATGGCATACCAAAGGTCACGAATTAAACAACTACCACAGACTCAGGAGTAATATATATTCTTCTGGACATAAATAAATCACACCTCTTACCTTCCCCAGCCTGGTTTTTCATTTTGAGTTTTTGTTTGTTTGTTTTGCAATTTTTTAACAGGAAAAGACCCATACAAATTCTCGAGGGTCTATGAGGGCAGTTATAGCATATTTTGGTAGAAGATATGACTTGCCTTCGGGGAAAAAGCTGCCTTTACCAGGATGACTCTTTTAACATAATCAAAAATGTTTCCCCTTCGTGTAGTCTGTGAAAAACGCACATAATGGGTTTTGTTCTGCGCATGTGCAGCTGTTCGGAACCTTCTAGAATTTTCAAATAGAAACTTTTTTTGGCGGACGCCCCGCCCAATCTCCCCAATACTATAAATGCCCAAGGCGGGAGCCTCGGCTCAGTTCCTTTTCCGCGATCAGCAGCGTTTGGAACCTCTCTAGCGAGTTTTACTAGCGGACTCATTTCTCTTTTGGACTCGGAAAGCCATCGGATTTGCGATATTCTCCTGCCCAACGACCACGGAACGGATTTTGACTACTCTCAGGCCAGTTCTCATCTCAGAATGAGCACCTCCTTCTTTAAAAAATGCAGCTCCTGTGGCGCAAAGTGCCCGACTCAGGCGGGCATTCCATGTGTCTGCTCTGTCTAGGGGAATCCCACCGGCCCCAATCCTGCCAAGTGTGCTTGGCGTTTACCCCCAGGGCTCGGAAGGACAGAGAGTCCAGGCTCAAAGCCCTGCTTTACGAAAGAGCCTTAGCCCCTAGCTCCAACCGAGCGGAGAAGCGCCCAGCCTCAGAGGCGCTTTCTGACCCCCAGGAAGACCAGGATTCGGGGCTAGCTCCCTCCCAGCTATCCCTGCAGGGACAGGAAGCGGGGGACGACTCCCAGACGGGGCCCACTAAGAAGCCCAAGCTGTCGAAACAAGGGAAAGCATCCCATAAACACAAAGATGGGCTTAAAAAAGAGAAGAAGAGGGGGCAACTCGGCGGCAATTCGCCCCCGAGTCCCCATTCAACTAGAGGCGCAGCCCAGTGAGGCGCGGCCCGACCTCTCTCGGATGCCCCCACAGAGGCTCGGGAAGAAGCACAGCAAATGGCGGATCAAACGGCCAGATTGGAGAAAATGGCGCCAAGCCCACCAACACTCTCCCCCGCCGAGGGTCGTCCCTCGAGCGGCGTGCTCCTGGCTGCCCCGACATTGGTCGCAGGGCCTCCTTTAACGACCGACTTACCTGTTGTCTCCCACGGAGCAGGAGAATCCTTAACCCCGCCTGGGCTGCCTCAGCAAGGCCAAAATCCTCCCTCTCCGCCAGCAATGCAAAAGGGAGATGAAGGAAGGAGTCGCTCCTTGGAGCGTCGATCGCGCCACGTGCATCGGCACCGATGCAGGTCCCCATCCATTAGCTCATGGAGCTCGCGGTCCCGCAGCCCTGCGGGATCCTATTATGGGGAAGATTACTCCCCGGAGTGCCACCATTCTAGATGCCTCAGGGACTGTGCTCAGTACAAGTATGCTGTCCCTCATATGGAGAGAGGCTGTTGCTGCCATGTTTCTTCCTGCCAATACGCCGAGCATTCCTACCCTCCTGCAAGGGCCACGCCCCCTAGCACAAGCCTCGCCCATTCGGGGGTGTCAACTTCAGCTCCTCCTCACCTTGGAACCGTGGCACAGCCTCCAAAGGCTGACATACAATGGCCCGGCCAGCCCAACGCTGCAACAGCGCCACCTGCTGCGGGCCCATCGGTTCCAGCATCTAAAGTCTCGGCACCGAGATCTGCAACCCCAGGAGCCGACGCAAACTTTATCTCGGGTTCCTCTGATTCAGAGGACCGCCCCCACTCCCCCTCTGAGCCGCAACCTGACTCAGAAGCGCTCTCCGCTGAGGAGCTTGGGGGCTTCTCGGCCCTGTTGATAAGGCTTTCCAAGGCCCTGCAATTGATGGTGCCCCAGTCAACAAAGGTCGTGGAGGACCCAATGTTTCCCTCCTCTAAACAGCATGACCCTCCAATGACTGTCCTGCCTTCCCTTCCATTCCTTTTGCAACTCAGCAAGGCAGAAGGTGTTGCCCCGTCAGCAGTGCCCGCAACACCTAAGCGGGCAGAGAATCTTTACAAGGTGGACCTCTCTGCTGCTCCGTGGCTAGCCAAACAGCCTAAGCCTAACTCCATTGTAGTGGATGTCAGCCAGCCTCGCCCCTCCCAGAGATCCCAAACTACCCCCTCTGATAAGGAAGGGAAGAAGCTGGAAACGTTGGAGAAGAAGATCTACACTTCGGCCTGCCTCGCCTCCAGGATGGCCCACTACGGGGCTTACATGGCAGGCTACCAAGAATACCTGTGGGGCAAGATAGCAGGATACTTCGACATGCTCCCACCAAGCGAGCAGATGCTGGCAAAAGCCTTCCACCAGGAAGCAACACTGCTGGCCTCCTTTCAAAAGGATTTGGCCAAACATACAGCTGATGCAGCGGGCAAGCTCCTAGCGACAGCGGTGGCTTTGCGCCACCATGCTTGGCTGAGGGGCTCGGGCTTGTCGCAATCGGCGAAGACGGTAATAGAGGATCTCCTGATGAATGAGTCGGGCCTCTTCAACCCGGAGACAGACTCCCAGCTGGAGCATACCCAGAAGATTAGACAAACAGCTCACAAATATGGTTTCTCTCCCTATCTGTCGCAGCATCACAGGCCATACTGGCCAAACCGGTTTCACCAACATCGAAGACGCTACAACCCTCCAGCCTTTAGAGGACGCCAACGCCCTGCAGCTCCTCCACCAGCTGCCAGAAAGCCATCTCTCCCATACAGGGGCCAACAACGCGGCGGAGGTAAACAGCCCGAGCGCCAGAGGCGCCGCTTCTAGCCCTCGGGCTGGAAGCAAATCTCCAACCTTTTCAACAGTTTCACAAGTTACAAGTTCTACAGTTGGCTCCGTTTAGCCGACGTTGATGTTTAACCGTTCTTTTTATTGTGATGAGTACCTCCCATCCTTTCCACGGGGAACTTTCCAAGAACGACTGGCCCCCTTCTTGCACGCTTGGAGGAGGATAACCACTGACTCTTGGGTGCTCTCCATAGTGGAACGAGGCTATGCCATAGAATTCGAATCTTGGCCCCCTGTGGGAACCATCAAAGTTACACCATCTTCCCCCCAGCTTCTCGAGGAGATCTCAACCCTCATAGAGAAAGGGGCCATCTCCAGGATCTATCCAAGCGAAGCCGAACACTGCTTCTTCTCCAGATACTTCTTGATCTCGAAGAGAGACGGAGGCCTCCGCCCCATCCTGGATTTAAGAGACGTCAACTTCTTCATAAAGCCTCGCAAATTCCGCATGATCACCCTAGCAAACATCCTCCCATTACTGCAGCGAGGGTCATGGTTCATGACTCTCGACCTCCGCGATGCATATTTTCATTTTTCAATTAGGAATGACCATCGCAGATTCCTAAGCTTCTCAATAGATGACCAACTGTTCTCTTACAATGTACTTCCATTTGGACTGGCGTCCGCGCCCCAGGTCTTTACGAAATGCATAGCGGTGGTGGCCGCACACCTGAGGCAAAAGGGAATAATGATCTTCCCGTACCTGGATGACTGGCTGATAACTTCGGATTCGAGATCCCAGCTTCAATCAGACCTCACCTACACTCTGTCTCTCTTACAGAGCCTCGGCCTCATCGTCAATTTCGAAAAATCCAACTTGACTCCTTCGAGATGCATCCAATTCATTGGTGCTACCATAGACTCCATCGAAGAAAAGGCCTTCCTGCCAGAGGACCGTTTCCAGGCCATCAAATTGGCGATAGATGACATCTGCGCACAGGGAGGAGCCACAGCATGGGCCTTCCAATCCCTGCTTGGGCACATGGCCTCGACAACATCGGTCATCATGTTTGCAAGGCTAAGGATGCGCCCGCTGCAGCATTGGTTCGTCAGAGCATTCAAGCCCCAACGCGACAGCCAAAACATCCGTCTGTACCCCCCACATCGGGTCCTGGTGTCCCTCCGGTGGTGGACGATGGAGGAACACGTCCTTGCAGGCATGGAGTTCAGACAACCGCGCCCATCTCACTGCCTCACAACGGATGCGTCCACACAAGGATGGGGGGCTCACCTCCAGAGCCTAACAGTGCACGACAAATGGTCCCACGAGGAGGCAGCCCACCACATAAATTATCTCGAGCTCCTAGCCGTCCAAAAGGCCCTGCGTGCTTTTGAGCCCCAAATCACCGGGCGCGCTGTCCAACTCCTCACGGACAACACTACTGTAAAATGCTATATAAACAAGCAAGGCGGGACGCACTCCTCTGACCTCCTCCGCCTATCCACAGCAATATGGGAGTGGTGCATTCCACGAATGATCCATCTCATGGCAGTGCACCTCCCGGGCGAGGACAACATGCTCGCCGATGCTCTCAGTCGAGTGCAGACATCAAATCACGAGTGGCAGCTCCACCGAGACGAGTTCCGGTTTCTGTCCCACCATTGGGGCCAACCAACCCTGGACCTGTTTGCGTCGCCAGTGAACGCACAGTGCGACATGTTTTGAGCCAGACGTCGCCCCGGATCGATTCAAGGGTGCATGGGGGACGCATTCATATTCACCCGGTCACCGGGCTTGCTATACGCCTTCCCTCCAATCCCGCTGATTCCCAGGGTGCTGACCAAGTTGATCGAGGACAAGGCGGATGCGATACTAGTCGCACCCTGGTGGCCGCGCCAGCACTGGTTCGCTCCCCTCTTCAAAGCCTCGAGGGGCGAATACCTTCATCTGCGAGACAGACCGGACCTCCTCTCCATCCAGGAGGGCCGGGTGCATCACCCAGATCTGGTCTCCCTGCACCTCACAGCGTGGAGAATCCGGGCCAAGCCCCTCTCTCGGAGACAATGCAATGCATAATCTCAGCGGCCCAGAAGGCCACGACCAAGAAAGCCTATGCATACAAATGGTCGCGCTTCCGGGAATATGTCAAACCTCTGAATATTGACCCGTTGGATGCTCCGACGGGGGTCATTCTGGACTTTCTGGTGCACCTGTCCAACAGAGGGCTTTCCTTGTCATCCATCAAATGTTACCTGGCGTCGCTGTCATGGTACTGGAGGCAGGTGGGAAGGCCATCGTGTTTCCATGACCCCACGATATGGCTGTTCCTCAAGGGATACTCCAACTTACATCCGCCTGTCATGCCCCCTCCTCCAGCGTGGAGCCTAGATCTGGTGCTATCGCAGCTCTCCAGACCACCTTTTGAGCCATTGGCCACATGCGACCTGTCACATCTCTCATGGAAAACGGCATTCCTCGTGGCCATTACATCGGCCAGGAGAGTGAGCGAAATCTGTGCCTTGAGAGTCGATGCTCCCTACCTACGATTCCACAAAGAAAAGGTGGTCCTCCGACCGGACATCACCTTCTTACCAAAGGTTGTTTCTAAGTTTCACCTGTCACAGGACATTTCTCTACCGGCCTTCTTTCAGAATCCCTCTTCCCCTTTGGAAGTTTCCCTGCATTCTCTAGATGTCAGATGGGCTCTAGCGTTCTACACCAGCAGAACGGCCCCCCACAGGAAGTCGGTCAGACTATTTCTGAAATACCACCAGGACTCTCTAGGGTTACCTGTCTCCTCCCAGCGCCTTGCCTCGTGGATCGTCTCGACCATCAGACTTGCTTACCTGCTGGCAAAGAAGGAACCTCCTCAGCAGATTCACGCCCACTCCACGAGGGCGGTGTCAACCTCACAGGCTTTCCTGAGGAGTATTCCAATTGATGACATCTGCAAAGCAGCGACCTGGTCCAACCCGTCGACATTCGCCGCCCACTACAAGCTAGATGCGATGGCAAGGAAGGATGCGGCCTTCGGCAGAGGGGTGCTGTTTTCCAGTGTCGCATGACTCCCGCCTCCAAAGGTTGGTAGCTTGCTATTCACCCATTATGTGCGTTTTTTACAGACTACACGAAGGGGAAATGCAAGTTGCTTACCTGTAACTGCGTTTCCACGAGTGATAGTCTGTGAAATTCGCACATCCCCGCCCAGCCTCCCCGCAATGGTCATGCTCGTTCTATAGCTGCTGATATAGGAACTGAGCCGAGGCTCCCGCCTTGGGCATTTATAGTATTGGGGAGATTGGGCCAAAAAAAGTTTCTATTTGAAAATTCTAGAAGGTTCTGAACAGCTGTGCATGCGCAGAACAAAACCCATTATGTGCAAATTTCACAGACTATCACTCGTGGAAACGCAGTTACAGGTAAGCAACTTGCATTTCTAGTTGCTTGAGAGTTACTATTAAAAATTGACCTAATCAATACTATATCCCATACCATACCATACTGCAAACTCTGTATTGACTTGATATTAATATTAATATGCAGTAACTAAAAGCAATTAAAGACAAAGACCAAAGTAATGTAACACTGGGGAAACAAATACTGCTTCTTAATACAGTATTTGTTTCCCCAGTTTTGTCTGCCAGTTACTTGAGAGTTCACTGCACGACAGCTCCAAGAAAAATCAACCTCTGTACATGGCATTCATTAACCTTGCAAAGGCATTTGACACAGTGAATTGCAGCTCTCTCTGGACCATCCTCCAAAAAATCGGGTGCCCTAACAAATTTGTGAAGATTCTGCGGCTCCTCCATGATATGATGGCAACAGTCTTGGACAGCAATGGCTCCCAAAGTGACCCATTTAAGGTGGAATCAGGTGTCAAACAGGGATGTCTTATTGTCCCAACTTTATTTTCCATCTTTATCGCTATGATACTTCACCTTGTTGACGGGAAGCTTCCCACCGGAGTGGAAATCATCTATCGAACAGATGGCAAGCTGTTTAACCTCAGCAGACTTTAAGCCAAAACCAAGGTTACAACAAGATCTGTTATAGAACTCCAGTATGCTGATGACAATGTCATCTGTGCGCATTCAGAAGAAGATCTACAAGCCACTCTAAACACCTTTGCAGAAGCATACGAGAAGCTCGGTCTGTCATTGAACATTGAGAAAACCAAAGTGCTGTTCCAGCAGTCACTGGCCAATCCCTCTCCAATGCCAGAGATATAGCTTAATGGTGTAATGTTAGCAAATGTTGGCCATTTCCGCTACCTTGGCAGCCACCTCTCCACCAAAGTCAACATCGACACCGAAATACAACACCGCCTGAGCTCTGTAAGTAAGTAAGTAAGTACTTGAGAGTTCTGGATTCTTGGGTTCTGGTTAACTGAGAATTTACCAGTTTTAATTCACACTACAAGTCATCTCATATGCCATGTCAGGAAAAAGGCAGGAGTAAAAGAATGAAATGCATGAACAAATAAATAAAACTATATCTTCAAATGTTCAGCCAGGCAGGGATTGGTGTGTACTTTAAAATGGAATACAATAATCTCTTGGTCTCCTTCTTTGGATCTCATAATAGGAGGCAATGAGAGAACAGAAGAACAGAGCGCCCAAAGGCTAATGCTTTTAATGCAGGCTTGAGTAATTGTGTACATAGGGCAGGGGCCGGTTCCAACCCACACAAGCCATACCCACCCCCAGAGAGCATTGCTATTTTGTTTAATTGTCATCTCATTTTTGCTGTATTCGAAATCATACAATCATAGAGTTGGAAGAGACCTCATGGGCCATCCAGTTCAATCCTCTGTCAAGAAGCAGGAAAATCTCATTCAAAGCACTCCCGCAGAGAGCCATCCAGCCTCTGCTTAAAAGCCTCCAAAGAAGGAGCCTCCACCACACACTGGGGCAGAGAGTTCCACTGCTGAATGGCTCTCACCGTCAGGAAATTCTTCCTCATGTTCAGGTGGAATCTCCTTTCTTGTAGTTTGAAGCTGTTGTTCTGCATCCTAGTCTCCAGGGCAGCAGAAAACAAGCTTTCTCCCTCCTTCCTATGATGTCCCCTCACATATTTATACATGGCCAACATGTGTCCTCTCAGCCTTCTCTTCTGCAGCCTAAACATGCCCAGCTCTTTAGGCCACTCCTCATAGGGCTTGCTCTCCAAACCCTTGATCATTTTAGTCACCCTTCTCTGGACACATTTCAGCTTGTCAACATCTCCCTTTAATTGCGGTGCCCAGAATTGGACACAGTGTGATTCCAGGTGTGGACTGACCAAGGCAGAAAAGAGGGGTAGCATGACTTCCCTGGATCTAGACACCATATTCCTATGTATGGAGGCCAAAATTGGCTTTTTTTTCTTTTTTCTTTTTTGCTGCTGCATGACATTGTTGGCTCATGCTTAATTTGTTGTCCATGAGGACTCCAAGATTTTTTTTCATATGTACTGCTGTAGACCTACCCAACTACCATTAATTTAAGACCACGACTGCAAGCCAAGAACATTTTAAATGTGCATCCGGATAGTCACATAACCCAGTCAACTAGAGTTAGTTTTCTTATTATAGCTATTTGTCCCTGGGGGAGTTGCCGCGTGGCCGTTTTCCTTCGCTGTCTCAGGGTAATCTTCCGTCAGTATAGAGAATCTATTTTCTGTTGGTATTGGAGCTAAAACCAGGGGTGGGGGGGGGGGGTGAGGTGGGTTTGGAACTTGAAGAGGAGGATATGTGTTTATTTGTATTTATATTTGCATTCCTTGGTGTTGATTTATATTTGTATTTGCATTCCTTGGGTTCAAAGAGAGGGATAGTCTTCGGCTTCTCTCTCTCCCCATTGTACTGCTCAGGCTTCCTCTTGGTCACTCTCAAGGCAGTTTTAAATCGAATACTATTAAGATTACCTTGTATTCATATATGGTTTTATTGTACGTATGGGCAAGTTTGTATGTTTTGTATGTTCTATATGTTTTGATATGGTCCAAATTGAGTAATCAATAAAGAATTGTATTGTATTGATAGTCACATAACCCAGTCCGGTTTTAAAAGCAGCTTGTGCAACAAGCTTAATTTACATGCGCACCCCCCTTTCCCCAGTGTGCAATTCTTTTGAGCACATTGTAGTTGTCATTTTTTTCACCCATATTGGCTATGGCTTTTTAAAACAAATCTCAGTAAAATTTAAAGGGGCCTAGAGGGATGGGTGTCATTTTGACAGCCAAGCAGTTTTCCCATGTTTTCCTCAGTCAGAGTAAGGCAAGTCAAATTAAGGAAGCCTATATCGAATGCTCTGTAATGCATTTTTCAGCATGGTGGGAATGTTTTCACAATGGACCACTTGAACGAGCTATTGAAAATGTACTCCCCAAACTATCATCATCTAATTATCCTTGCTGCTTGATGCTTTTAAAAAAGAAAAAATAAACAGTGTCAACTATCATGGGATTATTTTCTCTGAACATTCTCAAAATGGCTAAAATAACAGAGATAATAAGATTAAATTGTGAAGTAGATTTGCATGAAGTGAGAACAAGTTTTTATTTGCCTCTCTTTTTTGGAGTGTGGTTTTCACTGGAAAGAGGCTATTAGAGGGAAGTTGGAGTAAGGCTTTTTCACATTCAGTTTCACTCTGTGAGTGCTATAGAATGCTAAGTAACATGTGACACTACTGCTTCATTGTATGTAAATTTAGTTGGTTTCCACTATGAACATAGCTAAAATGCAGAATATATCAAAAGTGTCTTTGGTAAATAAATATGGAAAAACCTTATCAGACACAGGATTTCATAGCCCTGGGATTTGACTTGTATGGCTCTCAAAGTTAAAAGAAGTGGACCCAGATCTTATTATGTGAGCTATTGCCATTATGTCATTTTCCCCTCTCTGGCAAAAATAAGAGGTGATCAATGCAATGACTTATTCCCCTTTGTAACAAAGGAAAACTGTATGCACCAAATTACATTTATTAGAAGGCAGCACCAGTATTTTGAAATGTATATTGATAATTTCACCAGACTGGAGACCCATTGTACAGTAAGTGGAAGGCTTTCCCAGATGCAACAGACCAATGCCTTCCTGCCTTCTTGATCATCCCTTATATCATTGTGAGGTTTGTTTCACCTCTTTTTCCAAAGCTTCACTTTTTGAGCTGAACTTTTGCTCACACTTCTCTCCATAGGCTTTTCCTATTTATTGATTATTTTAAGTTTGTGAAGCATATCTCCAAACCATTGTGAAAGTCCATGGTATCCCCTTTTTGTCCTCTTGTGCTAGTCATAGCTTTCCTAACCTCTACATCTCTTATAAGTAGATCAGGATTGTGATGTTTGAGTTGAAGTAGGAAAGACAAGTCTTTCCTCAATCCTGGATACCCCAATTACCTCTGTAGACAGGTCCATTAATCTGCTAATGAAAGTTACTGCTTGTGGTAGGACCCAAACAGGACATTTAGGTGAAAAGAGTTCCAGAACAGAGTTGCTCAGATATACCATGCTATAGTCAACATAAGTGACTCTACCATATTGTATTGAGGTAGAGACTTCCACAGTCAGCTCACTTTTGCTTGCTTTTTTGATGCTTCAAGATATTTTTTCTTTATTCTTCCAAAGAATTTCCTCTTTACATTCTGTGATGCCTCCAAATTCATGCAGATGGGTGAAAAAAGAAAAGCAGTTGCATTGGTTTCCCAGTGATCCAGATTTTGATACCTGAATTTGGATTTTGCATAAAGTTCAAGTTGAAATTGACCTAGATTGGACTGGGATGGATCTGCATCACTGAATTGGGCTCCAGGCTAAATCAGGGGATCCTTGTGCTCATTTTAAAAAATGCTGCTATTTCATTTGCTTTCTCATACGGACTCAGAGTCCTGTATCCCCATTTTAAACTCTGGCGTAAACAACTACGGTGGTGCTCATACATAATTTTGCTGATATGTAAGGCCATGTTTTAGAGATTTTCTCCTGCATCCCATGAGTCTTTTTCTCTGACTGGGTTGATCTGGCACTCTGACGCAGTTCCAATAATGAAGGCGAGGATTTATTTAGTAGCTCTTTAATGAATGTTATGGAGCCTTGCATTTATAAACTTCCATTTGCCAAGGGAAAATAGCATCCGCTGTGTGACAAACATGTTCAGCTGAAATGCTTTTTATTAAAATGTAATCATGCGTGTTTATACATTTCATTTTAATAAAAAACCTGCCATACATCTAACAAGACCTAGTAAATTAGAGCTGTATATAAGATTCCAAGATATCCATACAACAGGAAATCTTTTACTGCAGCAGGTCCTAAATAATGTTGCACTGAAATGGATACACAGACAGATGGAAAATTTCATCCTGCAGCAGGTAGAGTTTCACCACAGCCAAATGCTGAAGTAATACACAAAAATGGGACTCTCCTTCTAGCGGTAGGGAATTGAAAATGAATTTGTGTGCCATAAGGCCATTGCATTGTTCTCCATAAATTAGTGTGCCAAACTATTGGGTCCTAGAGTCTATTTTAGGAATATTTGACCTCACATATTCCAGATTGGGTGCGGGACAGGAGGGAGATGTTATTTGGGAAAGTTAGGTTGGTGGCACTTTACATTAATTACCAAAGACATGAAGGTTTGAAATGTTGACTAAATAGCTACTGTGAGTTATCCCAAGGCAGAAAAAAAGAAGGGACAGCTATATCAACTCTTGCAACTGACAAACAGAATGAAAAATTCTTTACTAGACAGATATTGACTTGAGTAAAAAGGACAGTGCCTTCTGTCTCTTAAATTTGTCTTCAGATCTGGCCTTTTGTCCTTAAAGACCTTAAACTGTAAAGTTGTTTACTCTAGGTTGCTGCAGTTGCAAATGAGCAGATAAGGCCAATGAGCTGGACAAGTGGCCTAGTACTTTCTTGAAGCTGCACCAACACAGCTGCTGATCTGGGAAGTATTACCTTGAGGTGATGCTCTGCAGCAGTAATAATTCTTGGCAGATGCATCATAAAACCAACAATGGGCCAGTGCAAGGAACAGCAGAACATAAAATGACTCCTTCACTTGTCATCTTAAAAATATTTTTATTACCAAAATTACAAAGACATATCAGAAATCATGAAAGCTTTTTTCTTTTAGTCTTTGAACTGACCAAATCTATTTTGAAATTTTGGTCTCTATTTGTATTGGATCTGATTAAGACTCCATCCAAAATTGCTTGAAGTACTTTGTCCAAAGGGATATATTTATTTCATGTACATCCCACTTTCGAATAAGTAATATGCAGTATGAATCAGCATTAAGATCGGAATGTCTATCAGTTTTGGAGAGGTCTTCATATGCCAGTACGTTTACTGCTCTGGAGGCAGTTAGATCTGGTAAACTTGAAGGAGAACATTGAAGTTCCTACAAAATTGCTATGAAAAGAGTGTTGCCTGAGATTGTTGTTGCATTCAGTCATCAATGTGATCAAAATTTAAACTGGGATGTATGACAGAAGAAACTGCTAGTCGGTTTAGATTTCTCCTGAGAATAATTGTGGTTTATACATTGTTTGCTAATTTGAAAATGAGACTTTCTTTTTTCATTCTGAAATACGCCAAACCATTTATGAGAAGGCTTAATCTCACATGCCCCAAATGCCAGCTTCCATTAGTATAAAATTAGCAGTTTACTTAACACACGACTGGAAATCTTTCATGCTAATGTTTGAAAGGTACCCTTTGAGGATGTATCACTTCGATTGGGCACTTCATTCAGATATTTATGTTGCATTTCAGATATAGAACAATGGTCTCAACTGATTAATAGTATCAAATGATATGTAAATAATGAAAGTGTCGTGAATCAGATGCCTTAAAGGAGCCAGACACAAAGTAAAAGTTCAAACAAGGTTTATTAACACAACAAAAGTAGCTTAGCAACACTTAACTCAGTGTTCCTAGCAATAACTAAGAGTCTGCAGCAACTGCTGTGCAAAAAACGCAATTTAAAGAATAATCCTGATTATAATCCGGGATATACAAAAGTACTAGCAAACTGCTTCAAAATCACAGAGTCCAAGAAGCAAAAGGAAACAAGGTGGAAGCAAGCAAAATCGTTGTCCAAAAACAGTCCCAAGTCGAAGCACGTCCAGAAGTAGAAGATAAAGTCCAGGAAGCAATGTCGTCGTCAAAAAACAATCCAAAGTCAAAACGGGAGTTGAAGCTAGCACTTACGAGATTCCAGTCTGTAGAAGCACGGTAACACAGCAATCTGCAGTCCCAGGACCCAAGTCAAGAGTAAAGGCAGCAACAAAGTTCCAAGCACAAATACAACACTTTGCCTACTGCAAAGTTCCCAATGTTTGATACCTTCTTTTCTCCTATAACTCATTATCGGATGATGAACTGCTCTCCACCCCGTCTTCATCACTCTCAGCTGCCTTAGCTTCCATAGCTGCTTGTCACCGCCCGTCCCTCCAACTTTTCCAGCGTCTATCAAGACTTAGATCACCCCATGTATTACCAGGTTGCCAACCTCCAGAAAACCCTTCAAACTCCTCACTAGTTGTTGGTTGTGTACATATGTCCCTGATCTCTTGCACACGGGTCCAATCCAGCCCATCGTCTTCTTCGTTATCACTCCCAGTCCCATCATTCCCCGAGAATCCCATAAAGTCCTCCTCCTCTGTTGGAGCATTAAGTATATCACGGATCTGCTTCCTTTCTCGTTCCTCATCTGACTCTTGCTCCCGAGTAACCCTCTTTAAGCCTCTGCCCACATCTCCCTCCTCCTCCATTTCAGAATCTGAGAAACCTTCAAACGAATCAGTATCTGTAGGTGTCATGAATATCTTACTAATTCATTTCCTTTTCTGCTCTTGCTCCAACACCTCAGCAGCCCTCTTACCCCTTCTACTACCAGTTGTAGCTTGACCAGCACGCTCTACTACAACAGAAAGTTTCACAGATGTCAGAAAAACCATTTTCAGTAATAAACAGCTATAAGGTAAATGATCAAGAATAGTTCTATTTTCCTGGGGCTTGCTATACCCTTATTGCATGTGATTATTTTGAAAGCAAGAAGTTAATTGATAATGGCTGAGTTTAAATTGTGATCTACATAAATTTATGTAACTTAAAGATTCAGATCCACAGCTAAAATAGCTGGAAGAAACCACTGATTAGTAGTTGTTGCCTATTTCAGCTACCATCTGTTTTGAGAGATGGGGTTTTCTGTGTTTGAGATCTTGAGAATCTGAGCAAATGAAAGAAAACATCTAGTAGAATGGGAAAGTAAAGTTGGGACTTTTTTTCATTTAAAGCAAGGCTGGGTAACTTCTTCCAAACCCTTCTGGAAAGAAATCTACAAATATGGCAAATAATAGATGTATTCAGATGTGTGAATTGCCATTTAAATGTTATTTTAGGACTTCCCAGGCTCACTTCAGGCCTGAAATCCTATTTTAGAAGTGGGAAGAGACTGGAAGGAGGTTTCGCAATGTGGGAGTTAATACATTTGGTTTGGTTTTGATATTCATCAAGCTGCTTTGTCAGTCTGGGAGAAAATGTTGATCTCATTCCCATGTCAATTGAGAATGGAGGGAATAAGCTCAAGCATTGCTATTTTGTGAGGGTCTTTTAAAAATATTAATAATAATAACCTACCTACCTCCTATCTTTTCTGTATCTCATTTCCACTCAATGTGTAGACCAGGACTAACTTTTAAAGCTTATCCAATTATTATAACTGAAACATACTTCGCTGTTAAACCATGAGGTTGCCATGCTTGGAAGGATAAAGCCATTTTAAATGTTTCATTTTGAGAGGATTTTGTGTCCAAATAGAAAATCAAGAAGAACTTGTTTCCCCTTTATTTGACCTGATTCTGCCCAGGGTTGGGTCTTTTCCCACACCTACTCTAAATGTAAATCTAGCTTTGGAGGATTTTTCACATTGGAGGGAAGTCAGCTTTCTTTTTTATTCCTTTGACAATAACAGGGTTTTCTTTTTATTAACATTAGGCTCAAACATCTAATGTGTTACTAAATTGTGCTCTTACAATCGGTTGATCTAAAAGATGTAGTTCAAACTGTAATCAACTGAGAAAGAGAATGAGATTGGAGAAAGAAGAAAAATGACTTGATCCTGGAATAAGTGACATTCATTTCACCCACCAAAATCCATTCAGTAGCAGGAGTCAATGCTTCTTTTAGGTTCTACTGAGAGAGGAAACCTAAGGAAACATCCATTCTATCTACTTTCTCCACTGTGCTGCCACTTCTGACGTTTTTGAACACCTAGATGGAAAAATGGCAGCAACAACCAAGGACAGCTGGCTTCCTGAGGCAACACTGGCACTTTCCCCTCAGTGCGAAGTGATCTTCAGCTTATCTATGGGTCATATCAAAATCCATCAGTTTGGTAAAAAAAAACCGCCCTTCACAGATACCTGCAGTCAACTTATACACAAGTATATTATATCTTCAGAATAATGACAACATACCAGCAGTCCATGGTCAAATTTAAGGGATGCTTAAATAGGTGTGATGCTGTTTTGGACCAAGAGCTATCCACATCTATACTTTGAACACCATCCCAGAGTAATTCTCAGTATGACATATCTTAATTTGACTGAAATAGAGACATCCTAACTCACAACATCAAGGGCATTTAAATTTCAGCTTGCAAGGTACACACTGGGTCTCGCTCTCCATTTTTGTGAATTGCAAGCGCATGAGAAGCCCTTTCTTTTCTCATCTCTTGAAAATAATGCAAAAACATATGTTTTCCTTTTACAGTTTTGAGTTAAAACAGGGCATAGGGTCCCTAAAACAGTCCTGATTCAGACATCTATAGTTTTTGTTGTTGTTACTTGGGTTTTAAAAATGTTGCTAAATAAAAGTACAGTAGCTGAATAAAGAAATGCTGGAAAGTAACAAAATGTAAGGGTTGGAAACACAATTTTTTCACACTGTATATGGTATGTAGACTTCATGTTGCCAGGTGATGTATGGCAAGCCCATAGATTTCATAGGGTTTCCTAGTAAGTAATGAATGCTCAGAGGTGATTTCTCTGAAATGTAGCCTGCAGCACTTAGTATTTATTGGCTGTTTCCCATCCAAGTATTAACCAGAGCTGACCCTGCTTTGCTTCCAAGACGAGAGGAGGTCTGGTTCTTTTAGGTATTTTGGCAAGCTGATTTTCATTTGACTCCTTAAATATGTTGGCAGGCCAAAAGGTGATGCTGCCAAGTTATATATAAAGTTACATGAAAAATTTGTCTGTTCCTACTTAACCCTTTTATGGGTTTTTTTTTTTAAAAAGACACATCAGTAAGGTCTAAGTTTGCATTTGCATCTTAAATAACATTGCCCCAGTTATATCAGGCATTGCATATTAATTTTACATTTTTGCAAAGCAGTTAAAATAAATGGTTGTATGGATTAGCACAGCTAGACAAAGTCAGCTTCTGATGTGTTATTGAAATATTGCCTGCATGAGCAATTTGCAGTCAGAGGGCAGAAATAATTCTAATGAGGTCAATTAGCATTTGGAGTTCTTTTTAGTAGCCTTAATTAAGCACAACCTTACAGCAAGGACATGTGTGCCCCTCCCCCGCCATGCATACACTGTTTTGAGTTAACGTGATGTTTCTGAGGGCTAACTGACAGAGTTCGTTCCATGTTTCTGCCGAAGATTCCTCCCCTTTTCACTGTTTGTAGTCCAGACAAAGAAACCAACAAAACAGCACAATAGTACACCCTAGTAAGCCATTGATTTATGAGAGACACAGTGCAGACCTCTCCATCATCTAGCCTTCTACTATCAATATACCCCAAAGTCATATTAATGCAAATTCAAGTTGGTGCAGTTTTCCATCTTTTTTTACACATTTGAAGGAAATTCAGCTCTAAAGTCTCTTCTTTGGACAGAGATTTTTTCTCTCTGTGTGTATAGGCCTTACTTTGCTTTCAGCATCTTCACTGACTCTTAAAAGGAGCAAACTCATTAAATAAATCACCAAAATTTAAAAAAGCAAGCACAGTGTGACTTTTAACCAATCCAATTGGTTTGGTTTCAAAGGTCTATGGGAAATATCTTCAAGGAACACTGCCCCCTCCTCCCCCCCAGTAACAGATTTGATGCAGCTAGAATCCTAATGAGTATGTTGTCTGATATAATGTTGGTTTTACATTCACAAGGAGTGGAAGTACTATCTGTAGTTCTATGGTCATGAACACACCATAATTGTTGAGATCTAGACTTGCTAAGACTGCAGGGATCAAAGAGGATGACTTGCCTCAGCCAGGGCTCCTGGGGAGCTTTCTTCTGCCTTGTCAGGCAATTCTATTGAAGCTCTTGTTGACCTGAGGAATGGAGAGATGGAAGACAAAATCACTCCTAAGCATGCCTTTTCACACAATAAATCCCAAACTAGTCCCCTGGTTTGTCCCCTTGTCTCCAGTGATTAAATAAGGACAAAGCCACTGGAGTAACATAAGCAGAAAACCTAGAATAGGGCCAATCAAATACAAGCAAGAGCCTCTCTGAGGGCCTACTCTGTGGCAATGCAGGCAGCACAAAATATTTCCACCCTGCCCCCATTGCATCAGAAAAAGCCATTAAAATGTTTCAAGTGATATGCAAAGGAAAATCCTGAACTCTCAACAGCCATTTATGAACAACTTGTCCAAAACTTTCCAGATAAAATCAATCAAGTCAGCTCCAGTGTAGAAGCTATAATTAATACAGAATCAGTAGGTATAACTTTGCTTGCCAAGTGATAATAGTTGTATTTCAATTTGAACAAGTTAAGGGTATGGATAGAATTTTTGGAGTGGTGAGAATTACTACATGGATATTACACCCTTGCCATTTCTGTGATTTTAATATTTTTACTAGGATGATTTTAATGCTTTGTCTGAATGTTTAAATTTTATTTATGTCTCATGATTAATGGTTTTAATGATTTTAAGTCAAAGTTATATGTAGTGATTAGTTATTATCATTTCTTTGTGTTACTGTGTATTGGCATTGAATTTTTGCCATTAATATGTTGTAAACTGCCTTGAGTCCCCCCACGGGTGAGAAAGATGGTATATAAATACAGTAAATAAAAATAAATAAATACATTTCTGACTTAATGAAAAAGCCAAAGGGAAACTAGCTAAGTGGGTAGAGAGAATGGGTCAGTGTCTTGCTAAAATAAAAAAGTTCCCTCCTGCCTAAAGCCAGAAGTTATAAGAGTATTACTGAAACACTCTTCCCTGGAACCCACTGTATTGGTTAACTACCAGTCAGATTCCAATTTTCCAGTATTAGACAAGGTACTAAAACATTTGTGGCCATCCATCTCCAGGAGTTTCTGGGTTGGGCGAGGGAGATTATCTAGATCAATTTCTGTCAGGTTTCATGGAAGTAGGGCTTTCCAATGGCTCTTGAATCTTCTTCCTAAGGAAGATAGACTGGTATCCTCCTTGCTATGTCTACATAGTCAGGTGAAAACATCTGCAGGCCTTTGACAAGTGGCTGCTCAGAGGAAAATTTGCAAGCCACCAAATTTGCAAGCCTTTGGGCTGAGAAAGGCGCAATAGAAATATCGTAAATAAAAGAGCTCTTTCATGGGGCGAGTTGTTTATATTTCTTTTCTTTAAAATAGTTATGCTTTTACCTGCTTTCAGTTTTATTGATCTTTTATTTATATTTTTAGCTGTACGTCTTTTAATTTTTGTAAGTCATTTTGAGTCATGGATATAGAGAAAGCCTAACCATCATCATCATCCATAGTTGTAAATCCAATGGTTGGACATTATAGAAATGGGAAGGAGCATTTCCCCTTCCTAAGTAGAGCTACTCTGAATTATTATTTGGAGGCTGGAACTGATTTCTGATTGGCAAAGAGGGCTTCAGGGAAGAGGGAAGGAGGACAGCCAGTTGTGCCACCGGAGCACCTGAATAATATTGAATTTAGGTTATTGAAATAGCTCGAATACCTTAATTGAATGAGGTCAGTCAGCACACAGAAACCAAACTGTGTGCAGACTGTGATCATATATGTGCAAATGGATGCATATTTGCATCAGTGTATACACCCTTTCTTATTAAAGTAGCTGGATGTATTGCATGAGGTAGACAGGAATGTGCACGTTCATTGTGATTACAGCTAACTTGTCCAGATTGTTTCTGCATTTCTCAAACTAAGCAGTTACTATGATCAAAATATTAATTTCAGGTATCTGGAAGGAAATCATTTATCTGTTGTACCGAAGGAACTCTCCATGTTCAGACACTTAACACTGATGTAAGTATCTTCACTTTGATTCCAGTACAAGAGCAGTGCAGCTACTTTTCCAGGATATCACTGCATGTTGCTGTATAGCTTTGACTATGAGGAACAGAGATAGATTACTTTTGCTCAGCGAATGTGGAAGTATTGTTAACATAGCAGGACGTGTTTTTGCTAAACAAAACTCCTGTACGCAACCTAACCTTTAAATGAATCTCATTCACAATAACAATGTGACCCAGGGAAATACATAGGGATGGGGCTGCACAACCACCCATGCATTATTCCATGACAACACCCACTGCTGTTAGTAGCCAGGGTTATTCTGGATTCATTCCATCAGAGAAAGAATGTGCTGCTATAAAGCCACCTTCATTGGGTTTTGGCTCTCCTCCATCTGCCATTGTATAGATTACAGAAGAAGGGAAAGTAGGAAGAATAGTTTCACTACAAATCTTCAAATAATCACACCTGCCAGAGTTAAACTTACAACGTGGAGTGCTGATTTCTTCTAAGGCAAGATAAATCCTGGAAATAAATAAGTGCAATATTGTTGGAGAATCAACTTGAATTTGATTGAACTCTGAGATAATTCTTGTTCTTGTTCTCTTTGTATCTATGACCTTTATTAATGTTTAATTTTTCCCCCCAGTGACTTAAGCAACAACAGCATCAGTGTTTTGGCCAATTATACCTTCAGTAACATGACACAGCTATCAACACTGTAAGTAGTCAGTGGTACTGGCATTGGCTCTCATCGCTATTCAGTGTGAGGTTTAGTTGAATTTAAGAGAGAGCATTTCTTCATTTTTGAATTTGCTGTTCAGTGTGTCAGCCGCAAAGTAACACAAACTGTATTCTTTTATTCTCCTAGGATCCTCAGCTACAACAGGCTACGGTGTATCCCAGTCCATGCATTCAATGGCCTTAAATCTCTCAGGGTGCTGTAAGTATCACTTACTCACTGTTGTGGGAGGTAAATCTGAGGTCACTAGTGACCGCGGGATTTTTAATGAGCAGATCGCTTTTGCTTGACTCACTGCATTGCACACATTTCAAAACAATTTGCTACAGTGGACTTATACTGCGATGTGAAATAGCCTGGTGTATAACCACTGGTCCAAATGATTATTGGGGGTTATTTCTATTCCTCATGAGCTTTTAATTTATTTTAATTTGGCCTTTAAAATACATTGATTTAGAACTATGGAAATGAAAGCTACTCATAAGAGTCCTGGTTATTATATGTGTTTGTGTCTTTTCTAGCAGGATGCATAGTAACCATTATATGGATAATACTCTCTCATTGTGGCAAAAGCTGAGATGTATACATAAAGATGATGGATTTTGGTTTCCTTCATTGGTTATGGATACCTGACTAGAATGTTGAGAATAAACTATAGCTAATAGCTTGTCCATATTTGCAGGAGCTTCCTGACAATTATTTGTGTGACATCCTCCCATTTACCAAGTGCAGGGTTCAAGGTGGTATTTATTCTGCAAATAATAAGGTGGATCTTTAGATGTAAAACTTATTAGAAGCACATGGGCTTCCTCTCTTTTTCTCCTCATGCAGTAGACCGCATACGAGTCTGAGATAACAAAATCTATGCCCAACATGTGAGAGAGGGGGCAAAGTGGTTGAGTAACCTTTTGAAGACTCATGTGAGTTATAAGATGACAGTTTGTGAAGTTAATAATCTGCAGAGTTTGTAAAGGACAATTTCGCACATCATGAGTTCCAACAGAAATGTTAATTCCATAACGACACTTGCCCAATCCATTGGGTGGTGTTATTTAGAAGATATTTCACTATCTTTAGTGATTGATGAGTTTTTGTTCATAATTAGTGATTGATGATTTTTTTTGTTCATAATTGAGCAAGTGCTATGTTGTGGCCAAATCAATATTACCTGAATACCCACAGTACCATGAAAAAAGTGATAAATAAGTAAGGGTTGGTTTTTTTAAAAATTCCAGATGTTGGCTCCTTACCTAATTCAAAGACTGGCTTTATCCTATCTTGGAATGCCTCTTATTCTGAGTGAGATAACATGATGCTCTTTCAGTCTTGTGCCGAAGGGAAATGAAGCATGAATGAGTATTTCTCTTTCGGTGTTTTGGGAAACCTCCAGATTGATTTGATTTATTATGGTCTACAAAATTCTGGTGTCAGCGACAACTCTCGCCACATGTCATCTACGTTGTTATTAAAAATCAATTCCCCTGAGGGAGAAAAGTGCTTCCGAGCGACAGCATACAATCTGTTAGTGTCACTTATTTATTGTCAAGGTTCCCAAGAGAACCTCGGTAAGAAATAATCGGCAAAAGAAATTCGACATTTTCAGGTTTCTTTTACAGAGAGGACACATAACTTGTTGTCCATCTGGATTAGACGTGCAGGTAGCCAGTCCCTTCCATGCATGAGCCACTCCTTTCTTAATTGTTTTGTTTGTCAAGAAACATGGTCTGTCAATATTAAATAGGAAATTATCCTGTCAGAATGCACACCTTAAAATTTAATTTAATTTAGGTGTCACATCCCCTAGCACATCTTCATCTGTAACATTTTAAGGTAATTTTTAAAACACATGTAGCTAAGGATGTAGGCATACCAGACAAAATATGTATTGCAAAGCAATACTAATAAAAATTGTACAGAACTCTTTGTATGGAGTTTGGACTTTATGCAGTGTGTAAGGTTTTCCACAACTTCAGAGTTGGTTGTCTGTCCTCTGCAATAGCACAATGAAATTTTCCAAGTGCAAGGACTAGAGTCTTTCAAGCTTAGTCAGTTTGCCTTGTGGATTTGTATAACTTAAAACACAATGCTGTATAATATAGAGGAAAAGCACAAACCATCAATGTCACCTGTAACTGTTTTGAATATATATTTGCTATGTGTATGTACTAAATGTTCAGCATATAACCAAATGCATTGTCAAATGCACTATGTTTACTTCAAATGAACTTAATTGTGAATTGTTCTTGTTGCAATATATTAAACTTGAGACTTTCTTGTCTCCCCAGTTTCAGTGAGAGCTAGCTAGCTAAAGGCAGTGCAACCCTAATTCAGAGATGAGCCCATTGCAGGGCTCAGAAATCTCTGCCTGCTAAGAAAAACACTTTTATGCCAATTGATGTCATAGGTCTGTTGATAGAACTCTTTGTCAAAAGAAAAATGGACAAAGAATAGTCAGAAACCAGGTTGTGCCACACCCAAATTTCCTCCAGTCCAAGGATGCACTGGGCCAGGATGAGGGTAATTTGTAAGAAAGTAATTTTTAACGTCCTAAATAATCTCCAAAACCCTTAGCGTGAACCTCCTCTGGATTCTGGACAAATTCAGTTTGCCCAGTGTCAACTTGGCTAGGCAATAGACATTTTGACCATTTGGGATTGCAGTGAATTCAACCCACTTATGATATAGTGTCAGAGTCATCGACATGTGTTCCATTTCCTCTGGAGATCCAAAGTCACGTAAAACAGAAAAGAATATTGTCAACAAATGCTGAAGGCTAATCTTTTAACAGAAATTAATTTGTTCTACATTTTACATCTTGAAATCATGGAGTTGGAGTAGTCAAACAGTCCAACCCCATTCTACCATGCAGAAACACACAATCAAAACAGTCTCGACCAATGGCCATCCAGCTTTTGCATAAAAACTTCCAGAGAAGGAGACTCCATCAGGCTCCAAAGCAATATATCCCACAGTCAAATAGTTCTCACCATCAGGAGGTCTTCATACTGTTCAGGTGGTATCTCTTTTTCTGCATTTTGAATCCATTGCACCATTTCTTAGTCCAGAGCAAACAACAAGCTTGCTACATCCTGGCATCATTAAGAATTAGATTGCGCTTCCTGTAAATAAAACTCAACTGGTAACTTTTTATTACTTTTAAAAGGTTAAAGTGCTTGATATATTTTTCTTCCTGTATTTTCAATAACAATATTTAAACTTCCTTTTTAGATCAAACTTCAGATAAATAATTCTTTCCTGCTCTGAACTAGGTTCAAAACATTGTAATTATTATCTCACATGACCAAATTATCTCAGATAGTGAAATATGGTTTTAGTATATTGTTCTTCAAAGAAAAACAATGCAGACAAAATGAAACAATATCCTAGATTTAGCCTTTTTTCATGTATAAACAAATGTCAAACTTAAGAAAATAATAAATTTAAAAGAATATTGTTACCTTTACTTAAACAAGTTTCATATCTTGGCAAAAGCAAGAGAAGATTTTTATAACCCAAGCAATACAGTGCTTTTGCCAAGATTTTGCAGAACTAGAAGACACTGTGAATAAATAAATCTCATCTTAATAGTAACAGTTTAGCATCTATAAAGGGCTTCACTCTGTGGCATCATTACTCCACAAAGAATGGCTCAGCATTAAAAACCTGGACAGAATGCTTTCCTCTTCTTCTGAAAAATATTTATTGCTAGAAATAACAGCTAAAATGTTAAAAAAAAATAATATCCTGTGACTTGATATCAGCAAGATAGCAAATCACAGGATTATGTGGTTATACAGGTTCCCGCTTCAGTCACAACCTGAAACTTTAGCTAGTTGTGACTAGTTTTCCGTTCTGAATTAAGTAATACCCCCAATTCTCTAGTGAGCATAAATGCTTAATAAAGGTGAAATGCTATTCCAGAGGGCACAAATAACCTGTATTTTGCTTTCATTGTTTAAGTATGTTTGTGCCATGACAACATGTTATCTGTACCACAGTAACCTTTCTTGCAGTATAGTATCATTGTGGTCTTAGGAGAAGTTCCTACTTAGACAAATTCTTAGACTCTTTTAGGTGTTGAAACAAGTACATGATGCTGCTTACATCCTATTGTAAATGCAAGCCCATCAATCACCATAAGCTTTCATTTAATATTCTCAAGTCCATGTAAATGCGTGTCTTTGTATTCTTGTGCAAGGCTGATTAAAGAAATCAGGCAACATGTGTGATTTCCCCATTCTAATAAAAAGCATATTTTAAAAGCCATGTTACTTTTCAAAATATGCTGCTTTGCATGGGATAGATTTTGAAAAATTGTTAAATACACTTCTGGCTCTCAACATGATATTAGGTGGGGGTTATTTTGATGTCATAATATTCTCTCTTCTCCTAGGACTCTTCATGGCAATGATATTTCCACCGTCCCCGAAGGGTCTTTTAACGATCTTATGTCACTTTCCCATCTGTAAGTATTATTGCTTTCAACAGGTTATAGATACTATACAAATTACTTTACTCAACTGATATAGCTATTTCATGCTGCAGTTCTTTGTTTATATACAATAAGACCCTTGGAAATCACTGGAGTTTGATTCCAAGATCCCCTACTTATACTAATATCCATGGATGTTGAAGTCTCATTATATACAGTGACATTGTAAAATAGTGTCCTTCATAAAATAGCAAAATTGATATTTACATTTTGAATTTCTTTTAAGAAATATTTTAAGCTGTGGATGGTTGAATCTGTAGGGTGGACTATATTATACTTGTTCAAATTTCACTCCAAGAACAAATATGTAGGCTGTCTAGTTTAGTTGGATAGTATTTTGACATTTTTGGTAATTGATCTGAATAAGATTTTAATGGAAAAAATTAAAAGAATTTTCACTTTTCCATGTCTGATTTAAGTCCCAATATTTCAGCAGAATGTAAAACGAAGCCCCCCCCCCCCCCAAAAAAAAAAAAAACCTCAGGTAGCATATTGAAAATATCCAGTTTGGTAAAAAAAAAAATGTGCAAGCCATTGTTTGATTCCATTAGGTTATCTGTTTTGTCTAGGGCTGGAAAAGATGTTTATTTTTGGTGCTATAATCCCCAATATGTTTTGTTGCCATCTGTGGATCCTGGGAGATACGTTCAAAAAGGATTTTTTAAAGTTTTAATGTTCTACCTTCCTTCTAGAATAGGCATGTGGCCCAGGACACCCCTTTTTGTGTGTAACTTGATTGTGCTGTTCTTGAGTGCAAACTTTGTAGATGACAATAGAAAGGAATGGAATAAACAGAGCATGTTATGCCTATGAATATTGGAGTATTATCTGTAATTTGCATTATAATTGCAAACAGTTCAGCCAGAAAACCTGCTTGATGGTTTTAAAAGAGCCTTCAAACAGGGCAGCATTTAATTAGGATTATTATGTGAGGAACTTTTTGTTTTTGCATAGCTGTGGTGGCGGATATTTCTTTGCTCATCAATTATCATTGGTGTTCTCATTTTTATGTGTCGCCCAAGACACATAAAAAGACAAACTCAATTAAAATTGAAAGAACTCAAATAAAATTTGAATGGACTCAAATAAAATTCAAAAGCTTCCACTCAGGATGGGAAATCTGATGGCATGAAAAAACTCAAGCTCTCCAAAAATGTCACCCCGAAATAAATTTTGATCATAATAATAACCACTACCTATACGTGACCCCCCCCCCCTTCAGGCTTTGGAGACTTTAGAGTATTATGTTCTATGCAAGAGGTTTCTTGATGAGCTCCTTGACCTTCATTCAACCCCCTTTGAATGTCATTCCAAATAAAAAGTAGCCCTAGCTGAGAAAGGTTTAGACTTTCTCCAAGTCATTCCTATAAGTAAAAAAGAAATGTTGAACAAGGACTGGATACTAACCATATGACTGTTTGGTCAAATGTAGTTTGCTGGTTGAAATGTTTTAAATCTAAGTTTTTACACAGATTGGTTTGGAAAACAGTAACTTAAGAGTTAAGGTGACATGTTTCAATGAGCATAAATGTTAGCATCACAAACATAGCATTTATACTTCCTTCAAAAGAAAAATGAGTCAAACTGACCAAAATCAAAATATTCAGAAATAGTGAAATTTAGTTGCCTGATCATGTAGTCAGTGTCGATTCCAAAAATAGAAATTGATTCATAACCCCTGGCTTCCTTAAGTTTGAATGTCATTTGTATCAGTGTAACAAATAAGAATGCAAAGCATTGTACTCTTGTCAATCTGTGTCATCTCTGAAACAGTTCTTATCTTCAAATTAATAAATGACATACACGAAATCTCCATTGTTCCATTTCACTGTTAATATGCTATATTTAATTAATCAAGATGTGTAATTAAATATGTATAGAATTCCAGATTTGAGTGAGTGAGTAAGTGTGTCCCTGCATCTTTACTAATAGATAATAGCTCAAAGTCTGTATGAATTTATAACTGAAGTTATAAATTTGGCTCCTTTAAGTAAACATTGCTATTTCACTTATTTAATTTTGATGGATGAACCCCTGCCAGTAATTCAACTCATGAACTCTCAGCATGAATTTGTCTAGGGCAGAGATGTTTAATCAGTCATGTCTGTGGAATTATATCAACAACATTAGTGGAATTTCATCTGTCAGGATTTCATCTGTTATCCCTCACCACCCCAAATAAAGTTTTAGCTGGAACGATATTTTCAGAAATGATTTGTGTTATCTCTAATGAAAAAAGTCTCCATCCAAAATAATTTTCTTTTCCCCACTTTTTTCAGGGTAAACAATTTCTTACCTTTCTCTCTGGGGGCCAAACTCGACTTCATGTTTTTTCCTTCACAGGAACCAGTGCTAAGTACTCCTGTGGAGCGGAAATATAACGTCAAAACGAGCTTAAGAGCGCTGAGCTCATTGCATGTTGTCTTTAGAACATTGTCTTGAGTTATTATGCTTGGGTTTGCAAGGGTTTCTGTTCTAATTTATTCAAATTGTGTTACTCTGAAATCTTAAATAGTAGATGGTCTGAGAAAAATGTTATAATATTTTCATGATTATTTCTTAAGGCTTATCAACACTATGTCTGGTAATTAGGCATTCAGGTCCTGTTAACTCCCTTGGATTTTCCCTTAGAAATCAAAGGGAACACCATAATGAATATGTCCATCTATCAAGTACAGTACCATGAAGTTTTCAACATATAAAAACAAATGCTTTACCTAAAAAAGAGATAGAGATAGAAACAAATAATTCAATGAGAAGTGTTGCTTTGTTTAGGCTGCAATCTCTTATCCGTTTATAATCTGCACTGAACTCACTAGGACTTACTTTGGAACATATGTGGACTACAATCCAATACATTCTTTTCTACTCAGTGTTGTTTATTTCTTTGCATTTATTTACAGAGTTTCACTGCACAAAATAGGAAATATTAATTTCTAAACATAATTAATTATTCAACTACTATCCAGTGAGAACATTATCAAGTTCACACAATCCCTTATTTGACATTACAAGGTTAAATCGGAGTATTTAAAATAATCTACCTGATCTTGTGATGGGATATGAATTGCTAATACACAACATTCATGACTTATGTGTTGTGGTAACAGAAAGGCAGGAACCCAATACTGTTTGGTAAAAAAGCAAAGCATGGAAAAGTACTATAAGAGGCCAGTTGTAATGCGCTGTTCTATCCCCTATAGAAAAATGGGAGCCATAGTGCTTACAGACTGAGTTTAGTCTAGGCAAGTTGCCAAATAGTGGAGGTTAAGAAACGGAAGGGAAAGGGAAAGACCTTGTGAACGGATTAATAGGCCTCAGTGTAAAATAGTGTTTTTCTCACCCTATTTCCCTGTATTCCTGGGGATCAGCCAATATCTTGAGATCCCCTTGGACATATATTCCTTGCATGAAAAAGAGAGCAAGTGTGTGTGTGAGAGAGTGTGGTTAATTTCTACCTCAGTTGTATGCATAAACCCAAGTGCAAGAAGGAAAACCTCCTTTTTGTAATGCTTTACGAATGATGACCTCTCTAATTTTAGAACATGGATAATCCTTTATACTGTTGCTTCTCAAATTGTAACTAATTGATTATCCATTTCCTTCTCAATATGTCAGGAACAAACACCATATTTGTGTCAATTGGGTTACATTTCTTTCTTTCTTTCTTTCTTTCCTGGAAATTTGCTGAAGATGAGTAGCCAATGGTTCGTGAGCCAGAAGTGGCCCACGGTCTAACAGTGTGGGTAGCATTTCTTTGTAATCTCCATAAAAATAAGAAAGTGAGTTGTTTTGATCATATGGTCTAACACTAGGCTTGAGGAAGGATGGGATAAACGGAAACTAAATGGCAATGCTGGTCAAATAGCATATTAGCAGTAAGACTTGGAGATTAGATACTTTTCCTCCAATCACATATAGGTATACCTCAGTTAATGACATAGACAAGCATCGAGGCTTTGCTTATTTAACAGCACTTTGGTACCAGAGATAGAAATAACATGGAAAGGACAGGAATAGAGTCCTACAGCTCCAAAAAGAAAAGCAAATCAGTATTTTTCAACAAACCTTTTATCAAAAGTAGTGTTAAGTATACAAGAACAGAAACAACCAGCTACAGTAGGATGACCTAAAGTAGAATCCCATTCTTTCCCAGCTCAAGCTTTATTTGGAGTATTTACTGCAGACCTGATGCTGCAACACAACACTAGAACTCTGCTTTATTCCTTTGTTAGCTGAGATATACATGTATATATGTGCAAATAACTGTGGTAAACTGTGGTAAAAAAGATAGTTTTAGGGACTCTCTGAACAACCACAGGGACTGAGTGTGTATCTATTTAAACCCTCAGAGCTCTTGGTACCAATCCTTTACACTGTGACTGCAACCTACGATGGCTGTCTGAGTGGGTAAAAGCCGGCTACAAAGAGCCAGGGATTGCGCGATGCAGCACTCCAGATGACATGACTGACAGGTTGTTGCTAACGACACCAACTCACCACTTCCAGTGCAAAGGTAGGTCTAGGCTCTTAATGGTTGCCATGCACACACATAGTTAAATTCAACACATATTTCCTGCCTTACAGCTGCCACCTAACCCAGTATAGCCTACTCTGTCGGAAGAGGACTGTGCAGAAATGGCAAGTCTTTCATAGCCTCTTCCACCTCATGCTTTTAACCAGATATTCAGGGGGTTGAATGTTGAAAGGTCTAGAATCATTATGTATGATTAATACATATGCTGAAGATTGGTATTTCCCAGGCATCATGGGCATCACTATCCTGAGGATTGTCACCTATTTGTAATACACCGAAACTGCACTGTAAGAATGGAACTCGCATCAGTGCCTCCAGAAACTACTATTTGGATAGGGGTCCTCTTCCACGCCCACCTGATGGGATACAGCAGTAACTTTCAGCATGCTCAAACTGGCACAGTGTTGGTTCCAGCTACTATATTTGTCAGTTTTGAACAGGTATATTTTTTACAAGATTTGGCAGCTTTTGGAGAGTTAGAAGAAGTAAACTGCCATGTTTTCAGGTAGGTTTTCATGCAAACAAACAAACAAACAAACAAACAAAAAAGACCTGAAAATCAATCTGGATTTTTTTTTTATTGGGATAGTCTGGTTCTTATTATTGAGCTGGCTGTTTTATCATTAAGAATTGGATTGTGAATGTTTGTCTTCCCTGAACTGAAGGATTTCGAGTTTACGCTCTTGTATGTTTTTCTCAACCATTATTGATTAAATGTTTTTAGGCAAAACAAAATTAGCTGTCATTGTTTTCTGTGGAAGTTTTTTTGTAAATGGAAAGCTACTAAGGCCTTCAGGCTTTGAAAACATTTGGCTTCCATGTCTATATGTGTAGGCTGTCTTAACATCTATTCTTAGTTTGCAGATACACACAATAGGACATAATTGTACCATATGAACAGCCGCCTATGATTCAAAGAGTTTGCTCAGATTAAAACACACATATTTTTCAAATTGAACAATTCTCTTTTTTAACATCATAGGAGGTTTTCTTCTGTGTGTTTGTTTTGATGTATTTTTATGTTTTTCATTGTTTACATTCGCAGCCTTTTTAAAAAAAATCTGCCAAGAGGGGAAAATCATGTTGAAAGGAATCTGCTTACAATCTGTAAATAAGAAACACAGCACTCGAAATACTATACTGGAAAATAAATTTGCATAAGTGTCAGACCTAATAACAAGATGTGATCTACTTTGGTGAAGCTTTACAGCCGTTCAGTCATACCATACTGTTGCTATACCTCATGAAGCCCTGAAGCTCTTCTTTGGTGGTTCTCATTATGCTGCAGAGGAAAAGATGAAGTGCTCAGATATTTATATTCTAGCTACTATAAAACAAGCCTTGTATCTACTGGCTGTTTCTTTGGCACTAGCACTTGTGGTCACCCCCCCCCCCCCCACCCCCTGCCGCTACTGCTAAACTACTGTGGCCCCAGAATTCCTGAACCCAGAAATATCATTTTGTGTTAAGGGCACAGAACTCTGGAGAACTCAAAGGGTTATAAAAGAATGAAGAGTGATACCAGTGAATGGGAGCCTGCTGTGCTATTTTCCACTACCTTCTAAGTTCTAGGTCAACAAGGAACTAGTACAAACCACTTTCTCCTTCAGCCTATGGTCATCTTGGCCTCTTAGAGGTGCCTTCTACTTCTAGATCAGAGTTCTATAGCAACATCATGACAATCAACGTCATTTTCAAGGTTTTCTGAATGCAGTGTTGAAGCCTTTCAAAACTAATATTTGTCAGTATAATTAAGGATCTCTCCCTCATCTAAAAGTATTCCATTTCTCTATCTCACTGATCAGCATGGAGCCATTCACTTTACTGTTGAAAGACAATATGCAAAAGTTTCAGGTGGCTTGTAAAAGTCTCCATGCCCTACATTTCATATTTCAGTTCAGTATGAATTCAAATCAGCATCAAATCTATGCCTCCTTAGTTTTTTTTTCCATTAAAAATTCACTGTGGAAAAAATGGGGATTGCAAACAGTTCTAGGGTCAAATGGATATTTATGTTAATTCTCCCAATTGTCATGTTAGGATTATCACCTTGATGCTCACTGTGGAAGCAGCTACTGAATACTGTGTATTAGTGAAACAATAAGAAATGATTTAAATTTCAGCAGGTCTCTATCAACAGTGAATAACAATAGTTGTCATCTTGGTCTCTTGTCAGGGGCAGTCGATATCACTGTTGCATCCAAGTGTAATCCTTGCCTATCCAGTCCTTGTAAAAATAATGGGACTTGCAACAATGATCCAGTGGAGTTCTACCGATGCACTTGTCCATTTGGCTACAAGGTATGCTAACAGTTGTATGAATTTACATTGCCTGAGTATTGCTAATGTGACCATGGAAATTACTAACCTGCAGTAGAGCGTATCTGGAATATTATCTATAATGGCTTATCAGGAATATTTTCTAGGATGAGTGCAGAGATTCTCTGAGGAAGATAGAATACTTCCTAGGTCTCCCTGCTTTATTTCTTAATGACCAGCTACGAAAAATACTATTCTGGTCTGAACGGTGTAAGTATATTTCAGATATAATACCTTTCCCATCAATACCTGTTTTGCAGTCTTGAATTTATGGCAATCTAAAAGCATCAGTGCTTCTATATGTGCCTAATTCTGATGGCATAAATTGATGGGTGGGATAGATGCAGATCCTAGGGCTGGGCAGGGTAGAGGAAAGAACAGGATGCAAGTACAAGAATATTATAAGAGACATGGGAGAAAAAGTTTGCACGCAAGACTGCAGACATCTTCCCCACAGCTTTTTGAACAAAAGTGACATTTGACAAGTTCAAATGTGAACCATATGAAAGGAGAACTTTATACCAAGCTGTTCTCTACCAGAGTCATGCTAATTCAGTAACAATACCTTGCTTCCTTCTCACTAGCCATCAGCAAATACAGTTATCCATCTGGAAGCTATTTCCTTTACCTTGATAAATTGTCCTAAATGTGCCCTCTTAGTATTTGTTGTTCCTTTTTTGATGTGGATGTGAAAAAAAATCTTGTATCAAAGAGTGAAATGTTAGATCACTGGGGTGGCAGGATCCTAATAACTGGGCAAGAGAATAGAAATAATTTAATTGATCGCACAGCAGCAGCACAACACAAAATGATTTCTTTATCTGGAGTGTATACCTCAGAATAATAGAAGCTCCAGGTTGCTCAGACATGTATATGTTGTCAAAGATGAAAGGAGTCACTGACAGGACTGATCCTCGAGTGTTGAAGTCATTCAGGATCTAGTGAACAAAGACTTGGAGATATTGGTTTCAATTACGGCTAAGTAGTAGGTACATACCTTGGAAGTTTCCCTGCTCCTCAGTGGGTGTTTTTATGCTTAACTGTACATAAAAGTGAAGAGGAAGAAGAGTAAAAGTGTTTAGACTTCATGGGGTTCTGATTTGCTACGTGCAGTTCTTTTACTAAAAACACATGTGAATATGCCTTTAGTAGTCCTATTTTCTGAGAGATGCTTTGACTGATTCTTGGAGGCCTCAGAGAGAGATCTTCATTAGTCCTGCTAGCCATTCCTTCTAGCTACCAAGAAACTGAATCTTGGGATTTTAAACAATGATTACGTTTTCTCCACTAACCACTCCATATATTGGGTGCCAGTCACTGTGCTAAACTGACATTTAGGAGTGGCCTCTCAGATTATGTGAGAAGGAGCTGCTTTTGGGTGTAGGATATGCAAATGCATTTTGCACAAGCGAAGCTTCTATGTTAATCCTCTTTATCAGTGCAAAAATATTTATATTCTTTGGAAACAGTGGTAGAAGCCACTTTTATTAAGCAGTGGATTGCTATTGTGGTAGTCCAAATGGCATTCAGTGGCAATTGTAAGACCCTCAGGCATGGTTTGCTAATATGATTTACAGATTATAGCTTCGGAGTCTCTTCACTTATGGTTCAATATGCAGATATATAACTCTCTATGACTTAATTACCTGTTACCTGTTATTTCACCTAATATCTTATTAGGTGAAATAAGATGTTATTTCATCTAACAACTAATTAGCTGAATATATTGATAAACAAACATGTTTTTCTTACCTTCACCTTTGCATAGTCCAGCCCTGCACATGTTTTATTTGGAAATAGGAAAGAAATCCCCTTAAATTTAGCCTAAGTAATGGTTGTGTGATTGAAGATATAGGATTTTATTTATCTCTTCCTCTTTGATTTTAATAAAAAAAATATAACTGTAATCTGCAATTGGAGCTGTCATGGAGTGGGGACAAAACAGCCCCAATCCTTTGAGTACACTTTGACTTCTAGAAGCAACTTCCATTGCTTTTTCTGGAAGCCACATTTTTGGTAGCTGAGACTTAACCTTGGTGTCTTTGACCTTCTTTCAGATCTTGATTATTCATCTCCCATTTGTTGTTTTGCCTTCTGACTGGCTATTCTGTTTCTTGACTTTGGACAGTTAGCGACTCAAAATAGCTGCAGTTTATAACTCAAAAAAGCTATTTATGACATAAATACTAGAAATACAAGCCATTTAAAACTTTGAAGATAATTAACAGGCACTTTGAATCCATCTACAAATACAATGTCAAACAGAATGTTGGCCACTCCTGTGCTTTGATTGTCTAACTCACAGACACAACATTACTGGAATTCCTTGTGACATGGCACTATGAATAACATACTATATAGAATAACACAATTATTATGGGAGTGGTAGGACTGCCCAAATGAACCTGCACAAAGCCCAGATATGTGATTCCAGGGCAATGAGCCTACAAGCTTTACTCCTTGTTTTGCTTTCTTAGTAGTGTTATTTTTGTTACCAACATGGGAACCCTACTACTGCTGCTATCATCATTCACAAAGCTTTTTCTGTCTTCCAAGTGGTGAACCATAGATGTAGTGAATTACACTAACATTTATAATAGACAGTGGATGATCATACTAAAGTAGGAAACCTTATGGACTTGTTTATAACAAGATGTTTTTACACTTATTTAGATTAAAACCAACTAAAATTAGTTGTAGTAAAAGCTTTGGGAAATGTATTTTTTATTATATTGTTCATATATGTTATTTATCTTGGGAAATATTTGTATTGGCACACATTTCAATCACCTCTAAACTCTTCATAAACTCACTGTAACTCAATGACTATTAATATCTTTTTGCACAGAATGAAAGAGGTTTCACTCTTTCAAAGGCAGAGAACTAACAAGAGATATATTTTAGATTACATCATGGATTATATGCTCTCTTGGATAAACACTATTTGAAATTACAAAGATACTAAGGAGATATGGAACAACCAACACAGCTTTGTCATGCTGATTCACTATAGCCAGACTGAGAGGTTGAGGAAAGCAGCTTTGGCTTCATATTTTCTTTTATAATAAATGGGATGGCATTGCTTAGACCTTCCTCAGATCTGTCTTTAAAAATGTGTCAGTCAGATGAAAGATACTTGGATGTGGCATTTTTACCCACTTTCACCATGCCCTGTTTTTCTCCGTTCTGTTGGTAGGACGTACCACATAGATTATCTTCTTTGACATATTAAAGTCAAAGTATACCTTTGCCAATGTACCTCTGCTTCCAGTAGTAAAGCAACACTAACTTTAAATGGTTGTCTTTTAAGAATATACTTCTCTTCATGACACTAAAGCTCTGCTGGTCTTTTTTCCTACATAGTGAGTCACACACTACTAGGAAGCTGGCAGACAGGGGTGATAGAACTCAATCGTACATTCTTGTTTGTGGTTTTTCTTAGCATTGCATTGCTTTACTGAAAAATATGTGTCGATGTAACTACATGTATTTAGTCTTAAATGTATTTGTTATTCTTATGACTCAATCTTTTATAAAATTGCTATTGCATATATCCAAAAACTATGTGATTAAATGACTGTACTTTTCTTTGTAGTTCCCAAAACCTAAGGACTTATCTATTGGTTCGTTTCCTATCAAACTACTATTTTTGAAGTGGGGGGGGGGGGGGGGGGTTGGTTTCACAGAATAGGAAGTATTTTACTTTGTATCTGAGTGCAAAAATGTAGGCCAGGAGAGAGAGCAGGGAAGTTTCTGCATTGAAAGGTAGACAAGTATTCATCATTTTTCATGAACTTTTCTTGATAGGGTCGAGACTGCAGCATACCTATTAATGCTTGTATTCAGAATCCATGCCAGAATGGGGGAACTTGCCACCTGACTGACACAAATCAAGATGGATTCAGGTAACTGAGAAGCAAACTACATTTAACAGCAACATAATGGATAGAGCAACTTTCTTTATATTGTTGTGAAACAGAAAATGCCACCATGCAGACATGCTCCATAACAGAAAATCACCAAGTCAGAATTATTAAATTATGGCATTGTCTAAGCAAAGCTAAGCATTTAGTCCCATTAATTTGAATGTAAGAGTCAAAGCACATGCTTGAATCCATCTTCCATTTAAAACAATAGACTTTTAAAAGCACTAAATGCGGCCTTAATTTGGTTTCATTGTGACAAATAGTTTCCACTAAGACAAGCAACCACATTTTCCTCTTAATGCATTATAGTGTTTCATGTCAGTCATAGTAAACTATCTTTGAAGTATTCAAAACCAATTGTAATGGCTCTTCTGTCTACCCAATATCATGTGTTTCTTTGTAAGGAGTTGCAAAACATTTTGTTTCTACCTTAGTCACATAATCAAATATATTTCATTATGATCAGGTGTTGAACTTATAGATGCCAATGTAGAACATCTATCTAAAGCTCCTATATGAACTTTGCAGGAAAATATTGTTTGCTTTATAATGACATTGAGAACCCTAAATTCTTTTCTAGCTTGGAGCAGAACCTAAACTCTAGAAATATTTTAGGTTCACCAGTAATCTTTGCAGTCCAGCTCCCTGTCCTTTAAACTGTGCTCAACAACCAAACTAGTAGTAATAGCTGTGGCTCTGTTACTTTGAACTGAAAGGATGTGGAGAAGGGTCTAGTGCCTGGAGCACTGCAGGACAAAATGAACCAATGCCCTAAGGAAATGTATTTTCCTCCAAAAGCTGTCATAATATTGCAAGTATGACTTTAAGTTGGGAATGGAGGTGAATGTGTTTGTTATGGGGCAGTCCACTGGAGGAATGGCTTTGACTTGACTTGTAAATGAGCCAAACCATTTTCCAATTTCTCTGCAAATGGCTCCACTCATTTCCAGTAGTATCCAGTAGAGACCATTATGGCCTTGACCCAAACTTAGATATTTGAACTACTGATAAACTCTTATTGAGAGAGAAACATGTGAATAACTAAAAAAATGTGAGGTGATGTGAGATAGAAGCCAAAAGAATGGAAAGGGGGCTTAACCATACATTTTCTCTCATGTATGAAAAAGCCACTGATGACATGATTTTGTGCAGAAAAATGACCCTGCATCCCTCACCCTACTTTATTTAGTAGTGGATGAAGTGCATTCTCATGGTGGTGTTGAATTGCAGATCTCTGCATCCTTAATCAGTTGCTATATGGATTAGAAGAACTGCTTGAAACTTATGTCTAGTAAGTAAGTAATAGACTGCTTTTCACTGTTTTCCTATTACTGCCCCACCACTATGCCTTCTATCAAACTTACAGTCTCCCCAAGAGTCTTTCCATTTTCTTGATCTTGGAGGCATCTCCTCCATAACATCTAATTTTGTGCTGGATCCAACAGTCAGAAAACATTCTAGGTCACCTCCCCCTACTCCACTGACCCTCACTAAATAAAATATAGCTCCTGCTGGCAAATGAAAGAATTACATTCCTTCAACCCTTATGCAACAGGATGAGAGACTATTCTCTCATGTAACATGATGTGTATGAAATGTGATAAGGAGAAGGGCCTCTTGGTCTGTTTTGTTGTGTGGTCTGTGAAAGAAATTATATCTTCCATACGTTTTTCCCTCCTACCAGAGAAACATATTAATGCACAAGCTCAGCTGCCAAACTTGTCAAATCTTTACTCATGTAAAGGGAAATATAAGCCAAAGCGTTCCTCCATATGAAATGCCAAGTGATTTAACTCCCGTATTCCTGCAGTCATAGACAAGAAAAATTATCTTATAAGTAATGGTGAGGTGGTGACATAAGCCAGGAAATTCACCCTGTTATGACTGAAACTCCATCCTCACACCCTTCCTTCTCCTGCTGTGCCTAGGTAGCATGAGAGGCTCAAACAGCAGGTGACTCAATTTCTCATATTTACTGTGGTAACACACTGCCACAACAGTGTCAGCAGAGGGCATGGGATCAGATGGAGCTCTTAAAACAAAACCTCTTTCAGGCATTTAACTGTAAACAATTTAATCCAAGGTTGTGTTTTCTCTTGAAGCAGTTGCCTTTTCCCCTCCACCTTTTGGTACAAAAATATTGCTTACTCTTCACAAATTAAGAGACAAAACCTAAGTTGGATATCTCCATTCTACCATTTATATTTCCATTTTCTCAAGACTAAGCTTTTAGTGGCTGATATTTCCGATACTGTTCTTTTCGTGTGTGACTGCTATGTGCCATCCAGTCAGTTTTTCAACCCTATGAATGACAGATTCTCAAAAGAAGTTGGTAGTTTATTTATTCATTTAAAGCATTTATACCTGTCCTTCTCAACCTCCGAAGAGGGGCAGGATGGCTTCCAACAGGCAACTTCCTGTAATGCAACCTTCTTTTCCCACTTTCTTCTAGTGTACTAAGCATTTCCAATTAGTCATGTTGTTTTGTTATATGTCAAAAGTCGGATTCCAGTATTACCTATTTTATTTGTTATATTTTGGTATATGTTTTTATGTTACATGGCTGTAGGGCTTCACTGCATCCTACATGCTGAGGAATAAAATTTTAAAATTACAAGTAGTATAAACTGAATGTATAATAATAAGGAATAATGGTGGGAAAAACATTAGGCTTGTTCTTCTTTGTATTAGAATCTTTATTGCTTACTAGTGGTCTGTAAGAAGAATGATTAGATAACAAATCCCACCTTCTACTCAACATTATTGACAAAATGATGCTCATTAGAAGAGTATTGGATAAAACCAGAATTAGGTTTTGTATCTTGCTTATATCAAAGGTAAAGGCATGTATGCAACAAATCTACTGAAAGAAATAGGATTTGACAATTAACTAGATCATTCCCATTGTGATATTGCCATTATAGCTAACTGGAGATATTATTTCTGTAAATAAAATGTGTTTATCTACAATACATTCTGCCTTTTCCCTCCAAGAATGCAAAGCTCACCTAAGAAAATATAGTTTTTAAATGAAACCTAAACTGATAGATTTTTCAGTTCCATTTTTGATGTTCCATAACTGACAGATGAGTTCAGCATTTATGTACTATTGACCGGTTGACAAGCAGGTGTGCAAGGGAAGGGGAAATGTTAGCCAAAGGGCCTTAAAACAATTACTAGGACTGGGGAAGATCTATTTTGAACACAGCAGATGATTTGTAAATTGCAGTACATCTGGCCAGCATTCATTTCATCCAAATACTAAATCACTTGATCAGAGCATACGGTTTTAATGTAGTACTTGCAACACAACCACTTGTACATAAAACATCCCACCAAAAAAGTACTTCTAAAATATCCCTACACACTGTGCACATGTTGAGACCTATATTTCTTTCTGAAAAAATAATTCTTCTCTAATATCTTCAAGTCCTATGGTTTGACCTCTTTCCTATATATTATGGCAGCATGGCTATTGCTCAAAACCAGAAGATCACACTGATGTCATCACACAGATATAGAGCATATAGTTGTGCAATTTAACCAATTATCACGAAGAGCTGAGACATACGAGTAAAATACGATATTATCTGTAGCATGTTACTTTTTTCAATAACAAGGAAACGGCAATGTGCTGTTGCTGTTGTTTTCAAAATAGTACTTAGTAGTTTTAACTTGCAACTCTTAAAAATTGTTTTAGGGATTTGGCCATTTTATTTTTATAAGAGCATTTTTTTAAAACCACAGGAAAAATAACTAAAATTAATACTCTTTAAATAATGAGAAACATTAGCACGTTATTTCATTTCAAGTGGAAACTAACAAGTAACACATTACTTTATTAAAATAATACTTCCAATTCTTTTATAATCATAGAGTACCAACAGACACGCTTTGAAAAGAAAGATGCATAGTCATAGAGTATAGTGTAATTATCCTTATTTCTAGCAAAAGGTTATGTAGGCAACAGTTTGCTGCATTAGATAAACCCACTGTTTTACTGAGTCCTGTGTAATGTAGGCCTTGCAAACCTAACTCTTCCTTTTACCAGAATAATTTTGCATGGCTTGTAAATGCACCCAGCCTATCTTCCCCAGATGGGTTGAGTGCAGGAATGATTCTATGAATGGTTCAAATATGCAAATTTGTATGAAAATAACACTGAAATAGAAGAAGAAGCAGAAGCAGAAGCAGAAGTTTCTACCCCGCCTCCATCTCCCCAAGGGGACTCGGGGCGGCTTACATGGGGCCAAGCCCAAAGCAGAATACAATTAAAAGCAAAGCAATAACAATTAAGACAGTATAAAACAGCATAAAAACAGTGTAACAATAATAGCAAGCAACAGCAATAACAGCAGACTAATTTTGGAGGGGGGGGGGGAGAAGACCACTATGCGAACTGGTTAAAGGTTAAGGTTCAATAAGGTAGATAACAATGTGTAATAGCATAGGAAACATCATGAAAACAGAGCAAAATTAACAGGATCAGAATCAATTCAGTTAATGTCATATAGGAAATCAGATTAAATGACAATTTAGGTATGTTACAGGTCTTTTGTCATAGGAGTCATCAATCAAAAGCACGATGAAACATCCACATCTTTAATTCCTTACGGAAAATGGTTAGGGAGGGTGCCAGTCTAATCTCCCTGGGGAGGGAATTCCAGAGACGGGGGGCCACCACCGAGAATGCCCTCTCTCTCATCCCCACCAACTGCGCCTGAGATGGGGTGGGAACGAGAAAAGGGCATCCCCGGAAGATCTTAAGGACAATGTGGGCTCTATTGGAAGTCCCCAGTGTCAAGACCTTGCGTCTAACGGCAACCAGACGCAGAGCCTTCACAGCAGTGGCGCCATCAGTCTGGAATGCTCTGCCACCTGGAGTTCGTGCCCTGCGGGACTTACCAGCTTTCCGCAGGGCATGCAAGACATACCTGTTTCGACAGGCTTTTAATGTTTGATACTGTTGTTTTTAAATTGTTTTAAATTGCTTTTAAACTTTGTTAGATTTTAGCTATTCTTGTAAGCCGCTCCGAGCCCCAGGGGAGTGGCGGCATATAAGTTTAAATAATAAATAAATAAATAAATAAATAAATAAATAAAATAAGGGAGGAGACGGTCATGCAGACAGGCAGGTCCTGAACTGTTTAGAGCTTTATAGGTGATAACCTGCACTTTGAATTGGGACCTTATCGGCAGCCAGTGGAGCTGTTTAAACAGGAGACAGGAGGGTTGACTGCTCCCTGTAACTTGCTCCAGTTAACAATCTGGCCGCCGACCTTTGCACCAGCTGTAGTTTCTGAACCGTCTTCAAGGGCAGTCCTACGTAGAGTGCATTACAGTAGTCTAAGGCGTGGACCACCACGATCAAGTAAGACTTCTCGAGGTACGGTCACAGCTGGCACACAAGTTTTAACTGTGTAAAGGCCCCCTCGGCCACCGCTGACACTGAGTCCAGGAGTCCAGCACTGAGTCCAGCACTGAGTCCAGGAGGACCCCCAAGCTACGGACCTGTGTCTTCAGGGGGAGTGTAACCCCATCAAACACAGGTTGCCACCCTATACCCCGTTCGGCCAAGCAACTGACCTGGAAGACTTCTGTCTTGTCAGGATTCAATTTCAACCTGTTGGCCCTCATCATCCCATCACAGCGGCCAGGCACTGGTCCAGGATCTGAGGGGCTTTCTTAGATTTTGGTGGAAAGGAGTAGTAGAGTTGGGAGTTGAATAGAGATGGCAACGAACTCCAAAACTCAGGATGACCTTGCCCAGAGGTTTCATGTAGATATTAAAAAGCATGGGGGAAAGAATAGAACCTTGTGGGACCCCACAGGTCAAAGGCCAAGGGTCCGAGCAGGTATCCCCTAGCTTCACCAACTGGGTACTACCCTCCAGAAAGGAATGGAGCCACTGCAATGCAGTACCCCCAAGTCCCATTCCAGAGAGCCATCCCAGAAGGATACCATGATTGATGGTATCGAAAGCCGCTGAGATGTCCAAGAGAACTAACAAGGTCACACTCCCTTTGTCTTCTCTGTGGAGGTCATCCACCAAGGTGACCAAAGCTGTCTCGGTACCATGACCAGGCCTGAAACCAAACTGTGTTGGGTCCAGAAAATCAGTTTCATCCAGGAATCCCTGGAGCTGAGAAGCAACCACTTGCTCCAGAACCTTGCCCAGAAAAGGGAGATTTGAGACTGGCCAATAATTATTCAATATTGATGAATCGAGAGATGCCTTTTTCAAAAGCGGTCTCATAACTGCCTGTTTTAGGCATGATAGAATTTGCCCTTGCAAATGAAGCGTTAATTATCTTTGACAACTAATTGGCCAGCCCTTCTCTGGCAAGTTTTATAAGCCACGACAGGTAAGGGTCTAGTGCGCATGTGGTCGCCCTCACTACTCCAAGAATCCTGTCCACGTCATCAGGCTGTACCAGTTGAAATGAACCCATTAAGATCGATAGAAGCTGGCATTCCTCACATTCTCCAGTATCACCATATGAAATAAGCTTACTTTCCTCTTTACTTTTGGTATACCATCTTTATTCATCTTTACTCTTCCTGAAGCTTTTATATGCTGTTTGCAGGCAAAACAACCTCTTTTTTGCTTTTTATGAAGTCTGGTGATCTTACTGGAAACACTTATCATAATGGGCATGCTTTTCACAGTAACCCCCCATCACTTTTTTTGGCAAGCCGGTTCTCTGAATGAGTGACAATGTTTTTAGTGGTCATATGACCCATTTGCTACACCGAGTAACATTTACATGTGGAAATTTGCAGCTCTTCAGATTTTGTTGAATCTTCCATTAAGGGTATGCCTTCCTACCCAGCAGAGCTAGTGATGACGAATGCTGGGAGTTGCAATCCAATAATATTTGGAGAGCCACAAAATTCCCAAGCCTGGTTTATACAACTCTGTGTTCCCCTCCTCACCTTCCATCCCTCAAAGATGCACAATTTCTGACAGACTATTTTAGTAAAGTTGTTCATATTTTGTACTAGAATGTCCCACTCTGGACTGAGACCCTGTTGAAGGGTTAGGGGCTTTAAGACCATTAACAACAATGTCTGGGTGTACACTGCCATACAATGCTGTTTCAGAATGCAGAATAATTGCATTGAACTATAAATAATAATAATAATAATAATTATTATTATTATTATTATTATTATTATTACCCGCCTCTCCATCTGGCTCAAGACAGGTTACAACATAGTCAAGAACATATGATCATTATATAAAATACACACATTAAAACATATCTATATGTGTCATGTATCATAACCATTATTTTTTCTTCGTGACCTCTGTGAATGCACACTTATGGAGAATCTGCGCCTGCGCAGGTCCCAACGGAAAAACTTCTCAAGTTGAAACTTTTAAGTTTTGGCGGTAACTCCGCCCAGTCGCCCGCAGGGCATAAAAGGCGCCCCGCGCGCGTGCTCCGCCGTTCCTGTTTTTTCCGCCGCTCGTCCCGCTTGGAAATTCTTATTATGTCAACGACCAGATTCAAGCATTGCGTACAATGCTCGAAGAAGATACCTGACTCCGATAAGCACGCTAAGGGCCTTCGATGCCTCGGTGAGGGCCATAACACATCGACCTGTCGACACTGCCAGGCCCTCACGGCACAATCTAGAAAGAACAGAGCAGCTCGATTGAGGGTGCTGCTTTACGAGCAATCCTTAGCCCCTCAGCCATCGACAGCGACTGCCGCGATGTCCTTGCCACCAGCTGCTCCTTCGACGTCCTCTGCTAGACCGGCCTCGGCCTCGGTGGCCTCTACCGCGTCGAAGAGACCTCGACAGACTAAACAACCATGTACCCTCACGACGCAGACGGTACCAGCGAGGCATCCATCTACCTCGAGTTCTGTGGCTTCCATCCGATCAACGAGATCGAACTCCGCCACTCCACCTTCGACTTCGGCCATGAGAATCGCTTTCAAGCGGTCTCATGAAGAGGCTAGGCGGGCTAAATCCACTTTACCCGCGGTCCCGCCGACTCCAGGAAAATCCCTGGAATCTGCACAGCCTCCAGCCAAAAAGAGGGCCCAGACTCGATCCTCCACTTCGTCGTCGAGATCGTCGCCAATACAACCGGCCCAACAGCTGCCTCCCTCGATTGAGCCTACACCAGAGGATCAGCCACACACCAAGGCCCACGCTTCGCCCGAACAGTCGGTGCAAACCGTGATAGAGCTCCCTCAACAATGTTCGTCCGCGAGGCAAGAACTTTTCCCACCTCCATCGACACCAGAGAGAGGGCGCCAAACTTCACAATTGGCTAGAGCTGCCCAAGCCTCGGCATCCAAACAGCCGCCTCCCCCATCATCACCGGTGGGAGTTGCCAGGCCGCTTCCAGCTGCTTCCAGACAACCCTCTTCCTCTCCTCATCCATCTGAGGGAGACGACCGTGACGATGAGGTTGAAGGCTCGATCCATTCTGAGTCGGTCCTATCCCTCGGTATCGAGAGATCGCCGACCCACGATGCCTATGAGATAGACCCTCCATCCCCCACCGATAACGTTCGGGCCTTCGCCGATCAGATGGCTAGGATGGCAGAGACTCTTGGCCTCGAGGTCAAACAAACCTCAAAGGCTGTGACTGATCCGGTGTTCAAGAGGGTCCAGTCTGAAGCACCTCCGGCTCCTCTCCTGCCTTTTCTTCCTTATCGAAGTCATACAGGCGTCGTGGAAAACACGTTCCTCGATACCACCCACATCTAAGTGTATCGAAGCCTGGTACTGTACCGATGACGAGGGGCTAGAATGGCTCAAGCACATCCCGATCCTAACTCCGTCGTCGTCAAAGCAGCTCAGTCCGGGAGGCAGTCCAACACCAGTTCGGACCGAGAAGGAAAGCGCTTCGACGCCGTGGGCAGGAAGCTCTACTCAGGAGCACTTCTCTTGGCTAGAATGGCCAACTATGGAGCATGTATGGGGGCCTATCAGCAGATTATATGGGAAAAGGCTCAGCCCTTCCTGGCGAAGCTGTCTGAAGAAGATAGGGCAGTCCTTTCTGCCTTATCTCAAGAAGCGACATCTCTGGCCCACCATCAAATGCAAATGGCTAAACATACTGGTGACACTGCGGGCAAAATGATCGCCCATGCCGTAGCCATCCGTAGACACTTGTGGCTCCGTTCTTCGGGTTTGTCTTCATCCTCTCGCCAAGTCATTGAAGATCTTCCCTTCGATGCTCTAGGCTTGTTTAATGCCGGAACGGACGACAAGTTAAAATCAAACCAAGATTACAAAATTCTGGCTTCAAAGTGTGGCATCGAGACCCATCCACAAACTCAGCGTACTGGATGGTATGGCTACCGTCAACGCCGTTTTGGGTCCTATCGTCATCAGTCGATGAGGCAGAACTTTCACCCGCTTCCGGCAGCCCAGGCTCAACCCCAACAACAGCAGCAGCAGCAACGCCGGTCGCAGCAGCCTCAAAGATCTCGATCTCGCCAGGCTCAAAACAACACCAACTCCAGACGTCAGGTTTGACGTTTTCCCCGACGATGCCGGATCCACATCCGCTATTTCTGCCGGTCGCACCTTGCCCTCCTCACTGCACCTTCAAAACACGGAGATCAACGCTCCCGTCAAGTTTGGGGATCGTCTAAAGAACTTTATTCATGCCTGGCACCGCATCACATCCGATGCATGGGTGCTAAAGGTTCTTCGAGACGGCTACGCGTTGCAGTTCAAGGACTTACCTCCAACTGGGACTGTCGTTCGAACCAACCCGTCTCCCCCGATCCTGGCAGAAGTCGTCTCCTTATTACGAAAGGGAGCGATCCGGAAATCTCCATCTCGCTTCGACGATCGGACCTTCTTCTCCAGGTACTTTATGGTACCAAAGCTGGACGGCTCTCTCCGCCCAATCCTCGATCTCAGGGCATTAAACAAGTTCATAAAACCGGCAAAGTTCAGGATGGTGACGGTATCGTCAATTACCCCCCTGCTGCATCGAGGCGACTTTTTCGCCTCGATAGACTTAAAAGACGCATATTTCCATTTGTCCATTCGAAAAGGCCACAGGAGGTTTCTCTCCTTCAAGATAGAGGAAACAACCTACTCGTTCACCGTCCTTCCATTCGGCCTCGGAACGGCACCCAGAACTTTTACAAAATGTATGTCCGTGGTGGCCGCGTATCTCAGAAGAAGGAAAATTCGCATTTTTCCTTACCTGGACAATTGGTTGTTGGCCTCAAGATCATCAGACCTCCTTCGCGAGCAAATCGCTTTCACACTCAACCTCTTACGAGAGCTCGGCCTGCAGTTGAATGTAGAAAAATCCCACCTGATTCCAACAACGTCGATAAAATTTATCGGCATCGACTTTGACTCGACAAAAGAAAGAGTGTCCCTCCCACCGGTCCGATTCCAGGCCCTTTAGCGGGAGATCGCATGCTGCCTCCTGCCTCCCAAAATCAGGGCTCATCAGATCCAAATTCTTCTCGGACATATCGCCTCAACGGTGATGGTCACGCCGTTCGCCAGGCCCAAGATGCGTCCCATACAACGCTGGTTCCTCGACAACTTCGATCCGTGTCGAGACCGGGAAACAAAACTCTTGTCGATGCCGACCACGGTCCGGCATTCCCTGACTTGGTGGAAGAGTCGACACAACATCTGTGTGGGCCTCCCGTTCCATGCAAGGCAACCATCGGCTGTCCTCACCACCAACTCATCGACCTTTGCATGGGGTGCCCACACGGGTCGTTTCTCCATACAAGACGTATGGTCACCGACGGAACAGTCCCACCACATAAATTACCTGGAGCTGTTAGCCATCTTCAAGGCTCTCAAGGCTTTCCTGCCTCTCCTGTCCGGCCACATGGTCCAGATCCAAACGGACAACATGGTGGCCATGTATTATATCAACAAGCAGGGAGGCACCGGCTCAAGAAAACTCCTGAAGTTAGCTGTAGTGCTGTGGGAATGGTGCATCCAACATGCCATTTTTCCGTCGGCGCTTCACCTTCCAGGTCATCTGAACGACCAGGCCGACGCCCTGAGTCGCTCGACGGCGACATCACACGAATGGAAGCTCGACACCTTAGAACTTCGAGCCCTGTTCGACGTGTGGGGCATGCCAACAATCGATCTCTTCACATCCCCGGACAACTACTAGCTTCCCTTCTTCGGGGCCCGCCTGCAGCAAGACGCTGTCCCGGGTTGCCTAGGGGACGCGTTCCTACTGGACTGGTCAACTCAGTTCCTTTACATTTTTCCTCCGATCCCGCTCCTACTTCGAGTGATCGAGAGGATAGAGATATCCCGAACGAACTGCATTCTCATCGCACCAGAGTGGCTGAGACAGGTGTGGTTCCGCACTCTCCTGAGGCTTTCCAATTCTCAGATGATCAGGCTGCCACCTCGTCCAGATCTCTTGTCGAGAGAAGCCGGCCTTCTTCTTCACCCAGACGTCTCATCCCTCCACCTAGCTGCATGGCGGATAACTTCCTAGATTCGTTCGATCCCAAGCTTCGGACAATCCTCCAAGCAGCCCATAAGCCCTCGACATCAAGAGCTTATGCTTACCGGATCGGACGACTTCGACAATTCCTTCGAGAGCGAGCATTACCCGACGATCCACCGTCGATCCAAACGACCTTGGACTTTCTTCTTTCATTAGCAGCCCAAAAACTTACCTTGTCATCCATAAAATCGTATGTTGCCGCAATTTCCTGGTACTACCAGAGACTGGGCTCTGCTTCGCTCTTTGGAAATCACCTTATCAGGACTTTCCTGAGAGGTTATAATCACCTCAACCCACCAGTACACCCGCCGACGCCGGGATGGAGTCTCGACATCGTCCTGCCTCAGCTGACCGGCCCTCCTTTTGAACCGTTGGCCACGACAGATCTTCGACTACTTTCGTGGAAAGTTGCCTTTCTAGTGGCCATCACATCTGCCCGTAGACCTTCAGAACTGGCAGCCTTGAGGGTTGACGAACCTTACCTGCTATTCCATTCGGACCGAGTGGTCTTGAGAACTGATATTACCTTTCTTCCGAAGGTCGTGTCTTCTTTTCATGTCAATGAAGACATAGTCCTTCCATCTTTTTTTCAAAAGCCGTCGTCTCCGGCGGAAACCAAGCTCCACGCTTTGGACGTTCGGAGAGCCCTTCTATTTTATAGACAAAGAACTGCTGCCTTAAGGAAGACCCCCAGACTCTTTGTTGCTTATGCAGCAGACAAACAAGGGCTTCCCCTTTCCTCACAACGGCTGTCACGCTGGATTGTGTTGACAATCAAACTTTGTTATGAACTGGCTCGAAAGCCTCCACCTGCCTCAGCTCGACCAAGGTCGACTAGAGCCATGGCTGCCATGACGGCATTCTTACGGGGGATCCCGTTAGACTCTATCTGCAAGGCAGCTATCTGGTCCAACCCGATGACTTTCATTTCTCATTATCGGTTGGACACACGATCCCGAAGGGAGACCGCCTTCGGTCGAGCAATCCTGTCTTCTTGCCCCCTTTGATTGTGGTCACTCGGGTCCCTGGGGGTTGTTGCTGTTTTTTGCTATATAGCACTACTACAGACAGGACAAAAGAGGTCTACTGTTGTTTTCCTACTGTCTCCCTGGTTAAAGGGAAATATATGTTTACAGTTCTTCCTGTTTATGTAACATTTGCTCTGCAAAATGCCTTTTTTCCTGCAAAGTACTTATACTACTTGCATGTACTAAATACTCTAATCATTGTTGTTGTTTGCTGTGTCCCGATCACAGTATCGAGAATTGCACAAGAGTTTTATTACTTATGCACTTATACTTGTTTTTTTGAAATGTACTGCCTTGGGGGGGGGGGGGTGTGATACATTTGCAGTACACAAATTTATACATGCTTGTGCTACACCTCACATGAGATGTTGTTTACACTGTGTTTGGACATGATGTTAATAAAACATGTTTTGGTCCTTGAACTGGTGTTGGTTTGCTTCCCACCATCCGGGACCTCAGCTTGCTAGTTCTCCATAAGTGTGCATTCACAGAGGTCACGAAGAAAAATGGTAGGTTACTCACCTGTAACCATCTTTCTTCGAGTGAGCCTCTGTGAATCCACACTAACCCGCCCGGCCGTCCCCTCTTGCAAACCTCCCCCTATTCCTCGCTTTGCGGCGTAAAGAATGGCGGAGCGCGCGCGCGGGGCGCCTTTTATGCCCTGCGGGCGGCTGGGCAGAGTTACCGCCAAAACTTAAAAGTTTCAACTTGAGAAGTTTTTCCGTTGGGACCTGCGCAGGCGCAGATTCTCCATAAGTGTGGATTCACAGAGGCTCACTCGAAGAAAGATGGTTACAGGTGAGTAACCTACCATTATTATATTTTTAATATTCATTATGTATTAGACGTATACTATTTATTAATGATATTGTTATAATAGTTATTTTTATATTTATTTTGACTTATGTATTATATTCATGATATTTATTATTTTTGATATTTTATAACCATTATTTATTATATTTATTTAGCTTCATTCCTTATTATATTTATTACTTATATTTATTTAGATTCATTACACTTAGATTTATCTCAATACATATAAATATAATAATAAAATAAAAAACTTATGTCTCCAAAATACATGTATTAAAATACACAGAACAAAGATTAATATATAGTGAACACAAGACGCAAGTTTAAAATTCATGAATAAAACCGGCTGGGTCTACAATGCCTATAATGTAGTTCAATGCAGTTAATCTGCATTCTGAAACTGCATTACACGGCAATGTAGATCCAGCCAATGACATGTACACTGTGAACCTGAGTAAGACTATATTTAGAGTTTTATTTCTAGAAAGGTCTCTAACTGAAACAAATCAAAATTTTAGATTTGGCTCAAATGTCACCTGCTTATTCTAGAACTCATCTGAAAAGAGTTGCTGACTGTTTCCTTGAAACAGAGTCTAATTCAATCCTCTAACTAACAGATAATCCTAGAACACTTCATTTTGGAGTATACGAACATATATTGTTTGAAGTACTTCAATTTGAGGGTTTGGTCTTGTTTCCAGTCCTGGTTGATGGTATACCCTTAATGGAATACCAATTCCAGTTAGAATGTGGCACACTGAAACAGCAAAGAAAACAACCAGTACTGACTCCTCATTTTTCTTTTCTATTAAATTGAAAGAATGAATCTGTGCTCCCAAAATGAGACCTTGTGTGCCAAGCTGCAGCCTAGAGCACATTTTTATGGCTGAGTTATAAACCCCTGAAAAATGGGGTTTTGTAATGGAAACGGGAGACATGATGAATGGATCACTTTATTTAATTAGAGTTCTTTTATCCTTCCCCTCCTACTTTTCTTGGCTGCAAAAGATGCTGTGCCAGCTATTCCTGCCCTCTCTTATCTGCCTCTTGCAATCCTGTGCATCTCCACAGGGTCAGAAAGAGGACGTTTTTTTATGGGTTCTAATGAGGTAGGAGACAGGCAAATAATATTTCATACTGATTTAGTGTGCTTTAAGGAAAATTGATTCAAACAGTTTGTTTTCAGTCATCTGTTCTAAAGATATATTCCTATCCTTTCCAGGTATCATGCTCTATGAGATGTCAGTGTAGGCTAAAAAGCATAGGGACTCTTCCTCACAATCAGTTAATGTCGCTTTATGGTAATTTTGATTTTTTTAAAACACTAGAATAGTATGGAGCTGTTTTAGCACATGGTTTGCTGGTATCTGTGCTCTTCTGTAGCTCTTTGTCCTTAATCTTAAGCCAGAAAATCTTAAACCAGAAAATATAGACAAGAGTGAGGTGCTGCATCTATGTAATAGAACATATGTGCAATTTTCAAACCACACAATTTTATATTCTGTTGACTCACTAATATTCTCTTTTACAGACCCAGAAACCTCTACTTAGTATTCTTTGTTTGCTCTTTTATTCATTGGCCATGGAGGTTTCTTCTCTTTCAATCCTAGATTTTTTTTTAAATTATCTTTGTCCAAAATATCAAGCTCTGTGGTGACAGTGCTTTTAAAAATAATGCAAGATCGAAGCCAGTAATCACAAATTCATTGTTTGATGTGACGGTTCTTTCTCCAGAATACTCACTGCACTCCCACCACTGAAGAACTTGATTGAAGCAATGTGGTTTTTGCTCCATACTCCCTGTTGGCTTCCACGGCCGAGAAAAGGGACTGAAATCACTTCTCTGCACTTGCAATGTGTGCCTTTGTTACCTTTAAGCCTTATGACAGTTGAGAAAATCTGATATGCAAACAATGCAAAAGCATAAAGCACGAGATATTGGAAATCATTCTGCTTAGAGGACAAGAAGACTTAAAGTCAAATTAATCAGTTCTAAACTACTTTAATGCATGGATTGTATAGTTCTATAATTATCATTTTTCTTTGCTCAGTTTTTTAGGTCAGTTTTAAAAACTGAGCCAATTCTTATGTCCAGGTTTCTAGACTGTGTAAATTCAGGTCCAAATTAGGAGCTTCATTTTTGAAAGCTTGTTGATAAGGGAGGAGAAGGAAAACACTAGATGCATAAAATACCTTATAAAGAAGAAGGTAAATCAAATTATTCTCACTTATATGTTAGTTTTCATTATATAGGTGGAGGGGAAGGCAGGGACAGGACTCTGTGATGAAACATCAAAACGTTCAAATGCTAAGGTTGTGTAGTTCAAGAAAGACTTCACAATATTCTTGGCATACTAAAGTGTTTTCTTACTCCTGATGTACAAAGTAGTCATCATATCACTGCTAAGAACCATCAAGCATCAGACTAAGAATCTCATAGATAATCCCATTTGTGTTAATTCAGAGTTTCATCTGGCCATTAATCTGAGAAACCCATTTGGTTTGCAGTACTGCAAGAAAATAAGGAGATGCCAGAATGTTTTGTGACTTCATTCAAAGATACTACCATAATGCCCCCCGTAGTGTTTCCGATCAGTTTCATAACATGAGACATTGAATGACTTAGTAAAAAATACAAGAAATATAGTTAGTGTGTTGTAAATGTTTGCAGCAAATCCATGTAACCACTGGTAAGTCTGAAGCACATAAATCAGGATATGTCTAATAAATAATTTACTATGTACTAAATCTGCAGTCTGCACTAATATTCTTGTACACCATATAAATGGCACAGTATGAAACATAAATTTATATCCTTTTCTTTACTCTACTGTAACAGCTGTTCTTGCCCTATTGGATTTGAGGGGAAGAAATGTGAAGTCAATCCAGATGACTGTGAAGATAATGACTGTGAGAACAACTCAACTTGTTTGGATGGGATAAACAATTATGCCTGCCTGTGCCCCCCTAATTATACAGGTAAGCAAATATTTACTAGGAAGATAGTCAGGAAGTCTGGGGTAGGCCTTCCTCCCAAGACTTATATGTCATATAAGTGTAATGATAGGGAGCATTTTGGACAAAGTCATGGGGATGTGTGGCCTATAAGTAGCAACAACTCGTGGTGGGGAGATATATTCCTTCCAGCATCAGAGGTGGCTTTCTACTACTTGTCGACCCAGTGGAGGTGTATTACTGCATTTCTAGCATGTGTATTGTCTACCTGTAGGCAGCTGCTGATTAGTCAGTTTGGACGTGCTAAAAGATTTAAGGATTTGCTCTGATCCAGAAAGGTTTTTCTTCTGAGTTTCTGTATTAGGCATAAAGACAACAGGTCTTATAGGATGCACAAAACAGCCACATTTTAAGCCATTATTAAGAGAGCACAAGAGCCATCCAGTCCAACCTTTGCCTGTGTTGGAACACCCAGTCAAATCACTCCTGACAGATGACCATCTTGTTTCTGCTTTTAAACCTCTAGAGAAGGAGAATCTGCCAGACTCAAAGGCAGCATTTTCCATTATCAAACAGGTCCTATTGTTAAGAAATTCTTCCTAATGTTGAGATGGAATATCTTTTCCTGTAGTCTGAATCATTGCCCCATCTTTGTCTCCAGAGCAAAGAAAACCAAACTTGCCCCCTCTTTAAGGTGACATCCTTTCAAATATTTAAAAATAACAACAACAACAACAACAACAACAACAACAATAATGCTTTATTTGTATTCCACCTTGTCTCCCAGAGGGGGCTGTCATGTCCCCTCTCAGCCTTTTATAACATTATATGACTTGAGTCAATAACAGAAGCTGGCATAAAATGTATTATTCTAAAGATATTTTCTAATTTTTCACTTTCAGAATTTTTCTTCTTCAAATGTTACTTAAAAGTTTAAATTAAATTATTTTATTTGGCTCATTCTTTATGTGTCTGCTAAACCCATTACTGAAAATTCAACAAAAGTTAGAAAGGGCAGTTGAATAGAAAAAAAGAGGAAAAGATTGTAAGCTCAGGACTCATAATGAAAATCCTGCTTAAACATGTACTGCATTCTAGATATGTAGAGAACATCCTACTGTATTCTAGATATGTAGAAAGACTGGGGGATGTGTAAATGATTTTTTTTTAAAAAAAAAAAACCTCTGACACTGTTTAGGATTACTCTCACATTTTAAATCCTCAGCAAAAAAACTAAAATAAAAGAAGTGACACAATAGACAAAGAAGACTAGCCAGTTTCAGACCTAATGAGAAACTATGGATTCCTGCTTGTGAAGGAGGTCGTTAAACTGCTGCCACCAATTGTGAAGAAGACCGTATTAATCCCACCGAATGCCACCAATTGTGAAGGTGCGCGTGGTAAAGCACCCACTGCCACCTAATCTATGAGGGAAGCCGGGCAACGATCAATATCAACCTAGGAGCTATTTTATAAAGGGACTGTTAATTACAGAAGGCTTTATTCACTGGATAGCGTAGCGTTTACTTTCTTGGCTTGACTTTATTATTGTAGGCTGTTCAACTTAGGAGCAACTGTATCAGGCAAGGCTTGAGGAAAACAGTAACAAGTTTATTTTAACAGGAGTATAACAATGTATAACTGTTCTTCAAAAGAGGCACAAATCTTGATGGATACATTGGAAAGGTTTCATGAGTAAACTCAGGCAAAAACTTCATAAGGTTTCACAGCTGGCACAACAGGCTTAAACCCAGCCAAACCTTGATTCTTAATTCAGAATCTAACAACCCCCTGTACCGGGTCCTTCTCTGCAACCACTTGGTCACCAATTGATTCCCTGAATCTCCACCAAGAGATTCAGTCTTTCCCTATAGCACACTGGCTATAGACACATTCCCTGAATCTCCACCAAAAGATTCAGTTCACTCAGTAGCTCACTGGCGTACTGACTAATTCCCTGTTTCTCCCACTAGAGAAATCAGTCCCTTCCTGTAGCTCACCGATCACAGACTGCCACTTTCAAAAAGCTGCGCCGTGAAGTGATAGTTGGCTCCGCCCCCGTTGCTATGGCAACTCAGCTCAAGTCACTAGCCACCATCTCTAACAAAATATAATCTCCCATACTTACCATCCCTAAACCACTGTCCAAACTACACATAACCAAAGAATAAAAATTACACATCGTCACACTGCTAAATGTTAATTTTATTCAGGTCCCCTGCCCAACATACACCCCCAATCTTGAATATGAAGAAATTAGATATAGGAAGCTTCTCTTTTGATTTGTACTTGTTTGTTGAATGTATGATTTATTAGAAGAAGTCACATTCAAACCTAACATAACTATTTATATAATACAGTTTCCTGAATTTAGACATCACAGGAAATTGTGGTTGACTTAACAATGAATTAAAACCTTACAGCAATCCAAGATGAAGAGAAAGGGAAGTTGGTCCATTGCCTATATCAGGATGTGTGAGACTTGAAAACAAATTTGTGAAGACGTCTTTGGGAAAGAAAAATGAATGGGAAAGAAGTTCATCATAATGTCGGAAGCACTTTTCTTACATGAATAGAAATGGTTTATCCTTAAAGGTTCTGTGCTGTGGGCGGGGGAAGTTCAACCCCATTTTTGCAGTTGTTGACAGCACCTGGACGGGGACTGGCAAGTATTATCAGATGATGCTCAGTAGGCCCTGCCCATATTCCTCCACAACAAAGAGGAAAGTTGTGTTTTTTGGGGGGGGGGGGGTAGCTCCAATGGAGCTACCTACACTTTCCTCCCCTTTTCTCCATATGATGGGGGAAAGGGTGACAGGGCAATGCATGTTGCCATCCTTTTTCCCATCTGATGGAACAGGGACAGCGCCTTGTCCCTGTTCCATCAGATGGGGAAAAGGATGGCAACATGCATTGCCCTGTCACCCTTTCCCCCATCATATGGAGAAAAGGGGAGGAAAGTGTAGGTAGCTCCATTGGAGCTATCCCCCCCCCCCCCAAAAAAAAACACAACTTTCCTCTTTGTTGTGGAGGAATATGGGCAGGGCCTACTGAGCATCATCTGATAATACTTGCCAGTCCCCGTCCAGGTGCTGTCAACAACTGCAAAAATGGGGTTGAACTTCCCCCGCCCACAGCACAGAACCTTTAAGGATAAACCATTTCTATTCATGTAAGAAAAGTGCTTCCGACATTATGATGAACTTCTTTCCCATTCATTTTTCTTTCCCAAAGACGTCTTCACAAATTTGTTTTCAAGTCTCACACATCCTGATATAGGCAATGGACCAACTTCCCTTTCTCTTCATCTTGGATTTGTAGGAAGCTGTACGTTGCTACTCCTATTTTAAAACTGGAGTATAAATCAAATGTGAAGTGGTAACATCCTTTTCAGATTTTACTGGGGAAACATAGAGCTTTGCACACTGAGTATGATAACAGCCTTTGAAGCATGCCTTGAAATATATTCATAGACAATCAGAAATAACCCCTTTCCAGGATTTTTTCAATCCCATCTGTGCTCGCCTTCTCCAGTTGCTCAGGAACTCATGGCCTCAGATGTTGCTCACACTGTGTTTGCTTCCATATTTGCCCACCCCTTCAAAAAATGTGTACTCTTCACATGTACTTTTGTGAATCTTACAGTTAACCCTGACACATTGCTCCCTTTCCCATGGGTTCAGATGGTGTTGCTTTAGCTATAAGCATCAATATTCATCAATATTCATGTTCCAAATATGGCTAATAGAGAAAACAATTGATATATCAACCCTCCCAATTCAGAGACAATGTGTGATGTAGAGGAAGTTTGTTTAGAGCAATATTTCCCAAACTCTGATCTTCCAGGTGTTTTGGACTTCAGGTCCCAGAATCCTTGATCATTGGCCAAGACAGCTGAGGTTTCTAGGAGTTCAAGTCCAAAATGCCCAGAGGAGTAGAGTTTAGAAATCACTTGTCTAGAGCACCAGAGGAAGAGGGTATTGCTTTCGTGGTGCTCTTATAGGCTTTCTAAAGACATTTTGTTGACCACTGTGAGAAAGAAAAATGGATTGATCTTTTAATGAGACCCATCAAGATTTTTGATGTCTGCAAGACTATAATTCTCAGCATAATGTGATCTTTTGTTTCTAGTTTAGGAGAATTAAATTGCCCCTATTGCCATTTACAGCATACTGCTAGAGCAGTGGTTCTCAACCTGTGGGTCCCCAGGTGCTTTGGACTACAATTCCCAGAAATCCCAGCCAATTTATCAGCTGTTAGGATTTCTGAGAGTTGAAGGCCAAAACATCTGGGGACCCACAGGTTGAGAACCACTGTGCTAGAGTGATTTCACCTTTAAAAAAATATAAGCATTGCATATGACAAGTATCTGAGCAAGAAGCTGTCCATTTACTATTTTTATATATTTACATTGATGTCTCATTCTTATTTCAGGAAACCTTACCACCCTTTTTTCCAGAATGTTATAATACGTAATATCATATAATGTTAATATTTAAAACATGTCAAATATATTGCACATTTAAACTTAAATTCAACTTCAAAGCTATTTAGTTAGCAAACAGTGTGTGCTAAGGGCCAATCCCTGATTTACTCAATGCATCACTATCACATTTTGAGGGTTTCCCCTTAGTATTTGATCCTTTCCTTCCTGCCCTCGTCACAGTTTTATGAGTAGGAACAGTATTAACCTAAGGATTTAAGAATACAAGCCACCAAATCATAACTTCTTATAGTCACAGTACAGTGGTAAGGAAATACTCATGTTGTCTGAAACCATGAAAATGTGAACTGGTCTTGTTACTCTCCGAGCTTCAGACACTTAGCAAAAGGCTTCTTGTACGAGGGAGTGTATTACATATCATGGGATTTAATAAGTATCAAGTTTGTGTGGCTTGGTAAGAAAATCTAAAATTTCCCAAACTCTTAAAATGTTGTTTGGGGCTCTATGGGGACATTTGTGTAAATGGTTGGCTGGGAAAAGAAACTCTTAAGCTTGGCTGAAAAATGATTGTTTTTAACCATTTTTCTGCCAGAAACCTTTAAAAGGCTTCAACTCAGCTTCCAAAGATAACTTAATTTGTAATATGTGTATATATATACATATTAGCTATTCATTTTGCTTCATCCTTTTACTTTCTATAGATATGAATAGAAAAGTAATGTTTTCTGCACTCGCATCCTCTTTTTATTATTTCAGTGCTTTATTTATGAATGAATGTACTGAATTACAAACGGCTTGATATAAATGTCAGGATTTATAAATATAGTCATAGAAAATCATTTCTATATAAGCAAACCATTAATATTAAACAAACAATAACATACAATCCAGTATTGGTATGGTTTATTGTGGCTCTCATATTCAATGAGTTCAGAAAGTTAAAAAAATATGAGCAGTTTTCTAAAATATCTAAATTGTCTAAAATAACTACATATTTCGATAGTTCTTATATTGAAATTATATATAGGGTTTCCAAGTATTTGTAGCATCCCAGTGTCATTTCTCTCCGAGATGGAGGAACCATTGGTGAGCCCCCTTTGGGTTCAGCCAGTCAACCAGTTCCCAATCCATCTAACAATGGCACTGTCTAGCCCCTAATTAATTATCATAAATAGGAGTTTTGTTGAAAAATCTTCCTACAGATGAAACTTGGAATGTATGCAAAGTGCTCTATGAGAACTCGATTATTTACAACTATATGCTAGCATTTTCTTCCCAGAAAACCTTTCCTTTTATGGGGCTAAGCACACAGAATTTAAAATTGAACCCAACACTGCTTCTGGTTATACTTCAACTCAACCTAGGCTATTTCTACAGAGACTCACCAGAAGAGAAACAATAGGTGGGGGGGGGGGGAGAGAAATTAGAGGAAGAAAAAGCATAGCACTCATTTCCAATTGCCAGTGTTTGAAATCATCCCTCACTTCAGAAATGTGAGTCTACGCACTGGTCCTTGAGGTGTTTTGGACTTCAACTTTCATAAACTCCAGATAGCTTGACAAACAGCCAGCAATTCTGGGAGCTGAAGCCAAAACTTATGGAGGACCAAAGTTTAGGAACCACTACACTATACAATTCTGCAATCATATTGAAGTAACACACACACACTTTGAGATACAAACAGTATACATTGGAAATTTGGAAACTAAACTGGCTGAGTCCACAGACTTCCAGGCCATTGGTATGTCATTATCAAATGCAGCAACCAGCACACAGTTATCAAAATATCAATACATATACCATTTCCCCCTGTTTTAATTTATCCCAGTAAGGTGCTGAGATATCAACTGGCTTTAACTCATGGAGGATTAACAGTTAGGGGCATATCTTAATACTGACTCGTCATGACCTTCTATGATTCCAAAGCTAAGGCAGCAAAGACAACACTATAGTAAAAAAATCCCTTTATAGTTGAATTCATGCAACAATTCTTTTTTTTTTCCAGCTTACCACACTGGTAATACTACATTAGAATAATTACCATTTATTACATTTAACATTCAGTTTTAAAAATCAGACTCAGAATAATATTTTCCTTGGCCAATGGAAGAGGAAAAACATTGGGTATATCACTTTTTAAATTGCTATTTTCCTGCTGTCAATTGGCTATGGAATAACCAAAACTCACGTGTTCTATATTTTCATTGACTTAAATCCTATTTAGGTAATTTCTTACATTTGTTAGTAATATTTAAGTGAAAAAAGTAAAAGGCCTGGAAAATATTTTCTGTTTTATGGGCGTGTGTGTTCATAAAATAGGCTAAGCATTATATTTAAGACAATTCAGGCCCTCTAGGTTAGCTAATGAAAGAAATATGTCTTAAGATTTAGAAATAATTGCAAAATTGTTAATGGGCAGTGAATGTATAGGGTTAAATGTATTGTTTCTTTTTTGAGAAAATGTGCCATAGCTGACTAGTCTTATTAGCCCATAATTATAAACAAAAATTTGAAACATTATAAAGAAGAAAATGATAATTCATCCAGGTGCAATTCATCTCCATAATGAGATGTTAATTATGCCTCATGGCAGATAGCTATATTATCAGAGGTTGACTTCTAATTCCAAGGTTTTTTGAGATACAACACAGCTAATGTATTTATTGGTTGATTATCAATTAAGGATGTTATCAACCATAATTATAAAATTCACCTAAAGTCAGTTAAAAGACTGAGCCTGCTTTTTAATGAATAGTTCCTATTATGTTTTCAGCTTGCTGAACACACTATTGTTTACAGTCTTGGGACCTCAGGTGATCAAAATACTAAATACGGAAAAAAATCCAAAAAGTAACCTTTGCAAAATCCAAAAGTAGTGACTTTTTAAATAAACAATATATTCAAAATGTGCCGTTATTTCAGTTTTATTTTTTAATAGCAATAGCAACAACAGCAACAATTAAAAATAGCGAATTCCCAACTTCATCCCTTAAAAGTAGTTTTGGCAACAGTAAATCTTACACATTGTATAAAAACCCTAAAATAAATCCCATGTGTCTTCTTGCTTTTCATCAAATTGCTCAAAAGTAATGAAGGCACTGGGCCTCATTACAAAGAAGCAACAATTAACAATGTTAGTTTTAACATGCTACTTCCAAGTTCTGATGGAGTAGTGGAAGATGCTGTCATGGCATCACAGTTAAGGATCTGCTGCATTCGAGCTTTGAAGTAACACTAACAAATACTCTCTTCAGACCAAGGACCCACTTTGCCCAGCAATTCAGGACCTTGCAACAACTTGTGAAATATTCTCTACTTGGGTATGAATGAAATATATTTTCCATATCATTGCTCCCATCAACAATGCTGAAATTATTCTTTAAAGTAGGTTAATCGTGTGTGATTATTTGTTTAAAATTAATGAATGCAGAGAGATAGTTTTTACATTAGACATGGAATGTTAAGAAATCTCACAGATTTTGTATTTCTTTAAAATGTATGAATATATATATATATATATATATATATATATTATTTAGGTACTCATCTTAAATACTAAGCATATAATATTTGAGTATTCAGACTTCACAAGGAAATAACAAATTAATAATAATTGAATTAGAGTTCTGCTAGTTAGTTATCTCACAGTGAATTCGCACTAAATGTAACTTTATTTTGAGCAAAAATGTATAGAATTGGGCTGCAAATAACATAAATGCTATATGTCAAAGACATTCCTTGGCATATTTGTTTTATGTTTAGTAACTCTTAGCATATTATTTCCTAAATACATTTTTCAACTCATTTTTTACTGCAGTTTTGGCATCAGTTTATCGAACGCAATATACACTAGAAAGAATAATGCTATGAACAGCCACTCCATTCTGAAATCCTGAACACAAGAGACAGGTTATGCTTGATCCTTGTGATGATTACATTATTTCCTGGGAACTGAAATACATCACCTCGACCCCATCTGGCACCACTTCAGACAGTATTGGTGGTTAAATTGTTCAGCTCTAATATTTTCAACACAGCATTTAACCCTATTTTTATTCAGTTGCATGCCAGTTATTAGCTGTGAGGGGGAGTCCTCTCTAGAATGGCTCCGGCCCAGTGTATTTGTCCGAACGGATCTCCCTCTACATCCCACCTCGAAGTTTAAGATCTTCTGGGGAGGCCCTGCTCTCGACCCCGCCAGTCTCTCAAGCGAGGCTGGCGGGGACGAGAAGCAGGGCCTTCTCAGTGGCGGCCCCCCGCCTATGGAACTCACTCCCCGGGGAAATTAGATCGGCGACCTCCCTCCTAGCATTTAGGAAAAGACTAAAGACCTGGATGTGGGACCAAGCTTTTGGTCACTCTGACAATTAACTCAAGGACCTGGAAATGGACAAAGACAAACGGAGCAGAACTGACTTACGGACTCTGATATATGGACCCTGACATGAGATTGTTTTTAGGTTTTTAGGATTTTACTATGTATTGATGTTTTAATTTAAGTGTTGAATTGTTATTTTTTGTATTACTTGTTGTGTGTTCGGGCATCTAATTGTGCCCTCCCCTGTAAGCCGCCCTGAGTCCCCCCCCGGGGTGAGAAGGGCGGGGTATAAGTGAATGAAATAAATAAATAAATAAATAGAATGTGGAAAGGTAACCCATATAACTGCTTTGAGACAATACATGTCTCATATTTCACTAGACTATACTTTCTCTGCTGTGTCTCTGCTGTACAAAATTAGCCTTTCATCTGAGTTCAAAAAATATCCACAATCAAGCTGCCTGCTCTCCTTTGGAAAATTTCAACTGCTGCATGACAGGATGAATCCAAACCACTTCCGAAGGTTTATAAAGAAAACAGATCCAAGTTGGATACTGGACACAAGACAATAATAAAATTCTGTTTTTCCAAGATCATCAAAGGAGATTTTAAAAAAATACAAAGCAATAATTTACATAGCTAAATATCCATTCATTTCTAAGCCCTGCACTTGAATTCAAACTTTTAAGCAGGTAAACTAATCCCAGATGTTTCATAAGTGAGCTTTGTTACAGAACTAAGTGGACAATGGCTAAAATCTTTCATCACAGCATGGACTTCCCTTGTTGAGAAGTTGATATTCTAGCTACATGGGCAGAGACAGAAATGACTCACTGAAACCACTATCACTACTGACATCTCAGTCTAAATCTTTGTGTGAAATTATTTCTAGCAAGACTGTGGAGATGTAGAATGAAACCCCATCCCACATGGTGTCTGTATAGTAGAAAAAAACATATGAATCTGCAATTCCCTAAGTCAGACTATTTCTCCATCTAATATTCATTCTCAATCTGACCTGCAACAATTTTTGTAGGGGTTTGCCACATATGACTCTTATTTTTTAAAAGATCTGGAGTCACCAGGGATTGCCCATCACTGAGCCACAGTCTCTCCAATGACCAGAAAGTTTTCAGGTTGGGTTTTCTAAAATAAATGAGGATATCACCCAACACTCAAACTGGCAATCTGCCTCCTTGCTTTCTTGTAAAAAGTAGCGGTAATAGGTCCCTCTAAGTTATACTCAAGAGTTGGGAAATCAAGAATTCTGGCACACTAGGCTACTACTGTGTGGTTTCCCTCCACAATTGGATTGGCCCTGCGGCTTCTGTAAAAATGACACTTCATCCAATAAGGGCAAGAGTACATTTCCCCCAAGCAATTATACTTTGTTGCTCATAGTTTTAAGACCATGAGAAAGAAAATGGTCATGGTAGATAATTAATGTTTTTAAATTTGCAATAGCATTTCTGTTTGAGACTTTTTAGAGCCATCACACAAGGTGGTCTGGAACTAAACCAAAAATCATAAAATCACTGCAGCACTATTGAGCAGATTAAAGACAACCAATAAGAAGACAACAAAGGCAAAGAACACTAATCTCACTAGTGATTTCTTAAAATATGTTGAATGTTCTAGAAAAGCTGAGCTGCAGTCAGTTCTGGGGTAGAAGAGGGTATTTGTGGTTCCCATTAGGAACATGGGAGATGTTACCTGTTGAGACAAGCATTCTCAAAAGTCCTATCCAGTATGGCATGCTGCCAGGAGAATTCCAGGAGGTGAAGTGCATGAGTTTGATGATGAGATAATCCTACCTTATAAAATACATCTAGACCTTTAATCATTACTAATATATGCATAAGTTGTAATAAGGAAAGAGAATTTGGAACTTTTACATTACACGATAACTGCATTTTCTGTATATCAGATGAAAAATTCTATAAACAATTCCCAATTTGGAAAAAAAGAGTGCTAAAATGTGGACTAATCACATGGTAAAAGCTAAAATGTCTAACTTGATAAGATTCAAAGGAAAAGGAGGCAAGTGCTATTCAGAATCTGCATCAATGACTTGGGTGATGGAATAGAAGGCACATTTATCAAATTTGCAAATGACACCAAATTGGGAGAGATAGCTAACACCCCAAAGGATAAAACCAATATTCAAAATGACCTTAATAGATTAGAGAGCTGTGACAAAACTAACAAATGGATTTCAGCAGGTAGAAATGCACAGATATAGGATGGGTGACACCAGGGGAGTTGTCGCTTCACTGTCCGTTTGTGACACTGATGAAGTACTTTCCTCATTCTTTGCATACTTCCTGGAGATTTTTATGGCCTCGTAAATCAGTTAAATTAGCCTCCCCACATAAGTTGTACCTAAATTTCCTACTTGACAGATGCAATTGTCTTTCAGGCTGCAAAGGTCGACAACAAGCTACACAATTTTGATCGGGAGTTCACTCCAACCCAGGCCAGCTTCGAACTCATGACTTTTCATGAGTCAGTAGTGATCTTAATGCAGCTGACTCCCAGTCAGCTGCGCCACAGTCCTGGTGCAGTAATGCTCTAAAAATAGGCTAACAAACTACGTACTAGTATTTATATCCAGTGCCATTACATGTACAGCTGCTTACTCTGTATTACTTTGCCTTCTTAGGCAATAGGAATAATAGTGAAGATGATGATAATAATAATAATTACTACTACTATTGCTACAGCAGTTTTAACTACCAGAAAGCAAGATACTGCACAAAAAGTAATATGCGCTGGTGTTGCATTGGCTACAGAACTGGTGTCAGGTCGATTTATAACTGTTCTAGTATATCCCAAACTGATTTTCTGTCTTTCCTTAGAAAATCCTATGTTGATGCACTATAAGCCTAGTACTTAGGGGGTGTCTGTGGGGAACTGGCAACAAGCTGTCCACTAAACTAAGAGTAGTTGAGTGCTGTGTTGCAACCACACACATGAGACTTTTTGAATCCTCATTTGGCTATTTCATGCAACCTGACTTGAGCTAACTCTGTTCTCCTCTCACTTCCAAGCAAGGGGAATGTTGTAAATTGTTTTTAGTAAGAAAGCATCATGTGGTTCTAACTTTCTTCAATTCCGTTGGGCATTGTTTACAATTGATACTTCAGTCATTATGGGAAAAACACTACGAAAGCCGCACAAAATTATGGTTTCACTTTGTTACTAGTAATCCCTAAATGAGGGTTTTTTCCTTTCCATCAAGTGGAATACTTTGCAGAGGAAGAAATTCACTCTGAACTAATAGTATATTTTACATCTTTGTTTCCCGTGTTGTTTCATGTGTAAGTATACAAAATTCATGTTGGACTCTATATACATACCAGTTGTTTGCAAAACTTTAAAGTGTGACTTTAACTGTTTAGGAGACTTTGGGACCAGGTTTGGGTACAAAGGTTTAATAATCTGGATATTACTTACATGAAATGGGTTCCAGGTCCATCATGGGCCATATCACAAATCTAAGGTAGTGAAGTGTAACCAAATAACGTAGTATTCAGAAGACAGCTGGTTTTGCACATCGTGAATCTGTTCATTATTAGAAGTTAGAAATATAAAACTAAGCTTTGGACTGAACAGGTAATAACTAAAACCAGGTGAACTATCCCTTGCCCTAGAGGGCCATTTTACTGAGTCGACAGCCTATCCTTGGGGTCCAAGTGAGTCTGTGCTTTTATAGGGGATGTTGAGTAATTATATGCAGCCTTAAATCTGTTTAGCATTACCAAAAAGCCTAGTTTTACAATTCTGAATCAAGTTATAATGGTATGCTAGGAAAATAAAGTACTGGCCACAAATGAAACTTAATGTATGAAATATTTATGCATTCCCACTAATGTCATTCAACATATTAATAAACGAGGCGCTAGGTCTCTCTCCTGCTGGATCCATACGGCAGAACACCATCTAAAGCTAAGACCTGCTTGTCTAATGTTATGGGATATGTTTCAGTTTGTGTAATCTGAGGATGTGGATAGGATCCTTGGAGAGATGAGAGTCACCATGTGTAAACTGGACCCATATTTTCCTGAAGGTACTTGGATTGACTGAGGAGTATTGAAGGCTTCACTACCCGAGGCAGCTTGTCTAAAAGAGGTTCTGGTGAAGCCATTGTTAGGAAGGGAAATTCTCTCTGTATGCCACTACAATATCCCATTTTGGACAAAGCTTTGGGTTGGCTAGTAATCTTCTAGTATTCCTGAGTATCGAGATCCATTTCAGTTTGGCTTCAGGCTTGGGTATGAGACAGACAACTTTGGTCATCTTGATAAATGACCCACACAGGGGAAATATATCACTGTTGGTTCAACAGTGTTCAATTTTCAGTACCATTGAACATGATACCCTACTCAGCTGCATCCTTGGGGTGGGGCTCAGGGGTGCTGTTTTAGAATGACTTCCGCCTTTATTTGAGAGGAAGACACAGAAGGTGGTGCTGAATGGTGGCTATTCAACACTATAGTTGCTAACCTATAGTATCCCTCAGGACTGGGTTCTGTCCTCCATTCTGTTTAATGTTTACATTAAATCACTGGGAGGGGGGCCATATGCAGTTTTGGGTTTCAGCATTGTGAATATGCCGTGACACACAACTCTGTATCTGTTTCCCATCTAATTCCAAAGAATCTGTTTTTGTACTAAACCATTATCTTACCAATAGTCGACTGGATAGGAGTGAATAAATTGAAAATTAACCCAAACAAGGCAGAAGTGTTCTTGGGTGGTTGAACAACAGATCAGGCAGTAGGGATTCATCCTGTGCTAGATGGGGTCACACTCCCCCTGTAATCTCAGGTTCACAGCTTGGGTTTTCTCCTAGACTCAAATCTGATCATAGATGCCCAGGTTTCAGCTGTGGGCAGGACTTACATAGTTAAAACCAGTTTCCCAGCTGCACCCAATCCTTGAGAAAGTCACATCTGTCAGTTGTGACCCGTGCCTTGATTACTGATGTAATACACTCTGTGTGAGGTTGCCTTTGGAAACTTCAGCTGTTTCAAAATGCTATTGCCAGGCTGTTGAATGGAACAGGTCACAGGGATCATGGGACTCCCCTGTTGCAACACCTCCATTAGGTACCAATCTGTTTCAGTGCAAAATTCAAAGTTGTCTTGGGTCCTGACTATTTGAAAGATCTTATCTTCATATGTGTGTGTGTGTGTGTGTGTGTGTGTGTGTGTGTTCCTTAAGATCTGCAGGGGTGTCCCAGCATCTTTGCAGGTATGGCTGGTGAGGACTTGAGAATGGGCCTTCTCTGTAGCTACTCTGAGACTCTGGAGTTCCTTTCCATGGAAGATCCAGTTGATCCCCGGCTCTCTTTCTACCAGCTGGTGAAGTTATTTTTATTTAAGGAGACATTTGGTGGCCACAGGTAGAGTGTGTAAAAGGGAGATTGTTAAATTGTTTCAGAATTCTGGGCTCCTTTTCTTTGTATCGTATGCCACAATCTTCAACCTTCTCTTTAATATCTACGTCTTAAGCAATTCTTTATTTCTGCACCTTGTATTGGAAAGTGTTTAAGAAACGTTAACAGCTTCACACAGCAGTTTCAGACATACAATTTGATTCTTTCTCCAGGGGAGCTTTGTGAAGAGGTGATCAACCAGTGTGTCCCTGAGCTCAATCCTTGCAAACATGACTCCAAATGTGTATCTCTTGACAAAACATACAGGTAAGTAAATTCATATTAATATTTCCATGTTGGACTATATGAATCCACAGATAGCAGTAATGTTATCTAAGAATATTAAAAGAGCCTGCTGGATCACATCAAAGGCTTATTTTTGATGAACATTTTGCTCATGCAACAAAGCAAATGAAACTACATGCTACCTCTCATGTTCACATCAACTGATATATAGAAGCATACTGCAACACATAATTATTTCATCCTATAAAGAGAGCAGTGTTGCTATTATTTGAACTTTAGATGCACTTCTGTGATGCTTCATATGTGGGTCAAAAATGAAAATAATATATTTCCATTCAGTTCTTTCTTCCCTGACTCTGTAGTTCCAGTTTGGCTCCTGGCCTCTCATGCTCGTCATCTCTTAGCTCTGCAGTGTTGTACATTAGTCATCTAACCCTCTCTTTCGCTAAGACCGAGATAGGGATCACATAGCCCTCAAGACATAATCTGTAAACTTTCATAGTGAGCATACACGGTGCAAGATACCACTTACAATCTCTCTGACAATATACTAATATTTAAATACTTGTCTTGGAAAACATTTAGGGTCCTCTTCTACTATTATGGTTGAAGTTTAATAGTCATATAGCTTCCTGCATCAGAAGAATTCTTTTAATCTGAGCTAGGGCTCTCGTTTTTCCTCCATATATTGAGTAACACAAAATAATGCAATGCATAAATGTTAAACAAAGGAAATAGTAGCAGGAACTGACACTCTCTGATTCCTGACTGTCCATAACTCAACCCAGTAATGAATAATCATGCCTGGAAAAAGCTGCCTGATGGAAAGGAAAAAAGTGATTAACTTTTCTCTACTAGCTAGAGCTCTTTCCAGTGTGCCTCCTCTATTTTTGACCATCCCCATGCTATAGCTGGTTTTCCTGCTTGCATTGTTGCTGGATTTTGTTTTCTTGTCAGAGGTGTAGAAGAGGGAAGAACTGCAACATGAAAATAAAAAATGGAACTAATGGTGATCTTGAATGGAATTTAAATTAATGCAGATCTTTAAAATGGTTTTTAACATGAATAGATAAAATACCATGTTGATGTCCTCTATAACTGCGAAGTGGTAGGAATATATTCTAGGATTAAAATATTATCCTATCATTGTTTTATTATGGATGGCTTGAGCTTGTCCTTATGGTCCTTCTTCTCAAAAGCAACTTTAGAAACTCAGGCAGAACAGTAAAGAAAAATTGAGAAGACACGAGTAAGTGAAATAATAACGTGCAACGTGTCGCTCATGACACCAAGTTTTGTATTCCACTCTACCATTTGGGAGGGAAGACTGGAACTATAGTCTCCATTTAAAAAGAAGGAAAAAAGATATTTATTTAAACACTACCTTTTCAATTCAGCAATGTAGTGCTGACAGCAGCTAAGCAGCCCTGCAAAGCACGTTATCGCCACCACAGAAATGAAGGAAATCTGGTAATTTTTACTGTAATTATTAGTGGTGCCTTTTGGCAAGGAATGCTCAAACACATAGGTGACATGCAATAAAATTAGGAAGTACCAGCAAATGGGGAACAAATTGTAGGCAAGAATTTGAAGTATTCCTCTACATTAACATACTGTATTCTGTGGTACCTGTATGAGATCATTTTTGTTCCTTTTGGCCTCAGTGTCTGTGATTATTTAGTGGAGGCAGATTTTAACCCAGTCACTCTCCTCTAAATTATGGAATCTATTTTCATTGTATTGTCAAAGGCTTTCATGGCTGGAATCACTGGGTTGTTGTAGATTTTTCAGGCTGTATGGCCATGTTCTAGAAGCATTCTCTCCTGACGTTTCACCTGCATCTATGGCAGGCACCCTCAGAGGTTGTGAGGTCTGTTGGAAACTAGGAAAATTGGATTTATATATCTGTAGAATGTCAACAAAGGATTCCCCCAGGCAGTAACAACCCATACCTAAAAACGGTCAGGTCATCAAATGCTAATCAAGGTGGCCAATCAAAACATTCACATTTAGCTCCAACAGACAAGAGTTCTTTCTCCCACCCTGGACTTTCCATAGATATATGAATCCAATTTTCCTAGTTTCCAGCAGACCTCACAACCTCTGAGGATGCTTGCCATAGATGCAGGCAAAACGTCAGGCGAGAATGCTTCTAGAACATGGCCATATAGTCCAAAAAACCTACAACAATCTATTTTTATTGTTTTTATTTTAAAATGTTCTGCACTTCTCTTCATGAAAGCATCCAGTGCAGTTCATAGAATTTTCCTAATTCAATATCTGTCTTCAGAAAATAAACCTGTTGTTCCGATTGCCCAGTTTTTAAGCAGGAAAGCAGGGTTATAAATAAGTTTTATTATTCTGAATCATGGAATTACTATCTGACAGAATAAAGCACTGATTTAATGTGGCCTTTCTAAGAAAAGTGGTAGTTCTATCATTACGGCAATAGCCAATACACATCATAAAAGTGATCCATGGCAGCTTTGAAAAAGGACCTGTACACCGTTTCTTATTACATCACTTTATATTAGGGCAACAGGGATCAATAAAGCAACAGGATTAAATGCTGCTATTTCCTCCCACAGTATCTTATGATATATATCATTTGCTTGCCAGTGTGCCTGAAGTATTGCTGAGCTCCTTCCCTATGCCTTTGGAAAACTTTGAAAAAGAACAACCCCTGAGCTTAATCAGACACCATCCTTAACTTTTTTGTTCCAGCCTCATTCCTTAGAGAGGTGTGATGTCACATGACACAAAGTGTTCTGCATAGCAATTCTGACTCTGTATCTATATTCAGTTTTCCGGATTTTATCCTGGGGAGGGCAAGCTGCATTGAAGTTCAGGTGTCTGGGTCAACACTGAAGTGGGGCAGGAAAACCAGTGATGGATGGAGATGATGAAAGACTGGATGGTTGAGTAGCAGTCCCCAGAGTTGTTAGATTTAGTATCAAGCCTATGTGGCAAATGTGAGCAAAGGCATCAGAGGAATTCAGAAAGAGGTGTTAGTTTCGTCATTGTATGTCCCAGTTCATTGTGACAAACAGTGTACACTTCTGAAGAAGCTGAAGAGGAATGCGATGCTATTGAAACCTACAGCCAACATATTGATTTATTGATTTACCACACTTATATCTCACCCTTCTCACCCTGAGGGGGACTCAGAGCAGCCTTACAAAGCCAACAATTTGATGCCACACATATGCATATCAGTAAATAAACAAGGCATTAAAATCCAAAACAATTTAAAATGTCAACACTAAAACAGCAATTAAAATCACGCAATCCAAGTCATATTCCAATTGAGTGATGTAATTAAGTGATGTTTTCTCCCACTTTTCCAAACATTGATTGATTGATTATTTAAATTTATACACAACTTTTCAACTTCAACCTTCCATGAAGATTTACAAAGCTTCTAAAGTTAATAAAAGCGTTAAAACCATTATTATCCAGTATTTTCATCCAACTGTTTAGAACAGTAAGAAATAAAGACTTTGTGTGTTTTACTTGGGATTGTAAGCAAAAGCACCTAAGACAGATAGTAATAAAAAAGCTGATGGTGTTATGGTTTTGGGGTTTCAAAATAGATCAACACAATGCTCTTATCTATGACTAGGTAAAGGTTGTCCCCTGACATTAAGTTCAGTCATGTCTGACTCTGGGGTGTGGTGCTCATCTCCATTTCTAAGCCGAAGAACCAGCGTTGTCCTTAGACACCTCCAAGGTCATGTGGCCATGACTACTCAAATATAAATTGGCAAAGGTCAAGGCAGAGTGGACAGGGACCATAGGAGAAAGTCTGGTGCCTCCTCTGCCTTATCTTCACATTGAGTTCTTGTGCTTTCAGACTTATACCTGAACATGGTTGAACTGGCTTAGGAGTCCTTGTACTCTACTTCTCCTATCATGCCCAGGCAACATAAAACAAAATATTTATGTAATTTATGTTTTGTTTTCCCTCTCTCCCTTCCATATCTGCCTTTTTCTCATGACTTGTGAACATACCTTCTGTGGCCATTATACGTAGGCTCTGATTACGATGACCAGAATATCTCTACTACATATTATCTCATGCTTCTGATCCACCTCTCTCCCCACAATTTTTTTCTGAGAAAGGAAGGAGCAGTCTAGAGATGTTAAAGGGCTACCATTAGAATTAGAATTAAATAAGCTGCTGACATGTACAGTCCAGAGGTATCTGAAAGTATATCTCCAAAATCTCTAACATGTTCTAAACTATGTAAGTAATAGATGTTCCTCTTTTGTTCTGCTTTGAATGATATGCTTGTTATTTTCCAGCTGTAGACGAACATCCAGCTGGGAGGTTTGAAATGTAGTTTATAGGCTGAAATACATTCAAGCCAGTCCAAAACGTAGTGTCTAGGATCTTGAGAGACTGCCCAGTTTTTCAGTGAGAGCTGCTCCCCCTTGCCTGAGACACTAGATGCCAAATTTCAGCCAAGAGCACATTTTTTATGGTTGAGTAATAAACCTCAGAAAACAGGGTTTTTAATGGAAATGCTGAAAGAACTTTAATACAACCAGCTTAACAACTGCAGCATAAAATGTAATAGCCTATGGTTGCTGTTATTTGGGTTCTTCCAATCCATTTTCTATATTATACAGGTTGTTATCTAAATGCAATAGAAAGTGTAATTCCACTTCTTATGAAATTTTATCTTTATATGAAAAAATGAGAAACAAATAATCTTATTGTTTCCATTATTGTCTGACAAAAAGACATATAAAAGATAAAATTATTCAATTACCACAGATAAGATATATTTGCAATACCCTTTTGCTGGGGAGCGGCGCTGTCAGCCCTAGCTTCTGCCAACCTAGCAGTTCGAAAACATGCAAATGTGAGTAGATCAATAGGTACCGCTCTGGCGGGAAGGTAACGGCGCTCCATGCAGTCATGCCGGCCACATGACCTTGGAGGTGTCAACGGAAAACGCTGGCTCTTCGGCTTAGAAATGGAGATGAGCACCACACCCCAGAGTCAGACATGACTGGACTTAATGTCAGGGGACTACCTTTACCTTTACCTTTTTTTGCTTTGGCATATCTATTGCTTTTGTCCTTATGTCATGAATGGCCTTTTTTCTATATAATTGGACACTGGTTTGTACAAAGAGGTTAATGATGCTCTCTTTACAGATGTGAATGCTCGCCTGGCTACAGTGGAAAACACTGTGAAACTGCAGGTGACTGCGTAGGAATGAAATGTCAGCATGGGGGTTTCTGTATCGATATCCCAGGTGTTGGAGCTGCTTGCCGTTGTCTTCCAGGATTCAGGTAATAAAAGTGGAATGTTTTGCTTTGGACAAGTTATGATCTCTGAAACTGGAATGTGCTACTTCAGACTCATTGAGCTGAAGATGGATAATATTGGAAGGATGGAGGGTTTGAATTTGCATTCATTATGATAAAAACAGTTAAGATGCATACCGACATATCTACAAACAGATGATTTCTTCCTACCCATTTTCTTTTTGGCCTTTATTTATTTATTTACAGTTTTTTTCATTCTGTCCTTCTCACCCAGGGCGGATCACAGAACATGCATATGTGGCAAATATTCAGTGCTGTTTTGTATACAACTAGGCAGACAATTATACATAGATAAGAGGTATATATATCGGCATTCACGATCTTTCAGCATCTTGGAAGGTGTTTTGCTCAGTTCCAGCCACAGAGCGGGGGGGGGGGGAGGGGGGATACTGTTGCTCCATCTCCCTGCTGAAGAGCTAGTTCGTAACTTCAATTGAGTTGATTGAATCACCGGCATTCCTTCTGGGTGCCTCAAAATACCTCCCCCACTTTATTATAAGCAATACCTATTTATCTAATCATATTTTTGCTTTCAAACCACTAGGTAGGTGGAAGCCGGGCTAAAGTCCAGGAGCTCTCCCTGTCCCAGCTTCGAACTGGCAGCCTTTAGTTTAACATGGTGTGCTAAAGCATCACTTTTCCAAATGTCAGACATATTTGTATTGAATCTCATGCTGGCCCAGTTCAGAGACAATGGAAAATAGAGCTAGAAGTATTTAGTTAAAAATAATTAGCAATTACAATTAATTCATTTTACCAATATCTGGGACATAATGAAGATACATGGTTGGATGGCCATCTGTCAGGGGTGATTTGAATGCAATATTCCTGCTTCTTGGCCGGGGGTTGGACTGGATGGCCCATGAGGTCTCTTCCAACTCTTTGATTCTATGATTCATTACAGTTATTCTGTAACTGGTTTAATAATTTTAGAACAATCAGCCAACCACATTATTTTAAATGTTACTGTAATGATAACTAATTACTGTACCTATGTGGACTGTAGCAAAGTGCTTTTAAAAAGTGACTATGTCCACTGCTATTTTTAGTACCCATAGTCTGTTCATTTAAGCCATGGTCTATCTCTAATTTCCTTTTCAGACATTCAGTTAATCTCTCTCCATCCATCCCTTCCTCAGTACCTTGCAAATTTGTTTTTAACCTATCCCATGGATACATCTTATGCCACTTTTAAAAACTTTAGGAAGCACTTCAACAGCTGGAGGCAGGGTCACAGTTGTCACGGGCTACTGAACAGTGCTGTGCATTGATCTTTGGGTTGCAAATAGGAAATTTGAATTTCCCTCGTTTTCAGCCTGATAGAAAACTGTATGGCTGCTCACAGTGTGGTGAGTGTATTTTCAAAGCCATCTCATCACTCACATATGTCTGGATGTTATTTTTAGACCAGCAAATATACTTTCAAGACATGTCTACCACACTGCAAAACTTATATTTGTCTTCACTGAAAAAGGGCATTAATAACAAATGTAAGGCAATGGCAGACAGAGAGGCTGATTGGGAAAATCCAAGCTCCGTGTTCTGTTCTGGAACTTCTGCCTGCCTCCCTCAATACTGAGGTTCTGATTGTCATAATAGATCTCTGCTTTTGGTGTACAAGATCTCTGTGGCTTTGCCTGCCAATTTGAAGTCTAATTCTGACAGCTGCCAATGGAGCCACTCTCCTGAAACTCTTACTGTATGTCAGAGATAAGGGCACTTCGCCAAATGGATTCATTAATCACTGCCTGGGGAGTGAGATATTGCTTCCTTCCAGACAAATTTCTCTGCGTGTTTGAGTGCATTGCAGGCTCAGTGAGACAGCAATACTAACCTCTCTCCTAAAAAGCAACTCTGATAAAATAAATATGTGGAGGCATTTGTGAACTCTTTTCATGAGCATTGAACCCACACCAATTTGCTGTTTCCCTATTTACTTTCTTTAGTCCCTAGCACATACTTCTGGTCTGTTGTTCTGCTTTTAGCTTTCTAGAGAATAGGTATTGATCTTTAAAGCAATATAAGGCCATGGATTCAAAAGCCCACTGCTTACAAAAGATAAGATAAGCAACTGAATTTCTTTGCCCACCCTGACCATTCTGTCTTTTCTTATATATTTTCCTTACTGCTTGCAGAGAAAAGGACTAATGGATATATTTATCTAAGTTTGTACATCACCTGTATCCCTAAAAGTGTCTATTTGTGGGTGGCACTTTCTTTTGCCCTGGAAATGTACATTGCTTAAAAGTTATTTTCCAAAAGCAAAGAGAGGCTTTTAGGAACTAAAGACACATACAGGGACAATACATATACAAGACAAATAGTACGAAGAGACTTTGGTTTGCTGAGTGTTTGTTTTCCAAATATATATGCTAACAGTGTAAATCTTTGCTTATTTTTTTCATAAACATGAACAACTTTGGAAGAAAGACTTTGTGGGATTTTAAGAGAGTGTGTGCCTTTGGCAACTTGTTTTTGCAAAGGTTTCTAAAGACTGTTTTATATAGAAAGGGTTTTTGTACAAAAAATGTTCTGTGCACACCCTTTTTTGCTGAGGTTTTTTTTTTGTCTCTTTTTTCCTTTAGCACAGGAATGAGAAATTTCACAGACATTAGCAGGTTTTTCTACCTTTTGGAAATGAGGTTCTTCTGTGTGTCAAGTCACACTTTCTTTTCGAGGTTGATAAAACTGAAAGCATTCCTCACATGTCTAGTACATTCTGCCATTGAGTTAAACATCAAGGCAATCAGAATCAAAATTATCCCTAGCTATCCAACAATTGACAATGGAGAGAGGAAATGTGAGATCAGGAACAAATGCAACAAATTGGCCTAGTTCTTATTTAATCTATAGAATAGATGTAGAACAGACACAATTAAAAACTGCAAAATATTGTTATGAAAATAGATTAAGGACACATGCTCATATACAAATGTTTTAGAGGGGGCACTTTGGTTCAAATAGTCAGTTATAATGCTTACAGGTGACCTTTGACAAGTCACCATCTTTTAGGTTACCTTAGTGTATAATATTGTAAATTTGAGGAAAACAGGGATAATCCTCATGCTTGAGAAAATGATGAGATACGTATTATAAGTTGTAAGTGAGTCAAAACGCTTAGGAAGAATCATATTGTCTTCCATTTTGACTCTAAAAGAGCAAAAATGACTAAATTGTTTTGTGATACTTTTATATTCTTTAAGCACTGCAGTTTCACATAGAAATTGAAATTCTGCTTGAAAAACCACTTCTACTTAATATGCTTCACATAGTAGTGGCCCTCTGTATTTTCATGCCAAGTTGCTCTACTGAGGATTTGATGTTTTAATTTAATTTTTAGTTAAGAGAGCAGTTGCAAACACGGACTACCACAGAGAAGAGTTCTGTGATGTGTGTGCTTGTAAAATCAATTCTAGTTCATTTACAAAAGTGTATAGTAGTTCATGCCTTGGGCATTAACTGTGTAGCTATTTGAAAGTCTAAGTGCTAGTGAAAGCTAAGAGATCCAGCGTGGTGAATTACTTGTTGTGACCTATGAGAATCGGAAGTGAAGACAATTGTAATGAACTGAAGCTAAGAGATCCAGTGTGGTGCATTGTTTTGGGTGTTGTACTATGACTTTGGAGACCAGGGTTTTGATTCTCCGCTCTGCCATAGTGAACCCAGAAAATCCCATAATAAATGTGCCTTAGAGCTCCCATAAGTAGAAAGGAGTTTAAAGACACAAAACAAATATGTAAATTTGGCTAATAATAAAGGAAGCAAAAGTTCTGGACAGTTCAGTAAGCTTGTGGAAAATATACCCATCTACTTGAAAGGCAGGGGGCAGACAGAAAAAAAATCTAAGACATCTTTTCAAGATACAGCATTTAAGTTGGGATCACACTTTATTTTCCAGAAGAGTCATTAGCCATTGTCTTTTTTAGTGATGACTGAGGTTACCAAAGTAATTATTATGTAGAAGAGAGAATTTCTGCAGGTTGCTTGCTAGTTGATAGTCTGACGAACAGCACTAGCTGAAATTCAGTTTTTTACACAACCATTAAAGGACTCATCTCCAGTTTCCAGTCTGGGAAACCAATGATGACGTGTGACAATTGTTTTTAGAACACTTTGGTTTAGACCCAACTAGGAAAGATGTTGGTGGAACTTCAATTCTGAAAAAGTCAAACAGTTAGTGCCTATAAGTGCCCATAATTTAGGAGTGGAGTACCATGATGCTGTCAAAATCATTTATCCTGTCCTTAGGGAGTTGGGAGAAGCAAACATCAAGTACTATTGAACCACTGGTGGAACTATGATGCAACCTAAGCTCAAAAAATAATTGCATTTAGTCTGTATAAGCCCCCTTCCTAAAGCTAAAGGGTGACTCAAGTCTCTCAGAGCCATCCAAATTTTTTTTTTTAAGGAAAGCACACCAAGAGCAAAGAGATGCTTTTTCTTTCTCCCAAGTGCCCAAATGTGCACATACACCCCACCCACCTATCCCACACTTTCCGAACTCCCAGTCCAACTAAATAAAAAGAATCAAGAAAATAAAGGAAAATCAAAAAGATTGAATTCTAGAGAGAGACCAAGCCAAAAAATAAAGGTGAGAGTGAGTGGCAAGGCAATCAGACTGAATCACCTCTCTAGAGCCAGGACGCAACTGAGATCAATGGAGGCACTAACCCTATTAAATAGATACAGCTTGTGTAAGACACATCATGCTGTTCTTCTCTTCACAGGGAAACCCCATGCGAGCACGTAGTAGCCTCTTAGTGTGCTGCGTGATGCCGAATAGGAAAGGAGGAGCTATGACCAGCTGCCGCATGGCCTATTTCAGCCACAAAAAAACATGGTAGCTGAACCCTTAGCATTATGGCCTGCCGAACAAGACAGATTGGACAAAGGGAACTGACCAAACTGAATCCGTGCACAAGCCTAGTAAACTTATGATACTATATTAAATTATATGCTCTCCCTCACTTCCAAATATTGACTTTTGTGCTATTTCATTTCATTTATTTTTTATTGGTATGAACTCCCATTAGAATTCATGATCCCTCAGCAAGTAGTCTTTCTAGTTAAACCTTCCCTGTAGCAATTCACCTGTTTTTCTGATAGATGTTACTCTGGAGAGGAAACATGTATTACAACGCCTGAGCTTTGTATAATGCATGCTGCTTTATTTCTTTGTTATCTGGCTATTTCAAAAGTTCTCCTGCTGTGATATTGTGCAGCAAGGAATCTCAGCAGCAATCATTTAAGTAAACAGGCAACATAGCAAACTGTAGCATCTAAGCCTGCAGCCAGGGGCATTTCATTCAAGTTGAAACCAGATGTCCGAGTCTGATTCCTCTTGTTGGATTTACAGAAGGTGTTCCTGAGAACTATTTGTGACATAAGACAACTGACCAGCTGCATCAGTGAAGCCACCATTCAGATGACTTGAGGGTGTATGCCTTCACATTGGTATGATGTTGCTGGAACTCTTCAGAAACATGAGGGCCCTTGCTTATGTTGCAGAGCATTTTCTTTGAGTTGCCATGTCCTACACATACTTCTCTGGGAGTACCTGATGTTGATATAAGCCAAACTTGTTGTCAAGTTGATCTACTAAAGATTGGTGGTTGAAAGCATTTATTAGTATGCACATTTGTACGCTGGGTTTTTGTTTTAAAATGAAGCATGCATACAACATTATACTAAAACATATTTCCAAGGCCTAACGATTCTCCTTACACATTCCTAGATTACTGCCAGAGGAAGCACAAACCTTGCTGGCCACTAAAACTAAACATGAGGGAAGGAACCTTCTTGCTTTCTGGTTATCTATTATGTTAGTGGCCACTGCCAAATCTTTCACTGATGGCTTGTAGATCAGGAATCAGGTTCTCAGTTCTCTATCCATGAAATGCAGGAGCCCGACCTTTTGAACAGGCTGATTAGACCTTTCTTTTTAGGCAGGCTTTTTATGGCTAGTGTTTATCAGTTGTTGCCATGTTGGCACTTGATGGCATTTTTCTTCCCTAGCTGTATGTAGTATAATTATTACTGTCACATCCATGTCATTGTTTCCTCCATGAGAAATCCAACATAATTGGATTGAAAAAAGAGGCACAAAGAAAGAAAATAAAATTCACTAAATAAACATAGCACAGAAAGAAACAAGAACTGGCTGACCCATATTTTGGATTTTCATTAACATCACTTAAAGTAGTCAGCCTTCCTGAAAATATAAAGTAAACTTATTGTGGGAGTGTGAGACTCACCTAAGGTCACCAAGTGGATTTCTATGACTGAGTGGAGAATCAAATCCTTATCTCCAGAGTTGTAGTTCAATGCCCAGATCATGCTGGCTCTCAGACTACACACCCTAAGATTATCTAGGATGCAGCCATGGCAGGTAAAGAGGAATCATACATTATGTTGATGAGTATGACAGGGATTTGCCCACAGCTTCTGTCCACTATACTGCACTGCCGTTTTGAATTCAATAAATGGCCTATACATAAAATGACTTTTATGTGCAAGTAAATACAGCAAATGAAATTGTGATAATTGTCAGAGGACAGTAGGTAGGACACAATGAGACTGCAATAAGAAGCAACATTCAACCCACTCATAATGGCTGGAAGATTCTGGGAGCTATAGTTCAAAACATTTCCCCATGCTCTATGTTATGCACATTTGTTGTCTACCTTGATCAAAACTAAGGTTACTAGACTACACAGAATAATAGAGTAGCTTTTTGTGTAGGAACCTTCCGTGGACCTTCCCTTCCTTCATCTAGAAGATTTTGTGAATAAGATTTTGACAACAACAACAATAACACTTTATTTGTATTCCGTCCTATCTCCCCAAGGGGACTCAGGACAGATTCCAGCATATACATACACAAGGCAAACATTCAGTGCCTTGAGAAAATTACACACATATGCACAGATAAAGGTAAAGGCTTCCCCGTCATCTCTGGCTCTGAGGGTTGTGCTCACCTCCATTTCTAATCCTAAGGGCCTGCATTGTCCATAGACACCTCCTTGGTCATGAGGCCAACGTGACAGCATGGAGCGCCATTACCACAAGGAGGTAGTAAGAAGATAGTCTGTATAAAATTGCAATAAAGAACAAGCTACTTAAAATTCTCTATAAATTATAAATGAAAGGAGCTCCCTCTCACCTCACACAAACACTATTCTCAATACTTTTTCTCATTTTTGCTCTACTATGTCCCTTTGAGGCAAATCTATAAGTCTGGTTTGTGATCTAAAGGGTTGCCTTATTTTGACCCATATCACATTAGTGGTTAGGTATGGTGCATAGTCTTAGTTTAGTCCTAGACAACCAGCAGTGAGTCTTATTTATGTAATGGTGATAAGTGATTCACTAAGAGTAAGCACCAGTGAATAAACAGAGACTTACATCTTAACAAACCTGTTACAGTAATTTATAATCTACCTTGAATTACCATATTTTACAGCATTATGTGATTTATAAGAAGCAAATTTCTGTATATACTAATATATAAGTCAACAATCTTTGACAAAAAAAATCCATAACCTGTATCAAGTTATCTGTGGGTCAAAGCTGGAAATGTGTTGTGCTCCCAGCCATTTTGGATGTTTGGGACTTTCTGTATAAGTCTTGTGAGGTTTAGCAGTCTCTCTGCAAGGCCTACTATAGGAAGCTCCTATTAAAATAGCCGCCACCACACTGCTGGAGTGTAAAAATGTATTAACTGTTGTTACTGTTAAAAATAAATAAATAGCTATGTTACATCTTCTGTATGCTGCAGCGAAACTTTCATCTCATTAGTTAGTCACAAGAGGTAGTGGATCCCAGTAGTCAGAAAATGTTAAACTTGTTTTCTGATGGAAATGGGTTGGTTGCCTAATTTGGAGATACTCTGGTGAAGCAGGGGATACTATAAATACATGCATGGTTTTCACTGTCAAAGAAAAGAAAAAAAAATGGAAGAAATGTCAGAAACTCCTTCCATCTCAGATTAGCCTCATTGCCTGCTTAATGTGCCAGGCTAACATTTTTGAAAAGTAGGTGAGCTTAATCGTCATGCAGTTTCAATGTACTGTTTACTATGTAAAGAATCAAGCAGCTTCTTGTTGAAAGGTCACCGTAGCTCTTCACCCATTAGCCCCCTTGTGACAGTATGCTTTTCAGTGGCATGTCTGTTATAGGCATAGTCCAAGGATTGCCTGGAAAAAATCATTTCAACATTAATGCTTGGAAGTTCACCAGGAACATACAAAATAATAACGTTTATGCCAAAGTCTATTCTAATCACTCAGTTGTGTTGTTATGGATTCTTCCTATCCCACAGAATGTGTGATTCTCATACATGTTTTTCCATTTTATTTGGTAACAAATTATGAGCACACACTTTTAATAAACATATATATTTATACTAGTAGTAGTGGCAGAAGATTGTCCAAAGTTACATTTACGTATTTATTTATTTACAACATTTATATGCCACCCTTCTCACCCCAAAGAGGCTCAGAAGGGGACATTGTACACAGTAAGACTTCAAAACCAGTTTCTTAGATGAAAAGAACATTTACCATATATTCTGGCGTATAAGACTACTTTTTAACCCAAGAAAATCTCAAAAGTCAGGGTCGTCTTCTATGCAGGGTCATCTCATACGCAGGAGTAGTCTTATACCCAGGAGTCGCCTTATACACTGGAGTAGACTTATGCATGGGGGTCGTCTTATATGCGGGAGTAGTCTTATACGCCAGGAGTCATCTTATAGAGCAGGTGCTGAAACTGAAACTTCCAATCCAAATTAGAGAATCTGTGGTTGCTGCATATTGCGGGGGGGGGGGGGGGACCTCAAAAATGGCAGTGGCCGCGTCCCTGCCATATGCAGTGACTATGAAAGCATTAAAGGTGACGCTGTACAAGTATGGTAGAAGAGAATCCATTAATCAGGATTCGTAGACTTAATGCGGTCCCGATGGTGAGATGAAGGGGCGCCTCACCGGGAATGTGTAAGTGAAGGGTGGAGCAAGCTGCAGGCGTTTGGGGCGCTTGGGGTATGGCAAAAAAGAGATAGAGTGCCTCTGGGCCCAGAAAAACACAACTCTTTACTTGTCTGGTCCGTCCTTGCATCCTATTACCATACCTTCTCCTCTGCCTCTGAGATATCGCTCCTGGAGACTGCAGTGAAGTGGTGCAGGCGCGCATGTGCGAGATCTGAGAGGCAGAGAAGGTGGTACAGTAATAGGAAAATTACCATATAGAAATCAAATCTGATGCTTTTAATTTTTTTATTTGGTGTGTGTTGGAAGAGGGGTAGTTTTATACGGCGAGTATATCCCAAACTCTATATTTTAACTGGAAAAGTTGGGGGTTGTCTTATACACCCAGTCGTTTTATATGCCAGAATATACGGTATTTTGTTGATTTAAATCACATGTGTCAAACATAAGGCTTGCAGGCCGATTCCAGGCTACCTGTGAGGCTTTAAATGCCTGGGCAGTTTAGCTGCATTTACACATACAGTCTTACAATTACAAATGGCCCTTTGAAGACAACCATAACACTGATGTGGGCCTCAGTGAAAATGAGTTTGCCAATCAGCGATTTAAATATTAATGGAAGTGGAATCAGATTGCAGTGTGAGAAGGCTCTGGCCTCCACCTCCCCCCCCCCCCCCCCCCCATGCTATATATGATTGGAAGAATTATCTGGTCTGTGCTATTAGAGCATTTCTCCATGTTCCAATTTTAATTCTGCTACCTTTGGGGTCATGATTCTATTAAATCAGTGATGTCAGAGCAGACTAACAAATAAAACATGGTTCAAGTGTGTTTTTATTCTTTTTGATTAAAATGTCAAATGAATATGTACCCTAATTGAATATTTTACAATCAGATAATTCAAGTATATACTTTGATTGAAATCTGTGACTTTAAGGGATGGCTTTTCAGTCTGAAATCTGGCCAAACACATATCCATGGTTTTCTAGTCATGAGAACTCAGGGATTATAACACTGATAAATATGTCATGTTCCATGGTCATGCAATTTTAGGTGAGCATGGCTCACCATTTTTCCTGGGATGAACCTCTGTATATGAAGCTGCGCAAGGGATGTATTTTCCCCATATGAATAGATTCATGGGCTTTTGCTTTGCATTTGGCTTAGTAACTGTCACCCTCTATATGTACCTTGAAGCAGCTGGGGTTGACAGCAGTTAGTTTTGAACCTTGTATCATTAAAATGGTTATGTAATGCTTGTCAGTTCCAAATAACATTTTGTGTTTCCTGTCTTTAAAGTGGAATCTTCTGTGAAAATCCTCTACCAATGGTTCTGCTCCAGACCAGCCCTTGTGACTACTATGAGTGCCAGAATGGAGCACAATGCATCGTGGTACACCAGGAACCAGTCTGTCGTTGCTTGGCTGGCTTTGCTGGCCAGAAGTGCGAGAAACTCATTACTGTCAATTTTGTTGGGAAGGATTCCTATGTAGAACTGCCTCCAGCCAAAATCCGCTCTCAAGCAAACATCTCTCTTCAAGTAAGCCATGATTACAAGACTCCAGTCAATACCATTCTAGTGCAAATATCTGCAGCCTTCTAACCCATTTGATCTGCTAGAAGTTATTGCAAGATGCCAGACCAAGGCCAGAGATGACACTTGCATTCTCTACCAAGATACCTATACAAGCAGTCTGCTTGTGGCAACCACCTCCAAAAGAAGCATCTGATCTCTTTAGTTGCTGATATTTACACATCTTTCAGTGGGAGACATCCAAGACTCTTCCCCTCACACAATTCTTTGGAACAAAAAAGACAGAAACAATTTGAGTCTGCCTTTTCTTTTGTAACCCTTCTTACCCTCTTGTTTTCTGTAGTTTAAGCTCCACGTAGAAGCAAAATGTTTTATTTGAGCTATGAGCTCAGCAATTGTCAGTTGCAAAGACCACGTTTGAGATTCATTTCAAAAACAAGTTCATGACAAAAGTAAATTCTGGATGTTAACATGAAAGCCAGACTTGTTTACTACATGGGTTTCACACAGATGGTGTTCTTAAAGCTTATTTTGCAGTTAAAATGTTGCCTCTCCATCTGGTAGTTAATTGCTACTCAAGTAAAAATGAATTTTAAGTAAGCATCTCTTTAAAAAGGGTTAAAGTATAGTTCTTAATAAAAGAACTTATACATAAATAGATATAATTTTCAAATGTTGTTATCATGTGCCTTCAAGTTGTTGTTGAATTATGGCCACTCCAAGGTGAATCTAACACAGGGTTTTCAGAAATAGTATGATAGCTGGGACCCTATGCTACAGTGGCTGTGCAACGCACGTCTGAATTAGGGGAACGAGCATGAGCACACTGAGTGAGAGCCGCAGCTGCAATGGAGTCATTTCAATGGAAGGAAGGATAAAAAGCAGGGGGAAAATACAACGAATGGAAGGAAGGATAAAAGGGAGGGGGGAAATACGACCAATCTTTTGGCACAGATAGCTTATTTCTATCCCATTTAAGGTCTTTGTAAGCCGCTGTTTATCATTTAACATTAAATAAACACGTGCTTCAGTCTTCTGTCACACATGAGTTAAATTACTTCACTGCTGTCCTCTCTCAGCTGCGTCGCTCACTTGTTCCACTCACTTGCGCACCTGTTCCCTTCATTAATTCAGACCCACATTGTGCAACTAGCTTAGGATCCTAGCTATCATACTATTGCCCGGTTTTCTTGGCAGGTTAGGTTCAAAGAGGCTTTACCTTTCTTTCCCTGTGCCTTTTTAGAGGCTGAGAACATGTGACTTGCAACAAATAGGTTTTAATGACTGAGTGAGGTTTCAAACTCTGGACTCCAGAATCCTGGTCCAGCATTCAAGCCAGTACACCAGGCTGGACCATGTACAAATAGATGTATTTCATTTGGATTATAATTTTTTACTATGATTATTGAACTTTTTTTAAATTGCCATTTGTTATGCACTTTTTGAAATCATTCTCTTCACATAGTGGCTGCAGATATAATAGGATCCAATATAGTGTTGGCCCTTTAAAGGGGGAGGTGTGAAGTTTCAGGGGTTGTAAATATGAAGCTTTAGGGATGGTAACTCTAATGCAAATTCTTAAAAATATATGTTAGCCATTCAGTTTACTGAGAAATTCTTCTTCTTCTTTGATCCCAATGGTAGCTCTGAACAAAATTTCCTGTCTATCAGAGGTGATTTCAATTATCATGAAACATTTTTCCAATACAATAATAGGTATATTTTTGCCAGCATTTGGAAATATTACTTTGGGAGACTACGTCTCCCAGAATTGCCTGTCAGAATGGCTTTTAATCAAGAAGGTTGGCTGTACCTCATACAACGAGCAGACTCCAGATTTCCAGGTCAGCTCTTCAAGCAACATAGTGGCTCTGAGGGACATTTCAAGCTCCCTGTATTTCCAAGCCTTCTTCTTTGAAACTGACACAAAATATGTATACAATGACCAGTGATTCCCCATTTAGATTTTCCCCCTGTTATTGAAAACTGTATACACCCAGTTTAGTGATAAATAAGCATCCATACTGGCCAACTTTCATGTATAAAATATAGATATTAACTCTGATCCAGTTCCTAATGGTCATTGCACACAAAGATGATGCCTATTGGATGGTAGACAGGTGTCATGTATAAAACAGGTGTGCTTGTACAAATGAGTCATTTTCCTCACTGAAGAGCTGAGTGCCGCGATATTGCTTCATTATCCACTTTTTAAAAACTACACATGAAATAATAGTCTTGTTGTATGGGTATGTACACTTGTTCTGTTTTCCTGTCATCATTCATCTTCCTCACTTTGACACCCACAGGTTGCAACAGATAAAGACAACGGCATCTTATTATACAAAGGGGACAATGATCCTTTGGCTTTAGAGTTGTACCAAGGTCATGTGCGACTTATCTATGACACTCTGAATTCTCCACCCACCACTGTATACAGGTGAGTCTCCCAATGAAAGGAACATAAAGTGAAGCTTTTTTAAAAACGACTTTGTCTCTGTTTATTTAGCTATTGCTAAATAACGCTGACCATGTGATTAGTTATATTGATTGTGTTATATACCGACTATCTTAACTGTGATAATTGTTTTTAACTGCTGTTTTGTACATATGTGTATTTTATGCAGGCATCAAATTGTGCCTTTTTGAAAGCCGCCCTGAGTCCCCCCTCGGGGGTTGAGAAGGGCGGGGTAGAAGTACCCTAAATAAATAAATAAATAAATATAGGTGATCAATTAATATGTGTTCAGATATTTTTATTTTTAATGTTTACTAAGATACGAAGACATAGGGTAGAAAAGAAGAGATTTTTTTCTTACTATTTATTTTGCAACCCTCAATATTTTTGGAAGGTCTTTATTTGATTATTTAACCAAAGTAATAATAATACAATGTATTTATATTCCACTTTATCCCTCCAGAGGGACTCAGAGTGGATTACCGTTTTACATATATAAAGCAAACATTCAATGCCTTTGTACATAATCAACAGCAACATACAATACACAGACAGAGGTAATGCCTTTCCCTTCCATCTCCTGCATCTGGAGGCGATGCTCAACACCAGCCATGGGGAGGTGCACTTGGTCCATTTTTCCATGGCAAAGAGCCTGTTATCTATAAACTTCTCTGATCGTGTTGTCGACATATCTGCATGGGGCAACCTTTTACCTCCCCAACGAGGCGGTACCTATTGATCTACTAATATTACATGCTTTCAAACTGCTAGGTAAGCAGAAGCTAGGGCTAATTGGATAATGTGATTTTAAAAAATTGGTTTTAAGGTTTGGCATGTTTTTAATTATTGTTTTATGTTTGTTTTACTTTGTTGTTTAGATGGCATCGAATTTCTGCCTATTTATGTGAGACGCCTTGAGTCCCCTACAGGGTTGAGAAAGGCGGGGTACAAATATGATAAATAAATAAATAATAGGGCTGGGAGCTCACCCCAACTCGTGGCTTCAAACTGCTGACCCTCCAGTCAGCAGATTTTCTGCTACTAGCGGTTTTACCCGCTGCACTTCTGCGGCCCCTAAGTCTATTCTGTCTTTAGTCCCAAATGTGTGTGTGGATCCACCACCATTGCCACAGCATGTCTCAGATTAACTCCAAAGTTCTTGAAATTATTGTTGGTTCAAAGGGCATTTCAAATTGGTCAAATAGGTATTGTCTAGAAGTCCAATGCACAGTATAACAGAAAGCTGGTTGTCCTTTGGGACCAAAAGGAAACTTAAATCATAGAATACCTTTTTACCATTTTTGCCTGATGAAAACAATCTGATATCTATCTACTTATCTATCTATCTATCTATCTATCTATCTTTCTATCTATCTATCTATGTAGAGAGAGCGAGCAATGTATTTTGTGCCTTTTTCATTGGCCTAATGTAGAAACTACCACAATATGAACTTTGAATTTGTCTTTTGGTCAACACAGGGGATTCTGCATGTATGTGCCTTTCTTTCCTTGATAATTTTTTGGGGTGGGGAAAAAAAGGAAAAGGCATGATTAATTGAAGACAAGGAGAACACAGGAGGACTGCAAAGTAAAACTTTTGTGAATGAAGCAGGGCCATTGCACAATAAAAGGTTCATCTTGAACCATACAAAGATGAAAACACTCTGAAAGTGAACAGGGGCCCTCTACAAAGTGAAAGGACATTTTACTAGCTTCTGCATCTCTTTCTAGTTGTGGTTGTTCTTGATACTTCAGAGGTACCAAAGATAGTATCTTTGTTCTAAAAGGGATCCTATCATCCTGCACAGTTAACTTAAAAGGGCCATTTTTATGCATGGAGAAACAGGAAACTGTTTCCAGAGTCTCAGTTCTTCATGTGAAATTTTTTAATGCTCCAGAAACTAAGCAGGATAGGTAATTAGCTCAGTTTGGAGCTGCCGTCTGTTCTTCTTAGGGGGCTGCAGCGTATGCAACAGCGTGGAAGCAAACCCGATTGACTGCTCTCTATGTTGGCAGTGCATTGACTAATTAGGCAGCGCATTGGCTTCAGCCAGCTCTTTACTGGAACAGAAAGGGCAATCATTAGGTCTCAGCTAGCCTGTCTATCCTTCATAAGGGTTTTTGTTGGTTACTTTCACCAGTGATTATAGTCTGGTGATATAGCCATGAAAACAGACTCTTCATTTTGCAGCTAATCCTAATTGATTCCATGTTATGGCAAAGGCAGAGTTGTTATAGTACTTTTAGGCCACTAATTAGAACATAGGGGAGGGCTCATTAGTTGCAGACAACACACGAGGTGACAGAGCAGAGCGGGCTACTGCTCCCTGTTGTTGACAGCAGAATGCAATAGTGACAAAGAGTGGTTTCTGATATCACAGCATTTTATGGATCCTCTCCTTCCTGGCAAAGTTACCCATGGAGCTGAGCATCCGTGTTCTCATTATTGCTGTGCCCTTCATACTGATCAAGGAGGAGGTCTCCATTCAGAATGACACCTCATTACCATAAGATTAATGGGCTGCTCACTGGCACTGTTTTGCACTGCGTTATCATTTGAGATGGTAAAAGCTGCAGCTTAATGTGATGCCCTTTCCGAAATGTCACTCTAATCTTTTATTAGTTTAAGGAGTATAGCCGAATGGGGATTACCATCAACCTCGATAGGAAAAGATTGGGTCAAGGCAGAAAAACTGCAACAAAAAGATGGTGAAGGGAGGCATCCAAGTACATGAAACATTTCCTCCTTAATGAGTATGTTTCAGAATGGGAAAATTCAAATTCCTTTCTGCCTGCATTCTGTAAATGGCCACAATCCTAATTTTAAAAAGTGCTGTGCTGTGCATTGTGATTCAGGTACTGGGACACAAAGAAATTGGGAATAGATCCAGGTGCAGCTGATTTATTCCAGAAATTAGAGGAATACAAAAGAAATTCAGATTCTATGTAGTGACAGCTAGGCTTCCTTAAAGGAAGGTGATATGAAGTTCACCAGTAGCAGCAAAGGGAGACTGGCATGACAGGAGTTCAACTACCCAGTGTGTTGCCCATCAGGGTTTAGGCTCACTGCTATTCAGCAATACCTTCCATACCACAGTATCAGGTAAAATGATAATGCATAGCCAGAAAGCTGGAAATCAACACACAAAACAGGTCTCTAAAAAATGGACCAAGTTATATAATATATTTGATAAATGATATGCAATATGCAATCAAATAATTAATCATTTAAAAAGAGGATCAACAAACCATGTTCAAAGTCATGATTACTTGCTTGATATTGTAGACACTGGACAATACCTGGGTAAAGTTTAAGAAATTAATTACAGGTTGACCTTTTGCTTTACCTTGCATTTCAATTAGCACCACCAAATTATTGAAATTTCAAAACTAGTGCAGAAGTTACAATTGTAAGGGTCTGTGTATGTGCATGCTTTCCTAAACAAACATATTGCCAGTAAGATTTTATTATTACAACCACCATGATCAGTTTCATAGTTTGCTGGCTGGAGTTTTAAACCAATGGTGTTTCATATACTATCCACCAATCTAGGGATATGTGAGGCATCCCCAGATACTGACCCTTTATAAGAGAAAATCAGAATATAAATAAATAATAAACAATGTGGTGCATTCCAAGCAGTGCCATTTTTTGAAAATGTATTACTGTGATTTTATCCAGATGTTTTAGAATTGCTCTGAGAGCAATGATCACGACTAAAATTACTGTTGTTTTCTTTTCCCCATGGTTTCATTAATTGCTGATAAAATGACACTGAAAGGCTGTAAAAGCAGTAAAAAGTGAAATAAATTTACACAAAGCTCAGATTATTTACAGTAAAGCATTTAAATTTTTTTGCCACAAATGTCTTAAATTTTTAGAAATCAGAAATTACCTAATGAAATCACAGAACACAATTTTAAATGTACATGGAGAAGAACTGGAAAGGGTTTATATTAACAATTGATTTGTTCATGCTGCTCTTTATCTTCCTTTTTGTTTGTTATTGCAATGATAACATTTTCGGTAGCATTAAGAAAATAAATATGAAATGTGAAATATCAAAGTAAGCTGGAAAAAAATCATTTATTCTATATGGAGGATTAAAATCATATGAAAAATCACCATCAAAAATCGAAACCTTATTGAACACTGTAAGAGTATTTCATCAAAATATTTCCATGGATTTTGAAATAATACTTTATTTGAGTATATGCGACAAAAGAAAGTGAAATAAATCACTGGTACCAAGTATGCAAAAACAGTATATGAAGTTCTAAAAATAATAATTATAGTAAAAACATAATTCAAGCCACAAATTCCTGGACTGTCCTAGTTATTCAGTATCATACCTGTACTGCTTATTGGAAAGAAGCAGAATCAGATGCCCCAAATAGAAAAATCCAGAAAATTATGACTGTAAAACACATTTTACAACCTTCAGATGCTATTAATCAACTATTGTCATCCTTCAAAATTTATGTTCTTGACTTTTGTGGATATGATTAAAAATGTTCTCTCTAGGACCTCCAATGTGATGCTGTGGTCAACTTTCTCCAGTCAATGCTAGATTTAACTATTGATGAGAAAAAGAAAGTGATAATAATGACAATGAAGATCATTTTCACAACACTGCAGATCAATTGCAGTTGATAAGAGATTACTGATTTGAGATGTGAAGGTGAAGAACAGATGAACAGAACTTGTTTATTTGTGGTGGATGAGAAATTAACTGGCTGACTTTACCTATTTAACAAACTAATGAATCCTAATAATAAGTTCTAAATGTGCATAATAGATGATGGATGGATTGATAGAGATGGATTGATAGATCCTATTATATTTTATTCAGATTGGTCCCCTATGGTCCTGAGTATTTTATGTAGCTAACCAGAGAATTTTAACCAGAGAACTCATTGGAGAACTTGGTTTTAAAAGTGCTTCCAAGAAGAAAGCCCAAAAACCAGATTTCAGTTGCAAGGTTTTCTTTTTTTTAAAAAGTAGAAAACAGAAAGATATTCTTCTGGCATTTTTCCCCAGATGCTGCTAATTCTATTGTAGCATACAAACAGTTCTTCCTACAACTTGATTCCACCATGAGATCATGGCATTTACTCCAACTGCCTTACATGACTTGCAGCTGGGACCAAGATTTTAATTAACCTGCTTGGCATTCGCACTTCAAATGTCATATCACAGTCCCCAAACGAATGCATTTCACTATCCTTCATGAGTTACGGATGCTTCTTTCTGCTGTGTATTCAAATCAGCAAAGAGAATAATTTTGGATATTCATAGAGTGCTTTTTTTCCCCATTGATAGTACCTGATATTGTAGGACCAGTATTGGGTCTCAACCATATTTGTCTTACATGTAATTCAGATAAAATGTTAAAAAGGAAAAATTCAAATTGTTTGTCCTCTTTTCTATTAATGAAGAACAACAACAACAACAAATAACACCAGTCCCATCCCTAATCAATCCATGCCTCTTAAATTACAACAAAGTAACAAGGGACAGCTAAAATTCATGACATGCAGGGTTGGCAATCAGGACACATACCTATAAACAAGTATGTGTTCTACCTAAATACCAAATTGATTTCAGTTCCTACATTATAAATTCCATACATTTCTGTCTTTATGAAGAGTCCACACTTCTAATTCTGGACTTTTGTTTAGTACCTCCTACCTGTGTGACTGCATCTCTGTGTACAAACCCACACGATCCCTTCGATCATCTGGAGAGGCCCTGCTCACGCTCCCACCTCTATCACAGGCACGATTGGTGGGACGAGGGAGAGGGTTTTCTCGGTGGTGGCCCCTCGACTCGAACTCACTCCCCAAGGACATCAGGCATGCCTTTAGGAGAAGCCTGAAAACGTGGTTGTTCCAGTGTGCCTTCCCAGAATAAGGAAATCCCAGCAATATGTCCTCAAAATGCACTTTACTATTGATCTAGGAATGTCTGCATGCCCCATCCCTCTCTGAAAACTCTATCCTAGTTCATATTTCATCTGTTCATGCTCAGCACTATTCTTAATTTTAATTATTACATTTGGCCCAGCCATAGGTTTTAAACGTCATTGTGTTACTGCTATTGTTTATTGTTTATTTTTTGTTATGAGTTTTATTTTATTGTCTGTATTAATTGTTATTGCTTTATCATTGATGTATTGTGGGCTCGGCCTCATGTAAGCTGCACCGAGTCCCTCGGGAGATGGTAGCGGGGTATAAATAAAGTTTATTATTATTATTATTATTAGTAGTAGTAGTAGTACATTTATATATGTGAGATATATATACACACACACACAAAGAGAGAGAGAGAGAGAGAGAGAGAGAGTAGATAGTTGAGACCCAGCATACTTTTCCTTCTTAACATTTTCTCTGAATTACAAGAGAAAAATGGTTGAGACCCATGCATGGTTTCTAACTTCAAATGGGTGACATCCCCTAAGAGAAACCTGCAACCCAGATTTAGTTCTCCTCTACTTTTCTTTTAAGACCCAAATAACCAAGTTTGGTTGGCCAATGTGGAAAACAAGATATGGTAGATCTTTAGTTTGAGCCATCTTATATTTATATTTTTTGCACTATTTTGTGACAACAGTTTCTCTATAGCTTACCATTTGAGCTGTATTATTTCTCTGATTTAATAATATACATTAATATATTTAATAATGTTTTCCTGGGCACTCCAAATAATGTCAAGGAGAAGTTAATAAATATTTCTTGCAAAGATTATAAAATATATTGCTATTTATCACTAACACTGAAAGAGAGAAAATTAACTCAACAAAATCCTTTGATCAAATCAGGACTGTTTTATCAGGAGGGTTATGCTATGGCTAGAGGATGGTTTGTGGAAACTGAAGACAGAAAACTTGAAAATATGTAGCTATTTTATTACCACAATTTCCAAAAGACACTACCCATGTTGACATTTTTCTATTTTATATATTAAGCTGGGGAGAGCCTTTATTCCTGTATTTTCAATCATTGTTAAATATTCGTGTTTTAAGACTACATTTTTCTTTTTATCTTTCTATTTATTGATTTTCTGCTTTGTAAGAATTTAAGTTGAGATAATAATTGTGATTATATCTGACATTTGCAGGATAGAATTTTTTATTGATTCTTTTCTCCAATGAATATTTTTATTCTGTACCATAATTGGAATGATAAACACTTTAAAATGGGACTGTAGGACTTACATCCTTTAGCACAATATCCACTGTCAATCTAAAGGAATGTAATTCAGCCAACTAAGGACTCCATTTGCCATTCCTTTGATAGTCTATTTTGATACTGCCTTTTCTGCAGTATTTAAAATTGGAACAGAATGATTTACTGTTGAAGTTTGGAGCTAATCTGATGGTGTCTATGCAGCCAATTACCTATCTCATTGTGTAAAGGAAAGTTTAGGAATAGGGATGATGATGATGATGATGATGATGATGATGATGATGATGATCATTATTATTCTGGCACAGCTTCTGCACTGTTCATGAGAAGTGTGTATAGCTTTTCCCAGGTTACCTATACGATTCATGGAAAGTGATTGTATTCCATCTAGCCCTCCATATCTACAGATTCTGCATCCACAAACCCAGCCATCTATAGTTTTGAAATATTCAAAACAAATTCCAAATAGCAAGTCTTGATTTTGCCATTTTATATAACAAATAACATTTTACTGTACTATTCTATACATATAATAGGTCTTGAGTATCCATAGATGTTGTATCCTCAGCAGATGCCAAGGGCTCATGGTACTTTGTTAAGCAAAAGCAGCTGTGAATGTCCTGATCTGAACTGGGACCATAATATGGAAGACAGGTTTAGCCTTTTCACTCATAACTCCATTTTGCATGATGAAACATGTGCTGGATAAGTAAGGATTTTTCTCATTGAGTCAAATCATACAATTCCATTCCATTTTGATATATTTATTATTTATTTCACATATTTGTGTCCCATCCTTCTCACCCCCGGAGTGGGTCTCAGGGCGGTATCACAACAGGCATTCATTGAATGCCAACAACAGTGATAATGATATACTATTATGATGTATAATATACTGATAAATAGCTTAAATACCTTTGCTAAAACGTGAGTGGTCTTGCCCTTAATTTTCTGGATTAATTGGCTTGGATCCAAGTGGATCCCTGTCCTGATGGAAGAAGTCCATCAGCAGATCTTGGAGGAGGCTGTAGCACCTGCCACACAACATTCTCCTATTTCCTCTCACATTTTGCACCATTCAAAAACAAACAAGTGATTTTCCTTTCCTTGTTTCCAGTATTTGTACTGAAAAATATTGAGTCCATTAATGTATGTTGCCACCTAAATAATAAAAGTGCAAGCAATTTAATTTCCCGGCTAACTATCTGGTTTCTAGTGAGGCAGCAGGATATTCTTTTCAGAGCAGTCAGCTTTCAGTTTAAGCAAAACAACTTCATTTTCTGCCTTCTATTCAAGCTGGGAATATTTTTAATTACTTCCACTACTGAGGACTGCCAGCAGAGTAACTGGAAGTAAATAAAAATGTCTACATGCTTTCAAAACAAGAAAATTGATTGTTTCAATCCTATGAAAGTAACATTGAAGAACATCTTGTCTTGCCAAATTTATGTAAGAAAATCATTTTTCTTACATAAATGATTTTCTTTGTAAACAGAGGAACCAAAACCTCAGCAGATAATAAGATCCCACTGTATGTGGTTACATCCCGTTTAGACTACTGCAACGCTCTCTACGTGGGGTTGCCTCTGAAGACTGCCCGGAAGCTTCAATCAGTCCAACGCGCGGCAGCCAGATTGCTAACAGGAGCAGGGTACAGAGATCATACGACCCCTCTGCTACGCCAGCTCCACTGGCTGCCTATCAGCTTCCGGGCACAATTCAAAGTGCTGGTGTTGACCTATAAAGCCCTAAACGGCGCCGGCCCAGTTTACCTGTCCGAACGGATTCTCCCCTATGAACCATCAAGGCTATTAAGATCTTCGGGGGGGGGGCCCTGCTCTCGGTCCCACCACCTTCACAATCGAGGTTGGTGGGGACGAGGGACAGGGCCTTCTCTGTGGTGGCTCCCCGGCTTTGGAACTCCCTCCCACCAGAGATTAGATCTGCCCCCTCCCTCCTGACATTCAGGAAATCGCTAAAAACATGGCTCTGGAGGGTGGCATTCGAAGACTGAACCTAGAACCTTCCCTGTGATGACCCATGATGAACTGTGACTATGAATTGGTTTTTGACTACGACTGGAGTGACGATTTGGCATATTGTAATGATGTAATGATGATGTTTTTATTGTACTAAGTTGTACTATTTTAATATGTATTGATCTGTAATTGTTGTTTTATATGATTGTATTTGTTATGCTCTGTAAACCGACCTGAGTCCCTCATCGAGGTGGAGAAGGCCGGTATATAAATCTTCTAAATAAATAAATAAATAAATAAATAAAGGGTTGTGAGTATACTAAAAGGTATACAAAGTTGAACTGGAGCAGCTGTTCTCAAACTGTGCTCCACTGAGCCCTTGGGGTTCTGTGAAGCACAGTCAGGGGCTCTGTCCCTGCTCCGTCTGTATATGAAGCTTGCAGACTGGCATAAGTCCCAATGCTGTCATGTGGCCTGGAGACAATCCCAAAGTCACCGTGCAGCCTAGAGAGTGTCCCAACACTGCTGTGCAGCCTGGGGAGCCCCAAATGCCATTGTGTGGCCTGGAGACAGTCCCAATGCTGCTGCACTGCCTGGGGATAGTCCCAATGCCACCAACGCCATGGCCTGCATGGCCTCCTTTACATGGAAGAATGGGGAAGGACTGCATGGCCCCTAGAGTTGCTCTTCTTGATATTACTATTTATTGTTAAGCAGAGACTGGATGGCCATCTGTTGGGATGCTTTGACTATGCTTTTCCTTCATGGCAAAAGGAGGTTGGACTGGATGACCCCTGGGATCTTTCATTGAAATTTTGTTCAATTTATGTTGTTAAAATTGTTCCTCATTTTAAATATTGTATTGTTCTTTCTTTATTTAATTTGCAGTCTAAATTATCCTTGTTAAACCTATCAAAAAGCTTTCATTTTTAGTGCCTGTTTCCAAGAGCACAGCTTTGCTCGGCTTTGCTAGTATGTATCTTCAGGAAAATCGTATTATTAGAATCCATCTCATATACAGACATGTGTGAATACAGTTTCACTGACAATAATTAACACTGTATGTAACACGATCTTTGTTCATAGGTTATAAATATCATATCCTAATTGGTTCTGTCATAAAAACATGTAAAAGATTTATTAAACTTCAAAAACGTTGTTTTTATGGGACATCCTGCAACACATTGTATTATAATTTTTCAATGAATATCTCAAGAGTCTCAACCAATTCAACATATGTAATTTGTGGCACGCACAAAAACGAAGTTTCTTGAGTATAACAACTATTTTCAAAGTAAGCACCATACAATTAAACAGGAATAACACTTTCAAACTTGGAACAATTTTTTTCACATTTTCTTACATAGTGTCATTCATCCATCATTGTATCATCACATCTGTCCTGTTTATTGAGAGTTTGATGAGACTTCTGAAAATATGGTGAAGAGCAAAGTCCCATTCTTGGTCCTGTTTGTCATAACTGTTGACAATGGCTACTTTCCATGCATTGTGTTTTTGTTGAACAATCTTGGTTTTTAATACTATTTTGTGTACAGAGTCACGGCATTTTTTTCCCTGGGAAATGTCAAATCAAATGAAACTGAGTATCTTGAAAAGTGTTTATGCTTCAATGAGGATTTTAAAAAGTATATATTGTGAATTCCAGAAGAATAGTTTAAACAAGGCAGATTCTGCTCATTGTACAACATTTTAATAGTTTTACTGGATGTGAGCCCAGTGTAAAAACTTGAGCTTCTAATTGGTTGGCAAAAAGTTGCTAAGACAAGCTTTGGCTTTATGAATCCAAACACAGAGTTGGTGTTGATCCAATTCTCATTTTAAATTCTCTCTCTTTCTCTGTCTCACACGCACATTTATACATTGCTATTTCTCGTTTAATTTCTTATCAAAATAATCCTTGAAGGAGCGCTAGATATGTTTGCAGTTCTAGATCATTTACAGATGTTCAGACATTATTGCATTTTTCCTTTGTCAGTTATACAGATCAGCTTCATCCCTCTTCGTTCCTAGAAAGTTTTAATTTAGTAGTCATTCATCTTGCCTCAAATCCATTTTTTTCTTTGCCAAGCTGTTCACATTTTGCTTTGAGATAAATGTGTAGTTCATTGGCTAATGTGCAAGCAGAACAGATTATTTTGTGTTCTCCCGGAGTCAGACCTTTCGCAACACTTTACTGCCACCTAGAAATGAATTGTTAGAATGCATCTTAATGTCATATTAGCCAGTTGCAGTTCCCAAGGCTGGGAATATGTGTGTCTCTTACACCCATAAAAGTCTCCCTTTGGAGTCTGAAAATGACAAACCTATTAGCTTGTGTTGCATTTTGATGGTGTGGTCAGTATAGTAACTGATTTATGAAATGATGTGCCTGTGCTTTTGAGGAGCACAGTGTACCCTCACAGTTGAAAAGAAGAAGCACAGTTCAATGCTTATATGCTTGACACCTCTAACATGGTCCATGTTGATTTCATCTCCCTTCCCAGAACCTGAGATTTTCAGGAGAGACCCTGCTCTCAGTCCCACCTCCACCTCAAGTTTGGTTGCTGGGAAGGAGAAAAAGGACCTTGTCAGTGGCTGCCCCTCAACTGGAACTTCCTTCTTCCCAGGGAAGCTAGCGCGGCCCCCTCTTTGCACTTCTTCCAGCAGCAGGCTAAGAGCTTATTGTTCAGATAGGCTGTTAAAGAAGAAAGTTGTAAAGGCCAAGTCAGGGGGTGTTGTGGTTTTAGCTCTGTTTTTAATCATTTTAAGGATTTTGTTTATTTTTAATACTGTTAATATTTAATTTTATTTTAGTATTTGTATATTTTTAGGTTTTAAATTGTATTGCACTGGTTTTATTGTAAGCCAGTTTGAGTCTCTGTTGTAGAAAGAAAAAGTGAGGTGTATGTGTGTGTGTGTGTATGTGTGTGTGTGTGTGTGTATGTGTGTGTGTATATATATATATATATATATATATATATATATTGTAGTCTAACTGCACATATTGACTCGGGCATGTATTTATATTTTTCTTCAGGAAGCGATTGGAGGTGAAATTGCAACAGAAGCATGTAAATCAAACTTAAATAATCCTAATTCCCTTCTGTTTGTGTTTTCTCTGTTAGCGTGGAAACAGTAAATGACGGACAGTTTCACAGTGTGGAGTTGGTGGTGCTGAACCAGACCTTCAATTTGGTTGTCGATAAGGGTGCTCCCAAGAGTCTTGGCAAACTCCAGAAACAGCCTGGAGTTGGTGAAGACACACCACTCTACATTGGAGGTGAGTTCAGGTTTCTGTAGAAAAGAGGATTTAAGCCATCTCAATTTAGGAGGGAAATCCCAGATGCAATTGTATGACATAAAGGCTAGAACAATTGCATCTGGATTCCCCCGTCCCCCTAAGTTGGGATGGCTTAAATCCTGTCCTCTCCAGCAAAGGATCACCGCCTTGTCGGGGCGCTGGAGCTTGAGCACCTCAATGATGTCATGAGCGAAACCGTGAAGGGCCACCCAAGACGGGACGGTTGTGGCAGAGAGGTCAGACCAAGCGTGATCCCTGGGGAAGGCAATGGCAAACCACTCCAGTATCCTTGCCAAGAAAACTAAATGGACCAGTACAACCAGAGATATGTCGGTATGCCATTGGAAGATGGGACTCCCAGGTCGGAAGATGGCCAAAATGCTACTGGGGAGGAGCAGAGGATAAGTTCAACTAGCCCCAGATGTGATGACGCAGCTAGCTCAAAGCCGAAAGGAAGGCTAGCGGCCGACGGTACTGGAGGCGAACGACGAATCCGATGTTCTAAAGATCAACACACCATAGGAACCTGGAATGTAAGATCTATGAGCCAGGGAAAATTGGATGTTGTTATTGGTGAGATGTCAAGACTAAAGATAGACATTCTGGGGGTCAGCGAACTGAAATGGACTGGAATGGGCCACTTCACATCAGATGACCACCAGATCTACTACTGCGGACAAGAGGAACATCGAAGAAATGGAGTAGCCTTCATAATTAATAAGAAATTCGCTAAAGCGGTGCTTGGATACAACCCAAAAAATGACAGAATGATCTCAATTCGAGTGCAAGGAAAGCCTTTCAACATCACAGTGATCCAAATATACGCCCCAACCACAGCTGCTGAAGAAGCAGAAGTAGATCAGTTCTATGAGGATCTGCAGGACCTACTGGATAATACACCAAAAAGAGACATTATTTTCATTACAGGAGACTGGAATGCCAAGGTGGGAAGTCAAATGACAACTGGGATCACAGGCAAGCATGGTCTGGGAGAACAAAATGAAGCGGGACGCAGGCTGATAGAATTCTGCCAGGAAAACTCGCTGTGTATAATGAATACTCTCTTCCAACAACCTAAAAGACGGCTTTATACATGGACCTCACCAGATGGTCAACACCGAAATCAGATTGACTACATCCTTTGCAGCCAAAGGTGGCGGACATCCATCCAGTCGGTGAAAACAAGACCTGGGGCTGACTGTAGCTCAGATCACGAACTTCTTATTGCCCAATTTAGAATAAAACTAAAGAGATCAGGGAAAATACACAGACCAGTTAGATATGATCTCACTAACATTCCTAGCGAATATACAGTGGAAGTGAAGAACAGATTTGAAGGACTAGATTTAGTAAACAGAGTCCCAGAAGAACTATGGACAGAAGTCCGCGACATTGTTCAGGAGGCGGCAACAAAGTACGTTCCAAAGAAAAAGAAAACCAAGAAGGCAAAATGGTTGTCTGCTGAGACACTGGAAGTAGCCCAAGAAAGGAGGAAAGCAAAAGGAAACAGTGAAAAGGGGAGATATGCCCAGTTAAATGCGCAATTCCAGAGGTTAGCCAGAAGAGATAAGGAACTATTTTTAAATAAGCAATGCATGGAAGTGGAAGAAGACAACAGAATAGGAAGGACAAGAGACCTCTTCCAGAAAATTAGAAACATTGGAGGTAAATTTCAGGCAAAAATTGGTATGATAAGAAACAAAGATGGCAGGGACCTAACAGAAGCTGAAGAGATCAAGAGAAGGTGGCGAGACTATACAGAAGATCTGTATAGGAAGGATAATAATATCGAGGATAGCTTTGATGGTGTGGTGAATGAATTAGAACCAGACATCCTGAGGAGTGAGGTTGAATGGGCCTTAAGAAGCATTGCTAACAACAAGGCAGCAGGAGATGATGGGATCCCAGCTGAACTGTTTAAAATCTTAAAAGATGATGCTGTCAAGGTGATGCATGCCATTTGCCAGCAAATATGGAAAACACAAGAATGGCCATCAGACTGGAAAAAATCAACTTATATCCCCATACCAAAAAAGGGAAATGCGAAAGACTGCTCCAACTTCCGTACAGTGGCCCTTATTTCTCATGCCAGTAAGGTAATGCTCAAGATCCTGCAAGGAAGACTCCAGCAATACATGGAGCGAGAGTTGCCAGATGTTCAAGCTGGGTTTAGAAAAGGCAGAGGAACGAGAGACCAAATTGCCAATATCCGCTGGATAATGGAGGAAGGCAGGGAGTTTCAGAAAAACATCTACTTCTGCTTCATTGACTACTCTAAAGCCTTTGACTGTGTGGATCATAATAAATTGTGGCAAGTTCTTGGTGGGATGGGCATACCAAGCCACCTTGTCTCTCTCCTGAGGAATCTGTACAAGGACCAAGTAGCAACAGTCAGGACTGACCACGGAACAACAGACTGGTTCAAGATTGGGAAAGGCGTACGGCAAGGCTGCATCCTCTCACCCAACCTTTTTAACTTGTATGCAGAACACATCATGCGATGTGCAGGGCTGGATGAATGCAAAGCTGGGGTGAAAATTGCTGGAAGAAACATTAACAACCTCAGATATGCAGATGACACCACTCTGATGGCCGAAAGCGAGGAGGAGCTGAGGAGCCTTCTAATCAAGGTGAAAGAAGAAAGCGCAAAAGCCGGGTTGCAGCTAAACGTCAAAAAAACCAAGATTATGGCAACAAGAATGATTGACAACTGGAAAATAGAGGGAGAAACCGTGGAGGCCGTGACAGACTTTGTATTTCTAGGTGCAAAGATTACTGCAGATGCAGACTGTAGCCAGGAAATCAGAAGACGCTTACTTCTTGGGAGGAGAGCAATGTCCAGTCTCGATAAAATAGTGAAGAGTAGAGACATCAGACTGGCAACAAAGATCCGCCTAGTCAAAGCCATGGTATTCCCTGTAGTAACCTGCGGATGTGAGAGCTGGACCTTAGGGAAGGCTGAGCGAAGGAAGATCGATGCTTTTGAGCTGTGGTGTTGGAGGAAAGTGCTGAGAGTGCCTTGGACTGCGAGAAGATCCAACCAGTCCATCCTCCAGGAAATAAAGCCCGACTGCTCACTGGAGGGAAAGATACTAGAAACAAAGTTGAAGTACTTTGGCCACACCATGAGGAGACAGGAAAGCCTAGAGAAGACAATTATGCTGGGGAAAGTGGAAGGCAAAAGGAAGAGGGGCCGACCAAGGGCAAGATGGATGGATGGCATCCTTGAAGTGACTGGACTGACCTTGAGGGAGCTGGGGGTGGTAACGGCCGACAGGGAGCTCTGGCGTAGGCTGGTCCATGAGGTCACGAAGAGTCGGAGACGACTGAACGAATGAACAACAAATCCTGTCCTAGTGATGTTTAACTCTAGCATTAGCTAGCTCTGGTCAGTGGCAACAAATTATGATGTTTGCAGTAAAAAAAATCAGGAGAGTACAGTGATTGATACAATGTACACTCATTGTACAATGATTGATCAATGATTGTACAGTGACTGATAGCTAACAAAAAAGATAGAGGACACAAGGACAGATAAATGAAAATGAGATGGCTGTACACAGATGTTTAGTTTTATATTGATTACGATTCAGGATAAGCCACAGTAGATCCTTTCTATAGTTCCTGTGAGGTAGGCTAGCCTTGAAGACAAATCCTCCCCACCGCAAATTAGTGCACTCCATCACTTACTATTGTATGAACCTTATTCTACCATGTTCATGTGTAACACACTAATCAAGTAGTTCCCAAACTTTACTCTTCCAGGTATTTTGGACTTCAGCTCACTCAGTTCCTAATCATTGGACAACCTGGTTAGGGCTTTGTGAAGTTGAATCCAAAACAACTAGAGGACCAAAGTTTGGAGTTTAAGCTTGCATTTTTTTTCTTTTGTTTGCCTTAAATTGTGTATTCTTGAGGGTTCACTACAGAGATATACTCTTTCTTCATGGTGCAATATTCATGGTTGATTGTGTTTTGTTTTAGAATATGATTCAAAATGAATTATGCTCCCCAAAGCCCTAGCCAGATTGTCCAAGGGAATAACTCTGAACATGGGTTACTGTCTTCTAAGTTATCACTTATCTTCTTACTCATTACATCCACGTGGTGTGCCATGGAAGTTCCTAAGCATTAACTGTGGTGTTTGTGACTTTCTTTATAGGCATCCCTACATCTACAGGGCTTTCTTCTCTGAGGCAAGGTACAGAAAGGACTCCCAGTGGTTTTCATGGGTGCATTCATGATGTCCGTATTAATAATGAGCTTCAGGATTTCAAGGATCTGCCACATCAGTCAGTTGGGGTCCTTCCTGGTTGCATGTCCTGTAACATCTGCAAGCATGGCATCTGCCGCTCTGTTGAGAAAACAAGTGTGGTCTGCGAGTGCCACCCAGGCTGGGCAGGTTCCCTGTGTGACCAAGAAGTCAATGATCCCTGCCTCAATAACAAGTAAGTTTCCATCTATGTTGAATCAGGGATAGAGCAGAGATGGCCAGAATAATGAAGTAGTGCATTACCCCTGAAACTTCTTGTCCTGTTTCACCGTTGTTTTTGAGAAAGAGTCATTATTTGGTTTATATCTCATTTTTTTATTCAGATGTCTAGAACCCTCAAACCCAACTTCTTAGAGCCCTAAAAAACCCCTGAACTTCCAGTTAGTTCTTTAGCAAAATTTTCTGCCCCTAAACTGAATAACATTATATACATAAATGTTGGGTTGCCTTTTTGCCCCTCAGCACACCAGCTATTTCCTTTTTCAGCTGCTTCTTTGGCCAAAAATAATTGAGGTATCAGTCCTGGTATCAGATGAGGTATGAGTCCTGGTGTGCTGAAAGGCACTGGAGCAGCAGGAGAATGGAAATTGGTCTCAGCCCATTGAACAATTACCCATCCTGGTATAAGTGTGATTCACAGAAATAGTTACTGTTCTTTGGAACTTACTATGCTTTCACCTAAACCACACAGTTGTAATAGTCCAATATCATTTTATCTGCCATGGTTCTATTCTACAGAATTCTGGGATTTGTAGTTCGGTGACGTTCCCAGGATATTGTGTTGGAGAGTTGTAGGGGGTTGGTCTCAACCTCTCTAGTTGATAATTCCAAGTTCATTTCAAAATACAAAATTCATTTCAAAATACAAATAGCCATAACAGTTACATTGTATCAAACATCAAAGCAAATTATCCAACACACACGCATACATTCCATAGAGCTTATTTTTCAAAAGGTAATATATAGAAGAGATTTTCCAGATAGGGAAAGGATCCATGGTAATACCTAGATTTTCAATTTTTAATTTTACCTGCATATTCATACTTTTGCATCCAGACACTTTATTGAAATAGTCCAGAATTTTTCTCCCCCACCACTCCATTGTGTCTCAACCACCCCCTTGGTTATGTGTTTCATCTAGACTCAGGCAACATTTCCCCAATTTCCAATGCGTTCTTTTAAATTGTTATTCAGTTGTTATAGTCAAAGTGTTATCGTGCTTTAGCTATGTTGCATTAGGATCATTTTCTTTTACTGCTAGCATTCCTCTGTTGAATTGCCTCTTTTGGGTTCATTTGCTTTGTTTCTTGTCTGTGGCCATCTTAACTAGTTTCAGGATTACAGAAAGAGACAAGCATATTGTGAAATGGTACATTTCATTTTGGAAAATTATTGGTTGATTTAAACTGACCTTGGGAGTTCCCTGAGAATACCTCAGGATGGAAAAACATATCATTTCAGTCTTTTAAGAAATGGTTTGGGCAACCTCTCTGAATGTGCCCAGCGTTAATACCTGCAAAGCCTGTCTTTGAAAATGAACTGCACCATTGGTTCATGTAGACCAATATTCTTATTACTGATAGTGGCTCTCAGGAAGATCTCAGGCTGGCATTATACAAACTACATGTGTAAACCAAGATTCACCTGCCAGCTTTCTCCTCTGTTTTTCACTTCTCAGATGTCTCCATGGCAAATGTGTAGCCACCAATTCTGCTTACACTTGTAAGTGTATAGAAGGTTACATTGGCGCGTACTGTGACAGGAGGAATGATTCCTTCAGCTCCTGCAGAGCTCTGAAATGTGGCCATGGGCAATGTAAGATCTCTGTGCAAGGGGAGCCCTACTGTGACTGTGATCCAAACTACAACGGGGAGCACTGCGACAGAGGTGGGTAGAACTGCACTGTGTCTCACATTTTCTCTGCTCTGTGTGTAATAAGTATATTTCACATAGTGAGATTAATTTTTTTAAATGTCACAAAATTTTGAAGACACTCAATAAATAGGAGGCACATTGAGAATTTGCATTTCTCCACTCATCTCTCCCAGCCAAGTTGGCTCTATACTTCTGGTTACCTCTAGCTTGGAATGTTTTCCTGGCATTTAAGGAAAGGGGGAACTCCAGATATCACAATAATAAATATAAAGAGATATCTTATGAGATAACTAATTCTGTGTAAATTCAGCATTGTCTACACTGAGTGGCTACAGCTTTTTGGTCTTTCACACAGAGCCTTTCCAGGGATTATATTAAGGGGTTTTTCCTTGTAAAATACACACTCTGCCAGAAAGATATGGCCTCTGTTTGCCCACACATGTGTCTGACCTCTGTGCAGTGGTATGTCTACATAATTGAAGGCAGAGGACAAATTTCTGGAAACACAATTCTGCCCTGGGTCTTTTTGTCCATATTAATTTTCATTGGATTGGTTTTTTTTAATATCTCTGTTGCTGAGGTCAACCTTTTTAATGTGGCAGATTATTATGTTATTACTAGAATGTGTAGCCTTGTATCTAATTATTTAAAGCTGTTTATTGGGAAAGTAACATCAGCAAAGTTTCTTTCTCATGATGCTGCAGCCAGATTTTAATGAATAATTCTCTGCAATGAGAAAATAAACAGGAAGAATCTCCAGCTTGCAGTGAGTAGGAGCGTTCATATCTTACAGACAGCAACAGAGTCCTCCCACAGTCCTTCTGTCCCAGGCAACTAGTCGCATGAGTCCTGGCATTGCCAACATACATACATACATGGTTGACTGCATCATTAATTCCATTTCACTGGGCAACTAGTCTCCTAATTCAGAGTGATGTTGTGATATGCTTATTCCCTAGTCAAAGGGAAAAGACAGACTAACAGAAAATGAAGCAGGCAGGCAATGCTCTGGTTCTAGTAATGCTTTTAAATGTTTTAATGTATTTAACTTTGATTTTAATTTTAATGTATTTTAACTGTATATTGTTGTAAAGGCATTAAATTATTGCCTATCTCTAAGCCGCCTCGAGTCCCCACCGGGGTAGAGAAAGGTGGGATATAAATATAGTAAATAAATAAATAGTATGATGGTAGCCAATAAGACAACTGTAATATTAGTACAATGTATTTGACAAAAGGTAGCAACATTAACAGATTCTTCCCCAGCAATGATGACAACTCTACCACTGTTCACAAGTGACCTTATGGTAGTCATTCATAAAGGAGCCAATTTGAATAACCCACAATTTGAACCCCAATCTATTGCATGAACACGAAGTCACATAAATCAGGGCTGTTTGCGGATGGCCTCTGCATCCTTTTAGAAGTGACATAACTGTCAGAAGACCTTAGAAAGGCAGTTGATGATGGGGGGTTTTAGAGATCGGTCATTCATAGGAATCACCACAGGTCAAAATTTACTTGACCACAAAAAAATTTTTGATGTCAGCATCAGTATCAAAATCTGCTTGGGGAAAACATTACTGGACTACACAACTCACCTTTTGGCTGTTTGACTACTGAAACTGATAATAGCTTCACACAATCAAGTGAACAAACATAGGCTTACATTCTTTTGCTGGTCCTGATTAGGAGACACCCATTCACTCAATCAGATAAAACTGTGTGTTGACTTAACAATCAACAGTTGATTGAATGGCTCTACTCTAGTTAGGACTAACCAACATGATGCCAGCCAATGTATGAGCAACACCGGAGTTGGCATTACAGTGACTTAGCTCAGATCGTGTTGCAAACCCTCAACTCAGGTGAGATGCTATAAACTGTAGGGTGGGAGATGATGAAGACTCTGTTTCTTTTCCATATTGTATTTTTCTGTTGCCAGTTAAGATGTATTACCTGCTATTTGTTGCCTGTTGCCCCCAGTCCACATATGGCCAAGAAGAGGGGTGGCTCAGCCTACACTGAAATTCCCCATAGCATCTTAACTGACAACAAAAGTAACATCTGAGAAAAAAATGTAGGCCTGTGATTTTAACATCATCCCTTTTCTTGTTTTTCTTTCCTGATGAAACTTCAAAAGCTTGCATGATATATTTTATGCATTTTGATTGGTTCAATGAAATTGTCATTGTTTTGTGGATTTTGGATTTTGTTGTATAATGTTAACAGTCATCACCAACTTAATCCCACACTGAGGTTATGCCTGTATAATGCTGCCATCATAGATCCTTAAGGAGACCGAGCAGCAATCTCATCAATGTTCAACAAGGACTGTGGTGAGAATTTAGCTCCGAACCTTGGATCAAGCAGTTGATCTTTTTTGACATGTCTTTGTCTGTCTTCACAGAGAACATTTGCCAAGGGGAGATAATCCGTGAATTCATTCGGAAGCAACAAGGTTCTGTTGCCTGTGTGTCCGTGGTCAAGGTGTCTCGTGTGGAATGTCAAGGCAACTGTGGGAACAATCAGTGCTGCGTTGCCCGTCGAAGCAAGAGGCGGAAATATGGTTTCCAGTGTGTGGATGGCTCCACCTTCACAGAAGAGCTGGAGAGGCATGTGGAATGTGGCTGTGCAAAGTGCTTATAAACACCCGGGCAGCCGTTTGCCCCCCTCTCCTCTTTGTATCGACTCAGATGTGCTATCAAAAATGGGACCTATTTACTTTTTAAGTGAAGAAGAGAATATTAAGTATATTGTAAAATAAGCAAAAAATAGAAGTTATTTTTATTATGAAAAGTGACTATTTTCAACTTTTATTATATAAAGTATCTGTTTTTTGGGTATATGTATCATATAGTGAGTTATTTTTACTATGGATTTTTTTCTACAGTTGTAAAAAGAAAAAAATATGGAGAAAAAAATTATTCCAGACCTATACACAGGGATTAAAAACAGAGTATAGATGGTAAACTTTGCACGAAGGCCAGGTGTGAAGGTAACGCAAAAGGGTCTACCACAGAAATAGGAGAAGTCTTGAAACAATTTTGGATAAATACATATCTCAGACATTTAGCTCTCAATTGTCTTTTCTGTCCAGAAAAGTTAATGTTTCTTTCAGCTGATTATGAAACTACTAGTTACTCTTGTTATTATTGTGGCACTGCTTAACATCGTTGCCAATGCAACACATTGTGACATTGCCTTAGTTCTGGCCTTAACACACAAATGTTATTCTGCACATATTAATACAATAGTAAAGTAACATGTTTTGTCTTGTATGTGATTGCGCCTAATCACTTAAACTGGCTATCCATCAGCCTTGATTTCTCAAATGGCAAAGTTTTGGGATTTTGCCCCTCCCCACAAAGTTAGAAATGGGAAGAAAACATTGTCTTGAATTCTTAATACATAAGTTATTTGGCACCTTCTTTGCTGTCCTTCCAGCAGATGCAATAGCACTTGTTTTTGCTGATCCATTGGCCAACATTCTTATATGAACAGCATATTGCAAGCAAGGGAAAAGGGTCCCCCGTGGGTGGCAACCTCCTCATTTTTAAGTCAACGTGGCCCTTTGCTTTGGATTGCAATACAGAAATGCAAGGAATGCACTGAAACACTGCCTTATTCACAATGACAATCGATTTTAAAATCCCCAGAACTTTATACAACCACGTTTGCCTTATCCCAAGGGTACTCTTAAAAGGCCATTTAAATACATAAATAAATCCCCTTTCCTTTGACCTGATGCAATGCTACAACTTATAACCAATTTGAAAGTAACAATTCTTACTTATTGAAGTCCAGCCCCACATGATAGAAAGGGCTCCTGCATGATAGCTGATCCCTGGGGTAGCATATTGACTGCCTTACCTTGAATACTGCCAAATATTTTTACTGACGGCAATGTTTTCATGTTATAGAATTAGTCCACATAGTAGGTGACCACTGCTGCCACATGGAATAGCCACTATACATTTATTCCACTGAGAAAGGGGTTAGGGCATATAATGTATAGACCAGGTTTCAGAATGATACTTCAGAGAGGGAATGTTGACAGAATGAGGCATTAATCCTAGGAGAGGTGTACATCTTGCCTACCAGAGATGCCTTTGACATTTTGGATAACCACATCTGGTTTATTCTCTTAGTTCCCTTTTCTTACATTTGTTTTACTTGGATGTGTAGCCACAGCTTCTTATTCCAAGGAGACATTGGTGAGAGAAAATGGACTTTTCAAAGGTCCCAGAGAGAAAGAGAGGGAGTTTGGGTTTGTTTGTTTTTTACATTCTAGTTTGAGCTTAAAATCCTGACAAAATGTCCTCTATGTCGAAACAAGCCCTTCACAGTAGAGGATATCTGTACTGCTCATCAGTAGCCATGGATGGGAATCCTACTTAATGACCAGCACAGCCTTCCTGCAAATAACTATCATTAGAATAAAAACTCTTTAAATATTTCCAGGAGTCTTCAGTGTTTCATGAGTCTGAAAATACTTAAAGAGTTTTTATTCTAATTATAGTCTTCTAAAAGCCCAATAGTTTGTTCAGATTTCCTTATGGATTCTCAGGATCATTTCAGACAGTAGAGAAATGACTGATACAATAGTTGCCTTTCAGAATAAATAGTAGTACATGGAGCCTGCAATCAGTGTAACATAAAACAATCACTAGTTACTTTGCCAAAGCCTGATTGAAATAATACAGTTCAGGAGCTGGTGGGGGAGAAAAAGCCACTGTGGAGAGTAGGGCATGTTAGTTTGAGCACAATATGCAATGCTAGAAGCAGCTGGAATTTATAATGTAAAAATGTACCACAATCTGCAGAGACCATAAGTTTGCAAAAGAAAATACAACAACGCTCTCTTGTGTGAACAAGACTTTGGCATAGACATCTTTTTCCTAATGATTTATTCTTTTTCATGGCATCTGTTACCCGAGAAGCTACACTAGATTACCATTATCCCATCAGGATAGGCAGATCATAGACATGTAATGCTACTAAAGACTGTAGACTGCCAAGAAGGAGAAATTATATGCACACACACATTTGGGATACTAGCAGAGTAAAGAATAGAAATGCAGTCTCCATATGGCCCGTTCTCTTCTTTTAATACATCTTTATTAGACAATACCTTTTTGTGTGTGTGTAAAATAATTCCAAGAACGTTTACATAATTGCCAAGTTGAAAAGAATAGCAAAAATAAAGTAAGGATGGCTATGTTCCATCAATACATTCTTGGACTCAGTCATGACTTAAAAGACACTTTATTTGTTTTCTATCATTAGATGGTTCACACTGTGCTGTGTTTCAACTGATATGATATGAAATTTAATTTCTTGTAATGTTTTGTTTTGTTTTCAAGTGCCAAAAGATCTATGAAGTTAGTGTTAAAAGTGTTAATTAGATCTCTCTGAACTGCCTAAACGATAGTATGTTTCAGCTATTGTAAATGGAATGCAGTAGCTCACTTTAAAAAAAATTAATATAAAGAAAGATGCTAACCCTATAAAATTGTACATTGGCAATGTGGATTGGTATGAATTTTGTGTATTTTACTAGATTGTCCTATTGTGATGTAATAAATTTAAGTAAATTGTTGGGTTACAGATTAATTGTGCCTTGTCCTGTTTTGATGTGCAAGCCCCCTCCCGCATCTTTTGGGCACATTTCCACCAATTCCAGTTAATTCTGCACATTCCAGAAATGCTTGAAACCAGGCCTGCAGCAGGGGGGGGGGGGGGACATTTTTAGTGGATCGTGAAGAGTAGGTCCATAACACAAAATAATTTAAATTCTATGACTCATTCTATATTTTTATATAGACTTAATTCAAATTTCTATTTTGCCTACAAAGTTTCAAGTCTAAAAAAACTTGAACATGACTCTTAATTGGTAATGTAATGGTTGCAAAAGAATGCCAAGTATTGGAAACATTTGAAAACTGTGTCGATACAGAAAACTGTGTCAATAAAGAAATCAAGCTCCATCGATAAACTTCAGTAGGCACTCAAGAGTGCAAGTCCGGTCAGCCCCATTGTCTTTCTTATGTATGTTTTAAAGGTTTAAAAGTTGAAAACAACCTTTCATTTGGAGTTGTTGAAACTGGCAATGTTGCAAAAATCTGAAGAAATGTTTTCACATTTGGGAAAAACTATCTATCATAAACACAATATGCTTCCTGTGCATTTGGTGGTTTTTCTGCAGGTGTAATATTTTTCCATTTTATACACCACAGGTCAGATTCTTCCATCAGTGTGTCAGTATCTTGAAGGCATTCATTGTAAAGTTCTGTGCACTTGTTCAAGTTGGATTTTAAATGGCCACAATTAATAGGGAGGAATGCTTGCAGTTCCTGAATTATTTCCCTGTGCCTTGTAAACCTTTATTGAAACTGACTGCAGAAAAGTTCAGAAATAGGATGTGCACATTTAGCCTACAAAATTCCAGGTGTAGTTACATGGATGTTACTTTTACAAGTCTCCCTTGAGCAGACGTGAAGAATCCTAACTTCTCCACCCATAGACTCCACCACTTGCTGTGATCTTGCTGTGTCAAAGATCTCCTGAAATTCTTTCATAGATTCTGTTCTCATCTCCCTGGCTTTTTCTCAGAGACTGTTGACATGTTGCAGACTACAGAAAATATCCATATCTGCTCTTCATAATATTTTGCTAAGCTGAAGAAGTGATAACAAAATCTTTCTTAGGATGTGTATTTACTACAAATGCAGCATTCAAAACAGCTAAAAGAAGGTGTCCTGCTTGGGAAGAATCCTCACTGTTGTACAGAGAACTCTCTTTTAGTTCATCAGGTATTCTCACTACCACACTGTACAGCTCAACAAAATGTAAAACTGCATCATCCCGCTCAACAACAAAGCGGCAACAGGTTGTGTGCTCTTGATTCAAGGAAACATTTTTTGTATGTTTTCCTTCAACAGTTCCAGTCTGGTGGATGATGCTCTGGAGACATTGCACGCAGATAATATTGTTCCTTAGCAGTTTCTGACAGGTAGAATTCTGAAAGTCTTTGCTAAGGCTAGATTTAGATAGTAAACTGCAGTTGATGAAGGAAGCCACTGGATACTCCTGCAATATAATTGTCTATATACCACTAATATGACCACTCATATTGGCAGCTCTGTCATAATCTTTTCCATACATGTATTGCAAGTTCAGCTCAATTTTCTTGAGTGTTCTCAAAACAATGCCTACAAGTCCTCCACCTGTCATATCTTCACAAAGCCTATGTCTTCTTATTCCTGCAGCTTCATCATCAACATACCTTGTGAGAATAATAACTGTTTTGAGGTACTCATATCCAAATTTCATCTGCCAAAGCAGAGAAGCACTATGATTCATTGCATCTTTCAACAATTTTGTCACCACAATTGTCTATTAGTTCATTCTATAGATGAGATCTAGTATACTGAGCATTCATAACCGCAGTTTCAAAATGACTTTTCAGGTCAGTGCCTCCTGAACTGGTACAAGATCTCAACAAGGCCCCAAAATTACCATCATTGTACAAAGAATCTTCACAGGTAATAGGTCTTGAATAATTTCTCTCTCTCTAAGCCAGTTCTTGTCAGTCACAAAGGAAAAGAGTTTCCACAGTTTGTAGAAATTTATTTCTGTTTTCTTCTGCTTTCTTCTTATTTCTATCATGATGATGGGTTAACACTGATAATTAGCAAAAACAAACAAACAAACAAACAAAATCAGCCAAGCACAAGTTTTTCTTGATGGCACTCTGTTGTTTTGTTTTCTTTCTTTTTTTGTGTCAATTGAAGACTTGTATTGTATCTTTTCATCTTACAAAATGTTCAGCAACCAATGCACCAAGCTTCTGATGACCACCTTCACCCTAGACTTCTCCAAATATAGTAGGCAAGTGTTCCATGTGTGAGATCCATTGAACAACAGGAACATGATTAGTCACTTATGCAAAATTCATTGGGCATATTTTAGTCAGAACTAACAACTGGAATTATGCCATGTAGCATATTTCATAATGCACAACACCCTCATCCACCCTATATACAATTTTGATAGCCCTGAAGTATAATGCTAACATACGTGCAAAAGAGAGAATTCTTACAAGGGCCTTCTTGAAAAACAGTTATTCCAGTTATTGGAAGAAAGCATTTAAATGTAAAACTGGGTTAAATATTAGGTCTGGAGCAATTATTATTGCTAAATTACATCTAATATGGTTAGTTAGCTTGTCTTGGTCATAATTTATGGCCCATGTGCTTGGGAAAGGAAGTCAGTTAGAGCTCTAGGATATCACCAAAGGCTAGAATACACTCATCATTAGAAGTTAGAAATGTCAATCTGAATCGCATGCTTGTGATGCTGATTTCTATTTTTAAAAACATACTTTTATCCTTCCCCTCCTTTTATTTTATTTATTAATTTTCTGGGGGTGATTGGCATTGTGTGTTGCACATATAAGATCTTTACATCTTGGGAATATTATGGTGGAGCATGCTAATTTGTTATAACCTACAAAAATCATCTTGATAATGACTCAATGACTCAAAGTGCATATGTATTTCATATTTTATGCCATAATATTTTATTGCATTTTAACCCCCCCCCCCTTTCCACTAAAAAGAGAGGTATCAATTCATTCCCATAGACCTTCCATGGAGTTGGGAAGGGCAAGGGTCTAAAAGGGGGGAGGGTAGTCTACCCTACACTGATGGGATGCAGACTTGATAAGCCTTGCTCTTTACCACAAGCAGTCAATGCTCAGACGTGAGTTTTATGTGTCATTATGACTGAAAGGTTGGAGTCTGTTAGAGCCGGACATACATAGATTCTTCCAGCAGAAGAGATAATAGCTTGGCACTGGAGAAGTAATAGTTTTTCCAAACATAGAAAATAATACATGGCAGAACTGTAATCTATGCTTACCACAGAAGTAATTCTCAAAAGATCAACCAATTTCTTTAAAGTGCACAAAAGAATAACTCACAATCACCCAATGCTTTTGAGGAGAAAAAGAAATGCCAACTGTTTTACATTTTCAGAGTAGAAAATTCTGCCCTTTGATGCAGTTGTGCTGAATTCCATAAATACGTATAGAGTTCAAGATGCATGAGATCAACCGAACATTCATTTTTCAATTCCTTCTTAAATATGGAAAATTATCATCAATTTTAAACCTCAGGTGTGAGCTAATGGTCAAAAACAAGACGCAAATATGAAGGGTAGCAGAGGGGGAAAAAGAAATTCTTCAATGAAAGGGAATTTCTGTTCCCACTGTTCAAAGATTTTGAGTGATGAAAATGATCCACCACTTCTATACATTCTGTTCAAAGAAGGCCCAGATGAAGGTTTACACATGCAATGTTTCCACAAAACCTCAATGTGAAAAGGCAGAAAAGAATAATTCTACATTTTAAAGAAAGCAAGAACTTACTATTAACATAGTAATGTACAATGTATTCTACATCTGGTTATATTATGCACAAAACGTGACCTGGATTGTGTTGCAGGGTGGTGGATTCTCCTTTGTTGGAGATTTTCTAATCAAAGGTTGGATGGTCACCCCCTCAAAGATGTTTTAGCTTTAGATGCCTTTATTGGCAGATTAATCTAACACCATAATTCACACCTCAGCCAGCAATGTCCTAAAGCCATCAAACATGGAAAGAAATTGGCTCTAAAGCAAGGCTTCTTAAATGTTTTCCACTTGAAACCATTCTGCCCGAGACTTTTTTACGTAACCCCCAGGTTTATAAAGTAAGTATAAAATCAAACATTTACTGATAATAGATCACCATTTGCAAGATTTGCTAAGCAAGCTGGTTCTCATTTTTTTATGGAATACAGCTGAAGGATTTTATGTTAGAATCCACTGTAAATACTACATGTTGATGCTAACAGATTTATCTAAATTGGTGGTGTTCAGAAATCTTTTACCATTGCGAAACTTTTCATGACTCCAACATTGAGCTAAGGGGATCCCATTTGGGACCAGGACTCAAAGTTTAAGAAACAGTGTTCTAGATCTGTGGTTCTCTACCTGTGGGTCCCCAGGTGTTTTGCCCTACAACTCCCAGAAATCCCAGGCGGTTTACCAGCTGTTAGGATTTCTGGGATTTGAAGCCCAAAACATCTGGGGACCCACAGGTTGAGAACCACTGCTCTAGACAGTGTTTCTCAAACTCTGCTCCTCCAGGTTTTTGGATTTCAGATTCCACAATTCTTAACAGTTGGTAAATTGGATGGGATTTCTGGGAGCTAAAATCAAAAATATCTGGAAGAGCAGAGTTTGAGAAACACTGCACTAGAATACAGACAGTCCCCAAATTATGAACAAAATAGGCTCAGTAGGTTTGTTCTTAAGTTGAAGTTGTTGGTAAGTCAGAACAGGTACATTTTTAATTGTAACTCCAGCCAAAAATAATATATCTTTTTTGTAGCTTTGGATAGAATAGGGAAGGGTTAACACTTCTGTGGTGTTTATGTTGCTGTCTGTGCCCCTGTTCAGAAGAGTTCATTATCACTACCTTTCTGTCCCTTTGATAATTGGATTTTGAACATTTTGGCTTGTTGTGGAAACAAGTATTGGTAAGAAAGCCTCAGTTGAGACACCCTTTCCTCATGATAACTCTTTCAGGGGTAAATTTCCCTTCCTAGGGGTAAATTTCTCTCATTTCCTGTTGTCTCACCCCCATTTTTAACTATGAGTTGTTTACAAGTTGGAAGTTTTATGAACATCCTGAACAGGTTTTATAAAAGGACCAACATATGCATACTTATCAAAGAAAGAAAGAGGAAAAATTATGGCAATCCCACAAGTGAATTAATGCAAATATGTCAAGGTTCATAAAATCTGAAAATAATAAAATATCCAAGGCATTACTACAAGTCGTAGTAATGCCTTGGATGGATTTAAGTTCTGAGGCAGGTGCTGAGGGTGAGAAATATGGGGTTAAAGCAGGCACGACCAAACTTTGGCCCTTAAGGTGTTTTTGGACTTCAACTCCCGGAAATCCCAGCTAGTTTACCAGTTGTTAGGAATTGTGGGAGTTGAGTCCAAAACACCTGGAGGGCCAAAGTTTGCCCAGGCCTGGGTAAAAGGTTTGCAGAAATGATAAAGGGGAAAGAAGGAGCTTCAAAGAGAGATATAAGTATCTTAATTTATTGTAAGTCAGGAACAAAGATAAATGCACACCAAAGAAATATAAAATACCAGAATAGTGTAGTGATTTGAGCATTGGACTATGGCTTTGGAGGCCAGAGTTCAGTTCTGCACTCAGCCATGGAAATGCACTGAGTAGCCCCAGAAAATCCTATGAGAAGGTCATCTTAGGGTCACCATAAATCAGAAAGGACTTGAGGGCACACATCAACAAAATGCACATGAAAGATAAAATAGAATAGAATAGAATATGAGAATCTAAGAACTAAACAAGCCAGCAGAGGGAGCATGAAGATCATTGCTTACACATAATTGTGGGCCAGGCTTGTATTCTCCAGATGGACTGCAATGCTTACCACTCTTATAACAGTTTATATCTCCAGTAAGCCCTTCTTCTCCGGAAACTCTTCAACAACTTGAGTCAGGTTAAACATGTTGACAGCACAACTGTGTTGCTCATTGTCTAGTATGTCTACATAATCCTGGGCTACTAGGACCAATTTATGCAGTTAAAACATTCAAATGAGCTGCAGAGAACTCTGTGTGATTTGCTTTTGATCAAAAAATTAGATTTTGCTTTAATTTTGGATAGTATTTCCCTCATGATAACCCTACGGCTATTTCTACTTCCAAAGATAACCACAATCGTTCACAGCTTGTCATTCATACAAACAGAGAGACATACAAAACCAGAGGATGCATTCTCCTGGTTGGAAATTAAAATGGAAATTCTAACTAAAGGGATCAAGGTGAAATGAATTATTTCTTTTCATTTACTTAATGGTATGGGGGGGGGGGGGGCTTTCCCCCATAATGTTATCTAGAGGCAGAAGGTAGATACAGAACCAAAGGTGAGCCAGCTAGTAAACTGGCTGGCATTTCTGGGACATGTAGGCCAAAACACCTGCGAACCCACAGATTGAGAACCACTGGTGTAGTGGTTTGAGCATTGGATTACAACTCTGGAAACTAGGGTTTGATTCCCCATTTGGCAGTGTAAATTCACTGGGTGACCTTGGGCAAGTTGCAATTCTCAGTCCCAGAATACTTCGATATTATGATATCTCCTTTTAAAACCGGACAGATGCTACTACATGGATCTTTTTCTCTTGTTTTTGTTTTGTTTTGTTTTATGATCAACATGGCTACCCCTACAAAGCACTCTTTTATCAACCAATTTTATTGACCAATCTCGATAAAATACTGAAGAGTAGAGACATCACATATGCAATTAAGATCCTCATAATAAAAGCAATGGTATTCCCCATAGTCACCTATGGATGTGAGAGCTGAACCATAGGGAAGGCTGAGTGCAGGAAGATAGATGCTTTTGGACTGTGGTGTTGGAGGAAAATTCTGAGAGTGCCTTGGACCGCGAGAAGATCCAACCAGTCCATACTTCAGGAAATAAAGCCCAGCTGCTCATTGGAAGGAATAATATTAGAGGGCAAGATGAAGTGCATAATGAGAAGACAGGAAAGCTTAGAGAAGACAATTTATGCTGGGGAAAATGGAAGGAAAAAGGAAGAGGGGTCGACCAAGGGCAAGATGGATGGATGGCATCCTTGAAGTGACTGGCTTGACCTTGAAGAAGCTGGGGCCGACAGGGAGCTCTGGCGTGGGTTGGTTCATGAGGTCACGAAGAGTCAGAAGCAACTGAAAGAATGAACAACACAAAGCACCCTCATGTATTGTCACCCAAACTTTGGCAACTTTGAAAAGCTGTGTCCCACTGCCATAACTATTTACAGACCAGAGGAGAAGGGCAGGAGGAGGTTTTCAAGCAGCAGCAATCCCCAACAAAGCCTTATACTGCTCTTCCAAATTTCCAACATGTATGATTCAGGAGTAGGATGTTCTATTTCTTTTCCCAGATGCAATCCACTATCATGTGTTTCCTGGGCACCTCCTCCCTTTGCCAGAAAATGGCTAATTTGGGCTCCTTAGAGCCACTTTCTGGGAACATGAGGACATAGAACTTCATTTGAAGTTATATTCCAATTGTACCTTTCATGAATGTCCTTAAGAGCTTTTTGGAAGGAACAATTGAAACCATCCCAAAACTCATCCCAAATGATAAAAGTTATACTCTGTAGGTGATCGCTGTTTACCTTTAAACTTAGGTCTGGATTAACTATAAAAACAAGTATACTGCTACAGAAAGATGTGGTCAAACAGAGACTCTGGTAGAATACAGTTGTTTCAGAGTCTTCATATTTGCAAAGGATATTTCTGGCTTTTTTAAAAAAAAAAAAAAAGAACTGCAACATTGTATGTGAGAGGTTGCATTTCCTGATACTAAGGTTGCATTTCCTGATGCCCACTCTTGCTGAGTTAGAAATATGGGGACTTGTCCCAGCAGGATCCTGAGCTCTACTGCCTGGCCCTTGTGCTCTTCCCTGAACTGCTCCAGTTAAGCTCATTTCCCCTCCAATGCTAAGTTAGCACTACTGCCAAGAGCTCCAGCTGAAGGGCAAAAGGTCTTGGAAATGTAGCAGGCAGAAAATACCCGCCCCCTTCTCTGTTCATTTTCGGAAGAGGGCCAAGGGTGAACTCAAATCAAACCCATGGAATGCCTTATTGGAGCTATCGACAGTCCGCCTCTTATCATGGCCTTGTGTGGGAAACTTCCTTCAACCACAGCAACACATTAAGATATTACTTTCATTTGAAAATCATCTTGTTATCTTGGGCTAAACATGTTGGCTGAACAAACTGGGAAAGCGTCGAGGCTTCAGTATGAGCAGTTTATTCTAAAGTTGAACTTCCTGGATGAGAAATTTCCCAAATCAAAATCAAAAACATTTATTTCGGTCATTGACCAGCACAGGAAATAGTGTCACATTTCCATACAAACCTGGCATGTTTGGTACATTAAAAATATATAAATACAACTACTAAAAACACAATATGGGTGAGGGAGCAGAAGGGGAAACAGGGTAAAAACATACAATGCCCAGACCCATCACCAAATTGTAGATCCAGGGAAGAAGATTACTGGACACACAGTTGACTTTTGGAACTAGTCATCCCCTGGCGGATTGTGTATGCTGCTGCACAAAACTTTGCGACATTGTAGGTTGTAGCTGAATTAGTATCTGCAAGTAGCAGGGAGGTATAAAATTGTCCTGAATGGCCTGGGTGCTTGTCTATTAGAGGTAAGATAAGCCTGGCACGGGTATCCCTGTAGAACGGGCACTGAAGGAGCACATGTTCTATTGTTTCCACATGACCCGAGTCACAGGGGCAGAGTCTCTCTGGGAAAGGGATCTTCCGGTAGCGGCCCTCGAGTACAGCTGATGGGAGAGCGTGGCATCGGGCCAGGGTGAAAGCCCTTCGATGAATAGGAACCTCTAAGTATGTTAAATATGCCATAGGGGAGGCAAGGTATCTGCTGTCTTCACTGACAAGGAAGGTTGGAGCCGAGGCCAGATCTAGTTGGCGCTCTGTGTCTGTGATACGTTGTTTAATAAGTGCCTTGGCTTGATTGTAATCCATAGCTAATAGTAGACCTGGAGAAAATTTCCCATGAAAACCAGCATATTGCTAAATGTCTTCCTTCCAACTTCAGAACCTTCCAACCAATTGTTCCATTACAATATTTAATGGAATCACTTCTTCACTTGCTTCACTTTACTGCCAAATATATTGCTATCTTTGTGCTGTTTTGCATGTTTGACAAGAAAAGTCCTCCCTTAGTTCACTACAACTTAAAGCAAATGTGTGTAGATTTTCAGAAAAAGGCTGCAGTCCAATGCCCACTTCCTGGGCAGAAGCGCCATTCTGTTCAGATGGGATTACTTATGAGTAAAGTATTTTGAATCATTTGGCTTTCTTTCTCCATTATATGAAAAAAATCACTTATTATGAATACATTGAAAATGATCCGATAGTGGCTAGAGACTGTTCAGAAAGCAAGTGACATGTCTTTTTTAACCACAAATTTTTCTTTAAGTTTTGTTATAATATAAAGAAAAAAATGAAATACTAGACAAATAAATAAAGCACTGGAAGGAAAGATCTGGAAGGATAACAAAGAACAGGAAAAACTGAGGTGGGGGGACTTAAATTGGCTCATGAAAGGCAGAACTATAATTGAAATCACAAAAATCCTGGTTTCTAGCTCAGATAAAAAAAATTTCATGAAGCTAGAAGGGTGTGGAAGATGGGGGGTTAGTGTTGTGTGTTAGTAACAGAGCTTGGAAAAAACTCTGGGAGCTATATAAGTAACTTAAATAACTTTTCCAAGCTCTGGTTCCTAGGAAACTGTGGATGTCCTGTCCCTCCTCCATCCTTTACCCTCAGTAGATACTTGCCTATGACCCAAATTTATAGAAATTAAAGCTCACCTTTTCTATGAAGCTTTTGACAAAATCCCACAACTGCTCCCCTGCCCTATTCTAATTTCTGAGATATGCATACATGAAATAAATTAATGTTCAGTGTTTGTCTCCAGTTCTTTCTCTTTCTCTGTTGCTTTCTGTGACCTAAATTTCAGGGCCAAGCTTCCCTAAAACACTTGATGGTTTTGTTTTTACTGATAGTACCAGTAAAAATGGTAGGCAGAGTTCAAACTGGTATCACATTTTCTTAAAGTTACAGTTTTGCTATGACATAGAGTGTGATATTTGTCAGAAGAGATTACCCACTCATACATACATACATACACACACATGGTAGTCATCATAAAAAGTGAAACAAATCCACTGACATAACAGCTTTTCCAGATTGGTCTAAAGAAGTATGTTTTTCTGTGATATAGCTCCTTGATATTTTATTTTAAAGCAAGCTTTCTGTTTTGTTGACAAATTCTAAAAGTACAGTTATAGATGTACAGCCTATATTATCCTAAGATTTCCCTTCAAGCCTACTAAATTTCCCTACCACTGTAATAAATGATAAAAGTATTCAGCAGCTTTAACAGCTGGACACAACATCAGTTGAAATTTGTGGCTTGCAATCATTAGAATTACTAACAATGTTCTACTCAAGGTAGGATCTAGGCAGGCAAATTTTGATGAGGTGGGACTTCACTACCTTATATAATTCTCCCAGTTTTCAAAATCTCCTAAGGCATATAAGTAAGGAGTAAAATCATGAAGCCAACTTAATGTTGCTGGACTTACAACTCCCTGAATTTCTCCCTTTCAGTTCAGCTGGAAAAGTTGGAAGGACTTCAAGTGCAAAAAGATCAGGAGGGCCAGGTGATATATAATTAAGGCCAGGTGATACATATCTTCAGTGCTGGATGGCTGTTTGGCCTATTGGTTCAACTCAACAACACTTTTCTTCTGCTTTCATCAGGTCATGCTCCCATATTTGAGAATTCCTATCCACTTTATCAAAACTGCTATCTCTTTTAAATTAGCTTGAACAAATAACATTTCAATAATGTATGTCATGATTGTGAAGCAGTTTCTCTTGAAAGAGTGAGAATTGTGTGTTGAGCTGCATTTGCTCCTTGGAGAAGTCTTCACCAACCAAAAAAGGGTCTGACTTTTCAGCAATTATATAGAGACTTAAATATATGTAGTTTTGTAATGTTTGGGAGAGTACCTTTAAACCCATACCTGCTGAGGCTGTCAGGGATATGTTCCCACTATATGGACATTGAAAATGATTAACATCTGTCAGTCTCAACCAGAAATTGGAAAAGTTGCCTTTTGGACCATAGTCCCTAGTATCTCCCAGTATGATTAGCCAAAGGTAATTCAAAGAGCAGGGTTTACAGTTCTGGCCTTCACTCCTTGGGGGATATAGGACATACCTCTCTTTGGACTGCAACAATGCCTGCTGTTTTAAAACAACCACCAGCCAAACAAATAATTTTAAAGAACTCAGCAATAGTTATTAAGCAAATAATTTAAATGGCATTTCACTTGTACACTACCTTATCTGGGATATAAATCAAAGTTAGGCAACATAATGCTCTTTCTAACCTTTGGACTAAATTAACCCTCTTCTTTGACTGCTGAATTTCTAAATTTCCCTTTCTCGGTTCATTCCAATGGGAAACCCAAATTAAAACTGACAAGAATTCTGCTCTCTCATGAGTTTCTATGAAGTCAACCCTTCCACTCATAACACTTTTCTCTTAATTGAGCACATTTACATGAAGGAAGAAAGGGAGGCAAAATGTGTTTTACCTTCTGTCTCTAAAGAAGTCCTAATGCCAGTAGCAGATGACTTTCGAGTTAGCAAGCTTTGAAGAGCATTTAGTGAGGAAATGCATTTCATTTCATGCAGGGGCATTAACACCTGAGGGAGAGCACCTGTGTGATTTGGCCTTTCAGAGGAGAGCGCAGAACAAGCCACACTCATTAAAGACCAGGTCCCAGAGCAAAGGCAGAATGGGCTGATTTGCTTTACCCTGGATCTAGGAATGGTTGGAGGATGTAGTGGATGAAGTTCTAGAGAGCAAGCTTCGAAGGTAATATGGAGGGTAATGTTTGAGAGTAGTGGGGGTTGAAGAGGTATCATAACTCTGACAGGATGAGGAGGGATTTTAACCCACAAATGTCTACCCAGCCTACTAGTAGAAGTGTTAGTCACTACTAACACTACAATCTGTGTTGCTCTGTATTATGTGTTTTCTTTAAAATTCAGTTGCTGAAATCTCCTTCCTAGTACTTACAACAAAGGTAGGCAATGTGGTACCTTCTAAATCTTTCATCTCCTTACGGCTGGCTATGTTGGCTAGGACTGAGAGCAATCGTAGGTAGAGTAATGGCATGGACAGCCGAGACTTGACGCAGGGCATTTTTTCTGAATTACCTTAAGCTAACCTTACCTATTTTCTATCACTATGTCTGCCTCTGCTTTTCCAGGATAGAGGGAAGATTCACCTACTAATCTAGTTAGCTTATATATTTCAAATGGACAGGAAATGCCATTTTGTCTTTAGCCTCAGGTAGGAAAATCTCTGGGGCTGACCCTGGTACAAGTAGAACCAAGGCTAAGTTAGAGGTCCAGAGAACAGGAGTAAATTAACTTGCATTCCATTGACATGCTCATTTTAAAGCTTAAGTATTTATGTGAACCAGTTGGAGACTAAAGTTTGCAATTTTTGTTGTTGTTTGTTGCTGTCTTTCTTTGGGTTATTGCCAACTTTTGATGACCTGAAGGCAACACTAACATGGGGTTTTGTTTGCAAGATTTGTTTGGAGAGGTTTTTCTTTAGCTTCTTTTAAAGCTCGGGGGATGTAATTTGTCCAGGATCACTCAGGGTAGAATTAATGCAGTTTGATACCACTTTAACTGCTATGGCTCAGTACTATGTAATCCAGAGAGCTTTAGTTTTACAAGGTTCTATATAGCATGACAGTCAGTGGTGTCACGTCATATTAATTCTACAGTGTAGATGCATTCCCAGAGAGGCTTGGCCAAATGGGATTTTTTTAAATCGACATCTCACAGAAACCTAGTCCAACACTTAAATGATTACACTATACTGGGTCTCACTGGAGTTAATTCACAGAATAATGTACAAATTTAGTAATAAGAAAGTAGGAGAAATCAAAAACAGAGAGCAGGGATAGACAAAAAAACCCCCAAAGTATTGTGAATCACACAGGGTTAAAGGAAATGTTCAGAAATGACCACTTGCAAAGTTCTACAGTATAAACATATGCAAGCAACATAAAGTATTCTTTAAAACCCAGTAACCCTGGGTGGTGGGGATTTTTTTTCCGTTCAGTAATTCTCATCTCTAAGCATTTCCTGATGATAAAACAACAGGGGCTGATCTTATTCCCAGTGGGTGGGGTGTTGAGATCCTAAGATGTGGGAGGCAGGAAGGAGGCAGTTCAATGAAAACCATATGTTGTCAGATTTTTCCTCTGTATGGTTTGTGAACGTTATGGTACAGAAAGAGATACTAGCTTTGGCTATTGTCCAACATATATGAGCCATCCTGTAAATCTATTCTAGATTTTGAAATGAATTGAATGCAAAATATGGGTAAATTTTTAAAGGTCAGGAGTGAGAACAATGTAGACTATCAGATGTTTGTAGCACAGGGACTCCTTGCTACTAGCTAGGGTTTGCATGGACCTGCTATTCTAAACATTTGAGAGGCAGCACAATTCTCATCCCTGCTATAATAAGTGCAAAATTCCAGTGGTATGGTGACTGTGCTAAATTGCAATGTTACTTCTATCGCTTTCCCATTTAGGCTAATAGCCATGTTTGCCCCAAGACACTGGGCTCTTACTTCTCTGTTGTAAGATTTAATAAGTGAGGGTGTAGGAACAGGAGGAACAGGAGATCATTGCTTTCCACATAAGAATTTTGCCCCCTCCCCCAAAAGTTTTCCCTAATTTGTTTATTTATTTATTTACGGCATTTATATGCCGCCCTTCTCACCCCGAAGGGGACTCAGAGCGGCTTACAAGATATATATAAATACAATATATTATTAGCATAGTACAATACCAGTATTATATATTACTATATTGTACTATACCATTATATTGAAATATTATGAGTAATATTACATGTAATATAAAATATATAATTATAATATCATATTATTAGTAGTATTATATGTATATACAATATATTATATTACCGTTCTCAAATTTCTAGTGTTGCAGTAACTGAAAATTTCAGTTGAACATTTAGAAATAGACTGCATTGTCATTGTAACTATGACAATAGAGCTCTGTCATCATAGTAATTACTGACAAGCCCCTCTCAAACCCACCTTCGTATCTTGACAGCACCCCAACCAAAGTATTTGCAAGGCACTGTATATCAGAGATCTCAGAAATGATGTCCACAATACATATTCAGTCATGGGGTGCCTTGAAAACTGGTTTGCAGGTCCCAAGGTATCCTCCAACTCAGTGCATGCTGTGGATTTCATTCCTCAGCACTCCATTGCCTTAAAAATGCTTTGGTTGAGCTGCTGCCAGGTTATGAAGGGAGACTCTGGGTCTCACATTCAATCGTTATCTCTCTAAATATGAATCTCCAGCAGTTAAATTGCAAGTTTATTTATGATACTGTAACTTTTGAACATCCATTTAGGTGTCCAAAGAAAAGGGACAGACAGGAGTACCAAGGAAATGTGATCACAGAAAATAATGAATGATTTTTAGTGTCTCACTCTCTGCAATGCTAGAAACCTAGTTGGGAACCAAAGAAAATCCCTCTCCCTTATAGCCACAACCCTGGTTATTTATTTATTTATTTAGAACTTTTATTTATTTAGAACTTTTATATACTGGTCTTCTCACCTCCGCAGAGGGACTCAGGCCGGTTCACAACAAGATTCACAAACAGTAGTTTAAAATATCACACCACATAATGCACCAATACATAAAATACATTAAAATACAATGATATAATTACATAAGTCCAAGTCATCAGAATGAAATCACAGTTCATCACCATCTATCCGTGTGGTCAAGAGTTATTGACTCATCGAATGCTAAATTCCAAAGCCAAGTTTTCACCATCTTTCTAAAAGTCAGGAGAGAAGGGGCAGTTCTAATCTCCAGTGGGAGAGAGTTCCAGAGCCGAGGGGCCACCACCGAGAAGGCCCTGTCCCTTGTCCCCACCAGACGTGAGAGAAGCCTCCTCGCAGGATTGCAAGATATCCGGCGTCCCCTGGGCAACGTCTTTGCAGACGGCTGATTCTCTCAATCCAGAAGAAACCAGAGACGACTTGCAGCATGCCAGCAAGCAAGCAAAACAACCAACGGACCTTTTCAGGACCAACCATGACAATAATCTCTATCAACATCGAAGGCATGTCAGCCGCCAAAGAACAACTGCTCTATGAGCTGTGCCGAGATAAGAAATGTGACGTGCTGTGTGTCCAAGAAACACACAGGGATGAAAGACAGAAACGACCCAAAGTTCCAGGAATGGTCTTAGTAGCGGAAAGACCACATGCACAGTATGGAAGTGCCGTCTTTGTCAAACCAGGCCTCCAAGTCAGCAGTGCCCACAACACTGAAGAAAACAATATCGAGGTTCTAACAGTAGAGCTCAATAACATCACCATCACCTCTGTGTACAAGCCCCCAAATGAAGAGTTCTGCTTCTCCTCCCCCGAGAACTTTGACAGGCACCAAAGGGCGGTAGTAATTGGTGACTTCAACAGCCATAGCCACGTATGGGGCTATGCCCAAGAGGACAGAAATGGAGAAGCTGCCCTCTCCTGGTCTGAACTGCACAAACTATCTCTCATCCATGATAGCAAGCTCCCACCATCCTACAACAGCGGGAGATGGCACCGAGGTTATAACCCAGACCTCTTATTTGTGAGCGACAGCATCGTACAGCAATTCACCAAATCAGTGGGACCACCAATCCCAAACACACAGCACCGACCAATAATATGCCAACTGTTCCCAACAATAAGGCCTCAAGAAGTTCGATTTAAACGAAGATACAACTTCAGAAAGGCAGATTGGACTAAATTCTCAGACATGTTAGATGACATGATCTCATCAGTCGCGCCAATCCCTGAGGAATACGAGCATTTTATTGAAATAGTGAAAACCTGCTCACGGGCCTCCATACCGAGAGGCTGCAGAACCAACTACCTTCAGGGCATTACTCCTGAAACAGCTGCCTTGTTGGAAAACTATTACAGGCTCCACAACGAAGACCCATTTAGTGAGCAAACCCTTCAGGCAGCGCAGAGCATTGTGTCCTCCATCTCTGAAGCCAAGAAAGAACAGTGGATCAAACTGATCACAGAGGTCGACATGGGCAGGAGCAGCCAGAAGGCGTGGAGGCTGCTAAGACGGTTGAGCAATGACCCCTCACAAACTAATACCCATGCCGACATAAAGGCAGATCAGATAGCACACCAACTCTTGAAGAATGGGAAACCCAACTTTGCCACCAAAGTAGGAAAGAAACCAATAGCCAGACAACAAGAGATTGAGAACAACAACCTTCATGAACCCTTTACATCCACTGAATTGGACATGGCACTCAACAAATGTAAGAATGGCAAAGCAGCTGGCCTGGATGATCTACGGATGGAACAAATCAAGAACTTTGGTCCCAAAGTAAGGCACTGGCTGCTGGAGCTGATGAACAACTGCACTGCATCCTGTCAGATCCCCAAAATCTGGAGGAAAGCAAGAGTCATAGCCATCTTGAAGCCAGGCAAAGACCGCAATGACCCAAAAAGCTACAGACCAATCTCCCTGTTGTGCCACCTCTACAAAGTTCTGGAGAGACTTATTTTGCATAGAATTATGGAAAAACTAGACCCCTGTCTGATCCCACAGCAAGCTGGCTTCAGAAAAGGCAAAAGCTGCACATCGCAAGTGTTGAACCTCACTCAGCACATAGAAGATGGTTTTGAAAGGCAGCAGATCACAGGAACTGTCTTCATAGACCTGTCAGCAGCCTATGATACTGTGAATCACCGCCTCCTCCTGAGGAAAATGTATAACATCACAAAGGACGACCACCTCACCCGCCTCATAGGAAACCTGCTACAAAACAGGAGCTTCTTTGTTGAGTTCCAGGGCCAGAGAAGCAGATGGCGGAAACAGAAGAACGGCCTGCCTCAGGGGAGTGTGCTTGCCCCATCCATGTTCAACATCTACACAAATGACCAGCCACTGCCAGAAGGGACAGAGAGTTTCATCTACGCTGATGATCGTGCCATTACTGCTCAAGCAGGGAGCTTTGAGATGGTTGAACAGAAGCTCTCTGAAGCTCTAGGTGCTCTTACTGACTATTACAGGGAAAACCAACTGATCCCCAACCCATCTAAAACACAGACATGTGCCTTCCATCTCAAGAACAGACAAGCATCCCGAGCTCTGAAGATCACCTGGGAAGGAATCCCACTGGAGCATTGCAGCGCACCCAAATATCTGGGAGTCACTCTGGACCGTGCTCTTACCTACAAGAAGCATTGCCTGAACATCAAGCAAAAAGTGGGTGCTAGAAACAATATCATACGAAAGCTGACTGGCACAACCTGGGGATCACAACCAGATACAGTGAAGACATCTGCCCTTGCGCTGTGCTACTCTGCTGCTGAGTATGCATGCCCAGTGTGGAACACATCTCACCACACTAAAGCAGTGGATGTGGTTCTTAATGAGACATGCCGCATTATCACAGGGTGCCTGCGCCCTACACCACTGGAAAAATTACACTGTCTAGCCGGTATTGCACCACCTGACATCCACCGGGAAGTAGCAGCCAATAGTGAAAGGACCAAGGCAGAGACATCTCCAGCCCATCCCCTGTTTGGGTATCAGCCAGCACGTCAATGACTTAAATCTAGAAATAGTTTTCTAAGATCTACAGAGACACTCACTGGAACACCTCAGCAAGCGAGAGTCCAAAAGTGGCAGGCCCAAACCCAGAACCTCAACCAATGGCTGATACCCAATGAGAGACTCCCCCCTGGGCACACAGAGGACTGGGCGACCTGGAAGGCACTGAACAGACTGCGCTCTGGCACCACGAGATGCAGAGCCAACCTTCAGAAATGGGGCTACAAAGTGGAATCCTCGACATGCGAGTGCGGAGAGGAGCAAACGACTGACCAACTGCTGCAATGCACCCTGAGCCCTGCCACATGCACAAGGGAGGACCTTCTTGCAGCAACACCAGAGGCACTCCAAGTGGCCAGATACTGGTCAAAGGACATTTAATCAACTCTCATACTCACAAATTTTGTAATCTGCTTGTTTGCTTTGCTCTGTTAGAAATGTAATATAATTTGACTGGTTGTTCTGACACGACAAATAAATAAAATAAGCAGACGCACTTGCGAGGATGGTGGGATCGAGAGCAGGGCCCCTCCAGAAGATCTTAATAACCTTGATGGTTCATAGGGGAGAATCTGTTCGGACAGGTAAATTGGGCCAGAGTCGTTTAGGGCTTTATAGGTCAACACCAGCACTTTGAATTGTGCTCGGAAATTGATTGGCAGCCAGTGGAGCTGACGTAACAGAGGAGTAGTATGCTTCCTGTACCCCATACTGGCTGCCGCTCGTTGGACTAGTTGTAGCTTCCGGGCAGTCTTCAAAGGCAATCCCACGTAGAGAGTGTTGCAGTATTCTATACGGCAGGGGTAGGGAACCTTCGGCTCTCCAGGTGTGGTGGACTTCAACTCCCACAATTCCTTGAGGCTCGGCATTCACCCCAAAGGCTTACACGAGCCTCAAGGAATTGTGGGAGTTGAAGTTCACCACACCTGGAGAGCCAAAGGTTCCCTACCCCTGCTATACGGGATGTAACCAGAGCGTGGACCATCATGGCCAGATCAGACTTTCCAAGGCACGGGTGCAGCTGGTGCACAAGTTTTAATTGTGCAAAAGCTCCCCTGACCACCGGCGTGACCTGGGGCTCCAGGATCACTCCCAAGCTGCGAACCTGCGCCTTCAGGGGGAGTGTAACCCCGTCAAGCACAGGCTGTAACCCTATGCCCTGTTCGGCCTTTCGACTGACCAGGAGGACCTCTGTCTTGTCTGGATTTAGTTTCAATCTGTTAGCCCTCATCCAGTCCGTTACAGCGGCCAAGCACCGGTTCAGGACTTGGACAGCCTCCTTAGTAGCAGGTGGGAAGGAGTAACAGAGTTGGACATCATCTGCGTACAGGTGACACCACACCCCGAAACTCCGAATGATCTCTCCCAACGGCTTCATGTATATGTTAACCATAATAGGGGACAGTACAGAACCCTGCGGGACCCCACAGTACAATGGCCGCAAGGTCGAGCAGGAGTCCCCTAATAACACCTTCTGGGAGCGACCCTCGAGGAAGTTAATAATGTGGGTCCCATACACAGTTACATCACATGTGATTCCATTGAGACAACAGCTGAAATTGCATACATCTCAGTCCATGTATTTATGAAGACGGCAGTGACTTTTCACTCTTGCCACTGCCTCTAGCATGGCCCAAGGCTGGGAAGGAGGGGCTGCCTGGCTGTTTTATCTCTGCAGCTGCAGATCAGCTCTGGGGTTGCACTTGAGTAGGAAGGAGAGAAGGAGCAAAATGTGTTTTTTATTCCTTAAGCTATTTCTTCCTTGATGCTCAAAAACAAGCAGGGCACCCTGGGTACAGAAGACTGAATTCCTCCTTCTGAAAGATTCATAAAAGCACATATACAAGCATCACACACATCACCACATAAGTTATGCCTGTAAATGTCATCAACTGGAGGATGGCCATAGCATTTAAATTCTGCTGCAATCCTGTGTAAAGTCTTTATTATTTGAAATATCACTGACTTTTATTTTCAAATTTACACTTTCCCGATTGGCTTGTTCAGCAGCCCTGAAACCTGCTTACATGAAAGAATTCTTGCTACTGCCATCGTCTTTGCTCTTCCAACCATTTCTAAAGTACTGGTGCCTTCCAACTGTTCTGGACTGAACATGAAGGCAGAAGACGAGTTATGTACTAGCCCACTTCTTCATGCATCTATGTCTTTCTTTTCAAAGCCTAGTCACAAAGGACTGAGAATTCTGGAATAGGTCTATTAGACCACAAAAGAAGTCTTCAAAATGAGCTGAACCTTAAATCCTAGTTCTTCTCTCTAACAAATGCTGCTTGACTTGACTTTAATATAAATCAGAGGGGGGAACTCTTGCCCTTTGAAATGTTTTTAGAAGCCATCTTCCCTAGCCAATCTACCCAAAGAGGTGGGATGCTGGGTGTTCAGTCCAACAAACTCTGGAAAGTCATACATTATCCTTCCCTAGCACAGACTGATGCTGTCAGGTCAGTGGTTTTCAACCTGTGGGTCCCCAGTTGTTTTGGCCTTCAATTCCCAGAAATCCCAACAGGTGGTAAACAGGCTCGGATTTCTGAGAGTTGTAGGCCAAAACACCTGTGGACCCACAGGCTTAGAACCACTGTGTTAGGTGGACAAAAGCAGCATAACGGAAAATGCTGAATTTTCCCCTTTACTGGGAAAAGAAACATTACAAAATCTGACCAGTCAGTATCCTAGTCAGTAAGATGTATCTTTACTGTAAAACGAATGCAGTTGATCTCACTTTAACTGCCATCATGAGTCAATGCCTTGAAATCCTGGATTTGTAGTTTGGTGAGGCACCAGCACGCTTTGACAAAGAAAACTAACAAGACCTTGTAAAACAACACCTTCCGTGATTTCAAAGCATTGACCCATAAAAATTAAAGAAGGGACAAACTGTATTGATTCTACAGTGTAGACCAGGAATCCTCAAACTGTGGCCCTCCTTCTGTTTGGGCCTCTAACTTCCAGAATTTCTGACCATTGAACAAGCTGGCTAGAGCTTCTGGGAGTTGGAGGCCCAAACAGAAGGAGAGCCATAGTTTGGGAATGCACCCTAGGGCTGTTGCTGATAGTTGTTTTTGGCACTGGGTGAATGGTTTCAGTGGAAGCAATAAGAGAACTGAACATTAGAGTACTTGCTTGTCAAGGCCAGTACTGTCTACTTAGACTAGAAGCATCTCTCCATGGTCTTCTCCTTTGCTTGCTTTCTGGGTTTCCTTTCACTGGAGATGTAGGAGGCCGAACCAGAAGCTTTTGAATGCTGGTCATCGGTTGTGTTACTGAACCATGATCTCTCCCATCAACTTACGGATTTGGGGTTTTTTTCCCATAAGTTTTTAGCTTAGTTTAAATCTTGAATATATTGCTTTATTACCGACCTCACTGTAAAAGTAGTGGTGATATGGCTCCAGGAGACATTGGCAGAAGAACGCAAGTGAAAATCAGCCTATATACTTGTAATACGCTTGCAAAAGACTAGGTTAGTCATGAAGAAAAGTACAAGAAAAAATCTGCAGGATGACAATTTTGCAAATCTGAGAAAGGGCTTACATGATTATTTAATGATTAATTAGTTATTGCTATCATGTTGGCAGCTAAGAATGGTTTGTCCCGCTTAAGGCAAGTTCCGCCACTGAAATATATGAAAAAGAGAAAGTTGCCTGTTATCTACGTCTCCCATTACTGCTGATCTTCACTAGAAGGCAAAAATTATCTCATGGTGAAATTTGTCTGGGCTGATTTCAACTACTGCTGTTTTCCATTTCAAAAAGGATTGGGATATAGAAGTCTTTCCACATATTAAGATCAATGGCTATGGCCATGCTATGGTATTTCCTCTTGGACTTAATTTAAGAAATATTGCATTGCTAACTACCAGGAAAAAAGTAGTACATTTGAGAGTAGAGGGGCTGGGCTTAGGGGTCAGGCTTAGCACAGTGGGTTAAACCACTAAGCTGCAACAAATCCTGTCGATCTAAAGGTTGTCAGTTCAAGACCAGGTCGGGGTGAGCATCCACTGTCAGCCCCAGCTTCTGCTCACCTAGCAGATCGAAAACAAAAATGTCAGTAGATAAATAAGTACCTGTTGCACTCCAGGTCAGGAAGAAACCCTCTGACTTTAAAACACCACACAAAGAGTGAAGAAATAAATCTTCTTTTATTGAAGCTTAGTAAATAGTCAGAATAAATAAATGCTTGTAAGAAAATAAGAAGGTTCCAAAAATTAATAAGTCCATAAAAAACAGTAACACAAAGCAATGTCCACACAAGTAGTAAAAGCAATCCAAGACCGCATTAATCCAGACAGGAATCACACAGGATGCAAAAACAATCCAAAAGGCTAAAAAAAAACTCCACAGGAATAAGGCCCCTTAAACAGGATTTCCATGGCACATGAACTTGGTTTCCAAATGATGCCTGATCTAACAGGTTTCCCCTTGAGGCAAATCTTTTATCCCAAAACTCAGGAATTGGTTTTGCTTCCCCCCGTATTTCCCCCTTATCAGACGAAGTCTTTCAGAGCGGAGTAAATACTGAGCTTGCTGTCGATCCTGGCTAATCTCCAGCTGCCTATTTAGCTGCTCATTAAAATTCCCAGGTGTCAGATTATTTTCTAAACCCAAATCTTGAGAACTTACAGAGAGAGGGAGTGAACTATCATTGCTAGACACAGCAGGAATATTCTCATGAGAAACTGCCCTTTGCACTGGGGCCTCTCCGTCGTTGTCTGCCTGAAAATCATTGACCAAACCATCTCCATCTTGTACCTTAGCCTCGGCACCATCATTTCCCTCATCATTTCCCACATCAGGATCCTGAAACAGAAACACAGACTGATTTCCAACAGTACCGCCTTAAGTGGGGAGGTAATAAAAGGCACCCATAAGTGCATACCAGCGATTCAATTGGGAATACATGTATGGACAACAAAGCTCCTAGGCATGGAAGCTAGAGAAACAGCAACAGCTTCCATGCCATGGCTGGAGTCGAGCACAGCCTCCAGATGCCAAAAATGGAAAAAGATGGGAAAAACCTTTACCTCTGTTTATCTACTAGCTGTTCTTGTTAATTTTATAAAAGCATTGAATGTTGCGCATATATATGTGTTCTGTAATCCACCCTAAATCCCCTCGGGGAGGCAGAGCGGAATATAAAGTGTATTATTAGTGGCATCAGTAGGATTGGTGTCACCAAGTGTGGTTCACAATCCCCTAGTGTTACTATTTGACATGGCTGGTGTATATGCTTTAAGAATGATTTTCATTAACATATTTTATGTTTTCTTTATTACTTTTACATTGTAATGTGAAGGGTTTGGGGGATCCGAAAGGGACTTAATCACGTCATAAATAGTGTGGCTATTCCAACTTATCACTGATGTTGCCTTCCTCTAAGGAGGACTACAGTCACTGTACCAACCAAATAAGCAAGGTGTTTCAAACCAGAAAGGATTTTGTGTTTCTAGTAACAATGGTTAATCTAGAAGCACCCTATGGGAGCAGTGCATGTCATTTCAGAAAAAGAAAAGAAACTTGTCTACATAGTACTGTGTAATTGGTAATTTAACCTGTGGCCCAATATGGCAATATTTACAATGACTATACCTTCTGATTGGTGTGTGTATATATACACTGTGTGTGTGTGTATGTACAGGCAGTTCCTGACTTACAAATGACTCCTAATTAAGAACAGGGCAAGACAACAGGAAGTGAGAGAAATAGAATCATAGGAAGGAAAATTCACTCCTTATTTCCTCAACGAGCCATTTTTTTTTCAAATTCCAATTATCACAGGGACAGAAAGTGAGGTGAAATCTTCTGAACGGGGGCACAGACAGCAAAGCAAACTCCACAGGGGTGTTAACCCTTCCCTGTGCTATCCTAAACTTGTGTGTGTGTGTGTGTATTTGGAGTGACACTTAAAAATGTACCTGTTCCAAATTACATACAAATTCAACTTAAAAACAAACCTACAGAACCTATCTTGTTCATAACTTTGGCACTGCCTCTGTGTGTGTGAATCATCCGCTCTGAGTGTTTCAGCCATTCCTTCTGTGTTGGAAGCATTATTTTTTATCCTCATAGAAATTAAAACCAGCAAGTCTAATTTATTTTACAACATTGTTGGTTGAAAAGCACTTAATTTGATGTAAGTGAAATTAGAACTAAATAGAATAAAGAGTCAGATTTCCTGCACATATCAACTAATAGAAATATGCCCTAAAATCAGTATAAGATAGTGGGAAATTGCCCTAAAATCAGTATCTCAAATCTCTTATGTATAGAATGGGATAGCAAACATTTACACTTCAGATTTACTGATTGAGAGATTTAGCAAACTGGAAAATGTTGGGGATATGATACAGACAATGCTGCCTTTTGGCATATAATGTGGTTGTATTGTAGTGTATTCATTTTTATTCTTAGTTTCTGTACCACTTTATTGAGGGTAACAATACTTTAATCCTCTGTGTGTGTGTGTGTGTGTGTCTGCCTTCAAGCCATCTGTTGACTTACGGCAACACCACAAATTTCATAGGGTTTTCTTAGGCAAGGAATGCTCAAGAGTGATTTTGACATCTCCTTCCTCTGAAATATAGCCTAAAGCACCTAGTACTAATTGGTGGTCTTCCATCCAAGAATTTGTCAATGCTGACCCTTCTTAGATTCCAAAATCAGATGAGGCTGAACCTTCTGCATATGTTGCAAGTTCTTTGTCATTGAGCTGCAATCCTTACTGAAAAGTGCATTGACTTTCATATGTTTAAAAACTGCTGATATGATCGGCATTACTTCGTGTTTTAGAAAAGTCTGTACTGTGTAAATGTTTTCATAATAAAGTTGTGATATCTGCATACTCTCCAGCTAAGGGCTAGGAAAGCCCATTGCATCCTAAATAATTGCAATCTGGACCATGCTCCCGATGAGCCTCCAAATGGACAGTATAAAGACTCACTTTATGGCTGTCTGGGCAGGGGGGTCAAACAATCCCACCGCTGCCAACCAATTATAAAGGCTAAGCTATGCAGATGGCAATACGATCAATCCCACCATCTGACACCAATTATAAAGGCACGTCGTGTGGCCAAACAATATAACTGGACAGGGGCAAACAGATCCCACCACTGTCCCTCCAATATAAAGAATTTACACCACTCTATAAAGACTTCACTGGCACCTATATAACGTTTGAGGGGATGTCTCTCTATTTAAACCTTCCGCTGCCACCATAAGTATAAGTACAGGAGCACTCTAGCTGGTTAAACTGTTAAAAGGCTTTTTAGACCACCAAGTACTGTGTCTTTTTAAAAGGGCTTCTTTGAAAGAAAACAGGTGAGGTTGATTTAAACGGAAAAGGGACTAAATCCACAAATGTATACTTGACTCAGGCTTAAGTTTTTTAAAAAACAAGGAAAGTTTATTGAAGAAAGTACAGAATAAAGTGAATGCTGTCTAATAAGCTTGGCTGTTACAATGTTCTGGTTCTTGAAAGCGTGACAGTTGCAAGAGAATGGTTCTTTCTTTGTTACACATATAAAACCCAGCTATTTCTTCTCTAAATAGCTGTAACCAGTTTGCCACAGCTTACTTCGCTGGCAAACTTCAGGCCAACTACCTATTCTAATCACGAACTCCTAAAACCCTTCTGTAATCCTGCTCTAACTCTAACATCAACCAGACTGACTCACTAAAACAGCTTCTTTCTTTCCCTCCAAACAGTCCAACTCCGCCCCCCTTTAACAAACCAATCCTGGCTGTTTCAAGGCTGGCTCAGGCCTAGGCCACTCCCCCTCTCTGAACTGGAGCTTTCCCTAAACTGAAATGGCTCCTGCTGCCCTCTGCCAGGCCTTCTAAGGCTGAAACTAACTAGCCTGCCTCTCCTAGGCCCTGCCACCCAGGCTGGCAAGGTAAGGGATCTTCACAGACAGCTCCCAGGTATTGTTAATTGTTGTCCATTTTCCTTTGACATATGCTGACCCCATGAATGAGAGACCTCTAAGTCACTCTATTCTCAACAGCTCTGCTCAGATCTTGCAGACTCAGGTAGTCTGCACTTTCCACACCTTAACAAATTTGTGTGTATGTATGTTGCCTAAGAACAAAGGGGTGGAAGGTGCAGTGTGAAGACATGTGACATGTATAAGTGGTAAACCATGTTTGTCTCTTTTTAATTACCACCCCATCCCAGGAAAAAAAAATATGTGACAGTTTCACCTAGAAGCACCTTTCTTGTCCAGAACTACTGTAGTATCATGGTCCATGTGCCTGGTCTACCTGGGAAAAATTTTGAGCTGGTTACAGCCCTTTTTAAAAGGGTTGCTTCTGCTTTTCCAATTCTAATCTATGAACAACCTTGGCATTTGCAGACCTGCAAATAATTTGAAAGAATACAGTTGTTGGGGGGAAATCTGAGTAATTTATTTTATTTATATTCTTTTTTTCTCCCAACACATAGATGCATATGTATCAGAGGAAGCAGACTGATACCCATGGAAGCTCATGGTAAAATAAATCAATTAAAGGTTCCACCCTGCTTTTTATTTTCTTGGCAAGATTTTGTTGTGAGATCGACGAACTTGGCTATTTCTTTCAAAACTGTTTCCAGCTTTGTTGCAGCCTTCTGGCAAGAGGCGCTCTCTGTGACTTTCTTATTAGCAGCCAAGTCAGTTCACAACTGAGGCTCTGTTTAGGACAGACCCAAACCAGCCAAGCCCTGTGGGTAACACAGCTCATTCATGCACAGGCCCTTGGCCTCTTTGGGTCCCTGACCTTATTAGCAGTAAGCAAATGTGCCTCTTCGACTTCCATGGGGGGTGGGCAGGGTCATGAGAAGCAGTCATGAACGTGATGAGAATGTAAACACAGGGCCAGATGCATGCTCCCCAGACTGACATGGGGAACTGTTCAACTTTTCAATGACTACTTTTAATTTCATGTGGCAGGGAGGGGGTTCCGGTAGAAGAATCTTGTGTGTATGGTGTTGGGGGGCAGGAGTGATAGATGGAGGAAAAACGAGACAGACTTTTAAATGCAACTTTGCTCTAAAAATGAAAACAGCACCAACTGTTGCACAGTTTATAATTACCCATTACAAGATGTCTTCTCTTGTAGCCCTTGAAGGAAGAGGGGAACTTTCTCATCAGTCTGCTATTTGTGTGCATCTATCTAGTTGCAGTTGTCAAATGTAACAGCAGGGCTGAGGAAGTCATTTTCACTTTCAGCTAGTGACTTGTGGGTTTTCAGGAAACACATCCCACCAATGGACAATGCAGATTGCACAGGGCCAAATATATTTCTTACCAATTCTGACATTTTACAGTCACCCAAATCACAGATCAATTCTGTGTGTGTGTGTTCAGGAGTAAATCCCAATGCAACTGCTTCCAAACATACAAAACACTGATCAGGCCCTAGCTGTAAGGTGCAGTTCAATGTTGTGCAACAGCTTGCCAAACTTTAAAAATCCTTTTACCTCTGATCAAAAATGACAGCAGAAAAAGCCGGGAGGTTGGATGGAGAGCCCTTGCAGACCAAAGATTCTCCATCCTTGGGTAATGGTAGTTTCTAAATTTTAAAATGAGAGAAAGCTGCTATCTCTTCCATGTGATTTTGATGTGCCCTTTGATAAACACAGAAACATCTCCTATCTTTATATTAAATTCAACTGTGTTTCTTTTGTTAAAAGAAAGTATGACAATGCCTGAGCGTATTCAACAAGATCTCTTCAAGATGAAATTTGATCTCAACCCATTTCCTGATTTTCTTGTCCAGTCCAGAAGGAAATGCATAGTATGCCAATAATGGAGTTAGAGAGGAGACTCTTTTTTTTGTTTGTCTTTTGGCTACTCTCTGTATAAATTCAAAGTCTCATGCTGTCTTATTAGTGTTTTAGCCAGTAATTCAAAGTAGCAATGAAAGACATGGGGATTTTTACAAGCCCTGAAGAGTGTTTGCTGATGCCAAACACTCCCATTTATCGGGGCATAGCAACAGCTACTACAACAACAACATTGTTGCAGCAAATGTAATATATTGGGTCTGGGCCTCCTGGAAATACCTTATCTTTGATGTTTGGGCTGTATGAGCTCTGTTTTGAACAAAAGGTTGTACTGGATATCTCTGATCTGAGATGAATCTGCTCCTTTTGTACTTATCTTCACCATGCTCTTGATAAGTGTCCTTGCACATGTATTTCCTTGTAAATGATCTGGGATGTATATGAATAATGGATTGTTTCTGCCTGTCAACAGTACTTTGCAAGAACATACACTCAACCTTGATTGCTTGAGGGGAGTGGCTGTGTTATTTATTAAAGAAGACTGAAACATCTGCATCACATCATTGCTTAGATATTAGTTTACCATAAAAAATCTAACTGGGAAATAATTGGCTTACATGAAATGCAAGCTTTATACATAATCGAGAGGTGTGGTGGAAAACCCAAATGGACAATTAAAGAAATCCATGCACTCATACAAAATTTTGGGGAGGTAATTCCAAGTTTATATTCGTTGTCTATACTGTGATCAGACATGATGATGCAAAACTGAAGCCTCTTAGAGCAATCTAAGTACATTATCACTGTGATACATGTTTGATTGTGGGTTCTTGGCTTACATGGCCTACCTACAAATTTTAAGATTGTGGAATCTGATAGAGAGGTTGAATATTATCTCTTATTAACACTGATTTGCATTCTGCACACCACTTGTAATGAGGAAAGACAGTGGCCATAATTCATTTATCAGCAAGATTTTATAAGCACTGTCTCTTCCAGGAAGAACAAAAGCAGAGCATCAGATGTTCCCATAAATACAAGCTTTTAAATAACATTTTATTGGATTGTTGTAGGTTTTCTTGGGCTATACGGCCATGTTCTGGAAGCATTCTCTCCTGACGTTTTGCTTGCATCTATGGCAAGCATCCTCAGAGGTTGTGAGGTCTCACAACTTTTGAGAATGCTTGCAATAGATACAGGTTAAACGTCAGGAGAGGATGCTTCTAGAACATGGCCATATAGCCCAAAAAACCTACAACAACCCAGTGATTCCAGCCATGAAATCCTTCAACAATATTTCCTTCTTTGCAGGATAGCGACGATGGGACATTCTCACCTGGAGAACTGCCAGAATGATTAGAATTGTCACCTGATCACCTGGGAAGAGGTAATGCCTTGCCCATATTCTCTCTTTTACATTCTAACCATGCTCAGGTAGATGTCTGGAAACAACATTTTTAGCTTTTAGCCTCCTGTATGTGTGCATACTAGAAAATGAAGAAATAAGCAGGCATTCCACTATTCTGGAGGCAGTTATACAAAGGGGCCCATCAGGGAAATATGTCTTTTGGCACAATGTGGGGAAGTAGTGATAAAACCCCTTCTAAAGTAACCCTTGCAAACAAATGTCAGAAAAGTGCAGTTACATTAAAAGTTGTCTTAAAGAAGGGAATTGAAATAATAAATCCATATGCTGAAATTTTGAAAGAAAATAATACAGTATTCTAAAAACTGACAAGATATATTCATTGCCGTATATGCAATGTCAGACTTTTTCTTAGAAAAATTATCAGCCTTTCTCTCCAATGCTCTTAATTAAGAAAATGTCTTTGCTGCTATTACTAGATTGCTGTGTCTTATATTATAAAGAAACCCTGAATTCATTGCTACATATTTTTTTCCTGGCCAGTTTCTAATGAGTCATTACAAAAGGCATATGTACAAGGATCTGTATCATACAGGTGGTGAAAGAAAGCTGAACAGTAAGTCACTTGCTTTACAGGTTTTGTTTCTCTTGGCTATCTAATCCTTGTTCTAGTTTCTCCCACCACAGTCATTTCTATATTTTAATTAAATTTTCCTTTCAGATAGCTGATAAGGCAATATGAATAAAATATAGGAGAATAGAAAGAAAAGATGTTATGTTAAGAAGCTGAAGGGAACTGAACAGTTTGAAAAGAAAAGCAACAGCAGCAGTACCATCTATTTAACTTTTTTTAATGCAGAAAAATATTATACACTATACAAGTATATTCTGAGTGATGAAAAATCTCATGCGTATCAGTGCTTATCTGGGTCTCAGTTTTCTTAAAAGGAAATAAGGGGGGGGGGGGAACCATGGTGTTCCTGTAATGTAGATTCTATTGATAAAAATGTACATGTTGATGGAGAGTTCATCACATAAACGCTTAGATTTTTCTTCTCCATTGTATGATGAGGAGAACTGACAGAACTCTATGGTAAGATCTGTCCCTTCTGGCATGCCTACACAAATGATTTGTAAATTATGAGTTTTTTAAGATGTTGGGGGATTTAAATATATACTGGTTTTATAAGATATTTTAAGTAATGTTATGTGTGGTATTATTTGTGGTTGTTCCCCACCTTAACCCACAAGGAGCATTGGAAATAAGTATGATGATGATGTTGATGATGATGATTAACCACTAGACTTTAAAGTCAAGCATATGTGTACACTATGGGAGCTAGGCAGCCTTTTGTTTCTTGACAATATAGAATCTGACAAATAATTATGGTTCCAATATACAGTTCATCTTGAAAACTAAAATGGTAGGAGCATTTGCACTAGACTCAGTTAAAAAAGGGGGGGGGGAATAATTTTTAGATTTGAAATGCGAAATAATTGTTATTAATTTTCATAAGGGGGTGTTCATACCAAAGCACTTTGTGATATATGCTATCAGGGTAATAGTAACCTTGAGATCAAGAACTGTAATAAGGTCCTGCTGATTTTGATGTAGCTTCCTTGATTGAATCACTCCATCTGTAATGTGATCTTCCTTTTTTCTTACTGCCTTCAGCTTTTCTGTGCATGACCCCCCCCCCCACCAATGAATTGTGGTATATTATCTTTTTATACATGCAAAGTACAACAGCTGCAATATAATTTAGGTTTCCAGTGGTTGTTCAGGATTTGATATCAGATGCATTTATTTGTACTTTTCTCAGATCATGGTATCTCTGCCACATTATCCCAGTGACGGATTATATATGAGTTTCTTTCTTCGTGTTATCTTGCTTAACTCTCAAACGTTCAAATTTGTAGGATGATTCTGAGTTTGGTATTCAGTGATAAAAATATATCTGACTCTTCTACATCCCAATGACTCTTCTACATCCCAATATCTGACTCTTCTACATCCCAATGAAGCCATGTCATCTCCATGACAAGGAACTATATTACAGGCCAAAACTGCCACCTCCACCTTGCTGTCTCCAGCTGGACCAGCTCTAAACTGTGTATGTGTATTCTGTGCTTTTAAGACAACTTTGGTCTTCATAATTCCTACATCTTTGCCCCCAAATTCCTCAACCCAAAGAAGAAATATCAAATATCTAGAAGAAATATCAAAACCAAGTTCCTAGAACCTGGAGGGTAGAGTTGAAGCACTCACTGAAACCTCCCACACCCTGGTACTGACTGTATTGTTCTCCTTGCACCCTGACCTTTGAGAACGAAGCCCATTCTATGGAATACGAAGGTTCCCCAGGTGCATAGTCATGAGGAGAACCATGGGAAGAAGCACTCACTGGGAGCAACATTCTCGTGGGATGTATGCTACTACTAGGGGAAGTGGAGCCAAGGTCCATGACCAGGATCCAAAGTTGTCTACCCCCCCCCCCCCGCTTTATTAATACTCACCTTTGACTCTGCTTTCTCATTTTTTAACTTCATCAGCTAGTAATATGGTACCATTACCATCTACATATCTTACGTTACTGGTGTTTTATCCTCCAATATCATGTGGATCATGGCATTTATACTCTTTTCATTCTTTTATTTTCAGTTTTCCACTCACCATATTTTGCTTAGTTTGGACATAGCAAACAATGGTTTCCTAGAAATAGATGAAGGAAACTATGCAGGGTAAGAGATAGAAACTATATGTGAGCAACCAAACTGTTCTTAGTATTCCATCTGATGTGCCGATTAAAAGAATCATCTCTGTCTTTATTGTGAATTTCTGTGATTCCAAATAAATGAGTGTATGCATGTTTTATGAAAGCAAAGAAATGAAAGAATTTCATTGTGAACTCTGGTTTGGAAGCATTTGCAAACAGTAACTTGTCAAAGTCTGGGTGCATCTTGACAGCAAGATTTCTATCTGTAGAAAAGTGAAATATTCCTTTCTATTTCCCTCTCAGTATTTTAGACATATACTAATACAAGTTTCCTTACTACTCAAACCACTGTTTATGGAAAGCAATCGATCTTTCACAATCCACACATCAGCTATGAAAGATTTTCAAGATTTTTATTTTAAAAGTGTCAAACCATGTCCAGAAACAACACAAAGGCACTGTAAATAGTGAAAGCTGAAAAAAAATTCAGCTGTACTGGGTGAATGTCTGCAAGAATTGGATTTCAAGAACTTAATTTTTCTTGAAAATATGATGATGTGTTGTTTTAAATTGGCACAAACGTAAAATATCTGGTGGCAGATGCTCTGATGTATATTACTTTATGCATGCACACCCAAACCCATATGTTTAACTGCTCATTCATAAGTCAATTCTTAAATCGAAGCCAACTTGATGACAACTGACCTTTTACAAAGGTTGAAGAAACTCCAACCTTTGTAAAATTGCAGAATGTGTACTGGTCTTTGCAATGGTTATTGTCAGTTTATTTTTCTCAAAACACAATAAACCAACCCTCCTGGCACTGTAGCATTAAATATTCATATGTCTAAATTATAATTTAGTTATTCATATTTTTCATTTAGCTACCAGGCATTGTCAGGTGGAAGACTGTCCTCCTCTGTCAAACTGCAGGAAAGCAGTGGAACAGCAATAGTATCTACCCTGATGAAAGTCTGCACTCAAAAGCCCCAGTTATTATGGCTAATAGTTAGGACGTTATGTTCCCAAAATATCTGGAAACCCGTGACTATTATGAACTATTGCTATCTGGTTGTCTTAGACATTTCCACAGTTGTCAGTAGTGTGGGAATGTCTAAGTATATAGTTAAGGTATTCCTGTAAGATTCCATTCGATTCAAGTACTTTCTAAGTCATTTTTGTATTTTTGTATTGCTATGGTGTAGCTCATTTCTATTTACTAGATATGATCTTCTGGGAATGCTTCTTTAGTTATTCCTGGACCATTCCTGTTGATTCCAGTAGTAAGTTTCCAATCCAATTTATCTTTGGTCATGGTGTGAACAAAAGTGGAATCTTCCCATGAGATTGAAGTGTTTATGTGTGTGTTTAAGCATATAGCAATGTTTCCTTTTGAAAGTGTGGAATGGTTTACAATACTTTGTCACCAATCAATGCTATCTCTGTGGTTTAAAACTCACTTTAAAGTAGAGGTGAAAATAAGAATCAAAGAAAGAGTGGTCTGAGCATTAGAGAGCAATTCTTAAGGCCAGGGTTCAAGTTCCCACTTGGGTGACTTTGGACAAGTCACATTCTTCCAGTCTCAGAGGAAGGCAAAGGCAAGCCCTCTCTGAAGTGATCGTGCTAAGGAATCTCATGATAAGCAGGTATCCATTATGACAAAAATGGGAAAATACATCATGAGTGATGCACGTACCCTTCCAAAATCATTTTTGCACATCCTTCAAACCCCCAAACCTTATATTGGTATTTATCAGGTCAAAAATATAATTGGGAACAGCAATTTCACTCTAAACATATTCCAGCCCTAATTTATTCCCTAAAAATTGACTGAAAGCTTCACATGTAACAATGAGAAGTAACTTTCTGATCACTTTTTGACAACTGCTCCCTGCCCTGCCTGTGTGTTAAGGGACAGGAACTCTTTGGTGGTAGCCTTCTAGGATATGGAACAACCTTCCAAAAAAATATCAGCTAACATCTTCATGGTACTTTTGACCTTTATCAAAGCTTTTAAAACAAATTATACCTTATAGCTTGGACCTCACAGCTTGATTATTTCTGCTTCTGATGCAATATAATTGTTTCACACTGTATTTTTATATTTTATTTGTTTGGGTGCTACTAAAAAGAATGTCTATTATGGGGTTGTTTTATGAATACAAAAATAAATGTTAGGAAGCCCACATATTCATTTCCCATCCTCAAATGGCAGCAGTTTCTCATTAAGGTCTAACTCACAAGTCTTAGGAGGTGCACAGAGCCTACCCTGGCTTTAACATGACAGAGATTAGTTCCCTTGCCAACACATGAGGCTTTGCAGACATAAGAATAGTATGAAGACTGAAATTAAACAAATGGAAGATAAATTGCTACTATGATGTAAACAGGCAGATTCTACTTTCCATTGTAATACTGATGGAACATTATTAAAGATCAACATGCTAGATAACTTACAGAGTTAGCATATGATATTGTGGTGAAAATGGTCGAGAGAAGTAAGATTTAATACATTATGGATCTGCACTCCTGCAGACTGATTTTATTGCTAACTGCTTTTAAGTCAAATTCAATTTATGGTGACCTTATGAATCAGAGACTTCCAAGTCAGCCTATCATCAACCAACCTGCTCCAGTTTTGCAGACTCGGGGCCATGGCTTCCTTGATTAAGTCTATGATGTGGTCGTCTTCTTTCCTACTACCTTCCACCTTACCAAACATGATTTTCTTTTCTTGTGGGCCATGTCTTCTCATGATGTGGCTAAAGTATGATGGCCTCAGGTTTGCAACCTTGGATTCTATAGGAATTCCCCTATCTCCTATCCCTCAACCCAACAGCCCTGTTTTCCCTATCCACCAGTCCAATAGTTTTCTATCCCCTATTTTCCTGCCTAATAGCCCTTCATCCTCTCTCCTTCAGTCCAATAGCCCTTTATCCTTCGTCCCCCAGTTTATATATGCACTTAGGATCATATGAGAAACTGGTTTTGCAATAGTTATAACAAATCTAACACAGCTCCATAACGGCATAACACACACATTGTCATTGGGTTTAATTTTTCTGTTAATTGTGCTATCTTTTATTTGTTTGTACAGGCTCATTTTTCTTTCTTGTATTTTGTGTTATTGTTATAAACCACCTTGGGAGCACTTACGAAAAAGGTGCTCAAAGGCAGTACGTAAATACCTTTATAAATGAACAGTTAAATTCAAAAAGGAAAAGGAAAAAAGCAAGAAATGCTTTGCATTTTCTTTGAATCCATTAAACATATTACTGAAAAATAGGTGGATTTATTTTGGTCTTGACTTTTTGGCTCATTGCTTGCATACTGATGTACAAATTACTTGCAGAATTCCATGGGCCAACTGGAATAGTTGGTTAGTGCATCTGCTTTGCCCAATCATCTTTTCTTCCCTCACCCACATAAACACACATGTATATTCCATCAGATTGTCAGGGGAGGGAGGAGACCACAAGTATGGTTTTAAATGTCCATGAAAATAAAGAAAGAAAGCAACATTGCTCAGTTTTATTAATGATCAGTGAAACTGTCAAGAAAATGTTTGCATACATGAATTCTCTTGAGAGTCTTTCTTTTTTCTTTACAACCACAAAACTATTTACTGTTGCTTACAGTTTTATGTATTACAGATACAGTAGGATTTTGACATGGTAGAACTACACAGGAAAGTGGGCTAGAGTTTTCTTTTGCTTGCTTAACTTCCTGTAAAAACATGCACCATAAAGTCCCACTCCTTGGCTGTTGATTCCCTTGAAATGAAACCAGTAAAGGATTTCTTAGGCTTCAAGCTGTGACTTCAGTACATTGTAAGTTTCTTTCCCCTCAAAGGAAGAAAGAGGTCTGAAACTGTGGACAAAGAAAGAGGTCTCTCTTGCCACACTCTCATTGGAGACCTCCACTGTTGTTTTACTTCAACTGCTAGCATTTTAGCAGTATGCATAGGATGCGGAGAGGCAGGCCCGTAGCCAGGATTTCGTTTCGGGGGGGGGGGGGGGCTAAAAAAATTTCAGGGGGGGTTTCGGGGGGGGCTGAGTTTCGGCGGGGGCTGAGTCTGAGTGAAAGAGGGTCTAGCCTAGCAAACCTTTTGTATCATTACCCCAATACCCCCATACATATGGGATATATTGAGAATGGTGATCAAATCATGATATTAATAAACATAACAGTTTAAATAATGCACCAGTAAGGCCTTTTCGCGAACCACCATGAGAATTTCGGGGGGGGGGCTGAAGCCCCCCGAGCCCCCCCCCCCCTGGCTACATGCCTGCGGAGAGGGTATGTCTGGAAGTAGTTTAATATAGGCTTCTGATCCTATGTACCCATAGCACTCTATTTGGCCCAAACTCTCCAATAGATCTTCAGCAAGAGAGGGAGAATATATTAATTCTGCCAGGATATTGTGCTTATTTCCCAGATAGCTCCCCCCCCCCCCCACTACCTTCCCCTTGCAATTCTAACCTGGCTAGTGTGAACTTGACATCTTGTAAATGTTGATCCCTCCAGTGTAGACTTTCTCTATTTAGCCCCTGAAGACTGGTGTGACACTGCAATTAAATTGTATACTAGAATGGTGAATTGGAGAATTAATGTTCTAAGCATATAATTAATCAAGTCAGATATTATGCAAGACCACAAGAAAACAGTATTTTTTATTTTTACAAGTAGGGTATGCATGCTCCCAACCAGGTTTGAGATACTGAAAATATTTGTGGCATGTAGTCATCACATAGTATTTAGTAAATGGTAACATCTGAATGGTGCAATCTGTCCAAACACTCATCTGGAAATTCCACTCTCTCACACAATGGTGCCATCAATTAGAAGTAGCCAGCCAGTAATTTTATATTTTAAATGTAGGTTTGTTAAGAAGGTGTGGTTTTTCTAAACAGAAAAAAGTGAGAAGTATACTTAGTTATGGACAACTTTCACATGCTGCTCTATTCACGCATTTTTAAAATCAACTTGACAAAATCTGAGTAATTCCTAGGAATTTACTTCATTACATTTATTTGTTCCTTCTATGTCTCCAGTAGGTCCCAAATCTATCCATCTGTTTAATAGGCATTGCAGGCTACCTTTGCATATTCATTATCAAACATCTAAAATTAGTATTCAACTTGTATGCAGGACTTGACGAATGCAAGGCTGGGGTGAAAATTGCTGGAAGAAACATTAACAACCTTAGATATGCAGATGACACCACTTTGATGGCTGAAAGTGAGGAGGAGCTGAGGAGCCCTTCTAATCAAGGTGAAAGAAGAAACCGCAAAAGCTGGGTTGCAGTTAAACATAAAAAAAACCAAAATTATGGCAACAAGAATGATTGACAACTGGGAAATAGAAGGAGAAAACGTGGAGGCAGTTACAGACTTTGTATTTCTAGGTGCAAAGATTACTGCAGATGCAGACTGCAGCCAGGAAATCAGGAGACACTTACTTCTTGGGTGGAGAGCAATGACCAATCTCAATAAAATAGTGAAGAGTAGAGACATCACACTGGCAAGGAAGATCCGCATAGTTAAAGCAATGGTATTCCCCATAGTCACCTAAGGATGTGAGAGCTGGATCATAGGAAAGGCTGAGTGAAGGAAGATAGATGCTTTTGAACTGTGGTGTTGGAGGAAAGTTCTGAGAATGCCTTGGACTGCCAGAAGAGCCAACCAGTCCATACTTCAGGAAATAAAGCCCGACTGCTCATTGGAGGGAAGGATATTACAGACAAAGTTGAAGTTCTTTGGCCACATCATGAGGAGACAGGAAAGCTTAGAGAAGACAATTTATGCTGGGGAAAATGGAAGGAAAAAGGAAGAGGGGCCGACTAAGGGCAAGATGGATGGATGGCATCCTTAAAGTGACTGGCTTGACTCTGAAGGAGATGCGGGAGGTGACAGCCAACAGGGAGCTCTGGCGTGGGCTGGTCCATGAGGTCACAAAGAGTTGGAAACGACTGAACGAATGAACAGCAACAACAAAATTAGTATTTAAAAGCAGAGTAGACATCTCTTCTTTGAGTTAAATCTTTCATTTTGGTCCTTTTAACTCACACGCAATATTTAGCAGGAAGGGGGGGAAAAGAATTGCTGCAAGAATTTTTTGGTTTCCAAGGCCTTCCATTCTAAGGAATGTGTTGAAGGATTGGGGGGGGGGGGGTCATATATGGACATAAGATGAGGAGGAAACAGAAAATGCATTTCAAATGCTTGAAGGACTTTTGACTTGTAGTGAGATCACATTGCTACCACTTTTCCAGACACTGAAAAAGATACAGGTTTCCTTCAACAGTAATGGTTTGAGCATTGGACTACAACACTGGAGAGCAGGGGACAAATCCCCACTCAACCATGTTAACATCTGCTGGTCACACACTCTCAAAGGAAGGAAAAAGCAAACCCCCTCTGAACAAATCTTATCAAGAAAATCCTGTAATAGTTTCACCTTGGGGTCACTATAAATCAGAAATTACTTGAAGGCACCTCAGACTTACACTGATTAACAGAGTGCTTCTGGGAAGTCCACAATCAAGATGTGGTTACAGTGGCATCTTCTCAGTCTTGCTCCTCAGTAGATGTGTATGTTTGAGGGCAGGTTGTGTCTGCTCAAGACCACTGATGGATCTGCTCTTCATAGTTAAACCACATATACTCTTAGTCATCACTATTCCTTCTGCAGTACGTTCCATCCTGTATGAGCTGTTTCCTTTCATCTGTCCCATGGATTAGAAAGTTTTAAAAATACTGCATATACTCTAGTAGAAGCCAAATTCTTCAGCCCTTTTGAAGGGCTGAAGAAGCTCCCCTAGGTTTATACTTGGGTGAGGGTCCTGGCAGGAAGGCTTGGGGTTGAAAAAAGCCCTTCTTTCAGCCCTACACCTTCTCACCAGGACCCTCAGCGCTCTGCACAGCAACCCAGCTCTCTCCTCTCTCATGTGCCTTCTTTCCTCTTCCTCCCTCATACACGCTTGCCTTTCGCTTCCCTCCTCTTGTGCAACTTTTTTCCTCTTCCCCCTCGTGCATGCTTGGCTTTCTCTTCTCTTTTATGATTTTATTCTATTATTGTTGGAAGATTTTTTTTGTCGTGTCAGGAGCGACTAGAGAAACTGCAAGTCACTTCTGGTGTGAGAGAATTGGCCATCTGCAAGGACGTTGTCTAGGGGATGTTTTGATGTTTTACTACCAATGCAGGAGCTTCTCTCATGTCCCGGCATGGAGACCTGGAACTAATAGAAGGAGCTCATCCATGTTCTCCCCAAATTCAAATCTCTGACCTGTTGGTCTTCAGTCCTGCTGGCACAGGGGTTTAACCAGGGGCTCCTATTGGAAGATACATAAGCACGTTTACATTGAAGAAGGTTAGAATGATGATTTAATCAGAGTTTGACAGTATTATCTTAAATTACAGTTTTATATAAATATTCAAAAAACATTAACCTACTGTGAATCAATTAATGTAATTTTGTTGGTATCTATTTTTATTTTTGAAATTTACCAGTAGCTCCTGCATTTCCCATTCTCAGTTTATCCTCAAGTCAATACATTTTCCCAGTTTTTAATGGTAAAATTATGTGCCTCAGCTTATATTCAGGTGGGATTATGCTTGAATATGTATGGTAATTAATCACAGTCATATTTCAAGGCAAAAAATAGGAAGTTACCATTTTCAGAAACCTTTCCTATTTCACAAAAAAAATATTTCTTTCTCCACTTAGTAAACTTCATGGAAATTTTAATTCACAATATGTATAAGCAATGGTATCACACTATGAGGTTTAAATTGCAATATCTCTGAGATCTAAAATTATCAGATAATCTGTGTCTCTACTGGATATCATGCTGTATAGAGTTTGTGTTTGGGATACTAGGCATTTTCCTCTAAAGAAAGGAGAAAACATTAGCTGACTAAAAAAATAAGGAATGTATCATTTCTTTCTCAGTGGTCAGCTGTGGAAACTGGATTAAGTGACTGAGTATTAAGTGGTGATTAAAGACATAATCTAAAAATGAAATATATTGTTGTACATTGATATCATGCATGACATGTCCTAGCACTGTGCAGGAGGAGATGATCATTCTGCCGTCTTTGCAAAACCAAGGAAAGAGCTCATTATAATCCAGTAAAGAGGAAATAAGAATATTTAAAAACCTATCACTGTAGGCAATATCACTGAAGAGAATATAAAGCAGGTTTTCCACAAACCATCTATTTTGCTACATGGGAATGGTTGTGCCTGAAATCCAACTGCCATTGTGTACATATGATTGCCAAAGTTCCACAACCTATTTTTGAATTATTTGTCAGAATAAAATAACAGATATGATTTATATGAACTTGGAAAAAGTATGGGCAGGATACAGCCTTTCCTGCGCATGCAATCTGAAGTTAGTATAAACTGGAAAATCATGCTCAGAAGAGGATGTTTTGATATGTTTTGCATCACCCAGTTATGTAGGATGAAAGAAAGACTGGCTTTTGTCTGATGAGTCCTCTGTATGTGCTGAGCTGCAGGAACACATGAATATGTGACTTGACATGACATAGAACCAGGCATGTAGCCGGGGGGGGGGGGGGCTTGAGGGGCTTGAGCCCCCCCCCCCCTGAAATTCTCATGGTGGTTCACGAAAAGGCCTTACTGGTGCATTATTTAAACTGTTGTTTATTCATATTATGATCTGATCACCATACTCACTATATCCCATATGCATGGGGGTATTGGGGTAATGATACAAAAGGTTTGCTAGGGTAGACCCTCTTTCACTCAGACTCAGCCCCCCCCCCCAAAAAAAACCCTCAGCCCCCCCTGAACCCCCCCCCCCTGAAAAAAACTCAGCCCCCCTCGAATCGAAATCCTGACTACAGGCCTGCATAGAACAAAAGGTCGAAATGTGCTGCCACAAGAAATGATCATCACCTTGGAAAGTTATTATTTTGGAGTACAACTCCCAGCATCCCTCTGCTAGCATGGCCAAAGGTCTTGCTGGCTGTGGTAGTCTTGGAGCAGTAATTAAAATACATTTTCAAAAGGACTAGAGGCTAGGATGGTTTTAAAGAGGAATTTGTCAAATTAATGAATAGCTCCATCAGTGGGTACTAGGTGTCACAAGCCAGGTGAAGTGTCCATATCTAAAGGCAATATGATTTTGTCAACTTCTGGTTAGGGAATTCTAGGAGCCATTGTCCCCAAAATAACATTTCCTAGGTCTGGCTCTGTATAAATTCTTTGGGAACTGTGAATGAGATAGCAGAAAAGTTCTCCTCTACTTCTGCCGTGCTGTGAGCTGCCCAGCATATCTGATATATCTGGTGAGAAACAGATATGGCTGTGTTGGACCTTTAGTTTGTTTGATCCAGCAGGACTCATATTCTCACCCATAATAGAGAAGGGTAGAGCAGTAAAAGGAACGGGGAAAGGAGGGTGCTTGCTTTGCATGCTGTTAAACTGGAGATGCTTGGAAGTGGTACAGAAAACTGCCTGACCTGTTATTCTGTGGTTGCCTGACTCTTTTATTTGCACTGCACAGCAATGAGCATGTTTATAAAATGTGGCAGCTGAGATGCCGAACTGTGCTCTGAGTTGGGGGCAGTGGCAGGCAGAGTGGGTGGCTGGTTGGGAGAAATCTTCTGGGCTGCTATTTCCTTTCTAGCCAAGCCCCAGATTGCTTGGAAGGAGTTTCTTCCTCCTCCCAAGTCTTCCCTCCTCTTCCCTCCATCCCGGCCTCTGAGGGGTGTTAACAAATTAAATGCAGACTTTCTTACAAAACAACTCTTTCCCATCCATCTGAGCTAAAAGCAGAAAGCTGGCAGGGCTGAATTGTCAACGATGGAAAACATTTGCTCTGGCTGTTGGCTCATAGTGGGCTAGTGGTGTCTCTGTGGATTGCACAGTGAGGATGGCGTATCCGGGGAAATCGCCCCTGAGGAGATCTTTCAGTGAGCATATCAAGGTTTCTACCAACAAAGCTTGGGATGTCTTTTGGAAGAGTGCACGAGAAAAGCGTCTATCAGGTTAGCTGCCCGTGTTATTTTGCTTTTTACCAATACAAAATGAGCATTGCCTCATGGTTTACTTGCATTTTTCAGCTGACTGCATATTAAAATTCTGTAAACAGACTAATTCTCTTTTTGTTGTATTCACATATGCTTTTTAACATGAGATGGTGTTTGCTGGCTACTACTTGGTAGTATAGTACTCAACAGGAAATGCAGGATATTGGTTCCCAAACCTTTTGCCAAATAGCAAACGCTGCTTCATGTGGCCATTTCTTTCATAATCACTGACGCAAACTATTACCCACACGTGATGACAGGCAGATTTTAATGCTTAATATGTCAAGTAGAAAGGAAATAAAGTTGGTGCTGGAATTTGAAATCCCATGTGAGACACTACATTGTGGAATATCATATTACCCCTGTCCTTTTTCATGCAACTTTCAAATCTGGTGACCACAAACAGCTGTTTTCTAAAATCCAGGACAAATTTGAAACATGTGGAATGAAATTGTTTACAGATATGTAAAGTTTGTGGCTGTATGTAATGCTTTGGAGTTCTAATTCTGAGTGTGTGCACAGGTCCAGTAAATCTTACATTGTTGTGTGATAGCATTCAGAGACACATGTTGATACCCTGACACTCAGTGGGGAAATCTGGTAATGCTAGGCAAATCTTGGAAAAATGTATTCTAAACACAACCCTTTACAACCAATAGAACTGTATGTCTTCTGCAAAGACATTTTCACTTTTTATCACATGAGGCTGGTAAGTCATAACTACAGTGAGATAATAGCATGTTTGGTTAGTACTTATCAGAGAATGACAGATTGTTGTCCTCCAGATGTTGTTAACCTCAATTCTCACTAGTCTTAGCCAAGCACAGTCAATGGCGGGTCTTGTGGGAATTGTAATTTGTGGTGGAACATTGTTGTTGCTCTCCCGCTGTGTTGCAGATATGCCAGCTGTTGTCACAACAATATTAATTAATCCCACTTGGTGCTACATGTACATGGCTTGTCCTTCACCTCTGCTGATCCCCATGTATGAGGAGTTCCTCTGATTCATGGCCCACCCCTAACACCAAGTAATGTCACCACAACTTGAATTTAAGTGGATAATTACTTCCAATCTATACCTCTGACATCCCATATTTGTACTCTTTCTGGCAACTGACATGAGCAAAGGTATTAGAAGTCCATATGAGATTAAATGTAATATGTGCATACACACAATTAAGATAATTCTTTTAAAGTTATTCTTGTTTCATAGCACCAATACTATTATAACCGCTTTCAGTAATAGGTGAAAGGCTTGAGTTCATCTTTGCTCTTAAACCAGTTCATCTTGTCCGGCTCCACATTCATTCAAAACTTAGGCAGTGCTCTAAAGTTGGATAGATGGTTTTACCCTGGTTGGGATTACAATAAACAGGGGAAGGATATTTAAAGACTTTTAGGTCCTTTAATCCAAAGACTACATGGGGAGTCTCAACTGGTAGGTAACTCCAAGAAGGAAATTTCTCCCAAAGCTCCTTTTCTTGTCTCCTACCCATTCCTTGAGTAAACTTGAGGGGTACACTTGAGCCTAACCTAGGCTCAGCTTTCTCTTGTCTCATGTGACTTCCTCAACCCTCAGCAGTCACTATATACGAGCTGTAGCTCTGGCTTAGACACCATGTTAACAGCAGTCTCTGGGGATGTAACACAAGCACCTGCTTGTCCAGTTTTGATGGATTTGTTTCAATTGGTAGAGCTCAAGGATGTGGACAAGATCCTTGGAGAAGTGAGAGCAACCACATGCATCCTAGGCCCCTGCCCACCCTGGCTGGTAAAGGAGGCCGGGGGGGGGGGGGGGGGTTGGCTGAGTGGGTGAAGCTTAAAAGAATCTGTAATAAAACTGCTGTTGAAAAAACATCACTGGATCCCACCCAACTGAACAACTTTCGGCCAGTTTCCAATCTCCCTTTTTTGGGCAAAGTCATGGAATGTGTGGTGGCCTCACAACTCCAGGGATTCTTGGAAGACACTGATTATCTAGGTCTGACACAGTCTGTCTTTAGGCCAGAACATGGAACTGAAACAGCCTTCGTTGCCTTAGTGGATGATCTGCATAGGGGAGTGTGTCCCTGTTGGTTCTCCTGGACCTCTCAGCGGCCTTTGATATCATAGACCACAGTATCCTTCTGGGACACCTCATGGGAATGGGGTTTGGGGGTACTGTTTTACAGTGGCTCTGGTCCTTCCTGGAGGGTCATTACCAGGAGGTGTTGTTCGGGGATACCTGCTCGGCCCAACAACCATTTACTTGTGGGGTCCCGCAAGGATCAGTACTGTCCCCCATGTTCAACATTTACATGAAGCCGCTGGGAAAGATCATTCAGAGTTTTGAGGTTGAATGTCATTTGTATGCAGATTATGTTCAGCTCTATCACTCCTTTCCACCTGCTACTAAAGTAGCTGTTCAGGTCCTGAACTGGTGCTTGGCAGCTGTGATGGTCTGGATGAGGGCTAACAAATTGAAACTGAATCCAGACAAGACAGAGGTACTCCTACTTATTTGTAAGGCCGAACAGGGCATAGGGGTACAGCCTAGTGCTAGATGGGGTTACACTCCCCATGAAGACACAGGTTGCAGTTTATAAATGATCCTAGATTCATCGTTGAGTCTGGAACCTCAGGTCTCGGTTGTGGCTAGGAGAGCTTTTGCACAATTAAAACTTGTGTGCCAACTGCACTTGTACCTTGAAAAGTCTGACTTTGCCATGGCAGTCCATGCTCTTCTTACATCCCGAATATATTACTGCAACACACTCTACATGGGGTTGCCTCTGAAAACTGCTCGGAAGCTTCAATTAGTCCAACGGGTGGCAGCCAGATTACTCACCATAGCGGGCTACAGGGAGCACACAACCACCCTTATGCCAACACTACTGGCTGCCAGTCTGCTACCAAGCCCAGTTTACCTGTCCAAACTTTTCTCCCTCTATGAACCATCAAGGAGGCTAAAATCGCCCAAGAAGGCCCTGCTCTGATTCCCACCATATTACTTGTTTATTTGTCTTCTAACAAGACCAGTAAATAAACTTTGGATGAATACGACACTATTGGGAGTAGTCATCAAGAGAATAGAACAAAGTGAAGTCTTTTGCCTGGTGACACCCAACTGTATTTTTCCTGTATATATGAGTCAGGCACAGGTTTTGAATCGGAATGCTTTGAGGGATAATAGACCTTTTGAAATTCTGTTGTTATCCACTCCACCAAAATTAAATTTTTATTGTATTTTGCATTCTTATTAGATTTTTTTTTAAAAAAAAGTTTAATTCCTTTCCATAGAATAGTCTGAAATGGGGGGGGGGGGGGGACTACAATGAATGCTAGGAAAGACTAAATCTTTATATTGAAATTCACAATAGGAAAAATTAAAAATAATAACAAGAATACATCATTTTCTCACCTATTCCCTGGATTCTGTAGGGTCCATTTTTCACTGCTGCCACACCCTCATACACCCCCAGTTAAGTGGTTGAAAAGCCATCCAGCAATTTTGGAGCTTGACAACATAGGAAGTGGGGAGAGTCCACTTTAGAGATAGTAGATGGGTTTTCATTTATGGGGTTACGAAACATGTTTGCCATAGCAAAGCAAGCATACAGGTGGATGAATATGATTGTAAAACATAGAATGAGCATGCTGGGCTCTTTCCTTGAATCTCCCTTTCTATTTGCTGTATGGATCAGGAACAAAATAGATGTGATGCTGAACTCTTAAACAGTAGCTTTGTTCCCATCCATTACAGAACTGCTTTAGAAATGTAACTTTGCACAATAAGTATCACTATTTATGCGGTAGAGTCCCCCAGTATAGAATCCCTTAATTCTATATCCATTTTTGTCTGTCTATCATTATTTATGGAACTTTTTACCATTGACAATCTCTTTCCTCACACTTGGAAGTATGCATTGTTTTTGCATGTTCTCGTATATGCACAGCCTTATGAGGGATGGGAGTAATGTATTTCACCATGAATCATCTTTAGATAAAATTGTATGGGTTTTTTTCTCTGTCTTTCCTAAATAAAAATTATACATAACAAAAAGTGAGGGAGAGCTGTATATGGAAGAGATGGATGTGTGTCTAGTCTAGAGGCATATAGTAACAATCTGTAGTCTGTCTCTGGTGACTTTGCATGGTGATGGAGCCCCCCCCCCCCCTTTTTTTTTGGCTTCCTCCCACACATGTCCTGATTGTCCTCTAAATTTTCTATCTTATTGTGTTTCCACCTGTATAATGGGTAGATGGTCCTAATTGGATCAATTACTTAGTTGCAAGTGATCTCGCACCATACAGAATTGTGTAGTTCACAATCAACCTGAGATATTTTTTTAATGAGGTTGTTCTCTATGGGTGGTCAAAGTACAGCCTTCTCAATGTCTTTAGGACTGCATAGTATTCAGGGCCAGTTTCCATAATTATTTGGAAAGTGCTACATTGCCATTAACTTCTGACACATGGATTTGTCAAAGCCTGGTCATTTACAATATTCAGTGTTCCTTCATAGAAACAATAAGTGAACTGAAAGCAAAGAATGTATCAGTATGCATATTCCTTTTGTTTAGTGTCCCACCTAGTAGTCATTGACCTCAAAGAGCCATATTGGGCAAAGATTTTTGTGTTTTTTTTTTTTTGCCTAGTTTCATGATTTCGGAAATTAAAGTAATTTCATAATTTAAAGTAATTTGAAAAATGACTTCCCAAGCTCTGCTCAGTCCTAAAGAAAATTTGGGTTTGCTTTTCTCCCCCACCAGTTCATTCTTCTTAACAAAAATAGAGTAAACTTACAGAAAAGCCATTTCCCAGAATCCTATAACATTCTGCTTTAACCAGAAACAGTAGTCCTTTCACACTGCACCATTATAGTGTTATGGTTCCACTTTAACTTGTAGAATCATGGAGATTGTAGTTGGGTGGGAGGCACAAGCGAAGCTCCTAGGCTATGTAGTCTTAATGCCACTCCCTAAATTGCCAATCTTATGATTCTCTAGAATGGAGTCACAACAGTTAAACTGGAATCATATTGCTATATTTGTGTAGTGTGAAATGACCTCAGGGCCAGGCAAATAGGAACAGCCACAACACTTCCAGTAAAGAGAGAAACACAGGGAATTGATTGTTTTCCTCATCGTGGATGACTAAATTGAGATAGCCAAATACTAGAAATCAGGAAAAATTATGCTGATCAACTGGAGGAAAAGAATCTGGAACACCTGGTTAATGGAAAAACTTTCCTATACAACTAAATGACATAACGGACAAATGAGAAACAATATGTTTCATAGGGATTCATTTATCTTTATTGAATATGTAAATTAACATTTGCAACATCATCAACCTCCACTTGGAACAACACTCTACACCAGGGTTCCTCAAAGTACGGCCCGGGGGCCAGATGCGGCCCGCCAAGGGCATTTATCCAGCCCGCCGAGGAGGAGGCCTCCGTCTTAATGGAATCAGTCTTGGCTCTGCTAACGCGGAGCTCCTTTCGTTCTTTCTGTCTTCCCCTCAAGCTCTCTCTCTTTCTCCCCGTTTCAGTCTCTCCCCCTTTCCCCTCTCTTTTTCTTTCTCTTTCTCCCTCCTCCTTTCTCTCTTTCTCCCTCTCTCTTTCTCCTCTTCTTCCCTTTCTTCTTCTTCCTCGGAGGAGGTGAAGGCGGCGGTGGGTGTGGAGCACTGCGGCTGCTGCCTGGAAGAGCGGAGGCAAGAGAATTCCTTTCCTCCACTCTTCCAGAAAAGACACAGAGCTGCCAATAGGCAGCCCCGAAGCCTCCCCTCACCATCCAACCCTCCCTCCTTCCTTCCACCTGTACCTGAACGCTGGGCTCAAGGAGCGCTTGCAAAGCCCCCCCCCCCGAGTTAAACAGGAAGGGGGGAGACTGGGGGCGGCAGAAACGCCAGCCTCCTGGAGGAAAGACGTCTCCTCAAAACCTGGGGTAACTTTTCTTCCCTTCTTTGTCCTCTGCTTCTCTTTGGCAAATCCAAGCTCCTGCTGTGAAAACAGCCGGTAGGTAGGCTGTTAGGAATTGTGGGAATTGAATTCCAAAACACAAAGAGGGCCCAAGTTGACCCATGCCTGTTTTAAAAAATACCAATGATATTTAATTCTGTTGTAATGTTTCATATATTTGTAGATTTGAAATAGTATTGAAATTTAAACTGCTTTGGCCCCTGCCACACAGCTGTATAAAATCCACACTGAACTGGTTTATATGGCAGTGTGGACTCTGATAATGCAGTTCAAAGCAGATACTGTGGATTATCTGCCTTGATATTCTGGGTTATATGGCTGTTTGGAAGAGCCCTTTGAGGGCCCTTCAAGACAGGTCCTATTTCCCAAGATCTGATCCTAGGTTTTCTCTTTATCCCAGGTTATCTGGCAGTGCAGACTTATATAATCCCGTTTAAAGAAGAAAACCTGGGATCAGTTCCTGGGATATAGGGCCTGTCTAGAAAGGCCCACAGTCTCCTTGTGGAGACAAAAAGTGGTGTGTAAATAAACATAATAATAAACATAATAATAAACATAATAATAAACATAATAATAAACATAATAATAAACATAATAATAAACATAATAATAAACATTATAATAAACATTATAATAAACATTATAATAAACATTATAATAAACATTATAATAAACATAATAATAAACATAATAATAATAAACATAATAATAAACATAATAATAAACATAATAATAATAAAGCCCTTCTCTTCTGATCTCCTGCTTTGGTCAGAGCTTCCCACTCTGAAACCAAATTGGAGAACAAAAATCTGTTCCTGGCTTGAAAGTGTTATTTCCTGTTTAATTGTGTGGCCCTAAGAGCCGTCGCAAACTAGGTTCCTGCGGGGGAAAACCTTGCTAGCAAGTCCCTGACGTCATGAGCCTGCGCCTCTCTCCCCGCCCCTTTCTCCGCCCCTTTCTCTTTGCCAGCGTGGTTTTTCCTTTGCTAGGGCAGCATTGCCCGCATTTTCTCTCAGTTGGCTGAATTCAACTGAGAGAAAATGCGGGCAATGCTGCCCTAGCAAAGGAAAAACCACGCTGGCAAAGAGAAAGGGGCGGAGAAAGGGGCGGGGTGAGAGGCGGAGTCTCGTGACGTCAGGGACATGCTAGCAAGGTTTTCTCCCGCAGGAACAGAGTTTGCGACGGGCCTTACTTTGAAAGTAGCTGTTCTCCAGAAACTTTGTTTGTGTGGCTGCCACAAACTATGATGAATCTACTGATCATGGGTGTTCTGTATGCCAAGTTTGGTTGAATTTTCATTGCTGGGGATTTCAGAATGCTCTTTGATTGTAGGATTTACTGCAACTTCCATATGTTTGAGTATATTTTAACCAAACCTCTCCAGTATTTTCTGTTGGTCATGAGAGTTCGGCTGATAGGCTGATCAGTAAACATATTAATGGGTTCCCTGCTGTTATATTAAGACTATTACTCTTGCTACGACAATCTTGAAGCCAAAACTTCATTTATTTTTAATTAGAAATAAATATTTCACAATATATAATTACATATTGTTTTTTGTGATTAATCACTATAATTTATGTTCAGTTTGTAACAATGAAAATACATCCTGCATATCAGATACTTACATTATGATTCATAACAGTAGCAAAATAAGGTATGTGCAGTGTGCATAGGAATTTGATCATAATTTTTAAAAAAACAACTATAGTCCGGCTTTCCAAAGGTCTGAGGGACAGTGAACTGGTCCCCTGTTTAAAAGGTTTGAGGACCCCTGCTCTACACTATGGCTCTTCATCTTCAACCAACCACAAAAATCTCCTATATGATAACACAGACTTTGATTGAAATAAGAGTTCTTTGACCATGCAACATTCCAGTCTCCTACCTACAACTGAGCAGAGTGAAACAATGACATCAGGCAATAGATGGCAACATATTGGATTCACTGGTACCTTTCCTCTACTAGATGACAGTGTAGTGTACATGCAACGCAGCCAGGCATGTAGCCGGGGGGGGGGGCTTGGGGGGCTTCAGCCCCCCCCCCCCCCCCAAATTCTGATGGTGGTCTTACTGGTACATTATTTAAACTGTTATGTTTATTCATATCATGATCTGATCACCATGCTCAATATATCCCATATGCATGGGGGTATTGGGGTAACGATACAAAAGGTTTGCTAAGGTAGACCCTCTTTCACTCAGACTTAGCCCCCCCCCCCAAAAAAAAAAACAAAATCCTGGCTACGGGCCTGCACGCAGCTGTCCTCATTTTCCTCTCCTTCTGCTGGTACTTGGGGATTATTATACCATTAACACAAGATTCAGGTGCCAGTCCACATGACTTCTATATATGGACTGGAAGTGAAGAATTGTCTTCTCTCCAAGTAACCTTCATGAACAGAAATATCTAGGTTACTGAATATTTTTTACTATGTGGTAAATTTGTAACTTATTACTTCATCTGCTATGTTGTTCATTCATTCAGTCGTCTCCGACTCTTCGTGACCTCATGGACCAGCCCACGCCAGAGCTCCCTGTCGGCCGTCACCACCCCCAGCTCCTTCAAGGTCAGTCCAGTCGCTTCAAGGATGCCATCCATCCATCTTGCCCTTGGTCGGCCCCTCTTCCTTTTGCCTTCCACTTTCCCCAGCATAATTGTCTTCTCTAGGCTTTGCTGTCTCCTCATGATGTGGCCAAAGTACTTCAACTTTGTCTCTAGTATCCTTCCCTCCAGTGAGCAGCCGGGCTTTATTTCCTGGAGGATGGACTGGTTGGATCTTCTCGCAGTCCAAGGCACTCTCAGAACTTTCCTCCAACACCACAGCTCAAAAGCATCGATCTTCCTTCGCTCAGCCTTCCCTAAGGTCCAGCTCTCACATCCGTAGGTTACTACAAGGAATACCATGGCTTTGACTAGGCGGATCTTTGTTGCCAGTCTGATGTCTCTACTCTCTACTATTTTATCGAGACTGGACATTGCTCTCCTCCCAAGAAGTAAGTGTCTTCTGATTTCCTGGCCAAAGTCTGCATCTGCAGTAATCTTTGCACCTAGAAATACAAAGTCTGTCACGGCCTCCACAATTTCTCCCTCTATTTTCCAGTTGTCAATCATTCTTGTTGCCATAATCTTGGTTTTTTTGATGTTTAGCTGCAACCCAGCTTTTGCGCTTTCTTCTTTCACCTTGATTAGAAGGGTCCTCAGCTCCTCCTCACTTTCGGCCATCAGAGTGGTGTCATCTGCATATCTGAGGTTGTTAATGTTTCTTCCAGCAATTTTCACTCCAGCTTTGCATTCATCAAGCCCCGCACATCGCATGATGTGTTCTGCATACAAGTTAAAAAGGTTGGGTGAGAGTATGCAGCCTTGCCGTACGCCTTTCCCAATCTTGAACCAGTCTGTTGTTCCGTGGTCAGTTCTGACTGTTGCTACTTGGTCCTTGTACAGATTCCTCAGGAGAGAGACAAGGTGGCTTGGTACGCCCATCCCACCAAGAACTTGCCACAATTTATTATGATCCACACAATCAAAGGCTTTAGAATAGTCAATGAAGCAGAAATAGATGTGTTTCTGAAACTCCCTGCCTTTCTCCATTATCCAGCGGATATTGGCAATTTGGTCTCTCGTTCCTCTGCCTTTTCTAAACGCAGCTTGAACATCTGGCAACTCTCTCGCCATGTATTGCTGGAGTCTTCCTTGCAGGATCTTGAGCATTACCTTACTGGCATGAGAAATAAGGGCCACTGTATGGAAGTTTGAGCAGTCTTTCGCATTTCCTCATCTGCTATAGTAAACAAATAATAGAACATGTACCCCTCTTCCACAGCTGAATCGGTTTGTGGTCAAATAACACAATGAATAAATATGATAGAAACATGGAATGTGGACAAAAGCAAGTCATAGAAGGTTTCTGTTCACTGGAAATAAATGTGGAATGTAAAGTACTCCAATGCTGACAACTTGATTTACATTAGAGACAGCAATATTTTCTTCTGCGAGGGAAAGAGAGAAATACCTGAAAGATCTGCAAGAGTGGGATCTATAGATATAGCTATCCTTATAGCTATACAGTATATCCCTTTCCAACAGCTGCAATTAATCTTAGATGAAATAACCATTTTTCTTCAGCTGGTGGGAGAACTTTGAGTGTTTTTGAAGTTAAACTAAAGCATTCCATGCATAAGATAAATAAAAGCTTTAATGGCATTGGCAATAACAAATAGCCAAGTTACTTGGACTGGCTTTATAAATATTTTTCTTTTAAAGGAGCTTTATGGTTTGTTCATTGAAATGATCTAGTCATCTAGTACAATCATCTTGTGTTAATCTCAGCTGGGAAGAGAAAAGGGATTCATACAGCTGTCTTCCAGCTGGTAGTTATTCTACTTTGAACATGGAAGTAGTCCTCTCAAGGCCTAAGTATACATTATGTTAAACAAAGATTTGAATTAATAGGCTTAATGCCATCACTTCCCTTTTGAAGGAGAAGTGATCTCACGGTGAGGCAAAGTGATCAAACAATTGAATGGGAAATGACTGCCCACCCCCCACCCACCCCCCACCTTGATCTGCTCCTTCAAAAGTGCCTGGGGGGAAATGAGGTGATCTCATGGTGAGGCAAAGTGATCAACACATAATCCTTAAGTCAGAAGCCCCCTCTGAAACAATCTCTTAAGTCCTGTCCCTTTTAGGGAGTGGGGGGAGCAAGAACATCTGTAAACAATACCTGTACCAGCTTCCTTGGTCTCCTTTTCACCCTTTCTAGTTTGTTTATTGAAATAATCTAGTCATTTCGCCCTTTCTGGGTGGTAAAGAACATGAGGTAGCAGAACTGTCTAGAGCAAGAATTGGCAATTTTGGCATCCCTCATTTTTTGGGTTCAGAAGTCCCTTCAACCTTGGCCTGCATGAGCAATGGTGAGGGAAGGAGAAGTTATGGTTCAAAAACATCAGGAGGGATCTAGTTCCTTACCCACGGTATAAGTCAGAATGGATGTCCAAAGAACTTCTAACTGTGCTAAGACACAAAAGAGACATGCACAAGAAGTGGAAAAAGGGAGAAATCACCAAAGAAGAATTCAAACAAATAGCCAACACCTGTAGGGAAAAGGTCCGCAAGGCTAAAGCAAAAAACGAGCTCAGACTTGCCAGGGACATTAAAAACAATAAAAAGGGCTTCTATTCTTATGTCAGTAGAAAAAGGAAAAACAAGGAGGCGATAGGACCTCTTCGAGGAGAAGATGGGGCAATGCTGACAGGGGATAGGGAAAAGGCAGAACTACTTAATGCCTTCTTTGCCTCGGTCTTCTCACAAAAAGAGAGTCTTCAACCTCAGCAAGATGGAGTGGATGAGGGATTGGAGGACATCCAACCCCAAATTGGGAAAGAAGTCGTCCAGGAATACCTGGCCGCTCTTAATGAGTTCAAGTCCCCAGGGCCAGATCAACTACACCCCAGAGTATTGAAGGAACTAGCGGAAGTCATTTCGGAACCATTGGCAACCATCTTTGAGAGTTCTTGGAGAACGGGAGAAGTTCCAGCAGATTGGAGGAGGGCCAATGTGGTCCCAATCTTCAAGAAGGGAAAAAAGGACGACCCAAACAACTACCGTCCGGTCAGCCTCACGTCGATACCGGGCAAGATTCTGGAAAAGATTGTTAAGGAAGTGGTCTGCAAACACTTAGAAACAAATGCAGTCATCGCTAATAGTCAACATGGATTTATCAAAAACAAGTCATGCCAGACTAATGTGATCTCTTTCTTCGATAGAGCTACAAGCTGGGTAGATGCGGGGAATGCCGTGGATGTAGCGTACCTGGATTTCACTAAGGCCTTCGACAAGGTCCCCCATGACCTTCTGGCAAGGAAACTAGTCCAATGTGGTCTAGGCAAAACTACGGTGAGGTGGATCTGTAATTGGTTAAGTGGACGAACACAGAGAGTGCTCACTAATGCTTCCTCTTCATCTTGGAAAGAAGTGACGAGCGGAGTGCCGCAGGGCTCCGTCCTGGGCCCGGTCCTGTTCAACATCTTTATTAATGACTTAGATGAAGGGCTAGAAGGCATGATCATCAAGTTTGCAGACGACACCAAATTGGGAGGGATAGCCAATAGTCCAGAGGACAGGAGCAGAATTCAAAACGATCTTGACAGATTAGAGAGATGGGCCAAAACTAACAAAATGAAGTTCAACAGTGACAAATGCAAGATACTCCACTTTGGCAGAAAAAATGAAATGCAAAGATACAGAATGGGGGACGCCTGGCTCGAGAGCAGTACGTGTGAAAAAGATCTTGGAGTCCTCGTGGACAACAAGTTAAACATGAGCCAACAATGTGATGTGGCGGCAAAAAAAGCCAATGGGATTTTGGCCTGCATCAATAGAAGCATAGTGTCTAGATCTAAGGAAGTAATGCTACCCCTCTATTCTGCTTTGGTTAGACCACATCTGGAATATTGTGTCCAATTCTGGGCACCACAATTCAAGAGAGATGTTGACAAGCTGGAAAGTGTCCAGAGGAGGGCGACTAAAATGATCAAGGGTCTGGAGAACAAGCCCTATGAGGAGCGGCTTAGGGAACTGGGCATGTTTAGCCTGAAGAAGAGAAGGCTGAGAGGAGATATGATAGCCATGTATAAATATGTGAGAGGAAGCCACAGGGAGGAGGGAGCAAGCTTGTTTTCTGCTTCCTTGGAGACTAGGACGCGGAACAATGGCTTCAAGCTACAAGAGAGGAGATTCCATCTGAACATTAGGAAGAACTTCCTGACTGTGAGAGCCGTTCAGCAGTGGAACTCTCTGCCCCGGAGTGTGGTGGAGGCTCCTTCTTTGGAAGCTTTTAAGCAGAGGCTGGATGGCCATTTGTCAGGGGTGATTTGAATGCAATATTCCTGCTTCTTGGCAGGGGGTTGGACTGGATGGCCCATGAGGTCTCTTCCAACTCTATGATTCTATGATTCTATGATTCTATGATTCTAAGTCAGTAAGCTTTAAATCTCCTGCACAGAGTCAACAGTGTGAGGCAGCTGCATCAGCCAGCAGGTATTGTGCATATGCTGTGTTGGCAGCAAGTGTTGGAAAACAATGGGGAGTTTTCTGGTTTCTCCTAAACTAGCTGATTGCCCTCAAACTCAGCTGCCAATGTGGCTACCAACTGAACATGGACTATAACATGGAAAAGAACAGGTTAGTTTAGATGCTATTTGTTAGGTCCAGAAAAAAATAAATGAGAAATCTGGAGAATGGTGGAATTCACGCATAATGATAATCCCAGATAAATATTATATGTGTTTCTGAAATCTCTTAGGGTCTCTTTAAAAGTCAGGGAATGTCTAATGCCACAGACCTATTCAGAAAATATGATGCAGATTGTATAAGTACATTGAATAGTAATTACAGGAACCAACGTAAGAGCAGGAAATCTTGCCCAGACCAATTTCAATTGTGTTTCCATTCCATTTATGGTCACCATGATTTGTGACCTTTATCATGAGACAGTCAGAAAAGCCCTGTTAATTCTATGTAGTCTGTCATTGGCTTCTGATACTATTAAATGTGGAATCTTTCTGGATCCACTCACAAGCTGGGTGTTGGGCATATGGTCCCACTCCTACTTACAGGGTCAGTTTCAGAAAATAACAGTAGGCTCACCTAATGTTCTCCTTTTAAAGCTAAATTACCGCACCAAAATTAAATTTGCGTAATATGGTAATCTTAGGGCTGAGCCAAAGCAATAGGGGAAGCTGCTTCAGGAACACTTGGATCCCCTACTTGAGGGACAGTAATCTCTAATTTAAAAACCAGGGTTCAATGCTTTGCCATTCTGGAATTTGTAATTTGGTAAGGCATCAGCCTTCTTTGGCAGAGAAGGCTGAAGACCTTGTCAAAATACAGCCCCCAGGATTCCATAGCATTGAACCAAAACCATTAAAGTGGATTCATTCCACAGCATAGATGCATCCCAAGCTTTTATTTTCCATTGATGGAAGCCTTGGTTTTCTCAAGTACAAAGAGTGCACTTTTTGCCACTGTGTATGACATTTGGCAGCATTTTTTTTTTGTTTCAAGGTTTTGAAAACTGAGGTGTGTGTTAGATTCGATGGCACATTAGACAAGACTAAAGTAAATACAGTATTTTGATGGAGGAATTATTAGGGATAAAATTAGAGATAAATAAAAATAGATGGAAGAGGTGGGGATAAAAAAATAGGCCAAAATTACAAAATATGATACAAGCAGCATGGGCAACTGTTGCCCGGGAGTGGAAAGGCCACAGAAAATTAGAAATACAGAAGTGATACGATTATTTAGCAGACTATATGCTACAGGATTATATTATGGAAAGAAGAATTAAATATACTTTATCTGGAAAGAGCTGATAGCCAGAGTAAAAAGAAAAGCAAAATTTAAGGAACCAAATCAGACCATCTTCATGATTGAACAAATCAAATAATATTTTTAAAAGGAAAGGTACAACTATTCTCAGAGAGATGGGGTGAGAGGGAGAGAGAAGGGGAGGGGAAAAACAGAGAGATACAAATAGTAGGCAATTATAGTAATGTAAAAGCTATACAGGACAGACTAGAATGGTATGACTAAATATGTGAAATAATATTGTCATTTCCTTATTTTTCCAGTAATACAAATACATAATGTTATGCTCTACATAGTTTATACACACACACACACACACACACATATACAGGTTGTACATTTTTACTCTTTCAGTTTTGAAAATTGGATAGCTTTCTTTCTCCAAGGACATGTTCACCAAATTAGTCTCTTGATTTTTCAAAGATAAAACACAGTGTTTCTGATAGTATACCAGCAAGTTCTTTTAATGCCTTAGGATGCAATTCATCTGGCCTTAAATGCCTGCACTTGTTTAAGGTACCTAAATATTACTCACTCTCTCCTGCTAATCTTGAGCTCTAACCCTGACCCCCTCATTATTATTATTGAGTGTCAGTGAAGACTATTATTTATTAGTTTTGCCCTTCAAGAACAAGCGAAGGTGCCTTATAGCTTGTTGGCTTTTATAAATCCATCTGGGATGAAATGCTTTCTTAGACATGATATTTATTGGTTGATCTTGTGGGAAACCACACTTTCCCACTCTAAACTACTTCACAGAGTTATTGTGATGACAAAAACAAATGAAGAGAGGAAAAAAGCAATGTATTCATCACAGATTTAAGAAAGTGGAAACTATTGGCTCTTCATAGTTTTCTTGTAAATTCCTCTCATTTGTCAATATCAGCAGCTGCATGGCATGGTCAGGTAGCCATTGCCCAGTTTCTAACAGAAGGTTAGAACTGGCTGGCCTATGTCACTGAGGAAGATAATTTATAACTGCCACTCAAATAGATAGTTTGTGGACTAGTGCCAAGACCTGGCACATCAGGGGAAGAAATTGCTGGTGCATCACATCAGGTAGCTTGACATGAATGAAGGTCAATACTTGAATCTCCAAACAATAACTTCATTTCTTGGAAATGGCTCTAGTAAAAATCAAAAGTGTATTTCAACTTTTTTGTAAACATTAAACATGCTTGGGATGGGCTGCTTTTTACTCCAGCTATTTGTAATAAACACAGCATTAAGAATGGCAGCAACTGCTGCCATATGTTATGCCTTCTGACTGCTGGGGTGGGGACAAGGGAGGCATTGTTTTGGAAAAGAAGTGAGTAATGGTACACGCAAGGGCCTTGGGCTAAAAGCCTATGATTAAATTAACAAGATGATGAGTAATGATTCTACAACCCAATGAAAGCATAGCGGCATGATTTTTTTTCACTGAAAACATAAAGAAATGAGCAAGCTTTTAAAAAAATATCTCACATGTACAAAGTTGCTAAAATGTCCTTGCTATTCTAGTTCATGATGCAAAATATATTGGCAAGTGCTGGAGGCTGTATTTCAAAAGAAAGGACTGGCAAAACCACCTTTGAGAATTCCTTGTCAAGGAAAACCCTATGCAATTCCTAAGATTGTCATGTGTCAAAAGGTGACTTGAAGGCACATGAATACACACACTTCCTTGGCATCCTACAAATGCCTGCAGAGATAGTTGGAATGTGCCAAATGATAGACAAAGGTAGATGTTTAACAGTGATAAGCTCAAGGATCTTACTGTGGACTTCACCACATCAAGCTGGGAAGCATTTGAAAGAGGGGAGGAAAATTGTGTCTGACTCCAATTAGTAAAAAAAAAAAAGGGGGGGGGTGTGTTTTCCCTACCTGTTGTCACATTGATTTACTTTTCCAGTGCACTCAGCTTTTTTGGAGATATTAGGCCCCTCCCACTATCCCTCAGTGTTTTCTTTTTTCTTAAAGAAACCTCAGTGCCCCCTTGCATCATTGCATAATGGCAGTCAGACTTTGAAGCTGCAAGGCTATTCAATGCTAATCAAGTTCACCAATGGCATTATTCCCACTTGGCTCTGATAAGTGGGGTGGGGGCATCTACAGTGTAGGACCCCAATCTACACTGCCATATACTCCAGCTTCTCAATCCCAAAGTTTCTAATGGTGTAGGGGCTGTATTTCACACTCTCCTAAATTCATGCTCATTGTGCCATGTCTAAAATCAAGCATTGCTTCCTAAAGGTAGTCTTCCTCAAGCATGTCATGCAGTCTAATCAGCCCTAGGCCATTGAAGGACTCTCCTGTCACAGAGCAGATAGGTATGTTCTACTTGGAGCCCCCGATCGCGCAGTGGGTTAAAGCGCTGAGCTGCTGAACTTGTTGTATAACAGAGACCTGGTTGGACGAGGGGGGAGGGGTCAATCTCTCCCAACTCTGTCCACCAGGTTATTCTGTTCAGCACCAACCAAGGCTTGGAGGGCGGGGAGGCGGAGTCGCAGTGGTCTACAAGGAGTTTATTCCCCTGATCAGGTGTCCCATCCCACAATCATCTTCCTTTGAATGTGCCGGCTTTAGGATAGGTGACCGGGACAGGATAGGGATTCTGTTAGTGTACCGACCACCCCGCTGCACTACAGTCTCCCTACCTGAGCTAGCAGGAGTGATCTCAGACATGGCGTTGAGCTTCCAACGGCTTTTGGTCTTGGGTGATTTCAACGTCCATGCTGAGGCCTCTCTTTCTGGCGTGGCTCAGGACTTCATGGCCGCCATGGCAACCATGGGCCTGTCCCAGCTAATATCTGGTCCCACCCATAGCGCCGGGCACACCTTGGATTTGGTCTTCTCCCAGGGATGGGATGAAGGTGACGGGATGGAGGAGCTGACCATCGCTCCATTGCCATGGACCGATCACCATCTGATCAGTTTTAGATTAACTGTGCCTTCTAACCTCCGCAGGGGTGGTGGACCCATTAGAATGGTCCGCCCCAGGAGATTGATGGATCCAAATGGTTTTCTGACGGCTCTTGGGGATTTTTCCACCTCCTTGGCTGGCAACTCTGTCGATGCTCTGGTCCTTCACTGGAATAGTGAGTTGACCAGGGCAATTGACACAATCGCTCCGGAACGCCCCCTCTCGAGTAACCGAGCTAAACCAGCTTCTTGGTTTACCGAGGAACTGGCAGCGATGAAGCGAAAGAAGAGGAGGCTAGAGTGCGTGTGGCACCAGAAGCCCACCAATCCGGCTCAAACACACCTGAATGCCTTTTTAAGGTCCTACGGTGTGGCAATTGCGGCGGCTCAGAAAACATTCATCACAGCCAATATTGCATCCGCGAAGAATCGTCCAGCTGAGCTTTTCCGAGTTGTCAGGGGCCTGTTAAATCCGCCAAAAAGCGAGGCTTCGGATAACTCGGTGGCTCGCTGTGAAGCATTTGCTCGATCTTTCGCGGATAAAATTGAGCGGATCCGGTCAGGCTTTGACGTCATGTTAACGGCAGTCTCTGGGGATGTAACGAGAGCATCTGCTTGTCCAGTTTTATTGGATTCTTTTCAATTGGTTCAGCTTGAGGATGTGGACAGGATCCTTGGAGAGGTGCGACCCACCACATGCATCCTAGACCCCTGCCCTTCCTGGCTGATCAAGGAAGCCAGAGGGGGTTTGGCGGAGTGAGTGAAGGTGATGGTTAATGCCTCCTTACAGGAAGGAAAAATTCCAGCGAGCTTAAAACAAGCTATTATAAAACCGCTGTTGAAGAAACCATCACTGGATCCCACTCAATTCGACAACTATCGGCCAGTCTCCAATCTCCCCTACTTGGGCAAAGTCATGGAACGTGTGGTGGCAACACAACTCCAGGGGTTTCTGATAGACACTGATTATCTGGATCCGGCACAGTCTGGCTTTAGGCCGGGACATGGAACTGAGACAGCCTTGGTCGCCTTGGTAGATGATCTTCGCAGGGAACTGGACAGGGGGAGTGTGTCCCTGTTAGTTCTGCTGGACCTCTCAGCGGCTTTCGATACCGTCGATCACGGTATCCTTCTGGGTTGCCTCATGGACATGGGGCTCGGGGGCACTGCTTTGCAGTGGCTCCGATCCTTCCTTGAGGGACGGACCCAGAAGGTGTTACTGGGTGACACCTGTTCGACCCCACAACCGTTGTTGTGTGGAGTCCCACAGGGTTCAATTCTGTCCCCGATGTTATTTAACATCTACATGAAGCCGTTGGGAGAGATCATTCGGAGTTTCGGAATGAGATGTTATCTCTACGCAGATGATGTCCAAATCTGTCACTCCTTTCCACCTGTCACCAAGGAGGCTGTCCAGACCTTGAACCGGTGTTTAGCTGCTGTATCGGACTGGATGAGAGCTAACAAATTGAAATTGAATCCAGACAAGACAGAGGTCCTACTGGTCAGTCGTAAGGCCGAACAGGGTATAGGGTTACAGCCTGTGTTAGACGGGGTTACACTCCCCCTGAAGACGCAGGTTCGCAGCTTGGGAGTGATCCTGGACTCATCGCTGAGCCTGGAACCCCAGGTCTCAGCGGTGGCCGGGAGAGCTTTCGCACAATTAAAACTTGTGCGCCAGCTGCGCCCGTACCTTGGGAAGTCAGATCTGGCCACGGTGGTCCACGCTCTTGTCACATCCCGGTTGGATTACTGCAACGCACTCTACGTGGGGTTGCCTTTGAAGACTGCTCGGAAACTACAATTAGTCCAGCGAGAAGCAGCCAGATTGCTCACTGGAGCGATGTACAGGGAGCACACCACCCCCCTGCTACATCAGCTCCACTGGCTGCCGATCCAATTCCGAGCACAATTCAAAGTGCTGGTTTTAACCTACAAAACCCTATACGGTTCCGGCCCAGTGTATTTGTCCGAACGGATCTCCCTCTACGTCCCACCTCGGAGTTTAAGATCATCTGGGGAGGCCCTGCTCTCGACCCCGCCTCTATCTCAAGCGAGGCTGGCGGGGACGAGGAGCAGGGCCTTCTCGGTGGTGGCCCCTCACCTATGGAACTCACTCCCCGGGGAGATCAGATCAGCGACCTCCCTTCTGTCGTTCAGAAAAAAACTGAAGACCTGGATCTCGGACCAAACTTTTGGACATTCTGGCAGCTAAAATAAGGACCCATTGATGAGCAGGAATTGTTGGAATGAATGGACATTTCGGAACTCTGAATTTCACTGTGCATGAAATTGTTTTTATTATATTATGTAGTGATGTGTTTTAATGCTGCTAAATGTTTATACTGTTTTATATATGCTGTATATTTTGACAGGCATCGAATTTGTGCCTTTGTTTGTAAGCCGCCCTGAGTCCCCCCTCGGGGGTGAGAAGGGCGGGGTATAAGTAACTGCAATAAATAAATAAATAAATTGTTGCTTAAAAGGTTGCAGGTTTGAATCCAGGGAGTGACATGAGCTCCTGCTGTTAGTCCCAGCTTCTTCCAACCAAGCAGTTTGAAAACATGCAAATGTGGGTAGATCAATAGGTACTGCTCTGACGGGAAACTATTTATTTATTTATTTCAGACATTTATATCCGGTCCTATCTTGACGTCCACAGAGGGACTCAGGGCAGCTAACAACCGGCACACCGTGGTGCCCACAACCAAGAGCATAAATATACAATTTAAATAAAAACAATATAGAAACAGTATAAAAACATTTACATCATCCTAAAAGCAGTCTGTCAAGTCCATTAAAGCCGTCACTTTGCCAGCAGGTCAGACTAGCCTGCAAAGGCCTGATCCAATAGCCAGGATTTCACTTGTTTCTGAAAGGTCAAGAGAGATGGAGCAGCTCTAATTTCGCTTGGGAGGGAGTTCCACAGCTGAGGGATCACCACAGAAAAGGCCCTGTCTCTTGTCCTGACCAGCTGGGATTGCGATGATGGGGGAACAACAATCTTAGGATCCTAGGTGGATCATAGCGGGAGATATGTTCGGACAAGTAAACTGGGCCAGAACCTTTCAGGGATTTATAGGCCAAATGTTGCATTATATAAGTTGGATATATGTGTAATATTGTATTATATAAGCTGCAAAAAAAAATCAACAACAACAATTTACCTCTGTGATTTATGTACTATGGCTTGTAGTGGATTTGTGTTATTTGCTTTATAGGCCAAAGCCAGCACTTTGAATTGTTCTCGGCAGCCCTATGTAGAGTGCGTTGCAGTAATCTATTTGGGATATAACTAGAGCATGGACTACTGTGGCCAAGTCTGACCTCCCAAGATACGGGCACAGTTATGGTGGCCACATGACTTTGGAGGTGTCTATGGACAACTCTGGATCTTTGGCTTAGAAATGGAGATGGCACCAACCCCCAGAGTTGGACATGACTGGACTTAATGTCAAGGGAAAACTTTTACCTTTACCTTACTTGCATATCTCAAAATTTCATGTCATTGGTGCTAATGGGAACATCTGTTTAAGTACACTTCCTAACTAAGTTAAATCTCTTACATACATTTCATTTGTGAACTCTGCATGCCATGATATCTCCGTATTCAATTGCCATTCTCCATGGGACCCACAGGGCCAAGACTCTGCACTTTCTGCAATATTCACCTGATTAGCCTACTTTATCCCTTGAAACAGAAAAGAGAAAATTGTATGCATGCTTTCCTGTTTGACACTACATAATTTAAAAGGTGTACTTTACGCTTCATTAATACTCATAAATGTAATGTATGCCAGCTTGCCAAAGGAACTCTGGCATTTTAGAAAATGACTCCCTCCCTCCAAGCCGCTTTGAAAGTAATGAGGAAATCTCCAAAATATCAAGTGCCCTCTGGGGTCTTCTAAATGCCTTCCAGGTGAATTAATGTTACACCCTATTGCATCTTGAGTGCCATCTTGGGGAAAGGTGGGACATAAATTCATTCAATCCATCCATCCATGTAATTTAAAAGATACGTATGTGTGCTATGCTTTTTGGTTTTTAAAAATATTTTCTTGGTCAACTGGAAAAAATATGGAATTTAGATGTTGTTTCTATTCATAAACTAAAGTATCTCAAATGTGAGTGCCTTGAAAAAGGCACATTTCTCACACCAAATATAATGAAGGCTTTGTGCTCTCTATTTTAAGTAGAATATCAAGTATAATTTACAATGTCTCTCAGTGCATCTCTACTCAGGAGTTTGTTCATCTACCTCGATGAGGCTTACTCATATTAAGGCTGCAACGAGAGCTTTAAAGTAAGTGTGCGTCGCAACAAGCTAATATATTAATAAAATCAGTGGGAGGTTTATAGCTAATACAAAGTTTGAGAATGTTGGTCAGGTGTGGTTCTTTGTTTTTTAATCTTTGCAACTGAAAGAAAAATAAATGATATTTTAAAAAATTCACTCACATTATGATTGTTCTTACCCGTCTGGTGGTGCAGCCGGTTAAACAGCTGAGCTGCTAAAATAGCTGACGGAAAGGTTGGTGGTTTGAATCCAGGGAGCGGGGTGAGCTTCTACTGTTGGGCCCAGCTTCTGCCAACCTAGCAGTTTAAAAACATTCAAATGTGAGTAGATCAATAAGTACCACGTCTGCAGGAAGGTAGCAGCATTCCATGCAGTCATGCTAGTGACATGACCTTGAAAATGAAAGCCAATTCATTTTCAGACTTTCTGTTAGCCTCCTAATAGATCCTCTGTTAACAATCATGATTTGAAGTATATTTTTGTCTTTTGACTAGCTTTGTGGTGAGACAAGAATTTTTCAGTTTCTGGGTGCTGACAAGAAAAATCTTTGAAGGGGATTATAGATATGGTTCTGGTGAAAATGGGGATGTTCCTAATTCTTTGCTTTAAAACAGTGCATGTGGCAAAGAAGTTCTACTACTTCACATCTTTTGCAAAATGGATCACATGTTTTGGAAAATCCCAAACGCTTATTTTCCCCCTGTTTGGTGTCTATATGACAATTTACAGGTGAGAATTTAAAACCTGTTTTCATACCCAGAAGGGGGCAGCAACGCATCAGCTCCTATTGCTGAAAGAAGCGCTCCGCTTCCTTGATGGAGGAAAGATGGCTAAATTTAATGGTCTTTTCACTTTAGAAATGAAATCTTCATATTATTATTATTATTATTATTATTATTATTATTAATAATAATAATAATAATATTCCTTCCCCATCTCCCAATACAGGACTCAGAGCAACTAACAACATAAAAGGCAAATATTCAATGCCAACAAGTACATACATAGTCCAAGATCTTGTATAATGAAACCATATCTGAATTTTAAAAGCTCTCTCTTAAGAACAGTGGTTCTCAACCTTCCTAATGCCACGACCCCTTAATATAGTTCCTCATGTTGTGGTGACCCCCAAACATAAAATTATTTTTGTTGCTACTTTACAACTGTAATTTTGCTACTGTTATGAATCGGAATGTAAATATCTGATATGCAAATATCAGATATTTTCATTCACTGGACCAAATTTGGCACAAATACCCGATACGCCCAAATTTGAATACTGGTGGTGTGGGGGGTTTGATAGTCATTTGGAAGTTGTAGTTGCTGGGATTTATAGTTAACCTACAATCAAAGAGCATTCTGAACTCCACCATTGATGGAATTGAACCAAACTTGGTGGGCTTGGTGGACACTGAGTTTCGGAGTTGTAGTTCACCTACACCCAGAGAGAACTGTGGACTCAAACAATGATGGATCTGGACCAAACTTGACACAAATACTCAATATGCCCAAATGTGAACACTGGTGGAGTTTGAGGAAAATAGACCTTGACATGTGGGAGTTGTCGTTGCTGGGATTTATAGTTTGCCTACAATCAAAGAGTATTCTGAACCCCATAAATGATAGAATTGGGCCAAACTTTCCACACAGAACCCCTGTGACCAACAGAAAATACAGTGCTTTCTGATGGTCTTTGACAACCCCTTTGACACTCTCCTCACAACCTCCCCCCCCCCCCCAAGGGTCCCGACCTCAAGGTTGGGAAACGCTGCTTAAGAGTTATCACTTTCTCTTCCACCATCTGCAGATCATTGGGTCATACTCAAACTACCCTGATTTAGCAAACAATACTGATTAATCCTCCATGGTTCCACTTTTTCCACTGCTTTTCAAACGTACCAGTTTCTTTCTCTTCCCCTCCCTTCCCATTGATCCGCAACTTACTTCAACTATTGTAAACTGAGTTCAAAAGGTAAATCAATTTGTTCTTCCTCATCAATAATTTTGACCACTATCTGTGAAATGTTAGAGGGTACATTAGGAAGAAAAAAAACAGCGAGGGAGAGAGCAGAAAATGTGGCAAGAGAACAGAGAAAAGAGGGAAGTGTTTTCCAGCACTTCCTTTGGAATTTAAAAGTCCAATACATAAGCAATGACCCAACAAAACAGCCAAAAAGTAATGGCCACTAGTACTGCCTAAACTGACTACAATGGGCCCTTGACATTTGCTAGGAATTTTTAAAGGTTTTAGGATCTCCAGTGGATACCGAAATCCATGAATACTCAAGTCTCGTTGTATGCAATGGCATTGTGAAATGATGCCCTTTATGTAAATTGGCAAAATAAAGATTTCCATTTTTTATTTTTTTAAAAAGTTATTTTCAAGTGGTGGATGACTGAATCTGTGGATGTAGACTCTGAATATGGAAGGCTGGCTGTATGTGAGTGAGTGTGGGTGGCATTATCAATGCTAGTACTTGCTCTCTATGCACAAGGCTATTTCTATACTATTTTGAGTAAAAATCAATTAAATGTAGTCAATCAAAAATTTGAATTATATATTTAACACCATTTTAGACGTTCTAAAATCTAACCTAGATTAATTGCTCTGGAAGATAGTTAGCACTTTTCAAACTAAAGACATCCTGGTTTATTGTTAGCTAGTGAAGTTCCCTGTTTTCATATATCTTTCAATTGATATAAAAGCTAGGGGAATTGCAACACTATAGGTATGTATTAAATTCTGCCAATGGGAATTATTTTTTTCATATAGCACTTGGAACTGGTTCTTTTTTCTGAGAAAGAGGCCCAGCTGTGTTACCATGGCTTCAAACATATCAAAGAAATAACTTTTGGTCTATTTATAAAGAGAATATGGTCCCAATGGGCATAACTCTTTCTTGCATGGGGCTCCACTACTAAATTACTGGGCAAATTCTTAGCTTCTAAATAGGGAGAAAGGTGAGATATAAATACATAGCATAAATAAATAAACTAGCAATCCATGTGCTGTTTTGTGCTGAAAATCCAAATATATTACAGTCAAATTCGGAATCTTAACACATGATTTTTGTTTTTAATCTTGCAAAATAGGATACATTTGATTGAACAATACTGATGAACAAGGACCCCTAGTGAGCATTAGCGCTATATTGAGTACCGAACTCCAACATGGATTTTAACCTGGGTCTTTCATATCTTAACAGCATGTCCACCACAACAAAAGGCAAAATGAGAGCCATTGAAGGCTACATCACTTCCATCCCTCTTCCATAGTGGCTGGGACTGATAGGAATTATTACCCAATAGGTCTGGAGTTGATCAGGTTGGAGAAGGCAGAATTCCAGCCTGTGATTCCTTATTGTAAGGTCAGTGTTTAGACAAGAGAGTCTTTAATGGAACTGCTTCAAGTTATCTTAATGACCCAGAATAATCAAGCACTGTGTGCATAAAAGACTGCTTTCCGACACTAGATTCGTCTTGAAAATAAAAGTGACATTGAGGTTGGGAATCACAGTTTAGTTTCCTCCTTCCTTCATCCAGGATGTGGATGGATGGCCTGTAATTTCTAAATTTGAGAACCAAGCTTGGAAAGTTATTAGTAAGGAGGATTAACAGAATGACATGCTGAAGTCATTTATAACAGAGCCATGGTAGGGTGATGCTCTTACTCCAGCCTTAGTTATTTAATCTTTTTATCACATGTTTTAATGCCTTTGAGAACACTAGTGGTACAATTGTATATAATAAAACAAAGGTATTTGTTTCAATATTTATTATTATGTGAATTGTTGGCTGACATTGCTTATATTTTCCAAAAGCTTCTGTTTTGTGAAAACAATAGTCTTTTCAGTCCCTTAATGTATACATTGTCACTACATTTTTGACAGCATTACAAGAGTGTTGGATGAAGGAAATTCTGGAATGTAGCACATCTTGATTTTAGTCAGGCCTTTGAAAAGGTTCCATACAACATTCCCACAAAGAAGTTAATAAAATGTTGGCTAGACGGGCAAAGGTAGATTTGTATTTCGTTGACCTGATGAACCTAAAAAGGGTGACTTGTCTTCATCCTGGGGAGACATGAGGTGCCACAGAGTTCTGCTATTCAACATCTTTATCAGTAGTTTGTATTATGGAACAGAGGGCATGCTGATCAAATGAGGAGATGACACCAGATTAGTTTGAGTAGCTGATAGCCTAGAGGACTGAATTGGAATTCTAGGCAGAATCATGAAGAGTGAAGGTTACAAACCTCCGACTTACAAATGATTCATAGTTAAGAACGGGGGTGAGACAACAGGGAGTTAGAGAAATTTACCCCTAGGAAGGGAAATTCACTCCTGAAAGAACAGGTGCAGACAAGCCTGTAGCCAGAGGGGAGAGGTGGGTCAGGGGTTCAACTCACTCTCCCCCCAAATTTTCCAGGTTTAAAAAGACCTGGTTTACTGATGAATTTTAACTGGTTAACCAAATCCCCAGAGCCCCCGGTGGCTCAGTGGGTTAAAGCACTGAGCTGCTGAGCTTGTTGATCGAAAGGTCGCAGGTTCGATTCCGGGGAGCGGCGTGAGCTTCCGCTGTCAGCCCTAGCTTCTGCCAACCTAGCAGTTCGAAAACATGCAAATGTGAGTAGATCAATAGGTACCGCTCCGGCGGGAAGGTAACAGCGCTCCATGCAGTCATGCCGGCCACATGACCTTGGAGGTGTCTACGGACAATGCTGGCTCTTTGGCTTAGAAATGGAGATGAGCACCACACCCCAGAGTCAGACATGACTGGACTTAAAGTCAGGGGACTACCTAACCAAATCCCCATACTAAGGCTATGAGAAGCAAAAATTAAGAGTCCCTCTAGAACTGCAAGGACCATCTCAACCAAATTTTGACAGTTTATTCACACTGTCATTACCTATCGTTCCACAAATTTAAATAGCAATAGCAGCAATAGCCAACATAGAGGAAGCAAACAAGTTGGCCCACCCACAACTGGCAGGCAAAGCCTAAGGAACAAGTGGGGGGGGGGGTGGATTTGAAGGCCCCCCTGAAGGAGACCAGACTTGGTGGGGGCAGTTGACAGGTGTAGAGCTGCAGGCTCTTTAAGGCTGCTCTGCCCCACTTCTGTGCTCTTTGATTCAGCATGAGGTAAGAGGAAGGATCCTAATGAGAAATTAGGCCTTTCCCTTCTTGCTCCCTCCCCATCCCTTTTCCAAAGGATAGTAGGGTTCCCATTGCTATATCTTTGCCCTAGGGAGACATTCTACAATTTGGCCAGTTTTTGCCCTTGGCGTTAATTGGCAGAGATTTCCCAGCAGAGCATAAGGGCTGGGCTGGAGGTTTGGATGTCTGCACTAAGTAGAGTTCCCCTTCTGGGGAAGATACATTCTGTAGCTGCTGTGGTGCAGCTAGTTAGTTGCCAGCTGCATTAAATCACTACTGAGCGAGAAGCCATGAGTTCAAAGCCAGCCCAGGTCGAAGTAAGCTCCTGACCATTAATAGTCTAGCTTGCTGTCGACCTATGCAGCCCGAAAGACAGTTGCATCTGTCAAGTAGGAAGTTTAGGTACTGCTTTATGCAGGGAGGCTAGTTTACGATGATATAAAACCTTCCAGCAGTGTGCAGAAGAATGAGGAAGTGCTCAATCAAAGGACTCAGTGTCACAAGTGGACGGTGAAGTGGCAGCTCCCCCTGTGGCCAGAATCAAGCATACCCTCATGAAGCCGGAAAAGCTGGAATGTTAAATTGCCTCTGTCTGTCTATATATGTTGTATGTCTAAATGGCATTGAATGTTTGCCATGTATATGTGCATTGTAATACACCCTGAGTTCCCTGCAGAATGAGAAGGGCAGAATGTAAATACTGAAAATAAAAAAAATAAACAAATCCCCTCATCTTTAGAATAAACTCTAATAAGTTGTTATTTGGGTGAGTCACACTCGCTTGATCTCAAGTCATGATTGCTAAGCCACAGAGGAAGGTTGCAGACAAATCCTTCCTTTAAAATAATGCTTAATGAATTGTTGTCTGGAGGGAGTCACATTCTCTCGGTCACAAGAAGGTACAGGCAATTCTACTCATTACCTGTGTCATCACGTAATGAGGCCTGCATTTTATTGCATGCCTCATGTTAGGAGTTAAGCTTTGGCCTCATGTTACGGTTAGCTCTTGTAATTATATTAGGGGGACTCTCTTTTGTTTTAGGCCTCATGTTAGACTTTAAATCTTGCTATTACATTGGGAGGCCTCCATCTTGTTCTAGGCCTCATGTTTAGCTTTATAGCCTTTGCCAGTATATTAGGAAGCCTTCATTTGGAGGTCTCCATTTTGTTCAGGCCTCATGCTGGGCATCATGCCTTTGTGCATGGCTGTATGGCCATCTGTTTGGAGTGCTACAATTGTGTGTTCCTGCATGACAGGGAACTGGACTGGATGGTCCTTGTAGTTTCTTCCAGTTCTATGATTCTGATCTCTCCCCCAAATATTATCAGTTTCAAGTCACATTATAATAAACAGCTGCAAAGAACGATAACCCTTTTTCATAGACTGACTGGGCAAGGTTCTATGGCGGGTCCCCAAACTAAGGCCCACAGGATGAATGTGACGTTCCAAGGCCATTTACCCTAAACTTTAGACTTAGGGTTGCCCTAAGTCTGAGATGATTTGACGGCACACAACAACAACAATCCTAATTATCTTAACGATTTCATCAATCAAAAACAGGCCCACACTTTCCATTAAAATACTGGTAAGTTTATGTTGGATAAAAATGTTCTCATTTTAAATACTGTGTTCTCCTTGCATTTTGTTTCACAAATAAGATATGTGCAGTGTGCATGGGAATTTGTTTGTGTTTTTTATTGAAACTATAGTTCGGTCCCCCAAGAGTTTGAGAGACCGTGAACTGGCTCTCTGCTTAAAAAGTTTGAGGACCTCTACTATATAATATAAGTATTTTTGGAACTTCCCTTCAGCTGCAATGAGTCAAATGGCTTACTAAGATATGATGTGGATATTGTTACTGCCCCCTTTCTACTTCTATGCCATTGAAATAGAATAATAGAAATTACTAAGTAATAAAGTTTACTTATTAGACTGTAAAACAGGTTATTCAACAGGTTTACCTTTATTAGCATATGGCATCTACAAGCAGAGCTGAAATTACTTTCCAGTGACTTTGGAAAATTACATAGGTAAGATATAAATCTTCAATCATATAAGCTTTTATTCAAGAGGAAATCCAAGTGTGGGTTGTGATGACTTAATCACTGAATACACACAAATAAGTGTGACTTGGGATATTCTTGGGAGATATTTTCCACATCTTTGTTGATTGATATTTCATGGGACAATGAATATTTCAACACTGACAATATAGATACCAAGTGGAGCATGTAAAGCACAATCACTGTAAAACTCACAATGGTTTCCAAACAAAACACCAAGTAGGATCCGGATTCTATAAAGAAACGATGGGCAACATTCCTACCTTGTTGGCATCTTCTGGGTTTATTTGGCATTCAACAGGGGATCATCTCCTGGGGGAACAGCACAAAATGTTCAAAAAAGCAAATCAAGTTTCTTCTTGTTTAGAAGCATCCAAATAACATTGAAAAGACCACAGAAGCATGAGTAAAATAAGTTTCCCTCTAAAAACAGGAAGCCTTTGATCTAAATATTTATTACTTTAAATACTGAATTGGGAAAGCAATCAGAATGAAATAATTGGAAATATTGTGATTTATTTATACTTTTTCTTTTTGAAATACCTTGTTTCAATTATATGAAAATCTATCCTTTGGGTTAATCCTTAATCTATCCTTGGATTAAAAATAGGATCTGATGTCTGCCATCTCTATATAAAGAGAACAGTAGTAGTGTGCATTCTTTCAATTGTGATGCTCTTTTTAAAAATGGTCTTAAAAGAGATTTTAGGAAGCATTTTCAAATGCTTTATTTTATGTTATTTATACTCCACTTTTCTCTTTGAAGGGGACCCACAATGATTTACATCTACCTTTTAAAAGAATACAACTAAAAAAGAATCCTTGTTAAAAAGTGTTTAAAACCAACAATTTTATTTTAAACACTGTTGTAACAAAGCCTCCCAGCTGCTGGCACCAAATTATGTAAAGAAGTACTATTTCCACTGTATGTGAGGAAGTACTAATTTTCCTTGATGCCAACCATATTTGTAAGGAACCTTCTTTTAGATATCAATTAAGCTGCCACCAATATGTTTAGAGACGCTGGTTTATGTCTCTGTTTATCCTTAGTTGTGTTGTGAGGTGACGTTGGTAGTGTGGAATGCACCAAGCATAAAAGCAATGGAGGAGGCAGGTTTGAAATACAAAGAGAACAAGTTTTATTGTTAACAGAACGTAATTGTTGCAGTTTTTGAGAATTTGAACTTGGCACAAGGCTTGATGTTACAAAATGGCTGGTTTGAGATACATTCAAGCTTCTGATGTTACAATTCTATAAACTCCTTCTTTAGTGAAGTGCTTTATTACTTCAGAGTTCCCTATTGTGAATATTCCACACTGTTTGTCCTATACTCGGATCAAACCACTGATCACCAGTCTTTCCTTACTGGCGATCCTTGAAACCCCTTCTGTTAGATTCTTTTAACCTAAGCAATCTAACAAGGTAACACCTTCAACTCTCTTGCTGAAGAAATATTCACAAATTCTAAGAACTAACTGAATTCTCACAGCTTCACAACCCAGAGCCCTAACTGACTCTGATCCTCTTCCCCGGGTCTCATCCACCGGACTGAATATTAACTGTCGCTTTCAAACCTTTTATTCCTTAGACTCCGCCCACCTCCTCTGAGGCCTTGTTACCATGGCAACCTATCTCTTACAGTTAGGCCATAGCAACTAATGTAAACCCTAAATACAGTTTAAACACAGTACATTAAACACCCTATAATAAACATTTCTCTACAACTGTTAACATAGTTTAAAGCACATTTAAAACATAATATTGAGAAGTCATTACCCCCCAAATATGAATTATATGAAATTATATGGACCTCCCTGAACTGAAGGAGCCTCCGCCTGCAAACAGCCAGCAAGCTATTCACTCCGCCTTGCCTTCTCTTTTGTTTACCAAACCTCACCCTGGGAAATGGACCAGCTTCACAATAGGAATTTACATAATCTTCTTACTAAAGATATTGCTTTGGGGAAAACTGACTGAAAAGGAAATAGCTAAGTACTGCAATCTCTATGATACAATCAGGCCAGACCATATCCATTGACAGCTTTTTCCATACACAAACCTCCAGAAATCCACTTCACTTTCCTTTCACTCATTCATGAACTTTAGAAGTCAATTCATAAATCTATGTTTAATGTTTCTTCCATGATCTCACAATTTCAACAGATTGCCACCCCAGGAAAGTCAAGTAGACAGTGCCCCCCTTCTCCTTTCCAAAAAAATGTTACCTGGAATGTCTGTCTAGTCCCATCTGAGCATTTATATTCAGTTCACCTAATCTCATCACAGTAGGAAGAGGAAAGTGGAAGTGCTCAAGGCACACACACACAACGTTCCCGCTCCCATAGACAAGGCCCATATTAACTCCATTAACTGAAACCTTCTCCCATTGAGAAATTCCCATTTCATTGACATGTTTCTTGCACCTATTGAGAAGTTTTCTGGATTCTCATTGATATCTGCTGATAAATAGCAGTGCACGGGTTGTGAGAAAGGTTTCACCCATTGTACTGTTTATCACTCATAATTTCTTTTTGTGTTTACAGGACCCCTTCCTTTCTGTGTACCCAATCTGAATTGTTAAGTCACTTAGGAACTCATTTATATATTACCACTCTGCATTCCTGGGGCTTGCACCCCTTTTTGGATGGTGGAACAAAGAATGGACTCAGACTTCAAACTAATGAATGACAGCTTTTTATTTTTTCCATCATGAAAAAACAACCAGTGATGACATCAGAAAAAATCCCAAGTTAAAGAGAGCCCAGATCCTAGCTCTGTCATTTTTCAGCCAATCAGAGGATGGTGTGGGTTTGCCAAATGACTGTCAAAAGTGAATAAATATTATCTCTATTTTCCAGTGAAGTATGTAAGATCTTTGGGAGTGCAGTCTCTTTTTCTGACATCCTTTTGGGCACGAGAGAATACATCTCTGTTCTTCCACCTAGTTTGTGTTCTGATTTGACCATTGTTGTAGCATAGCACACCAGGCTGCAAACCTGCAGTCTTAGCAGATACTGAAATTACGCAATAATAGGAAAATAAAAACAAGCTCCTTGAAAAGCCCCTTCCATATGAGTTATGAACCAATGAAAATGCAAAAGAAAGAGATGATGCCACTTACCTTCTTTATTCATTCAGTGTAAAGAATTGCCTTTGCAATCCATTCATACACCCTTCAAGATAATTGTTTGAATTTGTGATTGCAAACAGTGCCCAGTAGTGCCTCTCCTGGGGCTCCCATAAATTGGCTAGGCCTGTGAGCCATTTGTTTTGTTGTCAATTGCCATCACATTGACTTTGACCTATGGTAGACTCTGTAAATGAGGGACTTCCAAATCACTCTGTTATCAACATGCCTGTTCAGGTCCAGGAGACCCAAAGTCTTCCCTGATGGTGTCAATCTGGAATACAACACAACTATACTTCCCTTAATGTCCCCAACATGCATCATTTTAAATTAGACAACTCGCAGCTTACTACTGTTACTCCTCTCACAAGGTAAGCCTCCAGCTGGAAGCCCACCACAGGTTCCCCCCAGAGGTTATGCTAATCCTGAAAGTGATGATGAGAAAATTATTTGTTATGCATTTCCTTCGTATCTTGAGGCATGATACAACATAGTTAAGATACATAGATAAAACACAATACCTTTAAAATACATATACAAAAAGAGAAAGAGAAAATACACGTGAAACACTTTGGGAATTTAGGGAAGCAAGCTATTTTTATTTCCAGGTGGAAAAAAGGCTTTAACCACTACATGTTTTTCTTCATTAAGATCCTTCATATACTCAATTTGGTGCCCTTTTTCTGCCTTTCTCTATCTTGAAGCATCCTATTGTGATAGTGTGGCCAGAATCGTATCCTAAATGTGCACATATCTTAGATGGGTGCAATGGCATTATAAATTTTGAGTTTGTATACCGTATATGTGACTAAATATATGCAATAAGTCAAACAGATCCTGGTTCACATCTTGTCAGATGAATTAGCTAAGTGGCCTTAGGTGAACTGCTGTTCCTCCAGTAGGAGTAAACAGTTGTTTTAGACTCAAATTAGGCACTTTGGCAAATAGCCCAACTTCACGTGAATTTATTTGAATTTCATTCAGAATATCATTCCGTCAAAAATCAGAGTTGTTCCCTATTTGGCTAAAATGAAAAATACACATTTGGGTACCTTTTTGCTTGTTTCTCAGAACTCGATAATGTTCTGAGAAATATTATCCAATGTTAGTCCAATTAAATTTGACTAATATTTCTGAGCAAGTATTTCAGCATTAATAACTCCAGCCTTCTGTAATTGTTGCCTGTATCAATAATTGTATGTGACTGTAATTTTTTACACCTTTAGTAGAAATACGTGGTTTACAAGAATGCAGTACAGTTTTAATAATGAGATTGCCTACTTTATCAACCCTTCAAATAATACCTACAGCTTATTTACCTGAAGGGATTTATTATTTATAACCGCTTCTCATTAATAAAGGTTTGCATAAATCACACAGTTCCTATCTGATAAAAACCTTTACAATTTCCTCCAAGTATGTTCTTATCAGGTTTGGCTCAGCACCTTTGAAATGTTACCTTTATGATTCATTTCTGACATTAGTCAATACTTCAGGTATGAGGAGAACATGCCAGTGCTGGGGATGGGAACCTTATCACTGTATGAATGATTTAGATTCTAATGGTTGGGAACTGGAGAATGCCAAAAATGCGTCTGAAAGAAGAATGGCTTAGCTTAGAAGACTGGGACTTAGAAGACTGGTGTTGGGATAAAAGGCAAAAAGCTTCTAAACAAGGCCCTGTGGGAAGTGACCGGATTTATCTTCCATAATGATTTGTGTGGAGTGATATGGAATAAGCACTGATATCCATGAATTGGGTCCATCCTTGTGTGCTGCACCTTTTGCCTCCAAGTTTCAAAATGCAGAAATAGTCAGCCTGACTAGTTTTATTAACTTGAGATATGGGTATCTGATCTTTTCTCTGGGCTATCATGGTTCTTCAATATGTAGTTTAAAGTAAATATATTTGGATAATGGCTTCTGATACCTAAATCTAATAATTAGTCTCAACTATTTTTTGTTTTCATTTATTTATTAACATATTAAATTTTTTGTATCTTGCCCTCTATCATGAGATTTCAGAGTTCCATGGAATTAAAGCAATATATACACATTTTAATACAATTTCAGATAAAAGTAACTTTAAAAAAAAAGGCTATGTTTGAACTTGATGTCCTTTTGTCCTTCCGAACTCCAAATCAGCGTTGAGACCAATCAGGCCTCCCAGGAGCAGGCATTCTATAAATAGGATGTCATAGCAGACAAGGGTCTCTTCCATGCCCCACATGATCACTCAAGCTGGTGGGACACAGAGGAGGCCCCTCAGAAGGGTGGGAGCTCTTCATGTACAGGGTGAGGCAGCATAACTTCCTTTTTTAAAATGTGCGCCATTCAGTCGGTTGAAGACATAGCAGAGTTCTAGTGGTCTCGTTCGAGAGGCGGGAGTATAAAGTTTTGTCCTGACATAGTTCAGTTGCCATCATGCGTTGGAACAGTAAAGAGCGTGCTTTTGCCGTTGAAGCCTACTTTTTGAGCGGATTTAGAGTGGCCAGCTCACTCTCCATATTTGGCCCCTTGTGATTTTTTTCTATGGGGCTTTTTGAAATCCTGTGTTTATGTGAACCATCTAAGGACCCTACAAGATTTGAAGACCAACATCCAGGAAGAAATTGCCAACATAGCACCTGCTATGCTAGCAAGAGTCATGACAAACGCCAGAGATCGGTTTACTCAGTGTATGGAGAATGGGGGACGTCACCTACCTAATTTGATCTTCAAAACTACGTAAAACAAAACTTTAGGTATGCGCCTACATTATAAAAAAAATTCTGATTCATACAATGGGTTTTATTAAGTTTTGAAAATAAGAAAATAATGCTGCTTCACCCTGTATCAATGTCCCAAGCCATACACAGCTTTGAATGTCATCACCAGCATCTTAAATTTATACCAGAAATGAATAGGTAGTCGGTGTTACTCCTTCAAAGGTGGTGTTCGATATTGTCTGTATGATACTCTAGTCAGCAATCTCACTGCTTCATTTTGCATCAGCTGTAGCTTGATAGACAGCCACACATAGAACACATAAAAAACAGTCTGAGATGTTGCCAGTGCATGAGATGCTATGGCTAACCTCTCCCTGTCCAGAAAAGACTAGCCAGTACACCAGTCAGAGCACGCACTAAGCACTTCAAGCCACAGAGTTTGCTTGGACCTTTAAAGACACCAATGAATGTTGGGGTTAATAATAACCATGCATAATATTGAACCTTTCTCCATTAGGGGAAAGAGTGGCATGTTTGTACTGTTCTCAGACTTGAGATACAGCAATCTACAAATTAAATTAGACCCATTCAGTCAAATAGTATATTAACTGTTACATATACCCTATTGATCTAATAAGCCACCTTTAAATTGGATTAGTGAATAAATTAAGCCATAAAGGTACTCACTAACTTGGGATGAATAAAGGACAAATATGAATGAATGAAGGATGGTAAAGGATATGATTATAATTCATTATTATTTACCTTATTTAGCTGGGTACTCACGGCGGCTAACAACCACATACTTAGATCAATTTAAAACAAAGTGAATAATTAAAAAATAGTACTGTGTGCTTGGTTTAAAACACACTCTCACCCCCAATTCCCACCCAAAACCTCTCCAGCCGCGTGCCTGTTTTCCTTCTGACAGAAAAAGATTATTTACTTGCTACAGGGATGGGGTCATCCTAGTTTATCTTGGGAGAAAGTTCCACAATCTGGAAGCAGGCACCGAAAAAGCCTTCTCCCGTGCCCCCACCAAATGCACTTATGTGGATGGTAGGGCAGAGAGAAGACTCTCCCCAGTTAATTATAGATTTGTACCAGGTTCATAGAAAGTGATAAATATCTAGAAAATAATTGGTGCATTTCTGTGTAAATAACCCAGAGGACCAAAAACATTACAACTTCTTCATCTCTGCCAAATAGAGACTAGAGCTCTTTCCACACAAAATATTTAGTGCTCAACTATCATGTTTTGTTACCCTATAATTGGTTAGTGCAATGCTAGAAATTTGAGGACTGAAGGAAAATGTGTGTTGGGGGGGGGGGGGGATTCTTATCTAGGAACAACATTCTCTCTTTTTACACACACACAGAAACACACACATACACACCAGTGTGTACATGTACACTTGGCCTTCTACATGGTTTGGGTCCAGGCAGGCCCGTAGCCAGGATTTTGATTTGGGGGGGGGGGGGGGCTGAATTTGATTCAGGGGGGGCTGAGTCTGAGTGAAAGAGGGTCTACCCTAGCAAACCTTTTGTATCATTACCCCAATATCCCCATGCATATGAGATATATTGAGCATGGTGATCAGATCATGATATGAATAAACATAACAGTCTAAATAATGTACCAGTAAGGCCTATTTGCAGACCACCATGAGAATTTGGGAGGGGGAGGCTGAAGCCCCCAAACCCCCCCCCCCCCCCCGGCTACATGCCTGGGTCCAGGTTACCAACAGGATGCCTTCTCTTGCACAGTCCTCCTCATTTACTCTAACCAGCTAGAACCTGAGGACCTTTTCATTAGCTGCCCCAAGACTGTGGAATGACCTGCCAGAAGAGGTCTGATAGCCAGAATTTAAGACCCAATTGATGACCCATCTCTTCTGGCAGACCTACCCTGTCAACTTTCAATCATGAGTTTTGATTTACATGCTATTGATGCTATATGGTAATTTTGTACCCCGTGTTTGGTATATGTTTTATATAATAGTGTGTTTTTAATCTATGTAGTTTATTGTATTATTTTATGTTCATATGTTTTGACTTTGTTGTATACTGCCTCAAGCCATCAGGTTAGACAGGTAACAAATAAAATGTATTATTATTGTCATCATCCTCATCATCATCTATTGTAGGGCAAAACTTGTCATATCTCCTACCTTGCACTTTAGGACATCTATTCCTAAAGATCCAGTATCATAATTTATGAATGGCATAGGCACATATGAAATTTGAGTATTTTTCTGTTGCAATAGATATAAAAAGGCCTAGTTTGAAACCTTGGACATGATGCCTAAATATGAAAAGAGAGGAACAGTGGTTCCAGAGGCATGCTGCTTCATTAATGAGTGCAGTAAGCATCCCTTAACTGTAACTTTAAAATACGTTTTGTCACGTATGTCATGACTATGTTCAGGTAAGATGCCCAAAGCACAATGCACTTTTTCAGTGTTTAGTCTCACTCTCTTTTGAGCTAAAAAAAATTGTGCTGGTACAGATTTCCTCAGCTTTGTCCAGAGAGGGCTGTCTGTCTCCCTAAGGAGTTGAACCTCACTTTTGTGGTTGCTGCCCAGCTGCTTGCAGCACAGACTCTAAACAAAGCTGGGGGCTTTTGTGCCTCAGGAAATAGACTAGCAAAACCCTGTAACTTCCTGAGTTATATGGGTGTTTACACACGTCCCTTGAACAAAAATAAAAGCTTATTTGTCCTCCCAAGAATGTGTTTGAAAAGGCAGGGCTTAGAGGCAAAGAAAAGCAAGAACAGCAAGAACGGAGCCAAGTTGGTGAAAATGAAATCTCCCGCAAGGATACTGGCACAAATAGATGCATTTGCTCATACAGATTTGTCAAGTACTTGCCTACCAACTATAGCTGTTAGGCCTTTAGCATTGAGAGCACATTTTTCAGCTGTATGAAAAAAAGAGCCATAGTATGTAGGAAGAACATATTTGTTTCATACACAAGGTCCTGGTTTCAATCCATGGCACATAGGATTAGATCATTCTCCTTTGAAGGATTACTGCCAGGCAGAAGAGGCAATATTGAACTAGTTCAAGAATGACCAGTGTGGCCTTGGAACTCTATGTTTGTGATCCTTGACTCCTGCAGACTCCCTGGTTTGTCCCTTTTCTGACAAAGAATTCATGAATGAGTGGTAGTTCAGCTTTAAAAGATTACAGGGGGCTCCTGCCTTGTTTCACATAAGAATTAAACTTGAAGTGGAAGAAGTCCTATAAAATCCCCAGTGTCTATTAGAATTCCTATATCTTCAGTAAATCTTAATAGACACAAACTGTTTTCAAACTGGTTTCAGACCTCACAACCTTTGAGGATGCCTGCCATAGATGCAGGTGAAACATCAGGAGATAATGATTCTAGAGCATGGCCATACAGCCCAAAAAACCTATAACAAGCCAGTGATTCTGGCCATGAAAGCCTTCGACAATACATTGATTTCAATATCTTTCTTTTCTTGGACTGAATATTGCATTTTTTAAAATGACGTAACGTGATACATTTTGCTTTATATAAACATTTGTAAATACCTCTGTGGTCTTGTCTCTGAGGACCTGACCCTTTTAGACATTTTGGAAATGGAGAAGGCAGATATTACGTGCTTGTTTGTCCCAAAGTTCTATATTATTATTATTATTATTATTATTATTATTATTATTATTATCTTTATTTGTACCCCGCTAGCATCTCCCGAAGAAATCGATGAGGCTTACAAAGGCCAAGGCCTCAATAAAACAACAACATAACAAATACACATAAATCATAAAGCAAATCAAAAACATTAAAGCAGTAAACAATAAAATGATAAAACAATACACAGTAACACAATAAAACTAGGGCTGGGCCAAAAGTAATGGGTACAGATTTAAAAGTGCTGGGTATGACAGGTGGAATATAGGGATTTAGGGTAAGTGCAATGTGCAGACAATCTTAAATCTATTAATGTGCTTCTGGGACATGATTGCTGGGTTCCTATTCTGGAAAGGCACAATAGCCAAGTCTTCAAGCTCTTCCTGAAGACTGCCAGTGTAGGGGCTTGTCTGATGTCCTTGGGAAGGGTGTTCCAGAGTCGAGGGGCTACCACAGAGAAGGCCCTGTCCCTCATCCCCACCAACCGCGCTTGTGACGCGGGTGGGATCGTGAGCAGCGCCTCTCCAGATGAACGAAGGGAACATGTGGGTTTGTAGACGGAGATGCGGTCACGCAGGTAGGCGGGTCCCAAACTGTTTAGGGGTTTGTAGGTAAGCACCTGCACCTTGAATTGGGACCAGAAAATGAATGGCAGCCAATGGAACTCCTTGAACAGGAAGGTTGACCTCTCTCTGTAAGGAGCACCGGTTAACATTCTGGCCGCCGCTCGTTGGACTAGCTGAAATTTCCGAGCCGTTTTCAAGGGCAGCCCCACGAAGAGCGCATTACAGTAGTCCAATCTAGAGGTGACCAAGGCATGGACCACCCCAGCCAGAAGCTGGTACCTACCTATATGTTATTTAGTAGATACTAATCAATGCATCCATTGCAACTTAAACCTCTTTCTTCTCTCATCTTAAGAATGAGACCATAAAGACTTCATCAACCTCAAGTTAACTTTATTAGCACTCTTCTTTGCCGCCTTCAAGGAATTAAGGGCATTTTTGCTAGTCCTAATAAACCCAACCTAAATCCGCCTTAGAATAGACCTGTTGAAATCAAGGAGGCTGAAATTAGTTTTGATTAACAAGTCTAATTCATTGTGATGGGGTCATTCTAGGAAGAAATGCTGTTGGGTTTAGGATATCGGCTGACCAAGGTGTTGGGATTTTTTTATAGATCTAGCTGATCACTCATCTATTCTGCTGTCCTATTCTCTGGAGACTGCTATTGGCCATTCATCCACATTTGGGGATCTCTCTTTTTTTTTTTACTGAAGAAATTGTCCATTGACCTCTACAGGCTACATTTTTTTCAGAATAGATAGTGATCAGTTCCAAAGTTTGAAAGATAATCTCTACAGATCGAAGAAAAAGTGAAGGGGCAAATGTCTGTATATGTGATAAAATGGCGACTCTCACAAGTTGGAAAGTACTATTTTTTTTATAAATCTAGCAGATCACTCATCTATCCTGCATATAAATGTTTCTTCTTTGCAAAACTGTCAAATTGCTGCCTGCTGCCTTGAGTTGCCTCTGGGGTGAGAAGAGCGGGATACAAATATGGTAAATAAATAAATAAATACTTTTGGATTTTTTTCCCCCAGCATAATTTTCTTCTTTTTTAAATGCTGGGAATTACAAAATGTATTACAACTAAGTTTCCTTTCCTTTCCCTTGTTTAAGTTAGCAAGACAACTCAAAGAAAGTGGTGACTTCCTTCATAAATTAGAAAACTGTTTTAAGATATATTTTTACAGTAAATCAGTAACAATACTTTATTCTTCCACGGTATAATTCTTCCTCATTTAAAAATAACTATGGGAAAGTTGCACAGATTACATAAACTCATGTAATAGACATCTGTTATGAAAATGTGAGCCAAGAATTAGATGGAAAGGAAATTCTATCTAGATATTTCTGGGACCATCCAACTCCAGAAGTAATGATATAATTTGTACATGATTGAAAGGGGGAAATATATTGAAAGGCATTCTAGGTATACTTCTGGTAACCTTTTCCCCCAAAGTGGTGAAACATAGTAATTACTGTGCCTGTTTCAGATTATCACTAAATCCAATGTGGCTTCTGGTTGTTTGTTGTAAAATCCCAAATGAATTGCATCTCTTGTTTGATTCATGTTGCCAAGGGGAATAAATATGAGTTATCTAAGAACCTCATCACAAGGAGGTCAAGAGGCCGGAGAACAGTGGGGAAAACCATGAGGCACCGTAACACTTCATCCCTTTACAGTGGTTGGTCGTGAGCTGCCATCCCACAAGGTTTCCTCCTATGCTGTCCCTGGCTTCTTCTATGAGGAGCTGGATAGTCATACTGTCAGCACGGAGCCCAACGGAGCCTTGCCAGAAGTAGCCCTGCATCATTTGATGGACTCCAGTGGCCTTTGTACCAGCAGCATGCTGGCAGCATGCAGAGACAGAGAAAAACATCCATGTGATGAGGTCATTAATTTAATGAGATTCAGATTAGCCTATGCTCTGTGTGATTTCTGAAATCCATTGGATTCTACATAGCAAAAGAACTGTGGCATTTTAACAGGCTATAGTCTTGAAAATGTTTATGCTTCATCTACATCTGCTCTCTAGGAGACCCCCACAACCCAGTTTCCCAATTTAGGGGATCTGTAGGGTCCCCCCCCCCCAAAAAAAGGGCAACAACACCTCTCAATGCTCTGGAGGCTGCTATTGATCATTCATCCACATTTGGGGGAACTCTTTGGGGGGGGGGGGTGCCTGAAGAAAACATCCATTAACCTTTACAGGCTATTATTTTTTCACAATTGAAAGAGATTAGTTCCAAAGTTTAAAAGATAGTCTCTACAGATCTAAGAAAAAGTGAAGGGAGCAAATGCCTGAATATGTGATAAAATGGCCACCTTTCCCTCACAAGTTTGAAAGTACTATTTTTACACACAGGCTGAGCACTTATTTGGTTTATAGTTTGCAAACTTAAAATCTATGAACATTACATGCTTAAACATAAAGTCAAATGTTCATGTAAGGAATATCGTCTTACTGGGAACTTCTGGACATGGAGTCACTGAAAAAAAACAAAGGCAATTTTTGGACATGAAACCACTGGATAAAACATTTAAAGAAAATGATAAGGAGCAAATCGTCTGGGAAAGAAAATTTTAACAAATGACTGCTCAATACTGAAATAACAATAGAGCATACTGAGTTGATATAAAAGTGGTGTTAAAAGGGGTTAGCCATATCTGGTGGCTGATACCGTCACCTGCAAGCAGTAGGATGCAATCTAATGGCAGTCAGTGAAAAAACAGTGGATGGTGACACTCAGAAGTGATTGGTCACTGAGTGGACTCAGATAAAAAGCTAGACCAGATCTCTATTGGATCGGAGGAGCTTGATTTATGTTATGGAAGACTAGTGAAATCCATCTCTGTATAAACTGGCTGCTGAGATATGAAAGTCAGGCTGTTTATAACAGCATCCAACATGGATGTAGTGCCATTGATGCTGTCCTAAGCTGAAAGACATCCATAGAGCAGTAAGTTAAAAGGACGTCCTCACTAATTCACAAGGAAATGGGTTATAATAATGATGTAAATATATAATAGCATCATTGATGTAAGTTGTATGATTCTTTACAAGTATACATGATTATTTACAAGCTTTCTAAAGAAATGTGTTGTAAGATGTGGAATTTCTTATATGAAATGTAAAGTCAGTGATAGGATATGTGACTATGTATAGCCATGTCCATTTTAATAATATAAGCTAAATAAATTATTAAATTGCCCACTCATTTTCCCAAGTGTATTGGGAGATTCAGGAGTGCTTGACTAGAGTGTTGATATGAAATCTGCCTATTTCAGCTACACTGTTGTTCACTGGTTGGGAGCCCAAGCAACATACAACTGATGAGAGGGGCCTCCTAGAAGATACATATTAACTTATAAATAGCAAAGAACCCCAGTCTCTCAGTCTAAATACACTCTTTCACTATTTACCATTTTGGTCAAAATGGTAAATAAATATGGGACCCCAAACCCTTTAGTAGTTTGAGGCATTGGGGGGGGGGGGGGAATGAGGAGCTGCACCCTTCCAAGGACCCAGTATTGCCTCTGGCAATTGACTGGATCCTCTTGTCATCAAAAGCTTATGTTCTATTTTTTATGTTCTCCAATTCAGGTCATAACACTGACTTATTAAGGAAATTAAAGGGGCAAATGGGTTCCAAAGATAGATAGACATTATCTAGACAAACATTTCAAAGCATCCCTCTAATTGATTTTGGCACGAATGGAAATGCAGTTTATTTTCCAGTTTAAGAGACAATGACATGATCTCTTTCAGTTGACTGCAATGTGTAGGTGGGGTACTCTTCTTTAGTAGAATTATTATTTTCCTACCACATGTTTATGTAATCACATGTACTCAATTAACCTGATACTGTTGGTCTCCTTTTGTTAAAGTATGGTTTGCACATGGTGGTCTGTACATTGGACATTGGCAAAGTGAGGGAAATTTCAGCATTAAAATGCTGTAGAAAGAAAGAGTGGAACTTCAAATTTCCTCAGGAATGAAGTGAAAGGCCACTGTTTCCAAATATATTAGATAGTATGAATGGGAGATTACTTAATCAGAAATTACCAAAATAGTCAAATAAAAAGGAAATATTCATGTACAGCTTATCTCACGAAACCTCTATACCCTCGGATGTTGGGCTGCAACTTCTACATTTCCCATTTGACCATAAGGTCTGTGGCTGGGGGTGCATGCTGCCGTTGGAGGAGAGTGAGAGAGAGAAGGAGAGAAGGATGGAAGGAGTCCATTGCTGTTACCCTTGCCCTCTCACTCACTTTCTGCTTCCACGGCACCATTGGAGGAGAGAGAGAGAGAGAGAGAAGGAGAGGGGGAAAAGGAAGGAAGGGAGCCAACGCTGTTGATCTCACCCTCTCCGGTTTCCCAGTGTCATTGGAGGAGAAGGAGAGAAGGAAGGAACACCAGCGCTGTTGCCCTCACCCTCTCGCCCTCTCTCAGCTTTCCCAGTGTCATTGGAGGAGAGCGAGAGAGTGAAAGAGATGAATTGTAATTGTTGTTGTTGTTAGCTCTCTTTACTAAAAATATCAGTTGTAATGGAAAAGCAGTCATTTGTAAGATTCCATTTAGTCCTAAAGTTGTTGTTGTGGTTATTGTGGTTGTTGTTGTTGTTAATATTATTATTAGCTCCCATTGCCAAACACAAGTCATAATGGAAAAGCAGCCCTTTGAAAAACCCTGTTTAGTCCCCCAAAGTGGTGGTGGTGGTTGTTGTTCTTGTTATAAGCCATTGGGAACAGTGCTTTGGGTCTCGTGCTCCACTTTTTGATTTTTTTTTTCAATTTTAACTCCCTTCCCTTCTTGGTTTATCCAATGCAATTTTCTTAATCAGCACCCCAAATAACCAAACCAAATCTAAAGTTGACTAAAAACAGATTCATAACCCTTTTGGTACAAATGTTGGAGAGTGGCCTCTTGTCAAACTGGTCCCTGGTCAAAAAAAAGTTTGGGACCCACTGGTATAGAGGTGTCTCCAAATAAGCTGTATATGAATACTTCCTTTTTATTTGCCAGAACACTCTGTTTGCTAAACTCTTCTTTAAATATTCTATGATCTGTTGAGTGTACAAGTAATTTTTGATAAAGCCTCTTAGTCAAGCTTTACTTACATGACCAAAAGCAATTAAAATATTACAAGATACAGAAGAATGGATTTGTGCCATCTATCCTATTAAGATAAGCCAAGTCTCTAGATTTTCAGCTCCCCTGTGGATATCTTGACATTCATCCATGATTTCCTTCCAGCACAGAATAAGACGGCATGTTATTTCATGTTCTGGGTGGACACTGGCCAGAGATAAGCATGGCGTTTATCTCTTTCACTGTTGTGCTGTTCAATACCATTAAGCTGGAATCAGAACACTTCTGTTGATGCTTCATGGCTATGACTCTTGAGGAAATGCTGTAGAAAGAATGAATGGAACTTTAAATTTCCTCAGGGCTGAAGTGAAAGGCCACTATTTCCAAATCTCTTTAATAGTATGAACAGGAGATTACTTAACCAGAAATTACAAAAACAAGCAAAATTTTCTTTTATCACACTAATCTGTTAGTGAAAAAAGCAAGAAAAATGTTGTGCCAGGGCATAGATTGTCCATCAAGTACTAGCCATTGACGTCCCACATTTAGAAGTATACCCTGTCCTATTTCATGCTCAAAGTTCCATTCCTTTAATAAATTTTTAATACTACTGGTCATAGACTAAGATAAAGATTTGATTGATTGAATTCAAATAGACTGTGTAACTGAAAGCAAAACACAGAGAAAATACATTCTCGCTGCAAAAACAAGATCAGAACTTCATTGTAGACAAAGCAGGAGCTGCTAATGACAAAATTAGAGGAAAGTTAATGAAGAACATTAAAGCAATCATAATGCTAAATGTAATGTGAAACACTTATCTCTAGAATTTAGAGTACAATAAAGAACAGTTGTACTAGTAAATCTAATTGACTTTGAACTAGAAACACTGTAGACAGGAAAAGGGACATTATCCAGGAAGAATGTAAACATAATTTATCAGTAAACAAAAAGAAAGAATTGCCTAATTGAATAACTGATATAGCACTTCAAAGAACAGACAAGAAACAAAGTAAAGGTTATAGAAATAGTATGTATCTAGGGACAAAATGAACCATTGTAATAATCAATGCAAAGAGTTTAAAAAAATAGCAGAAAGAGTAGAACAAGAAATTTCTTACAAAACTGCTGATAAATCAAATCGTAATCTAAACTAAGAGTAAGAATGCTGCTTGACAAAGAGGGAAACACGTTCTGTGATCAAATAACATTATTAAATAGTGGAAGCAATATACTCAGGAAACATACAAAGGGACAGAACAATGATAGACACCTTCAGGAAAGAATCTTTGGACAAAAATACTAAAATTTTAGAATGTGAAAGTGGAACTTGTTCTCAAAGAACTTAGTAGAAATAAATGACCAAGAAAAGATGGCATACCAATAGAGCTCTTCAAATTAGAGAGATGGAATCCATTCACAGTCTGACAGAAATTTGCAAACAAGCATAGAAAATTAAGCAATGGTCCCTGGACAGAAAGCATGTGATATCCATTCTTAATCACCCATGCAAGAAATGACAATTATCCAAGCTGGAATTTTTTTTTAAAAAAAGGAAGAAGTACTAGGGACCCTATGACAAACATGCACTGGCTAATGGAATGAACCAAAGAATTTCAGAAGAAAATCAACTTATGCTTTATATATTGCAGCAAAGCCATTAACAGAATAGATCATGAGTTGCTTTAAAAGAAACAGTTTTATTATCCTGTTCTGAACAAAATGCCATTGGCAGAAATGAATATGGAGAAACGGAATGGTTTCCAATAGGCAAATAGATCAGATAAGGGCGATGTCAACTTACATACAGAACCTATCCCATGGGAAACTTGAAGAAAGGAGGGGTGAAAATAGGATACTGAAATTTAATAACCTAAGTTGCACAGATGTCACTTTAAAGACATCCACCTTGTACTAGCATAAAATAGTAGAGCCTTGGAATAACTGTTGAAAAAAGTCAAGGGAAAAAGTGGAAAATATTTTTGCGACATAACTTTAAATTAGAGGATGAAAACACCTACATATTTAAATTTTTTACTATATCTTAGCTCAGTCATGATCAGAATGGAGACTGCACTCAAGGTATCAGAAGAAGACTAGGATATGACAGAGAAGCTATGGCAAGGTCCTAAAGAATAACAATAGAGTATGGAATAAGGTAAGGTAAAGGTTGTCCCCTGACATTAAGTCCAGTCATGTCTGACTCTGGGGTGTGGTGCTCATCTCCATTTCTAAGCCGAAGAGCCAGCGCTGTCCGTAGACACCTCCAAGGTCATGTGGCTGGCATGACTGCATGGAGCGCCATTACCTTCCCGCCGGAGCGGTACCTATTAATCTACTCACATTTGCATGTTTTCGAACTGCTAGGTTGGCAGAAGCTAGGGCTGACAGCGGAAGCTCACGGCGCTCCCCGGAATCGAACCTGCGACCTTTCGATCAACAAGCTCAGCAGTTCAGTGCTTTAACCCACTGCGCCACCGGGGGCTCCAGAGTATGGAATACGAAAGACAAAATCATATCATTTGAAATGGGGTGTTGGAAGAGAGTTCTGTGGATCGTATGGATCACCAAACAAATAAGTGGGAGAAAGAGCAAATCAAAACCACACTCTCACTAGAAGACCAACTATCTACATAGGGAGTGTCATATTTAGGACGTATGATGATGACATGAGAAAGATTATCATAGTGGGAGGTAGAAGGAAAAGAGAACGATTGCATTGCAAATGGGTCAAGGAAACCATAGCCTTGATTTTGTAAGATGTGGATAAGGCTGTTAATAACAGGGCCTCTTCTAGGGTCTCTGAATCATACAGTCACAATATGTTAAAGCTAGCTCAAGTGCCAATAATAACAACAAATAGTTTAAAAATTCCTCCTTGTAATGTTCGTGTAATTCAATTAGAATTTTAACATACTAACTAAACACATTAACACTCTTCTATCAACTCTTCTATGGCTGAGTATTACTGCTGGAATCAATCATTATTCAAATGGGATTGAATGGGATTTTCTTGGATATAGCATATTTATGAAACAGCTTGCGTTCACTGTTGAAACAGATTGATATGAATATGATATGTATGCATTTCAGAGTTATCACGTTATTCAGAGAATTCTTCTCTGGTGGTTCAGAATTTTAGCAGTAGTTTTTTAAACTGAAAAGTTATTATATTCATATTTCATTCCCATCCTGGACACTGGAAGCCACATACATTGAATTTCCAGGCAGCTGAATGTTTAGGCACTGGTCAGATTGAGATCAGCTTAGCTTCAGTTAAAGGGTTGTATCATGTGACCATAGATTAGGTCAATTTAACTTTGTTGGGGTAGTTTACTGCAGAATAAAGTGGCAGCAGGCTCCCTAATGAAAACATGTCTGTGTGCCAAGGATAAGAAAACATTACTCAAGGACATAACTTGCATGCATAGTTTTCCACAACACTCATCACCAGTTGTATTTCATAACTCCGGATCAGTTGGCCTTTGTATGTAAGGAAAGGAGAAGATAAGTTGCTAGAAAAATGTGTCTGCAAGCCAGAACATATTAGAAAATGTAAGTGTCATATGAAACAGCATGGTTTCTATCTACCTACCCATTCCTCAAAGAGACCAGATACAAGGAGTTTAAGGAATGTGTAGATAGAAACCATGCTTCCGGTTATTTATTTATTTATTTTATTTATTTCACAGTTTTGTATACCGAGCTTCTCAACCTCGTTGAGGGACTCAGCCCGGTTTACAGCCATAAAAACATATACATTCATTAAAATATCATATATCACAAATTACACATCAACTTTAAAATACACTAAATATAAAACTACAGTGGTCAGTCGTCCTATTAAGATGGATCTATATCCACTTCCATCCAGGGTCCTATGGTGTTGTCTCATTCCTCGAAGGCCTGACTCCACAGCCACGTTTATTATAGTTTGGTTTCTTTCTGATGGATTCAAGTATAGAGCAGGTTTATTAGCAAGCCCCCCCCCCCCCCACCACCACCACCAACACCTTTTCTGTTTCTTCACCACATCATTTATGTGCTTATCTGCCCGATTTGCTGTAAGAAATTGCTTCCCTATAACCTGTAGCTGTTTGGTCCAGCAAGATGATCTGTTCAGTCCATAGTGGTTTTCTATTTATGAAACTCGGTAGGTAATATTGTTTCCCCTCCTGGAAAACCAAATCATTTTAAAGATCTATTAACCCCCCCTCCCCTTTTTGAACCTTGGTGGACCTTTGGTTTCAAAGCCAACACATGTGCTTCTAGCCAGCAACATGAGCTCATGCTAGATCTGGAAAAACAAAGGAAAATAAATATAGGGCACTTAGTGATCTTATGTAATATCCGTGGATTTTTGGCAAAGACTGTGTGGAAAAGCTGTATGGAATTTATTCATATGGCTTAAAAAGTGGGTGGACTTCCCTTTGTGTGTGTTTAACCTTTCACAACAACACTGAGAGCTGTAGAACTAAATAGTGCAGTATGATAACGTTTGTTATCCTGCCAGAATATTTCCTACTCTTGTTTGAGCTCTTCAGAAAAAGTTTCCTTTGGCTCCAATTCACTTTTCTACTTGGTGGTACAGAACCGAAAGGAATTTTGACGCTTAGGATAACAGGATCAAAATCTATGGTGCATAATTATAATCACAGAATAAATCCTCAAAGTGTGGGTGCTATAAATCCACATAACTAATCAAGGCAGTATGACCTGTGGAGCCTAGTGGGTCCTTGAGATGAGGTCTCATGCACACGGCAGGAGAGCCCTTTGGAAATTGCTTATTTTTAAGGACATGCAACTTTTATGTGCAGTTTTAAAAGTCACATGGCTGTTTATTCTATTTACAGACAGCTTTTTATAAGACAAGAGAAAGGAAATGTTGAAACAAACTAATATTTTAGAATGTACATACTGCATCTCATAAAATCAATATACAATCAAAAGTGAGAAAATATAGTCAACAGTATGGTATATCTGTCATATCTAATGACAGTTGCAATTAGCTACTCATAAATGTCTGGAAACAGAAATGAGTCTTTCTCTGGCACTGAAATGCCAATGAAGTTGGTGCCAGAAGCATCTCTGAAAGAATGGCATTTGACAGGATCAGACAGGATTGGGTGCCTTTACGGTATTTAGAATATGTGATTAATACAAGAGACCCAGAGATAGAAGAGGCCTGTTTCAAGTCACTCTCCAATGTACTTCTAGCAGAGAGGTCATGAGATGAGCCTACCACCGCAGCCCACCCTCTGCTGTTGGAGAGCATTAGTAGGCTGGTACAGAAGGAATTATTTAGCACCAGCAGATTGAACTGAGGCCAAAAGCAAATACTGTTATGTAATTAATACATTTCTTCCAATGTATTTTATGTGATTCCTGATTGTTCTCTCCAGCAGTTACACTTTGCATCAAAAATAATTTCTGGATAATTTTTAGTGAATTTGAAACTTATGTAGGGGATAGGGGTCAGCACCTTGGATAGGTTCCTTAAAGTTGATACTGAAACCTGCTGAGTTATTCACTACTGCCCCTTTGGCATGGATGTCACAGCTCCCTTTTAAAAAAAACCAACTTGGGCAATTTTAATTGAAACCCCAAAACACTTGAAGTCATCCAGAGGGATCTTCTGTGACTCTGTTTCCCATTCTAAAAGCCATTGACCAGAATGAAAGATCAGAGGGGCACAAATTGTGTTTGTCCCCTAATACTGGGCAATGTAAGTGAAAAAGGGGCTCTGATTTGTAATGCCCCAGAGCAGTTTGCCACCTTTACTTTCTTCTCCTTCTGAATCCATGCATGGAATGGAAAAGTGTAGTTGTAGAGCTTCCACCAGATTACTTATGTGGGAATTAATATAAAGACTGCAGAGACTAAAATCACTTAAAAGACCTCATTCTGCAGCCATTCTGAATGAGATACTGCACAGATATAATGCTGATTCCCTTAGATCTCTTTCATATGCACAAGCCAGGTGTCACCCATCTTATTACTGTCCTTTTCTTTTTCTTTTTTTCTTCCTAAGTATAGCCCTGTACATTTCTCCCTGTTGAAATTTGTTTTGTAAATTTTAGTCCAGCTCTCTAATCTGCTCAAGGTCATTTTGGGTTCTGATGCTGACCTCTATGGGTGCATGGGACATGGAGAAGATAATTAGAGGAATGATGGGCAAGGCATTATCCATGGTGTTGTGCCTGGCCTCTGCAGGCCCTTTTTCTGTCTTTGTTTGCATTCAAATTTGAAATTATGGCAAACGTCTGTATCCAACATCTGTGCTTTTGGTCTGGCATTGAATCATTGTTCAGCTTTGGTTCATTCCCACCTGAACCCATGATGACAATTGTGAGAAATAGAACTTGCTGCGTCTCGGAATATTCCTTCTATGGCACTGGTTCCCTAAACAGCATCCCCAGATTTTTGTGGACTTCAACTGTCAGATGTCCCAGCCAGCATGACCAATGGTCAGGGCTTCTGGCAGCTTAAGTCTGGCAACAAGAAGGTGAGAATCACTGAAATGGTTAAAGAAAATTGCTGTTTATTTTTATACTTCTTGACTCTTGCAAATTTATTAACATTTTAGCCTCTTGGGAGTCATATATTGTGTCTATAGCATTGATAAATTGATATCCGAAATCCATTTCTTTCATTAACAATTTTAGATAATCCCAGTTCAAATTGTCAAATGCTTTTTCAGCATCTAAACTGAGTAGAGCTAATTCTTCCTGATTGTGTCTTTCGTAGTATTCAATTGTATTTAGTATAATTCTCACATTGTCTTTGATCTGCCTGTTTGGGAGGAAGCCTGATTGTTCTTCTTTCACCCATTCATTTAGAAAAGTCTTTAATCTTTCCGCAAGAATAATAGGCCTGTAATTCTTAACGTCTCGTGGATCTTGATTTTCTTTGTGTATCATTGTGATATGGGCTACTTTCCATGATTCTGGTATTTTATTTTGCTCATTTAAAATCCCATTCATTAATTTTAATAGGTGTGGGGTCAGTTCATCTTTCATAACTTTGTAATAAGAGGCTGTAAAGCCATCTGGGCCCGGCGCTTTATTTCCACCCATTTTCTTAATTGCATTTTTAATTTCTTTCTCAGTTACTTCTTTGTTCAAGTTTAATCTTTGTTGGTCTGTTATTTTTATAGATTTTGTTTGTTCAAAAAAGACATGACCTCTTCTTTTTTTATTTGATCTTTGGCATAAAGTTTTTGATAATATTTATGAAATTGTTTCATGATATCTTGATTTTTTGTGAAATGTTTGCCCTCTGTTTCTATTTCTGTTATTATTTGTCTCTGTTTTTTTCTGTTGCATCTTCCTGGAGAGCCAACGTCCAGGTTTATTTGCATGTTGAAAGTCTTTTTGTTTGATAAATTACTGGCATCCCAAATTGTCTGTAGTGGTACCTCTTGAGATAAGTTAATTTGAAAGTACTCCCTTAATATTTCTTTATTTTTGTTTATATCTTCTTCAGATTTTATAAGATTGTCGTTTAATCTCCATCTATAGGTTCTCTTTGATTCATTAAGTATAAGTTCTATGGGGCAGTGGTCTGATATTGTTCTAGGTTGGATCTTAATGTTTGCCGTTTTTGTGAGTATTGTATTTGAGGCCCAGATCATGTCAATTCTAGACCAGGATTGATGATGGTCTGAGAAAAAAGTATAATCTATTTCTTTTGGGTGCATTTTCCTCCAAAGATCAATCAGGTCGAATTCTTGTTTCAGATTTAGAAATTTTTGAGGTAATTGGTTCATTTCATTACCTTGACTCTTCTTTTTCTTTTTAGATTTATCTAATTTTACATCCATTACTCCGTTAAAATCACCTGCTATGATTAGCCTATCAAAGTTCTGATTGAGGAGGTTTTCTCTTAATTCTTTAATAAACTTTGTTTTGGGCCCATTGGGGACATATATATTACAGAAGAGCACATTTTGACCATTTTCTTTTAAGCTTATTCCGACCATTCTTCCTTCCTCATCTTTGAAGGCTAATTTGGGATCTAATCTTGGGTTGGCGTAAATCACTACTCCTCTTCTCTTTTGCAGCGGAATAAAATTCTATTCCTATATTTTTTTGAATTAAATGTGAAACTTGTTTTTTATTTATATGGGTTTCCTGGAGCGCCACTAAATCGAATTTTCCTTTTCTTATTTGATTAAACACTTTCTTTCGTTTGTATGGGGAGTTCAGTCCATTAATATTAATACTCCAACACTTTAATTGCCTCATTTAATTTTTATTTATTTAGTTTCATCCAAACGGTCTGTGTCCGGCTTAGGAGGGTTTGGGGTCAGGGTCATCGTCAGAGTCGGGGAGAGGAATCTTGCTCTTTTCGAGTCTCTGCTATTCGGGTCATCTGGCAACTTATCTCTTTCTAGGTCAGCTTTTTGTGGAATTTTTTTGCTTTTTCTTCTGATGTTACCCAGATTCTTTCCTCTTTGTATGTAGTCATCATTCCTTCCGATCTTTCCCATCTAAAGCAAATTTGGTTTTTCTTTAGCTCTTCTGCTAAGAACATATATTTCTTTCTCTTCATTAATGTACTTACTGGGTATTCTTTCAGAATGAGAATTTTTTTTCCTTTGTAGAATTGAGGATTCTTGTTGTTTTCCCTCAGTATTTCTTCTCTCAGGCTTCTTCTGGCCAAATGGACTATGATGTCTCGGGCTACTTTGTGTTTTTTTAGCATAATTTGTCATTATTCTGTATGATTTCTTAATATCATCCGATATCTCTTCTTCCGTGGCTTCCAATAGTTCAGCTATTATCTTGCAGATTTTACTTCTTATATTTTCTTTCGGTTCTTCTTCTATATTCCTAAATCGTAATTGGAATTCTGTCTCTTTTTGTTCTAGCGTTTCTTGCCCTTGCCTTGCTTCCAATTTGCTGCAGGTGGCCTCTAAGTTCTCCACTTTTGTTTGTAATGCATCTTGTTGTTTTAGTTTTTGTTCATCTTGTTTGATTTCATTGATGTCAAGTTGGAGTGAATTGTAGTTTTTTTTTCATTTCACTTAATTCTGTGGTAATCTCATTTTTCATCTCCAGCATTTTTTCTTGAAATTTTGTTTGATTTTCTTGAGCAGCTTTTTGGCTTTCAAACAGTCTTAATATTTCCTTCAGTATATCTTTTAGATTTGGGTTGTCAGGGAGAGAGTTTCTTCTTTGTGGTAATTTTGGTTCTTCCTTTTCCGGTTTTGTCTTTGATGTCACCATTTTGTTTTTCTATAATTTATGCTCAGTTGGTAAGTTTCTTAATTGGATATATATTTAAATGTATCTTTGGATATATATTTAGTGTGTATTATTCAATTCAGAGATATAATCAGAAATGTGCACGTTGATTTGTTTAATATTTGATATAATTTGTTAATCACAATAGGAAGGGTCTTTGATAGAAATCTATATTTGTTCTGCTGTATTTATTGATTTGAATTTATAGATTGCAGTTGTTTATTTCATGTAGTTGACTTGATCGGCTTGGTTTGGTTTATTCCCCCCCCCCCATTAATTCTTTAATTAATAGATTTAATTGAGTAAATTCATCAAATATTATTTAAGTGCTATCAAAGTCTTTGTTCTGTCTTCCTCTTTTTGTCTTAATTTAATAGCCTGTTTCTTCTTCTATTTTTACTTTTGTTTTCCTTCTCAAAACACGTAGTTTAAGAATCTTTTCCTCTTTGTCCAGCGCACCCATTCACCAGTTCTATCTCCTCTGTTCTCCTCCTATTCCTCCGGTCTTACTCCTATAATTGGCTCCGTATGTGTTTTCAGTGTGTATTTATGTGGCTTTTATTTTTAAACAACTTTTATTTATGTTTATTTATAATCTGAATGAGATCCGCTAATTACTTTGGAAGTTGCATTAAAAATTATTCTTATTAAGTGTGCAAAAATTATAAGTAAATGAAAGGAACAGATGAGGAAGTGGGGAACATATAAGACTTCAATATTAGACTTTAATCTTTTTAATAATAAACAAATAGGACCAGAGTCTGCCCATTTATCCTCAACTTTATCTAAATTCAGCATTTAAGAAACTTAAATTCATTGTAATATACTGTAAAATCAAAGTGCATAGCTTTTTGAAGGGATTGTATTAAATGCCAGAAATAGTTCTAAGTATTACAGTAGACCTCTGTGTTTCTGATAGTGTGTCAGTTACAAAATATTCCTTTGGTCTTTGCACTGATTTTGCTTGTTGATACTTTTCATAATATGTTTTCTCTATATGCATATAATATCTCTGCATCTAAATGTCTTATATTTCCTGTCAATTTATGGCAACTCCCAAATATTTCATAGGGTTTTCTTAGGAAAGGAATACTAAGAGGTGACATTGCCAATTTCTTCCTCTGAAATGCAGCATTCAGCACCTGATACTTGCTGGTGTTCTACCATGCAAGTACTAACCAGCCCCAACCCTGCTTAGCTCCCGAGATCAGAGAGGATCGTGTGCCTTCAGAGTATTTAGGGATTTCTGTAAATCCTGACTGCATCACTGGATTAGTCTGAAGTACTGTCATTAGGGCTGTCTGACTCTTTGCATAGATGTCTTGTTAGCTGGCCACTTCTTTTGTGCCTGGATAGATTGGCTGCTTTCCAAGCTGTTTTCAAGTGATAGCATCCAAAGGCAGCTCAAAAGGAACTCTTCAGACCTCAAGTGAATCATTCTTTTGAAGGGAATGTAGTGGTAAGAACATAAAAAGATGCCTGCTGCCATAGACCCAGGACTTATCTGTTCCAGCATTTTGTTTACACAGTGACAATCCACTTTTGAGTAGCCCATGAGCACCAAAGCTTGAAAGGAGGATTCTCCAAACCCTCCTTCCAAGCAGTTGAAGCTCAGCCTGTCCTGTGATGCTGGGTTTAGTGCATGTGTGTGTACACATACTATTACTAGTAGTCACTCCTTTAGCTTTATTCTCCATGAAATGTCTTCATCCACCATGAACCTGTCTTATCTTCCATTGTAGCTGTCCACATCGTCATTGTTTCATGTGTGAGCATATGTTTATTTTTTATTTACATAGGAAATTGTAACAGAAGGAGATTATAGAATGCATGAATAGAAGGATATTATGCAGTGCATGAAGCCACCCCTTTCATTCCCAAAGTCTTTCCTTAGATGTGATGTTGACATACAGTTATTCAAACGAAATGCAAAGATGAGGCTTTAGAGCGTCTTCCAGTACAACATGATGCTGTAAATGTAATGGTCATTTTTTCAGTGGAGTAAAATGTTTTATTGGGTTTTTATGGCTGAGTCATCCAGTCCAACCCCCTGCTAAGAAACTGGAAAATCGCATTCAAAGCACCCCCAACAGATGGCCATCCAACTCTGTTTAAAAGCCTCCAAAGAAGGTGCTTTCACCACACTCTGGGCAGAGAGTTCCACTGCTGAACAGCTCTCACAATCTGGAAGTTATTCCTAATGTTCAGATAGAATCTCCTTTTTGTTGTAGTTTGAAGCCATTGTTCCGCTTCCTAGTCTCCAGGGCAGCAGAAAACAAGCTTGCTCCCCACTCCCTATAACTTCCTCTCACATATTTATACATGGCAATCATGTCTCCTCTCAGCCTTCTCTTCTTCAGGCTAAACATGCCCATCTCTTTAAGCCGCTCCTCATTGGGCTTGTTCTCCAGACCCTTGATCATTTTAGTTGCCCTCTTCTGGACACAGTCCAGCTTGTCAACATCTCCCTTCAATTGTGGTGCCCAGAACTGGACATAGTATTCCAGATGTGGTCTAACTAAGGCAGAATAGAGGGGCAACATGACTTCCCTGGCTCTAGACAATATACTCCTATTAGTGCAGGCCAAAATCCCATTGATGTGATTGATGTGATTGAGTTATTGATTGAGTTATTGATGTGTCCCATGAAAAACCTCACTGTTTACCCCCAGTTAAACCTTTTTAGTTAGAGGGATTAATATTTTATGTACAATTTCTGGGGGGGGGGGGGGTCAGTCTAGACAGCCTCTTTGCATTTGAAGCCTCCATCACCCTGTCCCTTTAGGAATCCCTTCAGGAGTGGAGCCTCATGTAAAGCACCTCTGGTGCTTGGAAGAGTCAGCCTTTTCAAGACTGAAAGGTGAAGAGAGAGGAAGCCGGAAGGTCTACAAAATAGCACATCCAGTCAATGCTGTATTCAAGTCCAGTTTGAGCTGTACAAAATTATATGGTTGAATCAAACAAACTATATAGTTGAATCAAACAAAATCTTGTTTGATTCAACTATATAGTCTCTGATCTGTTCCCTGTACAGTCAGTTCACCTTCCAAGTAGTTAAGATAGCGTGTGGGCAGAATAGTTATACGAAACCTAAAAATATTTAAAAGTCCATTCCATTCACTTTCTAAAAGTCTTGTGGCAGGCACAGGAATGCTTTCAGTTGCCAATGAAAGGAGAGCAAGGAAGAATATCCAAAGACCAGGAGCAGCCACCAAAAAGTCCCCCCCCCCTTCTTCGACCAAACAAATCTGAGAAGGTTACTCTCCAATAATGTTAGCGTAATAATGGATTCATCAAGGGGGTAACAGATCCCATCTGATGTCAGAAGTTAAGCAGGGTCAGACCTGGTTAGTACGAGAATACAAGAGCACTATGTGTTCGAAGCTAAGGCTAAATTTCAGAGAAAGGGACAGAAAACCACCTCCTTGTTAAGAAAACCCCATAACTTGACTTTTGTCCTCCACAAGCTATGTACAGTAGAGTTTCGCTTATCCAACCTTCACTCATCCAACGTTCTGTATTATCCAACACAGTCTGCCTCCCACCCGGATCCACCACTGTTTCAATACATTGCAATGTTTTGGTGTTAAATTCGTAAATACAATAATTACTACATAACATTACCATGTGTTGAACTGCCTTTTTCTGTCAATTTGTTGTAAAACATGTTTTTGTGTTTAATTTGTAAAATCATAACATAATTTGATGTTTAATAGGCTTTTCTTTAATCCCTCCTTATTATCCAATATTTCCGCTTATCCAACCTTCCGCTGGTCCATTTATGTTGAATAAGCAAGACTATAGTGTATTCCTGTTCTACTTTTGATCTCATAACACTTCGTCTATCACCCCACGCTTTACTCTAGTCTCAGGCCATTGGCAATAGTCTTTTTTCCCTTTATTTGCCACACTCACAGTGTATGCAGAAAGAGAAGCATCTTTGTCCTTTCCTTGAATCCCAAGTTAAAACAGATGTGTTTTCCCTCTCTGATTGATGCTTTCACTGAGTTAAAGTAATCTCATTCCCCTTCACTTTTCCTTTTAGGCTACTCCTTAAGCACATCCTTGCATTGTTCAGCTGCTACGCTGTTGAGCTGGAGCGTGGCACGTCTCTGGCTCTCCCATTGTTTCTGTCATATTCCTGTCTGTAGGCATATCCTTAGCATTTCATTATGTGGGGCAGAGATGGTACATACTGGCTTTATGGCAAGGCTTCTGGAGCCAGCTTGTGTATTAACTACTGAAACAAAGGATTGTTTCATACACAGTGTAAAGGTTGTCAAAACTCTTTAAAATTTCACAACGTGAAATGAAGGATTTACTTTGTGTTGCTTAAACAGAGTATTTCATCCAAAGCAAATAAAACTCTAACTTGGAAGTAAAGGAAATAAGACTAGTCAGTTGCAAAGAATGTATCAGAAGATTCATCTGACTTTTGTCATTGAGCCTTGACAGGAATGTATTTACCGTGATGAGTGTTGCCCGCAATGCAACTCCCCCCCCCTCCTGGGGCATAGTATTCACAAAAGTTAGGAATGGTATGGTGTCATGTAATGTCCACATTGTCCATCATTTGGGACATCTTTTCCCATTGATTAAATTCTTTTTGACTCTGTAAAACTCTCTGTTGTATCAAATTGAAAGGCAATGATTTCAGCATTGGAACTATTATGCAAGGCCATTGGGCTGTGTGTATGTAGTCATCTTAGATCAGGGGTCCTCAAACTAAGGCCTGGGGGCCAGATGCGGCCCTCCAAGGTCATTTCCCCGGTCCTCGCTCAGGGTCAACCTAAGTAATGACTTAAAGCACACAGCAACAACAACAACAACAACAGCAACAACAGCAACAACAATCCTAGCCAAAAGCAGGCCCACACTTCCCATTGATATACTAAAAATTTATATTTGTTAAAATTGTTCTTGTAATTGTTGTATTGTTTTTAAGTGGTTTTGCCCTACAAATAAGATGTGTGCAGTGTGCATAGGAATTCATTTATTTTTCCCCCAATTATAATCCGACCCTTCAACAGTTTGAGGGACTGTGACCTGGCCCTCTGTTTAAAAAGTCTGAGGACCCCTGTCTTAGATAAATTAATTTTTGCTGTCACCTTTTAAAATTATATTGGGCTTTAATCTGTTTGAGTGTGTGCCCCATGAGGCTAATGGAGATCAGAAGGTTTTCAAATTACAATTCCTAGAACGATACCTATCTTTGAAACACCTGAAATAATCTGTGGTTTCATTCATGACAGAATCCCAAGCTCTTCTAACGTCTGAGATGGAAAGAGAAACAGACCTTCATTGCTATGTTATCTGTCCTTGTCTCATTACCCCACCCTTTATCTCATTTTCTGGAGGAAACAGCAGAGTAAGCATGGTCTTTAAAAAACAGTAATAGATGCACCAAGAAGACAGTGCTACCCTCCACACAGCTGTACTCACTCAAATGACCTGGATCTGATCGGCCCTTCCTCAGGGTTAGGCATTGTAAACAAGGTGTCCAGGGAGATTGCCTCCACTAGCTACAGAAGCTTTCCTGCCCACAATATTTGATTCTGAAGACCCCCACCACAGTCAACCATTTGGAATTGGCCAGATTTGGAACATAACAATCACATTGGAACTGCCCAAGCAATGGAGAAGCGCTGTTTGTCACCCATAGCACTTGCTCAGGATGCCCCCTTCCATTTTCCTGATGAATGGGGAGCTCTATTAATAATAATATTAATAATAATAATAATAAACCTTTATTTGTACCCCGCTACCATCTCCCGAAGGACTTGATGCGGTTTACAAGAGGCCGAGCCCAAATACAACGATAAGAACAGCAGCAACAACAACAACACAATAACTCAAAAAACAAAGCAATAACATTAACAACACCCAACACCCTATTTCCCTCCAGGATGACTCTTTGGTAAACTCAGATGGATGTTGTTAATTTCCACAAGGTTCTTTGTTATCCATGGTTGCTTGTTCCCACAGTAGGTTCAGGAAAATATCCCTGGTGGATATAGAGATTGTATTGTATCTCCTTGTGTGCTACTAAAAAAATGCCAGAGAGGGGACATAATCTTTCTTGTGCAGATTTTTAAAACCATTTCAGTAATAAGATTGTGGGCTTTGTGTTAAAAATCTAACTTGTTTGAAAATTAATTGGGTGCCCTATAAGCCAGGTATTTATCCTATGTAAACATTTTGTTTGGTTTGAAGAGTGATTTTCCATATTGTTAAAAATATACTGGTAGTGAGTATATTTTATGCATCGATCACTTCAGTTTAATGTCCAACCCATTTGAGAAGATTTCAAAAGATGCATGTGACAGTGATCATGTAGCTATGTTCCAGCTATTCAAAGTAGTGGTGGCCTTGGAGAACTTATCACAGCCGTGATCAGGCTCTCCCTGGGATGGCATGTTCCAGAGGATGCTGAGAATGCCCCTCAGGGCACTAACCAGGGTGGAGAGGAACTCTGTGTTTATTTGTGTAATTTCCTCTCCTTTAGGATATGTAACACAGTAGAGGAGGGTTTTTTTATGAACCTTCATGGTGGTCAAGGGCTTCCTGAAAGCCGAGTAGCCTGAAATAGATGCATCTAATGACAAATGATTGTATATTTGCCATAACTTGAAAAAGTTCCACTTTTAGACACCTACTTCCAGAATGCACCAGTCAGCATGACCGTATGTAACAGAGTTGGTTTCAGTGGATAAATCCAGTAAGGTATGATGAAAAAAGTCTACTGTTAAGTAGTACAGTTTAAAATACATTGATACAGAAACATTAATTGAAGGCAAAGCCAGTGAAACAAAGTTTGCTTTGTGCATACAGCTAGAACTGAAACACCTTCCTTACATATTTCTGTTTAGGGAGAACCAGTGGAATTTCTGGTGGTAACACGTTTACGTAGGAAATATTCCAATGACATCGGAGCTCAAGTATGTGAGAGCGGGCTGGCTCTGAATGACTCCACGTGTTGGAACGGTGCCGTTCTGAAATAGCTGGAGTAGTTTCAGGAGTCTGTGTGGCTCATGTATGTTCACTGAAAAATATGTCTCTGACTATATGTATTGGGTAATCAGGAGCAATTATCATTTTATGAAAAGAGAAAATGTAATGAAATAAAATAGATAATTACAGAAGTATAAATGCAGCTACTCTATGAGAGGAAAAACCAACCTCTCTTAAATGTTAATATTTTATTTAAACAAGCACTTCACTAAGTTATGCTGAGCTGGAAAAATTGCTATCTTTACTATATTTGTCTCATTTTCTGAGCAGTAAGTAGTTCCAAGTCTGGAGTGCTCACCCAAGTTTTTGTTTTCTTTCAAAAGCTGTTGGTGAGAATAGTCAAAATGTCAGTGGGACTTGTTAAATCAAGACTTATTTTTACTATCTATAAATAAAAAAATCATGTTATTTTGTGGGATTAACACAATTCAAAAACTACTGGACGAATTGACAACAAATTTGGACACAATACACCAATCAGGCCAATGAGTGACCATCACTCATAAAAACACTGAAACATTCCTCAGAAGAGACTTAAAAGCAAAATATATATATATTACAACGCATGCACAAAACCATATGTGTGTGTGTGTGTGTGTGTGTGTGTGTGTATGTGTGTATGTGTTTGCGTGTGTGTGTATATATATATACACACACATGCAAACACACATATATACACATATACACATATATACGCACACAAAACACATATACCGAGACTGGGCCACAGCAACGCTTGGCAGGGGATGGCTAGTTTCTAATAATATTATAATAATAATTATGAATAAATTGAATGATTGTTTAATAACTTATTTATTAACCTATTTAATGATATATATTTGAGATTTAAATTAAATATATAATAATTTATTTCTGTAGAATTACCTAGTATATTATATAGTATGTTTAACATTTAAATGAATTATAATTGTTAGATAATAATTTATTTCTATATCATTGTATAGTATCATGTTTCCCTCCACATGGAAAAGAAGGCAAGACTAAATAAGTCATGTTCGATTGTTAAATTTATAATTTAATACAATTTATTTAACCATCTACTCTAGCTGAAACTTGCAATTGGATTTAGGCTTGATACTAACCTTACAATTGTGGAGATGTAATAAAGTTATGCTTCTAGTTCCTAATGCCACCAAGCAACCCAGAAAGATTCAATGGTCAATGGAAGAGAAAGGAAATGAATAGTGCAGGAGAATCAAAAATGCTATTTTGGTACAGTACATTTACCTGCAGAGGTGAATCACCAGTAACCTAAGTCTGCTCCAGTTTCAAATCTCAACCTGAAAACACAGGCCCCTTCTCCTCTGCCATATAAAATCCAAATTATCTGCTTTGAACTGGGTTATATGGCAGTGTAGACTCATAATCCAGTTCAAATCAGATAATCTGGATTATATGGCAGTGTAGAAGGGGTCATAGATGAATTAAGGTGATGGGTATATTTTCTGGAAATCTGTATATTTAGGATGTGAACACTTAAAGTCTTAATGGCATATTTATGAGACTTTTTCTGCAGGGGTTAATTCTGGACAAATGCAGAAGTCCAGTGTGAACAGGCAGGATTCTTCTCAGTCTGCATTTATTAGAACTTCTAAAGACATGGAAAGGTTGAACTTCCATTGCATATAGGTGCGCTGTTTATTGACTCTGCTCAGGTGTTCCTCTGGTTATTCTAGTTGTTTTGATATTACTCCTCATTAAGCTCCACCATTTTATTGCCATTGTCAATAAACTGTGGGAAGAGACACTTGCATTTCTTTCAATGGGGGGGGGGGGGGGGGGGGGGACTAGGGGCTCCCTTGTTTCCATGTTGATGAAATCAGGCTAAGCAGCACTTGAAAAGGGCTTAAGTGCTTAATGACTGTTATTTCACCCAGCCCCTATCTCTGATTTTTAAACTGGATTGAATGCTAGTAGCTAGATAGTTCACTTTTGTCCTTTGGAGAAATGGGCAAGGTCTGATTTAAAAGAATGTGTAGAGTTGCATTAAAAATCAAACTATCTGAAACTGAGGTAGAAGCTTGATTGAGTCAGCAAAAACAGATTTAGCAGTTGTGGTTGTCCCCATCTGCTCTAGTTAGGAAAAATGTGTTGTAATCTTTAAATAGTTTGGGAATTTGTTACGAAAGGACTTGTAAGATTCTGTTTGTCCAAATAAGGGTATATATGTCCTAAAATCTTACTTCCAGTATACAGATACCCAGCATACTGTACTTCAGGGACAGAACTCCTAGTGTATACTGCACGTTTAATATCTCAGGATTTTTAAAAGCATATAGATAAATAGAACTGGCAGGTTAAGAGCAAAGATGAATTTAGGAATGTCCCGGTAATGCAGCGGGTTAAACCACAGAGCTGCAGAACTTGCTGACCCGAAAGGTCAGTGGTTCGAATCCAAGGAGCGTGGTGAGCTCCCAATGTTAGGCCCAGCTTCTGCCAACCTAGCAGTTCAAAAACATGAAAGTGTGAGTAGATCAATAGGAAGGTATTGATGTTCCATGCAGTCATGCCAGCCACCTGACCTTGGAGGTGTCTATGGGTAATGTGGGCTCTTCAAATTAGAAATGGAGATGAGCACCACCACCCAGAGTCAGACATGACTAGACTTAACATCAGGGGAAAACTTTACCTTTTACTTGTTACCAAACTTTATAAAGTGTAAGCAGTTTGCAACTTTTAAAAATCTCTTGTGGTTTTGAATAACACAGATTAAATAACTTCTATGAATGTATTATAAAAACTGTATTTTAAAGGCCAGAATCCTACTCATACACCATATTGGAAAAATAAGATGTTTTGAGCTGGCAAAGTTTGTGACCATTGAAAAAAGTGCACCAATAGATACTTATATTTGTGCATCTTGTTCAAATCAGATTACCAAATATCTTGGAAACAAGTAGCATAAAAACATTAGACTTCATTCACTAACAGGGTTGGCCTATGTTGTTCACCAGTGCTTTAAAAAAAACATGGTCTAGATATGTATCCCTCCTTGGAGAAATAAATTATGGCTCATTCAGTTAAAGCCCTATGTTCTCGTGTGGTATTAGCTGTAGCTGATCCATTGAAATAGTACCTTTTGACAAAGCAAAGGTTAAACCCTTGTGCTGGTAGGACGGCTGACCGAAAGGTCAACAGTTTGAATCCGGGGAGCGGGGTGAACTCCCATGTGTCAGCTCCAGCATCTCATGTGGGGATATGAGAGAAGCCTCCCACAGGATGGTAAAACATCAAGGCACGCCCTGGGTAGCATCCTTGCAGAGGGTCAATTCTCTCACACCAGAAGCAACTTGCAGTTTCACAAGTTGCTCCTGACATGAAAAAATGGCATACATTATGTTCCCAGTAGAACTGTGCTTGAAATAGAGTTCACTTAATGTGCTTTAGAAGCAAGGCAATCTAGATCAAAACCCTTTTGTGAGACCATACACTTTAAAAAGTATTATTGAACCTATGAAGTTGTAAGTTGTTCTATCTGTATTAAAAAGGACCTTTATTAGGGTGCCTTTCAAAGAGGAAAAACAGTAAAATATACCAAATAAATGGAGGTTGGTGACATCTATATCCAAAAATTGTTCCCCCTCTTTTTAAAAAATGTCATATTCAAGTTTAGTGTCTTTCAGTCAAGAAACTGTACAGTTAGCTTGAAACAAATCAATGTGAGCTATCCCACCATAGAGAAATCCAGTTGACACCAGCAGTAATGTGAGAGTTTTACTGCAGGATGTCAACTGCATTGGATTATTTTTTTATTTGGATGGAAATAGGTACTGATCCGGGAAATTCCCTTGAGACTCGGGACCTCTCTGGCTAAACATTTTAAAGGGCCTTTCCCTAAACTACAAGCCCCAGAATTCTGTAGGAGGCAACCACAGGGTTCAGATGGGATGCAGACTCTTTGCTTATGCTTTTAGCTCTAGTCTAAGGGTCCCCAAACTAAGGCTGGCGGGACAGAGGCAGCCCTCCAAGTTCATTTTCCCAGCCCCCACCCTAAACTTTAGACTTAGGGGTATTCTAACAATAACAAAAACAAAAACAACAACAACAACAACAACAACAACAATAATAATAATAATAATAATAATTTTCTTACCTGCCTCTCCTCACAGCTTAACATTGCTAAAACACAAAACCAAAGCACATAAACATTTAACAACATGCCATAGAATACATATATTAAAGCATATTTCCATAACATACATCTTAAAATACACAAAACAAAAGTTAGACAGAGGGAAAGTTTAAAATTCGTCATTAAAACTCTAAAAGGACTTGAGGGCACACAACAACAACAATCCTAATTAACTTGACTATCTCATCAGCCAAAAGCAAGCCCACACTTCCAACTGAAACATTGTTAAATTTATATTGGTTAAAATTGTTCTTCATTTTAAATGTTGCTTTTTTTCTTTCAATTTTTGCACTATAATTCATGTTTTTTTCAAACTATAGTCCAGCCCCCCCCCCCCCCCAATCAGGTTGAGGGACTGTGAACTGGTCCTCTGCTTAAAAGGTTTGAGGGCCCCTGCTCTAGTGTAATAAAATAATAATGATGCTTTCTAGAGGTATAGATTCAGTTTAGGCAAAGTGTAGTCCTATGGACCATATGTGACCCCTAAAATTATTGGTGTGCCTCTTGACACATCCACACTCAACGGATCACACTTTTTCTGGCCATAAAAGGGTTGTGAATTGCCTCTTCTTGGAGTCTCTAGGGCAGCTTTGTCCTCTTTTTAAATAGATTGCAAGGTTTCATGTGCTCTTTGACATCACAAGTGCCATTTTGATTTTTGTTTCCCTACATGCCAACTGCCAACAGTGGATTGAAAGCAAAGGATAAAAAATGATACATACATAGAAATGAGTGAGATCCAGCTTAGCTGTTCCATATACTTTCCCGGTGTTTTTGGATTCTTATTGTGTATTTCTCTGGAAGTAAAGCAAGGGTTCTTACCACAGAAAAGCCTGGAAATTGTTGAAATATTCTAATACAGTTGAGCAACCTTAAAGACTGAAGTTGCTACTGGTCAGATCAGACCATGAGCTATTTATGTCTAGACAAAATAAAAAAGGCAAAATAAAAGTTATCATCATTCCAGCCAGCCAAATTAGGACACCTGATTGCAACACCAGAAGAACTTGAACATGATATAATACTGGGAATCCATCACCCTTTCCCTATAATGTTATGCATAGACATATACCTTCGACTCATATATGATTCAGCTCCATATATGCTGGTGAGTCAAACTTGGTGCCTCTCAGCATTTTGCAAAAACTGATTCATTTAGCCTAGAAATGTACATACAGAAGCACTCAAGGCAGTGTACAAAGGAAAACAAATACAAGCATTTTATAATCAAATAAGTAGCAACCCTTCTTCTTTTTCTTCAGTGTTTGTCCCTCTTGATGATGGAGTCCGCTTTACTGGTTTGTTGGCACCATTTCACCCTAAGTAGCAACACCGCAACTCTTTAAAATGTCAAAAATAAATGAAGCACCAAATATTTTAAAATGTGCACAGAAATCAACGCATTAACATTTAATTGCCCAGGGCATCAAACTGACTATCCAAGACATTTAATTCTATTCATTTGGACTTGAAAGAAGACTACAGGAATGAGTAATCTAGCAAATTTCTAACAACTAGTTGTGTCACAATTACAGTGATTATGAACAGTTGTGCTTACTATGTATAAATCTAAGTGACTTGTCCCAAATTGAACTTTTTCCATTTGATAAGTATTTGCCCCCAGAGTTTACATCTGTACTGTACAACATACATATTCATATTGTAAAGAAGAAATGTGATCTATAGTGGATTGGTATCCATTGACTTTTCTTCCCATGATATTAAAATGTGTGAATGCTCAAGCACCATTATATACAATGACATAGTAAAATCTATATAAATAAAACTGTAAATGACAGTTTGTTCAAAACTTCAAATATCCCATAATTCTTCACCAATTGCTTTGAAATTTTGACACAATATAGCATTTGAAGTGGCACATGTTTTTATGTTTTCACATGCCTACTATTATATAGATGTCACACCTGTCACAGGTAAAATATGTTTTTTTTTCAAAAACAGCACCATCTGCTGGATGTCAAAGCAATGCATGCTATACTACATATTTTACAATTCTTTTTCAATCTTTCTGAATGCATTGCTACATTGAATTTTCAAAGATTTTGATTCACTTTCATTTTGATTTAATTATTTCATGTGACATTGTATTAGAATTGAGAAGTGCTGTTTATATGGTCCATAACATTCATGTCGTGAGTATAGTTTATTGTTCTTCTTCCCTCCTGTGCTGCTCACTTTGCCCTGAAGGGGGTGGGATTGTGCAGGGGCAGGCAGCGGAGGCAGTCCTCAGAGACATGCCTTCGCCTCCCTCCCTCCATGCTACTTCTCTGCCTCAGTTCAAAGTTGTGCCCAAGTCAGCCAGGCCTCTTTGGGCAGGTAAGGCAGGCCTCGCCTCTTGGGTTGTATGTGTTTATTTCATTGTGCAAGCATGCGTATCACACCCCCTCCATTGGGTTTCACTAACTTCAGAACACCCCCCCCCCCTTTTAAAAAGCCCTTGCTGTCAATCATTGTCTCATCTGAGGGGGGCAGGCCTTCCTCCCTCCTCCCCTCCTCCAATGCCACCCCCACCCTCACAAATGCCACTGTATGTTCATTATTTATATCATTGGGGCTCCTTTGGGCACCCTGTGTCTTTCTTTAGGCCCCTTCCACACAGCAGTATACAATCCACATTGAACTGGGTTACATGGCAGTCTGGACTCAGATAACCCAGTTCTAAGCACACATTGTGGATGATCTGCTTTGATGGTCTGTGTTCTATGGCTGCAAGGAAGGGCCCTGAGTCTACAGTGACATATAATCCAGTACTCAGCAGACATTATTTATTATCTGCTTTGATATTCTGGATTGAAGATGTCCTTATTCCTCGCATACCTATGATTGCAATGAATATGCCATATCAATTTAAGAGATTGCGATTCCCAATTCGATTGGTGTTTCCAACCACCATCAACAAAGCTCAGGGCCAATAATTAGAATTGACTGGTTCAGATCTACACACGGATTCCTTCTCACATGGACAATTATGTGTTGCAGGTTCTAGAGTCAGCAAACCAGACAATCTCTATATCTGCACAGACAATGGAACAACAAAACATATTGTATACTCACAAGTACTGTGAAATTAAGTATATTAGAAACCTGCTCTTCCTCTTTTCTTTTCAATTTAACTAGACTGGGCCACAGCAACTCATGGCCAGGGACAGGTAGTGATGTATAAAATGGTAAAATCAAGGTTTGCTTTTTGGAATTTGGGGGGAGGAGAAAATATTGTCAAGCCTTGGATAGTTGACTCCATGGATACAGGGAGCTAACTGTAGTAATTTGAACATTGGATTATGACTCTGAAGATCAAGATTCAAATTGCCGCTGTATCATGGAAACCCATATTCTTCAGTAGAAGGCAATGACTCCTCTCTATACAAATCTTCCAATAATTCACATTGTCACAGGCCCGTAGCCAGGATTTTGTTTCGGGGGGGGGGGGGTGAGTTTGGTTCGGGGGGGGGGGACTGAGTCTGAGTGAAAGAGGGTCTACCCTAGCAAACCTTTTGTATTGTTACCCCTATACCCCCATGCATATGGGATATATTGAGTATAGTGGTCAGATAATGATATGAATAAACATAACAGTTTAAATAATGTAACAGTAAGGCCTTCTCGCGGACCACCATGAGAATTTCGGGGGGGAGGCTGAAGCCCCCCAAGCCCCCCCCCCCCCCCGGCTACATGCCTGTCTCATTATATGTCCAAAGTGTGACAGCCTCAGTTTAGTCGTGCATCTGAGAGTTCAGGATTAATTTGCTCTAGGATCCTGTGCAGAACAAACGCTTATAAAACGCAAAGTATGATTGTGATATGCCTGCTTATCATACATGTACAGTTGGGGGGTCTTGTTTTTGGTTGTTTTTTGCTTAATCAGAAATGTGAAAGATCCCAAGGGTTCTCCGGCTGTGTCAGAAAGTTTTACCAGGACATGCAATCAGGCCTCAGGAGGAAAAAGATACACATTTCTCCTCAGTATTGTTTCCTCCCTGAATATGACCTTAGGTGAAAAGGCATTATGTAGAGGTGGAGATGATTATAGCTTTGTTTGAGACATTGATGGAGATAATGATCACAACTATTGAAGACCATCTGTTTTCTTTGAGCAGTTCCAAAGAACTGATTCTTAGATAATTTAATGTAGAATAAATAATATTTGAATTTGTAGTGCCACATCTTTTAGAAATAGCACAGTATTAATGATTTTGAGGCACCTGAACTTTTTTTAATGCGAGCTAGTTTTCTGTGCTGAAAGTGTAAAAAGAAATATGACTGCATACTCTTATCAGAATTTGCTGAATCAGGGAAGTTGGTCTGAAACATAGAACAGGACATTGGAAGGCTAACTGTTGTGTTATGCAAAGACGTTGTGCCAATTTACATTCAGCTGGATTAAATTGAATCACCAGAAGAACTGACAGATGGCTTCTGTTACTCACTTCTGGCAAGTTTAATTAATTTCTGCTTCAAGGCATGTACCAGTCATTGTATTTTAATACAGAAGTAGGAAATGCCCAATTCAGTTATATCAGTAAATGAAATGTATGCAACTTAAGATATGTAAATGTACTTCAAGGGTACAAACATGTGGAAATATAATACAAGCACTTCTGTATTTTCTGAACGATATTGACATTGTTGAATAGATTATACTGGTGAACACTGAAAGCTGTTTTATGGTGATGTTCAGATTCCACCTGAACATTAGGCAGACCTTCCTGATGTATGAGCTGTTCAACACTGGAACTCTCTGCCTCTGAGTGTGGTGGAAGCTCCTTCCTTGGAAACTTTTAAACAGAAGATGGATGGCTATCTGTCAGGGATATTTTGATTGTGCTTTTCCTGCATGGCAGGGGGTTGGACTAGATAGCACATGTGGTCTCTTCCAACTCTATTATTTTATGACTGTATGATGAATGCAGCACTACTTATAGTGCCCCTGCTTTGGTCATGGAGGCTGTGAATGGGCAGGTGTTCACAGGATGATGTGGTGGTTTGAGTGCAGGATTATCCTGGAGATCAGGGTTGGAATCCCTGTCTGGATATGGAAACCCACAGGGTGACATTGGGCTAGTGACATCTGAGGAAGGAAAAGAAAACCCCCCTCTGAACAAATCTTTCCAAGAAAACCCTATGATAAGTTCACCTTAGGATTGCCACAAGTCAGAAGCTACTCAAAGGTACATAACAACAAAGTTAAATGGATTGTTGTAGGTTTTTCCGGGGCTATATGGCCATGTTCTGGAGGCAATTTTTCTCCTGACGTTTCGCCTGCATCTATGGCAAGCATCCTCAGAGGTAATGAGGTCCTCATTACCTCTGAGGATGCTTGCCATAGATGCAGGCGAAACGTCAGGAGAAAAATTGCCTCCAGAACATGGCCATATAGCCCGGAAAAACCTACAACAACCCATGGATTCCGGCCATGAAAGCCTGCGACAATACAACAAAGTTAAAATTGGGCATTACATGGTTTCCACAACTATAGGATTGGATTACTTGCTCATATGGCTGGAGTCATCTTTTTAATTTTCTTGAAAAACACAAATTCCAAGTGAAAGCTTTTTGAACACTTCAAATGCATCTTTGAATCGAACATGTGAGTGTTGCATTAAAAGAAATCAAAACCAGTATCTTGTTTTAGAGCAGTGGCATCCCCTCGGTTTCATTTTGACACCCATCATATTTGTTGCGGGGGAATAAGTGTTGCTCACTTCTTACAAAGTTGCATTTTTAGCTCTATACCAGTGCTTAATTCTGGGTAATTGGAGCTTTCACTTTGAGTGAAACTTCAGTTCAATATCATTCCATCCACGGCTTTTTCCAGTGAAGTCAGTGAGGTTGTCTGACAAGGCCTTGTTGAAACATAGCATAAGTTATGTGCTTGGCCAGATCATCTGGTTTTAAGAAATGTCCTAGAGAAAGAGGCCCTTGGACAATCTACAGAGTTCTGGCATTGTGGGGATTTGTCACTTGATAAACTGCATTTAGATGGGATATATGTGCTGGTGATGGAACAAATGTACATTTCCCAAATCCCTATATACCCAGTGTACTTCAAAGAATGTTAGTCAAGCTGTCAGCAAGTGGACTCACTGAAAGAGCTGGTTAATGTTTTCTACATAGCTGTGGCATCTCTTTCCAGAGAGACTTTTGCAAAATTTCAAGGATTACAGTTTGCCTTCAGACATATGTTAGTAACCTCATGTACAGGAAGCTGCCTTACGTGTTAAGATTACTGGTTGGTAGTAAATGTGGCCAGTAATGTTTCTGACTGGCTTATGAAGCCATCAGGCAGAAACTTTTCTCAGGCAGAGTTTGGCATCTTGGAGACACCAAAGTGAAGATCTGGCTGAGGTGATTTATGAAAAGTCTCTCCACATCCACATATATGTCTAAAATGTACATACAGTGTGAATGGGTATATTATGTATTCCTAGTCAACAACGTTATGGGGATCTGGTAGTGTTAGGGACTTCCCCAGTGAGGATCCTACTAACACAAAATTGCATGACCTGCAAAAGACATTTTGCTGCCTGAGGCTAGGAGTAAAATGACCCATCAACTGAGTGGAATGACAGCCGAATCTTCAAGATGGGCTAAGATTAAAATGCTCTTTTACAGGTGGAAATACAAGAGCAGCTAGTTGCACCTCCAATCCATTTCTGCCACTACTTCAGAGTTTCCGCCACCAAAATCAGTCATTTTGTTTTGCCTAATGATAGGGCCAGCCCTAGTGAAATGACCCCAAGAAAGCGTAATGCCACAGCCTTTGCTACATAATGTCTTCAACACTACACTCTGATAAGACAACTGTGAGAATCATAGCATCGTTTGCAGACAGTTCACGACACGGGACTCAAGTGTCCTCAACCGGAATAAATAAATAAAAATAAAATAAAAAAATTATTATTATTATTATTATTATTATTATTATTATTATTATTATTACACTATATAACAAAAATGGAAAAACATTATGTTCCCGATGTGAAAGTTATTTCCTGTTTAATTGTGTGGTACTTATTTAAAAGTAGTTGTTCTACTCCAGAAACTTTGTTTTTGTGGCTGTCACAAACTATATTGAATTGGTTGAGACTCAATTAGATACTGATTGAAAAATGTGCTGTAGGATGCCCCCCAAAGCAAAACCTTTGCAGTTTAATAAATTCTTTCCATGTCTTTTTTATGATATAGCCATGTTTTTTTTATGATAGGAAATGACATTTATAACCCAGGAACAAAAATAATACTGCATTGTGTTATTATTATAATAGTATCTAGATCAAGGGAAGTATTCTGCATTGGTCAGGCCTCACCTGGAATCACACTGTGTCCAATTCTGGGCACTACAATTGAAGAGAGATGTTGAGAAGCTGGAAGGTGTCCAGAGGAGTGCAACTAGAATGATCAAAGGTCTGGAGACCATGAATCCCTACGAGGAGCATCTTAAAGAGCTGTTTAGACTGTAAAAGAGAAGGTTGAGAGGAGACACAATCGTCATGTATAAAGATGTGAAAGGCTGTCACAAGGAAGATGTCACAAGGATGTCACAGCTTGTTTTCTGTTGCTCTTGAAACTAGGACTTGGAGCAATGGGTTCAAATTACAGGAAAGGAGATTCCACCTGAACATTTGGAAGAACTTCCTGACTGTGAGACCTCTTCCACAGTGGACTCTCTTCCTGGGTGTGCGTTGGAAGCCCTTTCCTTGGAGGCTTTTAACCAGAAGCTGATGGACATCTGTCAGTACTTTGATTGTGTTTTTCCTGCATGGCAGGAGACTGGACTCATAGATGGCCCATGTTTTTAAGGTTGGCTTTGAGCCCATCTTTAAATCTCTTTTCCTGTCCACCAACATTCCGTTTTCCATTCTTGAGTTTGGAGTAGAGCAACTGCTTTGGGAGATGGTGGTCGGGCATCCGGACAACATGACCAGTCCAGCGGAGTTGATGGCAGAGGGCCATCGCTTCAATGCTGGTGGTCTTTGCTTCTTCCAGCACGCTGACATTTGTCTGCTTGTCTTCCCAAGAGATTCCCAAGAGATTTGCAGGATTTATTGGAGGCAGCGCTGATGGAATTGCATGCAGTCATGCCGGCCACATGACCTTGGAGGTGTCTATGGACAATGCCTGCTCTTCAGCTTAGAAGTGGAGATGAGAACCGGAGTCGGACATGACTGGACTTAGTCAGGGTTTACCTTACTCAGTACAGAACAGTGCATTGATTTATACATGGGGCAGGCATGTAGCTGGGGGGGGGGGGGGGGGGCTTGAGGGGCTTAAGCCCCCCCCCCCCCCCCGAAATTCTCATGGTGGTTCGCGAGAAGGCCTTACTGGTGCATTATTTAAACTGTTATGTTTATTCATATCATGATCTGATCACCATACTCAATATATCCCATATGCATGGGGGTATTGGGGTAACGATACAAAAGGTTTGCTGGGGTAGACCTTCTTTCACTCAGACACACCCTCCCCCCCTCCCCCCGAAACAAACTCACCCCCCCCCCCAATCGAAATCCTGGCTACGGGCCTGACATGGGGTGATTCCTTGTTTTGGAGTTGTAGTTCGCCTACATCCAGAGAGCACTCTGGACTCAATGATGGGATCTGGACCAAACTTGGCATGAATATTCAATATGCCCAAATATGAACACTGGTAGGGTTTGGGAAAGATAGACCTTGACATTTGGGAGTTGTAGTTGCTGGGATTTATAGTTCACCTACAATCAAAGAGCATTCTGAACCCCACCAAGGATAGAAATGGGCCACACTTCCCAGACAAGAACCCCCTGACCAACATAAAATACTGTGGTTTTTGATGGTCTTTGGTGACCCCTCTGACTTTCCCTCAAGCCTCCCCCCCCCTCTCGGGGTCCCGACCCCCAGGTTGAGAAACGCTGCTCTGAAGGCTGAAGGGGATAGACTCCAGGGAGTTGGGCGGGGTAGGGGCGCTCTTGGGCCGAAAAGGCGAAAGGGGGCCTCCTTGCAAAGAAGCTTCCCTTCCTGTGGCGCCAGGGCAGTGGGGGTGGCGCCAAGGGGCCCCTCCCTGCAGCCCCTGCCCCTCTTGGCCGGACGGCGCTCCGAGGAAGCGGCATCCCCCCTCCGCCTTCTCGGGGGGGGGGGGGAGGGGCCTCCTTGCCTGCCTGCCTGCCTTCCTTCCCCCACAGAGACAGGCAAGGGAGGAGGCAGGGACCGCGAGAGAGGGAAGGCGCGCTTGCTTGCCGCGGCTCCTCTCTTTCCCTCTCCTCTCTCTGCGACGGAGGCGCAGCTGGACTCGTAGGAGGGCAGCCCCGCTTACTCCTTTCTCCTCGAGGGATGGCGGGAGGCGGAGGAGGAGGAGGAGGAGAGTGAAGCCGGAGGAGGAAGAGGAGGAGGACACGCTCGGAGAAAGGCCACCATGATCCTCACGCGTAAGTGGCCTCTCCCTTAGCCTCGCTTGGAGCCCGGGCACTTCCAGAAGACTGGGCGCTGCGAGGGGATCCCAACTTGGATGCCTCCGACCCGAGCGAGGCTTTGCGGGCGGCGAATCGGCTGTGTGGACGCCATAGGACTAGAAGCGCCTTGGGGAAGGCGGCAGGGTTGAGCTGCGTCCTTTGGGGCAACACTGGCCATCTGTTGCAGATCAAGGTGCCCCGGCCTCTCTCCTTGGTGGGTGATGTTCATGTGAAAGGGGCCCTCTCTGCCGGGGAGGGCGGTGGAGGCGCCTTCCTTGGAAACCTTTCAACAGAGGTTGGATGGCCATCTGTCCTGGGTACTTTTCCTGCATGGCAGGGGGTTGGACTAGTTGGCCCACTCTATGATTCTAAGTCTGAGGAAGGGGGAGGGAGGGAGGGCGTTGTGTAAACGATTCAGTAAATTTGGGTTGCAGTGGATTTTCCAGGCTGTATGGCCATGTTCCAGAAGCATTCTCTCCTGACGTTTCGCCCACATCTATGGTAGGCATTCTCAGAGGTTGTGAAGTTTGTTGGAGACTAGGAAAGTGGGGTTTATATCTCTGTGCAATGTCCAGGGTGGGAGAAAGAATCTTGTCTGTTGGAGGCAGGTGTGAATGTTTCAATTGTCCACCTTGATTAGCATTTAATGGCCCGCAATTTCAAGGTCTGGCTGGTTGCTGCCTGGGGGAATCCTTTATTGGGAGATGATAGCTGGCCCTGATTGATTCTTGTCTGGAATTTTTTGAATCTTGCTCTTTCCCGATTTTAGAGTTTTAAAAATATATAATACTGATAGCCAGATTTTGTTCATTTTCATGGTTTCTTCTTTTCTGTTGAAATTGTCCACATGCTTGTGGATTTCAATGGCTTCTCTGTGTAGTCTGACATGGTGGTTGTGAGAATGGTCCAGCATTTCTGTGTTCTCAAATAATATGCTGTGTCCAGGCTGGTTCATCAGGTGCTCTGCTATGGCTGACTTCTCTGGTTGAAGTAGTCTGCAGTGCCTTTCATGTGCCTTGATGCGTGTTTGGGCAATGCTGTGTTTGGTGGTCCCTATGTAGACTTGTCCACAGCTACATGGTATACAGTAGACTCCTGCAGAGATGAGAGGATCCCTCTTGTTCTTTGCTGAACATAGCATTTGGCATTATGCTAAATGCCCTTTTACCAGAAGCTGGCCACTTGGAGTGTGGCTGGTGTCTCTATGAGAAGGTCCTCCATTGTGCATGTGGCAGGGCTCAGGTTGCATTGGAGTACAGTAGAGTCTCGCTTAGCCAACCTTCACTCATCCAATGTTATGTATTATCCAACAAAGTCTGATGCCTGGATCCACAGCTGTTTCAATACATTGTGATGTTTTGGTGCTAAAATCATAAATTCAGTAATTACTACATAACGTTACCATGCATTGAACTGCTTTTTCCATTGATTTGTTGTAAAACATGGAGTTTTGGTGCTTAATTTGTAAAAATCATAATGTAATTTGATGTTTAATAGGCTTTTCCTTAATCCCTCCTTATTATCCAACATTTTCACTTATCCAACCTTCTGCTAGCCCATATAAGTTGGATAAGTGAGACTCTACTGTAGCTGGTGTGTGGTTTGCTCTTCTCCACACTTGCATGTTGTGGACTCCACTTTGTAGCCCCATTTCTTGTTAGCTCTGCATCTCATTATTAATTCTTACCATTATTGCCTGTTTCAAACCCCAAATTGGGACTCAAGTCAGCTCACAATTTAGATGAACAATACAATGTCAAATATGTAAAAAGTCAATATTGAAATTGAAGTCAACTATTTGCGTGTTTGCGTTTAACTTTAAGTCATCTCTTGACTTACTGCATACCCATGCATTTTAGAGGGTTTTCTTAGGCAAGAAGGAGTGAGCTTGCCAGGCCTTTCCTCTGAAACCCAGCTTGCAGTACAGTATTACAACAATCCACACTTAATTAAATGCAATTTAAAAAGATTTTTTAAAAATCTGAACAACTGCTCAGTTAAAAACACCAAACTTGTTTTATTTTAAAGTCCTGTCTGAATAATAAAAAAAGGTTCCTGCCTGGATGTTTTATTCCAATGAGACTATTTTTCCTTCTCGCAGGAAAAGCGTCTCCAGGTAGGTGTTTCTGGTATGCCAGTGCTGGAAAAAATCCCCCATTTATTTTTAAACAGGCCTATTCAAATACTGACCCTAAAGTTTACTTAGTTTGTCATTTCTGGATGTTCATTAATTGGAGACTTAGCCTTTCCTGAACTTAGTTCTCCCCCCACCCCCTGAAGTTGGGAGTTCACAGTGAGAATGAAGCTTTTCTTCCTAAATGAAACCTGGCGTTTCTGTGTTTCTAAATAGTCAGAAAGGCACTCCGAAGAATCTAGGTCAGTGGCACGGAGTGTAAGTCTGTCTTGACCTTACAGTAAGTTCTCTCTGGAAGTGGAGGCTGTATATCATGGGGAACATCCACGAAAGTGCTTTAAGGCCGCGTGTCCCTTGCTTATTGCAAATGTTTATTTACCCAAAAAACAAAGGGGTGATTTTACTCCAGAATGACAGGAGGGATGCCTACCAGTTCCCACTTGGCACTTTAGTTGGAGCAGCTGTTCATAAATGTGTAAATAGAAGGTCAGAGTGGAAAGAGATAGGACCTTCATATATTCTGGTAGTCTCCAGTTGAACAGATAGTGTCCTCGGGTTCATCAACACTGTTGACTTACACCACTGTAACTGCCATGGTAGGATACACTGGAGTCATCAGAGTTGTAGTTTTACAAGGTCTTTAGCCTTCTCAGCCAAAGAGCACTAAGCCATGACAATTGAAGTGGTGTCAAACTGCATTAATTCTACAGTGTAGATGCACCTACTTACAAAATACTTCTTGCGGACATGCCAAAAACCTGGCTGTTCTGACACACTGAACATCTTGGAGCTTTCATTCCAATATCTCCATGCTCCTGGCAAACACCATAAATGAGGATCATGGTGTGGGGGAATTCAGATCACAGTGTGACCTTCTGTTGGCTTCATTCCCTTCCTTCTTGCTAACTTCCCAGCTGCATCCAACAATGAGCCATATACCACCAAAGCTTCTCAAAGAGAGTTGCCAATATACTTGGCTGATGGGACAGAAGGCACTATAGGGAGCGTGCATTCCAGAGTTTGGCATCTGGCCGCTGCAGCTGCCTGGCAGATCCCATGTGTGTTGACACTGGTTCTTGAGCAGATGGAGGGTATTGAGGGAACAATGGGTTTAAGATTCCAGGAACAGAAGGAGTAGGAGGCAAAAGTATTGATTTAGCTCTGGGACATCCTACTTTTCTGTCTCTAAACCTAAAAGGCACTGCTGAAGAATTTTGGATTGCATTAGGCTTATTGTTTGGTTGCTGTAGTAAGATTAGTCATTTTAAAGGGTGGAGGAGAAGCATGTTACAGCTATTAGTACAAATGTAGTGGGAGAAAAACAAACATGTTTTCATGGAGCTCATCAAATTGGTGCTTGTGATAACATTCAGATTTGACACAGTAGTCCTAATATGTAGTCCCTGTATTAATGTTTTTATGTCCATCCAATCCAACTCTCTGTCATGCAGAGCGCTCACGACAGATGGCCATCCAGTCTCTGTTCAAAAACCTCTAGAGAAAGAGACCCTACCACATTCCATGGCAGTATATTCCACTGCTGAACAGCTCTTATTATCAAGAAGTTCTTCCTAATATTTAGTTGAAATTTATATCCTATAGTTTGAATTTATTGTTTCATGTTTTTATCTCTGGAGCAGCAGAAAACAATCTTGTTCTTTTCTTAATGTGACATTCTTTCACAGGGTCACCACTTAAACTTCTCTTTCTCAAGTTAAACATAATCATCTCACTAAGCTGCTCCTCATAGGGCATGGTATCCAGACTTTTTACCACTTTGACCACTCTTCTCTGGACATGTTCTTGCTTTGCAATATCTTTCTTGAATTGTGGTGCCTGGAACTGGGCATGGGATTATTCTGGACACAGAATACATGAGAATCTTTATATCCCTTTTCATATTGTGGACAAACTCTTCCATCACAATTTTAAAACATGTTGCCTGATAATAATGGGATTTGTAACCAAAACATTTAGAGAGAAATAACATTAAAAAAACATTAGGAAAGGTGGGAGTGTTTTTTGTAACTGACAGATGATCATCAGCTAAGATTGTTGGGAAATTACCAATGTACCTGTAGCTTTGCAACTGTTTTTAAACAAGGATGATAACAAAATTTACTACATTTACTACTAGAAAATGAATCCACTTTAAATCCGGTTTCTGCCTCCTGCAGAATTCTGGGGTTTGTAGTTTAGGGAGGCTGTTAAAGGCTCCTCCCTAAACTACAAACCCCAAAATTCTGCAGGAGGCAGAAACTGGATTTAAAGTGAATTCATTCTCTAGTGTGATTAGTCTGATTTGCACCCTCTTTTTGGAAATTGCATAACAGCTGAGTAGATGTAGAAGGAGACCAAGTGACTTCACTTTAATTTTATGTCATTCAAAATCATATCACAGAAGCAACAAAAGAAAGGTAGCAAGCCTTGAATATATCAATCAACTATACATTGTAATTCACCTCTCTTCAACCCAATGTTTCCTACCTAGATATTGTGCTCTGTAACCACCAGCATTTTTGTCCATGTCGTCTGGGGTTAGTGAGAGTTGTAATACAAAATAATGATAAGATTTGTTGTGAAGCAGACTCTTTATGAACAGGGGAAGTATCCCTTTTCATATTGCAAAGTATAATTTTCATCACAACCATGAAGTATGGGATTTGGAATCAAAACATTTGGAGGGCACAGATTCTCCATGTTTTCAGATAAATGAGATTTGGAATGTATTTGAAATATTAGTCTTCTAGAAATAATAAGAGTGTGCTGGCTTATGGCCAACTACATTGGTCCACATCGTTTTCTTCACATGGTATGTTTAATTTGGGCTTGCAGTTCCACTTCCACAAGGAGGAAATTTGGTATTTCTATCTTGACACACTGCTGGAAATGAAGAACATGCTTTTTCTGTCTGCTGCCCTGTGCACAGATTGATCTGACCTAGTTGCCTCCTTTTTATGCTTTTGTGCTGTATGGTGTTCTGCAATCTCAGTGTGAATTTTTTTTAGCTACGATTGGTAATCGGTTATGTTTGCCCAATTTCTCCATCGTATATAGTAGTGAGTGTTCATTTAGGGAAAACATTTCATTTTGAACTTCTGCTAGATTTCAGTCTTTGAGTAATGAGGACAGCAGGAAATGGAAACTATTCATATGTTTAGAGAGTCAGGAAGTGTGTGTTACACACAGAGAGAAGGGGGGTCACTTGATCAGAGTGAACTCGGGAGTATCACACCATATGCTGATAGTCACATGGAGTTCATAAGGAGCTAGTATCTCTCTCTCTCTCTTTTTTTTTGCAAAAAGTTTTCTGCAATTTGTGAAAAAAAAAAGATATTTTGAAACTATCACTGAAAGGTGTACCTGAGAAGAAGATTCTCAAAAGAGTGATAGAAGCTTGTTTTGCAGGAGACAGACTTACATCCTAATAACTAATTATGAAGTTGTAAACTAACTTACAACCTTGTACATTTTGGTATTCACATTTATGATTGTGGCACCATTGCCACAATGGCACTATCTCCTGAAGCACTATCTCCTGAAATCAGCCTTACAATCCATGCAGCTGCACCAGCCAAAGGAGTTGTGACAGGGTCTTGCATGGCTCTTTGCTGCAGTTGTCCTATTGTGGTTGTGAAGTGGTGAACTGGTCATTTTTCAGTGCCCTGTTCATCAGCACAGTAGAACCATTTTGGATGGTGTACAGTTGGGTCATAGCATGGATTTGTAGTTGCATCTTCCTATCAGGATCACAACCATAGAGATTCTTTCCTGCAGACTCTCCAAAGTCTACACTGTGGTGTACCTCCTGTCCTCTTGAGCAGATTTTGTGGATAGTGTTCTGCTGACAAATAGTCTTCCAGGGAGAGGAACCAACCAATGAAAACGTAGGACTGAATATGTCTCCACAAGGACTCTTTGGGTCTCTCTCTCTCTCTCTCTCTCTCTCTTTATATATATATATATATTGAAAAATATTTCTATTTATACTTGTATTAGGTGGGTAGGAGGCAACACTCTGTCATTTTTATTTATAAATTTCTTCCTGGGCTGTTATCTGAATAGTTAGAGGAGATTAGAAGAGCAAGATGTCTTTTGCTCCTTAAAATTGACATGGTCATGTTCTGAGTGGCTGGGCCGAAGACTTTGGTTCCCTCTTATTATGGAGTTGGCCTTTTTCTCCAGGGAGGAGGGGAATTAGAAAGAGTGGCCATGTTGAAAATACCAGATTTTGAACAGAAAAATAGTTTTTAAATTCTTCTTGGTGAGATTTTGTCTACTCCATAAAGGCTTTGTAGATGCTCCACAGGTATTGGCTGGCATGATTTTACCTCTAAAGTGTAGTATTGTTATTGGCTACTCAGTTATTGTTTGCTGCTCAGTTATTGTTGAAGCTTTATTTGTATCTTTTCTGAACTTTGAGCGAACATGCACTTCCTGTGCCTCTGTATGACCCCAAAGCCATTATTTTCTATTTCATCATCAATGACAGCAAGACTGTGCCATTCCTCATCTTTTCTTAATCTGCCTTTGCTTGGCTTTTTGGCTGCTGAACATGGCTTATGTGTTTGCAAAGATATCTTGTAGCAATTTAGAGACTGAAAAAACTAAGTTGTTTACTTTTTCAGAAGCATATCAACATCTCCTATCCCCTTGTAACATGTTATGCTCAGTGCATCTTAGGAAATGGACTGAGGAAGTCTGTGAAAAATTGTATTTCTTTATTCTCTCGGTTTCTAAAGTTCTAGACCAGTGGTTCTCAACCTGTGGGTCCCCAGGTTTTTAGGCCTACAACTCCCAGAAATCCCAGCCAATTTACCAGCTGTTAGAATTTCTGAGATTTGAAGGCCAAAACATCTGGGGACCCACAGGTTGAGAACCACTGTTCTAGAAGATATTTTTTGCAAATTAATATTCCAGATCAACACAGTTCTGTCTCTGGTTTATATTTGGTAATGTTCCTGCATCTCTTGTTTTTAGCAGAATTCAATACATGTGGCCTCAGACCAGCATAGTCTTTCAGCAGATATATTTGTGGGGTCAGCTATACAGCACTAATATAGCACTTGTGTTCCACTTTTCCCACCCTCTTCCTGTCCTATGGAAACCTGGGATTTGTAGCTTTGTTAGGCATTGAAACTCTCAGGCTGAGAAGTCCAAAGCCCCCTCTCTAAACTCTAAATCCCAGGATCCCATGGGCTGGAACTACGGCAGCTAAGGTTGGGTAATAGCACCATAATTCTGTATCGTGAATGTGTACTGTGTCCCAGAAGTTGCCTGTCTTGTGCTTTGAGATTATTGGCTTAGATAATTGAGTTGGTAAACATTAAAGGCTGCAAGTGACTATGCTGATATTGGCAATAGGGCAATATTTTATTGGATTTGGTGCCCGCCTAGTAATTGGCAGACATCTTTATTTTTTAGCACGAAAAAAAGCATCAGACTGCCAACTACAGCGTATTGTTACAACGGCAGGTTTTAGCAACCCTATTGTTCAGCTCCTGGCTATAGGATGACATAGTGATATTGGGGAAGTCCTGCCATTTTGGATCTTGCACCAATGGCCTGTGATCAGAGGGCAAATTTAGAGTGTGCTTAACTAAATGTATTGTTTCTTGATATATGCTTTATATTGTAAAGAAGCATTTCTTAGTTATGCCCATGGAGGTTGGGAACTACAGAAGAAACTACAGGACATGTGGAGAGTGCTAGATTAGGAAAGCAACGTTAATATGAGACAATTGGACAAAAGTAAAAATGTCAAGAGAGAACAAAAGAATCACTTCTTTGGAATATATATTTAAAAGAATTTCATGTGATTTTTGAGACTATTTCATCAAACTTCTTTTAGAATCTTTGTTTCATGAAAAACTAAAGAATAAATGAGTAAGACTACAACTCCAGATACTATGTATGTAGTTTAATGGAAGGAACAACACAAGATCTCTGTTTAAAAAGAGAAAATTCAGCAAGTTGCACATTTTCTTAACTTTAAGAACTCTGCCTTATGCTCTTCCAGAAGTATATTAAACATGTTTACATTTTTAAGGCATCTGGTAAACGTTTTGCAGTGCTGTAAAGTTATGTTTTCTTCTTTTTCCTGTGGGAATGTTACAGCATTAGATCCATGGGATTTTTATTAATTGTCACAAAGTGACTAGTTAGTTCCTAACATCTGTTTCACTGAACTAAACATAGAAGTTATAGATTGTAAGCTGTGCAATTCAAAGACCTTTGCAGTTGATTACTGCTTCCTCAGTACTGTAAAATATCTACAATGATCATTAGACTATGCAGCTGAATACTATATAGTTAGCATTATTACGTCTCAGATTTAGAAGGTTTGTCTCACAAATCCTTTTTTATTAGTTCAATTTTTGTCAATTATTTCTAAGATCACATACTGTATTGTAAAAAAAGATGCATCAGAGCAAAAAATCCATAAGGAACTGAAAATGTGAAGCTTGTGTTACTACTGATGTAGAAAGAATCCTAGAACTGGAAGAGACCGCAAGGGTCATCCAGGCCAGCCCCCTGCCATGGAGGAAGACATAATCAAAACATTCCCAACACATGGCTATCCATCTGTTTAAAAATCTCCAGAGAATGAGACTCTATCACACTCCACTGCTAAACAGCTCTTATCAGAAAATTCTTCCTAATGGTGGAATCTTTTTCACTATTATTTGAAACCATTGCTATGTATCACCCATCCTCTATTAGTTCATTTCATTTTTTCTGTCTAAGGCCTTATTGAAATCAATGTATGCAACATCTATGTTCAACTCTAGTTTTTTTTTAAAAGGGGGATAAACAGAGAGAGGGAGAGAGAAGGTTAGTCTGGCATGATTTGTTTTTCAGAATTCCAAATGAGATTTTTAGTGTTCACCACCGACCCTTCTAAGTATTTACAGACTGACTGTTTAGTGATCTGTTCAAGAATGCTTCCTGGTATTGATGGCAGGCTGACTGTGTGGTAGTTGTTTGGGTCCTCTTTCCCTCTCTGTTTGAAGATAGGGAGAAACACTGCCTACTTCTAGTCTGCTGGAATTTCTCCAAGAATTCTCATCCTTTGGACTCATAGTATTTGTAGTTTCATGTGGTATTTAGAATTCCCTGCTAGAGATCTCTAGTGATGCCTCAATTCAAACATCCAAAGATATGTAATTTCAAAGTGTTGTAATGGTCTAGGATTAAAGGGGCCACCATTGTAGTGATTTTTCATGTTAACTTTTATGGATTTTTAAAATTTAGTTTGTTTTCTTTTCAGAAATTGAGGCCAAAGAAGCCTGCGACTGGCTGAAGGCTGCTGGATTCCCCCAGTATGCTCAGATGTTTGAAGGTATTGCATTTTGTTCTGAGATACAACAATCACTGAAATACATTCAAAAACTAGTCCCTTTGATTTGTAATAAGTGTAATGCAGACAGCTGATTCTACACAAATGATCAGTCAATGTGATAGTCAGCATGATATAGGGAAAAGGTTAGGACTCTTAGATACCATGGTTCAAATCCTTGTTCGGCCATGGAGACTCACGGGGTGAATGTAGGCAAGTCATACTCTCTCAGCTTCAAAGGAGGGAAATGGCAAACCTTTAAAAACTTATTGCAAAGAAAAGCTTAGGATACGGTTGCCATAGATATAGATAGATTTGAAGACTCATAACAACAAATTGTTCAAGTTTATTTGTATGCAGTAAGGCATCAAAAGAGAAAGGAGGCACTTGAATGTGCTGTGTTTTATTAGGGTAGGAATGTGTAAAAATGATAATAAGCAGAAAAGTTTATTGATAAATGTAGCTTCAGCACTATTGGCAATGTATGCTGGTTCCATTACGGACTTCCGATAAATTGACAGTATTGCTCCTCCCTCTTTGGGGTGTAAACAGTTGTTTTCTGTAGATGGATTGAGTCCAGGGATGCTCTGTTGAAACTTCCAGAGTTCCTTCCCCGTCTCTAGCCTTTTGCACCATCTGGAAATGGGTTTCCTATCCCTTCAGAGATGCCTTGATGCTACATTGGAGAAGAGAGGTAACACTGTGTTCCACCAGTAGAACATCTGTGTGTTTCACTGGTCCATGCAATGTAGAAATACAGTGTTGAGAAAGAACATTGTTTCCCCACCACCTCCCACCCCAATGTTTGATCATGAAGGACCATTGTTAATTTATGCTTGTGTTAGGTGGGTAGGAGACAACACTCTGTCATAAATGAATCATCCAGCATGAATATCTGTCTGGAAAACAGGACAAACATATTTCTGTTGCCAAATTGTGCAGGTCTCACCTTGAATTCATTTGCTTAAAGAAGAAAGAGGTTTCTCATCCACTTCCCACATATTCCTCTCACACATGTGGGCATTTAAAATGGTGCTTAGCTGTACTTGTGAGGCATCACTGATTACTGAAAAATCTCTGTCTGCTGCTTCCAGACATCTTTGTCTCTCTTTGCATGAACAGCTTCACCACCGTTTGAACTTCACCTCACTTGCTAGGCAATGAACGGGCTGAGGTTTTATTCTTCAGCATGTGTTTTCTTTATTGAGAAATCTGAATTCCAAATTCTTTCATTAATTCATCTTTCCCTTCTATGCTGATGTATACATCTCTGATTTCTTGCTTGAATTAGATTATTTGGAGGCTTATATTAATTAGCTTAAACAGTACTTTGCCTTGATCTTTAGAAATGACCTAAATACCTTATTTCAGAAACTGAAGTCTGTTGGGAACTTGTTCTTTCAGATATGCAGTTTCCTGTTGATATCAACTCTGTGAGAAAAGATCATGACTTTTTAGATAAAGATGAAATAGAATCCTTGTACAGGTAAACCTTAGTATGACTTTCTGATTGTCTACCAGTCTGACTCTGAAGTTTTGGTTAAGGGAAGCATTGAATGAAAATAATATGACCACAACTAGGCCTGCATCTTTTGTGTTAGTGTTGTATAGTTGTTGTTCTGCTACAGTTCTTATAAGAAATATATTAGTATCAGCACATGTATTATGTCTTCAAAGATGTTTTCTTCTAAAATGCAAGTCTAGCATTTGCATAGAAACAGACTGTATGATCTAAAAATATGTGGCTCTCCTTTATTTATGATGACGTAAGTTACACTTAGGAGCCAGCATTGTGCAGTGCAATGGACTACTACTCAATGGACCAGTATCCAAACCCTAGCCATGGAAACTCACTGAGGAACCCAACCTCAGATGAATGGAAAGGCAAACCTCTGATCAAGTTTTGCAAAGAAAGCCCCATGATAGTGTTACCTTAGAGTTGCCATGGCTCAGAAAAGATGTGAAGACACACACCGGCTAGCAAGACTTAAGACATTGGAAATATTGGAATTCATATTTATGGCTGCTGCACCAATATAATGACCAAAATATCTTCCTGAAACCTATCTTTGACCCAAGATAGGATTTCTGAGGTGCTATGGAGTAGGGGGCTCAGTGAAGAGGGGCCTTCCCCTATCTTGGAAACTAGGCTTTTTGCAACATGTTTCATTGGGAGTCATAGAATTATAGAGTGAGAAGAGACCACAAAGACCATCCAGTCCAGCTCTTCTGCCATGGAGGAATATAAAATCAAATCGCTCCCAACAGATGACCATCCAGCCTCTGTTTGAAGTCATAGCTATGCTGATGACACTCCATGGTTGTAGCGACATCTTTTAATAAAGGATGTTATGTGTTTATGACTGCTGTTGACTAGAACTATTCCTGAGATTTTGTTAAGTCTCCTTGGGATTGCAGTTAAATCAACATGTGTATTTCCAGCAAACACAGAATTGATCTTCAGTCACTTACTAACATACTGATATGAAAATTGACAGTGGTGAAGAAATCCAGTTGTCCAACCAGATATATGAGCTGATATTTAGGTATATGTACAGTATCTTATATATTAAGATGTCTAATGGTTTGAAACCTAACCTTGGGGTTTTGATAGATTCAGCATTTCATATGAAGTTTGAAGTTGCATTGTAATACATGGGTGTTTTTTAAAAACTTAATATCAAAGTCATTGTTTTTCCAATTTCTTCTTTGAAGCTTGCACACATTATTTGTGTTTTCAAATCCTGGAACCAAAATACAACACTTCTTGGTCACTGGTATAGAAAATGACATCTTACCAGGAGAACATTGTAGCTGCAATCCAATATTACATTGGCTTTCTGCTAAATCCTTGTCACAATATCATGTACTGTATGTAACCTAGACCCTTTAATGTACAATATGCATAAGAATGTACAGTATACATAAGAACACAATGATCTATGTCTGCTAAGAGGATGTATTAGAGGTCATGTTACAATTAATAACATATGCATAATATGCAAAACCAGAACTAGCATTCTTCTTAAAAGTTCATTGGTAAGATGCTAAAGGCACTAAAGAGATACTGACATCTTGCCAGAGCAGCTGTGATAATAAAGATGCATGTTATAATTTCAGTTTTAAGTGATTAGTAGCTCTCACAATATTGTGCAACTCACACCCACCCCCTTCCCAGGGGTGTGTCAGAGTAATTGCTTAATTGCATACAAATTATACAACAATGTTGTTCAAAGTTCTTTAATTCCTAAAAATATTTCTTAAAAGCTAGGTGTGACCTGACATAACACATTTTAGATATTCACTATTTTATATAAGTACAACCCCTGTACCTGTATGACAACATCCCCACCACCTCTGAATATCTGAAATCATGAATGATAGGGAACCCTATATTTTGACCAATTTGAGGTAGAAACAACATAGGATCACACTGAAAGACCTAGAGATGCTCATAAACACTTCTGAGGGTGGTAAGGGAATACTTTTTAGTGTGTGGATAAGTGAATCTATAGATGTTGAAACTGTGAATAAAGGGCTGTACAATATATTAATAGCTACTCTGTATAAGGTCCCCCTGGTGGCATAGCGGGTTAAACCGCTGAGCTGCTGAACTTGTTGACTGAAACGTTGATGGTTCGAAACCATGGAGCAGGGTGAGCTTGTGCTGTAGATTAATAGGTACTGCTTCTGTAGGAAGGTAATGGCGCTCCACGCAGTCATGCAGGCCACCTGACCTTGGAGGTGTCTACAGACAATGCCGGCTCTTCGGCTTAGAAATGGAGATGATCACTGCCTCCCAGAGTCAGACATGACTAGACTTAATGTTAGGGGAAACCTTTACCTTTATTTTACTCTGTATAAAAGAGGTGTTCTTTTAAAAAGTCAGACCAAAATATGAAGGAAATAAACCCTCTTACAGATTCTTATTGAGAGCTTTAAATAACCTTTAGTTAAACTTGTCAATGAACGATAATAAATTGTTGAGTGCTCATCTTGGGCTACCCAGGGACTTGAGGTTTAGCAGTAATAGAAAATCAAACATCTTTAAGAAATGTTCAGTCTCCAGTGTCTTGACACTTTGCCTGATTTACTACACAGAAGAAAAAGGCAGGGCATCAGCGAGCTTGGTAATTCGTCAGGATAGATATGCAGGCTGTTTATTGGAATGGATCCAACAAGCAACCCTCCCAGATAGAAAAGATATCTTTCTGTCTGTGGGAGTCTTTTGATCCAGTGAAGCATTTTTACTGACTGAGCAGAAAAGGTGGCAATCTTCACCGATTCCCCCCTGTGTTTTTTGAAAATCCAGAAAATCCTCTGAAATAGATGGTGAAGTTACACTGGGGTTGTGGAGCCAGGAGAAGGGAAGGGAAGAATCACAGATAACTGGGCAACAAACACAACAAAGGACAATTAAAAGTATTTTGTCTGTGTGCATGTATTTAAGAATAAGGAAAGCAAATAATGTGAGGAATTAAGTGAAATGACTGCCATTGATTGTCAGATTAAAAGTAATTTAGCTTATATGTCTCAATGTACCTCTCCTTTTTTTCTCCAGACGTTTAAATACATTGAATAAGTATGCAGCAATGAAAGTGGAAATAAATCGACCAAGAAAGCGGGTATGTTTTCAAATGATACAATCACTATACTTAATACGGCAGGGGTGATGGATGTTTAAGTCAAATATGTTTGAAATTTCTTACCACATCTATTTAATCTTCTGTTGTTATTTTTTCAGTTAAAAATGGCTGTATTTTCTCCATCTGAGCAAGCTCTTCCACATTTGAAGAAAGTATCAGTCTGCTTTGTAAATGTTATCTGCATGCTGTCTTGAGGCAGAGACAGAAAGTATTGGTAGAGTCCTGAGCCGAGAAAGGACTTCTGTCATTTCACACTGTGTCCAGGCAGCCATATTTTTGAATTCTTTCTTAAAGCTAACTAGTTAGAGAAGGGGTTTGAGCAACACTTTTTATACCAGCTTGTTGCCTTTTTATATTCAGAACATCTGTCTGTTTTTGGGCTGGGAAAGGTTTGCGGAATGACATTCCCTTACCTCCAGTTTAGACTGATCAAATTGAGGTTCTGGTTTGCTCATGTGTAATTCATACATTACTCCCAACTGTTTGGGGGGGGGGGGGCTGCTGTTCTTGTTCCACCACTGCTCTTCATTTCCCAATTCTGGAAGTCTGACACTAGTATGGAGAAGGAAGAGATTTCACTTGGACCTGCGCAGCAACATAAACACCCACCCTTAGAGTTGAACTCTGAAGTGTTAGTTTTGATTTCATTATTTTTCTAGGCTAATGGAACAAGTTTAAACTGAAAGAGATGAGGCTAACTTTAGAAAAAAATCAAATATTTAAAGTAGGATAATAGTAACAGCAATAAGTAGATCATTGTCATTGTCATTTATATAGCACACTCAGTGTTCATGGTGCTTTACAAGTTAACAGTCAACAACAGTCGGTTTTACCAGAGACGTAAACTATAATAGGGAGCTACTGACAGTAACATGTAGTCAACATGTAAAAATTATAAAACAATATTAAACTAAAATTCAACAAGCTTTGGAAAATAGGAAGGTTTTTAATAGATTTTTTTTTTAAAGTATTGAGATTTAGTAGTTGACTGTGCCGGGAAACAATTAATTGACAGAAGCACCTCCTTTCATTGTAGAAGCTGTTGGCAATAAGCCTTCAATCTTCAAAGTAGTGTTAATGCTCAAAATATTAGATTGCATGGTTTGGAAAATACATGGTCTGAATCCAACATTGGTCTTGCCTAGAGTACCCATTTAATTAATGGAATGCACCTAAGCTGTGATTAACAACTGTTTTGCTGTCCTCTAGAGATAGATTGGATAGACTGTGTGTCTATCAAAATACAGTATTACAGTTCTGCCAATCCAAAATAAAATGTACTAGAAAAGATTATGCTTTAGTTTTTTAAAAATTGCCTAATATTTGCAATCTTTTTGCTTTGTTTTAAGAGTGATGACTCTGAAGAGGACGAGCCTTGTGCAATAAGTAACAAATGGACCTATGAGAAACATACTCAGAGATGGTCTCGTCTGGGGAGCTCAGAAGGGTCATTGGCACCAGTTCCTGACAATTTGAGACTCAACAGTTCTGGTAGTGGAGATATAATCTTTTCTGACCATGGAGAACCAAATGATGGGTCCTCTGTCCACAGTTCCAGCAGTGGAGATAGTGATTTAATCAGCTTTCCAAAACCCTGTGGAGATACTGAGACAAGCAGGAGCTCCTCAAGATGTTCTTCAAATAAATTGGCATCAACTGACTCCACCTTCAGCTGCTCTTCTTCTCCTTGTGAAACTTTTAATATAATTAGTGAGGACAAACTCTTGGAGAAACCATCCCATAAAAAAGGAAGAAGTTTCTTAAAGAAAATGGAGAAGTTGCGCCTGAGAAGTGGCAATCTGAAGAGCCAAGCACATTCAAAGACCATACCCATTATTAGCGAACCTGTTCTGATAGAGGGTCTAAATGAAGAAAAGTTGAGAAACCTCAACTGTGTAAGTATTTCAGATGTGTCGGTGAGTCAGGTGAGTCATGCTTCTGATTCCCCACAGACTTGTAGCAGCACCAGCAGCAGCCAGTCTGAAAACAGTAGCACAATGAGTACTCCAAGTCCTGTAATCAAAATGAGAAGACACAGCAAAAGAGGAGGAATATATGCAGAAGACTTGGATTCTGGGAAACTTTCTTTGTGGGGTGATATTTCTCGGCATAACCTGAAAAATGAAAACCACGTGGAGAAGAACAAAGTATTTCAAGTGCCACAAGGCCATAAGCCAGGGACTTTTCCCAAAGCACTTACCTATAGCCTCTTGTCCCCTGTAGACAACACTTCCGTGAACTGGAGAACTGGGAGTTTTCATGGATGCCGGAGAAACAGGGTTCACCGTAGTTCTCAGGACTCTGAAACTCCACCTGGCTCTCTTTCATTGATGGATAACAGACTGAGTATATATGACAATGTGCCTAACATTCATCTTCACAAAATGAGTGCACCAGAGATAGGTGATGATGATGTTTTCGCAGAGCTGGACAATGTTATGGAACATGTGAATGGGCTTAGGAAGTTGGTTAGTCAATGGACGGAGAAGTTATCTGACGAGGGAGACTCTGATTCTGCCAGCCACTCCAACCAGTCCACCTCTCCTTGCCCATCATCCCCTAAGGAGATCCGTCTTGAGATTAAAGAACATTCAGAGAAGAAAATAGCAGGATTTCCAGTTATTGAGAGTGACGATTGCAAACCTATTGATGAACACAGCGTCTTGGACCTGGCATATGTCATGGACTCAGGAGCAAGACCAACGTCAGGACATTCTATCAGGTCAGCCAATTATTGATTAAAATGGAAAGACTGTAAAAAAAATGATATGAGGCTGGAATTGTTTTGTCTAAAAGGGGACGAGGACTTTAATAAGTATTATTCAAACCTGCTTAGTGTACATGGAATTAAATTAATTGTTGGTTGTGATTAAACTCTAGTGTATAATGCCTTAGTATTCAGAGAAGAAGACCACATCTCCCAAATCCCACTTGCTAGCATGGTAGATTGGGAGATTGTAGTAAAAATTGTCTAAACTCTTACAGTGTAATCTCTTACAAGACCTTGTAAAATACATGACTATTTTGGGAGAGCTGTGAGGTTCTAGAAAGGGTCTGGGTGTTGAAAATAGTATTCATACTGAAAGGATTTAAACACATTTTCTTCTACAGCCACGGCAGAAGACACTGGTCAGCTGGGGATGGCACAGACCTGGAAAGTCTTTCTCTTCAAATTGACTGCCAGTCTGCGGTCCACCTCAATCGAATGCAGAAACTTGCGTTGCTAAAGTTAACTTCTTTAATGGATAAATACTCTCCTTCCAGCAAACAAGGATGGAACTGGTAAGTTAAATGAAGTATACACATTTCTGGCATGTTGCTCTGTGTCTTCAGATTGTATTTGACTTGTGGAAACCCTAAGATGAACTCACAACATTATCTTGGCCAAAATCTGTTCATAGAGGGGTGCTCTCCCTTTGAATGCCCTATGACACTAATGGTTGCTGCTGGGAGTAAATTAGAAATACCACCATGCTCCACTTCAATTGTCAACAAAATATACCTCTCCTGCTTTATGTGGCTAATGGCAGTTAAGAAAAGCTTGGGGAATACATCGTAACATGCATAACTGTCTATAGTGTAGGATTTTGGAATACATCTTTATTTTCACTAATAATTCTAACTGAAATTTAGCATTCTCTTCAATTATGAATGTAGAAAACAAACCAGAGTAGTACCAGCAGTGCAGTGGACCCTTGTTAACTGCTGGGGTTTGGTTCCAGGAGCCCTCATGGATACCAAAATTCATGGATGCTCAAGCCCTGTTATATACAATGGTGTAGTGAAATGATGTCACTTGTGTAACATAGTTAAAGCAAAGCTTGTTTTTGGAATTTTTGTGGTGAGGGAAGATATTCTCAAGCCATGAATGGTTGAATCCGTGGATACAGAATGTGTGGATATAGAGGGCTGACAGTACCTGTGACTTTGTCACCAATACGTGTTCACATGTCATATTACAGATATTGCTGGTATCTTGAAATATCATTTCTGTTCATTACTATTTTGAAATTACTGTAGTTGTTAGAATCACTACTTAGATAACATATACTTGCAAAGAGGGCCAAGAGCTTCATTCAGACTACCAATGTGAACTGTGACACAAATTAAGAGAACCTGTTATGAAAGTTAATAACAATAAACAGCTCTCAAAGATTGCTGATTAGCTTTCTGAACTTTTAAAAATCCTTATATATTTAATTAGTTCTCCTGATACTGGCTGCGCTGGCTTGGGGATTCAAGGGTATGTAGTTAAAACAATGACTCAGGCCCTGGTTATTCCTTTACATTATTTCAGCAAGTAAGATCCCATGAATTAGTTTCAAATACCCTATACATGCACTTTAAGTTACTTAGAACACCACACTAGTAATGAAGTGAACTTCTTTATTTTCAGGACTGTTCCAAAATTTATTAGAAAAATGAAAGTTCCTGATTATACGGACAAAAATGTATTTGGAGTACCATTACTGCTAAATGTCCAGAGAGCTGGCCATCCACTTCCAAAGAGCATACTTCAAGCCATGGACTACTTAAGAAGCAATTTTCTTGACCAGGTACCAGTATGAAAAATGAGACATCCTGCTTAAGGTTTCATCATGACTACCTTATTTTTACATGACCCATAGCAGGTAGTTCAGTGTCCTAATTTTTCATGTAAAGTCAGTACGTATAAAAATTGAAATAAATCCTTCTAAGATTTAGGCTGGGAAAATTGTGTTATCCCTCTTTGTGGCTGCCCCACCTGTTTGTTCCTGGAGTCCTTTAAAAATGTTTTTAAAAGATTTTATCACCCAAATACTCATTTATGCATGTTTTGGAATGTATAAGACATGCAATTTAATTGTTTCATGGGGCAGAAGCAGACTGCTATCTTATATGGCAGATATGCTTAAGTGGTGGAAATATGAAAGATAGATAAAGGAGCAAAAGAAAAATGAAAACCAGTAAGTTGTATTGGTGCTAGCCCAACCTAAGAATAAGTTCAGTGTCAGGCAATAATTTCCATGTAATAAGCTGTCACCACAGTTCAAACACCATGTAGGTAAAGGTAAAGGTTTTCCCCTGACATTAAGACCAGTCGTGTCCGACTCTGGGGGTTGGTGCTCATCTCAGTTTCTAAGCCAAAGAGCCAGCATTGTCCGTAGACACCTCCAAGGTCATGTGGCTGGCATGACTGCATGGAACACAGTTACCTTTCCACTGGAGTGGTACTTAATAATCTACTCACATTTGCATGTTTTCGAACTACTAGGTTGGCAAAAGCTGGGTCTAACAGCGGAAACTCACGCTGCTCCTCAGATTTGAACCTGTGACCTTTCGGTTAGCAAGTTCAGCAGCTCAGTGGTTTAACCCACTGTGCCACCGGGGGTTCCTATCATGTAGGATGTTGTTACTTCTAACCCCATGTTTTGCAGTGTAAGCCGTTTTTTTTAGTTACAAGACATCAGTGCCTCAAATGTTTGTGAATGCGTAAGAATCAGCTTTCAATATCAATATTTGTGTACAGTTCTACAGATGAAACTGCATATACATTTATATACATATACATTCACAATCCATTTTCCACCAATCCATCACCATTCCCTTTTTTCCAGACAAACTAATTTCTGTCTCCCGTTACTTCCCCATAGTGATGATACACAGTGGTATATGCCAAATACGCTTGCAATTTATCACCACATAAAAGTTCTGCAGTCTATGGGTTTATCCTTCTGAATTTGGCTTTTATTTTTTATGTTCTTCTTCATAGGTTGGCCTTTTTAGAAAATCGGGTGTTAAATCAAGGATACTTTATTTAAGGGAAATGAATGAAAATGATCCAAGCAGCATCAGTTATGAGGGGCAATCAGCTTTTGATGTGGCAGACATGGTGAAGCAATATTTCCGCGATCTTCCAGAACCTATATTCACAAGCAAACTTTGTGAATCCTTCCTTCACATCTATCAGTGTATGTAATAATGAATTCAGCTTTGTTTCATCCATTGTATACATATATTTTATAAAGTGAACATTTCTTTTTTCATTTATATGTACCTAATGTTGTTTAATTGTGACTTTAATCTACTTCTGAGCCATAACTCATTAGAAAGAGTATAGATCTCATTATCTTTCTTTAACACCATTGAGCTTATTTTTAAGTTTTAAAAAGAAGGTGCCATTTTGTTCACTTTATTAGGAAATTGTTTAACATGTGGCGTTTTTTTCAAATCCCTATCATACAGAATTAAAAATAAAAAGAAAGTAAATATGGATCTCTGGAACATATATCCTGGCACTCATCATGTCATGCCCTTCATTTCTCTCTCTCCCTCTCCCTTCCCTTTCTAGATCTGCCAAAAGATCAGCAATTTTGTGCTGTCCAAGCTGCTATTCTTCTGCTTCCAGATGAAAACCGTGAAGCTTTACAAACTCTGCTATTCTTCCTCAGGGATGTAGTAGCATTTGTGGAGGAGAACCAGATGACTCCAGCCAACATTGCTGTCTGTCTGGCACCATCTTTGTTTCACCTTAATACCCTGCGGAGAGAGAGTTCTTCATCATCTAGGTATTTTGGCTTGGGCAGATATTTGCAAGTGGAAAAATACACTGTCCATAGTACAAAATGCCAAGGTGCTTCAGTCAGTCGACATTTATAGGAAATGAGCATAATGTGGCCATTGCTTTCCACATGGCAGTTTCTCTTGGTTTATGCTGTATTTGGCTCTGTTTGGAAGCAGATTGCAGGCATGCAACGCCAGAAATGGAATGCAGATAAGATGTTGCAATAGTTGGGTACTTAGTAAACTATTTTCTCTGAGAGATAACAATCTGGATATGACCTTAAGCTTGATATATATCCTAAGCCAGTACATAATGAAATATGTTGTTATATGCACTGGAAGAAGAGACAGTAAATATCTCAGAAAGGAGAAAAAGACTCTCTCCACTTCTTGGCTTTTCCATGTGCAGCAGTTGGATATATTCCTCATGGATCTTGTTTTATTCTGCTAAAGTGCAATGAGTTACAGCAATTTTCAATTATTCATTTTTTTAAGTCCCAGCAATGTAGGTCCCATCAAGTCCCTTTAAATAACCTGGATTTCAGTTTTGTAGAAAAAGGGCCCCTTTTGATAAGAAATATATTGATACGTTTTAGAGTCCTCTGCTATCATTTTTATCATTTACAGTCAGTTTGAAGGACATAAAGATTACAGTGACATAGCTGAGTGAATACAAACACATAACGTACACATTCCATTAATAAGGAAAATTGTAATGATACTGCTGAACATAAGGTGTACTGTTATGGTTAATTGTAAAACATTGTCTGAGAAAACTCTTGGTGAGAGAGTTTGTAGAGAAACCAACAGGACAGCTTTTTCTCTTGAAAGAGATGCCTTCCCATGCCACCCCTTCTGCCATTATGGCACCCACAGCTATTTTACACTCACACTGGAGCACCATAATTAACCGTGCTGTAGTTATGCTGGCCAGTGGGACTATGGCCAAAGAGTACAAAGACAAAATTGCCAAGATATTACAGGTTGAATATCCTGTAATATCGGAAGAGTTTTGGATTTTGGATATTTTAAAGTTATTGGAATATCTGTATTTGAATATATGTGCATAATGAGACATCCTGGAAATGGGATTCAAGTCAAAACATGAAATTCATGTATGTAATCCTTATATACATATCTCAAATGTCTAATTTTCTACAATAGTTTTAATAATGCACAGTGTTGTACATTGAACCATTAGAAAGTAAATGTGTCTCTTTTCAGCCACTTACGTGGACAATTTCTGGATAATGGATGCTCAACCTGTATTGGGCATAGTTTTCTTGCTGAGATTGTAACATCCCACTTCAGCTACTTGGCATCATTGGTTGATTACCACTGCTTGGAAACTGAAACAGTTTGGAGGCTTTTTCTTTGTGAATTGCCCATCCTAACCATACCTGGTGTTTTTGCCACCCTGATCCATTACATTGTTTGCTTCATGTAACTGAGTTTGTAGGATGGGACAGTGCAATAGATTAGGTTTCTTAAGGCATTCCAAGACCCTTCTTCTGCCTGGGGGTTAGCCATGTTTTGTCAACTTATCCCATAAACTTACGGTTTGGGATGAACATAAATGTTCTTGTAACTACACGGGACCATGTATGTATGGCCTTTTCAGAATGTGCATTCATTTTAAGAACAGTTCTTTTGTTACTAATATCTTTATGGTGACCTTTTGACCATACTCTTCTAGTAACATAACAATGCTGCCTCACTTCCACAAAGAAAGTGGTGGCTACAACTTTGACTGCTCCAGTGAGATCTTTTGTTACAAGAACAGGGTGGTCGTGGGCCTCTTGAAGCAATATAATGGGTTATAGGTTAGCTTCCTGAGGGCTACTGCTTCCAGATTAAAAGGTTCTTAGAAAATGTTTGTTGATGTGTCTTTTAAAACTAGGAGTAGGATTTGGTTGTAGATAAAAAGATATGCATATGCCTCTTTTCCCCACACCATAAAGTGTTGGACTTTCTCACTCTCAACCATAGCTGTCTACTCAGGGCTGTAGTGAAAATAAGATTGATGGCTAGAGAAGAGCCAAGTATACAGTGTTCCCTCACTTATCGCGGGGGTTTTGTTCCAGGACCATCCACAATAAGTGAAAATCTGTGAAGTAGGGATACTATATTAATTTTAATATTTATATATTGTCTTGTATATTTTACATATTATTTTCTTACCGACGCTTCCTTACCTGCCTTCTGGCCCATCCCAAGAGCCCCTGCCTGCCTCCCTGGCCTCCGCAGACCCCTGTAGAACCTCCAGAGCCATGCAAGCAGCAGCAGGCCAGGGAAGCAGACCTTCCCCGTGCCTCAGGCCACAGCACTTTCAGGGTCTGTGGAGGACAGGGAGGCAGGCTTTCCGTGCCGCACCTCAGGCTTCCACACTTCCAGGGTCCCTGGCCTCCACTGGATGTAAATATTTTATATTTTTATTAATATTTTCAAAACCCCGCAAAACAGCAAGTCCACATAAAGCGAACCGGGAAGTAGCGAGGGAACACTGTATTCGCTTTCCTTGTTGGAGGAAAGACTAATACATAATATTGGAATGATTCAGGACATTGTTTGCAGTTTTCAAGAAATTTCCTGGTGTCCAGAGTGGAATTTCTTTATCTTCACTACAATGCTTCTTTTCAAGTTGCTTAAGCAGTAGGAAGGTTGTACACCATCACATGGAGTAATCCTCACAATCATGTGTAAAATGGATTAAGAAGCAGGCAAAATGATCATACATGAACAAATGCTTTGTGGATACAAACAGGTTGCATCCAAAATCTTAAGCCTAGTTGTTAGTCCAAATAAGGTAGACCCAGTGAATCAGCCGGGCTTGCTTAAACCTTGAATTGCCAAATTGCTATGGAGTCAGTGAGTTTACTCTAGTCAGAATGAGGTTGATCTGTCTCTGTGCCAAAAATCTATTTGTGGCAGCTGCATTTTGCAAATAGTAATAGTATGAGAGGAAAGCAATATATGTGTAAAACTATTATTTTTAATGTGTGGGTGTAGGGTATGCATGTGCGAGAGAGGACAGAAGCAGGAGTGAGTTATTAATACCTGTAGTATCTGTGCCAGGGTTATACCACTGTATAGCTTTTATGGAGACAGGGAGGAGGCTGAAAAAAGGAATATCTGCCATGTTTTAGGATGATAGCTCAATATTTGGAAGAGGTGAAGAGAGGTAAAACATGTGAAGAATGTGGTTTAAGAAAAGTACACATCCCAGATGTGAATCGGGCTATAAAACAAGTTCTGTAATGCTCAACATTCCCAAGGAGGGGCAGACAGGGAGGAAGGAGGGAAGAGGTGGGAAAATCTGAAGTTAAGATGATGACAGCATTTTCAGCCACAGAGAGTAAACACACAGGCCCAGCCAGGAATGTGTCAAGAAGACCTGTTAGAAAGTGTGGTTGCAAAGTTACTAATTCCGGCTGACTGCACTTACAATCCTTGGAAATGTTGCCACTTTGGAATGAGAGGGGCCAGTACCTTTGGGTTTTTCTTTGAATACTGCAGCAGCTAGTTAGAGACAGGAGAGTGTTTCTTTTTCTATTGTTTTAGCTGTGCATTTGCTTTGAACCTGAAGTTTAAATAATGCATTTGGCTAATATTTTACTTAAGTATCGGGACTTCAAAAGGGTCCAATCTAACAGCTTTGGCTTCACGGATTAAAGTCAAGCATCTTTATCTAACAATTTATTTTCTTAAAAAACATTCACAAATAATGTTTCAAGATAAAGCTATTTGAGATGAATGCCAGGCTCTTTAGAGATTCTAAGCATGGCATGGTGCCCAAAATAAGCTTAAAATATGAATTAACATGTGCGGGCAAGGCACTGGGAGCTCTTGAATCACGGGCTTGACTTTCTTTCTGACTAAGGGCCAGTCTTTAATTAAACACTTCTGGTGATAATAGGCAAATATGGGAGTGCTTTGATGGTGCCTTTGAGTAAAATGCAATTGGCCAGGGTTGGCTGAAAGCTCCTTGTATATGAAGCAAACAGGACTTTCTGCTTTGCCAACATATATCTGTCTTCTCCATGCCCAGATGCATCTTTGTCTGAATTGCCTCCTCTCTCTGGCATCTCCTCACTGGCACGTTGCGGCATATGCCCTGTCAAAAAGAAACTTGTGCCTATGTTCCTCTAACATGTTTTTTACCCATGAAGTGCTTCCTTAAGAGAGTAGTCAGACTTCTACATTTGCTAGAGTTGGATCCCTGGATCCCTGTGACACTCAAAAACCATAAAGAAATTGCTGCTGTTTATCTGTAAGAACACCTCTCCAGGAAGATCTAGATTTTCCAACATGACTCTTATGATCAATCTCCACTGGAAGCTGACCATAGAATATCTCTAGAAACCGCAGTGTGACTGGAGGACATTGGCCATAGAGTCATAGTGGAGGAGATGGAGTTTCCTAGAGAGAATATATGTAATCAATCAAATGCACAAAACTAAAAAAACAAAACAAAACCCAAAAATGTGGAAACACAGCTATACTTTCCAGGGCGATTACTGGAGACTTCTGTTTGTAACTTTACTTTTTTGAAAAATGTGTCTTGTGTAACTGAACAGACTTTATTGTAACAATGCTCTCTGTGACTATCTCAGAGGAAAATTACATTGCAACTACTGAAACACTGTATTTCCCAGAGACCTGGTTCTCAATAAAGCCATTAATCCTTTTTGTGGAGCCTTTAGACTGCAGGAGGGTGCTCACAGGAAACATCTATTATGCTTTTCCAGTGGGATCCTTTTACAGTATATATTTGTCATGTTTTTAGGATGATAGCTCAATCTTAAGATAGTGTATACTTTAACTGCCATGGCTCCATCCTATGGGATCTTAGGATTTGTATTTTAAGGAGAGATACCTGGAACTCTAAGCCAGGGAGTGCTAGTTCTTCTGACCAAACTACAGATCCTCAGATTCTATAGGAAATATTTGAGGCTGTTAAAGTGAAATCAGCATGCCATAATTGGGTAGTGTGTAAGCTCCCAAGGTTGGTCTGTTTGAGTACAGAGGATTTTTTTTTCTGTTGCAGCCCTTCTCTGTTATCTTTTCAAACGTCAATGAAGAGCTTCTTTATGGGTTTGGTTTGCTCATTTATTTATTTATTTATTTATTTGTTTCAAACATTTATACCCCGTCCTCCTCAACCCCCGAGGGGTGACTCAGGACGGCTTTCAACTGGCAATATGTTCTTTCATCTGTTCATACTTAGGTTACATTTTTACTTTTTTTTATAAATGATCTTTATTCAGTTTTCAAAGTACATTAAAAAAAAAGACTGGTTGATAGATATATAGGATATGTGCAAATAGTTCCCCGAAATATGAAATGAAGTAGTGCCTCAGACAGATTAAAGAGAGAGGATAGAAAGAGAAGAGAAAAGAAAAAAGAAGAAAAAAAATTAAAAAGATATTGAAAGAAAAGATTTATAGTCCCATAGCCTGAAGTAAAATTCAGTTCTTGCTTTCGACTTCCTGGGGTTTTTTATAGGGTCTTCTCTGTCTTCCTCTGTCCTCCTTCTCCTCCTCTTCCTCTTCCTCTCTCCTCGTATTCCTTCTTTTCTTCTTCCCTCCCTTCCGCTCCTCCTCGATTATATTAGGATCTTCTTGTTTCTTTGTTTGAAGTAATCCATCACTTTTTCCCAGTTTGTTTCCTTCATCTTTATTCCTTTACTTTTTGTGATTAGAAAGGTGAGCCGGTCCATGTTTCTTATTTCCAGAATTTTTGTCAATCTCTCATTTTCCTCTGGTATATCTTCCTGCTTCCATCTTTTGGCATAGGTTATCCTTGCTGCAGTTGTTATCAGGAACAAGATCTTATCTGTATTCTTTTCTATTTTCAAGTCATACATCCCTAGGAGAAACAGCTCTGGTTTCCATGGTATTATAATTTGCAGAATTTCTTGTAGTTCTTTTTGAACTTCTCTCCAATATTTTTTGGCCTTTTTACACGTCCACCATGTATGGAAGTATGAGCCTTCCTTTTCTTTGCACTTCCAGCACCTTGTGCTGATGCTGTTATTTTTCTTCCCCAATTTTTTCGGTGTTATGTACCATCTATGCGCCGTCTTGAGCCAATTTTCCTTCAGGTCCGTGGCATAACAGTATTTTAATTTTTCTCTCCAAATTTTTTCCCATTCCTCCTGCTTTATATTTCTTCCAATGTTTTCGTTCCACCTTTTTTTGTAGTTTTTTTCACCCTTTGCTTCCATTTTCCATTCTAACAATTTTTTGTATATCTTCGTTATTAATTTCTTTTTTGATTCCATTATATTATCCCAAAAGTTTTTGTCTTGATTAAAGCCAATCTTTTTATCTTGTTTATATTTTTCCTTTATCGTCCAATATTCTAGCCATGATACTTTATGCTCCACTGTGTTTAGTTCTTCTTGCGATTTTAGGGTTATTTCTCCTCGTTCCAATTTTAACAAATCTTTGTATTTTAGCCAATCATGCCAACCGGTGCATCTTCTTTGTCCTGCCTCCAGTGGGGAGACCCACATCGGTGTTTTATTGTATAATTTATTTTTATATTTTTCCCAGATGTTCAAAACCGTAGACCTTATGAAGTGATTACCAATTTTTTTTTCCTTTTTTTTCCCTTTGTACCACACGTAAGTGTGCCAACCTTCACGCAAATCCGAACCTTCCAAAATTAATAATTTCTTCTTCTCCAATTTTGCCCAATCCTTAGCCCATATTAGTGCATTTGCTTCAAAATATAATTCCAGATCTGGAGCCGCCATTCCTCCTTTTTCCTTTTTTTCCGTCAAATTATCATAACTGATTCTTGGTTTCTTATTTTTCCAAATGAATTTCCTAATATCTTTATTCCAATCCTTTAAAATCTTTTTATTCCTTATTATTGGTAGGTTCTGAAATAGGAAAATTAGTTTTGGTAACACTGCCATCTTCACTGTAGCTATCCTGCCAATTAACGAGAGGTTATGATTTTTCCATCTTTCCAAATCTTTCCGTATCTCCTTCCATTTGTCTATGTAATTGTTTTGTAATAGGTGTAAATTCTTCGCTGTCAGTATTATCCCTAAATATTTTAGTTTATTTACTATTTGTATGTTCCATTCTTCTTTTAGTTCTTCTTGTTCCTTTTTTCCGATGTTTTTGGTTATTGCCTTCGTTTTTTCCAAGGGAAAGCCTGAATAAAGAGATTACAGAGAAAGAAATTAGAGAGGCTATAAACAAATTAAAACCAAATAAAACCCCAGGACCAGACGGAATATCGGCAATTTATTATTAAACTTTCCAACAGGAACTAGCACCATACTTAAAAGAAGTAATGAATAGAATAAGAATATACAAGGAAATACCAGAAACATGGAAACAAGCGAATATATGCTTGATACATAAAGAAAATTCAGATGGGGAACAAGTAAAGAATTACAGACCAATTTCGTTGTTGAATGTAGACTACAAAATATTTAGTTTGATAATGGCAGAAAGATTCAAATGGGTACTCAACGAATATATAAAAGAAGAACAGGTAGGCTTTTTACCTAACAGGCATCAAAATGAAAACGTGAGGACGATTGTAGACCTAATTGAACATTATGAAAACAAACATCAAAATAAGGTAATGTTATTAGCATTAGACGCGGAGAAAGCATTCGACAATGTAAATTGGAAATTTTTTAAAATTATAATGAAAGAAATGGATCTGGGTTTTTACTTCCAAAATGCTATTGAGGCCATATATGAAGAACAAAAAGCAAAAATCATAGTCAATGGGAAAGAATCAGAGAAGATTGAAATACAGAAGGGAACGAGACAGGGATGCCCTTTATCGCCCCTAATCTTTATTTTAACGCTAGAAATATTGTTAAATAAGATAAGAGAGGAAAAAAGCCTGATTGGTGCAAAGGTGCAAGGCCAAGAATATAAGATCCGTGCATATGCGGATGATGTAATATGTGTGATTGAGGACCCAAAGAATAATATAGGGAATTGGATAAGAACAATTAGAGAATTTGGCAAAGTTTCTGGATTTAAAATCAACATGGAAAAAACATTTTTACTTTTTTTGTTTTGTTTTTGTATTTATAATCTGCCTTCATGGTGATTGCAGAATGTTTACAATGTAAACAAAATATGAATCTTTCCTTCATAAGAAGATATTCTCTATAAATAGCAAAATTGGTTTGTCATGAAAATAACCTGCTTGGAATCTTTCTCCCCAAGATCTCTTTTTCAGTATGTTAATAGGAATACCACATATTACTTTGATCCTATTCATTGTTGATCCCTCTCTCAAACATGTTAGAAGTTCTACGCTCCAAATGTAGGTTGTTGGTTAGTGTGCACTCAGGGACAACTGAGTCTCACTGGTGGGAGCTGAACATGTAACCCTTCAAATTCTCTTTCCAGATCCAGTCAGAGGAAATACAGTATTGGGAAACCAGACCAAAGGGATCTGAGTGAGAATTTGGCTGCAACACAAGGGCTGGGCCATATGATAATGGAGTGTCACAGACTCTTTCAGGTAGGTCCCCCCCCCCCCTGGGTAAAGGCATTCCTTAGCTGTATTTGCAACTCGATCTGTCATGCTGCTTTGGAAGCTTGCATAGTCTCACGTTTGTTATTTTGCTGCCCAAATATCAGAACAGAAGCCATTGTATTTGCTGGGAGTGGAGTGACTCTAAAAATCATGCCCAAGGGGTGCTTTAGAGAACTGGTTAAAAGGTGACCCAATAGCCATGTTATAATATTTGAAAGGATGTCATATTGAAGAGAGAACAGACTTGTTTTTGCAATGGAGAGTGCTTTGATTATAGGCATGGAAGGGAATTGAATTGGATGGTCCTTGGGGTCTCTTCAAAATCTGTGATTCTGTCAGTTATTTGATGTAGATCAGATATACCTGGAGTCTCATTGGCATTTTTAGCTACTTCATCACACTGTTGATTCATTCAGTCCAATTTTGGAGACTTGCTGGCACCTCTTCTCCTACAATACCGATTGCACAGTCTTTTATGGGGGAGGTTCACCTTCTAATGTGAGGGCAGAACTGGTAACACTGAAGAATGTGTGACATTTGAGGCGCTGGACCAGTCCTCTGACTGGCAGCATTTGCACTGATATGGCCTAGTGCCAAAATGCATTTTTGCTCGTGCATTGGAACAGCATGTTGTTGGAAGAGTCCACCATTCCTACAGTCTGAGTGAGGCTTTCATAGACAAGGTGGGAAAGTGGCTTTTAAACTGAAATGTTTCGGTCTTCCTAAGTACTCCCTTGGCTTACATGCTTCTTCTCCACTGGTATGCAAACAGAGTGTGGGAGAAGGATGAAACCAGAAAACAAGAAGAGACTGTGAGTGGGCAGGAAGTTGCTAAGAACAGAGCTTATTTGGGAAGGGGAGAGGCCGTTTACTACTTCTGAAGAATGCAGGACCAAAAATAGTTCAGGGTTGTGATATGTTGTTAAATGTTTTCCTTTTGTACTTGACAACAACCTTATTTAAGTTCCAAGAGGAAAGCTAACTAAACTCAAAAGGACACTGGTATTCTCCTTGCCCCTGTATATCTTAAATCCTTTCCCCCACATAGCATTATTGTTTGAGAGCCTCTAATCTAACAGTTTCCTAAAGCTTTCTCAAATAATATCTTCCGCGTGTTTGTAACAGTGTGATTGTTCCCACACACCCTGGTAATAGAAATATTTATTTCCTTTTTGCCCCTTTGATGTATGTATATTTCATGTATGCTATGTCTGGAGGTGCAGCAGCTTTTGCTTTTCATCAGTTGCAAAGCTGCTGCACATCTAAACTTAAAACCTGTATTTTACATTATTAAACATATGTGAAGCATATATTAAACACATATGCATATGCATTTATGTAAGTACTTGGGACACCTTGATCACTGAGATTGCTGTAGTGGGAGGTACAAAGACATCGATTTGTAGCTTGTTTTCTGCTATCCTGGAGACTAGGACACAGAACAATGGCTTCAAACTACAGGAAAGGAGATTCCAACGGAACATTAGGAAGAATTTTACAGCAGTGGAACTCTTTGCCCCAGAGTGTAGTGAAAGCTCCTTCTTTGGAGGCTTTTAAGCAGAGACTGGATGACCATCTGTCAGGTGTGTTTTGAATGGGATTTTCCTGCTTCATGGCAGGGGGTTGGACTGGATGGCCCATGAGGTGTCTTCCAACTCAAGGATTCTATGATTCTATAAGTAGCAGCTGTAAAATGACATGTACTTTTGTAAAGTGACATTATGCCAGTGCCACTGACTAAATTTTAACCCTTATTCCCAGGCCTTGTATTTTAGCTTTCCTATTTTGAAGGTAATGCCATTTCTAGAATATCCTTGTTTCTAATAAATCTGAATCCTTCCATTTTTTCCAGATACCTGACTATTATTTTGATCATGATCATGATGATTTGCAAGTTCCCCATAATTCAGAGGAAGCAGTTCTGCCCCAAACCTCCATGACCAGGCACTCCAGCACAGTGACATCCCTGGAACACTCCATGCAGGACCTGCTCCGAGACGCCAAGGAAAAGTTCAAGAACTGGGTCGCTTGCCCCACCTTAGAAGAAGGAGTAGATGCAGCATATAAAAAGGTAATGGATGCAAGGATGTTCAAAAGATTCAGAGTGGATGTTTGTCAAAATGGTGTTCTGTGGTTGTGTATTCGCTGAAAACAGTCCGATTGCTAGCCAGTGGTATCCTAGAGTATTGAGGAAAAGATGTTATTCATTTATCTGATGAGTAAGCTGTGCGTTAAGTCAATTGATGAGGTTTAATAAAAGGTACAGAAGAGCCTTAAGACTACAGTACCATGGCTAAGTGAACTAGGGAAATTAATTAATTAATTGTCTGGCATGTGTTGAGTTTAACTTGATGTTCTGTGGTAGAGTGCTGGGAGCAGCAGCCTCAACAATATTTGGTTGGCTGCACTTAGTCCACAGTGGCTGTAATGGATGCGGAACCACACTGAAGCCAGTCCAGTTGGTTTCATCTAACAGATAACAAGGGTGCAGTCCTGTGTCTGGGTATAAATCACGGGACTTACTTCTGTCTAGACATGTATAAAGATGTTTGGTTACTGGAGGGACATTTTTAGATAACTGTTTATTAGACTTGCCTTTAATATTCAGTCAATATATATTGAATGAGGGATGGAAATCTGCCAAGCTGTTTTCTTAATAGATAAAATATCTCCCAAGGTGGATGATGACAACCATATACGGTTATGGAAAGCTTCTGTTGAAATTAATGCTGCCCCGAAAGTAGTTTTATACCGGATATTGATGGAGCATCACCTGTGGGAACCAAATCTTCAGCAAACAAAAATCCTAGAGATCTTGGATGATGAAACTGACATTTACCACTACTCAACAGAGAATATGTTTCCACTTCCACCGCGGGAATATGTGGTCCTGAGGTGAGAATCTTCCCATTTAACTTGTCAGTAGTTGCCATAATTATGGGGCAAGATACAGAGCAAAATGTATTGTATTCTGGCATGAGTGAATGAAAAGGGCTTAGCTGGAAGATTAACTTTTGAAGTGTCCATTGTTTCCCCTGATGCCACACATGACAACTTTTGCAAATTTGAAAAAAAAAACAACAACATTCAGGTTGAAACTTGCCTTGTACATATTTGCAATGTTTTTACCCTTGTTCATATGCATCTAGAATTGCACTCATCCTGTTTTTACATGGTCTTACCAGCTTATGAATTTGCTGTTCACTTTTTTCCGCTGAGCAAATTGGGTCTTTGGATTGTAATAAAGATTGATGATGATGATGAAATTTGGGGGGGAATTGAAATGGTCTTCCTTTCTGGAGAGCAGTCTTTACTGTTTAATGAATTGGTATTTTGTCAAAACTTCATTAAATTTAGAATTTATTTGCAACTTAATATAACAATCCCCCCCCTCTCTCCCCTCGTACTTCTTTTGCACACCCACCCCTAATTTTAAAAATAAAGGTGAAAAATTATCCATGGGAAACCATAATTTGCCACTTATGATAGCATTATGCACTCCCAGCCACCCCCAAACATCCTTATTTTAAAATCTGCCAAACCTGGACTGAGTAAACAGGAAGTCAGACTTCAGTTTCTGAAGTGGAGTGATCTTGCCAAGTCATCTTGGCCTCTGCGTCAATTGCCACAAAGTAAACTTGATTTTAAAATAATTTCTCCCTTGAAAAGCAATCACCTAAGAGAGGGGTTAAACAGAGGGGTGCTTGAGGAGCAGGACTTTCCTCACAGACCAGACTGAGCAGATCTTGAAAAAATTAACCTAATTCGCAGTAGCAGTAAAGAGAGGTTTGTAGGGCCAGATAATTTTACAGCATAATTTAACTACCAAAGCCTCACATCTCTGATTAAAATCAACTACATGATTGAAGCATGTATAAATAATAGCTATGATAATATGTTATGAAATGTTGCTTTTTTAAAAGTGTGGCCACTGAACACTTGAGCAATCCACAAAGTGATCCACAGCTTCATTGTAGTTGCTCATCTAAATCCATATAAGCGGGAGATTGTTGTTAATTGCAATTATAGAAATGAACTTTTGGGGTCACTAAGTAGGTTTCAATCCAGGAAAACTTAAGAAATTTATGATCTTTTCATATTTCCAGGACTTGGAGGACAGACCCTCAAAGCGGCACGTGTGTGTTAGCAGCTACCTCAACCAATAGTGAAAACACTACTGTGAATGGGATCTTAGCTGAAGTTTTTCTTTGCCAGTTCCTTATAGAAGCTGTTGGCTCTCAGAAATCCAAAGTGACACATGTCTGTCGAATAGATACCAGGTATTTTTTTTCTCTCTCTCTCACTCACTTTGCATTCAGAACTTATTTCAAATAACAAAGAATTGTTGAGTGCTGATTTCACTTATGAACATGCAGCTGACTTTCAGAACTGTTCTAGTCTGGGTCACCACTCAGATTCAAGACACTTTGTCCTGTTCGTTGAACATTCTTGCACAAGTTGTTATTCTCACTAATGCTGCTCCTACTTATTAGATCAATTGAAATGGAATAGGACACTGTTTTGCCTAATGCCATGACCCCTGATAAATACCTGATAAAATTTCAATAGTGGTGGGGTTGGCGGGACTGATATTGTCAGTTGGAAGTTGTAGGTGCTGGGATTTATAGTTTACCAACAATCAAAGAGCATTCTGAACTCCACCAATGATGGAATTGAACTACACTTGACATAGAACTCCCATGACCAACAGAAAATACTGGAAGGTTTTGGTGGGCATTGACCTTGAAATTTGGAGTTGTAGTTCACCTACATCTAGAAAGCACTGTGGACTTAAACAATGATGGATCTGAACCAAACTTGGCACAAATCTTCAATATGCTCAAATGTGAACACTGGTGGAGTTTGGGAAAAATGGACCTTGACATTTGAGAGTTGTAGTTGCTGGGATTTATAGTTCACCTACAATCAAAGAGTATTCTGAAACCCCACCAATTACAGAATTGGAACAAACTTACCACAGAGAGCCCGCATGACCAATAGAAAATACTGTGTTTTCTGATGGTCTTTGGTGACTCCTGTGACATCCCCTTGTGACCCCCCCCAGGGGTCCCGATCCCCAGGTATAGAAACACTGGAATAGTAGGTTTGCTGTATCATAGTTGGTAAAGTTATATGATTAGGACCAAGTTGTTAAAAGAGACGGTGCTTTTTCTTTTGCCATTTGAGAGTATGGTCACATATAACTTAGGGAAGCCATTCCACATAGCTCTTCTGTTATCCAGTTTATAGGTGTAAGCAGGTCTGCCTTGCTAGGCATTTCCTGCACCTCTAAGATCCATATTTGTTTTCAAATGTTTTCATTTTTAAGTTGGTGGTATTCTGCTGTTGAATATGGGATGTGGAAACAATGCACAACATGTTTAGTGTCTCATGATTCCCCCCCCCCCTTTTTTTTTTCTTTCTTGGCAGGGGCCGGACAACAGAATGGTACAACAGGGCTTTTGGTCATTTGTGTGCTGCAGAACTGACACGGATTAAACAGTCATTTAAATCTTCACCTTACTGAAACCAAACCAAAAATAACCACTTGACACTTTTAGAGAAGAAGGCGATGTGTGTGGTCCGCGGCTGCCCTTTTCAAAGCCTGAGACTAAGCTGATTATCCTTTGTTAAAGCTTTTACGAACTAAAAGAGCAAATATATAAATGTAATGTTAAATAATACCCTTTAACCGACTGATACTATGCACCGTTGCTTATCACATACAAATTTTATATGGAGAAAATTGAATTATTTTGAATATTGCATATCAAAGTAAGTTATTTAAAAGGAATGTCTTGCTATGGTCTAAATATATTTTAAGTAACATGTAAATGTGAGATTTTATATTTTTCAGATATTTTATAAACAACAAAAAGTGAGAATAGTATATTATCTTTTACACTTCTGGAGTTTAGAATGTTGGGATTTCTGGTTTTAGTACGATAGCTGATTAGGAATTAATGACACCCATATAGGAAGTTATGTTGGACCTCTAGTTGCAAATACTTGTGCCACAATGTAGGTAAGAAGACATCTGTTTGAGCTTTTACCTAAATTCAGAGTTATGTAGGAATGTTTCTATAAGTATATTGTCAGCAAAATGGGTGCTCTGAGATAACAATAGTCTATTCAACAATGATCAAGGTAACATCTCATAAAGCCAAAAATGCTGTTGAATGCCAAACTCCTTTGGAAGCAACAGCAGTCTTGCCCCAGGTGTATATCAAGTAGTAGCACTATGTAGGGAACAGAGTGCCACTGGGATCTCACCACATAATCTTGTAATGAAGAATAGTTCAGGATTATCACAAGTCTGCATCATGGTGGGTGGTGTGTTTTTAGGATGAGAACCTGCATTAGATGTAGTTTGGTGCAGGTGGAACCTATCAAAGAAATACATTTCTGTTCTCTCCCATTCCACAAGACTTATCCTCCCTCTACAGGGGGCCCTCCTTCATGGCCATTTATTGAGCAGGAGAAGCATGCATCTCTATAAACCAGATGAAGACACCAGGCGTTGGTATCATCTGAGGACACCCGGGAGATCTCCTGTCACTTTGTCTGGTTATAGGCACATAGACAGATGCTTCCCTGAAACAAAACATGGCTTTGGAAGAAGGCCCCTTGGGAGAGGAAGGCAAGTACTGAGAGGATTTGAGTATTACGTGAGGTAGGTTTCCATTATGCCTGTGTAGATGCCAGTTATGTATTTGTGTGAAAAAGAATAACATAGCCGATTGGGTTGTAAAGAGCAGTGCTGGCAAACGTTCTCATTTTCCATTGAACTTTCCCCATGCAGCAGTTCACAAACTTACAATGCTTCATCAAACGCCAGTCTTTGCCTTTAAGGTTTCTAAGACACCTTCGTTCCTTTCTATGGAATGGGGACATCCCAGTTAACCTGCAAAGGACAATCACTTCACACGTACCAGTCCTACTTTGAAGTGAGCTGGTCTTGAGTGAAGCTGACTTGCTTCATAAAATGTCGTAATGAATAACTAAAGTTCTTAGACTGGTACAAAGACTACTGTGAGTAGTTTTGCAGCAGCTTCTAAATGTTTTACTTTGTAGCTTTTAAAGCAGTCATGGGCAAACTTTGGCCCCCTCGGTATTTTGGATTTCAACTCCCACAATTCTTAACAGCTGGTAAGATGGCTGGGATTTCTGGGAGTTGAAGTCTAAAACACATGGAGGGCCAAAGTTTACCCATTCCAGATTTAAAGCCTTTTACTGCCATACACCATGAAGTATTTCATCACTCCTTCAGTAGGAAAATTCCAGCCCTGTGCATACATAGAGAACCAGAAATTGAACAGGGATCTTATTCAGCATGTAAGGGTAAATTATGTTTAGTTTTTTTTTGTACATTTCATTCCCCTACTAATGGGATTTTAAAAATAGGCCAAAAACACTAGTACATTCAGCAGTAGTAAAGCAAGTAGCCAGGTGACCTCCTTGTGCTACAGTGAGCAAATATTTCAGTTCTGATCTGTTGTCCAAAAATTTGAATACAAGAGGAGGCCTTGCAATTTTAACATTGTTTCCGTTTGCCAAAAACAGAAGACCAACATTTTCAATCCTTAGGCATAGGAATGGAATATTTCATCTATTTTTTGAATTGGAAATGAGTGTAAAGAAAATAAACATATTCCAGCTTATTATACATGCAATATTTTAAACCTGTAACATCCGTCTGTATTTGCAAATTATTCCCACTGTAAAATACTATGGCAATGATTATAAGTTCAGACAAGGCACCTTTAATAAATGGTGGAGCACTCAATGACTGCATTACTGACTTGTGGCACAGGCAGTTTTGCTCACAAGGACTTCTCTGCAACCCTTGGTGTTAGATGTCTTTCCAGCTGTTGCAGTGTACAGTTTGTTAAGCTGTTTTAGGCCATTCCTCTTGTTAATAAAGGACTTGTGATGGACTTTTTTTTTACTTTGGGAAGACAATTCTGTGAAACCTTGTCCTTTTTCAGTTGATTATAGTTGTTTAAATATTCCAAATTGTATTCTGCAACTTAATAAACTTGATCTTCGCCGACAGGATTCTTTACAGTTTGGTGTGAATTAAATCTGAATGTTACATGGAGTAAGGAGTCTGTACACTATTTGCATGTTGGTGTGTAGTTATAAACAGTAGCTCCTATTTCCTTCACAAAATAAGAGACAACGGAACTTCAGCATTCACTGCTTTTATTTTATTTTTTTAATAAGAAGCCATGATTGCCAACTGATTAAATGCTGACAAGTCTGTAAAAAAATCCAGGACATTACATTTTCTGAACGGGCTTGATTCCCAAGATGTCGAATCCTTTGGCCATAACAGCAGCTGTTGCCTCACATAAAAGCATTCGCCACATATTCACTTTCACTATTTTACCTAGAGAGAAGAGAAAACAGGACATAAGGGGAGAGTGTCTGGGTGTGCACACAGGTCGCTGGTTTCCTGGCAAAAGCAGCATATACACCTAAGCTTTGCTCTCTGAACAACAGCACTATGATTGTCTTTTGTCCCTCACATTGAGCTCTGGCTGTTTTGCCCAATTTTGTCTACTGACACTACAAAGATTTTATTCATCTGTTGGTCATTTTCCATCTTGATTACTGTAATTTTCTTAAGACTAGCTTACCAATATCCCATTTTAGTTCCCTGTTTTCTATTCAACATTCTGCTAGGATTATTTTTGGCCTGTTGTTTCAATCACATCATTCCACTGCTGAGGCCACTCCACTGGCTTCCTGTTCCTTTCAGGATCCAATATTGGCTGCTTGTACATGGTGCTATACAAATAAACCAAGGAGCCCTGCCAAAGATGCAAGCTCTATGTGAACTACCTCCCTTCTGTCTTTCAGCTTGCTTTCCTCTTTACTGGTCTAGTTTTAATATGAATAATGTTTTCTAAAACTTTTGGAATTTCTGTTAATTTTACTTTTATAATGTTATATATTCAAATACACCGCTTGTTTTTATAACCACATTGTAGAAGTCTCTTGCCTGAGCAATGCAGATTGTTAACCACTTCTTCTCTAAACATGCTTCTTTGGCACTGACAGGACTCCTCTTCACTGGGTAAGCAGTTCTGTCCACATCAAACAGCCTGTATGTCACCAAAGTGACCCCATGCCATCATGGCAAGAATGTACATAACAGGATGTACACAGTCCTACTAAAATGAACAACTTCCTTCTAAAGTTACCATTTCACCCTGGAAGATACTCTTTAGGAATTTACTAGGTCATCCAGGGTGGCTCTATGGGAACATCTGGCAGAAAAATGCCATAGAGTTGCCTGGAGGAGAAGCTAGAACATATTTTGTCGTATGGGGACAAGCAAACTGAAGGCACAGAGGTTGCACTGTACGTTAATTCCTGTCCTTTTGCGTTTGACAGATAAGAATCAACCATTTTTTCCTCAAGGGTTGGTTTTGTGTTGGATGTGACTTGAGAAACTGCAAATCACTTCTGATGAGAGAATTGGCCATCTGCAGAGATGTTGCCCAGGGGACACCTTGATGTTTTACTATCCTGTGGGAGGCTTCTCTCATCTCTCTGCATGGAAAGCTGGAGCTGATAGGTGGGAGCTCACCCCATCTTGCAGATTCGAACCACCGACCTTCGGCTCAGCAGTTCAGCTGGCACAAGTGTTCAACCCATTGCGCCATCATGGTCTCAAGGGTTCCTGGTGCCCTTATGTTGAAGTGGGTACTTTCTCATAATGGGAGGTGAAATATTTTCTTGGAGAGTCCCTGCAACCCCTCAAACTCTAGTTCAGTGATAAAAAGAGGACCTAGTTTAATAGGAGAGAGCAAATGACTCTTTTTTGAATTCTGTCCCTCTCAGCTCTGGAGCCACAGCCATTTGACCCAACTCCCTTTTAAAATGAAGACATAACAACTCACCAGTTTGCCTGTCTTTTTCCACACAATAGCAGCTGTCATAGAATTCAGTAAAGGTGGTGGCCAGTTCATAGAGATAGTCACAAAGGGTATGTAGTAAAAGGTCATCCAGGATCTTCTGAATAATCTCAGGAAATCTTAAAATACATCTGCCTAGCTTCCATTCCTTTTCGTGGTCCAGTATGATCTCTGTTGTCCTAGCTGCCTTCTGGAGGGTGTTGTCATCAATGCTGGCCAGCCTTGCTATAGATCTATCACAGAAACAAGCCCCAAATTAAGATTCCAGAGCAGGGGTGTATAGCCCCTGAACCACACTGACGCAGTCCCTAAAACTCCCACCAGTATCCCACGTAAAAAGTGTGATTTTCAAGGGACAATTGTGAGAAGGGTTTACCCTCCCTTTCACACTGCAGTTTATCTTGTTAATCTGTTGGACGGACAACAGTGCTCACATGCCGCCTTTTCCCTATTTTTCCTTTAAAATGGTGACAATAACTAAGTACTGTAGTGCATTTTGGTGGGAGGGGGGGGGGACTGCAAGAATTTAGGAGCAGAAGAGTGGCCTAGTGCTCCTGCGTAGTTGTCTACTCTTCTTCCAGAGTAGCCAGGGCTAATCTTTTTATTAAAAAATCCTTTATATATATTGCAAGTGGAAAGGGCATAAAGAAACAAGTTTTACTTTTTCTATAAAATACACCCTTCCTCCTCATCTTGTTCCATTTCAATTTTCATCTTCTATTGGGATCCAGTAGACACCTAGCAGAGCAAAGGCCTGTTGCTCAAAACAATGTCATCAGCAAATAGAGAAGGAAGGCCCTTTTCACAAAATTCCTTTTACATCCCAGTACATCTATTTCGGGCACTTCCATAAATCCCCAAAGCAGATAGCAGGGGACAAGGTCTTTGACTCAGAAGAATATGATGTTCTTCATTGTCAAGTAGAAAGGCATCACTGAATCAAATCAAACCATGCCAAAAACAAGTACTTAGTCCAATCAAAGTTTAAAAGTGACTTTGAAATCACTTTAAACCAGGCCTGCACCATCTGTGGCCCTCCAGCTCCCAAAATTCCTGACCATTGGGCAAGCTGGCTAGGGCTTCTGGGAGTTGGGAGTCCCAAACACTTGGGAGGGCCACAAGTCGTGCAGACCTGCTTTAAAGCAGGGGAAGTAAGGGCAGCTTATGGGGCCCAACTTGCATCTACTGAAATACCCCCAAACCCTGCAGACCTTGTCACATGTATTAATAGGACTGTGGGAGGCAGCAAAGAATTTCAGGGGCGGGTGGGAATAACCTGTGTCCCATAGATTACTGCAATCATAAAAAACTCTGGCTAGTCTAAAAGAAATGAGTGTGTCACAATATTTGATTACCCTGATGAGTTGTACTCAGGACAAAAGGTTACCGTCAGGACAGAATACGTAGAAACATAATGGTTTCCAATTGACAGGGGGTCAGGCAGGGCTGCATTTTATCACCCTATCTATTTAATCTGTATGCTGAAGATATCATAAAGCAGGATTAGACTTGCAGGAAGGCATTAAAACTGAGGTATGGTACATCAACGAATTAAGATATGCACTGCAGAAAATAACTGACTTGGAATGATAACCAAAGAAAGTCAGAGAGGAAAGGCCATAGCAGGTTTACAACTTTTTTTTTGTCGTGTCAGGAGCGACTTGAGAAACTGCAAGTCGCTTGAAGGTTTACAACTGAACACAGAAAACAAAAATAACAACCACATATGAGCTACATAGATCAGTTGTGCACAACAGGGTTGCAGATAGGTTTTTTACCACCTGACTCCTTTCCCTCAGAGAAAGCAGCAAAGTGGATTTGCTTCAATTTCCCCCCTGCCCCTTAACATGATGGCAAGTTGCAGTCCTTTTCCCAGTGAAAGAAGACTTATCTCAGCTCTTGCCTCTGCTGCTCTTCCTTTCTCTTTGACTCTCAGTTGCCTCTGTCGTCTCCTTCTCCTATAGAGGGAAAAACTGCTAACTTTGTGCTATTCATTTCCCTCATTTGTGAGGGAGAAACTTAACTTCACTATGAAGACTCCCACAACAACTTTATGGTGAATCTACACTTCTCCCTCACAAGGGAAATGAATGGCAGGGAGTTGGTGGTATTTCCCACTGGAGGAGGAGGAGGAGGAGGAGGAGGAGATGACGACGACGACGACGACGAGTGGCAACCCAGAGGCAAAGAAAAAAGAAAGAGTGTAGCCAAATTTCTCCTTCACACGTGAATGAGGCCAAATTGGCAGTTTAACCACAGGATGGGGAGAGATAAAAAGAGAAGAACGAAGCCTCCTAGTAAAGAATGAGGCTGAGGCAACAGGAAGTGAGAAAAAATCTACCCCTTGGAAGGGAAATTCATTCCAGAAAAGAGTTTCCATGGGGAAAAGGTATCTCTAATGAAGCTTTATCACCAATCCTTGTTTCCACAATAAGCCCAATTTTCCAAAATGTAATTATCACGAGGACAGAAAGTGAAGTGAAATCTTCTGAAAAGGGGTGCAGAGAGCAAAGCAAACACCTCAGGGATGTTAGCCCTCCACTATGCTATCTAAAGCTAAAAGATATATAGCATATATTGTCTGGAATTACACTTTAAAAAGTACCGGCTCTGACTTACATACAAATTCAACTTAAGAATAAACCTACAGAACCTACTAGTCATTTTAAATTTTGTCATATTGTCATTTTAATTTTTTAATATGTGATTGCTATGCATTTTAAGATGATGTTGTCTTATGTTTGAACGTCATTGAATTGTTGCTGATTGTTAGCCGCTCTGAATCTTTCTACAAGGGAGAGAGTGTGGGATATAAAGAAAGCAAATAAATAAATAAATAAATAAATTTCTATATTGTTTGTAACTTGGGGACTGCCTATATATACATTTTAGATATGTATGTGGATGGAGAGACTTCTCAGCCAGGTCTTCACTTTGGTGTCTCCAAGATGCCAAACTCCACCTGACAAAAGCTTCTGCCTGATGGCTTCATAAGCCAGTCAGAAATATTACTGGCCACATTTACTACCAACCAGTAATTTTAACACATAAGGCAGCTTCCTGTACATGAAGTTACTACCATATGTCTTAAAAATGTAGCTGTCTTGACTTATAAATGTGAATTAAATTTAAAAACAAACCCAAAGAACTTGTCTTGCTCGTAAGTTGGGGACTGCTTGTATTACAGAAGAATAGATTCAGTCAAAGAGCCATGTTAAGCAGGGTTGTTGACTTCGTGACACTGCCAAATATTATAGGAGAATAAACCCAAATGTTCTGCTGACTGAACTCTCTTCCCTGACACCACTCAAAGCATGCAGTGAGGTTGTCTTTCACTAGAATCCACTGTTCTGTCAACAGAAGGCCATTCCTGGATCCTGCCCAATGTATAGTGTTAGCCCCAGAAATGTAGTCGTCATCATCATCAGCACAGGCACTAAAGAAGATAGGCAGGCATACCTGATGCGAGTGAAGGCATAAAGTAAATAAGCAGCAGTATTTCCTCGGTCGTCTAGCATCTTGTCGAAAGAGAAGATATAATCATTTATTCTATTGTGAGAAAGATCTGAATACTTAATGCAGCCAAAAGCAACTGAGGTCTGGGCTGCCTTCAGTTCTTCAGGCGTAAGAACCTGCGGAGGAAAAGAAAACGCACTGCACTTTAGCAAAGCAATTGAACAAAGCACAAAACCAAAAATAGGTCGAAGGGGTGAGTTGAATATGTAAGAAACTCTTACACTAAAACTATTCTGACTTAATTTTTTAAAATAATTTAATAATGTTCATGTCTGGAAAAAATATAGTGGGTTTCTTGCTGTCCTACATCTATGTAACCTATAGGTAGATCACATATTTTTAATCCCCACCCTCCACTGCCATTATCCAATGTTCATCTCCCACATTGACTATCATAGCTTTTTGGTAAGTGTTCATAGTGTTTACAATTACTGCAGAGCATTGTACCCAAATGCATGAAAGTGGCACCGAAGTGTTACTGGCATGCAAGTAGATCTCCCAAACTTTCCCTCTGTGCTCTGCTGCCCTCTGCTGGAGCAAAAGTACACAACTGTCTTCATTACTGGGCTTTGCAATTCTATCTGACCGCTGAGTCAGCAGGACTGGGGAGTTAAGGGTGATTTACTTGCTTCCAACTCTGACCTTGGTAAAATAATAAAGGTTTGGGCTTTGCTTTTTTGCTTTAATGGATATGTGCATGATTTTTTCAAAGTGAGTTCATTCGGTTTTACCAGGACACACATGCATTTTTAAAAAATAATCCCCTGCTGTTTATGCTCCCATTTTTCACCTTGGGAAATTCATGGACATTTTCCTTTAAATGTCAGCTGTGGAGTCGACTCCCCACAACAAATCAAATAGCAAATTTCCTCATATTGCTTTCCACCCTTTCCTCCTGCTTAATAATTTTTCAAAAATTAGAGGGAAGAAACAGTGGGAGAGTTACAAATGGAAGCCATCTGTATTAGAATTGGCCGCTCAGATAGGGTCAATTAATTGATTTTGTAGACTATAAGACTGAGGGCACATTAACATTTTGTAAACCACTCTGGGTGTCTTTGTAGCTGAAGAGCAGGGTAAAAATCTCTGAAATAATAATAATAATAATAATAATAATAATAATAATAATAATAATAATATAAATGGGGTCAAATAAGTAACAATTGTCAACCAACTCCTTCCCAAGGGTAGACTCTAGATGACAATGGAAGACTACCTCTATTTTGGCACTGTGGAAAAAAGAGGCCCATGACTACCTTATCTCTTTCCTTTTCCTTCAATTTGTCCATTGATCGCTTTAGTCCCTCTTCAAGGAGGTCAATCAGCCGTACTGTATCTCCAGAACGTGTTTTAAATTTTTTCCTAGTGATGAAAGATAAAAATGGTGATTCTCCTAAGTTGAAACAGAAATGGACAAATAGAATTCTATATTCCAGATGCAAAAAACCTGGCCTTTCACGATTATGGATATGACATAGCAAATACAGAGCTTGATGCTGGCATCTTAACAAACTGAAACAGAATTGACTAGATTTCAAAATAGGCAGAAGTGCTTTTCTTTCTGTGCAGGCAGCCTCTAAATTGCATATATTCAAACAAGGCCAAAATCATACATTATAATTATGTGCTGTACTCCTAAAACATCACTGCTGAATTACAGACATGACTGTGTTTAGGTACTTTCCCCTATTACATAGAATGAATAATAACCAGACTCATTAGGAACACAGAAGATAAAGAAAAGAACAAAAATTCTAAAAAGCTCACCAAAGTGAGAAGGAAGGATGGATGAATTAATGACAAATTGAGCGAGAAAGGTGGAATGGGACAGAGAAGATGAAGAGGATAATTCATAAATCAAACTATTTTGACTTGTAACCACGACTAATCCTGGTATTTGGAATCATATCCACTAAAATGCCTTATATTCTTAATAAGGTCCTGATCTAGATCGACTCTAAATATGTTATCACCTGTGTTGCTTTAAATAGAAAAAAGTGCCATTTTGTATGTTATTTTAGCATTCTGGATGGTCAATAAAAATGTAGTCTTAATATAAGGACCCCAGAGTGTCTTATAATATAATGTGTATGTATAATGTATGGCCTGAGGTATTGGTTTATCTTTCTTGTACAAGTTACAACCAAACAGTACATGTGTGATATCTTTAACTGTCTTGGCATAAACTAAAGGAAAAAAATATCAATACGGTGCTAAATATCAACAATGATGTGTCAGAATGTACAGCACAGAAACCTGTAGTGGTTGCGAGGGAATACACTTAAGGACAGATGACAATGAGTAGATCACAACCAAGTATGCAGAATGTGCTTCAAAGGAAGACTATCCAGTGAGGAAAGAGAAGGAGGCCTGTCTAGAATGACACTTGTAAGAAAAAGACTCAGAAACCAACAAAAGAGCAAGTGAGTAACTTTGAAGTTCCTTTGCTGGTCCCTCAGTCTTTGCAGCTCACCTCATTCCAGCATATTTCTGATTTGAGAAGCTCCTTTCCAAGGGATGGCAGGGATTTCATTTATCTGCAAGCCCTCTACATGTCAACTCAAAGCCAATTGATACAATCAGTTATAACTGCTTATGATTCCAACATTAAAAAACACATCCACCATCCCTTAGGGATTCACTCACTTTAACATGGTCTTTTAAAACAAATATAGCAACATTAATATGCAAGAAGTAAGATAGAGCTTCATGCTAGGCAGAGGAACTACTGAAGTGCTTCTCTCAATATTTCCCTTAGGCTGTTTTCCACACCCCTTTCCTTTCAGGGACCTCTGAAAAGTCAATTGCAGCTGCAGCTGATGGCAAATGCAGCTCACACTAGTGACTGGTACAGGATGCAGAAATGCATAACTAACACTCTGTCTGTACTCCACTTGAAATCAGGCTGAAGTTGTGTGGGCCACAGCTTTCCTTTCTCGATACCTCTAGAGCAGAGATCAAAATAGTGTGGCTCTCCAGATGTTTGGACTGCAACCCTTAGGATCTCAAACTGCATAACCTGCAGTGAATAATAATAGGAGAGCCATGATAACAATCTGGGTCCTAGATGGGAAATATTCTGGAAGAATTGCTGGTACAGCATAAGGGACCACAGGAGATCCAAGGTTCCTCAACAGACAGGTTTAGGTAACATTTTATGATCATATATTAAGCAATTTCCAGTTAAGGACATCAACCCTTCTGGAGGTTAGCATATCGTCTATTATATGCATAATAAATTATTTGTGAACTTACTTGTCCTCTCCCAACACCACTCCAAACGGCGCATGAACTACTCTGATCACCTTGGGGTCATACCAGCCAACCATTTGAGCTGCTGCAAATATAGTTTGCAAGTGCACAGACTGCAAGACAAAACAACAGGGGATATAAATCCCAAACATGCATCAAGTAAGGTACTGGCATTGATATAATCATAGAACTCTTTCATACATGGGGAAGGAAGCCTATAGACACCTGGCTTTAGTTATCTTGATTATTATATTAATTTATAGGTGCCTTTTTCAGGAAAAAACACTTATGAGATTGGTGGAAGGTACAATTTAAAACAGAGTTGCTCAGTAGATGCTAACTATGTAACTAGTAAGCATTGAAACTGTAAGATAAAAGGACACATTGTCAAAGGACCATCACTGTATAGGCTGAAGTGCCATGTGGATAATTATCCAGGGGCACTTATAATCAATCCCCCATCCAAAACAACAACAACAAAAAGCTCCAAAACAAAACCACCATCTAAAAAATAAAGACATACAAAACACCAGAGAAACTCACCTGTCCACTATCTACCACATATATTATACTATCCGCTTTCTCTCCTAGCAGCCTTTGCTTTATTGCTGCTAAGTCTGAAGTGTCGTAGGTGAAACCCCCATCAGATTTCACAATGGTCAAGGGAATGGAACAGCCTGGGACAAATACAATCTTTCGGCCATCATCCAACTGCACAACTCCTGAAGAGAGAGTCAATTATTGGTAACCACGGAGAAATCAATGACAAACTAGATTAAGGCTTGGAAAGCAAAGCTGTTGCTGCTTTTGGACCGAAGGCTAACACATAAATGAAAACAATAGAAAAGCACCCAGAGAATAATAGTTTGGAACCTAATATCTGATGTTGCTATGTTTCAAAAAGAAAGCTTCTTTAAAGATTTTAGAAATCCTGGTGAGCATAACTGATCACCATGGTGAAGAAAGTGCTTAAGCTATTTTACTTCCAATTATATTCACTGGAGTATTACCTTTTTCTTCAAGCTCCTTCACAATATCAGGCATCATATCTTGATAGTATGATTCTCCCCTCTCTACCAAGGAGATGTCCAAGCAGTCATAGATCTTTTGGAATTCTAATAATAATAGGGAGTGAAAACAAATCACGACGCAAAATTAGAAGGAAGAACTGGAGATACTAGTCCTTACTCTGCAAAAAGAATCAATAATTTCATAGAAAATATAGAAATGGAGGTCTACTGAGAATGGTTTCCAGCTTAGGATATAGCTCATCAGAACATTTTTACATACTATTAAGTCACTTAAGGTGACAATTTGGGTCTAATAAGAATTGCCTTTAATTGAGTTTACATTCAAGTAAGAAGGCAGCCTACTTGTCTCCCAAGGTCAGGTATAATCTGGTTCCTTTGCTGCACTAATTTTACAATAAATGGCCCAATTCCTCAAGGGCATTTCCATTTGGTCTCTTAGTGTTGCACAGCAGGATATAGATTATTTTGTTCTCCTGCTTCCACGGCACTTTCAGCTTTAATTAATACCCAGGAAACATATCCAGAATTTAAATTTACCCTACAATTCACATCGCAGAAACCTTTAGTTTTATGAGTAACTTAGTAGGCAGAAAATGTAATATGGTGCAATAAAGAGCTGCGAAAAAGTACATTACTAATAAGTATAATAATCTGATGATAATGATGAGACTCTTCCTTCACCTATCAAAAAACCCTAATAGAATCAAGTTTCATTCTTGCGCGGGGCACCAGGCAAACATTAAAACCCAGCAGTTCTTATATAGGGCCATAAACAAAATGTCCCAAAGCACCCTTTAGCTTAAGCAACTTCCAATGGTAACAATGAAACATTTTATCTGCTGAAGCAGGTGAAGCAAAGCAGCATCCTTATTGTCATTTGTCATTCTTTGTCACAGAGGTGCATTTATAATCCGTTAAGCAAGAGATCTTATAGTGGATGAGCATGTCATTTCCACATTGCATACTTCTCACACACTAGGCCAAAGGGCAAGGTGTTAGCCGCTGACTTTTACGTGAATACAATATCATTATTATCATTATTATTATTATTATTATTATTATTATTATTATTACTTTATTTGTACCCCGTTAGCATCTCCCAAGGGACTCGATGCGTCTTACACAGGCCGAGGCCTCAGAATATAATTTTAAAATATTATAATCTCAATAAATGTGTCAAAGCCAAAGGAACAATCTTCTTTTTTTGTTTTGTTTTTGCTTGTGCAGTAATCTGGTGCTTGTACTTAATGGACCAAAAGCATTATTTTGAGAGATGATATATAACCTCAACCCCCATTTTTATATAGGTATTTTAATACTCCGAAGCAGTCTGGACCAACTGATTTGCAAGCAAGGAGATCTTTAAAAATGCAGGGATGGGATATTCCAAAGCATTACCTTGCCGGGACACGTCGCAGATCAATTTCCAAGCTTTAATGAATTCTGGATTTTTGCTTTGCAACAGGACCACACACTGGTATGCACGCTTCTTGAACTCCTCCTCCGTGTCAAACCTTCTTTTTGATTCCTACATTAAAAAGAATGCACATATTCCAGCTGCAATATTTTTCTTCATATGGACAGTGTAGATGTGATCCTCTGCTTCTACTCACTTCCTCATTTCCAATGGGAAGTTTCAACTGAGCAAAGCTGATAGCCAAAGCAATAAAAGGGACACTACTACTCCCAAACGGCAGAGCTGACTTCTACTACACATCCAGTAATAGATCATCCCATAAGATAACAAAGTTTCACAGCTGAGCAAGAAGCAGATTCTGGGCACCATCCACACTGAAGACACAGTACTGAGAATATTATTTCTTTCAGTAGCAAATTTCTTTCATTGGGAGAGCAGCAGCGTCGGAATGAAGTTCCAAATGAGAGATGTTTTTCTCTGCCAGACTCTACACAAACCAGTTCAGATCTAATGCTAAGAAGGTGATCAAAGGGGGGAGGTGGGAGAGAGAAGAAGTGACCCCCAAAGACAAAGTTTGTTCACCTGGACCAGAACTGCATCACAGCATAAGGTTTGAAATGTGCAATGTGAAATGAGATTCACATCTCATTCATTATACATTTATCAAGGACAAGTTGCCCCAAACTGCTGGGACAACAGTTCAGAAGAAGAATCAAATGCACTGTCCCAAATACAATTTCCCCAGAAACAAGTGGGCAGAGATATCAAATATGATTTTGCTCAAGCTCTCTTTATATAAGCTTGGAATCAGACCTTTTTCTTGTTTGTTTAAGTCACAGGGAATGTGTATGCAGAATTTGTTAGCAGGTATTTTCCTTCCTACTGGATAAAACCAAACTTGCTGCCATAAGGAGCATGCACCAAATGATTTAAAAAATCAGCTACTCATTTATTTATGGTTTGCCCCTATGATAGATTTTTATTTGCCATTGAAAATCTTTGCAATGCTTCCCTTCCTGCTTACCAAGACGTCACACCATTGTTGGCATAGAAATCTGGGGGAAACAAGCATTCATGTCACTGTGACTCTATGACCAATTTCATCCAGTCATGCTGGAGCACATAGAGATCTCTAGAGAGAATACCTCTCCAGAAGTCTCTTGTTCCTCCAATTAAGTTTTCTGTATCTAGCTTCCAGCAGAAATTAACCATAGAGTCATGTTGCAAGTCCTTATTGACCTAGAGAAGTGTTTTCATACTCAGAGAAGGTACAAAGACACCACACAATGTCTTTATTTGTGGTTTTTCACTTTCATTTGTGGTTGGGTCCTGAGCTCCAAACAACAGTAAATGGGGGGAGACTGGGTTGTAATGTGCTCTCTACGACTTAAGCTACCCACTAGAATACAATGTTCATAAGAGAATAATCTTCCAGGTTGTGCTTATAAAATTTCAACGTTGTGTTGCCTAGCAACATTTGAGAGTAGGGCACCTGTATACTTTAAGCATACCTTATAAAAAGCTTGCAGATCTCCGATGGGGGGAGAGACAGTCAGATAATCTGGAAATTTATCCTGCAGGTGAGCAATCAGCATCCCAAACTGAGTGCCCCAATCTCCAAGATGGTTTAATCTGGGAATAAAAAAGCACAAAACACATAAAATATGTGAGGAAAAAAAATGATTGCGTAAACAAGATTCATGCTGTCTTCAGACACATTCTATGTAGAGAACTATAAAAAGATCACAGGAAAAACTGCTCTACGGGGTCACAGCTATGCGGCTTGCAGGTATTGCAACAAAACATGTAATGGGTTTCTGAAAAATATTTTTCTAAAACAAGTTATACTGTTCCAACCTGAAAAAATCCTTTCTAAAATCCTGGAGAGCTCATTCAGAGCTTGAAATCCTGGGCTGGATCATTTGCAAAGAAAAGTACATTCATCAAGTGAGCATTCGCATTTGAGTGGCCTGACGCAGTTTAAGCCAGCTCTCTGCCCTAAGGAGGATCAGAAGGACAGCTAGGATATTGCATGTGTGTGCCTGTTTGCAAATATCTCTGAAGAAATGTGTATAAAATAATAACACTTCTGTAATAATACATTCATATTATTCCACTGGGAGAATGGCAGTGAACATTCAGACACATATTAATATTTCTAACACTCCTCTATGAAAGACTTACCTCAGAACATCATACCCGACAAATTCGAAGAGACGACACATGCTGTCCCCAATTATAGTAGACCGTAGGTGACCGACATGCATCTCTTTGGCAATATTAGGAGAGGAGAAATCAACCACCACCTTTATGAATGAGAGATGAAAAGAAAATTCACCACAAAATGTTCTATATATTTTTATAACACCAGGCATGTGTGTGTGTTTGTGTGTGGATACATGCTTATATAGAGGGGACATTTTGCTTTGAGTGTATCTCTGTGTATGTATGTACACATATAGAGTGGTATTCCTATACTGTCAGTGAATACATGCCAGTAGTGTAAATAGGGAGTTGTGTACAATGTATAATGTAATAATTATTCATAACATCCAAGCGATGCTAGATCACTGCCAAGTGCATAGCACTTCTCTAAAGAGACAGAATGTGATGATACACCAATTCTGCTATGATAAGCTAAAGGGGGGAAAACCCAGGTACCATGGGCCATTGAAAGAACAAAAAAAAGGTGGCTGAGAGCAAATTAAGTCAGAATGTGGACCAAAAGACATTTCCCCTCTGTGACTGAAATAAATAAATATATTCATTCACTCACAAAAGTTGAGACAAAGTCCACCTCTAAAGATGAGACAATGTTCAAAGACAAAGTCCACATTACAATTGGTTTGAATTAATAAAGGAAGACACGGTCCTGAGTTGCAAAAACTGATCAAGAATCTCAAAAAATGGGAGACTCATTCAAGGGCCTCTGTAAGTTGAATCTGATCCAATGAGAAAGATGTAACAGATACATACTCATGAAATGTTTTTATGTACATAACTGAGTGGATGGAGAACAATTAACTCTTCTTTCTAGCAAGCACTAGTCTTGGAGTGATGCTTTGGAGGATGACTCCAAACGTTGAGAAATGAAAAAGTTCTCCAAGGGCAGACAGAGAGGAGCCCAAAAAGCTCTCATATATGCACAGCCATTGCAGTGTGGTGGCACTTTAGGTCCAAGTTCTTGGTCATTTACAGATAAAAGTACATTCACCAAGTATGCATTAACATTTGGTTAAATACCATCATAAATGTTCATCATCAGTACTAAAGAGACAATAATCACCATTAAATATCATACCCTTTTCCTTTCACCAATTGCAGGAGGCTGAACTCCATTCACTAACAAACTGCTCAGCTGTCTGGATACAAAATCCTTTTTCAGGTGTACATTGATGAAACCTTCAGAGAGGTACAATAAGCATGATTAGGGACAGAGACATATCAAAACATTGGTCTACTCTGTACTAAACAAACATTTTGCACAGCACACAAAACTCCAGAATCATCTCTAGTCAAGTAAAATGATATCTGCAGTCACAGCGAATATCAGTTTAGCACATGGAACTGGAGACATTAATTATTTCGTAAACCATTTTGATCAGGACTGAGTTATCTTGAATGAGGGTTTGTTACTCAACTCACAATGTACTTTGGTGCAGCAACTCAATCCATAACCTCAGTTCTGTGGGCCAGTGCCAGTATGCAAGCTATTAGCTGCTGGTCACAGCAAGCTTCCGGGAAAGAAAGCTAGTGAACAATGAGCACAAATATGGTATCAATTCCTTCCCCAGTTGGGAAATAACCCTGATGGTCCCATACATTGCTATAGAACTTTTTTTAATATCATGTACACTTACAATATTTGCTTTGCTAAGTATTTTTTGCTGCTAGCTTCTGCAAAATTCAGAGGTTAGTAACAGTAGAATGTTTTATCACATTTCATATCCAGCACAATCAACTGAACTTCACACAATGAACCATCCTTAAGTTAAGATATTATATGTCCGGATCAAACATTCCCTTTTCTGGAAGCTAGCATGACATAATGGCACATGTCCAAATTCCTAATAAGCTCTTGCATGTCTCTTGCAATTCAATTCTCAAGGTCTCAAAACTCTTTATCATACTTGCTTTATCCGCTCATTCCGGTTTTTGAAATACCTTCAAGTCGAAATTCCCAACGAGGAGGAATAGTTTTTTCTCATCTAGGTACCTCCAAGACTTTTCTTTTCCTTCCCTCTCTCCCAATTTACCCCGGACCCAAATCCATTATCATACTTGTATTATAATAATTAGTCTTCTAATCATAATACTTGTAATGTCATGTTGAGACGTTCTCATAAGGCAGGGAAGGAATAATCATACCAGGACCAGCAATTTCGACCTTCTCAATGCATTCATTGTCAGGAATGTTTCTGGCAATCTTGTCAGCTATTTCTCGCGGGCTTACTTTTTGCTCCTTTGTCTTGAGCAGCATCTGGAAAACACAGCAAAATGTCTGAATGCAATTGCTCACTCGGAAGAAAGAGAATACTGCAAACAGAATTCAAGGCACATGAAGCAGTTGTGGCAAAAATGGCAGCCTTAGTTCAGAAAACCCTCTCAGCAAGACTGGCCTGCTTGACAAATCTCATCAGATAAGCCTGACAAAGGTAATAATTAAATGCACAATTACCTTGGAAGGTTAATTTATTGAAGTATATACATCCTGTTTCTACAACATAGAAAAAAGAAGTGAATAACTGCTGATGGCATTTCCTCTTACTGAACAGTTCAAGAGATTATTCTGAATGCTATTTCCAGGGGTTTGTATTTCATTACCAATGACTGCTTCATTGTTGTGTTCCTTCAAGTTGTTTCCAACTTACAGTAACCCTAGGCAAACTGATCATAGTGTTTTCTGGGTCTGAAAGTGCATGATGATTACTACCCCCCCCCCCCAAAAGATGCAACATTTCTTCAAGACAAATACTGGGTGATATCTTAATAATTGTAGGACTCCTTACAAAAGGGAGGGTAGACTGGTTTCCTTTCTGTTTTCTCATCTTTTTATTGTTTCAGAACTTGGTTTACTGATAACACTTGCTGTATAATGGATCTGGTTAGTGATGAAATGTGGTTGGTTTTTCTTGCAATGCTAGCATTTCTTTTTAATCTGGATTTAAAATGTTGTTTGATTTCATATATTTAATACATCTAGAATATTTTATTTTATACTGCTGTGAATACCATTTCTGGAGAAATGAATAAAACAGAAGGCTTCCAAAAGCCATATTAGAAGCATAGACATTTCTACTCTTCTTATTTTGAATTATTACTTTCTAAAAGATGATCCTACAGCAAGAGTATCCCCTCCAATACACTACTTAGTTTTCAGAATATCGTCCCTGAAGGGAGAGAGGAGTGTACGTGTCAGGCGGCAGCCTCTCCATGCAACCTGCCAATGAGGAGGAAAGAGCCATCACAAATGTGTTTTGTCTTTCTACAACTCATTAGCATACCCTGCATTCTCAGTTAGAGGGGGCAGAAGGCTGTTTGTTTGAGCATTACATTGCTTGCTTTTGCCTGCTTCCCCATGCAATCACATCCTCTGCTCTGCTCCTTCACCTTTTTGGAAACGTGAACAACTGTCCTTTAGAACATTTATTGATTACTGAGCCCAGTCCTGAATGCATGCCCACAAAAGGGGTGTGGTACATTAACCTGCAAAGTTCTCTTGCGTGATATACAGGAAACTCCAGAAGAGAGCAAATCCTTCATTTATTTGACTTGGGATAAAAAATGTTATTTGTTTTGTTGGCTAGTTAGCCTTTATGACAGTCAGTCAGCAAGTTTTATTAATGTTCTCTGAGGCAAAGGAAGGGGAATTATTTCAAATTACTATGGACTCCAGAGTCTCAAGGTTAGTGAAATCAATTACAATGAAATTAATTATCAGCCAGTGCATGCAGAACAATCATTTCAGTAATAATGTATCTTGAAAGCATATGCTGGCAAGGAAAGATATGGAAAAGCATGTAAAACTAGTGGCAGTATATAAAGCCACTTCTATCTATGCCTCTCTCCAGAGAAATTGCTGGGAACGGCCTAAGATATCAAGGTACAAAGACAATAAAGACATTGAGAAACCTGAACCGGACAAAACTCCTAACAGCAACCTAATTGGGGTAAAGTGGCGGTCAAAATATATTTTAAAAGGCATTGCTTGCTTGTGCTGGGCTGGCTGACAAACGCACACATATGCTAATGAGCTCTGCAAAGAAGAGAACATGGGTTTGTGGGGCTGATTCTCCCAATGAGGTTCATAGAGATGGGCTGTGGGCTGGCACGAATCAGTCTGGTTTGGAAGACAGCCTCTGCCAGGCCAGCTTGCCAGCTAACAATTCTACCATCTTCTGAAGAATGTGGCACAGAGCCTGTCTGGGAACATAAAATGATTTTAATTCACCAATGGAAAATGTTATTGGAGTCAAGTAATGTATTTGAGAGATTATCTACTGCTCCTGAGGGCTTCTGGAAGAGCAGTTCAATCTATCCCACTTTTTTGAACTAGAAAAAAATTGAATCAAGAGGGACCAAGGATCATAAAATACTGTTGGAGGCTGCATGCTGCTATATCTAATCATGCCCTAGAGTAACAATGAGCAACTTCCTAAGTTTGATTCCCATTGCTGGGTCTCCTGTCATTTAAAGTTAGAGAGAGAACATCAACATGGTGCAGTGGGGTTTGAGTGTTGGATTATAACCCTGGATAACTGGAGACCCATGGAACAACCTTTAGCCTTAAAACCAGTGGTTCTCAACCTGGGGGTCCCCAGGTTTTTTTGGTCTACAACTCCCAGAAGTCCCAGCCAGTTTACTAGCGGTTAGGATTTCTGGGAGTTGAAGGCCAAAACATCAGGGGACTCCCAGGTTGAGAACCACTGCCTTAGAGGAAGGCAAAGGCAAATTCCTTCTGAATAAATCTTGCCAAGAAAAACCTTTGATTGGATCAGCATAGATCATTAATCACTTGAAGCACACATTTCTCACCCATACATCCATCTGGTCTCAAGGAGAGAAAACTGTAATTTTGGAGCTTGTTTTAAACCCAGGTCTTTTTGCAAAAAGAGAAAGCGGCCACATTTTGGTTCTTTTAAAACTCCCATTTGACATAAAAGACTGTTGGAGATGGCACTGCAAAAACATTCCTCAGGGCCATCAGAGGGTGCTAAAAAGAGCCACCTGTGAATTGCCCTTTTTTAACCCTTCTGCCTTGGAGTCTGGTTCTCTTTTACCCTCTGATGCCTGCCTAAAATTTATGATTAACGAAGAACCAACTTCTTAGTTCTGAACCCATATATTTTGTTGAAAGAAATGAAAGGTCGTTCACTGAAAAACTATGCCTGGCTCTATCTTGTGAAGGACTTTATTCCTCCACCATCTTTTAGGCTTTCTGACACAGTGTCAATATGTACCTTGGATATTTAAAGACTGAGTTATGTTGTTAGATTTACCATTACTAATATGTAATCGTTCCAGTTTTTATATTTTTACTGCTGCAATTTTAGTAGGATCACTGCTGACCTTGTTTTGGTGATCTGCTCCTTTCATATAACTGTGTTATGGCTAGTGATTACCTTGAACTATGCAGGGAAAAAGCAGAATATGTGAATTTAAAATAAATATCCAGAAATATTCTGGAAAGAACCTGCTTAAGCTTTCATAGTTCTCTGTAAAAGCATAGAAACTACATCTGAAAAGTCATTAAAAAGTCATACAGCCATTTCCCAATATTTCATTTTTTTATATCATCTGCACTGTGTTCACCCACCTGTGACAATGTAAGCAATGTAACAACAGTTATGAAACAATTCTAAAATTGTCTGTTTGGTCTCAATGGAAAAAGAACTTCCCAACACAAAATGAGTGATCTTCCCAGTTAGACCCACTATTTACAGCAATGTTCCTAAACTCAGCCAGATTATCTTCATCGGCTAATGTGTCATTTGGGATATAATTGTGTAAAGATAAAGGTAGTCCCCTGACATTAAGTCCAGTCATGTCTGACTCTGGGGTGTGGTGCTCATCTCCATTTCTAAGCCGAAGAGCCAGCGTTGTCCATAGACACCTCCAAGGTCATGTGGCCAGCATGACTACATGGCGTGCCATTACCTTCCCGCCAGAGCGGTACCTATTGATCTACTCACATTTGCATGTTTTCGAACTGCTAGGTTGGCAGAAGCTAGGGCTGACAGCGGAAGCTCACGCCGCTCCCCGGAATCGAACCTGAGACCTTTCAATCAACAAGCTCAGCAGCTCAGTGCTTTAACCCACTGTGCCACCACAAAAACATTTTCACATTACCATTTACCTGAGTGATGCTCATAGCACTGTTACACTGGTAATCCCCAAACTTGGGCTGCTGACTTGGTGTCACTGCCAGTGGAGGGTTTTCTAAATCTGGATATGCAGCTTTAATAGCTGCTCCAAAAATGTCCTGGAGACGGCTGTTGATGTTAATCATGCCTTTTGATGGTTTCCCTCTGTTCCTTTCCTCTAGAAGGCTCTAAAGGGAAAAATACAAAAATAAATTGTTTTTCTATCTAACTGGGGGGTTCTAATGTAGTGTAATCCATGTTAATGACTTTAACAACAGACCATCACCAGTCCTATAGACACTGCATAGTATTTTTTTAACATCAAAATGACATTTAAGAAGCACATGCATGCTTTTGTGTGGATAATTTTCTGAGCTCTAATTCATTTTTCTTTGGCTAAGAGGGGGAGAAAAGGTCTGCAGGAAAATGCTATGCCTTGAGTGCCCAAAGAGTTTTAAAGTCCTAATTTTCTGTGATTTCTGAGTGAAACAAGTACAGGGTGCAACTTCAAAATAATTGCACAATCACCTGAAAATACTTACCTTGTTTGAAAAAGAAAGGACCCTCTCTGCTTGCTTTGTGTGCAGAAATACAGCAGGGTGAATCTCCTCAATGCCAGCAGACACACTTGCAAATATAGTAATTCACAGGAAGATCTGCTGCCACTAATTAAAATAACCCTTATTAGTTTACCAAGCAGTCTGCACCCTTTCTTACGCAAGTGAATTGGTGAGGAATGACTGCAAACATCTTGGTAAAGTAGCAGGTATGAGAAGAACTATAATTCTATGTTGCTTGAAAATACTATCAGAGAAAACCTATTGAATGGCTTAATTATTTTTCTTTCTCAGACCCCCAATACAGAATGATAACTGGGGTTAGCATCACAGAGAGAGGTATGTATACTCTGAAAAATGGCAGAGATATGCCCTAAGAAAACAGAACAGGACCAACAGATAACTACAGAGAAGTAAGCACTTCTATTTCAGTTCGGTGATTACTTTGTAAACTTATGATGGACCCTATTTCTCAACACATCACTAAAACAGAATTACATTAAGTTAATTCTAAAGGGAGAGGAAATGCAATTGTATGGGGGAAAATGTTTGCTATGTTAACCACAGCTACATTTCAGGTGGCTAGAAGCAGCACGTGGCTCCATAGTTACTGATTTTATGTTTTTAAACATAAGTAGTCACTCCATTTTCCCATCTCCTTTGATACATGCACACATAGTATTGTGTATTTTCTCCACCAGGTACTGCTCCATTCGTCCTTGTTACAGCACAATGAGCAACATGGACTTCTCCAACCATCAGGCCTAGGCCCTTCTCTTACAAACTCTTCTCAAAGATTTTCAGCTACTTCTTCTGGACCTGGTACTTGCTTCCTTGCATAAGCCCTTGACTCACAATTTAATTCCCAGTTTTTGAGTTCCTATTGCTGCTCTTGGCCATAGATCTCTACTTCATCCCTTCTTGGTGTTGTCACAGCAGCCCATTTTCTTCTGGCAACCCAGAGCTAATAATCATAAGCCCTCAAGCATTTCATGAACACAGCTGTTTCACAATGGCAGTTCTTCAGAGGCACAACAATCCTGAATATTTCCCATTGTACAAACAACATGGGAACAATCCATACCTTTTTCAGAACATTTAAGCGATATTTAAGTTTTGCATTCTCTTCTCGCAATCCTTCCAGACTTGGAGAAACTCCCAAACATCCGAAGTTTTTCAAATGATCAATTTCAGACGTCAGAAACTTGATCTCTTTCTCCTACAAAGAGAAATATAATCAGCACTGCGTAACTTGTATTCTTTTTTCTGAAAAGGCAGGGGGATCTTCCCTTTGTAGTCATTAACTGGAGGCATCAATGAATTGAAGTTCAGTTAAAGACATGGCTGGCAAAGCCTGGTAAATCCAAAATCAGATAATCCCAGAATTTGCTGTATACTCAACCACAGTAAAAGTCATGTTTATAACTCCACTCACTTTTAATTTAGGCTCCACCTAGCTTCAGCTTTAGTTACACCTTTTGTTGGAATGTAGGAATGCCAAAAGGTTTGAGTCAAGGTAGTAATATTTTTGTAAAGTAAAAAAAAAAGAGATATTTCTCTTTCACTCTATATAGGAGCAATAGCATTACCAAAGCTTATGGAAACTATTGATAACTGGAGCTCATGGAAGCATCTCACTCATGGGAATACCAGGAGCTGAAGCCAATTTGACAGCAAACAGCAACAACAACGTCCAAAAATACTTGGCTGCCAAGTCTTGATGTCACCTAGCTAACATTTATTTATTTATTTATTTATTTATTTATTTATAATTCAAACTTATATGCCGCCACTCCCCTGGGGCTTGGAGCGGCTATGAACATGATGGTTCAAAGGAGCATCTCAATTTAAAAATGTATTTAAGTCCACAGATTTTATGGATTTCAACTTGCGTAAGTTTCCAGCTAGAAAGGCAAATGATCAAGGATTATGAGAAATGTAGGCCAAAACATCTGCAAGGCAGAAGTGTACCTAACCCAATGGAAAACTAAATATCTGCCATTAGTAGATCTTTAGAACTTATGTCTGACAGGTAAAACTACTAATGAATAATACCATACTCTAATTCATGATAATGTCCACCTGCATAACAAATTAAATATTTTAGCTGTTTTGTACAAGGACTGAGAATAAAGGCTGGGCTGCATTCTTCTGCCTAACAGAAACCATTGAGATTATACACTGCAGCACAGGAAGAAGTTTTCATTTGGGCTAACTCAATGTTTGTTAAATATACCCTTAAAGTAGTTGCTACTTAATTTTAAGCAATCCAACAGAGATCAATTCACCAATTTCAAGGAACTGTGATTCCAAAACAATGGCCTGATTCATGCATGAAAGTAAATGGTTTTAGCATTAACACTGTAACAAGACTTGGTCCCGCTCCCCCTGCTTCATGGCACAGCATGAAGTAGAGTGGAAGACATCAGAATATTACACGCAATTTAAGGCGTTTAACCCTAACTATGGTGAAAGGAGGGGAGCCAACTTCATAAACTATAATTTGAAGGTAGTTTATGGTTTCCAACCCTGTTTAAGATTATTTATTTAATTATTTGCCGTATTCATATACTGCCTTTCTCAGCCCAAGGTGATTTACAGTTGGCACAATTTGATGTCCCCAACAACATAAAATACAATTTAAAAACATTTAGAAAAGAATATAAAAAACCATACAAAACCAATAGAAACATAAATCCTCAGCGTCTCCTTACTAAAATCATTTTTCTATTCACATTGTCCAATTGTTCCATAGATCCATATTTGCCTGTTACACAGTTACACTGCATTTTTTGCTGTTCGTATTTGTTGTGAACCGCTGTGAGTCGCCTTCGGGCTGAGAACAGCGGTATATAAGTAAGGTAAATAAATAAATAAATTTGCAAATGCTTGGTCAAAAAGCCAGGTTTTAATTTTTTTACAAAATGTTAAAGGGGGGGGGGGCAGATCTAACAGATTAACTGGATCTGGACATCATAACCAATTCATTATTATAAAACAGAAAGTGAAAACACCTCTTTGTATCTTATCCATGGAGCAATAAATCAGAAATGGGGAGGGGGGCATGGAGCATGTGGCTGGCAGGCTGCAATTCTCATCTGCCACGTCACATCCCCAAAACCAATTCACCGTACTAGGAATAAATGAAGCAGATGCTAACTGATTCATGAAACTGTTTGGTGCTGGGAACGATTTCTTAGGTTTTGCAAACTGAGAAAGTAGTGAAGTTTTCAAAGTTAGTGCTAATGAATGAGAGCAAACCTCATGTGGGTCACATTTACAAGAGCTTTGATGCAAAATGAAGTTATGCAGCACCACATCGCGAAGAGGGGTTTTTGTTAATGCTTCTATCAAGCAGAATTGAATGGAAAACTAAGCATGCAATACATTGCTAGGCAAAACTTTTGCAAAAAGTGAAAGTAGCACAATAAAGGGGAAAAGGAAGAGTTTCCATTATTAAAGTAAAAGTGAAACAGGCATGGGCCAACTTGGGCCCTCCAGATGTTTTGGACTTCAACTCCCACAATTCCTAACAGCCTACCGGCTGTTAGGAATTGTGGGAGTTGAAGTCCAAAACACCTGGAGGGCCCAAGTTGGCCCATGCCTGCTCCACAACCACCACTTATTGGCAGTTATGAGGAAATGTGCAGTTTCCCCATCTACATGCCTTCCCTCAGCTTCCTTAACAAAGAAACACCCAGGAAAACTCTGCTGAGACATCGAGGGATTCATTCAATGAGGAGGCTCCAAAAAACCCCATGCCTATCCATTTAGCAAAGGAAGGTGGCCATGACTTCCAAGAGAATAGAGATGTCATGAATTCCAGAACTGACAGCCAGGCCCAGAGCCAGGCTAATGGGGGAGGGGGGGGGGTGTTATGGGAGTTCACCAAAAGGAGACAGGGACCGAAGGAGGAAGAGGGCAGGACCCCCATCCAGGCCTACACCCGCCCCTCCACCCTCCCGAGGAGTCCCGGGCGCCTCACCTGCCGGCAAAGCCTCTCTGCCCACTCCGCCGCCGGCGCGTCCATCCTCACGGGAGCACGACATGCACCACCGGAACCGGATGCCGCCTGGCCGCTCTCTATGCTGAGCCGTAGGCAAGAGTGGCAGGAGGAGCTCTGCCCTCTATACAGTGGAAGAGCGCTCAGTCGCCCCCGCGCGCCCCCTGCCGGCCGGCGAGGTTACTGCCTGTTGGATTGCTCGCCTACTGATATTCTTCCGAGTGGGTTAAACGGCTGAGCTGCTGAACTTGTTGACCGAAAGGTCGCAGGTTAGAATCCAGGGAGTGGCGTGAGCTCCCGCTGTCAGCCCCAGCTTCTGCCAACCTATCCGTTCGAAAACATGCAAATGTGATTAGATCAATAGGTACCGCTCCGGCGGGAAGGTAACAGTGCTCCATGCAGTCATGCCAGCCACATCACCTTGGAGATGTCTATGGACAACCCCGGCTCTTCAGCTTAGAAATGGAGATGAGTACCAACCCCCAGAGTCGGACACGACTAGACTTAATGTCAGGGGAAAACCTTTACATTTACACACCGCTCGGGAAGGTAACAGTGTCCCATGCAGTCCTGCTGGCCACATGACCTAGGAGGTGTTTACGGACAACCCCGGCTCTTCAGCTTAGAAATGGAGATGAGCACCAACCCCCAGAGTCGGATACGACTAGAGTTAATGTCAGGGGAAAACCTTTACCTTTACATGCCGCTCAGGAAGATAACAATGTTCCATGCAGTCCTGCTGCCCACATGACCTTGTAGGTGTCTATGGACAATGCTGGCTCCTCAGCTTAGAAATGGAGATGAGCACGAACCCCAGAGTCAGACACGACTGGACTTAATGCCAGGGGAAAACCTTTACTTTACTCAGTACAGAGTAGTGCATTTATTTATACATGGGGTAATTCCTTTCTACTAAGAGAAACAGCTCAAATGAAATAGGTTCCTATTAATTTGCTTCCATGCCTCACAGACTGTGGTTGCAATACAGATCACCAGCAACTAAGCATGCATTTACACTGTAGAACAGCCATGAGCCAACTTGGGCCCTCCAGGTGTTTAGGGCTACAACTCCCATCATTCCTAACAGCATTTTCCCCCTCAGCTGCTTAAGTGGAAAAGGAGAAAAGGAAGAAGCTTGAGGCTGTTAGGAATGGTAGGAGTTGTAATCCAAAGCACCTGGAGGGCCAAAGTTTGCCTATGTGTGGTGTAGAATGAATGCAGTTTCACACTTCTTGTACTGCCACGGCTCAATGCTATGGGGTTACAGGAGTTGTAGTTTGACACCATCTTCAGCTTTCTCGGTCCAAGAGAGCTGGTGCCTTAACAAACTACAACTCCCATAAATCCATAATACTGAACCACATCAATTAGAATAAGCCAGTAAGCAAACCAGTGAGTTGCTGAACTTGCTAACCAAAAGGTTGCAGGTTCGAATCCTGGAGGCAACATGAGTTCCTGTTGTTAGCTCCCGGCTTCTGCTAAACTAGCACTTTGAAAACATGCAAATGTGAGTAGATCAATAGGTACTGCTTCGACAGGAAGGTAACGGTGCTCTATGCAGTCATGCCAGCTACATGACCTTGGAGGTGTCTAGGGACAACGCCGGCTCTTTACAAAAAGGAGATGAGCATCAGCCCCCAGAGCCAGACACGACTAGACTTAATGTCAGGGGAAAACCTTTCCCTTTACCTAAGTAAAACTTTATTTCTGTCCCGCCCTATCACCTCATGGGGACTCAGGGCACTTCACAGTATAAAACGCAAACATTCAATGCCATTATAAAAAAAGTACAGCATTCTAATGGACAATACAGCACGTTCAACAATCATACAAATTACAAGAGAAACAATAATAACAAATTAAGGCCAGATCTTTAACCATTCGCATTTCCATAAGCCTGGGAACCTAAGAAGGTTTTTATTTGCTTCCTAAAGGAGGACAGCGATGGGGCCATTTTGATCTCCTTCATGGGGAACTTCAAGAGGCCTAGGGGCAACTGCAGAGAAGGCCCTCAGTGTCAACCTGCATTAATTCTAGTGTAAATACACCCAGTCTTTCCTTCCTCCAATAGAAACATTGCATGAGCAGAGTACTTAATCATTGAAATTTGGGATTTAAGCCACCAACGTATCATTTCTCTTCCACTGCCCATTGCATGACAATTATGGACTGAGCCATGGCAGTTAAGGTGGTGTAAATTGTAATGATTGTACAGTGTAGATGCACCCTAAGTTGGAGCAAGAGAAGCCAATGGAAGGGTGCTCCAGGTGGGCCAAGTCTGTGGCCTCATGGCAGCAAATGTACCACTGCTAGAATGCGCCACAAGGGAAACATGCTTTGCTTTGCTGCAAGGTAAGCGATAGTGGTGCAAGCGGACGTGCCCACTCTCCTGTGATGCTGCACCACCCACCTCTCAAAAGTGAAACAGCTTCTGAAATGCTTGGAACCAATTGTGCTTTGAATTTTGAAATACCCATATCTACACGTAATGAGTTATCTTGGACATAGGATCCAACTAAACATGGCTTTTTTATTTTTCACCTATATACCTAGACTGAACATAATTTTACATACAACTTGTGCATGAAATGAAGTTAGTGTTCACTGTGATCAGGAAGCAAAGGGGTTATTATCTCTGCCACTCATTTAGCAATTTGGGAATTTCTTTTAATTTCTGGAGGAGGGATGTGATTGAGCCTCAGAAACCACTCCAGTAGCACTTCTGATGAAGATACGTGGTTTCTCTCACTGGATTTTTCTTCAGTGCCACATATTTTCTATGCTATGTAGAAAAGCTACCATCTGAAATGTATATTGCTCTGCTTAATTTGTGTGTGGTTAGTAAGATGGATGCAATACTGCCAGAAAACTGACAGTCTTCATTTCTAGTATGATGACATCATTTGCCAGCAAAAGTGGAGTGGAGCTGTTGGGAGACCTGGGATTTCGTTTTTTTTATTGGACAGGGAGCATCATGCCATAATCTGTCCTGCACCGTCCTACTTTCTCGCTTTCTGAGTTCACTTGTCATTTTCATAACAGAGGTAAAATGGATTTTTCCACACCAAACCTGTATAACTCTTACATAAAGATTCACTGTTGGGCTAATTTTGAAACAAGACCTGGTTTTGGCAGAGATAAGAACTGCTAGATTGATTTGTTGATATTTCTCAACCATCTGATTTTTTCTTTTTCTTTGTAGGCACAATCATGAGATCTATGATGATGAATATTCACACTTCCAGTTTCTAAGAAATTCCCACAACTGCTTTACTTTCATTAAAAATTATCCAGGCATCATCCCTTTCAGCCTGTTGGGCTTAGCTTCCAAATGACAATGTGTTAATTATAGTATTTTAGAGAATATACAACCCTTTGCACCCAGCTCAGACCATGCTTACTGGGGTAATAATGTGGACATCTGACTGTTTGCTTTTTTAGAAATTAAATATGCATGCCAGGACATTTCCCATTCACTCTTCCCATATTATAATTAATAGTGTCATGTGTTTTAATAAATAAATCACTTGTCAACCAGTGGTAGTAACATGAAACCATGGGATTTCGGACAGTTCCCTGATAACCTATTACTCCTACATCAATGCTCTCTAAAACAAAATCTTCAGTGGAGTTTGGCTAATTGTTGTTGTGTTGCTTTCAATTTGTTTTTGATTTATAGTGAACCAAAATAAAATCTTTCAGAGTTTTCTTGGCAATATTTATTCATGGGGGAATAGTGTCTCTGCCTTCCTCTGAGGCTGAGAGAGTGTGACTTGGCCAAAATCACCAAGTGGGTTTCTATGGATGAACGGGGATTTGAATCTTGGTCTACATGTCATTGTCCAACACACCAACCACTATATTGCACAGGCATTATATTAGGTGAAGCAAAAACCGAAAAGCAGAAGTGAATATATATTTTCTGTACTGAGTAACTTGAAAAGGCAAAAACAAATCAGTATTTTTTTATTTTCAAATAATAAAATAAGGAATAGGAGAGAGAAGTCCCTATCTCAATACACAGTGTTCCAACATTCTGAATGTATAAATATGTATTTCCTATTCGTAGTATCTTCTTGTTTTGCAGCTTGGCATAGTTTAGGGTTCCAGGGCAGGATATATTATTAGAAATGTAAGTGCTCTGAAAATTAATGGCAGAATGTGGGTGGAAAGAGGAGAAATGTCAATTTCATACTCACCTGGGAACTGATTCAGCAACCATAATGTTGGGACCAGTCTGAAAGACAGAGCTTAGGGAAACCTTGGCCAAAACCCCCCACATTGCCTTGTGTGTGCACTAGGGGTCGTCAGAATTTAGCTGGGCTGCAAATCTACATTTATTCTTTACTCAAGATCTGAAAAAAAGGTATATTTTCCCCCAGGTGTTGCTACATAGTCGCTGTTCGGATCCCAAGTTGTTGTCCAGCCATAAATTACAATATCTTCAAAAGACGCTGTGGCTGCCCTGCACTTCTTGATCATCTTTCTCCATGATCTGCAAAGTTCTCAAAGTTACGAGGATTTGTTTTATTTTTCCAGAGACTAATGGATAAAATATTATGGCTTGCATCAAAGCAGCATCCCCACTCCAGCCACACATCCAGGAATCCATTTTGCCTCTATACTACTTAGCTTCGAAGATGGACTGTCACCTTGTCGTGGTGAGGGGGCTTGCGTGTTCCAATGAACCTGTGGGCACAACGGCTGGAGTTGTGCACTCCCAGGAGTGGCCGTGGGGGAGGTTCCACACCAAGCACAATCCGAAGACTCAAAGACCTCAACGGCGGAGCAGGCGGAGGATAACATGGTATATGTTACAACGGCTGTGAAGGCGGAAGAAGGCTGCAACAGATTGAGAAGCCACGGTCATTGTGTCAAACTACATCACCAGTGGAACCTCACTCTGTGAAGACTGTGTGTTGATCAGTTGTGCACTGACCTCCACACATTAAAAAAACCCACGCACGGACATCTTCCAAAGAAAATAAAAAAACAAACAAGGAAGACCATCTTACTCGTCCAACGAGGGATCGGCTAAGTAAGTAAGTAAGTAAGTAAGTAGCTTCGAAGACCTCGCTTCAGAAGATGGGAAGGTTTGCTCACTTTGTTCTGGTTGGATGCTTGCTTGACTCAATAAATGTAAATAGTAATGTCTGAATTGTAGTACTGTACTTGGATTAATAAGGCAACAAAGGCCAATCTTGGCATTTAAAACAAAGTATCAGAATGCTCTGGGAACAATTATTGCACTAAAAGGAAACATCCCAGGAGGCAAGTATATCTTTCTAGAATAAATCCCCATTAAAATGACCAAAATGTTTTCAAAATCACATGGATTTATGATTCCACTTCACGAAACTTCTTAGACCTCCCGAAGAACGTTCTTTCCCTAACGCAAAATGTGGAAGTTTAAAAAGTCAATATAGGTGTATATATCTGTGACCATATGCACTGATAACGTTCTGAATAAAACTTTCCTATGCACAGACAGAAAAGACACAGCAGTTAGGCATGTAAATTTCTATAGCAATTTTAATTTGTTAATCCTGACAAAATTTAAAATAGATATAAATTCAGTCATTTAGTGCTGGCCTATTAAAGTGTTTTATACATGAAAAACAAATATGTACATCTCAAGAGAATTCCAGTTTTAAAACACTTGTCAGCTTTCCTCCTGAAGGTGCATCCTGGTTTGTGGACCTTTAAGGCCTTGGTCTTCCTGTGCCTGCTGTTCTCTGCTCTTGAATTGGCAACAGTTGAAGGAAAAGGGAACCTGAGAGGCAAGGACTGCTGGTGAAGGGACAAGCTTTACAATCCAAGAGACTCAGCCCAGTATGAAACCCAGACCCTTCTCCACCTCTGCTTCTCACAAGAGGAGAAAAAAATAACCAGATATTACTTGGATGGAACATAGTTAACATGATATCTAAAAGGCATGCGGCTCAGATTAAGAGAATTGCTGGTTGCAGGGCATGGGCAGAACCTCACACCTCTCCTCCTCCCAGCAGCTCCTTGGAACATCTCTCATTGGTCAGGGGACCTCCTGAATGGGGCAGATTCTGGAGTAGAGAGGGAAAATGAATTGCTTCATGTCAAGGTGGAATATCTTTTTGAGAGAGGATTATTAGTTCCAAGGAGGGTTGCATAATATACCTCAAACAAGACAAAGGCATGGGAGAGAACCTCTGCCTGCTCCTTTCCACTGGTGCTTCTCTAGATCCAACTTGTTTTAGGTACACCAGTTTTATCAAGAGACTAGTGCTACAAAAGCACACAGCCTAGTTCATTCTTCTAAGACTTGTACCAGGCAGAAAGCTTTCTCTAGGTTTCTAAGCAGAGGCTGGATGGCCATGTGTTAGGGGTGCTTTGTGTGTTTCTGCCTGGTAGAATGGGGTTGGACTGGATGGCCCTTGTGATCTCTTCCAACTCTGTGTCTCTAGGATATACTGCCTGAATAGTCTGCGTTTGTGCGCATGCACGTTACTTCTATTCATGTACATCTAAAAGTGAGTCTGCAAACAAAGGAGTGCTTGCGTGTTAACACAGATACAACAGATAGATTACTAAGGTTGACGAGGTGGATATGAAAATCCAAAAACTAACAGGACAGTAAACTATGGCTTATAGACACAGTTACAGTATTACTATTAGACAAGGCTTTGTTGCATGTTTATTAGAAATTTACAAAAGTGGTAGGAGGAAAACCACTTCAATTTAGTTGTTCCATTCCCAATAAGGAGAGGAGAAATAATCAGACTTTTTTCAGTATGCTAGACAGCTCAAGATAACATTATTGTCAGAATACTCTGGTTTTTTAAAAAACATTTTTCAAAAAAAAATGTTGCTGCTCTTTCTAAATTAGTAGAATTATATAAGGATTGCTTTCTTTTAGAAAACACAATGATTTTTTTAAAGTAGGAATGGTCAGATACGTTAACTTTAATGCATGCCCCTGCAGCTCTCTCCCTGTAGCAGAGGGTTCACTGGGCTTTTGGGACGTTTTCAGGTCAAATACACAATGAGCCGAAGTAACAACCTCCAAATTAAAGTGCAGCAGGCATTTTGAACTCCACACCCATTTTATGACTAAGGAGGAAATGGAAGTGTTTCATAGCTCACAGAGCACTTGTCTGCAGCTCTTTACAAAACAAATGGCTTCTTTTCATCCTCTACTTTGTATAAAAATATTTAAGATCACAATAGCTACTTATAAGAGTGGGGTTACGTTTTTAGAATCACTGGATTGATGCTCCTTCAGATTCAAGTTTTATTGTGGTAAAATATCTTTAAAAAAGGAGAGCTGTACAAAAAGTCTAAAACAGAATCTTATTTAAACAACATTTTGAGCCATATTTGTTCATATTTTAAAAAATCTTCCCAAAAATATGCTAAATATACAAACTATGTACTTATCTAATTTTAATGCTGGCATTTGCAGTGAGTGGGAAAACCTACAAGTCTCTACACGGAGCTAATAAAGCATCAATGTACAAATGACTTGGTACCTTTGTAATGCCACATACATAAATAAACTTCAGTGAAATGAAATTACATTTTTTGAAGTGGTTGGAGAAAGAAATACTTAAATAGACATTAAACATCATCTGCAGAAAGAGCTGGAATGTTCATCCTTGGTCGCGTGAAAAAAGCCATTTTCTCTCTACAAAAAAACACACAAATATGATTGTTAATGAGATTAAGACACTTTAAAACTCAAGAGGCAAAAGAAAAACCTATTTATGACTAGTTAGTTTCCACCAGAGTTTGTAAATAGACAATTAAATTACTTCTATCAATCCCCTTTCCAATAATTAAGGCACAATTAAGTTACATTACAGTTAACAAGAGAAAGCAGTGTAACTATGACCTTCATTTTTATATTGGCAGGGTGTATACCCTCAACTGATTAGAGGAGGGGAAAGAGGAAGAATATCATACAATTCCAGTGCTGGCTTGGGCTCCATTGTGGGTATTGAAGGAACAATGATATGAATAGAGAGCACGCTTTGTATCACAACTAGCAGATTGTAGCACTCACATAGGTTTTCTCTAAAACTATTTACTGTTAGCTATTATTTATTTAAGCAGCTGGATTAGTGCTAAAATTGGTGCAGAAGACACTGACAGTAATTATATTCTTGTCTTAGCGAGGCACAAGACCGTTCCCTCTTTTATCGGCAACAGTGTAAGACAGCTATCCTTTAGAGACAGTAATTCAAGATGAAGGAAGTCAATATATTTCAATTTTAATGAATGGCAACCATGGTGAAAGGCATTTTAGCAAAGCTCACTGTTTTCTGTTTGGTAAGCACACAAGAGTGTTCTAGGTAAGTCTTTCATTTTAAACAAAGGTACCTGAAAACACGAGGCATGTATTCTGTAAATGCCTGATAAGGACATCACAGGAGAGGCCTTTTAAAGAAGAAAACGCCATGCAAGGTTGTCACTTATTGTCAGAAAATGGCCATGACAATAAGTGTGACTAATGTTTTCCTACAGTTACAGATTTTTATGGTGTTGATAAATGAGGTTATATAAAAAGCAGTAAATCTTGCATTTAAATAAAGCATGCAATGTGTTTTCCTACCTGAATGATTGCACCTCCAGGGGTTCCTTTCGACTCTGACCTCGCAGCCTGTGCACATCTTTAGCAGCTGCTTTCATCATTTTATCTGCCTTCTGCTCACATTTACATGCAACTTTTTCCATCTAAGAAAATGAGGAATGGAAACATTCATTTCAATAAGTACACAATTGCTTTTTGTTTCATCTGACATTTTTTTCTCTAAGACAAAGAACTTCATTTCCATGTTCAACAGAGAGCGATCAGGTAAGACTGATTTATGTAGAGCCATAAAACACATGTGTTGTAAAAAGATAGGGACAGCTTAAGCAATGTTACGGCCACCATTGTTCCCATAAATATGCTAGGGACACTGATAAGCATTAGAACTAGCAAATGTCAGATTGATCCTATTACTGCACTCATGTGATCGACTACAGAGGTAAATGAGGGTGAAAGCAGTAGAATGCCACCCAGTTCCCAATCCACAGAGTTTGGGTAAAATCAAAAGTCCCCACAAACATGTTGTGGGTCTAGATGTTATTTATTTATTTACTACATTTATATCCCACCCTTCTCAACCCCACAGGGGGATCAGAACGGCTCACAAAAGGCAGCAATTTGTTGCCATACATACATATAAATACAATAAAATGAACATAAGCAATTAAAATCCAAACAAAAACAACAACAGTATTAAAACAATTATTAAAACCACATTATCCAGAGTCAAATCTAGCATTATGGCTAATATATGATGCCTACATTATGATTTTTGCAACTATGTATTCAATATCTAGGATAAACAGTACAACACAAACTGGACACTAACCTAGGTGAATATGGATTTTAAAGGGATGAAAAGGGAAATACAAAGATTGGAGTATTGATGTTATTGATGTTATTCAACAGGCCTTTTTGTGTTATATTGTATTTCTGTATTGATGGGCGTGGCCTCATGTAAGCTGTCCCGAGTCCCCTTTGGGGTGATGGTGGCGGGGTATAAATAAAGATTATTATTATTATTATTATTATTATTATTATTATTATTATTTTACTGACACAAAAGCATAGTATGTCACAGCAAACGAGATCTAAATGCTGGATTTCGTATCACAAAATCACAAGTCGAACACTCCCTAAGCGTCTAGGACTGTGTGATGTATTTTCCAATGATACACGCACATCCAAGTAAGGTGGTCTTTTGCAATTGACAGATCGTGATTTTGCTGATGTTTATTGTTTCCAAATGCCGGCTGAGATCTTTTGGCATGGCACCCAGTGTGCTGATGACCACTGGGACCACCTGTGCTGGTTTATGCCAGAGCCTTTGCAGTTCAATTTTGAGGTCTTGATAGCGGCTAAGTTTTCCCTGTTGTTTTTCCTCAATTCAGCTATCACCTGGTATGGCGACATCAATAATCCAGCCTTTTTTCATTTCCACAATCGTGATGTTTGGTGTATTGTGTTCCAAAACTTTGTCAGTCTGGATTCGAAAGTCCCACAGTATTTTTGCGTGTTCATTTTCCATGACCTTTGCGGGTTTATGATCCCACCAATTCTTTACTGCTGGCAGGTGGTACTTGTGACATAAGTTCCATTGAATCATTTGAGCCACAGAGTTGTGTCTTTATTTGTAGTCCGTCTGTGCGATTTTCTTGCAACAGCTGAGAATATGGTCTATGGTTTCATTAGCTTCCTTGCACAGTCTGCATTTTGGGTCATCCGTTGATTTTTCAATCCTGGCCTTAATTGCATTGGTTCTGATGGCTAGCTCCAGGGCTGCAAGAATCAGGCCTTCTGTCTCCTTCTTCAGGGTTCCATTCGTGAGCCATAACCAGGTCTACTCCTTGTCAACTTTTCCTTCAATCTTCTCAAGGAACTGCCCATGCAATGCTTTGTTGTGCCAGCTGTCAGCTCTGGTTTGGAGTGCAGTTTTCTTGTACTGGTTCTTTGTCTGCTGTGCTTTGAGAAGTTTCCGATTATTGACTTCAATTAAAGCAGGTTCTTGGCTTTCCTTATTATTATTATTATTATTATTATTATTATTATTATTATTTCATGTATTGTTAACTGACATGTTACTCTGATTCCGCTGGGGGTAAGAGTATTTTTTTCCAAGCAGCAAGGAATGGGCTTATGTATGGGAAAGAAACTTTGTTTTATGCTAAGTATCATTGGATAGAAAATAGGTAATTAGGTCTGCAAGTAGTACACTTTTATGTGTCAACGAGGAGAGGATTAGGAAGCTAAATATAAATACGTAGTGCAAAAGGGCCCTCCTTATAGCCATATATATTCTACCTCTTTGCTGGCTTTACCCAAAGCAGTTAACATCATCAGACATACAATCTTGTCAGATATTACTTTCTTGACCATAGGACAAGACAGCCCATATAAGTTTGCCTTGTGTACGCCCATGGAAGTACAAATTGCTTTTAGGGCATTCTTATCCAAGTGAATGAGCTGCTTCATCAAGCCATGTGTTATACTAATATGGAGCTAAAGTGTGCAGGAAACGGTCACTCTTTTATTCTGGCTAGACCTATTGAGGAGTCAGAATATGCTTTAAAGCCAACTAAAAGTGATAATGCTGCAAAACCTTCCAAAAGATCAAAAGAAATTTTAGTACAAGTAGAAAAGCATTTTTAAAATAACCAAGTACTGTATCCTACTGTTATCCTGATAATTTGGGAATAACCATCAGCCCATGGTCCCCAAAACATTTACCTGCTTCTCCACCAGCCTCATCAAAATTCGAAATCGTTCATCCTCATCTATGCACTGTGGTAGTTCCTTTTGCCCCTGATTTTGAGCTTGTTCTAATTGCTCCTTCAGTTGTTTAAGAACTGAGATTTCCTGCACCAGTTGGCTGTGCCACGTTTTTGAAGCCTGCAAGTCCAGTTCCAGATCCAGAGAAGTACGGATGAGACGCTCATGTCCAATGCTTTTAACAGAAGACTGAAAGGGAAAAATGTTTTACTAATATGTTGAGTTGACCAATTCTTTAAAGTAAGATTTTAAAATATTAAACATGTAGTAGCTAAAATCAACCGCAAAATAATATCCCTGTAATCATTCTTCTAGCTTCCTCATTTTACAAAAGTTTCCAAAACAATTCAGAACTACATGCTATATGCCTTGCAATGACATTACCCTTGGCACAGAAACCTTAAGATACATAAATTGTGACTGACAGTGAACCATTTCAAGAATTCTTGCTGGGAATATGTAATATGCAAAATTAGTGCAGCACTTCAGGGGTGGAATGCATGGAAACACTATACTACTACTACTACTACTACTACTACTACTACTACTACTATGGTGATCCTTTAATTCAGAGCTTTCCAAACTGTGTCGCAACATCTTTGTGTCATCTGCAGTATATACATTATGTCACACAAAAGTAACAAGAAACCTGAGTCTATGTGAAATTAGCAATACAACTGAAACACGGAAACCTAAGAATGTTTGATGATGAAATGTGGGTATCTTTATCTAATATCCTCCCAAATATTCAAAACCTGTGTTTAGCCCATGAATCACATCTATCTCATTAAAATAGTTATTTCATTAGTATTATACCATTAAAATATTTTACACATTTCCGTATTGTTACTCATAAATGACAAAAATCTTGGAAATTTATGTTATCTTACAAAATCACATATGGTATTTTTTAAAAAAATAAATGAAAGGTTTTCATGAGACATGTTGTGTTTATTCCTGTATTTTTATGTGATAAAGGTTTTTTAAAAAGACTTCTTGAAATGTTGTTATATATCACACAGCAGGCAGGGGGGTGCAACTGATAAACCTCTTAATTAAAAATGTAAAAGAATAGAAATAAGAAAAAGAAGACAGCATGTCAGGGAAGTATTTACCCTTTTCATCCTGACGCTTCGCCTCTCCACAGCGTTCCGAACAAAGGGCGGTTTCTTAGACAATGTTGAACTGTCACTATCACTGCGATTAAGCTGAAAAGAGAAATGAACAACAGGCAGTGAGCAAGCTGTTATCGCTGATACTGAATGATTATTCATCTGTTTTCTGGAAGAAGCTCATTCCTTTGAGAGAAGAACATGCCAGAATGATCATGACAAAGGCAATGGAAGGAACTAGGGAATAGAGCAAATTATTGTCTTCACAATGGCATCAGAGAAATGCTATCAAGAATGAAAACAAGGTATGCACTAACCTTGCCCCTTATTATAAAGATGAATTATTAATTGGTTTTTGCACCAGCTACAGATGGATTCAGTGGAACCCAGTGCCATCTTGAATTTTCCCCTCCCCTCGGAAATTGGCTACCTTTGAAACACACAATGCTGAGCCATAGCTTGACAAAAGCAGCTTCTTATATGCCCACACTGCACATCGTTCATGTATTAATTTAAGGTTCTAACCATTACCAAGGCAACTTCTCATACCCTAGCAAATCATTATCCAAGAGAGCCTGTACTACACATCTTGAATGCCTTAACTCAAAACTATCAAATTCATTTATTAATTGTTTTGACTTTTTGTGTCTATTATGTTTATTTAGTTTGACCTTTGTTTTTGAGTGTTTATAAGTTATATTGAGTATGTTGTCGAAGGCTGTCATGGATGGAATCAATGGGTTGCTGTGAGTTTTCAGGGCTGTACAGCCATGTTCCAGAAGTATTCTTTCCTGACGTTTTGCCCACATCAAATATATTGAGTTTACTTTAAGTTTTTGCTTTGATTGACTATTTGGTTTTTGGCAATGAATGTTTGCCATTTTGTTATTTCTGTAAAATTTCCCTGAGTCTCTTTGAGGAGAGAGGGCAGGTTATTTTTGCCTTAGGCCTTGCATTTGACATGTGTGCCTTAAATTGTGACAGATCTCTTATGCCAAAGAATGATCCAGACGTGACCCTTATCCAAGAGGTTTGAAAATGCCCTCACAGAAGGAGGACAGCAGTGATTTTCCTATACAGCCTTAGCTAGTTTTATGGATTGCCCCAACCCCTGCAGCTAAATATTCATGGAAAAGAGAGTTCAAGCACATGTTCCTACCACTGCTTTCTTCTCTGCCCACCTATTATCACTTTCATCTACTCTCTTGATTTCCTCAACGTTTCTATACCAGTCCAGCAGTAGGATCTCAGTCTTAGTTTCAGAGTTAAGAATATAACCAATCTGTATACTTGAAAGTGGTACAATCCATAAATATTTATGCAGTCCATTTAGGACAGCAGTAAACAATAAGAGTTTTGCATTCCTTGAATCCCACTCCCTAGCTTTCCTGTGGCTGATTATAAGAGACGCACTTTGAATCTATGAATTTTTTTGTGTGTGCCTTGCAACCTATACTAAGTTTCTTTGCCCTCTTTCCAAAAGGCTTTTAGTGATTTAAGGAACTGTCTAACCTAAAAGGACTAGAAAAGGAGGAAATAGATTCACACTTCTCTCTTCCTATCCCCAAGGTTTCACCTACCAGACAAATAGTATTTTAATTTTTAAAAGCCTCCTTTTTAAAAAAAGGCACACTGCATTGCATTCAAAACAGGTAAATGAAGCAAGATGCAGTAACCCTTCAGTGCTTCCCCAGTTCTCTGTACAGAGCCATCCATTTATCTTGCTATGCCTGAATGCCCCTGTCATGTGCTATTTGTTTCATGGCCTGATGCCAAAAGGCTTGTCCTTTAAAAAAAAAAAGATGCAATTTAGAGGTCTAAGTCTATTGTGGAAAGTTCAACTTGCAGCTAAATCACAAGGGAAAATGGATAGCTGGTGAGTCTGTCAGTATCTGGATTGGGAAGCACTAAGTGTATCAGGTCTTGTTGTGATTCAACCAAGCAATAGGCAGCCCTGATGGGCAGATGGAACACCTTGTTCCTCAGCACAATCAGCCAGCCCTTGCTTCATGAAAGGAACTTCCTGACAGCGTGTTTTCCTTGTCTTGCTTCACTGACTAGCACTAAAGAGTGGTTATTTATAGTCTCTCTTTATCTCCTGGAACTAATTAATTATGAATAACAATTTCATCAAAGAAGTGGCCCTGAACATACATAACTGCAATGCGCTGGATCCATTCACGCTTGGCCACATATGATGCAGTCTGAAATCATAATGGTACCAAACTTCTCATTACTTTCCTCTGTATCTTCCTCCCTCTATAAAAGAGACAGTCTTTTTGGGAAGCACTTCATCATTGAGTTGCAATACAGTTATCAGAGGTCTCACCGATGTGATTTGCTATTTGCTGCTTTGCTCAAATGTTAGGCTTGAAGAAAGCAATAGAGAATCATTTTCATCTGGTTCAGGTCCTCACTGTAGTCATATTAAGTATGCAGGTTTGGGGCTTGAATTCCTTTTCCAGTATAGGAGAGACGGAAAAATATGTGCGTTCTGCGTATCACCTACATTTGTAACTTTTAAAATAAAATTCTACAGTACGCACAACTGAGTCAGTTGTTATTTTCTAGCGATGTTCCATCATGTACAACAGGTTATTTTTTCTGTATTTCATTCAATAAAAACCTCCTGGCAGTAGAGATAACTCTTGAGAGGCTCCAGCGGATGAATAATGCAACAACAATCTTTGAGCTGGAATCAGTAAATTTCCTAAAATTCAGAGAACAAAGTACAGGCAGTCCCTGGGTAACACACAAGATAAGAGTTTATAGGCCTGTTCTTAAGTTAAATTTGTATGTAAATTGTAACAGATACATCTTTTAAGTGTAACTCCATTCAAAAATTTGTGTTTGTTTTTGTTTCGGATTGCATAGGGAACAGTTGTTTTGCTGTCTGTGCCCCTCTTCAGAAGAATTCACCTCAATTTCTGTCCCTGTGACAATTGGATTTTGAAAATGTTGGGTTGTCATGGAAACAAGGATTGATGGGAAAGCTTTTGTGAAGACTCCTTTACCCAAGATCCCCATTACAAGAACAAATTTCCCTTCCTAGGGGCAGATTACTTCTAACTTCCTGTTTTCTCACCCCTGTTTGTAACTAGGAGTTGTATGTAAATTGGAAGTTTGTAACTTAGGGACTGCCTGTATACATATTTGGATCCTCTGCAGGCAGGTATTTATTACTCTTAAGCTGTGTGTCAGAGCTGCTAATTTCCTAACAAACATTATAAATAAGACTTAGATTTAAACTTGGATTGGTTGGGCAAGCTATTTGGTTGTCAGGAAACAACATCCCAAGCAAGTGCAACTACACATTTGAACTGGACCTTTGTTGCATAAAGACAGGCAATGTTATACATCAGGGCAAGCAGCCTTTTTGTTAGGAAAGCTGCATTGTTATATTGGTTTAGGGAGCAAGGAGGGGAAACAGAGATGTTGCCAGTGGGAGGGGTCGAAGTCCCAAGCTGAATGCAGCTGAGTAAGAAGCAGGTGTGTGCCCTTCCCTTTATCTCCCTTTTCTTTCTCACTCAGCAGGCTTCCAGGGAAGGGTCAAAGTGCTCTTGTCAAAGGCCTGAACTGATCATTTGCAGAGGGCTGAGGGGCTCCTGAAATTAGGTCAAGGCCCTCGGATGACCGGTCACTTATGCACAAGCAAGTTTTCTTCAGCTTTGAAAACTGCACAGTTCTAAGTTACCCACAGAGTCTGTTTTTCATTGCAGTCATGCAGTCACCTTGAGGAGACAGTGGCTTAGCAACGAAGAATTCAACAGAAATAGTTGTATGCAATACATTAACCAGCAGAGGCTTCAGTGGTACATTCCTTTAAATGCTTTGCTGAGCAAACTAAATAGCCTTCCTGTGCATCAGAATGTGGGCCCTCATTTTTAACTTCATCAGTGCAAAGAATGAACATTGAATTATTCTGTATCTAAGTTACTTATTAATTGTTTATATTTGATGTTGTGGTTAATGCAAAATAACAAAATAAAATAAAGCATCCTTGATTATCTACATCAACAGTCAGGACACATAAACACTCAAGATTTTTTTTTCAAAGGGTTCCTCAATGGAAACCAACTAATCTTGACAGGCTTCGAAATATGTATAAAAATGTGCACTCAATTGAGTGAGGATGGGGACTGTTTGACAGCTTTAGATGTAGAAAGAGGAGCAGTTTGCATACAGTATTTTCTCAAGACCATAAAGCCAGCCACTCTTGTTTTACATGGCACACTAGCGCTAAAAGAGCGTTTTTATCTACTTGAAGCATTTAATCACATATTAGGAAATATCAAAGCACACAAACTTTAATAAAAACTGAAGAGAGCAACTCACATACTTCTCATATAATAATTAAAATGAAGAAACAGACAAGCAACCACAGTTGCTACTTTCCTTACCCGACACACATACTGGCTCTGTGGTCCTGGAGAAAAGGTTTTGGAACGGATGATAGTGCTGCCTCGAACAAAAGGGGTCCGTAGAGGATTAGGTGTTCTTTTATCTTTTGGGCGAACTACAGTTGAAGATTGTGAAAGGCTCTCTGTGTTGGTCTCTTTATCCACCTGGAACACACAGATGCATTAGAGTAGACTTCCCCAAGTACCAAGAATCTGCATTACAGTTTTAAGATCTCCTGCATTAGTGATTCCTCTCATTTCTTCACCAGTTATGCCAACACCAGGGGCCATTTCAGGCAGGTATCATAACTGATGAGCTTTGTTTTAGACGATTCAGCCACAAAAGAAATCAAAGAATGAAACAGAACATATAGATACATATTAATACCAGCTTATATCTGCTTAAGCTTATAGCTATTCATTTCAATGCTTTAAATGTGTTTGATTCTGTGTAAATTGGGTCCTATAAAATCTAACATTTTCCTTCATAAACAGGGGTTTGGGGATCAGAGGGCTACTGATGCTTAAGGAAACACAACAGCATCAAGCTTCCAAATACAAAGCTCACTCTATGGATACCATGCTGGGAGAAAGCAAAGTATAAATGAAATAAATTAATCAAATGAAATAAACAATATCATAGAAGGGTAAGCAGAAGGACAAGGGCTGGATTATGAAAACATACATCAAGCTGAAAAAAATCACAGTTTTTTACATGGTATTTAATTTGTTTAAAATGCAGAGCTCAGCACAGTGTGGAAGTTAGATGAAATTACTACTGACTTGAACACCTTTAAGGTGAGGGGATATTCTTGCAAAGATAAATAATACAATGAAATAAAAGAGGAACTCTCTTGGTAATTCTGTTAGTATGGAAATATAAGCCTGTTCACCAGCTTTTTGAATTTGCTTGAGAAAACAGATAACTGTGCAGAGAAGCATGAACATAGCCTGGTTTTGCCTATGCAAATACTGGTTTGTGCCAAGAAAGACTTATGGACACACTACATTCTTTGACAATAATGTATCTGACAAGTCCAAGGACCAGACTTTGTTGGAATTATTTGCTATCTATCAGTAACAAGATTTGAGGCAGCTCTCTTTTAGCAGTGTATTTGTGACTTTCATCTGGTTCAGAGCCTGACAGCTCACATGATGGGAAGAGTATCCTGGATGCAATTTACAGGTGGTGCAAAGGGAACTTAACTATCTCAGCAAACAAGCTGCAGGCTGCAGTTGAAAACAAGACCCAACACCACTGAAGTCTCTCTCTTTCTTATGCCCTACATGCCAAAGGGAGGGGAAGGGGATCATACCAAATAAAATTCTAGTATTTCCTTGGTGAGTCTATGGCTAAACGCAAAGTTTAAAGCCCAGTAAAAAATATAACTGTAGAGGTTGACAGAAAACAAAAAGGTAAGCTCAATCTCATCATGTTAGAGGGGAAGCAAGGGCACTGCAGCAACGGCACAATGCTTTAGTCAGCTTGTCCTTGTAATCACCTGCTTACAAGAAACTGTACTTTTCTAGTGCTTTCTTTACCTTGATGGCTGCTGGCTCAGCATATGACAAGGGTGATGTTGTCTCTTCTCCTTCCCATATTGTTCTCGTCCCATAAAATGCTTCCTCCTCTTCTGCTTCATTTTCACTGTTGTCATCTTGCTCAGCATCTTCTTCATCTTGCCTGTTATGTAAGAAAACTGGTATGTAAATATGCAGCACACACTCAAAATACCAGATTTAGAAGTATTTGACAGTGCTATTTGTATTCCAAGACACCACAGGTCCCACACTTGAATGCAAATGTGTATGCTCAGATTTTCTATAGTTGTCATAAGACTGGAAGGCACGCAACAAGAGATATGCCATACTGCAATATGGTACACTACAATAAGACAGACACAGGTGACAGCACACATGAGTTAATAGCTATATCATGATCTATTTCATACATTAATCATTAATTCCATACATTAATCATGTGGAGGTTCATAAAAATGCTCTGAACCATAAACAAAATTAAACCTTCCATATTTTGTCACTTATCAGCTCAACTGCATGAAAAGCTTCATATCAATATCAATGAGGATGTCACAAATGTTTCACACCTAATTAAAGCCATTTAATTTAAAATGTCACATAAAACACAAGGGTGCATCTGCCATCCAAAATGCAACACTGGTCTCCCAAAAAGGCCTGAACAGTGATCAATAGAGCATTCAGAATGAGCTAATTGTCTGTCTGTTTTACTGAAGTGCAAGACCCACCCTATCTAAATGCTGCCAGAAAGGACAATAAGAGACTAGCTTGCCAATTTTTTCATTTGACCTTAAGCACAAAAGGACTGTCAGAAAAAACCTGAACATGAAAAAACCAGTTCCAGCATTTTCCAAATATCAATTGTTTGGAATAAGCTTTGATGTGACATGCAAGTACAATGCAATTGGATTCATATATTCAATTTATGTCAAAAATGATCAAAAGTTAGGAGTGCACCCTGTCATATAGTTCAGGGTATTTCTGAATTTTAATCTAATTTATACAGGTCAATGAAAGGAGCCCCCGGTGGCGCAGAAACCCCTGTGCTGGCAGGACTGAAGACCGACAGGTCATAGGTTCGAATCCGGGAAGAGGCAGATGAGCTCCCTCTACCAGCTCCTGCTCCTTATGCGGGGACATGAGAGAAGCCTCCCACAAGGATGATAAAACATCAAATCATCCGAGCGCCCCCTGGGCAACGTCTTTGCAGACGGCCAATTCTCTCACACCAGAAGCGACTTGCAGTCTCTCAGGTCGCTCCTGACACGACAAAAAAAATATATGAAAGAGATGGGTCTTAGGATGTGAGGAAATATGTTTTATTACTAAAATATATGAGTATTATTTGACTCTGTTTTCAATCTTAACTACTAACCTATCTACATATAGCTCTTTTCCCCAGGAACTTGCTTGTAACATTCATTTCTACATAATGATAAATAGTTTGAAATAGAAACACTTCCAGTGAGAGGTTTGTTCCCAACTGGAGTTTGTTATTGCAGGGTGAAACTTCAACAACAACAACAACAACAACAACAACAACAACAACCACTCTTTGACCACATGGCACTACCTTTAATTTAAACCTGTTCTCATTAACACAATCATAAAAGGCTACAGAAGGCATAGCCCCAAAGTGCTGCAGTACAACAGCTCCATGCCACTCACCAGCTCTCTCCACTAAGTAAAGTGCTTCTGCTTTCTTCTAATTTTTTCTCTACGGCTTCTAGTTCAACAGCCGTCTGTTCCAGCAGTGCAGATACAGAGTCCTGTAGAGAATGAGTTAATGATACTATTACTTCTTAGTGTCCATTAAGTTTCACCAAACTGAGAAAAGTGTGTATTACCAGCTTGCTGCATAGTTCAAGCCAAACTCCTATCATCATGCTTCCTTTGAGTTATTCAATTTTAGCCATGCAAGTCTTTCATATCATACCGAGGCTTGTGGGAAACATCTTTAATCACCAGCCCTTACCGTTTTTTCACTACAGGGTAGTTTGGAGCAGAGATCCTCTTGCTTATTTTCACTGCTTTGCCTCTGCAGGTATTTATAGCTGAGAAGGTTGTACCAGCGTGTTGACCTCTCACCAGATCTGCAAATCTCAGCAAGACTAATTTGTGCACCTCCCTGAAGAAATTAGAAACCACAATGGGCAACTTCAGAGCATTTGAATGACAACAAAAACAAATGCTGGGAGAAATACAGAACCTTCAGCAACATGTGCATTTTCCTTCCCTTAAAATGTGTGCTTTACCCAAACAATTATTTCTATCTTTAGTGAAAACACATTATCAAGTGGAGGTTTTTTTTAAAACTAAAAACTATATAGAAACTCTAGTTTCTATCAGTTAAAATGTCAAATCTAAACACTAAGGCTTTAGACTTGGACCTTGTATTAGCCATGTCTACTTGTACTAGCCCAGGTCCTGTCTTACAGCAATGGGAGGTTTCCACTCACTGAAGGCTCGTCAGCCAGATATTCAGCGATTCCCATCTCCACTCATCCTGTGCCACAACTCCCCCCCGCCCAATTCAGCATGACATCCTGACCTTTTGTAAAGCATTTTCAAGGCAATGGAGGGGTTGCTATGGAAAGGAAGAGGGTTTGAAATCTACTAAACCAGTTCCACACATCCAGATCTGGACCCAGCCTTTAAAACATGAGTAAAATTGAATACTAACCAAGGATTCCTCAAGATGGCATTTATCAACAGCACAGACATCAACTCTTAGTGTCTTCTGTCGTAAAACAGAGTGAGGGATTGCAACACAAAACAATTCATTGAATATGAGATTGTCTGATGTTTCCATGGGTCTTGTGCGGAACAAACAGCTTGTGCTTTCAGAGGAAGGAAGAACAGCCACTCGAATGGTCCTGTTGAAAAAGTATTAGAGTAATGCTGGGTAAGGCATTGCTCTCGTGCATTGTGGAAGTATGAATAATGAATTGCATACTCTCCATTCATTTACGATGATTTTGAAACTTTGTGTTTTTTTAAAACAAAGTTCTGTTGGAATTATTTTTAATGATTTACCAAACACGTCAAGTTCAAACCTACTGTATGGTTTCAGTAATAGAACTGTGTTCATAATTAAGTTAATTCCAAGGACCGGGATTATATAAGAACAAGATGCAGTGTGGAAAAAGGTATATGAACACATCCAATTTTTCCCTTGGATTCCTTTCCACATCATTTGCACAGAGATAGGGATCTTCCGGATTGGTACAAAGAAGTGAGAGTTCTTGCAAGAGAGCTCATCATCCACTCAGTTTACTGAGGTATTCACTTTTTATCTGACCCTTTAAAAGGCAATGGCAGTGGAAATGAAGGAAGTTTTATAACATTGTTGGCTACCTGACTAATTATAATTTCATGACACAGAAGGAAATTTAGTCAATCAACATTCAGATCTAATCAGTGTTTTTGTTCTGTTGGCTCAACATGTGAGGCCCAGTATTAACATGCCTTCTTTATAAAGGAACAATGCTTTCAAAATCCTTTATGTTAATTATAAGGAAATAGTTGTGCTTACGCTGCCCTTCCAAGCAATGAGGAAGAAGGAATCTGACATGATAGAGATCACAAGTCTTGAATCATAGTATTCCTTGGGGTTTTTTATTGTAATATATCCTAGGGTTTTTTTTTAAAAAAAATTTGACTAGGAATGGAATGTATTGTCAAAGGTTTCATGGCCAGAATCACTGGGTTGTCGTGTGTTTTTCAGACTGTATGGCCATGTTCCAGAAGCATTCTCTCCTGATGTTTCATCTGCATCTATGGCAGACCTCACAACCTCTGAAAATGCCTGCCACAGATGCAGGCAAAACATCAGGAGATAATGCTTCAGGAACATGGCCATACAGCCACACACCAACCTAGGAATGGAATGTTATTGCTGGTGCTGGGAATTGTCACTGAGTAGTCCAAGGTATCAGATATGCATCGGAAATGCCATCTGGTTATTTTTAAAAGAGTAAAACGAAACAAGAATTACAGCAACCAATACAGCAGACATCAGGAACATTTACTTTCATGGAGGAGCCCACAGAAGTGATAAGAGTCTCAGTAACATTTATGAACACTAGCTTATCTGAATTCCCTTCATTAAGATATTAAAGAGAGGGTGAGTTTCCAGTTACCCAGAATCACTGATTAATATGACCATAATACGGATTTATATCCAACTAACCAATTGATTTATCTGCTCTTTCCAATGCATACTGATTACTGAGGCTTCCCATACTTAATTTGTTCAATAATATGTTTCATTCTAGAGATACGTGTTGCCATTTTTGTAAGATCTACCAGGCATAACAAAACATACCTAGACATCTACCCTCCTTCCAAATATTTATTAATTATTTTAGACCATTTTTTCAGTTGATTAGCATGGCAGGCTTTATTAGTCATGAAAATGCAGTCAACACAAGCAGGCGCGTACAATAATGCATACAAGGGTCTTTAATTTGTGTTTTATCTTTTCATTATGGAACTGGAAAAGAGTATTATAACTGCTAATATATTGCTCAACGTTGTCCCTTATGTAGCCAGACATGTGTCTTGTTACTTACTTGTGTCCATAATTTTGAACACTTAAAACATGTAACTGCGCCTTCTAGTGCTGCATATGGAAGTAAATTGTGGTATTTGTTGTAGCTGAGGGATACTGTAAAGGCACCACATACTTTAAGGGACCAGATCCTGTCTGATCTTGGTCAGCACTGATTAATACTTGGAAAACCACCAACAAATAGTGGGTGCTAAAAGCTATATTCCAGAGGAAAGAACTAGATAAATTATCTCTGAATACTCTTTGCCTAAGAATGACCAAATCTAGAGGGACATCATAAAACATTAGGTCGCTCAAAGACACACAGGTAGAGTAAATGTGTGAAACTTGTGCAAATGATGTACCTCTTGAATCTCTTGCAAATACTGCAGAGTGTTGATGCCTTTAATGGATAAACTATTGCAATGCTTACACAAATTTTGACGATTTGTTACCTACAGAAACCATTGCTATTACTACTCCATTTTTCCAAAGGAAGATCTTTATCCCCACCAAAGTACTGCCACGTCCAACAACAATGGCCTCTGCAAATGGCAAATATGGGGGCAATTTAAAATTCTAGATGTTGTAGAATGTTCCTTATCTGTATTTGTGCCTGGGCAGGGTTGTTTTTCTTTAAAGTAAAGTGAAGAGTGTTCCAACAAAGTACTGGGAGATATGAGCCTTCCCCTGTTTTGCATATTTTAACACTTTACTTTGCTAAGTCAGATGGTCTGCATCATCTGTTGTATACATAAACAGAATACACATTGCATCTGGAATTCAATGAAACTAAGAGATCAGTAAATACGAGATGCTGGGATCCTGCAACATATCTAATGATGAGATAGGATACCTGATGCACTTTCCTCAGGCTAGTGCAGGGAGGTGGAGGCAGTAATTGTTGCAGCAAAAAGGTTGCTGGCTCCAGGCTGCCTATTTCTTTTGCAGAGGCGAGGGGTTTCCTTGGAGTGCAGGTGCAAGAGTAACTCTACTTCAATTATTGTTCCTCCCACTCCCTACTACTATCAAAAACCCGGGGAAAATGGCTTGATCTCCCTCTGTGAGCTTCAGCTCCCCATGAGAGAAGCCTCCCACAAGGATGGTAAAACATCAAAACATTTGAAAAGTAAGCAGCTGAGTGCCACGAGATTTCTATCTCGCTGCTGCTAACTTTTCCACATCAAGATCTTCCTGCAATATTGTCTTGCCAGCATTGTCTCTATTACAGCATAAGTATACTAATAGAGAAGATCGGGTCTTAACTCAATGGCCCACCAGCGATTCTCCTGTCATTTCACTCCTGATATAATTCATAGAATTTCAGCAATTGTTATGATTTCTTTGCCTCTCAAGAGACTATACTGGTCCAAAAGTGATGATGGGTTTATGCTCCTAGCACCTGAAACAATACATTATTGCAAAGTCTGCTGAAAAGTGTGCTTTGATGTCACCGAGGGAATGTGGTGGTGGAAATGTTTCATGTTATGTCACTAAAGACAAAAGAGCAAATTCTTGCACTGCAAATGATGACAGTAGGATCTAACTAAACATGTACATGGAGATTTTTTTGGCTGAGATGAATTCAGACTGACACATTAATTTCATCAAAAGTAATAGAATAATAGCTGTGTCCGATTTCAAGTCTGTATCTGTATAAAATAATTGATCAGCAGAGCCAGAAGGCTGTTTCACAGGGCTTTTTGATGTGCCATTTCACTTACTTACACTTTCTGGTCTTGCTGTGGCAGCAGAGTAGGCACATTATTCACCTGTGCAATAAATATTGCAAATTGTTTGTTTTTGTCATCATACCTGAATTGGAAAATAAGGAGAAAGGCCAGTTGTTTATTGATTATAATAAAATGAGACTAAAACACATAAATGTTTCTCAGTATTTTAAAACTTTGTTGAAGTTTCAGGCTTAAGATCTAACATTTTTCTAAGGGTTAAGTTCATTTAGAAGTAGGACAAACAGAACACAGCATGGATTACTTCTGAGTGCACATCCACAAACAGTACTGCAAAACTACAAATAATGTAATTAAGTCTGTGGGGTGTAAGAATATGTTTAAAAATTTAGGCAAGATAAAATTACTGTATCCTGCCCCAGTCGACTAGAATTATTCTATATATTTATGTAAAAGATTAGAAATGTTAGTTAAAAAATCATCCCAAAATCTCTTGGATGGATTTATCCACAAGGTCTGTTAATGTTCTGTACCTTAACTCATTAAACAAAAAAAATGCCATCCCCTTCTCTGTGTCATCCCTGGGGACGCAATGGGTTAAACCTTTGTGCCGGCAGGATTGCTGACTGACAGGTCAGCAATTCAAATCTGGAGAAAGCGGGTTGATCTCCCTCTGGGAACTCCAGCTCCCCATGAGAGAAGCCTCCCACAAGGATGGTAAAACATCAAAACATCTGGGTGTCCCTGCGCAACGTCTTTGCAGTTGGCCAATTCTCTCACAACGGAAGCGACTTGCAATTTTCGAAATCGCTCCTGACATGAAAAAAATCAGCTAGAGTGGTGAAAGGTGAGAACTTAGTCGATCCCAGGTGAAACTAAAATAAGTACCAACCCTTTCTACTCCCTCCACTGTGGCACCACCTTTGAGATTTTTGAATGCCTGGGCAAGAAAATGGCTGTGATGGCCAGGGGTAGTTGGTTAGCACCATATGCAGTGCTAGTGTATTCCCCTGTCTGTAGAATGACCCATGGGCCATATTAAAATTCTATCATTTTGGCCTCCAAATCTTCTTTTGATCTATATACAAGTATATATGGTTCTTAATTCAGGAATTCACCAGCCTTCCAGATCGGACTGTTGAAATGTGACTTAACTTCCTGTCCCTTCAAATGAACAAAATGTTAACATACTTCATCACACCATGATCTTAACAAGGTTATTCAGAATAGGCAACTAATTTATGTAAGTTTTTTTTAAAAAAATGCCAACCATTTGCATAAGGGATATTTAAAGGAGAAGAGACCTGTACATGTAGGCTTTGTCAACAAGCCAGCAGTTTTTTTTTTCATCAGCACTACAGATATTCAACCTGAAAATATTCTTTCTACCTGAAGTGACATCTGAAAGTGATGACATAAATGTCGACAGTGAAACATACTTGCAAGGCATGTAACACTCCACTGTGGAGAAATGCCAAGAATTAATGAGGATACAAATTGAAAAAATGAGAGAGAGAAAAAGAGAAGCCACCTAGCTTACTTCATTGAAATCTGAACTTTAGCAGTCCTAGCTTCGTCTGCATCGCTGTTGTCAAATAAAATGGTTTCTGACACACAAGGCCTGAAAAGACATCAAACATGTTTAAGTAGGCATAGCATTATTAAGTTCATATGGAAAAGATTTTCCCCAGCATATAAACAGTTTAAGACAACACTTGAGAGGAGATTTAGCACAGGGAAGCCTTTTTAAAGTTGAACACAGAGCAGCAACTGCTGTTGGCACAAAGTGAATGTCAGACACCCTGCAGCATGGAGAGCTTGCTAAACAGGAACTTTGCCTTTCCTTTTTCTAAATAGCTGGCCCATGAAAAAGTACTCTTTGGCCAGAAGCTTTCTTGTTTCATCTCTTTTTCAAAACACAATGGACAAGGACATTGCAAAAGGGCATTCCCCACCCTGACCAGGAAGTGAAATAGGGGACTTTCCTTATGACATCAGGAGGGAGATGCAATTGACTCAATGGACAACATACAGGATATACGGGCCCTGGCAGCTGCGTGGGCATGTCACTTTCTGGTGCTGAGGAGAAAAGAACCTTCAGAAGTAACAAGAGAACAAAACCTTAAATTGCAAAAACAAAAAAACGCTCAAACTAAATATTTCACCAAGTCAGGCAAAACTCCTGATTATTATCAAATTTACAATGATTTACAGATGTTTAAATTTATTCATTATGGTGACCACTCCACTTCTATATGGATACTTTCTCTATCAATTATCTAGGCATTTGGATTACCTACATGTCTCCATTATGTATTTCGATCATAATACTCTGATAATAATGCTGGTTTTAGCATCACTTGATTAATTTTTCATAATTAACACTCATGCTCTCTTGTTACCTCAGAAGATCCCTTTCCTTTATGTTTTTTAGCTTCTCTGTGTTGTGTTTTAGATGCTGATGCTCATGCCTAAGGAACACACAAATAAGCAGCCAACAAGGCTTGGTTTTGTTGATTTCATTGGGGCTTATATATATGAATTTTAATGTGAAATAACTTGAGTAGAGAAATACCTTTGCACGGATGGTTCATACACTCCACTGTCTCCTGCCACTGACTCATCTGACACTGCAGCTGATACGCACGCTACTTTCAGTGCACCTCCTTCAACCATACTTATATCTAAATCAAATTAGAAGGGAGGAAAATGAAAATGACATTAATAACGTCAACATGAGTTGGCTACATCAAGGAGTATGTGCCATATTAAAGACCAAGAACAGGAAACAATGGTTCAGTTCAAGGTAGGTCAAGTATTGTATATTAAGATAATGTAACCCACCACATTTTTAAAAAAAATGTCAAAAATAGATGCCATTTGTGTGGAGGTTCTACAAAACAGACCAAAACATTGGCAAGTATGAAAAAATAGACTTGCACAACTTATACTCTGGCCATACCCTTTACCAAGCTAACTGCAGCCCACCAACTAGAAATATAGGCAATCCCCAAGTTACGAACAAGATAGGTTCTGTATATTTGTTCTTATGTGTATGTAAATCAGAACAGGTATGTTTTCTAAGTGTAACTCCAGCCAGATAGATGGATAGATAGATAAGCTTTGGATAGGATAGGGACATGGTGTTTCTTTTGCTGCCTGTGCCCCTGTTCAGAAAATTTCACCACACTTTATCTCCCTGTGATAATTGGATGTTGAAAAATTTGGCTTGTTGCAGAAACAAGGTTTGAGAGAAAGATTCAGTGGAGTCATCTTTTCACCATGATAACTCCTCCAGAAATCAGTTTCCCTCTCTAGGGATAGATTTGTCTCACTTCCTGTTGTCTCACCTCCATTTGTAATTATGAATCATTTGTAAGTCAAATGTTTGTAACTTTTGACATAGTTGAGTCTGGAACCCCAGGTTTCGGTGGTGGCCAGAGGAGCTTTTGCACAATTAAAACTTGTGTGCCAGTTGCGCCCAAACCTTGGGAAGTCAGACTTAACCACAGTGACCCATGTTCTTGTTATATCTCGAATAAACCACTGCAACACACTCTACATGGACTTCCCTTTGAAGATGGCCCAGAAGCTTCAAGTAGTCCAACGGGTGGCAGTCAGATTTCTTACTTCAATGGCATATAGGGAGAATATAGCCCCTCTGTTGCATCAGCTCAATTGACTGCTGGTTTACTACCAGGCCCTATAAAGCCTTACACCAGTGTTTTTTCAACCTGTGGGGCCCCAGGTGTATTGGTCTACAACTCCAAGCCAGTTTACCAGCTGTTAGGAGTTCTGGGAGTTGGAGGCCAAAATATAGGGGGACCCACAGATTGAGAAGCACTGTCTTAAACAGTTCTGGTCCAACTTACCTGTATGGATGCATTTCCCCTTATGAGCCAGTGCGAGCTTTAAGATCTGCTGAGAAGGTCCAGCTCTCAGTCCCACCCTTTTTGCCAGTGTGACTGATGGGAATGAGAGACAGGGCCTTCTCAGTGGTGGCCCCTCAGCTGTGGAACTCTGTCTCCAGTGACATCAGGCAGGCCTCATCCCTCCTGGTCTTTAGGAAAAAGCTAAAGACCTGGCTTTGTACACAGGCATTTGGAGAATAGAGTGTTATGGAATTCAACCTCAACTGCCTGAATAATAACTATGGATTTTGGATAATGGCTATGGATAAGCATGAAATCAAGACTCAGCAATTTATGTTTATATGTTTTTAATTTGTTTTATTGTTCTGTGAGTTTTAATTTCCCATATATTCTGAATGTTTTAACTGTTTTATAGTTTGATGAGGTGTGTTTTTATTGTATTGTCGAAGGCTTTCATGGCTGGAATCACTAGGTTCTTGTGGGTTTTTTCGGGCTATAGAGCCATGTTCTAGAGGCATTTCTCCTGACGTTTTGCCTGCATCTATGGCAAGCATCCTCAGAGGTTGTGAGGTCCTCACAACCTCTGAGGATGCTTGCCATAGATGCAGGCGAAACGTCAAGAGAAATGCCTCTAGAACATGGCTCTATAGCCCGAAAAAACCCACAAGAACCTTGTGTTTTTATTGTTTGTTTATGTGGCATTGAATTTTTGCTAGAGTTTGTAAGCCGCCCTGAGTCCGCTTTATGATACCAACATCATAAAATGTTTGTTTTCAACTTGAAAGCCTCATTTTTTATTTTATTTGTCTGTTTTCCAATTTAGTTGGAAGCATATATTTTCAGTTGCATTCCATTGCCCAGTTATTTAACTACACATAGAAAGACTTTTAAACTGGAGAGTAGCAAAGGATTTGTAAAAGAGATTTCCCTAAAGAAGGTTGGGGGAGGAAGAGAGATTTGGGGGACTAACTGTTTAGTTGTACTTACAGAAACATGTGAGAACACATGATCCCAGCAGGCCATAATGTAACTCAGTTGAGCAGTTTTTGCACTACTCTGAGCTGTGTGAGGAGAGCCAGGGGACTGGACACTTTTCTCATTACTGCCCTGAAATAAACTACCTGTGGTGATTATTTTGTCTGCTGACTGAATAACAACCCTAAATCACTTAATCTGCTTAGCGCCTTATAGTTTTCACTTCAACAGCCCCAGCCATTCTCAAAGAGCCCAGAAAAGTTAAGATTAATTACCATCAAGATCTAATGGGAATAATAACTACTTTATACTCCAAATACAAATGTATCCACTGCTTACATGGAGGGAAGAGCTCAGCTGATAATCAATATCTGTCCCAGACTAAAAGTCTATAACCCAGTTGTCTTATGTTAGTAAAACATTTAATTGAATCCCACTAATGTTCTTCCATGGGATAGGGGATAAGTTTTTGAGATAGGTAGAATTATGTGATCTTATCAAATTATATTTGAAAAGCTCCAAAATGGAACAAATACTAAAATTATTTATTCTTCATCAAACTACAAAGTAACTGGATTCATAAAAGTAATGCAACCGCTTTCAGACAACCTACACCAGAATTTCATTTTTCATTGCCCCAAAAAGAGCCTAGTGCTGTGTGAAAAGAATGCCTGTCTGAATCCACCACAAAGACCAAAGAGGAGAATGTGAAGAGTAAGAAAGCTAAGTGCTTTCATTGGAGCCAAAAGATGTGTGCAGTTCCATGTGTAACTATCTAGATTAGGCCTGCACAACTTGTGGCCCTCCAGGGGTTTTGGACTTCAGCTCCCAGAATTCCTGACCACTGGACTTCCATGTCCAAGTGAGGATTTGAACTTGGCTCAAACTACTATAGAATGCTGGCTCCCTCAAAACTCAAAGCTTTGCTTAAAAATACTGTATCAAAATACCTTAAGCATAACACTGTAAGGGAGAAATAATCACCCTACCTTGCTCCAGGTGTTTGTCTCCAGTTCTAGACTCTTCTGTTCTGTACTTCCTGCCACTTCCAGTGTTTAAACTAAGTTCAGAGAAACCACTGTTTATTTCCATATCATCAAAGTCCATGTGACTCATGAAGGCATCTCCTGTGAAGAATGGGTCCATCACTTGTGGAGAACAAGGTGGAGAGGGAGAAGAAAGGGATGATCTTGGGGATAAAGATGTCAGTGATTTTGGTGTGCCAGACAGGGATCTTAGGGCTTGTACACGGCTAGCAGCATCTGCCCTCTGAGTCTTTACAACCTCATTCTCATGGATAGTAGTGATGCAGCCAGAAGGCCGAAACCCAGCAGCTCTCTCCAAAAGCAAAAGGTCCATTTTGTTCTGGTAGTCAGAGTCCAGCTGTTCCAGTTGTTCACTAAACAGATCCGTAAAGCTGGCTGAGGTTGAAGAATCCTGGCTTGAGGCGGCCAGAGATCCCCTGCTTGATGCAAGAGAGCCAGGACTGCTGCCAGATGACAAGGAAAGCATGCTAGACGACAGGCTGGAGACAATAATAACAAATGAAGTAGAAACATTTGAACTAAGCATGAATTGTCCTGAGAAATCCTAAGTCACAAAATCCTAAATGAGCTGGGAGTTTTCTCATAACCAAATCATAAAGACTCATTATCTATTAGCGAAATAAATCACAAAGGACTGTTGTGATGATGGAAGAGAGGGCACAACTTTGAGTAATTTTCAAAATAGATGGCATTAAATAAATAATAAATAACTGAATGTTGAGTTAAAATAGATTTTGAAGGTTACTACTTCAAGAGATTAATTTCCTTTTACACATAACCTTATGTTGCCCTGCAAAAAACTGTTGTGTATGATCTATGGTAAGATTTTTGGGATATGATCTCACAGACTGTGTTTCTTACTATTTCAGGTTATTCTATTTATAGACTTCTCATGTTGCTGAAACCACCAGTAATGGAAAAGTGCTGCATAAATGTTTTGAAATATGTTATTTTTAATGAAGAATGTGAAATTATTAAAGCTTTTTTGCAATTTTATTCACAATTGCCAACAAAAAAAATTCTGAAAATTACTGATTCTAGGACAAAACTATTAGTAATAGTGTATTAATGACACAAACTTGAAAATCAGGATTATTTTCTGTTTACAGCAAATATGAAATAAACAATACTCAATCTGTTTCTCTATCAGTCAGCTAAGCATACCATGTAAGGAACTAAATTTCCCTGGAATCTGTACCGATGACAAAGTGATACATAAATGTTTAAAAGGAATTAAATAAAATGAATTTATTTTGGCAATTGAAACCACTAACTAGAAAGTCTTTGATCTTCATCTTGGGATGGTTTCAAAAAGAAGTCAGACAGCTACCTGCTGGGGATGCTCCAGCTGAAGACCGTGCCCTGAATAGGGCTTGCCACCTTATCACATTAAGAAATTTCCCAATCATAGGACACTCCAGCCTTATGGAGAGGAACTGAGCTCATCTCATGAGTTAAACTACTTCCGGCCATAATGCATAGCACTCCATGATTGAAAAGAGACAGGAGGGATCTCTGGCAATTGACCTCATCACATTGAGAAATTTCCCCCTCGTAGGACATTTCAGCCTCTTTTCAAGCATGGAGAGGCACAGAACTCATCACATGTTCCATGGTCGAAAACAGGCAGAAATATCCTGTATGGAGGGACCACTGAACATGGGCTGACAATTATGTTCAGAGCTCCCACCTCTTATCACGCTTTACTCTCATGGTTACAACTGAAAAACAGGTAGGATTGGGAACAATCAAAGTTTCCCATCGTGTTTCATTGCCCAATCATCAGCAGTCGCTTGTATCCTATGGGGTTTGATGCAGAACAATAGGGCCCCATGGAAAGGAATAGTTTTAACCTGTATCACTGGCTGTTGTATCCTATGGGGTTTGGGGCAAAAGAATAGGATCCCATGGAAAGAAGTGGTTTTAAACTGGTGTCAGTCTATTTCAATGTAAGGAGCTTTGGGCCGGACAAGGTATCTCTTCGTTTTTGGATATGTTGTTTCTCCTGATTTTTAAAAAAAAGTAATACTGGCCTTGTGATGAATGTAAGATAACTGTTTTGCCAGCTCTTAAGTTTTCATGTGTGAGTATTATGGAGAGGCAGAACTGGAAACATGACTGCTCACAATATAACAGGGGCAATTCTCTATGTGAAAAGGATGGTCATCCATGCTTTCCCCTCTCAATGTGATGAAGTCATTGGACTGATGGCCTGGAAGGGGTGGGGGCTTTCCAATGCTATGATTTTGTTCTTATGCAACTGTATTTACCCAAAGGATTGGTAGTGGCAGTAGTACCCAAATGCAACAAAAGAGGACAAGTATTCACAGTAAGCATTTTGTGATCTTGCATATCTGAGAGCACTACATTGGATTTTGATAGAAATGTGCACAAAGATTTTTATTTCATTTACTTAATAATTTATCTATTTATTTGATAATTTAAAGAGGAAGGAATTATAGTACCAATTCTCAAGAGACATGAAGGAAGTGATATAATGATCACCAGACTGATGATTGATACAGACATGACTTATCACGAGGCTTTTTATTGCAGGAAAACCTTAAACAAAAGCACCTGTTCATGCTGTCATTTTATAATGAATATTAATTTCACATTATTTATGAATCAGTCTTTTGATTGGGGAAAACGTGGAGCAAGCAGGATGTTTGCAGACATTGATTGCTATGTGTTTTTATTTTGTTTATAAAGTGAACATTGCAGTAAATGGTGCAAGAAGCAATCTCTTTTATGTTTAGAAAGTCTGATAACATGGGTTTACTTTGAAACCTGTTGTGAATGCTTGTGCTGGTGGTTCATGGCAATTTTGAAGAGAGGCTCCTTGCCTATATTGGCCATGGGCTGTCTGTTGATACATGTGTACCATAAAGCAAACTACAGGAATTAAAGTATATCCCCATAATTATAAGTAGGTTGTTGGCAAGACTTCAGTTAGTATGTATTTCAAATGAATGACAGATGTGTTTTCTTTCATACTAAGCTTTACACTGCACTGTAATCTTTTATGATGAATTGGTTTTATGATTTATTTTATGTACGATAATTGAATTTTACTGTATACCACCTTGAGCCTCCTTTTAGGAAAGATATAATATATAGACTAATCATCAGTACCATCATCATCTTGACTCTAAAGAAAAGAAATCTAGAGACCTTTTTTAAAAAAAAAAACTTACTTTTTCAGCTGGATGTGCAATTTTGCTACTAATCGTGTTGTTTCTTCTAGTTCTCGAACCAACTGATTTCTTTTACTATTTAACTTAAGTCTGGAAAAGATTTTTAAAAGGGAGTGTAAAATGTCATGCAAACAAGTTTTAAGCCTATCTGAAACAGCATCTCTGAAAATCAACAGGAATCCAGTGAGCGACCTCTTGTGCTGCACTTTGTTACAAGTCTTATTCACTAACTTTATAGGAGCAAACAAAACATTTTAATTGTAACTCTGGAGCAAGAATAGATAAGCTGATGAGAACAAAAACAAATTTTACTCAGAGAAATATTATTTAAAACGAAGCAGAATGCTATTACTTTTTGATATATTACAAATGTTATTGCTGAAAATAGTTAGATATAAATAATTAGGTACTTTTAATTATTTCCAAGTTTTGTAGAGAATCTGGGAGCATTCTTTTAGTTCTCAACACTCCAAGGAACAATTTTGGTTCATGTCATACAAGGAGCACGAGACCCCAGTAATGTAACTATAATGCCCTTGATTATGCTTCCAAGAAAAGGGAAAAATTGTGAAGGAGTCAAGTTGCATTCAGTCCAAAGAACAAAGGGGACTATCTGCACAAAGGTTTGTTTACCATAAGCCCTTCTACTGGGATATCCTGCAGCTTGTAACATGACCATCTCTTCATATGAACTGAAAACATTTTGATAAATCTGGAACAAATGAATGTGTGTGGTAGGGTGTATGAGAAAATGATAATCTGTAACTACTCATAGAATCATAGAGCTTGAAGAGACCTCATGGGCCATCCAGTCCAACTCCCTGACAAGAAGCTGGAAAATTGCATTCAAAGCACCCCTGACAGACTCAGTAACCTATCTAGAGGTTACAAGGAATGATTTTTTAAAAAAGGATTTTCTCCTTTCTAAGTAATACTATTTAGGGATGATGATGATGATAATAATAATAATAATAATAATAATAATAATAATAATCCTAAAGAAAAATAACAGATTAGTAACTTGCACAAGACCTGAAATTTACAATTCTGGAATGTTTCTGATGTATGACGACTTTAACTTCACATATATACCTCTAGTTCATATGTGTGGGTGAGCTGTTAATTATGTAGAGGAAGAAGTCTATAAAATCACACAAACAAATAAATGAAAGATGGTATTATTAGTGAGGAGAGCCTGACTGCAGACTCTCTTAGCACTACCCACCTACAAACCAGGTCTAAAGAATGTCGATTGCACAACAGGTTTATCATCCTGTTACTATTGCAATTTCTCATGGGACTAACACTCCAGCTGAAGCATTCTCAATGCATCTAGGCTAAAATTGTATTTTTCTTTAAGTAGCCAGCAGAATTACAGAAGATTGAGTAGAAGTAGAAGCTTTTATCTACTTGATAGCTTGGTTGTCAAACTACGTTCCTCTAAAACTTCAGTTCCTATGGGAATAGCATTTAAAAGAGCAGTTGGATTTAAATATAGCTCCAAATCTTACATGTCTTTGCAGTTGTTAGGTAGTGTTTCTGCTTAAATGTTAAAGTGAGGCACCACCAGAAACTCTCAAACCAGTAGTGTCATGAATCTATCAGTAGTACTCTGAACTCAGCAACCTCATGGATATGCTATGTAAGCATATATTTTGCCAGCAGCATAGCGCTATATTTCAGTACTGGAATCAACGTCAAGAAGAATGACCTCAGCACAAATCTCTAAAATTCTAAAATGTCAACAAATGAACCCCAAATGAACCACGTGGATCAAACACTGAAATCCTCTCTCCTGAATAATGGAATAGCTGAGAGCAGGAGCCTGCATGCTGTGGCATGGGATATATGCTCCCTTGCCTGCCAGTTATCTCATGGGGCATCAAGTGAAGCAAGCGAGCACAAATTGCCCATAAGACCACATTTTAAAAGAGGACGGGCGAGGAGTCACAGAAGATCACTTCAGTGGCTTGAAACATGCGTGCATAGGAGAAAGAATCATGTGAGATGAAAACTCTAAATCTTAAGCCAGTGCTAAAAACAGAACACTCCCCTATGAGCTATCTGAGCATCTACAACTTCAATGCAATGTATTGGTTGGTGCAGTCTTTCTTCTACATTGTCTGCAACATATTATTTCAGAGGAACAGAGGGAAACCATCCCATTTTGCCACATAAGTTGAGAAAACTACCACCAGCATTTTCTAAAACATCAGTTTAAAAAGATGTTAAAATGAAAAAGCTTACCTTTCTGTTAAAGCTTTGCTCTGTGTATCTCTTGCAGCCTGAAGGTCGTCTTCTAGACGTTTTCTTTCTAGCTCCAGCCGTTCTACTTCACTCTGGGTCCATTTTCTAGGACTGATGAACCTCATTTCCTTCAGAAGTTCCTCCTTCTCATTGATTAACATTAATCGGTCCCGTTCAGAATCTAGCACGCCTGGCCAGGCTTCACTGTCCAGTTTAGCCAACTGTATCTTTAAGTTTGCTATTCTGTGGAAGAAGGAACACCAATTAATTCTGTAAACATCATGTATATTACTGAGGAATACATTTATAAACAAGGAGTAGTGTTTTAAATGTCAATGTGAGAGGATATTATAAAATGCCACATGAAAATTGGTACAAAAAAGTTGATCAAATATTTTATGTCCCAATTTGATAATTAAGGATGAAGTTCTCACCACTTATATATATATGGGTTCCTAATTTATTCGCACACTATAGCATGCCAAACCTTTAGCCAATGCTTTATGCAGAGCCACATTTCAGGACACATTTTTTAGAACTACTGAGCTTGTTCCCATAGCAGGAAAGCCGTTGCTTAATTAATTTAAAGTCTTTAATTATTAGAAATCCATCCAAGCTGCACAGAAGCCTTCTTTGCAACCATTTTAACATTCAACTGCCTGATTAAGCCCAACACTGTGCTCTAGCAATGAATTAGCAATGACATTAGTTTGTAATCCGTGAATTCCTTTGTGTATTTGTAAAGGGTATATGGCCTAAGAGGATTGCTCAGCTGTAATTTGATAACTTCTATCATTTATCAGCATGTATATGACAAAAGACTAGATTTGTTCTTAATATTTCGCAATTTTTTCAGTTTCAAAATAACAACAGGATTTAATGTGCCCTTACAATATACTGTTTATGAAATTTAAACAAACCATCATACAGGGAGTGCATGGATTTTCTCACATTCATATATTGCAAACTACTTAGAAGAAAGTTACTTATCTGGGAACTTTAGCCACACAATTTGTAAATTCATAAGAATTTGACTTAATCAAATGCACTCTCCAGTTTACCTCATGGAATCAATTGTATTGTTGTTGCTACGTGCCTTCAGAACAACAGACTGGTTCAAGATTGGGAAAGGCATATGGCAGGGTTGTATATTCTCTCCCAACCTATTCAACTTGTATGCAGAACACATCATGCAATGTGCGGGGCTTGACAAATGCTAGGCTGGGGTGACAATTGCTGGAAGAAACATTAACAACCTTAGATATGTAGATGACACCACTTTGATGGCCGAAAGTGAGGAGGAGCTGAGGAGCCTTCTAATCAAGGTGAAAGAAGAAAGCACAAAATCTGGGTTGCAGTTAAACATCAAAAAACCCAAGATTATGGCAACAAGAATGATTGACAACTGGGAAATAGAGGGGAAAAACGTGGAGGCAGTGACAGACTTTGTAGTTCTAGGTGCAAAGATTACTGCAGACGCAGACTGCAGCCAGGAAATCAGGAAACACTTACTTCTTGGGAGGAGAGCAATGTCCAATCTAGATAAAATAGTGAAGAGTAGAGATATCACACTGGCAACAAAGATCCACATAGTCAAAGCCATGGTATTCCCTGTAGTCACCTACGGATGTGAGAGTTGGACCATAGGGAAGGCTGAGCGAAGGAAGATAGATGCTTTTGAACTGTGGTACTGGAGGAAAGTTCTGAGTGTGCCTTGGACTACGAGAAGATCCAACCAGTCCATACTTCAGGAAATAAAGCCCGACTGCTCATTGGAGGGAAGAATAGTAGAGGCCAAGATGAAGTACTTCGGCCACATCATGAGAAGAAAGGAAAGCTTAGAGAAGACAATTATGCTGGGGGAAATGGAAGGAAAAAGGGCCGACCAAGGGCAAGATGGATGGATGGGATTCTTGAAGGGACTGGATTGACCTTGAAGGAGCCGACAGGGAGCTCTGGCATGGGCTGGTCCATGAGGTCACGAAGAATCAGAAACGATTGAACAAATGAACAACATGTGCCTTCCAACAACTGGCAATCTTCTCACAATATTTTGTCAGGAAGCTTGTTTAGAGGAGGTGTTCCACTGCCCTGCTCTGAGAATGAGAGAGTGTGACATGCCGAAGATTGCCCCATGAGTTTCAAAGACAGAGGAGATTTGAACCTTGGTCTCCCAAAGTCCTAGTCCAACCTTAAACCACCACACCATCCATCCTCCCTAAAATAGTGGTTTATTTCCCTGCTGAAACTACAGGTTAATGATTTGTCAGTAGCATTAAAGAAAACTGTGCTTACCTTCGCTTAGCCTCTTCATACTGGAGACGCAGTCTCACCTTCTCAGCTAACTGATTATTGCTGCTTGCAATAAACTAAAAAAAGCAAAATATAAAGTTAAAGCATGTCAGTGAACTTTCCTTCTGGAAATTAGACATTTCTCTTATACATTAAGATATCCCAAGATATCTTAGATAGAGCCCAAGTTCAATATTAGCATTGAAAGGCTAAGACGTGACACACATTTCAGACATTTTAAATCACTATGCCATTCCACAGGGACACCAACAAATGCCACAAAATCTTTTTTATGCATTCTGTATGGAACCAATGTGAGTACACTGGATTATAATGGAAGATCCTGAAATAACTCTGGTGGAATGCAAAAAATAGACAATATTTTACTTTTTTACATACATTTCCAGAAACATCTGTTTGGGAGCCAGCATCCAGATATTGTCTAGGTAATGAGAATGTAGAAGCTTCCAAGGATATGTTGCTGATCCACAAATCTGAAGGCGATCCTCTGTCTCTCACAAAATGAGCTTTCAGCCTAGCAAGATTCTGGAACAGGAAAAATTCAAAATCAGTACTGCCCTAATGCTTTGAAGAAAACATTTCACTATTAAAAACTGTAAGAGAATAGGCTGACCCTAATGCCAATGGGAACATTTTCAATAACCAATCTTCTTCAAAGCTTTTTATTGAATAGATTTCTTTTACAAGGTGGAGCATGGTGCTAGTTAGGACAAACAGAGAGTTATTTTACTGTTGTTGTTCATTCGTTCAGTCGTCTCCGACTCTTCGTGACCTCATGGACCAGCCCACGCCAGAGCTCCCTGTCGACCGTTACCACCCCCAGCTCCCTCAAGGTCAGTCCAGTCACTTTAAGGATGCCATCCATCCATCTTGCCCTTGGTCGGCCCCTCTTCCTTTTGCCTTCCACTTTCCCCAGCATAATTGTCTTCTCTAGGCTTTCCTGTCTCCTCATGATGTGGCCAAAGTACTTCAGCTTTGTCTCTAGTATCTTTCCCTCCAGTGAGCAGTCGGGCTTTATTTCCTGGAGGATGGACTGGTTGGATCTTCTCACAGTCCAAGGCACTCTCAGAACTTTCCTCCAACACCACAGTTCAAAAGCATCGATCTTCCTTCGCTCAGCCTTCCCTAAGGTCCAGCTCTCACATCCGTAGGTTACTACAGGGAATACCATGGCTTTGACTAGGTGGATCTTTGTTGCCAGTCTGATGTCTCTACTCTTTACTATTTTATCGAGATTGGACATTGCTCTCCTCCCAAGAAGTAAGCGTCTTCTGATTTCCTGGCTACAGTCTGCATCTGCAGTAATCTTTGCACCTAGAAATACAAATCTGTCACGGCCTCCACGGTTTCTCCCTCTATTTTCCAGTTGTCAATCATTCTTGTTGCCATAATCTTGGTTTTTTTGACGTTTAGCTGCAACCCGGCTTTTGCGCTTTCTTCTTTCGCCTTGATTAGAAGGCTCCTCAGCTCCTCCTCGCTTTCGGCCATCAGAGTGGTGTCATCTGCATATCTGAGGTTGTTAATGTTTCTTCCAGCAATTTTCACCCCAGCTTTGCATTCATCCAGCCCCGCACATCGCATGATTTGTTCTGCATACAAGTTAAAAAGGTTGAGTGAGAGGATGCAGCCTTGCCGTACGCCTTTCCCAATCTTGAACCAGTCTGTTGTTCCGTGGTCAGTTCTTACTGTTGCTACTTGGTCCAGATTCCTCAGGAGAGAGACAAGGTGGCTTGGGATGCCCATCCCACTAAGAACTTGCCACAATCTACACAGTCAAAGGCTTTAGAATAGTCAATGAAGCAGAAGTAGATGTTTTTCTGAAACTCCCTGCCTTTCTCCATTATCCAGTGGATATTGGCAATTTGGTCTCTCGTTCCTCTACCTTTTCTAAACCCAGCTTGAACATCTGGCAACTCTCGCTCAATGTATTGCTGGAGTCTTCCTTGCAGGATCTTGGGCATTACCTTACTGGCATGAGAAATAAGGGCCACTGTACGGAAGTTGGAGCAGTCTTTCGCATTTCCCTTTTTTGGTATGGGGATATAAGTTGATTTTTTCCAGTCTGATGGCCATTCTTGTGTTTTCCATATTTGCTGGCAAATGGCATGCATCACCTTGACAGCATCATCTTTTAAGATTTTAAACAGTTCAGCTGGGATCCCGTCGTCTCCTGCTGCCTTGTTGTTAGCAATGCTTCTTAAGGCCCATTCAACCTCACTCCTCAGGATGTCTGGTTCTAATTCATTCACCACACCGTCAAAACTATTCTCAATATTATTATCCTTCCTATACAGATCTTCTGTATAGTCTCGCCACCTTCTCTTGATCTCTTCAGCTTCTGTTAGGTCCCTGCCATCTTTGTTTCTTATCATACCAATTTTTGCCTGAAATTTACCTCCAATGTTTCTAATTTTCTGGAAGAGGTCTCGTGTCCTTCCTATTCTGTTGTCCTTTTCCACTTCCATGCATTGCTTATTTAAAAATAGTTCCTTATCTCTTCTGGCTAACCTCTGGAATTGAGCATTTAACTGGGCATATCTCCCCTTATCCCTGTTTCCTTTTGCTTTCCTCCTTTCTTGGGCTACTTCCAGTGTCTCAGCAGACAACCATTTTGCCTTCTTGGTTTTCTTTTTCTTTGGGACGTACTTTGTTGCCGCCTCCTGAACAATGTCGCGGACTTCTGTCCATAGTTCTTCTGGGACTCTGTTTACTAAATCTAGTCCTTCAAATCTGTTCTTCACTTCCACTGTATATTCGCTAGGAATGTTAGTGAGATCATATCTAACTGGTCTGTGTATTTTCCCTGATCTCTTTAGTTTTATTCTAAATTGGGCAATAAGAAGTTCGTGATCTGAGCTACAGTCAGCCCCAGGTCTTGTTTTCACCGATTGGATGGATGTCCGCCACCTTTGGCTGCAAAGGATGTAGTCAATCTGATTTCGGTGTTGACCGTCTGGTGAGGTCCATGTGTAAAGCCGTCTTTTAGGTTGTTGGAAGAGAGTATTCGTTATACACAGCAAGTTTTCCTGGCAAAATTCTATCAGGCTGCGTCCCGCTTCATTTTGTTCTCCCAGACCATGCTTGCCTGTGATCCCTGTTGTCATTTGACTTCCCACCTTGGCATTCCAGTCTCCTGTAATGAAAATAATGTCTCTTTTTGGTGTATTATCCCGTAGGTCCTGCAGATCCTCATAGAACTGATCTACTTCTGCTTCTTCAGCAGCTGTGGTTGGGGCGTATATTTGGATCACTGTAATGTTGAAAGGCTTTCCTTGCACTCGAATTGAGATCATTCTGTCATTTTTTGGGTTGTATCCAAGCACCGCTTTAGCAAATTTCTTATTAATTATGAAGGCTACTCCATTTCTTCGATGTTCCTCTTGTTCGCAGTAGTAGATCTGGTGGTCATCTGATGTGAAGTGGCCCATTCCAGTCCATTTCAGTTCGCTGACCCCCAGAATGTCTATCTTTAGTCTTGACATCTCACCAATAACAACATCCAATTTGCCCTGGCTCATAGATCTTACATTCCAGGTTCCTATGGTGTGTTGATCGTTAGAGCATCGGATTCGTCGTTCACCTCCAGTACCGTCGGCCGCTAGCCTTCCTTTCGGCTTTGAGCTAGCTGCGTCATCACATCTGGTGCTAGTTGAACTCATACTCTGCTCCTCCCCAGTAGCATTTTGGCCATCTTCCGACCTGGGAGTCCCATCTTCCAATGGCATACCGACATATCTCTGGTTGTACTGGTCCATTTAGTTTTCTTGGCAAGGATACTGGAGTGGTTTGCCATTGCCTTCCCCAGGGATCACGCTTGGTCTGACCTCTCTGCCACAACCGTCCCGTCTTGGGTGTCCCTTCACGGTTTCACTCATGACATCATTGAGGTGCTCAAGCTCCAGTGCCCCGACAAGGCGGTGATCCTTTGCTGGAGTATTTTACTGTATGGAAGCATAAATGTAAAGCTATGGCCATTTTAAAAAATAAACATTTCATTAAAATGCTAGTTTTATGTACTAGCTCAAAACAAACATTTCTATATTTCCAATTATGGAAACAAACAGTAAAGATATACTCAGCACAAAATGCTTATCAAACCGATTACATACCTCAATGAGATCTTGCTTTTCTTGTTCTCCTGACATTATGGCTTTCTTGATAGCTTTCATTTCACTTAGAATGGCTTGTGCCTCATCAAGTTTATATCCACCTTGTGTATCAGACATTTTCATATCAATTCTTCAAGGTAGAATATAAAATAATCAAAAAGAGGTAAAATGATTGTTAATTAGAAGAATGTTACATCAAGAAATAGTTCTAAGAGCAATAGATTTCTGTTTATGAAAAAGGAGCAAAATGAATTCTTTTGGATTTACTGGCATTCTGCTTACTTGGTGGAGTACCAAATTTAAAATATAATCAGTTCAATTTTGTAAATTCTTAAACTGAAAACCTGACTTTAAGATTTCCTAAACAAATATCTTTTATATATTAGAGAGGATCTGAATCAATTCCTCTTTTTCATAAAGTTATCATCATCACATTCAACCTGGTCCAATGTATATTTACTAAGAAGCACAACCCACTGCATTTACTGTGATCTGCTTCACACGAACTCAACAAACACAGAAACCTGTAGATACAGCATCCCTACACACTTTATGGAGAACTCTTACGTAAACTAGACTGAGAAAGGTACTTTACATGAATGCATTAAGGCTTCTGGCCTCTAAATGTGTATACCTTGAGGCAAAAAAGCCACTTTACCATAACTTTCCCTCTTGCAATATACATTTCCCCCCTAGATGGGTTACCTCCCTCTTGAGAAACAGGGCAAACACAACTTAATAGTACTAAGGTGTGTGGATAGAACTTTTGTGTTAAACTTCTTCTTTGATGCCATGTTCCAAATAATCCTCAGTCATGATGAAATGTGGATTGCAGTGTTTCAGGGACCAACCTTCTTAAAAAGACTTTGAACTTTAATGCATTGTGTGTAGAATTTGTCCTTATTGGAGAAATAAAAAATATGCATGCAAGATCCCAATGTCAAAATGAAAGCTATTGAAAGTTATTATTAACTTTTCATGCCTATGGGCATTTATATCAGATCTTGTTCTGTAAATCTTGTGTAAGAGAAGGCAATGGAGAGAATAAAAACCATTTTATTTATTTCATAATAGACAAATAATTCATTATATTTATCCTTGGCACAATCCCTGTTATAAACCAGAACTTTTAAAACGTTTTGTTCTCAGAGCTTTCCCTGTAGCTCAGAAAAACTGTTAACTTACTTCTTCAGTGTTTGGAAACCAAGTTCCTTATACTGGAGTTCCTGTCTCATGTGAGCAACTTCTCTTTTGAGCTTATTAACCTGTGAAAAAGCAAAGCAGTGTTATTTTGTCTGCTATGATAAACATATCTGTCAGAACAATGTTTAACTCATTATTATCCTTGAAATATACCCTGCTTGACTTACACAGAAAAATAATTTAACTAAATCAACCGCTATTTATTTTGATTAGTAAATCTCCTTGCATTCAGTAAAACGTACTTCTGAATAATACAATTCTAGTTTAGGTTCATGGTAAGCAACTGCTTAAATTTTAGATCAGCCTCTTAGACCCTCTTCTACACAACTGAATAAAATCCAGATTATCTGCTTTGAATTGGATTATATGGCAGTATAGACTCAGATAATCCGGTCCAAAGCAAATGATGTGCATTATCTGTCTTGATATTCTGGATTATATGGCAGTGTAGAAGGGCCCTTAGTTAAGTATCCTTAATTAAGCAGCTGATCTAAAACCTCAGCAATTGTTTATTTGCATATACAGATCATGGTTGCACTTTCTCCTTGCTGCAGTGATCACTCATGGAAATGAGGAGGGAACACCAGTCTACTGTGTTGTGATTAGTGGGAAAACACACTCTCGTCACTCACAATGTCTGCTGCCCAGTAAAATCAGGACTGAGGGACGTTTACAATTCCTATGAATTCCCTATACTATTGAAGTATGAGTATGAATCAGTTGCAAATGTATGTTAGAATACACATTTGTAATCATGAATTCCAGTTCATATTTCAACAAAATGTGAATAATCCTTCTCCGAGATCCTGGCATTCCTTTCATCTCCTAAGATCATCAGGGGAGGCTCTGCTCTCCATTCCTTCTCCCTTGCAAGCATGTCTTGTGGGGCCGAGAGACAGGGCCTTCTCGTCTATGGAACTCCATCCCCAGCAAAATTAGATTGGGCCCTCTCCCTCCTGGCCTTCAGAAAAAAACTAAAAACTTGGCTCTGGGATCAGGCTCTTGGGCAATAATGGGAGCGAGGCAATAAGAGACTATAAATTAATTTTAATTACGACCCAGACTGGCCTTGGAATATGACCTCAAATATGTGATCTTAATTGTTGTTTTAATTGGATGGTTTTAATGTTTTGTTTATACATTGATCTATGTATATGCGGCATTGAATTGTTGCCTTTGTAAGGCCACCTTGAGTCCCCTACAGGGGTTGAGAAAGGCGAGATACAAGTATGGTAAATAAATAAGTAAATAAAATGTGGCCAAGGCAACCCTTATGGAGTTCTCTCTTCTGATTCCTAGTATCTTGAGTTGCTAGACTGTCCCACATCTCTGTTTAATTTTGCAAAATGTGAGATTAGGGCTAACATGAGCAGGTGGAAATCCAGGCCCAATTAAACCATATTTCAGCATGAAGTCTGGATGTAATACTAAAACTATTCCTGCACTATGCCTACCTCTATTACATAAAAATTATCAGCTCACAGAACTGCTTCTCTTTTATTCCTGTATTACTTATGTATCACTTTAGTAATAAGAGAATTTTAAAAAACATTGAACCAATATACAGAGTAATATATGCATGCAGATGTCTGAAAGTGATTCCATTTTTAAAAAGAGGCTTTAATAAATGGAACTGACTTATTGTTGTACAGAAGTCAGCATGCATAATTATGTATGTTTGGATGTACAGATATATGGGATTTCCTTATCAATGCACATGATATTATATGTATACTAAGACTGGTATTGTAATTTGGTAGTTATGAGCCATAACAAAGACATCTATCTTAAAGAATGTTGAAGTAACCCATTGATATTTTATTAATTTAACAGAAAAGTGAGATAATATTATTTAGATTCTGTGGGATTATATGGGATTTGCACTTTGTGTTCGTTCTATCTGTCTCTGGATCATGATTAAGCATTCCAATTTGTTAACATCATAGTTGTTCTACAATTGAGACAGAAAACCATGATGTTTACACCAAAAAGTTGAATGTGGTAAGACATTAATGAAAAAAGTGGAGACTGAGGAGTGTGTGGCAGCAACTGTGTTATAATTGTCAATTAAGGAGCTGTAGAAAGACATCTGAGTCCCATAATTGTATCAAAAACATGGTGTACAATACTATCAATGTCATCATCTAAAACATTTCTTCTCTCAAATGTATTATCCTTTTAAAATTCCTGGTTCCTGCAAAGTAATGCCCTTTACATATGTTGGGTCACAATCCCCGATACTTGAGGGTTATATTTTGTCTACCCTTATGCAGAAAGTATCAAATCATAGAACATTTCATCTTTTATTACTGTAAATATTAATGTTTCTCACTCAAGTACTCTAAGAATATATTTTGTTTTTTTCCTTACCCTAGATTTTGTTGTAGCAATTTCAGCTTTAAGAATTTCTGGATCATATTTGGAGCTGGATGAGGAACTCGAAACTACTACAATAATGAGGAAATAAAGAAAAAGTTTAAAAGCACACTAAGACCTGAATGAGACAAAGCACAATGTTCACTTTGAAAGATTTAGAGTATTACTTAGACCTATTATCTTTGATTGGAAAGGTAAAGAGCAAGAATGGAAGGAAGCGGCAGGAGAAAGCTTTTTTTGTAAAATGTAGCTCTGAAGTATAAGAATGACGCCAGACTCTTCTATTCCTTGGTTTCCCTTTTAAATATGTTTTCTATGACTCACTGTATTTGCAAATGAAATAAAGAACATTATTCCAGCACAGAGATTGACAACAGATATTTCTGGACTGTAATACCATTGTTTGGGCCAGCTAAGGGTTTTAAGATTTTACAGTCCAACAATACCTGGTTACAGTTGCCACCCTCATTTTAATGTAACTACAACAAAAATGAGAATCACCAAAAGCAGCCAAACACTTACAGCTAGTTTGAGACCCCAGCTTGCGTTCCCACACATCATGAAGTTGCTGGTACTCCTGTTGGGCCAGTTCAAGTCTCTGTTGTTTGACCTGGTAGATCTCCTTCTGTGCCGTCAGGGCTTCTTGTGCCAATACAAGATAGTCCTTCAGCATATGTTCCTGTTCCCGCCGCCATTGGACTCGAGGATCTTCTATCTGGGTAGTTTCTTTAAAACAGACAGAGACAACTTTAGTCCAAAAAGGCAGAGACACCGTCAAAACAAACCAATGAAGCAATGTCCAATTTAATTTCCTCCACATCTGATTTGATACCACCATGACACACATGCCTGCTATGACTTTATAGTATCATATAAATGTACGAGTTTCATGATATCTTACAGGGTAGTAATACATTTTATCTGGCCTTACTTTTTATAGAATGAAGACTCTATCAGGAGTCTGGAATGTTGCTTCACCTGGCAGATTATTATAGGCAAGAGAAAACTGAAAGGTCTCTCTCAAAAAATCAAATTTTGTCCATTTCCATTTCAACTTTTTCTCTCTGTGTCAATCAATTACATCCTCCACCATCTTATGCTAGCAGAAAGTATATAATAATATGCCTACTGTACCAACACTCCATGCATCTAATTTATTTATTTTATGTCAAAAGCATTGCACAAATAAGTAAATATAGAACTGATAAAATAAAGGGAGCACAATCAGCTAAATCATTTTAGACCAAAAATGGGCAACAGTGACCACATTGTCTGTAGCTTTAAACAGTTTTCCTGTGTGCATGAGGCAGAGCATTGTGGGCAATTACACAGATGCGGAGTTGTTTGTTCTGCTCCACAATCACACAAGGTGGAGGATTATTCTAGGTAGTGTTATTTTGCCAGGTTGTCTTTTGATCTGCAAACTCCACTTCTGAGTCTGTTCAGGGACTTCAAAATTGCCCATTCTTGGTTTGCCCCTGGAAGAAGATCCTCATAGGAGAACACCCAGTTGAAATTGCCTGATTTTTCTGTCCACAGGGATATTCTTGCTGTTGCTTAAGGAACATTAAGAGGAGTGGTGATTCTCATGAAACTTTTCCTTGATATACTGGGAGGAGGCTGAGAGGTTAAGAGTTGAACATGGTGAAAGGTTGTACACTGTGAAAACCACCTATTGTATGACTTTCACAGTGTTCAACCTTATTTCTGTCACAATTGGCAGCAACTTTCCATCACACATCAGAGGGGCAATCCCAGCTAGCTTAAAAAGTCTATCAGCAGGTGAAGGTTTAAGACATCCTGTGATTATTCCACATGTTTCATTCAGTGCTATGTTTACCTGTTTTGCATGGACAGATTTGTGCCAGACAAGGCAGGCATGCTAAGAAGTTGAGTAAGACAAGGCCAGGGCTGGTGTTCTTATTAATGTTGGGTCTGTACCCCATGCGCTATCAGTAAGTTTCCGCAAGATGTTATTGCATGCAGCTACTATGTGCTTGGTGTTCGCATAGTGTTTCCAAAATGTTAGTGTTCGATCTAAGATAGTGCCGAGATATTCAGGGTGGAAACACTGTTCAAGCTCTTGGACCTACGGGAGATACAGAAATTGTCTCCTCAAAGACTGAGTAAATACTGAGTTGGGCATCCCCTAGGCAACGTTTTCTGTAAACAGCTAATCTTTCCAACTCAAAAGCATTGCTTCACAGTATTTTCATGCATCTAATGAGGTGGGCAGTAGTTTATAAAAGCAGATGCCAGGTGTAATTTGCTGGGTCTTTTAGATATGACACATTCTTTGGATTTTTGTTGTGACAGACTAGGGACCTCTTCACATGGGCATTTTAGCTACTTTTTAGCATGGACGGGGCCTACTGTGCGCCATCACATGATGCATGGCAGGCCACCCACATTCCTCCCAAAATGTCTTGTGTAGTTCTGATGGAGCTACCCACACTTTCCTCCCCTTTTCCATATATGATAGGGGAAAGGGTGGCAGGGTAACACATGTTGTTGCCTTTTTCCCCATTTGAAACAGATTTCAAATGGGGAGAGTGCCAATGCACTGTACCATCCCCACCATATGATGGGGTAAGCAGCAGCCCCGCACACCTTCCCTTTTGCCATGAGAAGAGGTCATAACACAGCTACTCTTCAAAAATGGGCCAGGGTATGCAACTAAAGTAAATCCATTGAATCAGTTGAAGGACAGTAATGGACCACTAATACAATTTTCATTGATTCAATGAGAAAACTTAAGTTGGGCCTTTTAATTGGAGTTAGATTTTTGTATCCTGTCTGAAAATGAAATCTTGAGATTGGGTTTATTGGCTTAAATCAAGCAGCTTGTTTCAAAGAAAGCACATGAAAACTGGCATTAGTCCTGGGCACAAGAACCAGATGGTCAAGAGAGTGTACACTGAATATAACACATTTTTCTTTTTTCTAGATTACCGATAATTTCTGACCCTGTATAATTTGTTCTTTTCTGGGTCACTTGATCTTACTTGTATTTGAATTATGTAAGACATTCCCCAGTCACAACTTACAGTTCTAAGGTTTACTGAAATAACTGAGCTTGGAAAGTTTACTTTCCAAATGAATCAACACAATTACATGCTATAGTTGTCCCACTATTATTTCACTGCTCAGAGCATCAACCAAAAATTGCTCAATTATGGATGGCTGCAGTATATCATTCTATTCATTCTTTGTATCTTTCCAAGTGCTCCCAAAAGCAAGTTTTGATTTCCTCACCCTGTCCAAAACAGACACTGAATTAAGTATACTCATTTTGTTCTTGATTTTGAACTTTTTTCTAAAAGAAAATGAGAACCTACTTTTTTAAAAAAACACCCTAATGTTTAACAGCCAGGATGACTATAATCAGATTTTGAAAGATTATAAAGTACCCACAATTTAAATAAAATTTATGTTATAGCTTTCATAGAAGAAATAACAACACACATCAGAGATGTTAGAAATAATCAAATATACAATTCCTTTTATAAACTCAGGCATACTTTTATTAACTTTTGCAATATAGTGATTATTACCATCTTCCAACTATGTATCACAATCTCTAAATATCTCTTTTCTGGTTAAATGCTGTAGATTTCAGTTTCATATGAGTTCTCTGCATTCGAGCATTTTGGTCTCTGCATTTAATTTTTCTCAAAGTTTCCCTTATGTTCTGGTGTGTCTTACTTTTTTCTATGTATTTTATTATTTCAATTAAACAGTTTTTCAAACTACTTTTTTAAAAGTCCACTTTTTGCCTACTCATGCTTTTATTTGGCATGGAACAGACAAGGATGGGGAAACAAGAACACTATTTACATTATATAGCAGCCAATTCTACAATAAAGCAGTTGAATTGCTTTGTGGCATTACTCATTCTCCTTCAGAGATACATAGAAACTCCTGCATTTCTTCTAAGCAAATGGGATGATGTCACCAATAAACTGCAAAGTATTTGTGTGTGTCATTCTGGTCAATGAGCAAGTGTGAGGGAAGTAAGTCTTCTTTTTCCTCTCTGTCCAACTGCATGGATTTTGTTCCAAAGTCAGGAACAGGCGTTTCAGTTCTTCCGCCAGCTTTAAATGCTCCAGGCTGTCTGAACTAATCATGCCTGTGTCTGGATGCCTAGCTACCACATAATGAATAATTAATATGAAAGGACTGTAGGAAGCCAAAGCACCCTAATCTGCATAATTTAGGAGTTCCTTTAAATATTTAGTAAAAACTGTTGTGGCACAGAAGCCACTAAAGAGATTCAAGCCACGCAGAATATTTTATTTAGTGCCAAAAAAGCTACAATCAAGAAAGGAACCTGCGACAACCAAAACAAAAACATTTAATTTTAACAGGGACTAGAAATTATTGGTATAACAGCTGCAAGCAGGCATAATTCATTTCAACTAGCACACATAATGCAGGCTACACAACTACCAAGAACCCTATAAAATACACAGAGGAGATTTGGCCTTATATATAATGCTTCCACCTAACATGGTTAACAGTTCTCTTTCCATGCTTTGAAAATTGTGTATTTGCCTTATATCTAATCCTTTTCAAAGACTTTATACTTCAACCTTCCAAAGCTGGTTTACACTGCTTAGCAAAGGGCAAAGTACACATATTGCTGCCTTTCAGTACATTAGTGTTTCTCACATTCATAGCATTAGAAGGATGGTTAAAGAAAAACAGGGTGAGGTGAACGGAGATTAGGTATGGCAGGATGGGAGAGGAGCACTGGGAAGGACAAAGAAGCACGCAATTTTTAGCTTCTTGTTACTGATCTTCAAAAGAAGAACTAAGGTTGTCTTACTGCCAACTCGGAATGAAATATTCAAACAATGTAAGCAAGGAAAACCAGTGGAGGAACTCCTAGCAAGGAGTAAGAGTTTGTCTACTCTGAATAGAATGCATATACTATCTGTTATTTACAATAATATCACTGGAGCTCCTGGTGGCACAATGGGTTAAACCTAGTTAAATTGGCCAGTTAAACTGTTGGACTGGTTTGTTGCTATAAGAAACAATTCCTTGGGCCAGGGGAAATTCCCGTCTTGCCTTAAGCAGGCGGTGGTAAAACCTCTACTAAAAAAGACCTCCCTTGACCCGACCATCTGCAACAATTACAGACCAATTTCCATCCTCCCTTTTCTGGGCAGGGTTCTGGAATGGGTGGTCGTTGCGCAGCTCCAGGGATTTCTCGATGACACTGATTCTCTGGAATGTTCGCAGTCTGGCTTCAGGCCTGAGCACAGTACCGAGATGGCTTTGGTCACCTTGGTGGATGACCTCCGCAGGGAACTGGACAGGGGGAGTGTGACCCTGCAGATTCTCTTGGACATCTCAGCGACTTTCGATACCATCAACCATGGTATCCTTCTGGGAAGACTGTCTGGGATGGGACTTGGGGGTACGGCTTTACTGTGGCTCCAGTTCTTCCTGGAGGGGAACTAGACAGGGGGAGTGTGACCCTGCAGATTCTCTTGGACATCTCAGCGACTTTCGATACCATCAACCATGGTATCCTTCTGGGAAGACTGTCTGGGATGGGACTTGGGGGTACGGCTTTACTGTGGCTCCAGTTCTTCCTGGAGGGTCATTCCCAGTCGGTGAAGCTGGGGGACACCTGCTCAGACCTCTGGCCATTGACCTGTGGGGTCCCGCAAGGATCTATTTGGTCCCCCATGCTATTTAACATCTACATGGGAGAGGTAATCCAGAGTTATGGGGTGTGGTGCCACCTGTACGCAGATGACACCCAACTCCATTACTTTTTTCCACCTGAATCCAAGGAAGCCTCTCAGATACTGGACCAGTGCCTGGCTGCTGTGTTGATCTGGATGAGGATGAACAAGCTGAAGATTAAGAGGTCCTCCAGGTCAGTCGCCCGTCTGACCAGGGTATTGGGTGGCAACCTGTGCTGGACGGGATTGCACTCCTCCTGAAGTCACAGGTCCGCAGTTTGGGGATCCTCCTGGACTCAGCGCTGACACTTGATGCACAGGTGTCGGCGGTGGCTGGGAGGGCCTTTGCACAATTAAAACTTGTGTGCCAACTGCGACGATACCTCGTGAAGTTGGACTTGACCATGGTGGTCCATGCCTTAGTTACCTCTAGATTGGATTACTGCAATGCACTCTACATGGGGCTACCTTTGAAGATGGCCCGGAAACTACAACTCATCCAACATTCGGTGGCCATATTAATGACCGGGGCGAATTAGAGGGAGCAGTCAACCCCCCTGTTTAAGGAGCTCCATTGGCTGCCGTTTATTTTCCTGTCCCAATTCAAGGTACAGGTCATCACCTATAAAGCCCTCAACGGTTTGGGACCTGCCTACCTTCGTGACCTTATCTCCATCCATGATCCTTCCGATCCTCAGGGGAGGCTCTCCTTTCACCCCTACCATTTTCTAAGGCCCGCCTGGTGGGAACAAGGGAGAGAGCTTTTTCCTCAGTGGCACCCCGACTATGGATTACACTGCCTGGTGAGATTAGACGAGCCCCCACCTTAGAGAGTTTTAAGAAGAATCTCAAAACCTGGCTCTTCTGCTGTGCTTTTGGAGATTAACCATTAGCTTATATGTCCATTAACCCTCAATATCTGCTGTTAGTGCAACCTCCTCTCCCTCTGTACGAAGGTCCTTGTCGATCCCATCTCGGAAGAGTTCCTCCCTCATAAATAATTTGCTCTGCTGCTGTCTCACCCCCCTCTTTTTATCCTTAATATAGTGGTTCTCAACCTGTGGGTCCACAGATGTTTTGGCCTTCAACTCCCAGAAATCACAACAGCTAGTAAACTGGCTGGGATTTCTGCGAGTTGTAGGCCAAAACACCTGGGGACCCACAGGTTGAGAACCACTGCCTTAGTATTTTGTTCTGGACATGCGACCCACCCATTGCTTTGTTTTATGAATGGTTTTATTATAATTTTATATGTTTTATGTTTTATGTAATTTGCTATGTTGTTGTTTATGTTTTGATTTCATTTATTGTATTGCGTTGGTTGGTTTGGCCTCATGTAAGCTGCCCTGAGTCCCCACTGGGGAGATGTTGGCAGGGTATAAATAAATATTATTATTATTATTATTATTATTATTATTATTAAACCCTTGTGTCAGCAGAATGGGTTTGAATCCAGGGAGAAAGGGTTGAGGTCCCTCTGTTAGCTCCAGCTCCCCATGCGGGGGACATGAGAGAAGGCTTCCCCAAGGATGGCAAAACATCAAATGTCCGGGTGTGCCCTGGGCAACATCCTTGCAGACAGCCAATTCTCTCACACCAGAAGTGATTTGCAGTTTCTCCAGTTGTTCCTGACACGAAATAATAATAATAATAATAATAAGAAGAAGAAGAAGAAGAAGCAGCAGCAGCAGCAATTAATTCTTGAATGGAGTAGCTATCAGCTACAGTATCTCTTAAATTTCAACTAGAAAACAAATTATCATCTCCAATAAGGACAAGAGCACAAGCTTCAACTGAACCAAGTTGCTACAAAAGAAAGAGCCTCCTTGAGATAGTCAAAGGAAATTGTATGTGCTTTTAATCCAAGTTGCCAAATATGCACTGGATTTAAGTGAACGTTGAGGCATTTTTGTATGAAGAACAAGTCCACTAGCTTGTGTCAGAGACAGTGTCATGAGATAATAATTTTGGCCTCTTCCCATACCCTCTCCTGGGAAAAGTACTTACTAAGAATGTTCATTAATAATGTAGTCAGGATGTGATTATTTCTAGGCTCATAGTTCGGTTTAATTATCTTTATTTTAAAGAGTACCAGTCAAAACCACACAGTTCTGCCAGAGAGAGCTCTGTGAGAATGGAGCTTGTGCCAGCAAAGCAACCTTAGAACTAGGCTTCCAATTTATAATGTGTTTGTATCTGTCCATTTAACAAACAGCCAAGTGAAAAAATGCCCTCTGGACTATTTGTGAATAATTGAGTTCATATATTTTACTGCATCTCTTATTTATCAATAACATGGGGTTAAGTCCAATGTTAGTCTACTTAGAGCAGATCCATCCCAGTAAACAGGACTTGTAAAAACTAACTGAAGTCCCATTGGTTTTAATGGGTCTAACGGGTAGGGCCAATCTTGACTTTAAGACATGAAAAAAAAAACTAAGAGTAATGTGCATAAGGAACAAAATGGTAGGTAATTATGCTACATATTAGAAAATATTGAAGATCCCATTTGAGAATGAATGGATTAATACATTACTAGACATTGCAGAGATGGACAAGTTAACTTGGCTTCTGAAGGAAAACCCTAATAGCTCATCTAGTTCAGGCAACTTTTGAACTGTGAACTTTCCCATTTTATTGATCAAGCAGGATTTTTATTTAGTGAATTCATGGAGTCTGGACACAGGCATAGCATTAGTTGCACCCAGAGTATCTAGTTCTCACCTAACATATAAAGTGTAAAGGGCTTTCTAATATCAAGGTACATAGAATGAATGAGAAGTCTCATTTAGATGCCTGGTTTTGAAAGCTAACCTATTTTTTTTCATGTCAGGAGCTACTTGAGAAGCTGCAAATCACTTCTGATGTGAAAGAATTGGCCATCTGCATGGATGTTGCCTAGGGGATGCCCGGATGTGTTACCATCCTGTGGGAGGTTTCTCTCATGTCCCTGCTGGAGCTGACAGATGGGAGCTAACCCGCTTCCCAGATTCGAACCACCAACCTTTTGGTCAGCAGTCCTGCCGGCACAAGGATTTAACCCATTGCACCACCATGGGCTCCGGCTAACCTAATCACCTCCTAAAAATGTTCGTATCCTGAAAACTTTTAGGATAATATATTAGACTATAAGTCCCCATTGTGTTCAGATTTTGGTCTGTGTCTATAATGTATATATGATGAAATTGGACATATAAGCATTTCTTGCAATAAAGTTGGATCCTTGACTCACCAGCATGGCTTCTAATCTTTCCCACGTCACTGGGGGAAGAAATTCCCTTTCAAGAACAATAGGTTTGCACTCCCTATGTATATGCACTCATTTTGAGATGTTTGCTGCACTCTAGCATTAAAAACTGACATGGTAAAGGAGCACTTTATAGCGAGATGTTTATGCTTGTAGTTACACTTTCCATTAAACGTTTACTTAGCATACCTCCAATTCTCTCCCATCAAGATTACATCCACACCTGCTCAACCTGAACAACTGTCTCTTCCATGTTACATGTACAAAAGAGAATATAGCCAATGATTGACAATTACCTTGTAAATGTGATTATAGCCAATGATTGACAATCACCTTGTAAACTTAAAGTATGCTCAATCCATGTACAAGATCTAAGCAATAAGGAAACAGTGACAGACAAACTCATCGATAAGAAACAACCCTAAGTAAACACAGCAAGCCTGGATGCAAAGATTCCACAAGCAGAGTTTTATTTATAGAATTATCCCACTAGCAGTGGTTCTCAACCTGGGGTCCCCAGATGTTTTTGGCCTACAACTCCCAGAAATCCCAGCCAGTTTACCAGCAGTTAGGATTTCTGGGAGTTGAAGGCCAAAAACATCTGGGACCCCAGGTTGAGAAACACTGCACTAATGAGGAGGTGGAGGAGGTCTTTTTTCACTTCCTGCACTAGTGAGACTTGGAGCAAGTTATCCTCTTTCACTTATTCTCCAGCAGAAAGTTGCCCTGAATCTAACTCTGAATCTCACCCATGGGAGAAAAGTGGGATATAAATAAATAAATAAGTAGCATCATCATCATCATCATCATCATCATCTAACTCTCTAGCAAAGGTTACTAATGATACAAGGCTATGTAATTTATTCCTTCCAGAACTTGGTACCCGTGTTCTAATGCTGTACAATAAATAACACTGTTAGTAGAGCAGCCATTTTCTCAATTTCATGCTAATTTATTGTCCCTAAGTCACTTTTGTGTCCCACCACTTCTCTGAAGAGTTCAGGGTACTGTACATGGTTCTGTTCCTCCCCACTTTATGCTCACAAGAATCCTGTGAGTTACAGATCAAGGTAAAGAGGAAAAGCAAGTTCTCCCTGAGTACTTCAAGGCTGACCAGAGACTAAAACCTGTATCTCTTATGTCTTTGTACAAATAAATCTTCAGGCTCAATTTGACTTAGGGCTCCTTAAAGTAGTATAAAGTGAAGTCTCTGATCTATGACCTTATCACACTGAGAAATTTCCCCCCTCATAGGACATTTCAGCCTCTTTTCAAGCAAGGAGAAGCACAGAGCTTATCACATATTCTGGGGTTGAAAAGAGGCAGAAATGTCCTGAAAGGAGGGAACTCTGAACACAGGCCAGCAATCGTGTTCAGAGCTCCTACTTCCTATCACACTTTACTCCCATGGTTCCAACTAAAGAAATCCCCGATAGCACAATGGGTTAAACCCTTGTGCCAGCAGGACTAAAGGTTCGAATCCAGGGAGGGCGCGGATGAGCTCCCTATGTCAGCTACAGCTCCACATGCGGGAACATGGGAGAAGCTTCCCACAAGGATGGTAAAACATTAAAATATCCAGGCATCCCCTAGGCAACGTCCTTGCAGATGGCCAATTCTCTCATACCAGAAGTGACTTGCAGTTTCTCAAGTCACTCCTGACATGAAAAAACAAAAACAAAAAACAAAAAACCAGAAAAGTAAGTGGGATGGAAACCACCAAAGTTTTGGATTCTGGTTCATTGCCTTCTCCTGTCAGTAGTCTCTTCTATCATATGGGGTTTGGAGCAGAACAATTTTATTCCATTGAAAGACATAGTTTCAAACTGTAGCACTATCTATTGTATCATATGGGGTTTGGAGCTGGGCAATTTTATCACATGGAAAGAAAGGATTTTAAACTGCATCACTGTCTTGTCAAAGGCTTTCATGGCCGGAATAACTAGGTTGCTGTGCATTTTCCAGGCTGTATGGCTATGTTCTTCTGGAACACGGCCATACAGCCCGGAAGACTCACAGCAACCTTGTAGCACTGTCTCTTGTATCACATGGAGGTTGGAACAGAATAATTTCATCCCATGGAAAGAAATGGTTTTAAACTGTAGCACTGTCTCTTGTATCATATGGGGTTTGGAGCTAGGCAATTTTATCTCATGAAAAGAAGATATTTTAATAGAAGGGACTCTTTTAATATAAGGGACTTTGGACAGGGCAAAGAATCACTTGGCTTTAGGATATTGTAGTTTTCCCTGATTAAAAATATATATTACTGACCGTGTGATGAATGTAAGATTAATGTGTGACCAGCTCTCGGGTTTCCACGTGTGAGTGTGATGGGTAAGCAAAACTCGAGACCTGGTGGCTGATGATCTAGAGGGGCGATTCTCTATGCTAAAAGGACAGTTACCCGTACTTTCCCATCTCAATGTGATGAGTCACAGAGCACAACTTCACATATATTTATTATCCACCTTTCCCTACAAAACTGCTCAAAACAGATGCAGGTACACAATACAAATCAATAAAGACATGCAAGAATCACAGTTAAAATAAATGTTTCATTTAAAAACTCAAGTAACTAAACAAGTACAGCACATCACCAAAAACCATTTCCTTGTGAATCATAAGGATTCCAAATGTCTATTAGATTATGCTACAGAAAGGACATAAATTAAACAACAAACATGACAAAAGCGCCAGTTATTATAAAATGAATAAAATTTCTCTTGACTCTAGACAGGAAGCATACCGAGTCCAATGAGGAGTGGCTTAGAGGAGGTTAAGAGGGGACATGACAACTATGTTTAAATATTTGAAAGGCTGACATATTGAAGAGAGAACAAGCTTCATTTTCTGCTGCTTCAGAGACTTAAGATACAGAGCAACAGATTCAAACCTTAAGAGAAGAAAAGCTTCCTGACAGTAAGAGCAATCTGATGCTGAAATATGCTGCTTTAGAGTGCGGCGGAGTCTCCTTCTCTGGAGGTTTTAAAGCAGAGGCTGGGTGGCCATCTGTCGAGACTGCTCTGATTGAATGGTTTCTGCATGTCAGGGCACTGGACTGGACAACCCTTATGGTGTCTTTCAACTCCATAATTCTGACATTCACATGAAAGTACTGTTAATGCACAGACTAGATACAGTGCCAAGTATATATTTTATCGCCATACTTACTGGTGTTGTGGTCAATATAATAGACTCCAACCTGGGGGTCATATGCTTCTTCCCATCCCAGTGGTAATTCATCACTGATGCAATCAGCAAAGGTTAGTGGTTTAGTGTATCTGAAACAGAAAAAGATGTGATTACTGGGATTACCTAATTTTCCAGGTTGAAATAAAGGACAATATATTTGGCAGCCCCCACAGTAAGCTCCAATAAAGAGAGCAACAGTAGACCCCAAGACCAAAAGCTTAATATTTAGTATTGCAGTGACACATACTCTTGTTTTTCAATTGATCCAAGAGAGAAAGTATTCCATATTTTCTCAATACAAAATTCTCAGCATAGTTCTGGCTCAGGCTCAGCGAGTACTCATTCAGAAAGAGAACGTAAGAACTCTGGTAAACATATTCTGCCCCAAGAATTGAACAAACAAGTTTGTCTATGGAGGAGTCTTAATTCAAAAATATGTAGGCATGTAGGAGCATGTTATGCTTGATTTATAGTGTGTGAACTATGTGAATTATTAAAACCACACAAAGAAAAATAAGTGGATAAGGAACATTAAATTATATCATGTGACTTTCTCATTCCTGTGTATGGCATTATAACCATTTATAATTGACAAATGAGATTATGGTCTTATAAGTTTAGAAGGCTGGCTATTGCAAGCTGAAACACTTTTAAATCGTATGAAAGTATCTAGGCCATTTTTCTTCATTTCTTCAAGTAAGGGAGAGGGAGAAACTACTGGACCCTGATGCAGGATACAAATATAGTTTGCAAGTAAATACATGTACTAACCCACTGATGCTATATATTTTTAGACACACATTCCTGAAAATTAATATGAATATTTTATAAACATCACTTTTCAGCCAAGTTCTACTATTAAACTGGGAGACGAAGGAGCACCCAGTATTATATATGACTAAGGCATTAGCTAAAACATTCTAGGCTAATTATATCCCACTCTTTTAAAAGAGAAATTAGGTATTGCTAAAATTTAACTAGATCACACCTACCATAGGAGATACTAACTTTAAAAGGCTGGAATGGTGCCCTAAATCATTTTTAAAAATCCAATTTATTTATAACGAAAGACTACAATTGCATGCCTTTCAGGTCTCCTTGGGAGTTTCCAAATGAAGTATCAAATATTTACTATCTTTTGTTAATGACAACAAAAACTCAATCCAACATGAAAAAGAAAGCTTATGTCACAGACCAAAGTCTTAAATGTTTTTATATTGTGTCTTTCAATACATTTTGAATATTATTAATTCTATAGGTTAACTGTTTTTTAAAAATAATATTTGTATATGTTTAACTGAATTTTTTGTATGTTTCAATACATTCTTGGTTTATTATTTTGAGTTAGGAAGACAGGGTATGAATGAATAAAATATTAATAATAAACAACCTTCACTCATAAGATACTGGTAGTAAAAATGATAGTCAAATGACATAAGATATGTCATTAAAAGTTATGTATTTGGAAGTTTAATGCTCAAGATAGTTATATTCTTCATTATATTGACTGGTACATTACAGATTTACACAGAAGAATATCTCACATCCATCGAGGTTAAATGCTGATAATGATGTCACAAAAATAATGGTGTCACAAAAAGGCCAACAGACATTTTCCAAATATTTTCAATTCAAAACGACGACACATCCCAAAACAAGGAGAATAAATAGTGTGAATGCATTATAGGGGTGGCACCTGATTGCCTTCCCTATGCCTGAACACCAAAGAAAATTACAAATATGTACCCAAAATACATGTGGGAGCCCCCCTGAACAGTTTTCTGTATATTATTACACTAAAAATTCCAACAGTTTGGATCGATAGGGTTTCCCCTGACGTTGAGCATGCCCCCCCCCCAACATGGGATGGTGACTTATAGTTCTGCAAAGGACAAAGGTACCAGACTGCACAATAGGGGTTAAGTCTTGGTCAATTTGCCAAGTTCTTAACAACGAGGACCCCATGAAATTTTGGGAATAGCTAGACCTTGGGGTCTCTGCCTCTCTCTCTCAAGCTGTAGTTTTCCAAGGACCATGGGACCAGCTTCCATCCCAGCGCTGCAGGGCTTTGCGTCTTGGCCCAGTGGAACTCCATAGACTCCCTTTGGTGGCTTTTTGAATTCTGCTACATTCCTGGACTTCACTCTCTTCAAGGACTCGCTCTCTACCCATGAACTTTCTTCAAGACAACTTATGAATTCATGCTGTGTCCTGATATCGTCTGCTTTTTATAATTGGTATTATTAATCTCTCTCTGGGGTCCTGGATGGGAAGATAGCTGCATATGATTTCCCTGTGTATAATTTCTATATGATTTTTATGTTTCCTTGTATTCCTGACCCATTGCCCATTCTCCCTCCAAAGAAATATGTAAGGGAACCCCCTGGCCTTCAGAAACAAAAACCATTAGTGATTACTGAAACCTCCCGCCAAAGACACACTTGCATGGATAAAAGAAGGAGATTCTTATCTCTAGCATTGGAAGATGGCCCACTAGAGTAAAGAATTGTTTGACAAAAGTTTCTGTAAAATAAGGGGAAATCTTCACCTCTGCTTTTGTTTACTTAGCATTAACCTCAGGCTGCCATCATTGTTCTCCTGTCTCACAGCCAGGAAGGATCAGGACACATGTTGATTCACAACACTCAAAGCAGCCCTGCTTGAGCTCTTTGTCTCAGGCTACATGGCATTTCCTTTGTTTACTCCTTTCCCAGATTCCTTTGTGTTCCCTCATCCTGCCTCCATCTCTCCTGATTGGCTGTCTCCATCAGGTGGCAGAGGTCTCCCCACTGGAAGCTCAGGACCATTGGAGCTTCCTGATTGGTCCAGATGCACCGGAGGCGGGAGGACCGCCTCCCAACTGTTTGCCCATCGCCCAATCATGGCAGGGAACAACAGGGAAGCCGGGGCGGGGAGTTTGAACTCTGCAACTTTGAATTTGCTATAAATATGACTGTATTGGTGTACTCCCCTCATGCTTAGCTTTGGCGAATTATTGCAGCTTTGCATTCGTTTCAGCTGAATCGCATTAAACCTCGATGGCTTTTCTTCAACTGGTGAGACTTTTCATTGGGAAATCAGGGAAAAATATGGGATGCTTCTCTGTCTCGCCAGGGAAAAAGAACTCTTTAATGAGTCTAATTGGTCTCTGCCTCCTGGCAAAGACACCTAAATTTTAGCTCTATAACACCCCAACAAAATATGCATTTCCATTTCAATTTCAAAGGTTCCCAAAACTCATGGTCACAAAAGAATATTTTTACAAAAGCATCATTAAAACCAATTTGCCAGTTGTGAGCAGAAAAGATAATGTTTGTAAATACAGGGTCAATTCAACCAATTCATCACAAAATGGTTGCTGGAAAGAACAAGATGGGAAAAGACCTGAGAGAAAGCCAAAGGAATCTTCCTAGGGAAGAAATTTCTACAGTTCTTGAAAGCCTTATCCTATGAATAAGTCAGTTGTGTTTCCCCAACTTTCAGCTAACATTAGTGGAGACTATTTCTTGGATATTCTGGACCAACATATTAGCATCTATAATGATAGAATAGTCCCAGATTTTGTTCCTATTCTTTCTGATATTACGTGAGATTTAAATAAACCAACCTGAGTGCTGGCATAAACAAGTATTTTATTTTACCAGGAGCTGTGAGAAAATATGGATATATGGATGTCCACAATAAAATGGGGGAAATGGGGGTGGAAGGAAGTTCGGGACTTTCTGGTCTTTTTCATAAATCTGGTCTGGACAGTGTCAAGTACTTCAATATCATTAATATACCGAAAACAAAAGAACTTGATCAAATATTCCTTCCAGTATCGAGATATGGAAACAGACAGGACTTCTACCACTTCACTCCAAAGACCTATCGACAGCTCTAATATTCTGTCAGTGGCTCCTTTTTTAAGAATGCACACACCAAACAAAATGAAGGGAGTTGATAACTTTCCAATTACTTCCTGATTTGGTATGAAAAAGAGGAAGGGTAAATCTGGCAAAAGTCCCAGATTCTTTTGAGGTTTTAAGATTGTGATTACAAGCCTTAAGAGAAGCTGGGCAGAAAGTCTAGTTGGGAGCATCTTCTTTTAAAAACCAGACACATATGAAAGCACCAAGCAGATGCGACATGTAGATGCATTAGCACTGAAGTCTGGGGTTACTCAGGTGATTTTGGATCATAGGTCCTCCCAAAAAAAGAAGAAAAGGTCTTATGGGATTAGGGAGATCTTCTAGAAAGCAGAACTAGAGACATACCTGCCCTGCTGAGAGACACTACTCAGAATCATTGAATTATAGAGTTGGAAGCTATCTCAAGGGCCATCCAGTCCAACCCCCTTTGGTCATGCAGGAACACACAATCAAAGCAGCCCTGACAGATGGCCATCCAGCACAGGCTTTAAAACCTCCAGATGAGGGCACTTCACCAAACTCTGAGGCAGTCTATTACATAGCTCTTAGCATCAGGAAGTTCTTCCTAGTATTTGGGAGGAATTTCTTTTCCTGCTATTTGAATCCAGAGCAGCAGGAAACAAGATTGCCCCCTCCTCAATGTGATATCCTTTTAAATATTTAAATACAATAGTTGACTTAACAAAAAAAGTAGTAATGTTTCAGTCAAGCACCTACTTAAGAGAGATATTAGAGAGTACTTGACCTGCGTTATTTCCCCTCTGATTTCCAATGCCATTCCTGCAGCATGTCCATGTGGAAGATAAAACATTCTGGAGGCAATCACACATACTTAATGTGTGTTTGCCTCCAAAGTTCTCAAAGTATTCTGAAACTTACTAATACCAGTATTTGTGATTTTTCTATGATATTCCCTGGAGGAAGATTTCTTTTTAGTTACTGGTCTCTCTGTCCTGAACCAGAAGGTATCTGTGTGAAAATATGCACACATTGGCAGTGATGCTTTGTAAATAACTGAGTAACAAACAGATAGGAAAAGGTGTGCTGGTATAAGTAATCATTTGGAGAGGGGATAGGTATCTTCCTTTCTTGTACACAATCCATTTATTTTCATAGTAAAACATATATGTAGAAAACACTATAAAGGCTTTGTAGAGGGATTTCATAGACTTGTGATATTTTATATCACAAGTCTATGAAAATTACATTAGTCTGTAATTGGTATTCTTGAGAAATGATACTGTAGGCTTTAAATCAAGATAGTAATGATTCAACCCTCCTGATGTTGGAATACAAATGCCAGTAGGCCTAGTCAAGACAGCCAATGGGGAACGATGATGGAAGCAGAAGTCCAGACAGAAGTGGAAATCTACTTATTCACACTATTGATTTAAATGATATGGTGGGCATATGGTACACCAAATCCTGTCTGTTCTTCAAAAGTATGCATGGTTAGCCCTTGTCAGAATTAGGCAACCATCAATGAATACCAGGTGCTGTAAGCTATATTTCAGTGGAAGAACTGGCTAAACCATCTCTGACTATTCTTTGCATAAAGGAACCCTATGAAATTCATAGATCAAAAGGTAAACTGAAGCACATACACAAAATACACAATACAGATTGGGCTGCTCTTAGAACTGGACAGCTACTTAGTTCATTTGAAGGATGTATGACTCGGGAATTTCAGTCATAAAGAAACAATCAACTACTACAGTTGTCCCATCCTATTCAAGAATTCCGCACCTAAGTATTCAACCATCCATAGCATGAAAATAAAGACACTATTTTCCTTCACCATTGTTTATAAAATTGACTTGAGAATCCACAAATGTTGATATTCATGGGGAATCCTGGAACCAAACCTCAGTGGATACCAAAGGCTACTGTATTCTCATGCTATTTTTATGCTCTTCACTAAACTTTTCCTTCCAGATTCAACATAGATACTGTCAGAATTAGGCAACCATCAATGAATACCAGGTGCTGTAAGCTATATTTCAGTGGAAGAACCTTGCCGTGGTGAGGGGGCTTGCGTGTTCCGATGAACCTGTAGGCACAGCAACTGGAGTCGTGCACTCCCAGGAGTGGCTGCGGGGGAGGTCCCAGACCAAGAACAGTCCGAAAACCCAAAGACCTCAACGGCGGAGCAGGCGGAGGATAACATGGCACATGTTACAACGGCTGCGAAGGCGGAAGAAGGCTGCAACAGACTGAGAAGCCACGGTCATTGTGTTAAACTACATCACCAGTGGAACCTCACTCTGTGAAGACTGTGTGTTGATCAGTTGTGCACTGACCTCCACACATTAAAAAAATCCACGCACAGGCGTCTTCCAAAGAAAATAAAAACCAACCAACCAAAGTCCCATGGCGATTAGCGAGTGGCGACGGGGGCAGGACTGTGAAATCTGGAAGCCCCTAGTCACAGACTGGCACATGGGCGGTGGGTATGGACTCAGTCGTTCTACCTCAAGGACCGAGGCAGTTGAGTAGTTCGGCAGCTGTATCCGCGACTGAGCAGCCCTTTTGAGGATCCACTCTGCTCACCCCACATGGGGAGGGGGCTAGAAAAGGTGCCCTAAACATAGTCTGCCTCTCTCATCCCTGACTGGACTGCCGCGTCCAGTGGGGTCACCACCCTGCGGCCAAAAAAGAAAAATGAACTTTGGTACGTGGAACGTACGGACTCTGATGGACAACAGTGGCAGTGAACGCCCCGAACGCAGAACTGCCATCATTGCAAGGGAGCTGGGACGCTTCAACATCGACATAGCAGCCCTTCAGGAGACCCGGAGAGCAGGAGAGGGACAGCTGAAGGAAGAAAAAGGAGGCTACACCTTCTTCTGGAAGGGACTGCCCGAAGAAGACAAAAGACTGCACGGAGTTGGCTTTGCCATCAGGAATGATCTGGTGAAACATCTGTCCGAAGCACCCACCGGCATCAACGAACGTCTCTCAACCCTCCGAATCAATCTTGCCAAAAACCAACGGGCAACCATCATAAGTGCCTATGCACCAACACTAGATGCTGACGAAGACATCAAGGAGAAATTCTACTGTCAGCTGGACACTGTCCTATCGGGGATACCTAAGGAGGACAAAATCATCCTCCTGGGGGACTTCAATGCAAGAGTCGGGCGAGACTTCGACCTGTGGCCAGGAACCATAGGAAAAGACGGGGTTGGAAACAGCAACCCGAATGGCATCCTGCTTCTCACCAAATGTGCGGAACACAACCTTGTCATCACCAACACGCTTTTCCGCCAGAAAAACAAGTTCAAGACATCATGGAAGCACCCCCGGTCAAAGCATTGGCACCTCTTAGACTATGTAATCACACGTGCCAGAGACCGCCGTGACGTGCTCCTCACAAGAGCCATGACAGGTGCTGACGACTGCTGGACTGACCACAGGCTAATCCGATCCTCGATGGCCATCAAGATCGCTCCCAAGCGCAGACTCCAAGGCAGAAAGACAAGGCGCAAAATGAACACCCAAGCCCTTCAGGAGCCCTCCAGACGAGCCCATCTCCAAACAGCACTCAAGAACCATCTACCCACAGAACACCCCGAAAATGTTGAGGAACATTGGAACAAACTGAAGACCTCCATCATCCAAGCCTGCGAAGAAACTATTGGATACCAAGCCAAGAAACATCAAGACTGGTTTGATGAAAATGACATCGAGATCCAACAGCTAATTGACAAGAAAAGGAAAGCCTTCCAAACATGGCAGAGAAACATCAACTGTGCTGCTAAGAAAAAGATCTACGCTAGTGCAAAAGCCGAGGTCCAAAGAAGGACAAGAGAACTCAAGAACATCTGGTGGACAAAGAAGGCTGAAGAAATCCAACACCTGGCAGATACCCATAATGCTCAAGGATTTTTCAAAGCCACAAAGGTCATCTACGGACCAAGAAACCATGGCATACAGCCTCTACGCTCATCAGATGGAACCAAACTCCTGAAGGACCAAAACTCAATTGCACTACGTTGGAAAGAACACTACCAAAGCCTCCTGAACCGCAGCTCCAATGTGGCCGAAGAGGTCCTCTCACAAATCCCGCAACAACAAACCAGGGATGAGCTTGCAGCACCGCCTAGTTTGGAAGAAGTCAGCAATGCCATCAGCCAGCAGAAGAATAACAAAGCCAGCGGACCGGATGGGATCCCTGCTGAAATCTTCAAAGAGGGAGGACCCGAGCTGACACACCAACTCCACCAGCTCATAGAAAAAGTGTGGGTGACCGAGAAAATCCCAGCAGACTTCAAGGATGCCACCATCATCACCCTCTTCAAAAAAGGGGAAAGAACAGACTGCGGAAACTATCGAGGTATCTCCCTTCTAACCTCCGCTGGGAAAATCCTCGCAAGAATCCTTGCAAACCGCCTCCTGCCCCTCTCAGAAGACACCCTCCCAGAATCCCAGAACGGCTTCCGCCCCTCCAGAGGAACCGTGGACATGATCTTCACTGCACGACAGCTCCAAGAAAAATGCAGGGAACAAAACCAACCTCTGTACATGGCATTCATCGACCTTGCCAAGGCATTCGACACAGTGAATCGCAGCGCTCTCTGGACCATCCTCCACAAAATCGGATGCCCTAACAAATTTGTGAACATCCTGCGGCTCCTCCACGATGACATGATGGCAACAGTCTTGGATAGCAATGGCTCCCAAAGTGACCCATTTAAGGTGGAATCGGGTGTCAAACAGGGATGTGTTATTGCCCCAACCCTATTCTCCATCTTCATCGCAATGATACTTCACCTTGTTGATGGGAAGCTTCCCACCGGAGTGGAAATCATCTATCGGACAGATGGCAAGCTGTTTAACCTCAGCAGACTGAAAGCCAAAACCAAAGTCACAACAACATCTGTTATAGAACTCCAGTATGCTGATGACAATGTCGTCTGTGCGCATACAGAAGAAGATCTACAAGCCACTCTAAACACCTTCGCAGAAGCATACACGAAGCTTGGCCTGTCTCTGAACATTGAGAAAACCAAAGTGCTCTTCCAGCAGTCACCAGCCAACTCCTCCCCAATGCCAGAGATACAGCTTAATGGTGTAACATTAGAAAATGTGGACCATTTCCGCTACCTTGGCAGCCACCTCTCCACCAAAGTCAACATCGACGCTGAAATACAACACCGCCTGAGCTCCGCAAGTGCAGCATTTTCCAGAATGAAGCAGAGAGTGTTTGAGGACCGGGACATCCGTAGGGAGACCAAGGTGCTTGTCTATAAAGCTATTGTCCTCCCAACCCTGCTATACGCCTGTGAGACGTGGACTGTCTACAGACGTCACATGCAACTCCTGGAACGATTCCATCAGCGCTGCCTCCGGAAAATCCTGCAAATCTCCTGGGAAGACAAGCGGACAAATGTCAGTGTGCTGGAAGAAGCAAAGACCACCAGCATTGAAGCGATGGTCCTCCAACATCAACTCCGCTGGGCTGGCCACGTTGTCCGGATGCCTGACCACCGTCTCCCAAAGCAGTTGCTCTATTCCGAACTTATCAACGGAAAACGGAATGTCGGTGGACAGGAAAAGAGATTTAAAGATGGGCTCAAAGCCAACCTTAAAAACTCTGGCATAGACACTGAGAACTGGGAAGCCCTGGCCCTTGAGCGCTCCAGCTGGAGGTCGGCTGTGACCAGCAGTGCTGCAGAATTCGAGGAGGCACGAGTGGAGGGTGAAAGAGAGAAACGTGCTAGGAGGAAGGCGCGTCAAGCCAACCCCGACCGGGACCGCCTTCCACCTGGAAACCAATGCCCTCACTGCGGAAGAAGGTGCAGAGCAAGAATAGGGCTCCACAGCCACTTACGGACCCACAAGAACATTGGAGGACCATCATACTCGGAAAACGAGGGATCGCCTAATGGAGATACTGCAGAAACCAGCAGCAACATTTTGTTCACACAGAAGTGTGGCTCTAAGCACCATTTTTATATGTATTTCCAGTAATCCATAACGATTAGGAAGTGCTAAGTGGTCTCATTTCAAAACATTAGAAACATTTAAACCCTACTAGCTTAATTATTCATTGAATTCAAGCTTGAACAAGGGAACAAGCTGGCCTCTCTTTACTGTCTTGGGTTAATTCACATGCATATTTGCCATAAATCAGATTGCACAGCCTGGCCCAGAATGATACAGCTTCTCTCCCCATTTGTAGGTTCTGAGATTAGTTTATACTGCTATTTAACAATAGGGATGAATGAGAAATGTGTTTGATTTGTATTTCAGCACAAACCGACCTCTTCAAAGTAGTAAGTGAAATGGGATCTAGTTCTCTTTCGGTTTTTCAATGTCTCCAAATTTTACAATCTAAACAGTACAATCTTCTGATCAAAACTGCATACCAAAAAAAATACAGTGGACAAATTCAAAGACATATAATTAGGGTGAATATCTATTAATGCCCATAAAAGACCCAGACAACTAACAGTAGAGATACCGTTCTTCATGTTTGCTAATATTTACATGTTTTTTTAAAAAAAAACCTATTTGCATAAATATAATTTTAAAAATAAGACTACTGTGACAATTATGGTTTTTTTAAAACAAAAATCAAACTACGTGTATTATCTTTCATATGAATAAACCTTAACAGTGAGCTTGCTCTAAGAAACATTGCAGATTTCCTTTAAAACTGAATAGCAGGACAGAAAGTCATGTTGACTAAAAACTCCTCCATAGAAAGTAAGAATAGATCCCTCTCTAGCTACCTTGTAGCTAAATACACAAATGCTGCCAGCTTGCCTGAAGTCCACATTCTGTAACTGAACATCTTTGTAACACAGGGTTTTATAAATGTACATCCAGTCTACACAGATCCAAATACAATAGTCATCTCATAAATTTCCTCTAAACTAGTGTTAGGGGTTCAAGTATCGGCTAGCCAAGGTGACATACTGAAATATGCCAGGGATGGAGAAAGTGCAAAACCAAAGGCACCTTTGTGGCACCCAGGACACCAAAAACAATTTTTACCAAAAAAAATCCATCAGGAATGTTGTGTGTGCATAAAAAGACTTGAGCTTCATAACATGGACTCATCAATGACTGACTTCTACCCAGTACAATTGCTAACTCATGTTTTTAAAAGTAATCACCCTTTCATTAGCAGAATAATGTTGCAGTGTAAAAATAAAACCTAAAATTGTTGAATTAATGTTTCAAGACAAGTCTGAAAAGATTTACAAATAACCAACTTGCCTCATTTATCTACAAAACTGACTTGAGAAAAAAATGAAATGAGATTTTCCAAGCATGATTTCTCTTTACAGAACCCATGCTATCCTTAATGTCTTTTGAAATGTTAGCAGCCAGGCTTAAATCCAAAACCAGCTTGTGTCTTTTCAAACCACATTCATTATGCAATAGGATTTTGACAATACATTTTTCAAGGTGTGGCTCTTTTCACGTCATCAGTCACATTTAATTTGCTCACTGAAGATATTCATTCCTGAACGCAAGCACCGAGATAAGGCAGCAGAATTCTCTTGTAGGAAGTTTCAAGTTTTATTTCCTTGCAAAGAGCTCCACAAATAGTCAATTGTATCTCTAAACATCCCCTAATTCTCTCTCTCTATATATATATATGTGAATGTGTGTTTTCTTCTTCTGATTTTCTACAATTACATGATTTTCTTACGAGTGAAACATCATATACACATATATGTGTGTGTGTGTCTGCAACCTTACAAACACACACAAGAATCCACACATAGGAGGGATATGACACACACATAAGATAGTAGTATTCTGCCCATCTCATTTCTCTGAGCCCAAGGAACCCCCAAGGACATACTGCTAAGCCAGATTTGAATTCCCTCTGAAAGAAAGCCACTGGAGACTCATCAGAGTTTTGTAAAATTCTGGCTTACTTACAGATATATGGGGTGAGCATACATTGGTTTGGTTGTAGTACCTCTTCCTCATGATATGCACTATTTACCCACTGTTGTGGAGGAAAAAGTGAAGTAGGGAAAAAATGGGCTGTATGCACCACCATATTACACATTCACATTGCTTATTAAAGCAGGAGTGCTGATTTGAAGAGACATGCAAATGTTGTCTACGATAAGAGAAAACCATCTAGAAGAAGGGTTGATAAGAGAAGCAGAGGTCACTGTGAACCTACAATACGTTCCCAAAAATGTGTTGGAGAATATTCTAACATGAATTGTAAATTGAGCTTATGTCTGACTTTTTTCTCTACATGTTGTCTCATTATGTCTGACCTCTTTTCTTGACATTTTGTCTCATTCTCCAGTTTTCTCTCTTTATCCTTCCCACTTGTCTGAAAGAAATCACAGTTCTTTAACCAAACAAAAAGGAAGATTCTTCAGTCACGTAACACTACTAAAAAAAAGTATTTATTTGGGAATCAAGCTAAGTTGGATGCATGCATTTGGGAAGACATATCCATCTGTTCTCCCAGCTACATACCCTATTAGTGCACTATGTGTGCTTTGAAGTCAACTGACTTCTCATGAGAGAAAGATACCTTAATAAGGAGAGCTATGTTGAATCAATTTGAAAATTTATTTCATTCTACTGCCCCATCACACAATGACCATCAGTTTCCTATGGGAAATTCCACCAACTGGACATGAACTGCACTCACCTTTTCACATTACTACTACTACTATAAATGCTGAAATCTTCTGTGACTGGAGATATTGCACCTACTTAGCTAGTAGGTGCTGATGGACCAATTTTCCATTAATCTATTCCGTGCTCTTTTAAATCCGTCGAATCTGGTAACCACAATAGTATTATATGGCACCGAATTCCCCATTTCTAACTATGGATATTTTACTGACAACAAAAGATAGACAAATGGCCTATTTTAATCAGAACAAAAAAAACATATCTGGCGAATAACCTTGTATCAAATTATAAAGTGGCCAAAGGAAGTAAAACTTGTATTTGCAAGAATTAAGAATGCATCATATATTTAAATTAAATACTTAAATTGAATATTTAATCATATAAATTTCAACATATGAACTTCTATTATATAGTGAATTAAGTATTTGAGTAGCTCTCGCATTTTCTTTGCACTACATTCCATTACATGGTCTACTGGTCTGAGCATTAGACTTTGGACTTTATCACATTGGCCTGTAATCCATTTATATCAAGAAGCATCCCATATTTATTTAGGACTGGATGCATACTGTGTGAGATGGGATGCATATCCCCCCCCCCCCCCCATCACACCTGATTATTGCAGTTCTTATGATTTGATAATACTGTGCTTTGACTCATCACAGCATGGAATGCTGGCTCCCCCATATCCATTCAAAACACCCCCAATGACCTTTTTAAAAGTTATCATTGCTGATGAGATGCATACAGATTTTCCTATCACACACAAAACAGCGCTTTGGCAATGGAAGAATCTGTAGTATTTTTTTTTTAAAAAAACAGGATTAAAATTTCATCTGCAAATAATCCCTTTCTACAACACTTTGCAGACAAATTTTGATGGAATACTGATTGGAAGGGACCTGTTTGAAATAATTCTCAAACAGTCTCAGAAACGGAGCATTTCCTAATGTGATATGGTCCTATTACTCTGGAGACAACGGTTCAATTTCCGCTTAGCCATGCAAACCCAGTGGTGACATTGAGCAAGTCACACATTTTTAGCCCCAGAAAACTCTGATAGGTTGTCACAAACTGGAAGGCATAAAACAACAACCAAAACATAAAAGCAATGCAGTCAACACTTAAAAATGTTCTCAAACAACTGAGTAATTTGAGTTTTAATAAATGACCAGTCAACAGATTAAAGCTTGTATTCTCATTAACAATGCAGAAAAGGCTAGAAACAATATTTTAAATTTAAATAAAAATGGTATGCCTTTGTAAAACATTTTAACTAGTTCAGCATATTATTTCTGGTAAAATTACAGGTTGCATTGTCATTATTAATGCTAAAACATGCTAGTTCCTTTTTTAGCCATGTCATTAATTTTTCTGCATTACTATAAAATGCTGAGAAGAATTTAAGCTTTTTATCCTATGTCCATGTCTAACACTGAAACATATGGATATTACAATCTATGTCCACATCTTTTGGAAGTACAAAGTATGCCACATGAAGTGATAAAATGGAACATTATTACATAACACTTAATTGGTTCAACGAGTGACTAATGAGCAATAACTTCAAATGACTGAATGATTTTAAAATCAGATGGTCCTATTTTCCACTCAGTTTCCAAATTAAAGACATTCTCTCATCACAAATAGATCTGGAAGGAAGTATATTTCTAACAGGATTAAAGTGATGCACACTTTCAAAGGGTTTTGCTGCAGTACAACCCCAATATCTAGAATTAAGTCTTAGTATCAGATACTGCCGGAATAAAAAGATGCAAGTTACAAGTGATATAAGTGAATCATGGAAAAGAAAATGAGAAAGAAGGCACCAAATTCAAATACATTTTATATACAATGTTAATTGCTTATTACTTGAATAAGGTGATGATATGCAAACAAACTAAACATTATGAAAAACCTCTTGATGGTAAGAGCTGTTCAATAGTGGAATATGCTGCCTTGGAGTGTGGTGGAGATTCTTCTCTGGAGGTTTTTAAACGGAGGGTGGATGGCCATCTGTCAGGACTACTTTGATTAAATGGTCCCTGAGGCCTCTTCCAACTCTATGAATCTACTAAACTATTGAAGGTAATCCAGAAAATTCGTATGTGGTATTTGACCTATTTTATTCCATTCACTTTGTTCTGCAATTGGTTAGTGATTAGCAAAGATGTGCGAGCCAACACAAAGTTCACCATAGGTGATTCTCTACATATCATTCTATTTACTCACAGTTCTAAACAAGTAAACAATAAAGAGGAAGAGCCCTAGAATGATCTTTTCCAATGCAACAAAATGGCTCTTTTGTTTACATACTTCTAAGCTCCAGAGAGTTTCTGAACAAGAAGCGTATTTTCTGACTTTAGAGAAGACATTGGAGTGCTTCCAGCTAGAACATGTCCCTCTGGAGAGAAAGGAATTTGGGTCATTACACATTTTAATGGCCCAGGAGAGATATTCTTATTAAACAAATGTTTTTCTCAAAGACTGAAAAAATCAGGAAGTGGGAAATATAGTATTGGTCTCATTTGATTCCATTTTCAAGACCAGTCTGAGCCAGTTCAGAGCAAATTTATTTCAACAGTTATCCATCACAATCTTAAAGGTAAGAAACATAATAAACCAATTAAAGCCTTGCTGTCTAAATTCATGTTTAACTGGAAGCAAACCCTACTGAACTCACAAGCATTTCCTAGTCAGTATGCATAGCTTAGCCTCCTATTAAGAAAAAAGAAAGAAAAGAATGTTTTAAGCAAACAAACACAAACCACTAGGCTTGAGAACACACAGGTTGCCTTTGCCTGTAATATAAACCAATTTAGTGTTAGTGCTAAATTATTAGCAGAAAGTGTATGAGCATCAGGAATTAGATAAATGAAGCTTAATGCTGGTGTGTGTGTGTGTGTGGCTTCCAGTCTCCTGTCGGCTTACAGTGACCCTGGGAATTTCATAGGGTGTTCCTGGGCAAGGAATATTTGGAGATTATTTGCCATTGCCTTCCTCTGAAATATAGCCTAAAGCATCTACATTGCTTGATAACCCCCCATCCAAGTGCTAAGAAGATCTGACCTTGCTTTCAGGGTCAGATCATTCAGGTGTATAAATGCAGGCATACATGGACAGATCCTGTTTTGAAGTCTAACCACATTGAAATCATGCCTATTATCCATGGAATATTAAAGTGTTTTACACAGCTTTTGGGCACTTGTGGGTTACAAATGAAAGCTAAGAGGAACCCTTCATTATCTTACATTTATTTGCATAGCACTGACGGTCCTGAAGAATTGGTGGGCATCAAAATGAAACCCTTAGAAACCTATCACCAATGAGCATTAGGAGATAAACCTAAAAGTAGGCACAATCAAATTAGAAGGACCTTGCTTTAGTGTTTGTTTTTTTAATTGTGCAATACAAAAAAATTACAAATCAACAATAAATTGTGCCCATTTGGACTATAACTGATCTTTAACAAGGGTATGGTGGTGGGGGGGGGGGGGGAAGTAACCAGGATAGATTTAGTCTCTCAGTTATAGTTGCAGCTATAGCATGTAAATACTTTAATACACAATACACCTACCAGTTGTCTGAACTGGATTTTTCTTTCTTTCTTTCTTGAAGAAGAAATAAATTCTAGTAATAGCACTGAGCCAGTTTGTGCAGTTACATCCTTCACTGAGGAGTCTGTGTAGGTGTTTTTCCCCCATGGCACAGTTAAAATTATATGAGCAGAACAGCCCTTGCTGGCAACACCCACACTATCACATACCAATCACCACGTGTTGAAAGAACGGTTACATGGGAAGAGGCCCACTCTATGATTTAGAAACCCTATTCACATGGATCTTGAAATCACACAGGAACTTCCATGTGTAGAGCCAGCTCCTTACTTCAGGTGTCAAGCCCCACTGCAAAACAGGGGCACGTGGGTGACTTTTTTTTTATTTTATTGATATGCTACCTTTCTCACAAAGTGGGAGCCACTCTTTAGGCAGCTGAAGAGAAGGAGTCACGTTATCCCCTCCCCAATTCCTCTCACATGAAAAACCACACATCCTCCTTTATCAGAAAGGCTCCTCTTTTTCACAGGCCAAAACTCCCCTCCTCCAATTCCCCAACCTTGTGGCTTTTTCAGAGAAATAGTGGCTTTGGCAAGGTAGTAGATGAATGCTCAAGGTGTAGCCAAAGAGACAGTTATTATGGATAGTATTACTGTACATGGTCACTATCTTTTCTACAATTATATTTCCATTTGAAGCCCAAAAGGCTAGGGAGATGTTTTCTCAAGAATTGCCAATGGTCCAGCTGTATGGATGGATGGGATCAGTTTTTCACTAAATTTTGGAAGACTAATGTTTCTATCACCATCACAGCACAATATACCATCTTCGTTGTATTGTGTCACTGGGATATACTGAAGAAGTGGACATCTGTAAGTTTAAGGAGAGAACAGGTTACAAGACTGAGGAAGATTCAAACCTCCACCCCACAAGAAGCTCATCTTGAAAATTAGCAGAATTTCAGAAAACTGAAGAACATTGCAATACTAGTTAGGTGTATAAGCTCTGAATTGAGAACTGCTGCCGATTCAAGTCTCCATTCAACAACCATTTCAGTGCACAGACAAGCCATTCCTTTTCACCTACTGTAAAGTGACTATTCCCTATGGCACCTAGATGTTTTGTTGTCTGCATTGTACCTAAATGGAATAAACATTTAGGGAACTTGAAATAGGTGTGAAATATTTTTCAGTTTTTATATAATATTGCTTAATACTCTTGTGTTCACAGGTTCTTTACCCACAGGGAATTTACACTGAAATGTAAGAGAATCTCATTATTACAGCAGCATGTGTGGGAAATTCTGAAGTCTTTCTTGTAGAAACATGTTTTTAATACAAATGTCTGCAATGCTTCTCAGATTTAACACAGAATCTTTATGGTGAGAAATACTGCCTCCGGCAGCAGTTTACAGGGAAAAGATTATGGAATTATTTAAATCCGAGGGAAAACATTACAGCTGAAACTAAAAAATGTATAATATAATATAGGGTTATAATACTGCAACTCAAAATTAGACTTCCTACTCTTCAAGTATCTTGTTAGGATCTCATCAGTTAATTCAAGTTCTCACAACTAATCACTGTTTGCATCACTTTATCTAAATGAAACGTTTGAAACATACTTACTTTGCAAAGATACATCAAGTCACATTAACAAATAGCTGCTCAACTTGGACAATATAGCCACCTGAGACAACAATCTATGGTCTTGATGCAGGCAAGAAATCCTTGAGTAAACAAAAGCAAAGGAATTCACCTTCTTTCCCATCACTGCATGGGAGAATCCAGACTAAAAGCCTATTTGATATGCATGAATACACTGAAGCAGTTTACACTCAAGTGGCAGTTTCCATAAATAGAGTATTCTTGGTCCCTAGCACAGAAACCTGTTTGAAAATTGCAGTATTTTGATATAAAATTAAAACACTATTTATTTTATAGAGTAAACTCCCTTCCCCTCTCCTATAGCCACAAGAATGAAGATTTAAGTTTTATTTTTAACTAACTATCCAGTTATCTGGACTGACAACTGTGATTACAGGAGGCTATGTGAGGAATCTCATACTAGATGCACTAATAGATGTCGTAGTCCTACAGAATCTGGAACACCATAATTTTTCACTACTAGTTTAAAGAAGCAAAGCAGAATTGTAAAATATCCATTTAACTTGGTTTGTTTTCCCAAAGCAGTTTTTCTTAAACTAGTGCCATCCTGACAATTTGACTACAACTCCTAGCATCTCAGATCACTAGCCATACTAGCTAGGACTTAAAGGATTTGTAGTTCAAAATATCTGAGAAAGCTGTGCTAAAAACTACAACTTCCGTTGCTTCAGGCAAAATGAAATCTGAAAACAGGAAGACAACGCTTCGGATCACAGTGAGAACAGCATTACCAATTTAGAGTTGTAGGCAACTATAAGGTAAAGGTAGTACTGGTCCATTTAGTTTTCTTGGCAAGGATACTGGAGTGGTTTGCCATTGCCTTCCCCAGGGATCACGCTTGGTCTGACCTCTGAGGAGCCTTCTAATCAAGGTGAAAGAAGAAAGCGCAAAAGCCGGGTTGCAGCTAAACGTCAAAAAAACCAAGATTATGGCAACAAGAATGATTGACAACTGGAAAATAGAGGAAGAAACCGTGGAGGCCGTGACAGACTTTGTATTTCTAGGTGCAAAGATTACTGCAGATGCAGACTGTAGCCAGGAAATCAGAAGACGCTTACTTCTTGGGAGGAGAGCAATGTCCAGTCTCGATAAAATAATGAAGAGTAGAGACATCAGACTGGCAACAAAGATCCGCCTAGTCAAAGCCATGGTATTCCCTGTAGTAACCTACGGATGTGAGAGCTGGACCTTGGGGAAGGCTGAGCGAAGGAAGATAGATGCTTTTGAGCTGTGGTGTTGGAGGAAAGTGCTGAGAGTGCCTTGGACTGCGAGAAGATCCAACCAGTCCATCCTCCAGGAAATAAAGCCCGGCTGCTCACTGGAGGGAAAGATACTAGAGACAAAGTTGAAGTACTTTGGCCACATCATGAGGAGACAGGAAAGCCTAGAGAAGACAATTATGCTGGGGAAAGTGGAAGGCAAAAGGAAGAGGGGCCGACCAAGGGCAAGATGGATGGATGGCATCCTTGAAGTGACTGGACTGACCTTGAGGGAGCTGGGGGTGGTAACGGCCGACAGGGAGCTCTGGCGTAGGCTGGTCCATGAGGTCACGAAGAGTCGGAGACGACTGAACGAATGAACAACATAAGGTAAAGGTAAAGGCTTCCCTTTGACATTGTCTAGTTGAGTCTGATTCGGGAGTAGTGCTCATTTCTAAGATGTCCGTAGACATCTCCTAGGTCATGTGGCTAGCATGAATGCATGGAGTGCCATTACTTTCCAACTGGAGCAGTACTTATTAATCTACTAACATTTGCATGTTATCAAACCGCTAGATTGGCAGAAGCTGGGCTATCAACAGGAGCTTACCCCATCCCATGGATTCCAACGTCCGACCTTTCAGTCAGCTCAGAGGTTTAACCCAATGTGCCACTGAGGCCCATATAGGCAATTGTAGAGTTTCCAAAAAACAGCAGAGTTTCCAAAAAACAGCAATAAAATCTCAGTCACATGCATGGCTGATATTTTTGTATATCACAAGACCTATTCTGTTTTTAAGCCCATGCTACAAATCTGAGGCAAATCTGTTGGAAGATGGATGAAACAGCCAGTTTTGTTGGCTGAGAAGTAAAACCTACCAAAGCTTAACAGCTGGTCTGAATACGAGAGTATCCAATGAGATACAATGAAGATCATTAAGAAAATGTTGTTATTTATACCAAACAGATGGTGACAAATATCACAGTGTGCTTATATTATTCCCATGGAAGCAAAAGCATCAGAGACAGCCAAACAAAATGGAAACTAAGAAGTTGGCTTGGTGAAATCAATAGATTTAAACTTCCTTTATCGAGATACATTAGTAAATATATATTTTAATCACACACAGTGCCAACAAACAACTATAATCAAAGTGTATTTGCTAGCCACAAATGTCATTTGAAAAAGAACCAATTACGTATCCCCTTGTCTACCAGATATCTAAAGAGCCAGTTCTTGTAAGCTTCTTCTTCTTCTTACTATTTGACTGGCCTTATTGTCTTTGACATTGGGTTGTTGGAAGAAATTTGCAGTAACTTGAGAAAAATCATATTATGATCTTGTCGGTGCCCAGAAAGCATATTTATTATGATCAAAACCCAGGATTTTAACAGTCTGGTTGACCCTCCACTTCTCAGTGATCTTCAAAACCTTGTCCTCTGTTTGGGAGCAGAATTATCTGGAGTTGAAGATGGTTGCTTGTTAGGCTGAAAACTGATGTATCAGATGGTGAGGAAAAATGCTAGCACCTTTGTCGGGTTCCACATTTCGGCACACCACTGATTACTTCTTTAGCTGCTTCCTTCTTCCTTCTGACCTCACAATAATGTCAGCACTCAACATAGGTGCACCTATACTGCAGAATACTGCACCTATACTGCAGAATTAATGCAGTTTTACACCACTTTAACTACCATGGCTCAATCCTGGGGGTTGTAATTTGATGAGGCAGCGGCACTCTTTGTTAGAGAATGCTATAGAACTTGTAAAATTACAACTCCCAAGACTCCATAGCATTGAGACAAAGGAGTTAAAGAGGTATCAAACTAGATTAATTCTGTGGTGTAGCGCACCCTAAGTGACCATAGCTGGTCTAGGAAAATACATGCTTCTAGAGCTGAGAGATCAAAATTTTATAAGCTGCTTTGAGTGCCTTTGTAGTTGAAGAGAAGAATAAAACTCCTCTAAAAAATCAAACAAATGTTATTGCTAAAGCAAACAGCCTGTCCAATTTAGCAAAGTGGCTCACAGCAGTGCAATAACTGCCACTGAGTCCTTTAACCACTGGGTCCACAACTGCAGGCAGACACTTGAAGGTATCTGAGAAGTCAGCATAATGTGATTACCAAGCAGCCTGGCAATGCAGCCTATTGCAGACTTATCAAGACTGAAATGTTTTTGCGCCTATGATATGTAGCTGTCCTACAAACACAAATGAAGAGACCTGTAAATCACCTCTGCCTATCAGTTTTGAACTTGCAAACTTTCCTCAAGAATGACAAAGGGTTAGTGGTAGGCATTGTCCAATGCAGGCAATATTTCATCTGGAAAAAAAAAAAGCAAAATCTAGCTTCTTTTAAAAATGGTGATTGTGGTCTCCCAGTTTGGACAAAACACAAAATAATGCTTAATTAAAAACTTCCTGGTTTTATTGCAGTTTAAAGTGAAAAAAGATCAAATACTAGCAAAAGAAGGAACAAATGAAAGACTTATGTACATCTTAGCTCAATAAACCGATGTTCAATCTGAAGAATGTAGATACTGTCTCAATAGCTCAAAGGAGAACAGAAACCTGGGGAAGCAGAGGACAAGGAGTGAATGGAGCAAATATAGGGAACAAAAGTCTTCTTCATCCCAGTACAAGTTGAGTATTCCTTATCTGGATTTCCAAGTTCTAAAATACTCCAAAATCGAAAAAATGTGCACATGGGTGTCTCAGACAGAATGAAAACATATAACAAAACTACATTTGGGAACAGCAATTCCTATGGTAGAATTTCAGAAATGGGAACATAACTATTAATATAGTTGCTTCAAGATATGAATATATGAACGGCTTTTAATGCGATTTTCCTGCTTCTTGGCAGGGGGTTGGATTGGTGGCTCACAAGGTCTCTTCCAACTCAATGATTCTATGAACTCAAGTATGCAAATGAACAGGAGGGAAACAGTTTAAGGATCTAGGCTCTTTGGGAAAGTGTGTGATACAGATGAGAGTGCCGACATTACCTTTCCTGAGTCTTTATAAACTTGCCTGAAGAGCTGAATACAAGAGAAATTAGAATAAGTATGTGTTCCAGCTAAATTTCTAGTTTTCAAAAGACTTCTTTTAGGAATCAGAGTTCAAAGATGGAGACAGCAATCAGTTCTCACATTGAGGTCTGGATTTTTTGTATTTTGGGGATAGGAAAAATATGCAGAATATTATACATTTTTTCCAGGGAAAAGAAACAGCAGCACAACTGAATAGACATCTGGCTTTCCTGAGAGACAAGGTTTGAATCCTTTGGATTAGGTAAAATCTCTTGCACAAAGAACCCTTTGAATCAGGTAGCTGCTCTAGGACGAAGGAACCAGCAATACTGTTGAAAATCTTTTCTGGAACCTTGGCTTAACAAAAAGGAAGTACATGTATCAAACAAGCACCTACTTAGGAAAGACAATACAGGTTACTTCCAATGAATCAATAGGATCCGTTTAAGTTTACATAACTGTACTAATTTCATGTGTTTACTTTGATTAGGCCTTACACCGGATATAATTTAGTCTTATATATAAATCAGAAATCTCAATTTGAAATACAAGCACATTCTTAAGAGGAAGTGAGAACACAAATTTAAACCAAAGTGTCGAAAATATCATCCAACTACGCAATGACTATGCTTGGAGGGGTTCCCAATAAGTATATCTTTATGTGACATCTATTTATGTATTAAATGTAATTGCGATCCAATTTGAGACAAAGAAAGATAGAGAGAGATGCTTAAATATGCAAACAGTTTTACATAGATATCAAAAATCATTAGGAATAAAGAGACCTTGCAAAATACTACAGTTAAAACCCCCCAGTAATGCTCTCATATTAATATCCGCACAAGCAGAACAAATGCAAACGAATGCATTCAGCTCTCAACTAGTCCAGGAATCCCAGAAGGATTTGATTATATAAAGCAAGAGTGGTGGAAGGTAGATCATATTCCATTTGCAGATTACTGGCCAATTTCTGGTGGACCACCTATTGACAGCTGGATATAGGAGTTCCTGCAAGGAATGTAAACAAATTGAACTGTTCCAGAACTTTACATGTATTTAATGCAGACTTGTTTGATACAAACTAGTCAGAACTTCACTGTTGAGCAATCTTGACTTAAAGCGAACACCCTTGATTCATAAATCAGGTTACATTATTAAAGCTAAACTATACATTTGCTATAAAATTTGATTTTAAATGCTTTTTATTTTGCAGTGTCTGCACATAGGTCCTCATGTGTTCTTCTTCTGTCACTGCTGACTTCTGTGCTATCAACATGTATTATTCTTTTGACATTGCTGACGTCTATGGATAAAATCACTATTTTAGGAAAATGCCACAAATAAGCTGTAGTAATTTGTTTAATTCTTAAGATTACGAGGTAGGGGCAAATTTATTTCTATTAATGCATAATTCCTTATATACTTTTATTACTATTATTATAACATTCATCAAATTATTCATTATTTTAATTAATATAATTAATGATCCATGGAACGCATCCAGTGCTATTGTTCACAGTAACATCCACCCTCAATAATCAAGTAAACCAACTGCCTTTTTTTATTACAATTCCATTAGAAAAATGTCCATCATAAATTTTAAATATGTATTCCAAATGTTTTTGATTCAGCTTCATTCTTAAAATGAATCCACTCACGTAACACAGTGAGAGTGCTTTTGGATGGCTGAACAGCAACATGGTCTCCACAATGCCCTGGAGGAATTTGGAGAGCAACCAAAGAAAAGCTTGGCAGAGGACCCTTGAGGGCTCTAGAAAGAACATCCTGCAATACAGAAGAACCAGGAAGTTGGCCCAACGGGGACAGGACACAGCTGACTGAAGTTGGAAGGGAGGGGCCCAGAGAGTAGCATTCATTTTGAAGGCAAAAATGCAGTCCTCTAATCTGAAGTAATACATTGTCCTCATATGTATAATTCATGCACACTAGCTGGTTCTTCATTGTGGTTTATAATTTGGTTTACTCATGAAAATCATTGGCAAACAAAAAGCAAGCATTTTAATTGGGATGTATGAGAAATAATTGTGAGTTCTCAGGTCAGAAACATTCAAGACCCCAAGATTTTAAGGCAGACCCCTGAAGCTCTGGGACAGTCCTTACAAATGTTTGATAAGGGGAGGAGACTGAGCAGAAGGAGTTCCCTTGGACAGTCTAGAGTAGCCTGCAGCAAGACCAGCATGAATATTCAGCAGAGTGAAAAGAAGAGGGCTCATGCTTCTTGACAAATTATTTGGTGCACTTATGTTAGATTTGCCAACCTGTTCAATGCATACCCTTCTCGTAGTTAAACGTTTTCCTTTCTTCCGCCCTGTCACACCCTGTCAATTTCACATTGCCATGAATTGTGCATTAGATTATAACAGCACAAAGAAACTATAGCCATCCTTCGCTATGTACGGATATGTTTTCTCTAGAAATCTCTAGGCCCTCCAGTGTGACTCTATGGTCAATTTTCTCCAGTTATTCCGTAGGACCTCTAAGAATTTCTATGACCTTCAATGTGATTCTATGCTTGAATTCCAATTTCTTTTCCCAGCAGAAGTTGACCATGAAGCCATACTGGAAGGCACAGAAATTATTTTAAAAAGTGTTCACTCAAGTAAAAAAAAAAAAGAAAGAAAGAAAGATAGCGTTCTTTATGAGAGGTTTTTCACTTTCACAGGTGTCTTGAGCCCCTAATCCCAGCAAATGGGAAGGGCTGACTGTAATATAAAAAACCTAAAAAGTTAATACTGAATACTATGAACCTTTGTCCAATTGTATTTGAACACTTTACACAGCAAACGTTTTGACAAGCCTTTCCATTGAAAAATGTATAGAGCCCTTCAACAGACTTAACTGGAACCGTTGGCTCAAATATTTGTATTGAAGAAGTATACGCATGTGTACCTGTGGGCCAATGCCAGGTTTTCATTGCCACTGGTTTTTATTAGCACCCATTCATTTTCCTTCCCATTTGAAAATACTACCTATCATACTTGTAAAACATACGTAACCTAAACCCTCACATGGCAAGCAGTATAAAATTTGAGAAAAGGATCATTCTCGGAACATATCTGCAATGCCTTACTGTGTTGTCAATATTGTGGGGTGGATTTGCACGAGTAGAAGAATGCTAATAGATTACAAAGCACAAACTCTAGGGACATAGTCTGAAGGTCAAGAGGGCCACAGCACACCATTGTGGCCATCATTTTGAGCAAATATAAATCTTGGAGGTCCCATGAGTTGCATTAGATCTCCTCATGAGGGCTACATTCAGCACGCAGGCAGCACAATTCCCATCCCTGCTTCTAGGATACTAAATAAATTAGCCACAGGAGACCGATCTGTATGATCATCATATAATGGGGCAGTGGAAGACACATTTTAAGTTGATGGCTTGGATCCAGTGTTTCAATTGCAGAACTCCAAACATGGGATACTTCTACTGGAAATACTTTGTGTGAATCCGCACTGTAGAAACATGGGAATTGTAGTTTGGTGAGGAAACAGCACTCTTTGGCAGAGAAGGCTAAAGACTTGTAACTACAACCTATGTTTCCTCTCGTATTGAGTGGGATTACTAGTGAAACAATGCCTCATCAATAAAGTAAAACTAACCTGTTTCACAATGGTCTATATAAACTAGCTTGTGTTCCCTATTAGTGGGTGAACAATCCAATGCTTGGTGAATTCTGCTTCAACAATCCAATTGCTTGGTGAATTCTGCTTCAAAATTATAGGAAGAGCTGACATCAAAGGATCAAAAAGCGACGTTGCTATGAATGCTTGGCCGCCATAAGCCAGTTATCTCTGTCCTAACTTTTCTGACATCATGTCAGTTAAAGTCAATCTGCATTAATTCTACAATGCAGATGCATCCTTGAATATCTTTCCCCCAAAAGTCCCCTGTCCTCTTTGAAAATCTGCCTCAAACTTTTGAAACAGAGTGGGATCTATCACAATGGTAAAAAGACTCTTAAAAACTGATCTAACCCAAACTTCAACCAGCGGGAGCTACTGTTAGATTTCAGCATCTTCTGTAAACAGAAAAAAAACCCCACTACTTTGACCAAAGCAAATGTTTGGGTCACCGCCTCAAATGGAATCTGAATTCTTGTTGACATACTAGTTGTGTACTTCAAATTCAGATAAACACATCCATAATGATCAGAACAGTGCAATAACACATTAATTTGAGTCACCTTTGAGGCAGAGAAAGCTGCTTTTCTTGCATTCTGGGGTCGCTGTAATTCCTGTGCCTCTCTCACAGTTTGCCATGTTATCAGATTACTATACTTCAACACTTAAGTGAAGAGGCACTTATTAAAAGGATTTCCTCTGAGAAATCCTATTCTGAGAAAGGACATTTCACAGTAGTGAAGTCATTAGATGTTTAACTAAGTAATTTTGCCCAAGTGTCATTATCAAACATCTCTAAACCAAAACAAGCTAAAAAGCCCAAAATGATTTCTTTACAAACTGATCTTCCCCATGGAAAATCCCCTTTCCCGAAAAGCTATTCAGAATCTAGTCACTCATGGAGCATGTCATAGGATCAAATGAAATAGCTAGGTTGCACCAGTATTTCTTTTTTAAACAAGGAATGTGCTCCATGTTAACACCTTTTATCTTGATCATAACTTTCAAGTTCTGGGGGTCACATTCATTTCTCATTCCTTCCTCTCAAGAAAAGTGAAATCCCAAGAATGTGGCCATGGGCTCTTGTTTACATTCCCACCCTCCATGTATCCTGGAGACCGGATCAGCCTGTCACATTCCACTAAGCCAATACTACATAAACCAAGAGAGCCCTTTTGGTGAACGAGCATAACAACCCTATTTTTGTTATTTTTCAAAACGTCCTCCCTCCTCAAGTTTTGGAAGCTGATAAAACAAGTAAAGTCCCCTGTAGGAATTGGCAATAACAGGAAGAGTTGACAATTTAAAGATTAACCATTTTTAAAAGTATATGTTTTCATGGACTAGATTTGAGCATGCTTTAACAAATCTGTTCATTTTTATAGTTTTGCAAAGCTTCTTTCTGTTATTTTTGCTTTGGGTTTTGTTTGAACAGGCTACCCCTCTGGAGTTTTCCTATTTTCAAATTTACTTCAAGGAGGAATGGAACACTCACAATGTTTCTGCTATTTTACCACAATGACTAAATGAAACACTGCAGGAGAAATATATATTATACTTCAGGAGAAAAGGGAGGGATCTTCAGAGTTTCCCCCTGTATTGTACATAAACCTAGGTATAAAGAATATTACTTTAAGAAAGCATTTAAGCCAATACCCTATTTTTCTATGCGTAATGTGTTTTTAAGGGCAAAATTGAAAGCCATTCTCAATGATGAGATGTTGATATACAAAGGAGAATCCCTTCGGGGAGAGAAGACAGGTTATAAATAATAATAATCTATAGACCCAAACTCCTCCTCTATCTCACCATCTATAGCAGGAGAGTCCAACTCATTTTCATTGAGGGCCACATCAGCCTTATAGTTATCTTCAAAGAGCCAGTGAATTCGTGGCCAGGAATTCCATTGATGCACAGGGCGAACTATAATTTTTTAAACATGGTCAGTGCCCTTAAGTTTTTACCTAATTTGGGTCCCCAGAGACAACTCCCATCATTTATTATCCACTATGCAGCTTGAGTAATAGGAATTACAACCCAACAGTACTTGTGGGTTGGGGAAAGATTAAAGGACATTTTAGTTCCCCTGTTTTTTTTAGTGTTGTTCTGTATTTACTGTCCTGATTTTAGAGTTTTATTAAATACTGGTAGCCAGATTTTGTTCATTTTAATTGTTTCCTCCTTTCTGTTGAAATTGTCTACATGCTTGTGGATTTCAATGATTTCTCTGTGTAGTCTGACATGGTTGTTGTTATTCCAGAGAATTCCAGAGAAGAAACAATTAGAGTCAGTTATCATCCCCCAACAAAGGATGCCTCCAAGCAGGAAGCAACCAGGCTTTGAAGCTACAAGGCAATTCAATGCTAATTAAAGTGGCCAATTGCAACATTCACACTTACCTCCAACAGACAAGAGTTGTTCTCCCACCCTGGACATTCCACAGGTATATAAACCCCACTTTCCTAGTTTCCAACAGACTTCACAACCTCTGAGCATGCCTGCCATAGATGTGAGCAAAATGTCAGGAGAGAATGCTTCTGGAACATGGCCATTCAGCCCAGAAAACTCCCAGCAACCCAGGAAGAGAAAGGGTTCTTTTACTATATTGGGAATTCAGGAAGCAATTCTTTCCAGTTCAGCTAGCTTTAGGAAAACAATATTTAAAGTCTGACCAGATTTATAGTAATTTAGAGAAGTCAAATGCTTTTTTACATAGTCTTAATTTCACTGGTATTTTTGCAGAATTTAATATGACATGAAAAGTTTTACATGGTACACATGTTGTTGTTCATTCGTTCAGTCGTCTCCGACTCTTCGTGACCTCATGGACCAGCCCACGCCAGAGCTCCCTGTCGGCCGTCACCACCCCCAGCTCCTTCAAGGTCAGTCCAGTCACTTCAAGGATGCCATCCATCCATCTTGCCCTAGGTCGGCCCCTCTTCCTTTTGCCTTCCACTTTCCCCAGCATAATTGTCTTCTCCAGGCTTTCCTGTCTCCTCATGATGTGGCCAAAGTACTTCAACTTTGTCTCTAGTATCCTTCCTTCCAGTGAGCAGCCGGGCTTTATTTCCTGGAGGATGGACTGGTTGGATCTTCTCGCAGTCCAAGGCACTCTCAGCACTTTCCTCCAACACCACAGCTCAAAAGCATCGATCTTCCTCCGCTCAGCCTTCCCTAAGGTCCAGCTCTCACATCTGTAGGTTACTACAGGGAATACCATGGCTTGGACTAGGCGGATCTTCGTTGCCAGTCTGATGTCTCTACTCTTTACTATTTTATCGAGACTGGACATTGCTCTCCTCCCAAGAAGTAAGCGTCTTCTGATTTCCTGGCTACAGTCTGCATCTGCAGTAATCTTTGCGCCTAGAAATACAAAGTCTGTCACGGCCTCCACATTTTCTCCCTCCATTTTCCAGTTGTCAATCATTCTTGTTGCCATAATCTTGGTTTTTTTGACGTTTAGCTGCAACCCGGCTTTTGCGCTTTCTTCTTTCACCTTGATTAGAAGGCTCCTCAGCTCCTCCTCGCTTTCAGCCATCAGAGTGGTGTCATCTGCATATCTGAGGTTGTTAATGTTTCTTCCAGCAATTTTCACCCCAGCTTTGCATTCATCAAGCCCCGCACATCGCATGATGTGTTCTGCATACAAGTTAAAAAGGTTGGGTGAGAGTACACATAGTACACATAGGCTTAATGAAATACGAGTCGTATTATTTTTAAAGAATGGAAAATGAGCAAAGGCATCATTGTGCACAAATGAGATGATGATGACAGTTTAGCAGGGTTTTGTTGAACACTGATGTAAAGGAAAATAAAGTCAAATTGAAATAGGGGTCAACCACTAGGCCTGACTGTATATAATGATACGTACAGAGCTCAACCAGTGTCTCTCTGAATACTCCTCTTTCGCTCTGTCTTTATTTGAAGTGATAGAGATGAGACACAGCAGCAAATGTTTCCAGATTAGTGACAAAAAGATACAATTTTAAAACCACCACAACATATATTCCCTCTGTCTAAGGAAAATAGGAATAGTGGTAGCAGAGTTTAGAGCACGTTAAAAAAATAAACTATTTGCCATTCAAAGTGATATTTGTAGTCAAGTCTCAAGTCCACACTGTGTTGAATGAAGCTACGATTACAGCAGCAGGGACGCCATCCAGTCTTGCTCCCATTCAGGCAATTAATCAGGGGGTACGTAATCCAATCTCAAGTCCCTGGAGATTTTGCCCTTGCAGAGAGAAGCCTCTTGTCACTATGGCAGCAGCAGCAGCAGCAACCACCAGGCAGCTCTGAAGAGCATCCCCATCTGACATTCACTTACGTATTTATCAGGCCATCTCTTGTGTTCGAAAGCCAATCCTCAGAAGCACTATTTTGTTTTCAATTCTCCACCCCACCCCCTCGGCTTCACTCTTTATTCACCCTCATTTTTCGAGGCCTGATTCTGCACCTTTGAAGAGCAACAGGGACCGAGAGGAGCCCTTTGTGAAGTCAGGGCATTGTTTTCCCACATAATGATGCTCATGGGCTGCGCTTGACTATGCCGCTCCTTTGGAATCTAATAATGAGTTGGATGCTACTCTAAAAGATCCACCCACTTTTCCTTCAAATGCCAAAGTCATAACAGAAGCTCTGGATTTCAGAAATAGGACCAAATGCATCTGCACCCAGTTTTAATGTTCCCTAATTATGTAGTAAAATGTCATTTCAACAGAACTAAGTAAGCTGTGCTTTCAAGGGAATGATTGAATCCTCAAGAGTGCTTTTAAACTTTTAGACATAACATCCAGGATTTTCAGGGGAAAATGTTGTTAGAAACATGCTTTCAAGTTAAATATTTAATACACCATTACTGTTTTATAAACACTTATGAACAAACCAAGGCACTGAATATCTGTTTTACTCAATTAGATTCAGATTTTTATAAGATGGAATTGCACATGAAAACTTATAGGCTATATTAAAAACTTTGACATATGTATTATTTGAGTTAAATACCTAATGTTGTATTCAAGTACTGATGTTTACATGCACTATTAACAAAAATACCATTCCTGGCATAGTACAATACTATTTTTACATACAAGCTTGAGATCAGCCATGAAATAACCCAGCAGGATTCTGTCTGCTCTTTGAATAAGGGCAGTGTGAACTAGAAAAACAATTATAATTGATTCCTAAGCCTTTGGTTCCACACAAGTAGATTAAGTGATGTCATCTTTAAGGGGCTTAAGTGCTAGTCCAGCATACTTTAGTCATACCTAGTATATAAAAGCTATGAATTATATTTTTTCCTAAAGCAAATAACCTGCTGGAAAAACACTTCATGGAAAAGTATGTATGGGGCAATCAATATGTTTTTAAGAGACACATGCTACAGCCCTCCTAGGATTCTTCTGCTCCAGTGTTCCCAAGTCAGCCTTGAAACATATCCTTTTAAGTCTATGGTATCCACCGTTGAAGTTGAGGCAACCCTCCGTTTTCCATTCCAGTCAAAAAATCCTACTATACAGAAGCAGAACAGCATCACCACACTGGAGAATAAACAGTTAGACTACTAGATCAACACTTAATGCAGTATAATGCCTTTAGTACTCAAGGGTCAAAGAACAATAGCATATCTCTTGCCAAACAACAACACAAACATTTTTGGCATTCCTTACAGTAACGGGTAGTCATAAATAACTAATCTTTAACCATGAAGTATGTCACTTTGACCTCACACCCAGTGCCTTAGTCCATTCTTTCAGACAGTACAGGTCACTCATGCATGTTAGTTTCCTCTGTTACTCTTTCATACTCTTGCCCTAACTTAAAATTCCACCTCATTAACAATGATTAGCGCACCCTGTGCTAGAATAACCAGGAAAGGGTTCCTATATACCTAGCATGGTGATAGTGTTCAACTGACTCCCCATTCTTCATGAAGAAAGTACTTCCCTCTACACTAACCTTGATGCAATCTCCATTCCAAATGCATCATGAGGCTTTCTCTCTTAAACACCTGAAAAAAACACAATTCTTTCCATGGCAAAGCTTACATAGACTGCAAAACTCTGATTTAGGACAATATTTCAAATGTTAAATGTATTAAGTAGCATAGTGATTACCTCTGGAGAATTAAGTGGCAGAAACCAACCTAAGCTTGTCAAAGGCAGCATAAAATAATTTGGGAACCAATGCCATGGCCATCACAGCCATGGGTTTCTTCATCACAACCAGCACACCTTTTCTTCCACAGCATTCAGGCTTCTGTGGAAATGAGGCTATTTTATCCTAGATCACTGGAGGAGGTGGATAGCCCAACGCCAGCCCTTAAAGCTTGTTCACAAAGCACTTTGACTTGGGAGTGATTTAAACGGTCATGCTTCTGAAAGAGTCCCTGCTACTTGTCTGGTGAAATCAATTAAGTATTTTCTCCTACAGTAAAAGACAAGCTGCTTGCAGATCACCCCACATCATGCCCTCTTCCTTTTCATGATTGGCCAGCCACCCAAGAAAGCCCTGGCTGGCTGCCAACGACTACTATCAATACCTTTTTAATATATATAAGGGATATGAATGCTTTAAAACAGGCATCAGCTATAGATCACTAGGTCAGGCTGAATAGGTAATGTGCCAGTATACCATATGGTGCTTAGGGGTGGGGGTCGGAAGGGCAGATAAATAGGAAAGGCAGTGATAAAGACCTTTCTGTGAGTAAGTGTAAGAGTCTAGTGGCTTGAGAGTGCAAATCCCCACTCTGATATAGAAAACCAGTGGGTGACCTTAGAGAAGTCATACTCTCCCAGCCTCTGAACAAACTCCCTCTGAACAAATCATGCAAAAACCCACATTAGGGTCACTATACGTCATAAATGACTTGGGAGGCAACAACATATTATTGTACTTGTTAAACATCAATGAACAGTCCAGACACTGAAAACTTTGTTGACACATCACTGATGTACCATTATGTTTATCCACACATATAATGGAAAACATACTTTATGAAAGGTAGAGATTAACAGGTTTAAAGAACGATAGAACCTGTCACTCACAAAAATGTCAGGTTAAAAGGCAAATCCTTGTTAGGCCATCTGGCACATCCTTCTCACCATTATGCTCCTGAAAAGAACGTGACAAGAATGAACACAGCCATTGTTCAAAGCGTTTAGACAAATTTCATTTCGACATAGTTTTGACATTTTATCACTACAGTGCAAACCCTGCAGCAGTTTACTTGAATTACCTGTTCTGATTTATATTACTTTAATAGAATCATAGTTTTAGAAGGGACCACACAGCCATCCAGTTCAACTCCCTACTAAGCAGGAAAAACACAATCAAAGCACCGCAGACAGATGGTCCTCCATCTTGTTTAAAAGTCTCCAGAGGAGGAGCCTCCACTATTTCTGGGGCAGGAAATCCCACTGTTGAACAGCTCTTAAAGTCAGGAAGTTCTTCCAAATGTTCAGGTTTACTAAGCAATCCAATTTTTACTCCTTAAACTGACTTGCTTCTAAATAGAAGGTGTTTTAAAAATATGAAAAAGTGACACAACAGAGCTCTGAAGACTACATTTAATAAGATGACAGCATATTTTATCGGGTTTTAATGGGTACAATATGAGAAGATTGAATTACAGCCAAACTGGAAGTAGAATACATATCACCAGACTGCCATGACTCAAACTTCAAATCACCCATATTAACACAGCTGTAGGTAAATATACATTTGACATATTTGATCAACTAAAAAATATTTCATAGTTTTGAGGAATTCTTTCTTAATATAAATTGTGAATTTCATATTTATCTAAAAAATCAATATTATATTTATTTATTTATTTATTTATTTACTGTATTTTTATTTTGTTCTATCTCAACCCCAAAGGGGACTCAGAGCAGCTTCCAAACAGGCAATAATTCAATGCCGCATTAAACATAAAAATAAGCAAAATACAAATCAACAAAAATATCGTGATCATTATCATTCAAAATAAATGCTAATGAGACTTCCCATAATCAAAGTACAGTAAATGAAATGTCCTTGTGGTTTGTATACACATCGAGAGCTGTTTATTTATTTGAATTATAGCCTGCCTGTCTCCAAGGAGACAAATGACATTTTGAAAGCACAGTAAAATATAATAAGAAGAAATAAGAAAATAAAACATAGTTAAACTAAATTTCTATTTAAAAAAACGCAAGACAAAACAGCATCAAAACCGAGTTAAAACAGCATTAAATGATGCTTCAAACACAATAAAATAAAAGTACTAAACCACCCATGAAAAGCTTTGTCTGTTGTAACACACTGATAGCCAATAGCTTCCTTAAATAAAAAGAGTTGTCATTTCTCTTCCCCACACTCTCTTGCAAAAGAAAGAAAGGATATTTAACACAGATGTACTTTATCTGCATTCTTTAAAACAAGAATCGTTAAAAAATACCCCAATTCCCCAAATACATTTAGACTCTAATGGTATCTTACGATTACTGCTGTATATCTGGAAGCTTCCAAATGGGACCCCAACATTGAAGTATCAGTTGTACGATGACAGGGCAATTTCAGGCACAGTTATAGCAGTATAGTTATAGATGAAATCAAGAACTAATTTCCCTGCTATGATGTGCAAACAAGATTGCTTTCACAAATATATTATTTTTTTCTAAAATAAGTATTTGTTGTACTATAGATTGAGAGAGAACATTTTCTACTCATAAGAGAAAAAATTAGATAAATACAGTTCGGGAAATCTTAAGTGTGTTAACTGAAGGGTATGTGTAAACAACGTTTAGGGAAAATACCAGTCCACAATATGTTCCCATCATGAAACAGAGCCAATTGTTACCTGGTAACACACTCAAACTTAGAGGTTGCACTGTACTCTCATGCCAGGTGAGTAGGAAAAGCTTCTTGTACTACATATGCAGTGCAAATTCCAAAGAATGCACACAAAACTTCAAAACAGAATACAACACTTATCTTTTTCTTTCAGAAGTCCAAATTGTGCTCTAACCAACTTGTGGGGAAAGAAAGCATAATTTAACACAGTGACTAGCTCTTTACTATGCTAAAGCAAAAGTAAATGTCAATTCCAAAATTAGATAAGTAGTAAACATGTAAGAGTAGACGTACAGATGTACCTGACATTATGTTCATGTTTAAAAAAATAAGGGAAAGTATATTCACTCAAACTAAATAAAGTTCAGAAACAGGAATGAAAGACACAGCTTATTCATTTCTCTATTAGACTGTTTAGTACACAATACAAGGGACAAAGGGTATCTGATGCAGCTCAGTAATTCACAGCTGTTTTAAAAGAAAGGTTTTTTTTGTCTTTACACTTTGAAGTATTTTCTGTTTAACCCATACCCACAAGATAGTGGAATGAGATTTCATGCCCAATGTCAACACCCAGCACACAAGTATCAAACGTAAATGGGCACCAGTTCTATCCACTCAACAATTCAAATTAGAGATGTGGAAGTGAAGTAGTAAAGCCTATGGTTAATTTTAAGAAATAATCTGCTCAAGCTAGCAATGCAATTGTGCTATGCCTCTTTCCCAAAATGTGCTTCCCTACATCACTTATATGAGCAATACTGCAATCCAATTTGCCAGCTGCTACTTGGTCTGAATAGCTCCATGCAACTCTGCCCAAACTATCTTTCCCTATGCCATTTACTTTCCCTCAGACTCCCCCCCCCCGACCCCTCCCCCCAGCTAAATACCCCAAACATTTATTGGAGAAGCAGAAGACTCAGAAATACCTGACCTAATCAGGTTTGGTCTGATATCAACTATTTCCCTTTTATTCCACTAGGCATCTTAAATCATCCATCAAAGACTGATTGATGAGAACGATTGGTTTAAATTTTTCCACATGCTTATGCATATATCTTTTACTAGTCGTTCTCACCCATTTATCCTTGGTACTTCAGCTCTCAAGAAACCTAGTCCAGAATAGTCAATGTTCAGAAATTATTGAAGTTGAAGTTCAAAACAAGTCATCAAGATTGAAAACCACTCTTTTCACCTTTGACTTTCAAGAGTACTTTTTACCTGGCACTTGAAGTGGTCAGCTTCTGGCAAAGGAAATGTAGTATAATGCCAAGTTTTTAACTTTGCTTGCATTTTTTAAAAATCTGTATTCTCAATTCACCTCTGACACGATAAATAAATAAATAAATAAATAAATAAATACCTGTTGCTTAAATTTCTAATATGTATAGGGGTTCTTCATTTTTTTTAAAAAAAAAGTTTAAGCCACCTGAAAAACTTTAAAAATAAGTTAATAGAAAGGTGGGGGAAAGAGCTAATGGGTTTCAACTTCTTTTCCCTCTTAAGGTATCAGTTTCCCTGTCATGAAAATAGTCCAGTCATTTGAACTGTGTTGAGGAACCACAAGTCACATCTACATCTACAAAGCCAAGAATTCTGATAAGTTCCTATTCCCCACAAGTCTTACATTCAGCAGGATTGTTCCAGGCCCATGAGGAAGAACTGACTAACTTGTTCCAAGGAAACAAATCAGCAGGGTTACAGTACAAAAAACCCTGCAGACATATAACAACATGATGAGAACTGCCAGAAGATAAAATGAAGTACATCTAATACAGCTGCTAGAAATGCATCACATGGCATGTATATTCTTAAACCACACTTTCAGGTCAGCAAGCCTAAGAAAGTGCAGTTCACATTATTAAGTCCTATAATGATCACACCAGTATTCCACACTTGTCTCCACCAATGCACTGGATTGCAGATTATGAAAGATAAGTCTCATACTGTACCTTTAGACCTCTCCAGAATGGACCAAACTGCAGCTATATCTTCCTTCCTTAAAATAAGGACTCACTAGCCCCACTCTGATGGCTTAATAGTAACTGCAGTCCTAGTACAAGTGCAGGCCTATAAGTCAACAAGTTCTTTAGTTACTGTATATATTCAAGTTTGTCTAAACATTTTAGTAAAAGAATCAACCCAAAAAACCTGTGTTGACTTATCCATGAGTCATTGCTAATACTACACCTTAACTCTTATCAAAAAAGGGACCATCTGCTTCTCTGAGTAGAATGGCAAAAAGCAAGAGCATAGACCAGAGCTTTCCAAACATTTCATGTAGGTGACACATTTATTAGATATGAATCATTTTACAACACAGCAATTCAGTTTTATTAGCAAACCAGAAGTTAAACGAAACCCTTATAAGATATACAGACACATACATAAATTGTGATAAAAATGTATAGGGACACATACCCTATGCCCCCAAACTTCCCCTTGACTTATATAGATCTGGCTTAAGAAGTTTTCTTGCTACTTTCCACTAATTCCCCATAAATTAAGTTACTCCCTGCTTACTTGATATTAGCTTACCAAACCAAAATGATAGCCTCACAATTAGCATTAATGGAATCACCCTGCACAAAGTATTTTAAACTCATATATTTTTGGACAATGATAAGTTGTACAAAATGTTCATTATTTACAAAAACATATGTAAAAAGCAATTTCAGATGTTTCCATACTGACTGATATAATATAGGTATTCTTTATTGACTGCTTAATAAAATTAGGTGCCATATTAAGACTTTAAAACATCAGCAGTCCAGAGGCATGTCCATTACTATATTTCCTTTCAAGTTCAGATTAGATAACTTTATAGGTGTAAAATACCTTTCCCACTCAAGTCACTCCTGACACGATTAAAAAAAACAAACCCTATCCCACTTGCCACTTAAGTGTACAAAATTGTTCGTCGATGCATACTTTTATTTATTTTAGAGTCACACAAATTCAGTTATGAACGCTATTCAGAAATTCATCCTAACCATGTTTGTAATTGGCAGTTAAACAATGCTTATGTGGAATGCAATTAAATTTGGCTAAATAAAATGAGAGTATCCAAAGAAAGAAGTTGAGAGGAAAAAAGTGCAGTGAGAAGCACAAACAACAAACAGAACAGTGCTGATTTGCAAATGAAAAACCCGAGTGTAAAGAAAAAATCTCAGAGATGTGGGGCATCCCTCCACTGCTTTTGTTCCTTTTCTTGACTGCTCTCATTATTCTTTTTGGCAGAACTGGAGCTTATGCAGCTGCAGACTTTCCCAATCTGATACCTGCTGTTGTCCTTTCTTGACTGGTAGCGAAGCAAAAACACCCAACTGCACTCATGTGAATCTCTCCACCACCTTACAAACAGGCACTCGTCACAGAGGGTTACTCATCCAGCCTTCGGTGAAGGATGGAATAAGTTAAAGCTACATACCAGCAGCACACATTTTACCTCAAATCAGTACATGGGTCCTGAATTATATTCAATGCAATACCATAAAAAACCAATCCTCCAAGAAGGAATATATGAGGGAGAGAAAGAGACGAGACTATTGTTATTATTGTTGTTGTTGTTGTTTGTTGTTGCATTTTATCTTTTCAAGAAAAATGAGAAGAGATGCATTTGGTAAAAGTGAGACCGCTTTAATCAAGCCAGGAACTTTTGAAAGTTAAAGGTTTTAAGTCATGTCCAACTCCGTGGGGTGGTGCTAGTCTCCATTTCTGCAGACACCTCTTAGGTCATGTGACTGGCATGACTGCATGGAGCGTCATTACCTTCCAATAGACAGTACCTATTGATGTACTCACACTTGCATGTTTTCAAATTGCTAGGTTGGCAAAAGCTAAGGTTGGCAGCGGGAACTCACCCTACCCCACGGATTCGAACTGCTGACCTCCCAATCAGCAATTTCAGCAGCTCAGCAATTTAACCCGATGTGTCACTGCGGCCCCAAAGTAAGCTTTGGATTAGATGTTTTGAACGTTCTTGTTGAAAATCCCTGACCATTGTCAAAAATAGTTAGGGTTTCAGAGAGTTGAAATTCCAACACCTGGAGGACCAAAGTTTGAGAACTTATTTAGATCAAATTGCTAGGAACTTCAAATAGGTTGCACTAAACTTGGCTTAGTACAATTTGTATGAAAAATAAAAAAAATATGGCTTTGTAATAATAGTTCTATTTACATGAGGGGATGGCAATGCTTCCAAAATACTGTCAAGTAAAGGACACAGTATTCCAACTTTTTGTCCGTGGACTACTGATCAAGACTACCAATCTTAATACATATTAAGCACTGAACAGCCTGGCAGTTTTACTGTAGACAATTGCCCTAGTCAATGCAAGGGGGAGGCTTGATTGGTATTGAGAATTATATTAGGTATAAGCTACATGAAGTAGAAGTCTATAGGTCTTCATATACTCAAATTTCAATTGTAGTTTCATGGTGGCAAAACTAAATACCCTAAAGGCACCATCAGATCCTATCTGGTTTTGGAAGTTAAGCAGGTTCAGCCCTGGTTACTATCTGGATCAAAGAGCACCAATGAATACTAGGTGTTGTGGGCTATATTATATTATACAGGGTTAGTCAAAATGCATAGGCCAATAAGCCATTCAATTGAATGGCTTATTGGCCTATGCATTTTGACTAACCCTGTATAAGGAACTGGCAAAACCATCTCTCCTTGCCTAAGAAAACCCTATTAAATTTACGGTGGTATCATAAGGTGGTAGGCAATTTGAAGGCACTTGCACACACCCCTTCATAAAGCAAAAATGAAAAATTGGATTTTAAGGTACGTACGATCATATGCGAGATGCATTATTCCAAACTCACATTCCATAGCCTACATTAAAATGAATGGAAACTAATATTTCACATACACATGCTACATTTATAATATACTTATAATCATACACAAAAACACACATATTATAAGAAACACAGGGTATATGTACAATTAACCTTTCTATCGGATGTCAATTATTAAATATATATCTGACTATGGTTATCAGCTAAAGTTATGTTCCAGAACTATGAAGGTGATCAAACATTCTTTGATTTCCCACAATACATATTTTGGTGTAATCCCAAATGACTCTACCATTACAAAAGGAATGCTGTTTAGAGGTAGTTTGTGAATTTATGTAACAGTATAATTACAGAGGAACTAAACCATCATTCAACACCTCTGCTGTCCTGATTTGGACCACAATTCTCATCAGTGCCACCAAGCATGGGATAATGGGAAGTATGATTCAAAATAAGGAAAGTACTGGACTGGGGAAGGCTGAATTGAACTACAGTCATTAGCTAGCTAGATAGTGGCTTCTTAAATGAAAGCAGGAATTCACTGCTAATAATTAATTGAAATCTCTGCCTCAACAAAGATGCCCCATTGATAACAAGGTCAGAAAAATACAAGGAAAAATTAACATATAGATTGAGCAATACTGCAAGGTCAGATATACTGCAGACAAGCATATTCAATAATGTCATGGTAAATCAACTCAGAGTTTAAGATACAAAGAACTGGTTGAGAACATGAGGCTTGTGGAAGATAGTGAATGAGACAGTATAAACTCATTCCATTATGTCGGGGTATGAAGGAGTCTAGAGCTGAGAATCCAACTACAGGTCGAGCATCCCTTACCTGGAAATCCAAAAACCTCCAAAAGCTTAAACGTTTTGCTGCCAGCCATTTACTCTTGAAGCAGCTGTGGCGCTGCTGCTTATTTACCTCTGAGACCCTCAGTATCTCTTCAGCCTCACAGCAGAGATATGTAAGGAAAGTGAAAAGGTGGAGTGCCTCCATCCCTCGTGTCCCAAATTGTGATATTGTGATGTTAATTTTTGAAGGAGCCTTATCCAATCTTCCATACCACTTAGTATTTACTATTTACCCCTGACAATGATCTCAGCTTTGGAGCCACTGATATTTACCATAGTAAATGAGGGATTTGGGAGGGGGATATTCCCATATCCAGCACAAGGTGAGTTTTTCCTCAAAGAGACCTTGTACCTCCACTGTTGGAAATTTGAAGGATAGGGTAGAAGAGGAGAACACCAGTCCCTGCAGCTCTGTTCAAGATGTATTTATAAACAACAAAAGAAACACAATGGAACAAACTCAAGAAAAATGAAAGTGGTTCACAATAAACTATTTCTAAAATGTAGAGCTCTTTAACTTTGCCAAATCCATTCATCTGAAAGGATTACCATGCTCCAAAACAAAATCTGAATGTCTACAACCAACCCAAAGACATCAAACATTTACAACTGGATCATTGGAAAATCATATAAACCAAACCAAGGTTTCAAAACAATGTGCAAAATGTGATTTGGAGATAATTCTCTCTGACAACCAGTTTTGGTGTCCTCTTGGATTCATAACTTACGCTTGAGGCTCAGGCATCGGCAGTGACCAGGAGGGTTTTTGCACAACTGAGACTTGTGCGCCAACTGCGACCATACCTCATAAAGGCTGATCTGGCCGGGGTGGTCCATGCCTTGGTCACCTCTAAATTGGACTACTGTAATGCGCTCTACATGGGGCTGCCCTTGAAAACGGCTCGGAAATTTCAACTGGTCCAACGGGCGGCGGCCAGGTTGTTAACTGGTGCTCCTTACAGAGAGAGGTCAACCCTCCTGTTTAAGGAGCTCCAGTGGCTGCCGTTCATTTTCCGGTTCCAATTCAAGGATGCAGGTTCTCACCTACAAAGCCCTAAATGGTTTGGGACCCGCCTACCTGCGTGACCGCATCTCCGTATATGAACCCACACGATCCCTCCGTTCATCTGGAGAGGCCCTGCTCACGATCCCACCTGGGTCGCAAGCGCGTTTGGTGGGGACAAGGGACAGAGCCTTCTCTGTGGTAGCCCCCCGACTCTGGAACTCTCTCCCCAAGGACATCAGACAAGCCCCAACGTTGACAGTCTTTAGGAAGAGCTTGAAGACCTGGTAGTTCCAGTGTGCCTGTCCAGAATAGGAAACCCCCAGCATCATGTCCCAAATGCACTTTATTAGAGATTTAAGATTGTCTGCACATCGCACCTACTCTAAACTTCTTACATTTCACCTGTCATGTCCAGCACTTTTAATTTTATTCATTGCATTTGGCCCAGCCCTTAGTTTTTAAATGTGTCATGATGTTATTGTTTAATGTTTACTGTTGATTGCTTTAATGTTTATTGGTTTTGCTTTTTGAGTTTTATTGTTGTATTTGTTATGCTGTTGTTTTATTGTGGGCCTTGGCCTTTGTAAGCCGCACCGAGTCCTTCGGGAGATATTAGCGGGGTACAAATAAAGTTAATAATAATAATAATAATAATGGAACAATATGTGAAACTATGTAACATAATGTAATAGATGAAAACTAATTCTTGTCAAACTGTCACACATTAACAGTTATTTATACCCAGTTTGCTTGGAAAAATGCAAAGATAAAGGAATGGTTCATACACATGTGACTCACATACAAGTTCTCAATTTTATTTCTCAAATCCTGATCTCTCTCCTATCAGTAGAAAGGACAGAAATTGCTCCTCAGTAGAGATATACAAATAAACTACTATGTGTCAAATGGCTAGTCAAAGCATGGTAAACAGCTGTTAGGTGAAAAACTAAACTGCAAATTGAACATGATATCCAATAATGAGAAGAACCTCATTGAAATGTGGCACTCTTTTCTTGCCTTTTCTAACAAGGACACTTCCCTATATAAAGTGTCATTGCATATGTGTAAAGTTTTGGTTTTGGTTTTTGAACAACATAGCTGGACTCTGTGGAGTTCAATGACCACATGTGTGAATCACCCAACTAACTGATCTAGGCAATATTCTTGAAATATGATGGCACCCAGTGTAGTAATAGTGATGTGTTTCTTTGTTGTTGTTACTGTCACTAAAGTGTTTTCCAAGGAGGAAAAAAGACAGACAAACAAAGGCAAAACATCTGGCAGAACTGCATGTTGAATTAAGTGTGACTTTTGAACTCATCTTATTTGTTTGAATAAAAATATTCTAATTACCCCAAATACAAAAACACTGCAGATGGGTTATCTCCATTTTGAAAATTAGCCTGATAAGAAATTATTTAATCCTGTTTCCTTACATACAACATTTTCAGTCATTATGCTCAACTAGCTACAGAACAAAACATTAAAAAGATTTAAAAGAATGCATCGTAATATTCCACTGACACTTCAACAATTACTTTTTGTTTAAAATACAAAAATTTAAATGAACACAAAATACCCTAATGCACCAGCTAACTATAGTCTATAATGTAAACAGTACACTAACATTAAAGAAATAATTTAGCAATTCAAATTAGGATACAGTATGTGCCAATATGAAGCCTCACTGAGAAAGCATCAAAAGGGGGAAACAAAATTCAGTGATCAACCAGTCACTTTCAACCAAGCATACTATTTCCCTACATATAATTACTAATGAATATGAAAATACTAAATGAAACAATCAATCAACGTGTCTATTGTACCTTTTAAATCCATCGTGAGGTTCATAATTTAAGGGTAGCAAAGATGTTTTGCCTGTGAAAATCTTGTTACTTAATTCCAGCATCTTTTCTTCTTATGGTCAATATAGCTTTACTGATTAATGAATATTGTTCCAATGATTTTGCATTTCTCTTTCTTCAATCAAAAGAAAAGTGAAAAGATAGCAAAGCTGCCAAAATCCCTATTCCTAAAGATCCTGGTGACTTACCACCAGGATACAGTGTTCAGCTAGAGCCGCTCATTGATTTGACTTAATGTCGGTATCACACTAGAGTTGAAAGAGTAGGCAAGAGAGTAGGCACCCCATCTGACATCCTGTGGCTGCCTCCTTCCTGCAGAATCTTGGGGCTTGTCATTTAGGGGAGGGACCTTTAGAATGCTCAACGAGAGAGGTCCTGGGTCTCACTAAACTACAAGCCCCAGAATCCTGCTGGAGGCAGTCAAAGGATTTCAGATGGGGTGCATACTCTTTGCTTAATCTTTCAGCTCTAGTGTGATATGACTTTTTTTGGAAACCAGTTTCATATTCATATGAAAATAAAACAGGCATGGAAGAGGCAAAGAAACAAATATTTCCAGATTATCTTTTCCTCTTGTAGCATGTGTCCCGCCCCCGTTTCCCACATTTTCAGAGGGCACAGAGACAAATTGCAAAATTCCTTCCATCCTTTCCAGGAGTCTGTAAACTGGATTAATGGACTAAATATCTTGCATATTATGAGCTATAATTCTACGCCATCTATTCCCAATATTCTTACTCCGAGCAATCTTTGCTTTCGCACTACATAATTATAGAATTAAGGTTGTATTTTAATGACCATGGTTCCATCTATACTTAGGATTCTCAGATGAAGAGATCTAGTGCCTCTGACAAACTACAAAGGAAATAGCCATGGCAGGTAAATTGGAAGTATAGTGCTGCAGACTGTGTTTCATACTCCAGCAAAGTCATTAAAAATCCAAAGTATACATCCTACATGCGACAAAGCACAAAACTTATTGTCACAAATGACGTTCCCTTAACTAATGCAGAGATGGGCAAGATCTAGGAATCCCAGGGTCAGTTTTCTATGCCAGGGTTACCCTCTGACAACTGGGAGGTGAGGAGGGAGGGAGGGAGGGAGGGAGGGAGGGAGGGAGAGAGAGAGAGAGAGAGAGAGAGAGAGAGAGAGAGAGAGAGAGAGAGAGGGAAATATTCAAAGCAGACATGCAAGGAAGACACTGTCAGAATTTCATTTTTGAGGGATGGAGGATAAGATTAAGAGGTGATGTATTTCATTTTTATACAGAATAGCTGTTCTTGAAGGCTTTTAAAGGAAAATTAACTTTTTGTCAAAAAGAAATTCCAAAAGCAGTTTAGGGGATCAAACTTTGCCTATCCCTCTTCCAACAGAAGAAAAACAGTGCACCTACTGTACCTATTAACTTGAAAAGCATTTTAGCTACCTAGGCTTCTCTAAACTGAAAAAATTACAGTAAACAGAGAAATTAAATGGAGATAGCAAAACCCAATATACATCAAAGACGCAGAACTAGAAAACCTACTACATCCGATTATTATCCCCATTCCCCCTTTCCTTCAACAAGATCAGAGTATTATATGACATCATTCTCACTTTTCTCCTCACAACACTCTACAAAACAAAATTTGGTGACAGAGCAAAGGGATCACCAGGCATAAAGATAAACTCTTCTTCAAAGCAGGACTTTTATGGAAGCTGGACATAGCCTCCATCCCAGTTTGAGTCCTCCATTTCCCCTCCAAACACATTATAAGAAATGTATTAAAGAATGTCACAACAAAAGATGCAACATCAAATTATTGAATGTACAGGGTATATCGCTTCATTAGGATTATGGAATGCAATAAACTTTAGTATAGTTTCCAGCTATGCACAGACATTGGACAGAATAATTGTACTGTATGGGAAACAAAGGAAGTAAACCTTTAAATGAATTGTAGGGATATAATTCTTCACTAAGTTTTCTTTTAAGTTACAACAAATAATTTCAATAATGTTCCTCCTTATGAAAGGAGGTCTGCAAAAACCACAGTTTTCAAAGTCAATTTCCTTTTGTGAGCAAGGTTCATACAAATTATGATTTTGGGGATACAAAATGTCCCCAAAACTCTTGGCTGACAGAACTTGTTCATTCTTAGATTTAAAACGTTTTTATTGTACCTTTTTGTTGAATCTAGACATTAATGCTTACACTTCCCCAAGGCATTTTATTTCACAAAACAAAATGCAAGAT